>NC_072387.2:27563204-28813204 GCF_028885625.2 Pongo pygmaeus
CTGCCTCCCAGGTTCACACCATTCTCCTGCCTCAGCCTCCCAAGTAGCTGGGACTACAGGCGCCCGCCACCACTCCCAGCTAATTTTTTTTTTTTTTTTGTATTTTTAGTAGAGACGGGGTTTCACCGTGTTAGCCAGGATGGTCTCGATCTCCTGACTTTGTGATCCGCCTGCCTCGGCCTCCCAAAGTGTTGGGATTACAGGCGTGAGCCACCACCTTAAATTCTTTCTAATCATAACTCCTATTATCTTTTTCTCTTAGACAATGCAAGAATCAAAAGATAAAAGAGATAACAAAGTATTAACATTATTATTACTACAATCTTCTACTGAGAAAGCTAGCTTACTTAATAGATACATGTTCTTAGGCAGCACTCTATAAGAACTTCAAGATTATGCTTTCAAGATAATTTTTATTCATAATTAGTTGTATCACTAGTTTATGGTGACATTTTCAAGTATATAGTTTTTTTTTTTTTTTTTTTTTTTTTTGAGACAGAGTCTTGCTCTGTCACCCAGGCTGGAGTGCAGTGGCACGATCCCTGCTCACTGCAAGCTCCGCCTCCCGGGTTCACGCCATTCTCCTGCATCAGGCTCCTGAGTAGCTGGGACTACAGGCACCCGCCACCATGCCTGGCTAATTCTTTTGTATTTTTAGTAGAGACGGGGTTTCACCGTGTTAGCCAGGATGGTCTTGATCTCCTGACCTCGTGATCCACATGCCTCGGCCTCCCAAAGTACTGGAATTACAGGCTTGAGCCACCGTGCCCGGCCTATAGTTTTTAAAAAGCTATTTATATCATACACATAGTCTTCCTTTTCCCTTTATGCATTTATAAAGCATTAAAATAATTTAAAGACTTAACATTTCTACCAATTAGGACACTGTAAATAGTACTTTGAAATTGAGTACATTAAAAAACCTACCTGCCTTTCAGAATCAATTGTATCAATCCTCATATGGAAAGCAAATTTAAAAAAGAAAGCATTTTAAAAGAATCAGATGTAGACAAAATCCCAAACTATGGATTCAAATCAATTAGGAGACACATCTCTATCCATTTTTTTCTGGGCTATTTAACAGTTTGAAAACTGCTGCAATTAATTCCGTATTAATTATTTTGAATTTAGCTATTTCTATTATGTTTGTTTTAGGCAAGTGGTTTACTTCTAGTTCTCTAAATCTCTCAGTCAGTTTTCAATGCCCCCCTTTCCCCTACTTAATTATTTTCGGGAAAAAAGTTTATATTTATTTTACCTTTTATTTTTAAAGTTGACAATCAAATGGTATAATGCCAAGTTCAATATCCAAACATTTCTCCCTGTGCTTATTCCCTTGGAACCTCTTAAAAATTTTTATTACAGAAAATTTCAAACTTAAGTAAAATGAACAGAATTCTACAATAAGTCACCATATAAACACTATTAATCTTCAATAATTATCAGTATTCTGCCATTCCTGGCTCATCTATACCTCTACCTGCTCCCTGTTCCCCTCCCAATTATTATTTACAGCTCTTCAGGAAAAAATACATATATTAAAATGTACAAATATCAGCCATACAATTTTGACAAAGTTTCTTTGTGTCTCTTCCCAGTCAATCCTGGCTTCTCTTTTATTCTTGTTCCCACAGAGACAGTTCTGATTTTTTTCCCCACCTAAATTAGTTTCCCCTAGTTTAGAAATTCAAATAAATGAAATTAAATAGTATGTATTCTTTTGTGTCCGCCTTCTTTCACTCAGCATAATGGTCTTGAGAGTCACCCATGTTGTTTGCCTGACAGTAGTCTGTTGCCATTTATTGTTGTGTTTTATTACATTTTATGAATATACCACTCTTTATTCATTCACCTGTTGATAGGTGTTTTCATGGCTCCAGTTTTTGGCTACTGTGAATCAAAATGCCACAAACATCTTTTACAACTCAATTTTGTGGATGTGGCTTTTAATTTCTCTTGGATAAACACGTAGGAGATAACAAATCTGTTTAACTTTATAAGAAACTGCCAAACTATCTTCCAAAGTGAATTCTGGTTTCTTCATATTCTCACCAACATTTGATGTGACCAGTCTTTTTAATTTTGGTCATTCTCTTGAGTGTAGTAGTATGTCATTGTGGTTTTAACTTGCATTTCCCTGACAACTCACGTAAAAGGCATCTATATTTATTTAAAAATAACTCTAGCAGGTGTATTTAGTATGATAAAACTATAATGCTACTATATTAAGTGTGCAGTCCTTCCCACCAATATGAAAGCAACGTGAAATGAAAAGACCACCTAAGGAGCAACCGATAATAGGAAACAGACCTGTCATTAATCTACTGTTTAGAGAGATTGCACTAAAACCCTGGCATGCATCCCACATAAGCACATGTACCACTGATCAAGGTAAAGATTAAATGGATTAACCATTACTGGCTTTGATCACAGTTGCTATTTTTTGTTATTAGCTGACAGAGAACAGCTCACACAGACAGTTGCTATTTTACGAGTTCTTGGGATAAAGAAGTAAGCAATACACTTACTAACACAGTTTTCAGATCTGAATGTTAATAAAACATGAATATTCACAAAACACAAAAGTAACAAACTGAGGCAATCTGTATTTTAGGACATCTTCACAAGGCTTTTATTACCATACTTCATTATTACTTTTACATTTGCTACTCAAATAACTTTGTTACATTTATGTTTTAGGTATTAAAGTGATTCTCATTACTTTTCTAGTATATATATGGTAGGGAGAGCAATAAATAAAATCTACTAGGAAAACATTTAGATAAGCTAAGATAAATCCCTGCCTTTTAAATATGCTTTTTTGATGCGAAAAGAACTATTTGGTTCTTTGAAGAAAATCTCAAATATAAGATGCTACATACGGCCAGGCACGGTGGCTCAAGCCTGTAATCCCAGCACTTTGGGAGGCTGATGCGGGTGGATCACCTGAGGTCAGGAGTTCGAGACCAGCCTGGCCAACATGGTGAAACCCTGTCTCTAACAAAAATACAAAAAATTAGCTGGGCACAGTGGGACATGCCTGTAATCCCAGCTACTCGAGAGGCTGAGGCAGAAGAATCGCTGGAGCCCGGGAGGCGGAGGTTGCAGCGAGCTGAGATCGTGCCACTGTACCACTCCAGCCTGGGTGACAGAGCGAGGCTCCATCTACACACACGCATGGACGCACGCACGCATGCACGCACGCACACACACACACACTACATACTTAGGTTTACTAATACAAAGACCATGGAAGTGAAAAAACTATTCAAATAATTAATGTAAATGTAGTTTTTCCTCTTCAATGCTGTTTTTTTTTAAAATGACATGCTGTATCACGCTCTATGGGTAATCAACTTTAGTGGTTCATTTCTATGATCAGCACAAAGAACCTTCTTTCATGTTTACAATGGTGACCTTTATACACTTAAAAACAAAATCAATGATGTATCCTTACATATTCTTTTGGATATTTTCTTAATTCATGAGGTAATCACCCAACAATTTTCCAACATTTATGGAGATATCTGTGGTATTCAGAAATTGTTCCATAAATTCAGCATGTTAAGCTATTGTGTGAAAAAATGTATTTGAAAAAATTTTAAAGTAGGTATGCATAACACATTCAGGAGTAGAGGCTGTAGGTACAATAAGGACTGTATGGTAAAAGGTACATCAGTGTAGCTCTGTGAAAACAACAACAACAATATGCCTTCTATTGCCTTTTTTCATGTTCAGTTTCATGCTCAGGATCTCCTATGTCTACGGACTTTGTGATTTGGCCACATATCACTAAACATTACCACAGTGCATCAAAAGTTTGGTGCTGATGAGTATGACGCCCACTATTATTATCAGGGGCTCTGCTATGCCCACTTTATAAAATCGCTTCCAGCTTTACTATTCTTGGATGTGTGTACAGTGGGTCCAGTACTTCCAAGATTTGGCTCTGTGTACCTTGTAACTCCCAGGAATAAAAACAGAAATAAAATCCGCCCAGGTCTGAAAGGATTATGGTAAATGCAAATTCTCACAGCTTAACTAACCTAATAGAATTTCACTTATTTAGGTATATGGCCTTTTCATACAAATTACCTCCCTACGAATAATAATACTTTTAAATCTATCCATTTCTTGTCCCCGAGGTAGAGTGAAGTAGCTGGATGGTATCTTGTGACTTATGGCACTGGTATTTCAGGTCCCACTTGTGAAAACACATTTCCTTCAAATATTTATTTGAGATATTCGATTAAGTCCTCAAATATCTCAAATGAATATTTTTATCTACTGCTACCAGTTTTGAAGTTCTATTCACTCCTCTTCAGCCTTTTGCTCTGTGGTGTCGGTCCCCACGACTCTTTTGAAACTGCTCTGTAATGGTTCCTACTGACCTACACAATTTCAGGGGCTCTCTACTCAGTCCCTACCTAGCTGCCCACTTTTTATTCTTGAGTTCGGTGTCTTTTTTACTATTTTTATTATTTTTTTTGAGACAGAGTTTCGCTTGCAATGGCGCAATCTCGGCTCACTACAACCTCTGCTTCCTGGGTTCAAATGATTTTCCTGTCTCAGCCTCCTGAGTAGCTGAGATTACAAGCATGCGCCACCACACCCGGCTAATTTTTTGTATTTTTAGTAGAGACGGGGTTTCTCCATGTTGGTCACGCTGGTCTCAAACCGCTGACCTCAGGTGATCCGCCCGCCTCAGCCTCCCAAAGGGCTGGGATTAGAGGCGTGAGCTACTGTGGCCAGCCCCGAGAGTTCACTGCTTTTAAACACTCCCTCTCCCATTGCTCTTGTCTTCCTCACACTCCACTATCCTGCACTCTCTGGGCTCTTTGGTACTCTGCTCACTGTTCTGCTCCTTCTCAGCTTCATTTCTTGGCTTCTCAGCCTCAGTTTGACCTCATAAACGAAACACTGCTCCCCAAGTCTCTGGTCTTATCCCTTTTCACTCTATTTCTTCCCCTTTGGGGTCATATACTTTCAGAACTTAATTATCACCCCTATGAGGATGTTCCCCAGTCCTGGCTACATTACTGATCTCCAGTTGCTTGCTATTCTTGTCCGTCTGTAGGCATGGCCATTCAGTTGCTCAAGCCCAACATTTCCAAGCTCAGAATCAGGATCTTTCTCAACTCAGGCCTCCGAAGAATTCTTCAAATGAGGAGGGCTGACACTGAGGAAAGAGCAGGGGCTCTAGAACAAGATGGATTTGGAATCAATTTGTATACAGTAAAATGTACCCCTTTAAAATGCAGTTTTTGCTTTCAGGATCATGCACTGGACGAGTTTTCACAAATTTATACACCAATGTAACCACCACTCCAAAGAAGATCTAAAATATTTCCAGTACTCCAGAAAGTTCTCTCATTTCTCTTTGCAGTCAATTCCTGACTCTCTCCTGGCCTCAGGGAACCAGTGATCTGCTTTTAGTAGGTAAGTCCCCTTTTCTAAAATTTCAAATAAATGTAATCGTACAGCATGTATTCGTCCATGTTGCTGCATTTATCAGTGGTTTGTTCCTTTTTACTGTTAAGTAGTATTCTATTGTATGGATCCTATTTGTTTATCCACTCACTTGATGAACACTTTGGTTGTTTCTAGTTTTGGCTATCGTGAATAAAGCAACTATGCATATTAATATACAGGTCTTGGGTGAATGTGTTTTCTTGACTAAGTAAAAGTGGAATTGCTAGGTCATATGCCAAGGATATATTTTATTTTAAAAGAAGCTACCAATTTTGTTTTCTAACATTTGTGTACCATTTTATTCCCACCAGCAATGTAAGAAGTTCATTTGCTTCGTATCACAAAGGCTTTAAAAAAAAATGTCGTAAGTCATTTATGTACATGCCTAATTTGTCATTTACGTAAGTACTCATTAATTCATCAAGAGGGATAGCTAGTATGTGCTAAGCACTATGCCATATATATATCTATGTTTTCTTTTCTCCATAAAGCACTGCAATCGATTAAAAACACTTAACTCTAACTGGCACGTATCGAACTGGTTGATGTGCATTGAGGTTTTTTTTTTATTTTTTTTAATATTAGCACCAAATTTTTGGGAACAGAATAAAATTTACTTGTTGGGTGTTCTAGAGTTACATCTTAGAAAATACCATTTAAACACGTTTTCAGCTCTTCAAATATTAGCCTTAGAGCAAATTCCTGGAAAATTTGCACCAATTTATAACTATTGCAGCATTTTCATTTTTTCCCAATTCTTTATGAAGGCTTAAGTTTTTATTATGTCTATTCTTTTTGTATATCTTTAATAATTTTTAGTATAATTTTAGCATATCAACACATATTCTTAAAAATATATATATCCTATGTAACTCTTCTTACCGTATTATTTGCTGAAATCATAAAAATGTAACCCTAAAAAACAGATGCTTATGCTTACTTCCCTTTTTGGAATCTTATGCTCTGTTCACTTATTGGTGTCCTTATGGTTGTATTATAGAAAATTTAATATTTTTGAATGTCCAAATAATTTCCTAATAGTTCATATGTAAACAATGAATACAATTTTGATTTTAATGGAAATGTAAAATTATCACACAAACATCCAGGTATTTTACGATAAACCTAAAATAATTAGCATCTACTTACCTTAAAAAATTCCCTTTTTTCAATCATCTCATTACCATCTGTATCCAGCATTTTAAAAGCAACATGAAATCCAGAATGGGGTTCTGCAGTGAAGTGAAAAATGAATATTTAAATGTTGATGAAAAGCAAGTTATTTGTAGATAGATAGATCTTCAAATTTGACATACACTAGCAGAAACTGTATAAGTGCCTACACAGAAAAATAATGATTTCTTATAACAATTCCAAAGGCTGATATTTGGTGTTATGGCTTTGTTCCCTGCCTTCTCCAACACCCTTTCCATAGGTGCTGCTGCTCTGCTAGTAAGTGTTCTCCCTTTCAATGCAAAATTAGTTTGTAGGCTTAATTTATTTCTTTAGCTGTACTAGGGGCTTTTCTATATTCTTACAGTACCTTGGTTATTTTCAAATTAATGATTACTTTTTATTTCCCTTTCTCAGAGTACTTAAACAACAACAACAACAACAACAACAACGTATTTTGCAATCATTTTAGACTTATGGAAATTTTGTAAAGATAGTACAAACAGTCCACAGAGTCCTCTAATTTTTCTTTTCTTCTGAGGCAGGGTCTCACCTGTCACCCAGGCTGGAGTGCAGTAGCGTGATCACAGCTCACTGAAGCCTCAAGCTCCTGGGCTCAAGCAATCCTCCTAACTTAGCCTCGACAAGTAGTTGGGACTACAGGTGTGCACCATCACACCTCGCAAATTTTTAATTTTTTTTGTAGAGATGGGGTTTTACCATGTTGCCCAAGCTGGTCTCAAACTCCTGGGCTCAAGCTAAAGTGCTGGGTTGAGCCCCTACACCTGCTCTTCCTCTAATGTTAACATCTTACATAACCACAGTACATTTATAAAGACTAAGAAATTAACATGGCACAGCATTATGAACTACACTATCGACTTTATCTGGGTTTTATGTTTTTTCACTAATGCTGTTTTCCTATTCTAGGATTAAATATAAGATACCATGTTGTATTTAGCTGTCATGTCTCCTGAATCTTCTCTAATCTGTATCAGTGTCTTAGTCTTTCCTTGTTTTCCATGACCTTCACACTTTGAAGAGTACTGGTCAGGAATTTTGTATAATGTCAAATAAGCATTTTTAAAGCCTAGACTACCACTATGATTCTCTAGTTCAACAAACTTCCTATTAAAGAGACAAAGCTATGGGCTGCTATACTGCACAAGAGGTAGAAGAGACCCAAAGAGATAACCTAATCCAACATTATCATTTTGCAGATATAGAAACTAAGGCATCAATAATGTTTTTAATGAGAAAGACATAAATGCCAAACTTTTAAAATCCTGTTTGGTAAGAACAGAGAATTCCACATGATCACTGAGAAAAACTGTGGGATACTTACTAGTGAGGATTGTAAGCAAGAAAAGATACTCAGTATATGAAATTAGCCCTGAAAGAGATAAAAGCATACCGGAAAATAAGCTTTAGATGGTTTAGAATATACAGAGACATTAACATTGAAATTTCACCTAATTAAACAATAATTTTACTTTAAATTACCTCTCTTTGATACAGTGGAAAATTTTTATAATAGTTGAAGTGGAGGCCTAATACTTAAAAAAAGAAACTGTTTCATCAGGTACTATTACTAGTAAGGAGGTTGTGATGGTTGGTTTTAAGTGTCAGTTTGACTGTGTCACAGACTGAACATCTTGAGTATCCAGATTAAACATCATTTCTGGGTGTGTCTGTGAGATTAGCATTTAAATTGGTAGACTCGGTAACGCAGGCTGTCCTCCCCAGTGTGGGTGGGCATTATCCACTCTGTTGAACAAAAAGCGGAGGAAGGAGAAATTCACCCTTTTTTTCTGCCTCACTTCTTGAGCTGGAACATCTTAACTTCTACCCTCAGATGGGTTTACACCATTGGCTCCCCTGGTTCTCAGGCTTCCATCACATGGACTGAATTACACCACCAGCTTTCCTGGGTCTACAGCTTGCAGATGGCAGATCATGGGACTTCTGTACCTCCATAATTGCATGAGCCAGTTCTTCACAGCCAACCTCTATCTAAATCTCCTATTGGTTCTGTTTCTCTGGAGAACATTGACTAATACAGAAGAATCGAGCTGGCTCGCAAATAACAGGCATCCACTACAAGTTTTATTTACATGGCACTTTATGGAACTTCTACTTAAATTTTTACTATTCATAACATCTCAAGTGAAGCAAATTTATAAATTCAGTAGAATAACAGAGACTTGGGATATACTGAGAGTCAAATTACATTATTTAAAATGTAGTAATTAGTTCTTTGTAGCAGTAACTTGATTTTTCCTTTGGGAAATCATTCTTTGTCAGTCTCAAATTTGCAGTTTGGGTAGGATGACCCTATCTTTGCCTCTGCAAGTAAATGCTAATTGGCTGAAGCCAATCACTGCATCTCTGTGGAACTGATGCAGGGATGGGCAAGTAGCTCAGGCCCAAGCTAATAACGAGGTTGCACTAGTCTGGCTCCAGGGACTGGTTCAGGGATGGGCTCACACCTAAGTTGGGCCACTCAGAGTAGTACAGCAGGATTTCTGATGCAAATGCTGGATCACTGACTTTCACATTTTTATTTTGTGCTGGGCTTTGGTGATGTGAGAATGTTATTCTCAGGAACGTGAGGCAATGGAGAGAGTGCCTGGAACTGCCAGAGGCCAGTATTTAGAGCACGAGAATGTAGCCAATCTTTAATTGCCAGATCCAGAAAATGAATATGGTGATGTTTGAGCCCTGGATGAAGTTGGGTTTGAAGCTAACTCTGTCTAGTCACTAAACTTTCTTGCTTGCTCAAGTACATTGTGTCAGGTTTTAGGCTGCTTACATAGAAACAATATCTCAAAAACCATGGCTTCCTGATAAGCTAAAAAACAATTGTTCCCTCAGGATCAAAAGATTGGTATAATAGCAAAATGCACAATTAACAATTAAAAACACTTTTTTAATCATGGAAAACTTCAATCATATGCAACAACAGAGAGAATAATATGATGAATAATTATATATAATTATATTAAATAACACAACGAAACTCAGTGCCAATAATTATCAATTCATGGCAGTTCTTGCTTTATCTATATTCCTTTTCACTCCCTACCTCCCACTGGATTATTTTGAAACAAAACCCACATATACATATCATTTCATAGTAAAAAATTCAGCCTGTATATCTAAAAAAAACCTCCCTGCCAGATAGTTACCACACCTTAAAAAGTATCAATAATTCCTTAACATCTTCAAATTCAAATCAGCATTATCAATTTTCCTGTTTTAGACAAGTTTTCAAGTGTGTTCAAATGAGCATCCAAAGAAAAGTCCTTACATTGCACTTGGTGAGTAGGTCTCTTAAATCACCTGTTTTTAAATATTGTGGTAAAATAAACATAACATACAATTTACCGTTTAAACCATTTTTAAGTTTGGTAGCATTAAGTACATTCACACCGTTGTACAACCGTCATTAGAAATTTTTCATCATGCTAAACAGAAACACTGTACACATTAAATGTTAACTCCTGAATCCCACCACCTACTCCTGCCTCTAGCCCCTGTAACCTCTATTCCACTTTCTGTCTCTGTGAAGTTGCCTTTTCTATCTAGGTACCTAAGATGAATTATACGACATTTGTCCTTTTGTGACTTGCTTATTTCACTTGGCATAATGTTTTAAAGGTTCATTCATACTGCAGCATATGTCAGCATATCCTTCCTTTTTAAGGCTGAATAATATTCCATTGTACCTATGTACCACATTTTGTTTATCCACTCACCTGCTGATGGACATTTGGGGTGTTTCTACCATGTGGCTCCTGTGAATAATGCAGCTACAAATATTGGTGTACAAATATTTATCTGAGCCCCTGCTTTCATTTCTTTTGGGTATATACCCAGAAGCAGAACTGCTGCATCATACGGTAATGCTGTTTAATTTAATTTTTTTTTTTTTTTTTTTGAGATGGAGTCTTGCTCTGTCGCCCAGGCTGGAGTGCAGTGGTGCCATCTCGGCTCACTGCAAGCTCCGCCTCCCAGGTTCACGCCATTCTCCTGCCTCAGCCTCCCGAGTAGCTGGGACTACAGGTGCCCGCCACCATGCCCAGCTAATTTTTTGTATTTTTAGTAGAGACGGGGTTTCACCATGTTAGCCAGGATGATCTCGATCTCCTGACCTCGTGATCTGCCTGCCTTGGCCTCCCAAAGTGCTGGGATTACAGGCATGAGCCACCGTGCCTGGCCAATGCTGTTTAATTTTTGAGGAATCGCCCTACCTTTTCCACAGCAGCTGTGGAAATACAAATTTCCACCAAATTTCTCCACATCCTCAACACTTGTACTTTCTGCATTTTTTTTTAACTGCCAACCTAATGAATGTGACGTGATATCTCATTGTGGTTTTGATTTGCATTTCCCTGATGATTAGTGACATTGAGTACCTTTTCATGTGCTTTTCATGTGTATATCTTATTCTGAGAAATTTCTATTTGAGTCCTTTTCCCATTAAGAAACGTTTTGTATAGTTCTTTACATATTCTGGTTATTATCCCTTATTATATATATGAATATATACGATTTGAAAATATTTTCTCCCATTTGTGGATCTTTTTTTCACTCTCTTGACAGTGTTCTTTGATTCACAAATGTTCTTAATTTTGATGTAGTCTAATTTATTTATTTATTTTTGAACAAGGTGTCACTCTGTTTCCCGGGCTGGAGTGCAGTGGCACAGTAGTGGCTCACTGCAGCCTTGACCTCCCAGGTTCAAGCGATCCTCCCCACCTCTCAGCCTCCTGAGAAGCTGGGACCACAGGCATGTGCCACTACGTCCAGCTAATTAAAATACTTTTTTTTTTTGGTAGAGACAGGGTCTTCCTATGTTGCCCTGGCTGGTCTTGAATTCCTGGGCTCAAGTGATCCTCCTGCCTCAGCCTCCCAAAGTGCTGGGACTGCAGGTGTGACCCACTGTGCCCAGCCTTCCTGTCTCTTATGTCTCTCTTAATATATAGGTTTTCTCCCTTGTCTTTTTTGCCCCTACCTTTCAATTTAATTGTTGAAAAAGGTGGTCATTTGTCCTATAAAATTTCCAATAGTCTATAAAATTCTGATGACTGTATGTCCTTGGTATCATTTCACATGTTCCTCTACCTTCTGTATTTTCTACAAACGGTACTTAAATCCAGATGTGTGCTAAGATTCAGGTTTGATTTTGACAAGAATTCTTCACAGATGGTGTTGTATACTTCCATCAGGAGGCCAAAACGCAGATGTTTACAGAAAATACTAGATACCATAGAGAGATACGAATAGTAAGAGTTACAAGAGTTTAGAAAAATGTGCAGGCATTTCCGGAGTTTAGATAATCAAAGATGTCACAGAGGAAGTAATTGTAACAGTAATCTTCGAATGATTGGTAAAAATTTTAATTAAGCGGATGTGGTATAAATGGGAAAGCTATTTAAGACAGATGAAGCTGAATATGAAAACTGCAAAGTGATTGTCTGAAATAACGCTCATGTGGAAGCAGCAATGGGAAAAAAACCTACTATGGTAGTTCCGACAGGAAGAATAAAGAGCTGCAGAGGATGATGACAGTGGGAATGTATTTACCCTTCTGTGCAGGACACCATACCCTAATGGCTCCCAAGCAAATAGAGGAGGGAGTCAGGGCCAAAGGTAGTTCAGAGCAAGGAAAGCAAAAATGGTATTATTAGATGATTCCATGTTTTAACTATAAGTAAATATTTTAAATGTTTTCAATGGCTTCCTTTTTTTGAATTACCAACTTTTTGTTGTTTCTATTTTGGAGCAGGTGTACTTTTCTTTAACAAAAAGACTATAGTATGCTTTCAGATTTTCTTTTGCTTTAAACTATTTAGTCCTTCTATAAAGGCAGAATAAATTAAATGTGTTTTGTCATATCTTGTACCTGGGAGAAGTGCTCTAATGTTAACTGAAAGATCAAAGTATTTCATTCTTTGGCAGCCTTAAGAATTTTTCTCATTTTCAAAGGAATATGGCAATGTGAAAAAAATGGCCAAACCTCTAGACTCCACTGGGCTTGGTGCCAAAAGGAGATCTTGCTTTTCTTCTCTTTAGACACAGGTACAGGTCCTTTATGCAAGCAGAACTTTTTGAAAAAGAAAATTCCAGGGTCTTTCTTTGAAATACTGACTTAAATAAAAAGCTTGAATAATCACAGAATTGAGACAGTATAAAAACCGTACCTTTCACTCTCAAGGTGGGTTATAAATAAACAAGGTAGTTCTACAACAGCATTCTAGGCATTTGCCCTCTGAAAATGTTTTTAAAGAAAACTGACACATGAGAATATTGACAGGAGAAACAGCTTAATATATATTTGTTATATCTAATTGTAAAGTAAATGCTGTTAAATGGCAATGATTCAAAACTGCATTAGGACAGTATTTTAAATAATTTATGTTTAAAAGTTTGTTAAAGAATCTCTTAAGAGAGGCACTAGGAGAAAGGAGTAAGTTCTGATTTTTTCCCCTCTTCACGTCAGACAACCAATATGTTGGCCTTGTAAACAAGGTTTGAGGGAGGCGCATCTCACTCATCAATGTGAAAACCTAGTCATCACACTTAAGATGAATAAATTCTGTCAGTTACAATGCTTATCTAGAAATATTAAGATGGAACCATTCTAAAATATGATCTGCTGTTAAGTACAATTTTGTGAATCCTGTTTTCCAAAGAGATTGGATTATCCCACCTATTGCAAGAATATATTTATATCTTACAACATATCTCATAATTTATATTCAGTATATTTTTGAGGATGGTATTAAAATTATGCTCAGTTTAAAACATATATATATATATAATAACCTACAACTTCTTCTTCCTTATAATAATACATGTTGGTAAATTATTTTCTTATTTTAGGAATGTACTACCTTTTGCTAGTTACGATAGAGTATAAATTTTGATAGTTCTTATATGTGGTAAAATGGAATATTTCAAAGGGTCCCAAGTATAACTAAGTTTTACATTGTTTTTCTTCAAATAACTATTAACAGCAACAGTGAAGTATATCTTTAAAAAGTGTATCTTCTGAATCTCTTATAAAATAAATATTTACATTAGTGTTTTTTTCTTTAAGTTGGAAATGTACATGTCAACTCACGTATTTCAGAGAACTAAAAAGTAACTGTTGTCTTTCCTCAAGATGTTTCCCTATTGCACTTATAAGCACTTTTTTCCTATACTATCAGATCACAATCAACATTACAGACAAGATATAAAAAAGTCTCAGCCCTTCCACTGTATTGGGCTTCCTCGCAATTTAATAAACAATTCTACTGTTCTCTGTTCAGTCAAAAACAATTTATTAAGCATACACCACGTGCTAGCCATTGTGCTTAGACCTCACAAGTTTACAAAGGGCCTTTTCCCTCAAGGAATTTATATTCTAAGTTAGCAGATGACACATAAACCAGCAATTATAATAAAATGTGGTGAGAAAGAATATATAAAGAATGATGAGAATGCAGGGGAGGGAACAATTCTTTCTACTGAAGAAGTTAAAAACGATTCCCAGAAGAAGTGAAGCTTGCGCTAATTCTCCAGTGAGCAGAAGGCTGGGAGAAGGTGGTGAGTCAGAGAGTAGAGGGAGAGAGAGAACGGCACAGGCAAAGGGAAGAGCGTGTGCAAAAGCATGAAAGCGTGAACAGACGTGGCACACTGCAGAATGGCAAGAGAGAGCAGCAGGGAAGCTTGTGCAGGGCACAGGACACAAAGGGCTTATATACACCAAACTAAGGAAGTTAGATTTTATTTATTAAGTGACAAAGTTACTTGATCTGTTTCCTATTCTCTAGAGGTAGGGAGAAGAGAAGATGAATTCGATAAATACTTAGGTAAAATTGGAAAGACTTTGTGTTCGATTGAATATGAACGGTGGGAGGGGCAAAAAGAGAGAGAAAGGGTTTTAAGATATTTCTTGGGTTTGGGTGAGTTAGATGAAAGCTGTTACTACCAAATGAGATCAAGAATACAGGAAGTGTTGGTTTAGGGGTAAGATGGTGAGTGCAGTTTGGCATATTCTGAATCCAAGGTAACTGAGAGAGATCCAAAACCAGGTGTCTGGCAGCTGGTTTGTATATACACAGATGGCTGAGGCTCAGGAGTGTAGCCTGGGCTGGAAGCAATGAAAGAGATTTGGGAGTCATCTCATGAACGCTAAAACCAAGGAGGCTGAAGAAAAGTAGTAAGTGAAGGACAAAATTCTATGAAGTGCCAGTGTTTAATAGGCAGGAGGTGGAAGAGGGCCAACGACAGAGAGAAAGACTAGGGACAGTGTGGTTTCAGAGAAATCAAGAGGACTTATGACACAAAGATTTGCCTAATAACAGATCTTTTGTTGACATGATCTCAGGCACTGTGTCAGAAGTTTCATGTAAGTCACTGTAACCTTGAAGTAGATATTATCATCTCTATTTTACAGATGAAGTAGGCTTTAAAGCAGCTCATAAACCACAAGCTACACAGGAGCTGGGAGACTCTATATATATTTAGCCTGTGAAGGCTTCTCACAATTAGGACACTCTTCTTCCAGCTAGAATGTGGTACAGTAGATGTGTTGGAGGGATGGAGAAGGGGAAGGATCAGGGTTGAGACCCCAATCAGAGTGGGATAAAAGTACAGAGAAGCCTAAGTATAGAAAAGTCTAAGTTAAGGGTGGCCAGCATTTGGATGAATGGTGAGAGAGCAGATCTTACACCTTGCCCTTTCATGATACTTCTAACTCTTCCTAATTCTGTAACTCTCCAGTTCTGCCTCATCTTTTACTTGCCAATTGCGTAATTTTCTTGTCATCCTTAAGCTACATCTTACAGTCCTGATTTCCCTGCCAGTCCTTTATGAATGTAGGAATGTAAGTTGATTTTCCTCCCACAGCCACTGCATGTACATTTTAAAAATTTATCTTTGACTTTGTAATGAATGCTATGTATATTCTCTATCCTTACAGCCATTTACTGTTTCTGGTTCCTCTTAAAGCCTCCTTCCCTCACCCCTTCCCCTCTCATCATGCTCATTCCTCTATTTCTCGTATGAATATCCTCATAGACTTTGCCTAAGGGGGGAAAATCCTTCCTATTTTTCTAATAGTTCATCACTAAGGTCTTTCTCCCAATCATCCGAAATACTGGGTCTTAACGCTCCCTCAAAAAAAAAAAAAAAAAAATCCTGGAAGTATATGATTAATGCTGTTGTTCATTCTGAGAACATAAATAGTCCTCCAGCTATGTAAATAACAAAGAAAGAAAACTATCTAATGAGGAAAATGTGTGTGCAGGCTGATGAATTTATCTCCTTGATAGTTAGAAAGATTATCTACTATGTCTCTCTGAAAGTTAAAAAAATAAAAATAAGTTACTGGGGTGGCCGCTGAGGGAGTCGGGGAGGCTGCGCAAGGTGGCGAACCCAGGCAGCCAGAGCAGCCCCCGCCCCAGCCGTACCCACCACCACCCCAGCAGCAGCACGAGGAAGAGATGGCGGCCGAGGCCAGCTAAGCCATGGTGTCCCCCATGGACGACAGGTTTCTGAGCCTGGACTCACCCTCCTACATCTTGTACAGCAACAGAGCAGAATGGGCTGATATAGATCTAGTGCCGCAGAAGGATGGCCCCAATCCTGTGGTCCAGATCATTTACAGTGACAAATACACACTCTGGAAATGATTAAACTAGTACCACATAATGAAAGTGCCTGCAACTATTTGAAAGGGATTTTGCAGGATCGTGGTCTTTCCAAATATCCTAATTTGTTAAGTCAATTAATTACTTGATTTACAACCAAGTCATAGTTCCCCCTACCTAATTGCCTTTCTTGTGGATATCTATGAAGACATGCTAGAAAACCAGTGTGACAAAAAGGAAGACATTCTTAATAAAGCATTAGAGTTATGTGAGATCCTAGCTCAAGAAAAGGACACTATAAGAAAGGAACATTGGAGATAGATTGGAAGATCCCTTCAAAGCAAACACGGCACAGAAAATGACTCACCAACAAATGTACAGCAATAACACCATCCAGAAGAACTTGATGGAATGCTTTTATTTTTTATTAAGGGACCCTGCAGGAGTTTAAAACGAGAGTGGTCCTTCCCTTTGCCTGTGGTGTCAAAGTGTATCACACAGGTATTGCTTTTCAACAAGAACTGATGCTCCTTGGGTGCTGCTGCCACTCAGACTAGCTCTAAGTAATGTGATTCTTCTAAAGCAAAGTCATTGGATGGGAGGAGGAAGAAAAAGTCCCATAAAGGAACTTTTGTAGTCTTATCAACATGTAATCAAATCCCTAAGCATCAACTCCTCCCTCAGTAGTACACGTGTCAAGATTTGTAGCAGTAATAACTGCAGGTCATTTGTATGTAATGGATATGAGTTAGCTGAAGTTTGGTTCAGTAAGCAGGGAATACAGTGGTTCCATCAGAGCTGGTCTGCACACTCACATTATCTTGCTATCACTGTAACCAACTAATGCCAAAAGAACGGTTTTGTAATAAAAGCATAGCTGTATCTAAAAACAAAAACAAACAAAAAAAGTTACCAATAATCTGTCTCAGTATCCTCTAAAAACAAGTACCTATTTTTTCTCCCTTATGGCACAGAGGCAGCAAAGCTGGTAAAGAAATACTACAATCCTTCTGGAGACCAGAACCCTGACTTCCGGATATGACTACAATCTAACAGGATTCTCTGATGCAGACTAGCAGGAGGTATGAACACCCCTCCCAAGTCTTCCTCTGCCAATATGAAAAGCTGCTCCACAAATCTTGCCCCTATACGTAGAGGCTGAATGAAGAGAACACTGATCTCAATTTCAAGAAGAAACTAAAGAACATCTACAGATTCTTCTTCTATCTGAAGAGTCAAAACCGCAATAACTTTCTACCTTGTCTTCAAATCTCATTGTCACTTTCAAAACTTCCATTAACCCATTTCATATAATCTCCACTACCATTTGCTATCTTCTTCATACCAAGAAAATAAAATGTTTGCTTACTGCTCTTTGAAATTCCAACTCTTTTCATACTTATGCCTCAAAAATATTACTTGTCAATAAAAAGAAAAAAATCTTACTTGTCATTTGCCAAGTACTCTCCCAATTTTCTCCAAAGTTTGTTAAATCTCATTCAAATCTTCATTATCTCCCACGAGATAGAGAATTTCTCAGTGCTCTTTCAGGACTGAGTAGTGAGCCCCTTCCTTCAAACTCACCCCACTAGAATGATCTAATTGTTTGCTTCCCCAGCTTAGGTGGTTCTTGTTGAATTTCATCAAAAGAGACAGAGAGGAAACAACTAGGATGGTGAGAAAAGCAATACAACAAAGTATGGGGTCATAGAAGCCAAAACAAGGGGCTGTTCTGACGTAGATAATATATCAAATACTGCCGAGGTCACATAAGCTGAGACTACAAAATGTCCTCATTGAACTGGTAACAAGGAGGTCACTGGTGATCATGTTAAAACAGTGTCCGTGGTGGAGTGGGTACCAGGCTGAAATGAGCTGAATGAATGAATGAGAGGTGAGGAAGTGAACACAACACACCAGGGAGATATGGGGGTAAAGGAAAAATTTTTTACCCTAAAAAATGGGACATACTTTTAAGTTTACATAAGGTAGGAATAAAGTAGAGAGAAACAAACTGGTGATGTGGTAAAATAGGGAAAAATATCAAAGTAGAAAAGTCTTGAAAGGGCAAGAAAAGAGGCCTAGAGCAAATACAGAGACATGGGCTTATGTTGTAAGGAATATGTCTATAAAGATAGCAAAGACAGACAAGATGGATGCAGCTGTAAGATGCAGATGCAACAGCAGATTTGGAGGTGAGTTCTTTTATCCTTTATGTAAAGAAAAAATGCCTTAAAAAGTTTATTAAATTCCACGGTGTACAGGATATACTTCATAATGAATCCAACTAATTTTAATAATTTTCTTTATGATTCTGAGTATAGAATGATTTTAGATATATATTTTTGTAATCAATAGTAAGGCAGTGCAATTTTTTTTTTTTTTTGAGGTGGAGTCTTGCTCTGTCTCCCAGGCTGGAGTGCAGTGGCGCAATCTTGGCTCACTGCAAGCTCCGCCCCCCGGGGTCACGCCATTCCCCTGCCTCAGCCTCCCGAGTAGCTGTGAATACAGGCGCCCGCCACCATGCTCGGCTGATTTTTTGTATTTTTAGTAGAGACGGGGTTTCACCGTGTTAGCCAGGATGGTCTCGATCCCCTGACCTTGTGATCCGCCCACCTCAGCCTCCCAAAGTGCTGGGATTACAGGCGTGAGCCACCACGCCCAGCCAAGGCAGTGCAATTTTTAAAAATTCTATTTGTGTTTAATACTGCCACAATCAGATTTTTCTTCTTCAATTAAGTGATTGCATTTTGTGACTAATACACTTTCAAATAACTGTATACCACATTAAATATGGTAATACATCGAATAGCCCTAATTTAAAAAAAATAGCTGGGGAAAGGAAAAAATATCCTACTACAGTTGCAGGTCATTAACTATTAAGCTGATAAAACGTTGCTCATTAGGAGGCAGAACTTTCTTCTAGTATATCTTAGAAATAATTCACATCAAAGTCAAATATTTTGATAAAGAAGAGATAAAAATTAGAGGATAACTTCATGTTTTTATTCAGATATTTGATAAAGAAGAGGCTGAGGCATGAAAATCACTTGAACCTGGGAGGTGGAAGCTGCAGTGAGCCAAGATCACGCCACTGCGCTCTAGTCTGGGCGTGAGACTCTGTCTAAAAAAAAAAAAAGAGTTGATGCATTATTTCTAAAATGTATGAAAGCATTACTACAAAATGGATCTAATTTGGTTGACAAAATAATACCAAGTAATCCTTTTTAAATTTTTAAATATTTCCTTTTCCTTTTCTTTTTTTTTTTGAGACAAGGTCTCACTCTGTTGCCCAGGCTGGAGTATAGCGGTACAATCATGGCTCACTGAAGCCAGCTTCTTAGGATCAAGTGATTCTCTCCCACCTCAGCCTCCCAAATAGAGGGTATTACAGGCGTGAGCCGCCATGTGCAGCTAACTTTTTATTTTTTGTGGAGACGGGGTCTCCCTATGTTGCCTAGGTTGGTCTTGAACTCCTGGGCTCAAGTGATCCTCCTGCCTTGGCCTCCCAAAGTGCTGGGGTTACAGACATGAGCCACTATGCCTGGCCCCAATTAATACTAATTGGGAAGAAGACCAACATAAATTATTGAAAGTTTTAACTGGGAAATATTTTAAAAAACACATAGTCTTCATACTTTCAATACACAGAAAGGCTAAAACTGCATAGCAAAAATACTCAAGGGATTCACTGAAATAGATCAGGATAATTTGTAATTAGCATGTAGTTAATTTTAGATGAGCATCTATTATGTGTCAGAGAATGTTTTTAGGCAACATACCAAGCAACTGGGGATATAAAAATAACCACACATATTTTTCCACTTTGAGATTATGGCTTAATTAAGAAAGATTAGAAATCAGAGAGTACAGTATAACAAAATACAAAAAATGAGAAAGCATAAGACTCTGTTTATTGGTTTCACAGATGACTTCACAGAGTAGGGTAGCTGAGAAGTGGAAGCTGTTTAGCAGGGAGCAGGAGTATGGTATTCCATATAAAGGTCATAGGCAGCACTTGAGGCACTACCAGGAGTCTGGAATGTGAATGCAGCCATGAAGCTGTACAGGTACTTCTTTTCAGAAGCACAGTATGCGTCTAAGGTCTTGAAATGGGGTTCTCTTTTCAGTTTTTAAAGATTAATCTCTTATCTCTCAATTTTTTTTTCCTTAAGATGATTTAAATTTTCTCTCTTCAGTTTTTATTTTATGCATTTTTCTTGAAAACAGTTTTTAATAGAACTTCTAAAATCACATTAATATTTATGTAGAGTTTTACACAAAAGCTGAATTAATCTACTCTGGTTCTCATATTCTGCCTTTAGGTCAAAATTATTATAGAACCCTCCCCAGCCTTCCTTACTTCAGGAAAAAAACATCAAATAATCATAAGATAACTCAGTTTATATCCACAGAGATTATCTGAGTTTTCACAACTGGTAAATATCTTTCTTAAGAGTCTCAAAATGCTTCCAGAAAAGTCTATATCATGGAAAGGTACCTCAAAGCCATAGCTCTGATCTAAATATTGGTACTTGAAATTTAAACATCTTGCTTAAAATCTACTTTAAAATGCCAAATTAGTAATTTCCTAAAGTAAAACCTTACAAAATATTTATTAACTATGATTTTAAAAATACCATTTATTTACAAACTCATTAATAAGAGGCTAAGGCTCAGTTAATACTAAATCTTACAAAAAAAAAATATAGCAATATTACCAATTATAAACTTAAAATGTACCAGACACACAGCAAGAAAACTAAAACCAACTTGCCCAAGGTTACACAGCTAATAGAGCTAGGAATCTAAACCAGGCTTAAAGCTCATGTTCTTAATATTTTTTAAGGCTACATACCAGATACTATGAATGTTTAAAACATCTTATTTTACTAAATTCTTTCAACAATCCCATAAGGAAGGCATTACTATCTTATTTTAAAAGGTGATGAAAGTGAGGATGAAAGAGATTAAGTAATTTCCCCGGGTCAAAAAACTAGGAAAAATTTGAATTTAAGTTTGTCAACTTCAAAACATGCACTTTCGTTCACTAACCATATACTACATTCCAGTAAATTCCCACTATAAAAAATTTAGGAGCTTGTTAACTTCAGAGTATACAGGGATGTTCTGGTGCTATGACTGGAAGGAATTGGTAAGGGGTGGGGTGAAGTGGGTATAAAGATAAGTAGACAGTTTAGTATAAGGAACTAATACTCGTAGAATATAATGAAAGTCCACTAAATATTGATACAGAATGTACAGAAATAGATATTTATCAATAAATAATAAATGATTAATATTGATTTTATGGAGTTATTATACCTTTGTCATATTTTTCTTCTCCATGGAGTGTTATATGATAAACTTATTCTCAATTTAAAACTAAATTTTTTTTTTTTTTTGAGACACGGTCTTGCTCTGTTGCCCAGGTGACCACACACAGCTCACTGCAATTGCAACCTCAACCTCTCGAGCTCAAGCGATCCTCTCACCTCACCCTCCCAAGTAGCTGGGACTAGAGGTGTGCATCACCACGCCTGGCTAATTTTTCTTTTACATTGTTTGTAGAGATAGAGACTTGCTATACTGCCCAGACTGGTCTTGAACTCCTGGGCTCAAGCTATCCTCTTGCTTCACCCTCCCAAAGTGCTGGGATTACAGGCGTGAGCTAATGCACTCAGCCATAAAATTAATGTTGATTTGAGAATGTTGTAAATCTCTTGAGATAACTGTAAAAGCTCTGCTGCATGCAATGAAAGGTTATAAACCACTGATTTAGAAATTACATTTGTTTCTTAATTCTCCAATTCCTTCTTTAGACAACAGGAAACAATAATTTATCACCAACCTCAGGTGAACACTTTTTCTACACTTATAAAATAGAGTGGTCCATCTCTCAGATCCTTGATAAGGTTCACTAGATTAACTATGCCAACTTCTATTTTAGCTATTTCTATGATCACTCCCTGAACCCTGAAATCACCTGCAAGTGCTTCAGCTTAGCAACTGTAAATTCAGACACCTACTCCATGACCATGGTTGTTTTCTGCTCTTGGACATCCACTACATCTGTTTTCAACCCCACTGGCAGCTTTCTCTCAAGACTTTTTTCTATTCCTGGAATTTATCATGAAAGGGGATTTTTTTCCCTCTTGACTTTCCTACTTTCTTTTTAAATTTTTCTTCCTATTTTACTTTCTTCTCTATTGTCTCTGCTTAGACTCCATGGCTCATTAGTTAAAACCTCTCTTGCTCCTAACATTGTTAACTCCCTAGGCCATGACTTCCTCCATTCCTCTGCCTAGCAAATCCTAACTGTCCAACTATTCTATTCTACAACTACACTGATCAATAACTCTATTCTTTCATAATCTACGTTCTCTTCTAGTCCTTGAAGGATTCCCAGAAGTCTTTCTGTTTCTCTCATCAGTTCTTTTTCCATATCCCAGAAGCTACTTCAAACCTTCTTTCTCCATAAAGCTCAGACCTACTATATCCAACATTTTCTTTCTTTCTTTCTTTTTTTTTTTGAGACGGAGTTTCACTCTTATTGCCCAGGCTGGAGTGTAATGGCACAATCTCGGCTCACTGCAACCTCTGCCTCCCAGGTTCAAGTGATTCTCCTGCCTCAGCCTCCTGAGTAGCTGGGATTACAGGCACCCGCCACCATGCCTGGCCAATTTTTTGTGTTTTTAGTAGAGACAGGGTTTCACCATGTTGGCCAGGCTGGTCTCGAACTCTGGACCTCAGGTGATCTGGCTGCCTTGGCCTCACTGGCCTCCCAAAGTGCTGGGATTACAGGCGTGAGCCACTGCACCTGGCCCTAAATCCTATTTTATAAAGAAAATCAAGGCTACTCCAAAACACCTCCCTCATTTGCTTGCCAGTAATTTGCAAATATCTGCATAAAGTGCTCATTTGTTCACCCTTTTCTCCTGATACAATGGGAAAGACATCCTCCCTGTGGAATGCTGATCCTTCCTTCCACTCCTGTTCTGAAGACAATCCCTTCTTTCCTATTTTCCAGGATTTTGCCCTATTCATACTTCCTTTGCATTGTCCACCTCTCCTCCTCATCAACAAGAAACATGCTCACCACCTAAAATAAACCAGTATTCTCTTGGCCTGTTTTCTCTACCCTTAGCTACTACCCTCTAACTCCTCTGTTCACGACCATGTCTCTCAAGAGGTCTGCGTTTACTTTTCTCATATCCGCCCTCGCTTCTCAGCGTTCTGCAACTTGGCTTTAGATCTCATCCTATCACTGACCTGTATAGTTGGCCCTCCGCATCCATGCATTCAACCAACCATGTAACAAAAATATTTAAAAAAAAAGGTCTGGTGTGGTGGCTCATGCCTGTAATCCCATCACTTTCAATGGCCAAGTCAGGAGAACTGCATGAGCCCAGGAGTTTCAGGCCAGCCTGAGCAACGTAGTGAGATCCCCGTCTATACTAAAATTAAAAAAAATTAGCCATATATGGTGGTGCACACCTGTAGTCCCAGCAGGCTGCAGCAGGAGGATTGCTTGAGCCCCAGAGTTTGACGCTGCCGGGAGCTATGACTGCGCCACTGCACTCCAACCCAGCAACAGAGCAAGACCCTGTCTCAAAAAAAAAAATACCCCCAAACAACCCACACCAATACAAATAAAAAAAAAATAGAGTTACAGAATATAACAACTCTATACATAGCATTTACATTGTATTAGGTATTATAAGTAATCTAGAGATGATTTGAACTATATGGGAGGATGTTTGTAGGTTATATGCAAATATGATGCCATCTTATATCAGGATCTTGAGCATTCTTGGATTTTGGTATCCAAGAGGGGTCCTGGAACCAATACCCCATAGATAACAAGGCACCACTGTACTTGTTAAAATGTCAAACATTTCCAGCTGCTAAATACAGTGGATACTTCTCAGTCCTTAGCTCACTTAACTCCCTAAATTTACTTGGTTTTGACATTTGATAAGTTCCCTTTTTCTTTAGCACTTTCTCTGCTTGGCTTCTGTGATAACACTCTCCTGGCATTCCTCTACCTCTCTGATCACTCTGCCATGACCTCTTTCCATCCACTCCCCTAAGTGTTGGTGGCTCTTCTGGATGCCCTTGAAGGCTTCTCATCTTTTACTTTAGATACTCTGCCTCACACCCTCTCCAGGCTTTAATTAACACTGATGTTTTAATAATTTATCTGTAATTGCTCAAAGACTTTGGAACAGTTACCTCCTACTTATTTTATGTTTTAAAAACACCTATTAAATAACATGGTACAAATCTCATACCTTAATTCCTTAATAATACTTCAGTTAAATAAAACACATAACTAGAAATTTAAAAACAGATCAAAATTACCTTTATCGCCAAGGTCTCTGAAAAAAGTTGATCCACAGCCAGCTGTTTGGATCCCTGACAGTGTATCCTCGATGTCCTTTGAATACACATATTAAAATTAAACTTCTAAAAGTTAATTTTCTTTGTAGCTGGGACTACAGACGCCCGCCTCCACGGCTGGCTAATTTCTTTTTGTATTTTTAGTAGAGACAGGGTTTCACTGTGTTAGCCAGGATGGTGATCTCCTGACCTCGTGATCCGCCCACCTTGGCCTCCCAAAGTGCTGGGATTACAGGCGTGAGCCACCATGCCCGGCCAAAAGTTCATTTTCTATCTTGGCAAAAACAAACCCCGCCCCACCCGACATGTTGCTTACCTTTTTTGTCAGCTTCTTGACTGAAGTTTTACCTACAACAAAGAAGAAACATTATTTAGTATCCATATTCTTTGGTAAAACTCAACTTGCACTAAGAAAGAAAATTATTTAAAAGACAAAACAAACAACTAAATATTTATTAAAAAAGCAAAGGCTTGTAATTTTAGCTAATATCCTTAAGCCATAATCATGAGTCAGAGAATTCTAAGACTAAACACAAAGACACTATAGTTTTTCACAAGATCCATTTTCAATTTCACTCACCCTATTTCATACATATGAAATTATATATAACCATCTATGATTTATCCTAGTTGCCTGAATCATATTATTAATTCTGGTCAAACATAATTTCTTCACATGATTATTAAAATCACTCTCTTTTTACTTTCATTGATTTAGAAAAAACACTCATGATTTAGAAAGCTTCCTTTTTTTGAACTCTGGAAAGCCCTCTTAGGCTTATAACTCTCCAGTGAAATGTAAAAGTCTAGCCAACATAACCGTCCATTCTAAAGTAGTTACTTTTAATAATTTCCTACTGGATAACAGAGATTTAAAATTCTTTCAGGTTTTCAGCCACCCTCTTTACTGCCTACATCATTTTCCTAATATCCACCATAATTCTAAAACTATTACATTGTTTCTTTTTTTTAGGACTTATTCTGATGATAGCCTCAAATCATTTTAAACATCTAGAACAAAACTGAAAAATGTTTTATTTTGTATCTTACATATGCAATATACAGCACTAACTTTACTTATTGCTCTCAAAATTATCTTGTCTATCAAGTTCCTTCAGTACGATTACACGGTCTGTGAAAATTCAGGTGGCACATTAAAAAAGAGTGCTTTTAGATGTGGCTTTTCTGTAGTTTGGGTTGTTTAATTTTGATGATAAATCTACAAGGGTAAATTCTATTATTTGGTATTAGTAAACTGTCAGGATTTTATTTTTACATTATTAGTCAAAACATTACTTGTGAATATGACTATATACTTTTTAGAAACATCTATGACTATGTTTGTAAGCTTAGGTGTTGTTATTTTGGGATAATTTTTATTCACTGGAGAAACTATTATGTGCCAGCCAAAGACAAAGAGCCCCAGATTCTACTGTTAGGTGTTGTTATAGTATCAGATAATCAAATAGATAAAAAATTACCATTTATTGTACAAATCTAAGTGAGTGAATGTGTATATAATATGTAGTCATATAATGCTGATAATGAACTCCAAAAAACTGTAATACATGTATTTACTTATCTTTACATAGTCAATTAACTTAAAAAAGAAACTGATCAGTATTTCTATGCTTGTCCTAAAGTTATGCCACAAATAGTCATTACCATGTACCCTTTTATTTTTAGACAATTAAAGTTAGTCTTATCTGTTTTTAAAAAGCGGATTAGTCCTTACATCCAACTTAAAGTATTCTAGAAAGCAATGATTGACATTTTGAAGGCAGAAGAGGACCAAGAATTTAAGGTAGCAAAATGGATGGTGTCTAAGAGTTTCTTAGAAATCAGATTATTTCTAAGGGGTGTTATCTGTTTGAAGGCTAGATTCCTTTTTGGTCTTTCAAAAACCTGTTAAAAAAAAAAATCCTTCTACTTGAAACTGAGTGAGTGAAGAAGATAATGTTTGTGAAGGTAATGTTTGCTTCCCTCCAGCTAGAAGTCTGGCTGCCAAACAGCTAAGCCAATAAAATTCAATACTATGTGAATGAAATACCACAATAAAGTCATGAATTGATTGAATAATGTA
The DNA here is from genome assembly GCF_028885625.2 of Pongo pygmaeus. Classification (NCBI taxonomy): domain Eukaryota; kingdom Metazoa; phylum Chordata; class Mammalia; order Primates; family Hominidae; genus Pongo; species Pongo pygmaeus. The sequence goes on from NC_072387.2 coordinate 27,589,980, forward strand.
ACACCAGAATTACAGGTAAAAAGTAAATTATAAAATCTACAGAGGCAGATTTCATACCTGTCTTACTTTTATGTAGGTCAGTGCTAAACATTTAAATATTTGTTGAATGAATAACTGAATAAACAAATCAGAAAAGATTTCACAATGTCTTCTTATCCAGGTCCCTGTCTTTTGGATAAATTATTATATCCCTACTTTACATGTAAAACAAATTGGCAAGAGGAATTAGGTAACAATATGGGCATTGAAGGATTTATTTTCATATTTCATATAGATTTTTCAAAAACAGGTGTTAGACTCTTTGAATTCCATGATAGTAGTAAAAAGAGCCTGCAGCCTACTTTCAACACTTAACTAAACTGAATAATTATGCATGGTACGACTATAGAGGCAGTTTTGCGGCTTTTCATTATTTCATGTAGATTACAAGTTCTATTTGATATGTATATAAAAACTTGATCATCAAAAAGGAGAAAACCAGATACTTATGCAGTTTAAGTTGTAAAAACATCTTTTTAAATTTTTTTTAATTCAAATGGAATAAATAATTAGAAAATAATGAAGAAATTAACTTTTTGGTTAAAAGTTTAGAAGCTATTCTCTTACATAAAATTCATTTTTAGATTAAAAAAAAAAGACGAGGCAGAGATACTAGGAGTGAACACCTGTTCTCTCCTGCTTCCTTTCTCTTCAGTTAATGCACCTCTCCGAGTATTATGAGAGGTTGTGGTGTTTCAAATCCAGAACACTCTGGAAGGGTTTTCTTGGTAGACAGTTGTCTCACCCAGGTTGCTTACTCTATACTACTTGTTCATGGCTGAGCAGCAAAATAAGAGGTCCATGGTCTGACCTGCACAGCAGGAGCCATGACCTTTTTTCTCCCTACAGCAGTAACAAGGCAAGGGCATATTAAATACACCTAAGTATTTCTGGACAATATTTTTCTATTTAAGGATAAAACCCATCTGGCAAAAATCTAATTTTTCCTTCTGTTTTTGTTTGAGTTTGTTTTTTTCAATGTGGGGTAGGTGGACACTCCTGTCTCTCTGTCTTTGGCTATTTCCACATTCACACAAATAAAAAATTCAGTCTCATTATTTTCACAGCTATTTGATATGTATTCACACACTTATGTATGAAAATAACAGAACGGGGCAAAAAACAGGAAAAAAGATCCAGAGTTGAGGTTGTAATGTTTCATTGTATGAATATGAAAACACGAAAAACACATTGGGGGTTTTTGTTTTTGCAGGAGGCGGCATAGATCTTGAAGCACTAGGACAGAATTTTGGTTCAGGAAGTAAAATGTTTTAAAAGGATTCCACCTATATTAGAGATTCCACCATGTGGTTTTCACTATTTACAGAGGATTTATGAAGTAAAATCCAGATACAGCATATCCTGTTATAGGTAAGCAGGCCTTTTAATACTTAAAATAGGCCGGGCGCAGTGGCTCACGCCTGTAATCCCAGCACTTTGGGAGGTCGAGGTGGGTGGATCACAAGGTCAGGAGTTCGAGACCAGCCTGGCCAATATGGTGAAACCTCATCTCTACTAAAAGTACCAAAAAATTAGCTGGGCATGGTGGCACATGCCTGTAATCCCAGCTACTTGGGAGGCTGAGGCAGAAGAATTGTTTGAATCCGGGAGGCAGAGGTTGCAGTGAGCCGAGATCACGCCACTGCACTCCAGCCTGGGTGACAGAATTAGATTCCGTCTCAAAAAAAAAAAAAAATACTTAAAATAGTAAAGCTGCATTGATACACATTAAGTGTTTTTATAGATCAAATAAATCTGCCTCTGGCGAAAATGAAGTTATTTGATAATCATAATTACAAAAACAATACCAGCACTACATAACTTAATTTCATTTTGTAGAGGTTAATAGTCTAATACATAAAAATTAGACAAGACACATGTCCTTTATTTCATAACTTTTTCATAAATATATGTGACAACTTGGCATCAATATTAGAACCAGCCTAAGACAGAGCTGATTATACTCTAATACATGCTTTTATTCAGTCACAGCTATTATGAAAACCAAGGCAGAAAATGATGCATTAGCAAAACTAACCTTCCTCATATCACTAATAAAGGTGGTAAGTGCCACAGCTAACATCATACTAAAAGCTCTCAGCTTTTCTTCTAAGAACGGAAATGAGACAAGGATGCTCACTCTCACCCCTTTTATTCAACATAGAACTGGAAGTCCTAGTCAGAGCAATTAGGCAAGAGAAAGAAAAATAAAGGGCATCCAAATTGGAAAGGAAGAAGTCAAACTGTTCCTATTTGCAGACAACATGATCCTACATATAGAAAAACCTAAAGACTCTACCAAAAAACTCTTAGAATAAATGAATTCAGTAAAGTTGCAAATATAAAATCAACATAGAAAAATCAGTAGCATTTTCTATATGCAAGCAATGAACTAAGAAATCAAGAAGGCAACCCATTTACAATAGGTACAAAAACACATACACACAAAACAAATAGGAATAAATTTAACTGAGAAGGTGAAAACCTTCACAAAAATAACTACAAAACACTGACGAAAGAAACCGAGGAGGATACAGACGAATGGAAAAACATCCCCAGCTCGTGGATCAGAAGAATTAACATTGTTAAAAGGACCACACTATCCAAAGTGATCTATAGATCCAATGTAATCCTTATCAAAATAATGACACTCTTCATGCAAGTAGAAAAAAAAATCCTAAAACTTCTACGGAACCACAAAAGACCCTAAATAGCCACAACAATCCTCAGCAAAAGGAACAAAGCTGGAGGCATCAAACCACCACACTTCCAAATATACTACGAAGCTGTAGTAACCAAAAAACAGCGTGGTATGGCATAAAAACAGAAACACAGACCAACAACAGAGAACCTAGAAATACATCCATGTATCTACAGCCAACTGATTTTAGTTAGAAGTACCAAGAACCTAAGTTGGGGAAAGAACAGTCTCTTCAATAAATGGTGCTGGGAAAACTAGATGTCCACATGCAGAAGAATGAAACCAGATCTAACCCCCTCACCTTATATAAAAATCAACTCAAAATGGATCAAAGACCTAGATGTAAGACCTCAAACTACAAAACCACTATAAGAAAACAGGTGAAATACTTCAGGACATTGGTTTGGGAAATGATTTTATGAATAAGACCTCAAAAGCACAGACAACAAAAGCAAAAAATAAATTAGTGAGATGATACCAAACTAAAACGCTTCTGTACAGCAAAGGAAATAAACAAGGGTAAAAAGACAACCTATAGAATGGGAGAAAATATCTGCAAAACTATTCATCTGACAGGGGATTCACATCTAGAATACATAAGAAGTGCAAACATCTCAACAGCAAAAAATAAAAATTCAATTAAAAAATGGGCAAAGAGCCTGAATAGACACTTCAAAAAAGAACACATACAAAATGACCAATAAACATATGAAAAAAAACAAACAAACAAAATTCAACATCACTGATCATCAGGGAAATGCAAATCAAAACTATAATGAGGTATCGTCTCATCCCAGTTAGGATGGCTATTAGCAAAAAGACAAAAAATAAACTCTTGCAAGGATGCAGAGAAAAGGAATTCTTTTTTGAGACAGAGTCTTGCTCTGTTGCCCAGGCTAGAGTGCAGTGGCATGGTCATAGCTCACTGAGTCCTCAACTTCCTGAGCTCAAGTAATCCTCTTGCTCAACCTCCCAACTAGCTGGGACTATGGATATGCACCACCAGGCCTGGCTAATTTTTTGATTTTTAGTAGAGATGAGGTCTTGCTATGTTGTCCAGGCTGGTTTCAAATTCCTGAACTCAAGCAATCCTCCCACCTCAGCCTCCCAAAGTGTTAGGATTACACTTGTGAGCCACTGCACCAGCCAGGAAAGGAACTCTTATACACTGTTGGTGAGAATGTAAACTAGAACATATACTACTATGGACAACACTATGAAGTTCCTCACAAAACTAAAAATAGAATTACCATATGATCCAGCAACCCCACTACAGGGCATTCATCCAAAGGAAAAAACAATCAATATATCAAAGAGGCATCTGCATCTCCCCAGCATATTTACTGCAGCACTATTCACAACAGCCAAGACATGGAATCAACCTAAGTGTCCAACAACAGATGAAGAACAGATAATGAAAATGTGGTATCTGCATACAATGGAATACTATTCAGCCATTAAAAAAATGAAATCCAGTCATTAACAGCAACATGGATGGAACTGGAGGACATTATGCTAAGTGAAATCAAGCCAAGAACCAAAAGTTAAACACCCAATATTCTCACTGATATGTGGAAGCTAAAAAAAGTTTATCTCAGCCGGGTGCAGTGGCTCACGCCTGTAATCCCAGCACTTTGGGAGGCCGAGGTGGACAGATCACCTGAGGTAAGGAGTTCGAGACCAGCCTGACCAACATGGTGAAACTCCATCTCTACCAAAAAATACAAAAATTGATGGGTGTGGTGGCAGGTGCCTGTAATCCCAGCTACTCTGGAGGCTGAGGCAGGAGAATCACTTGAACCCGGGAGGCAGAGGTTGCCGTGAGCCGAGACCACACCATTGCACTCCAGCAAGAGCGAAAACTCCATCTAAAAAAAAAGAGTTGATCTCATAGAAATAGAAAGTAGGACAGAGTATACTAGAGGCTGGGAAGGGTCGGAGGAAGAGAGGGATAGGAAGAGATTTGTTAAAGGATACAAAATTACTGCAAGACTGGAGGGCAAAGTTCTAGAGTTCTATATACCACTGTAAGATGACTACAGTTAGCAATAATACATTACATAGTTTCAAAGATCTAGAAGGAGGAAACTGAATGTTCTCAACAGAAAGAAATGATAAGTGTTTGAGATGCACATACTAATTACCCTGATATGATCACTACACACTACATGTATTGCAACATCACTATGTACCCCATAAGTATGTACAATTATTATGGGTCAATTAAAAAAATAAAAATCAATAAATAAAACATTTTAAGTGGTAATTGAAGAAAAAAAGAAGACAAATTCAGTGGTGCTATTTTCCTTCAACAAAGTATATGGCTTGTTTATGTTTGCTGGAATACTTAAATAGTGGATGCAAAGATAGTCTCTGGTTGTATTTTTTCTAAAGGGAGACAAATGGTTATTCCCTAAAATGCCTAAAACTGGCTTCCTTGCCAATTTCCAAAGTATGGTCTTCAAATACATTTGTTTTGGAAGGGATAAAAAGACTTTTTTTTTTTGCCACCTCAAGCATTGTGAAATAATAAGAGCATTATACACAACAAATTATTTAATTAGTTTAAACATGATCTAAGGGGAAATACAGCAGCTAAGAGATTATATAATGTGGGGGAGGGGGAGGTAAGGGAAAGCTTCTCCAAATATGAGCTGCTTAAGCTAAGATCTTAAGTGTATGAATTAGCTCAGAAAAGTGAGGTTAAAAGCATTACACACATGCTATGTGTAAGTTCTGAGATGGGTATGTGTTGTAATGTTCTAGGACCAGATGGAGGTCCTGCCAGTCTCCTCTATTGTGATGAGAAGGCAGGAGAAGCTAAGTGCCAAGGCTAGTAGTTTTGGCAGAGGAGGCTGAGGTGGCTCCTATCTAATGATTTCTATTTTCTCTGTAGCTAGGTGGTCAGGTAGTTTGATAGAGTGTGTAGGGGAAGGTGTTAAGGATAGCTAGAGGCTTGCAGAAACTCAGCATGATACATCTGAGATTGCTAATTTAAAAAAATACAACTGATTTTTATATAGTGCTGCTCAATCCTGTGACCCTGATAAACTTACTATTAGTTCTAATAGCTTTAATATTGATTCTTTGGCATGTTCTACATAGGTCATCATCCTGTACATAAACAAAGACATTCTCCCTTTTAAATGTGTAGGTCTCATTTCTTTTTCTTCCCTTTTTGGATTGGGAGACCTTCCAGTACAATGTTGAAGACAAGCAGTGAAAATGGACAGCCTTGCCTAGTTCCTGATCTTAGGGGCAAAGCATTCAATCTTTCATGATTAAGAATATTAGCAACTGGCTTTATGTACTTACTGCCTTTTATTGCCTAGTCTCAGAAGTCTCTACTGCATATGCTCTATGAGTTGAAGCAGCCACAAAGGTTTAAGGGGAGGGACAAAGGCTCCACTTTTGATGGGAAGTGATAAGGTTCTGGATGAGCATGTGGGACCAGAAATAGTCTTTTCAATTTTGAAAATACAAATGCTACAGCATCTTAATGATTTATCTCCTCATATGGCATATTCTCCCTTTTCCTGCTTTACCTAGGGAAATTCTATCCATTCTTCGCATATCCTCTATGAAATCTCTGATTATTCCAGCCCTAATTGATCTCGCTGCTGAAATGTTATCAGACTTTAGTCTATTACTGAAACTCTTACACTATATCACGAATTCTATTAATGTAATAATAGTATGTTTTATTCACATTATATACCCAAGGCCTAACACAGTACCTGTTACATAGGGTAAATCAAATAAAAATGTAAAGAAATGTATGGATTATAACTCATTATTTCATTATATAAGAGTTTGTACTGATTGATATATTTACGAATCTATCTGACTAACATCTGTGCCAGGCACTGTGCTAGGTTGGGAATATGATGTCATGTAAGACAGACCCTGATGCGGTTAATAGAGGAACTGTGGATGGAGTAGGCACAGGTGTCTGTGTACTTGGGGGTGGGGGTGGGGGTAGAGCATCTGCAGTGCATATAGAGTTGTTTACCTGAGATGCCTCTGGTACTTGCTAGAGATGTTCAAGAAACAAGGAATATTATGGGTCTCGTGGTCAGGTGAGAGGTCTGATCTGGAGATACAGGTATGAAAATCAGTGTTCGGGGAACAAGTCAATCACTGATGTGGATAAGATCATCAAGGAAGAAGAGTCAAAGATATATGAAAAAGTATATTCACTATAACATTATTTATAACAGGGAAAAAATTACAGACAAATGTTCTACCACTAGGGAACCAATTAAATAAATTATGGCATATTAATAAAATAGTATTGTGCAGTCACAAAAACAGTATTTTAGAAAAAATATTTGTTGACAAGGAAAATAATTCATGATCCATTATAGAGAAAAAGTTAGGGTATAAAAACAGCATATAACGCATGGTCTCAACTTTGTAAAAAGAAATGTGTTAATGTTGGTTATTTCTGAATGGTGGTGACAATCTGGTTGACTTTATTTTCTGCTCTATACTTTGTAATGTCTTAGTTTCTAACATGAACATAGGTTTTATTACAAAAAAGTGTTATTTCTTAATCTAAAATATGTAGCTGCTCATGTTTATCTGATGAGTGTGGTTAAGATCTTAACACAGATTTTGTGGATAGAAGGCTTTAATCTTTTAAAATTTTAGACTTTTAATTGAGAATATTAATTTTAACCTATAGCAGCTACAGGTCTTCTCACATTCTCTAATTTAATCATCCCAACAACACTATATGGTAGACACTATTATTTTATAGATCTAGAAACAGGCCAGGTCAGGTAGTTTACCCAAGGTTACAACGGGGCTAGTGAAGCTGTGGAAAGAGAACTGTCTCCAGGTCCTGTTTGACTCCAATAAGCCACCCTTTACCACAATTGACACCTGGCATCCCAACACACCTTCACATAGGTTATAAATATTTCTCAAACTTGTTTGATCAAAACAATCACCCAGAGGGTGCTTGCTAAGCATACAGGAATCTAAGAGAGAGGTAGCTAGAAGGTGGGAAGGTTATACAAGGATTCTATCGCCGTATCTCAGACCTTCTGAATAAAAACTTCCCAGGGTGGGGGAGGAGAGAAAACAAGTTTGAAAGGTTTTTTTTTTTTTTTTTTTGGGACGGAGTCTCCTTCTGTCACCCAGGCTGGAGTGCAGTGGTGCAATCTTGGTTCACTGCAAGCTCCGCCTCCCGGGTTACACCATTCTCCTGCCTCAGCCTCCCAAGTAGCTGGGACTACAGGCGCCCGCCACCACACCCGGCTCATTTTTTTTTGCATTTTTAGTAGAGACGGGGTTTCACCATGTTAGCCAGGATGGTCTCGATCTCCTGACCTCGTGATCCGCCTGCCTCAGCCTCCCAAAGTGCTGGGATTACAGGCATGAGCCACCGTGCCCGGCTGACAAGCTTGAGAGTTTTTAAACAAGGGCCCCAAGCAAATTTACTGTCAGGCAAGTTTGTGAAATTCTATTAACACATTAGATAATTGATACTCAGTTTTACAGAGCAGGAAGATGAGCCCCAAATAAGATTAAGCTACAGTATATGGTGGCAAAGACAAGAACTACATAGTTCAACTGCAATTAATTTTCAAATTTAAGATTCATCTGTGGAATTTCAAAGTCCAAGATAAATTCGCAAAGATATGGGGTCACATGAGCAACTCTGGCACGTACACCATAATACATTCTGTGGCCACCCTAATGACAACCCTTTCAGAGTAATCAACTGGTTAATCTGAATTTGGCTGTCTGGGTTGGCTGTTCATTTGTTTATTATTTACACATTTATCTGCAAAAAAATCTCATGTTGTAAGTTTAAATAAGGGCATACCATACACTGGTATAAGGAACAGTCAAAACCAGCATAGGGCAAAATTCCTGTGGTGTCTTTCTAAAGGCCTTATTTCTCTCCTCCCAGTTCAGCAACTGTGCAACTGGACATGGTGGAGAAATATAGCCACAAGTATGCTGAACAGACCTACTTTAACTTTATAGTAATTAATAACCTCTAGTGGGACTTTAATAGTGGCATCTGTTCTGTGACCCATTTTTGCTTACACTTGGCTAATTATTAAGAAGTTAACAGAGGTTTATAAGCTGTGACCTCAGGCTTGTGGATGTATGAAAAAAACCTTCAGGGAACTTAAGCTAAATCATGGTCTAACAGGTGGTAGAACAGATATTTTTAAAGGGTAGGGGTAGCACTGTTTTAGTTTTCCCTTAAATATTACTACCAACGATTGTAAGGTCTAGCTGCACACACAGGAGCTAGAAATATCTGCTTGCTTTAACTCAGTAAAGACTTAAGGCAAAATCCACTCTATCATCTCATTCCAGACACTTTTGGTTTTCCAAAGCTACATAAATTTATTAACTTTTGGTTTTCAGTTTCAACTTACACTGAGTTACACTTAAAAATACTTACTGCCAGGTATGGTGGCTCACACCTATAATCCAGTGCTTTGGGAAGCCAAGACAGGAGGATCACTTGAAGCCAGAAGTTCAAGACCAGCCTGGGCAACCAAGCAAAACCTCTGTCTCTACAAAAAATTAAAAAATTAGCTGAGAACAGCAGCATGTGCCTGTAGTCCCAGCTACGTCAGAGACTGAGATGGGGGGATTGCTGGAACCCAGTAGGTTGAGGCTGCAGGGAGCTATGACTGTACCACTGTGCCCTAGCCTGGACCACAGAGCAAGACCCTATCTCTTAAACAAAACAAAGCAAAATAAACAAACAAAAACTTTTGCAGGGGTCTACCAATTATGGGAATAACACTCATTATAAAATGTTTAAAAGCTAGATATAAAAAATATTTAAAAATCTAAAAACACCCATCGTTGAAGAATTCAATTATAATAACTGCCAATATTTTTGCATTTTCCTTAGTAAGAGTGACAGTTTCAGAGCCTCCTATGTGCCAGGTACTATGCTCTTTACTTGTATTATTGAATCTTTACAACAATGCTTTGACATAGGCACTATCAGCACTCTCATTTTACTGATGAGGAAACCTAGGCTAATAGCTTATATAACTTTGCCCACAGACACAATACTACTAAGTGGTGGAGCCAGTATTCAAACTCACTTTCTGTCCTATTCCAGGACCTGTACTATCAACCATACAATAATGCCCATTCTTTTGTTCTTCACTTATGTGTGTGGACTCCAACTATCCTTTGATCTCACTGGGCCCTACAATCTTTTGAATCTACAACCTTTTCACGATTTCTCACCTGCTCATGTCTTAACATGCCACCTGGCTCAGCTTCCATGGTCAACCACCAGACCTGTTCCCTTGTGTACACACTGACTCCCTTGCTTCTCTTTCACTTTGTCATACGCTCTTGGCTAATCCCAACACTTACTAGATCCAACTCTCTGCCTATTCCATACCAGCACTTTTGCAGCTGAACACAGTGGAGAAAAAGAACCACAATCATGCTAAACAGACATATATTTTTCTATACATTTAAAAAAATAAATGGAATGCTTCACGAATTTACGTGTCATCCTTGCATAGGGGCCATGTTAATCTTCTCCATATTTTTCCAATTTTAGTATACGTGCTGCCAAAGCAAGCACACAAACAGACTTTTTTATTTTTTTAATTATTTTTTTTTTATTATTATTATACTTTAAGTTTTAGGGTACATGTGCACAACGTGCAGGTTTGTTACATATATATACATGTGTCATGTTGGTGTGCTGCACCCATTAACTCGTCATTTAGCATTAGGTATATCTCCTAATGCTATCTGTCCCCCCTCCCCCCACCCCACAACAGTCCCCGGTGTATGATGTTCCCCTTTCTGTGTCCATGTGTTCTCATTGTTCAATTCCCACCTATGAGTGAGAACATGCAGTGTTTGGTTTTTTGTCCTTGCAATAGTTTGCTGAGAATGATGGTTTCCAGCTTCATCCATGTCCCTACAAAGGACATGAACTCGTCATTTTTTATGGCTGCAGAGTATTCCATGGTGTATATGTGCCACATTTTCTTAATCCAGTCTATCATTGTTGGACATTTGGGTTGGTTCCAAGTCTTTGCTATTGTGAATAGTGCCACAATAAACATACGTGTGCATGTGTCTTTATAGCAGCATGATTTATAATCCTTTGGGTATATACCCAGTAATGGGATGGCTGGGTCAAATGGTATTTCTAGTTCTAGATCCCTGAGGAATCACCACACCGACTTCCACAATGGTTGAACTAGTTTACACTCCCACCAACAGTGTAAAAGTGTTCCTATTTCTCCACATCCTCTCCAGCACCTGTTGTTTCCTGACTTTTTAACGATCGCCATTCTAACTGGTGTGAGATGGTATCTCATTGTGGTTTTGATTTGCATTCCTCTGACGGCCAGTGATGATGAGCATTTTTTCATGTGTTTTTTGGCTGCATAAATGTCTTCTTCTGAGAAGTGTCTGTTCATATCCTTTGCCCACTTTTTGATGGGGTTGTTTGTTTTTTTCTTGTAAATTTGTTTGAGTTCATTGTAGATTCTGGATATTAGCCCTTTGTCAGATGAGTAGGTTGCAAAAATTTTCTCACATTCTGTAGGTTGCCTGTTCACTCTGATGGTGGTTTCTTTTGCTGTGCAGAAGCTCTTTAGTTTAATTAGATCCCATTTCTCAATTTTGGCTTTTGCTGCCATTGCTTTTGGTATTTTAGACATGAAGTCCTTGCCCATGCCTATGTCCTGAACGGTACTGCCTAGGTTTTCTTCTAGGGTTTTTATGGTTTTAGGTCTAACATGTAAGTCTTTAATCCATCTTGAATTAATTTTTGTATAAGGTGTAAGGAAGGGATCCAGTTTCAGCTTTCTACATATGGCTAGCCAGTTTTCCCAGCACCATTTATTAAATAGGGAATCCTTTCCCCATTGCTTGTTTTTCTCAGGTTTCTCAAAGATCAGATAGTTGTAGATATGCGGCATTATTTCTGAGGGCTCTGTTCTGTTCCATTGGTCTATATCTCTGTTTTGGTACCAGTACCATGTTGTTTTGGTTACTGTAGCCTTGTAGTAGAGTTTGAAGTCAGGTAGTGTGATGCCTCCAGCTTTGTTCTTTTGGCTTAGGATTGACTTGGCAATGTGGGCTCTTTTTTGGTTCCATATGAACTTTAAAGTAGTTTTTTCCAATTCTGTGAAGAAAGTCATTGGTAGCTTGATGGGGATGGCATTGAATCTATAAATTACCTTGGGCAGTATGGCCATTTTCACGATATTGATTCTTCCTACCCATGAGCATGGAATGTTCTTCCATTTGTTTGTATTCTCTTTTATTTCATTGAGCAGTGGTTTGTAGTTCTCCTTGAAGAGGTCCTTCACATCCCTTGTAAGTTGGATTCCTAGGTATTTTATTCTCTTTGAAGCAATTGTGAATGGGAGTTCACTCATGATTTGGCTCTCTGTCTGTTACTGGTGTGTAAGAATGCTTGTGATTTTTGCACATTGGTTTTGTATCCTGAGACTTTGCTGAAGTTGCTTATCAGCTTAAGGAGACTTTGGGCTGAGACAATGGGGTTTTCTAGATATACAATCATATCATCTGCAAACAGGGACAATTTGACTTCCTCCTTTCCTAATTGAATGCCCTTTATTTCCTTCTCCTGCTTGATTGCCCTGGCCAGAACTTCCAACACTATGTTGAATAGGAGTGGTGAGAGAGGGCATCCCCACCAGGCCTGCCCTAAAAGAGCTCCTGAAGGAAGCACTAAACATGGAAAGGAACAACTGGTACCAGCCACTACAAAAACATGCCAAATTGTAAAGACCATCAAGGCTAGGAAGAAACTGCATCAACTGACGAGCAAAATAACCAGCTAACATCATAATGACAGGATCAAATTCACACATAACAATACTAACCTAAAATGTAAATGGGCTAAATGCTCCAATTAAAAGGCACAGACTGGCAAACTGGATCAAGAGTCAAGACCCATCAGTGTGCTGTATTCAGGAAACCCGTCTCACATGAAGAGACACACATAGGCTCAAAATAAAGGGATGGAGGAAGATCTACCAAGCAAATGGAAAACAAAAAAAGGCAGGGGTTGCAATCCTAGTCGCAGATAAAACAGACTTTAAACCAACAAAGATCAAAAGAGACAAAGAAGGCCATTACAAAATGGTAAAGGGATCAATTCAACAAGAAGAACTAACTATCCTAAATATACATGCACCCAATACAGGAGCACCCAGATTCATAAAGCAAGTCCTTAGTGACTACGAAGAGACTTAGACTCCCACACATTAATAACAGGAGACTTTAACACCCCACTGTCAACATTAGACAGATCAATGAGACAGAAAGTTAACAAGGATATCCAGGAATTGAACTCAGCTCTGCACCAGGCAGACCTAATAGACATCTACAGAACTCTCCACCCCAAATCGACAGAATACACATTCTTTTCAGCACCACACCACACCTATTACAAAATTGACAACACAGTTGGAAGTAAAGCACTCCTCAGCAAATGTAAAAGAACAGAAATTGTAACAAACTGTCTCTCAGACCACAGTGCAATCAAACTAGAACTCAGGATTAAGAAACTCACTCAAAACCGCTCAACTACATGGAAACTGAACAACCTGCTCCTGAATGACAAGGCAGAAATAAAGATGTTCTTTGAAACCAACGAGAACAAAGACACAACATACCAGAATCTCTGGGACACATTCAAAGCAGTGTGTAGAGGGAAATTTATAGCACTAAATGCCCACAAGAGAAAGCAGGAAAGATCTGAAATTGACACCCTAACATCACAATTAAAAGAACTAGAGAAGCAAGAGCAAACACATTCAAAAGCTAGCAGAAGGCAAGAAATAACTAAGATCAGAACAGAACTGAAGGAAATAGAGACACAAAAAACCCTTCAAAAAATCAATGAATCCAGGAGCTGGTTTTTTGAAAAGATCAACAAAATTGATAGACTGCTAGCAAGACTAATAAAGAAGAAAAGAGAGAAGAATCAAATGGACACAATAAAATATGACAAAGGGGATATCACCACCGACCCCACAGAAATACAAACTACCATCAGAGAATACTATAAACACCTCTATGCAAATAAACTAGAAAATCTAGAAGAAATGGATAAATTCCTTGACGCACACACCCTCCCAAGACTAAACCAGGAAGAAGTTGAATCTCTCAACAGACCAATAACAGGCTCTGAAATTGATGCAATAATTAATAGCTTACCAACCAAAAAAAGTCCAGGACCAGATGGTTTCACAGCCGAATTCTACCAGAGGTACAAGGAGGAGCTGGTACCATTCCTTCTGAAACTATTCCAATCAATAGAAAAAGAGGGAATCCTCCCTAACTCATTTTATGAGGCCAGCATCATCCTGACACCAAAGCCTGGCAGAGATACAACCAAAAAAGAGAATTTTAGACCAATATCCTTGATGAACATTGATGCAAAAATCCTCAATAAAATACTGGCAAACCGAATCCAGCAACACATCAAAAAGTTTATCCACCATGATCAAGTGGGCTTCATCCCTAAGATGCAAGGCTGGTTCAACATACGAAAATCAATTAACATAATCCAGCATATAAACAGAACCAAAGACAAAAACCACATGATTATCTCAATAGATGCAGAAAAGGCCTTTGACAAAATTCAACAACCCTTCATGCTAAAAACTCTCAATAAATTAGGTACTGATGGGACATATCTCAAAATAATAAGAGCTATCTATGACAAACCCACAGCCAATATCATACTGAATGGACAAAAACTGGAAGCATTCCCTTTGAAAATAAATAGACTTATTTTAACTTCAAAATTAATAACCTCAAGTGGGGACTTTAATAAGGCCACTGGCGATCATATTGTATTTCTCAATCCATCAACTCTCTCACTGTTTTACAAGGCTATTTCTGTAAACCTCAATACCTTCCCCCCTCTTCACTCTCAGCTGATAACCTGGCTTCCTAATTCACTGAGAAAAAAAGAAAGAAAGGTAATAAACAACTTGACCAGCTTCCATTAGATGTCATGTGGTGTGCATGCCTTTTCTCCTGGTATTATGAAGGAACTCTGTGCTCCTACCTAATCCAAGCTTCCACTGTGCTCTCAAACTCTTTTCCCTCTTGTCTTCACAAGGACTGTGTTTTAGAAATTTTTCCTTCTTCCTGCACTGCCAAGTTTTCCTGTCTCATCTACCAACACATATTAAAAGATCCTCTTGATTGCATTTCCACCTCTGACTACTGCTTCATCTCTCTCTTTCTCTTTATGGCAAGCCACTCTGGGATCTATTTTTTGTTTTTCCCATTTTTTCCTAAACCCACTCTAGTCAGGCTTTCGTGTTTACACCAATGCACCAAAACTGTTCTTACAAAGGTCACCAATAACCCTCATATTGACAAATCTAATGGTCAATTCTTAGTCCTCATCTGACTTGATTTCTCAACAGCATTTTTCATAGTTAATTACTCCTTCCTTGAAATGCTTTCTTTACTTAAATTTCACAACACTCTGCTTTCCTGGTTTTCTTCCTACCTTTTAGCTGCTCCATCTCTGGGTTTTCCTTATCTCTTCACCTCCAAGTAATGGAATAACTCACCACTCAGTCCTTCGACTTATCTTTTCTACCTAAACTCATTTTTGAGATCTCATCAAGTATTTTAGCTTTAAATACACATATATATTGAAGATTCTTAAATTTACATCTCTAATGTCTAGGGAGTTTTCAGGAGAGCGAAGACATGAGACTATTTGGAAGTTTTAAAGAATGAGACAGTGGAGAGAAAAAGTGATGGAACTAGAGAAGGGGGTGGAGGAATCAGCCTTAGCAGGGCAAGAGCACTACTTCCAGTTTAAAAGGCCAGGAAGCATGTAGGCAAGTTTTCGGGCAGCAAGGGAGGGATCTGAAGAACTCCCTAGCTTACGGCCTTAATTTGCTCAGTTAAAAATAGGTGAAATAATATTATAAATGTGAAAAAAGGATGTGATAAAAAGTCTGAAAAAAGCAGCAAGAGTTGAGAAGAGCTGACGAAGGAAATAGGAGAAAGCTAATTCATGTGTAAAATGATTTGAAAACTCTAGGTGAAGGTGAAGACTATCAAAATTAGTGGCTCCGATCTGCACAATCACATGATTTTCTCTCAAAGTTGACAGCAGGCTAAGTCTGACAAGAACAACAAAGGGGAAAGATATTTGCAAGTAGTTATTAAACAGTGACAAAATGACAAACCTGAAGCTACAGGGGAGGAAAAATATCCAGGAGGAGCAGAGGGCTTGGGAATAATGGGATAGTTGAGACTAGAAGCTTTCATTAAATCTGAGAATAGGTGCATTGGGTATTAGAAAGTAGGCAGGGTGGGGACAACAGTAACTTCTTGCCAGAGAATGGGATTCTGCAACTTGAGATTTTAAAACTGGAGCAATTCCAGGTAATGGACATGGGAAGTGAATAAGAATGAAGGTCACTGGAAATGAAAACTAAAGAACTATAAGGCTAAAGAAATTCATTAGAAAATAATGTAAAGAAGGGAAAGGTATTCTGGCTAGATAAGCTAGGTCTCAAAGCAGCACATTTGATGGTTTTTAGAGCGCACAATGGAGGAATGCGGATGACACTGATTTCCCTCAAGCCTACCATGGAACCAGGAAGAATGAGTATCTACTTGAAAGGAGCATGGGGAGATGGTTTACAGAAGCCTCATTAACTACTATTAATAAACTGTATTTTTGCAAAAAATCCAAAAAGATAAATACCAGGTAAAAATGAGTTTAGGATCTAATCTTAGACTGTTTTGTATCTTTCTGTTTATTCATGGAGATCATGGGTCAGTGGGTTGGCCCTGTTTTTCCTTATTTTGCTGTTCATAATGATCTGTAGGAATGCAACCAAGATTATTATTCTTCTTATCCACGATGAAAAATGAAGATGAAGTACATCATATGCATAAAGGATGTATTATTTGGCCTGCAAAATTACTGAATTCTTGATTTAGCTAAATGCCTTCTGATAGTTTAATTGCATTCCAATGAATAATAAAAGTGGAAACATTATAATCTTTAATCATGGTTTATTTTAGTTCTTTGAATATATTTACAATGGCTATTCTGAAGTCTTTTTCTGGTATATCTGATATCTGGTTGCAATCACAAGCAGTTTCTGTTACTGCTTTTGTCCAGTAGGGTCATATATTCCTGTTTCTTTGCATATTTCATAATATTTTGTTATAAAAACTCACATTTCAGATAATATACTGTAGCAACTCTGAGTACTATTAACAATTCCCTGCTCCCCCAGGGTTGTTACTACTATCTGCTTATTTGCTATTTGTTTAGTGCCAAGCTGGATTATTTTAATGAAGACTATCGCCCCCAGTGTTAAGCCTCTGACGTTGCTCCTCAGGGAGGCAGTTTTGGGTATGCCTTCAGTCACCCTGGGATGAGAGTAATTTGGGCAGCACTCTAGTTTTCTTTTTCTTGACCATACCAAGATGTTAAGCTCCACTAATGTGGGGTCCTTTGAAGGAATAATTTCCATTGTCAGTGTTTAATATTTGTAATGACCCAAGGAGGGCTCCTTAACAGCTGTCTCTTTCCCTAGTTCTCTTCCGCAAAGCAGCCAGCCTACAGTTTAGCCTGTTATCTTAATTGAATTTGTCAATGTCCTCCCAATTACCTTTCACCACAACCTCCACCTGTTTTTGAGTGTGGATCTTACGCTTGAACTTCTCCATTTTCTGTTGATGATGAAGTCAGTTTCTTTGGGAAGAGATAAGGAGCTATTTGTTTTACCTGTTGTCCACACCCTCCACTTCTCACCCCACAAAATCTGTGGGCTGGGGCTCTGGGGTTGGGAGTGGGACCAATGGTGTAACTTCAAGTCTTCTTGACTTGTCTCTCTCAGTGTGGAACCTGTCTTACAAGTTGAGACAAGAGCAATCAGGGTCCCAGTATTCTTAGTGGCACAAGGCCCAAGGTGGAGCCTCCATTTCACAGGTGAGGGCTGGCAGGGAGAAGGGAGATCCCACTTCTCAGCTGCACTCCCAGAACTAGCCTTAGCAACAAGTAGCTGGGGGCAAGATGAGAAATGCTGATATCTGGTTTCTCTGGGAAGAAAGCCCTCTGAATGGGTACTGAGGGGAAAGGAAACTCTCTGTTCTTGGCTGCACCAGTTTGGAATAAGTTTCCGTTCAACAAACTGCGACAGGGTAGGGAGGGAGTTCTTAGTTCAAGCATCCCAGACTCTTAGTTTTCTTATCCACTCTTAGTAGATTTTCTTAAACAGATGTTTTTTAACGTGCTATATGACTCCAAGACCACTTCCAGAAACTTTAAAGGAAGGTCTTAACATTTTTTACCAGTTTCAGTGGGAAGTGGGCCAATGGAGTTACTCATGCTGCCATGATGAAAGTCGACTGTCTAAGTTTGTTCACTTTTACTCAGTAAAATTCCATTGTGTGAATACACTGTAGCACAGTTTATTTATCCAGTCTGTTATTAATGGACAGTTGTTTCCAGCTTTTTTTGCTAATATAACACTGCTACTATAAGCATTCTTATACATATATCCCACTGCACAGGGGCAAATATTCCTGTTGCATATAGAGTGTATATATAGGAATGGGATTTGTATGTCAAAAGTTATGCTAATGTTTAATTTTATAAAACAGTTCTAAGTTGTTTTCCAAAGTAGCAGTTTTTTTCTTTTCTTTTCTTTTTTTTTTTTTTTGAGACAGAGTCTTGCTCTGTTGCCCAGGCTGAAATGCAGTGGTGAGATCTGGGCTCATGGCTCCACCTCTTCAGTTCAAGCGATTCTCCTGCTTCAGCCTCCTGAGTAGCTGGGACTACAGATGCACACCACCATGCCTGGCTAATTCTTGTATTTTTAGTAGAGACAGTGTTTCTCCATGTTGGCCAGGCTGGTCTTGACTCCTGACCTCAGGTGATCTGCCTGCCTTGGCCTCCCAAGGTGCTGGGATTACAGGGGTGAGCCACCGTGCCAAGCCCAAAGTAGTAGTTTCAATTGGCATGTCCAACTAACAGTGTATAAAAATCTTTGCTGATCTACATTCTCTTCAACTTTTGTCTTTAACAAACTTAATTGTTGCTAATCTAATATATATAAAATTATATCTTATTGTAGTCACTAATAAGGGTAAACATATTTATGTTCATTTTTTTGCATACATTTCCTCTTCTGTGAATGCCTATTTACTACTTCTGTCCCTTTTTTAAAAAAATTGTCTTTTTCTTATTGATTTGTAGTTTTCTACATATACTAAGTAGTGTCTTAAATTTTGGAAGTTTTTGGCTTACCTTTTCAATTTCTCTAAGACAACTTTTGATCAATAGAAGTTCTAATTTTAATATGGCTGAATTTTATCAATCTTTTATGTTAGTGCTTTTTGTTGCTTATTTAAGGAAGATTTCTCTAACCTAAGGAGACAGATTTTAAAATTATCTTTGAAAAATGTTCGCTTGTTTTCCATATGCATATCCAACTGCAAAGTACCATTCGTTGAACAGTCCCTCTTTTTCCACTGATTTATAATGCCACCTCTCTCACATATAAAAGTTCCCTTGTGTTTCTGGGCTCTTTATTCTGTTCCACTGGTCAGTTTGTCTATCCCTATGCCAATGCCATTTGATCTTAATTACTGAGGTTTTATAATAAAGCTCATTATTTGATAGAGTAACTTCTCCATTTTTTTCCTTCTTTCAGAGTGTCTTTGCCAGTTCAGGCCCCTTGTTTTTCCATATAAATTTTCAAATCAGCTTGTCAAAAAGCACAAACACACACACACGTGTGCATACATGTGTGAGCACACATTTACCTACTCCATTGGGATTATTGCAATTACACTGAATTTATAGATTAGGGGTTACAAACTAGGCCAACAGGCCCAATTATGCTTGTAGAAATGTCTAGGTAGCAGAATGTTCTGTAAAAATTTTCAATTTGAGTGCCTGTAACAACATCTAGACTCTAGTTAGCTATATAGCTTGTCCCACCGACTATATTATATTGACTCGATTCAAAATTATTCTTTTTCTGACTGGTCCTATAAGGTTTTAAATTTTCTACTTGGCCATCTAAACCATTCTTGCCTAGAGTTCTCTTCTAGGGACCAAATACTCTTCTGAAGATGCCAGCTTCACTTTCATTGGTTGAAAATATTTTAAAATTTCTTTTGAGATTCCTTATTTGACCCATGTGTTATTTAAAAGTGTGTCATTTAATCTCCAAATATTTTGAGATGTTTCAGCTATCTTTTTGTTACTGATTTCTAGTTTAAGTCTACTGTGGTCTAAGACCATACTTTGTATGATTTCTATTCTTGTAAATTTTTTTAAACTGTGTTTTATGATCCCAAATCTGGTCTATCTTGGTGAGTGGTTCCAGGTTAGCTTCAGAATGTATATTCTGCTATTGTTAGATGAAATATCCTATAAGTGGCAATTAGATCCAGTTACTTCGTGGTGCTGTTTTATTCAGGTATATCCTTATTGGTTTTCTGTCTGCTGAATCTGTCAATCAATGACAGAAGGCTCTTGAAATCTCCAAGTATAATAGTTTCCAAGAACACATCTGTTTCTCCTTGCAGTTCTATCAGTTTTTGCCTCATGTGCTTTGATGCCCTGTTGTTAGGTATACATACATTATAGATAGTTATGTCTTCTGGAGTACTCACCCATTAAAAAAAAATCATTATGCAATGCCTCTTTTTATTCCTGATAATTTCCCTCATTCTGAAATTTGGTTTATCTGAAACCAGTATAGCTACTCCAGCCTTCTTTTGATTAGTGTTAGCAATTACTCTATCTGTATCTTTACATTTAAAGTGGGTTTCTTATAAACCACATGCATAAAATACATATCTACAGTGACTGTTGATATATCTGGATTGATATCTGCCATATCTAACTATTGCACTTGAGTTTTGTTTCATTTTTTTGTCTTCCACTCTTTTTTTGCCTTCTCTGGTTTTAGCTGAGTATTTTATATAACTTGTTTTTCCTCTCCTCTCTTAGAATGTCAATTCTATTTATTAAAAATTTTTTTTTAGTAGTTGTCCTAAAGTTTGCAATATATATTTGCAACTAATCTAAGTCCACTTTCAAATAACACTATACCACTTCACGGGTGGTACAAGTATCTTATAAGTATTCCCAATTCCTCCCTCCTGTCCCTTATACCATTGCTGTTATACATTTCACTTATCCATACAATTTGATCATCCAATATTGTGTTGCTATTATTTTGATTAAACTGTTATCTGTTTTATCAATTTTTAAAAATGTGATTTTATATTCATGTATTCCTTTTCTATCTTAACTGTCTTCCTTACTTCATGCCAAGTTCCTGATATATCATTTTCCTTCTTTCTGAAGAACGTCTTTGAACATTTCTCGTAAGTCAGATCTACTAGTGACAAATTCTCTCAAATTTGGTTTGTCTGAGAATGTATTTCTTTTTCACTTTTGAAGGATAATTTTCACTGGATATAGAATTCTACATTGGTAAATTTTTCTTTCAAAATTTTATCCACCCTCTTCTTGCTTAAAAAGAAATATATAATTCTTACCATTGTTTTTCTACAGATAAGGTGTTTTTTCTTCTTTGGCTTCTTTCAAGATTTTTTTCTCTTTCTTTTGTTCTCTAAAATTTTTCTGACCGGGCATGGTGGCTCACACCTGTAATCCCAGCACTTTGGGAGGCCAAGGTGGGCGGATCACGAGGTCAGGAGATCGAGACCATCCTGGCTAACACGGTGAAACCCCTTTTCTACTAAAAATACAAAAAATTAGTCGGGTGTGGTGGCAGGCGCCTGTAGTCCCAGCTACTCGGGAGGCTGAGGCAGGAGAATGGCATGAACCCGGGAGGTGGAGCTTACAGTGAGCCAAGATCATGCCACTGCACTCCAGCCTGGGCTACAGAGTGAGACTTTGTCTTAAAAAAAAAAAAAAAAAAAAAAAAAATTCTGCAGTTTGAATATGATATACCTAGGCATTTATTGGTATTTATTCTGCTTGGTGTTTTTGTGAACTTCTTGAATCTATGTTAATAATTTTGACATTTGTTAATAATTTTGGAAAATTCTCAGTCATTATTATTTCAAATATTTCTTTTCCTCTTTCTTTTTTTCTTGGTGTTCCTGTTACTTATATGTTACACCTTTTGTAACTAACTCACAGTTTTTGAATATTCTGTTTTTCTCAGTCTTTTTGTTCCTCTTTGCTTTTCAAGTCGGGAAGTTTCTATTGACATATCTTCAAGCTCACTGATTCTTTTCTCAGCCAGGTCTGTTACACTGATGGGCCCAACAAATGCATTTTTTTTTTTTGAGTCAGGGTCTTGCTCTGTCACCCAGGCTGGAGTGCAGCGCTGCAATCATAGTTCACTGTAGTCTCAAACTCCTGGGCTCAAGTGATCCTCAGCCTCTGAAGTAGCTAGGACTACAGGTGTGTACCATCACACCTGGCTAATTTCAAAGGCATTCTTCATTTCTGTTATACTATTTTTGATTTTGAGCATTTCCTTTTGGTTTGTTCTAAGAATTTCTCTGCCTCTGCTTACATTACTTTAAATGCTGTGTACTTTTTCCATTGGAGCCCTTAGCATATTAATGTTATTTTAAATTCCTGGTCTGATAATTCCAAATATCTGCTATATATAAATCTGATACTGATATTTGCTTTGTCTTTTCAGATTGTGCTTCTTTTTAGCATGCCTTGTGACTTTTTTGTTCTAAGTCAGGCATGATGTATTTGGTAAAAGTTACTGAGGTAGACTGGCCTTTTATGTTTATCTGGGTAGGAATCGGTTGTGTTTACTGTTTGCTGTAGTTGTAGGTGACAGAGGCTAAAATTTCCTCTGTTGCCTTTTTTTTTCTCCCCTGTTGTCTTTTCTCTCCTTAAATAAAATCTAAGAGGTAAGTTCTTTCAGTACTGCCTTATTATTGTACAAGGGCCTGCTCTATCAATGTGGTGGTGAGGTGAAAAGGGAGGTAGGTATTGTACAGTCCTATGAACAGCTGTCAGTCTTTTAGTCAGACTGTGTGACTGTAAAGGGATGTGCCCTTCAAAAGCGGTTCTCAGTTTTTTTGTTTTTCCACTCCCTTTGGTGAGACAAGAAGGCCAGAGGGGGCTAGATTTGGGAATTTCCATCCCCCTAGGTTGGCTGGACTCCAGTAAAAAAGTTTCCTTTCTGTATAGGCCTTTGTTAAGGAGAATGAAATGCTCTGGGAGTATCTAAAAATGGCTACTTTTCCCTCCCAATGAGGGAGAGGGGAGAGCATTTTTCTTAGATCTTCACTGTGAGAACCTGGCAGAGTTCCGCAAGGTAAAACTCACAAAAGCGTATGGGCTTCTCCGTGGCTGGTTCTTCAGAAGTTGTTGTCTCTCAAGCTAGTTCACACTCAGATTCCAGCAATTAATTACCCTTTAAATATTCCTACCTGAAGCTGGCTCCAGTGGTGGGTTCTTAGTGGTTTCTGTTGGCAGTAAGCTGACTCTATGGATGTGCTTGCCTTCAGTTTCCAGCTCAAGTGTGACCTCAATTCTCTGATGAATCTAACAGGAATTCACAATGTCCAAGTGCTTTACATGTCAGAGGCTAAACTACTTTTTAAGAGAGATTTTTTTGCATATCTTTGATTACTTATATTATGAACTTACTGTATTAATGTGGGTAAATATCTTTAAGGTTTCTAATATACACAAACTTCCCCGCAAAAAAGCTGTAATAAAATAACCTAGGCCAGGAGGTTGAGACCAGCCTGGCCAACATGGTGAAACTCCGTCTCTACTAAAAATACAAGGCCGGGCGCGGTGGCTCATGCCTGTAATCCCAGCACTTTGGGAGGCCAGGGAGGGCGGATCACGAGATCAGGAGATTGAGACCATCCTGGCAAACACAGTGAAACACTGTCTCTATTAAAAAGTACAAAAAATTAGCTGGGCATGGTGGCACGTGCCTGTAATCCCAGATACTTGGGAGGCTGAGGCAGGAGAATCGCTTGAACCCCAGAAGTAGAGGTTGCAGTGAGCCAAGATCGCGCCACTGCACTCCAGCCTGGGCGACAGAGCAAGACTCTGTCTCAAAAAACAAACAAACAAACAAACAAAAACAAAAATTAGCCAGGCATGGTGTTGGGCACCTGTAATCCCAGCTACTCGGGAGGCTGAGGCAGGAAAATTGCTTGAACCCGGGAGGCGGAGGTTGCAGTGAGCTGAGATCGTGCCATTGCACTCCAGCCTGGGAGACAGAGCGAGACTCTGTCTCAAACAAACAAACAAAACCCTAAACGTATTTTTACCACCTTATATTTCTGCTCACAAACCTTCAACGCCATTCATCCCTGCCAAATACCATTCATCTGGTGGTTGGAGAGGGCCACTGAAGTCTTCTGGATAATTCAGACCTTATCTGTTTTTCAATTTCATCCCTCACTACTGCTTAAAGTAATCCTTTTGTTCCAGTGATTACTGAATTTATTGTCCCTAGAATACACCACGATCACTCATTTTGTTTTTGTTCGTCATCCCTCAATGTTTATAATGCTGTCCCATGTTCTCTCAGCCTTTTTGAATTCAATCTAAACTACTCTGACTGCTCACCTTGCTCTCACCCATTTCAGCTGCTGCATATTTATAAAGAGTATTCCAGTACACTTAGGAAGGCGTCAGAAAGCCAACAAGTTTTCACAGACTACTTCTTCAATATGGGCACAGAGGATGGGGTCAAATCCACTCTATGCAAAGTAAGGACTAATTTAGATAATAAAACTAAGAATTTCTGAAATCTGAAACAAATGCAAGTTGGCTGCTTATTAAATAAAATCATGTAATTATAGTTTTTCAACTTCTTGTTTCTCATTTTTTTCAGGATTTTCTACCTGTGACATCATGACTGCATTAAGCAGCTCTCCTAACTTCTCAAATCTAGTTTCATTTTTTTTTTTTTGGCCCAATTTATAACATGGACAAAGTAATTACTAATGACATATTTAGTAGCAATTAAAACAAACTATTTTTCATGTCTCTTTAGAGAAACATATATACAAAACAACAATTTCTAAGATAAATATAAAAGTATAAGTAGTGTCACAAGAAATGAAAAGTCTAAATAAGCAAATGCATGGTACAAAGATGATAATTAAAATGAAGAAAAGCTGTTATCAATCCTGAAAAACAGGTTTTTCAGCCCTAAAGTTTGATTTTTTTAATTTAAAAAAAAAAAAAAAAAGACCCAACTCACGTTCCATTTGCTCAAACATCACTGAGAAAAGGAAGTCTCGTGGTGTCATATAATATTCTCCTTCATGTTCGAGTGAAGAAAACTGCATGAAGCGCTGCTTACGAAGAGACGGTTTCCCAATACATATTATTCCATGTTCAACATTTTTCTAAAAGAAAAATAAATTGCAATTTAAGATTTTTTCAGTATTATTCCCAGTCACTTCTAGGACACTCTTTAAAAAGTAATTTTCATGCTTGGATCTGACAATCCCCAAACTTTTAAAATCATTCATTTAACAAATATTAACTGAGTGCCTACTTTGCACTGAAGATACAACAGTGAATAAGACTAACTTGAGGGAAGCGACATTCCAAAAAGGGAGAATGGCAATTAATGAATAAATGTATAAAATAATGTAAAACGGTAAGAAGTACTACAAAGAAATATAAAGCAGGATAAGAAAGGGATAAGGTGGTGATACCTTAAGATAGTCAGAGAAGGTCTTTCTAAAGAGGTAACATTTAGAGAGACTAAACGAGGTGGAGTTAGTGTGTCCTGGGGTGCGGGGGGGTCTCTGGAAGAAAAGCATTCTAAGCAAGCACAAAGTCCATGAGGTGGGAACAAGCTTGGTGTGGTCAAGGAACAGCAGAAAGGCCACGTTACCAGAGTGACTGAGGAAAGAAGAGAGTGGCAGAAGAGTCAGGAGGGCAACAGAACATGTAAAGTTGTGCTTTCATAAAGATAAAATATATCATATTAGATAAATAGCTTTGCTTTCAGAAATGTGAACCATGGGTAGAAAGAGTTAGAAGAAGAAGGATGGGTAAAATATTGCAGAATATATAGGAATATAGTGGAAGAGTCTGCACCTCAGGCAGTAGGACTTAGACCTTGACTAAGTGCTAATGAATAGAGTATTGAAATCTTTATAAAGAACTTTTCGTTGAGCATTTCTATGTATTAGGCACTGTACTAATCAAGTATTCACATAGATTATTTAGTTAATCCTCACAATAACTTTGAGCAGTAGATACAGAAACTGAAAAGTAAGTGGCAGAGGGAGGCTAAAAAGCTAGGTCTGACTCAAAGGGTTTTAATCTCTTAACTACCACACTATCCTCCTACACATGACTGGGCATTGTGAACTAGGGAGACTGGAGCAAGATGACACAGCAGTTAACAGACACCTATGTCAATGCACAAATCTTGATACAAGAACATATTATCTGTGAAATCCAATAGCAGGCTTTCATCCTGGATTGCTTTCCTGAGACACTGCTCTAACCTGGACCACAGTATCCTTCCTGGACATATCACCTTCTTTTCACACTTAATACTGATTCTATAATACTCTCTGACACACAGGCAATGTTCAGTGACTGCTGACTTGAATTGAAATGGGAAAAACATGAATTCCAGTTGCTTAAATCTCTCTTAATTCAAAGCTGTCAACCCCTTCTTTTGGCTGATTTCAGTTCTCTGACCAGTATTAATTCTCTCTCTTAATTCGACAACAGGCTTCCCTGAGCAGCTAGTTTTACACCTCTTTTGTGTTGTCAGTGTCTACCAGAATATTGCACGTGTAGAGAATATCAATAATATTGTAATGATCTGTACCCTCACCTCCCCTATGCCTTTCCTTTTCTTTTCCCTTAAATGACTACTACAAAAATAACTCAAGGGGAATGTTTTAATTATATAAGTCCACACTTACCATCCCAGTAATCAGAAAACTAAATTTTATTGATACTTTCTGAACATTTTAAACGTGAGGCAAATATATGTTTTCAACTAACAACTTAATGCTTTTTGTAAAAATAAACAAACTCTTCTTTCCAAACCTCAACCAACCAAAAAAGGTCAGCTACTCGTTTATCCCTGTCCTCTACTGGTCCCATAACAAGATAGGCCATTAACTCTATGTTTCTTCTGATTTCCTTTATCTTGTAGCAATCTTATTCTTTCCTGGTCCTAACTAATATCAAATCTCATCAAGAAGTAAAAACACTAACCTCCCACTCTCTTACAGCAAGACATGAAAACTATTTTCAAAGAAATTCTGTTTTTTTTCCTTCTAGGAGGTTTAGACCCCACAAACTCCTCTATCTTATGGTTACCATTTTTATATGCTTATACATGCCTATAAGTCATACAGGATAACATTTTTGAAGAGGCTTGAGTCAGTTATTCAGGGAAGTGCCATCTTACTGAGTTGAAAGGTTGAGTGAACTGTCATTTCTTTGAATTTTGGGTAAATATCCACTGTAGTGAACAAGAAAAGGTAGAGGAATTGAAACTAAAGCTTGCTTTCTTTCAGAGGTTGATGTCCGAGCTTGAGGCTGTCATTGAATTGCAGACCACGAATTTAGAAGGTCACTTATATAAAAATGACCTCTGAATTTGTCCGACTGCCATGACTCTACCAGTACATGGTGAGGTATAAAACCTTCCAACAACCCTATCAACATCCCCCCAATTCATTTTGGTATAGTAGCTTTTCCATAGTCTAAATACACCTATTCTACTACCCCCAAACATTTCAACTCCCACCGTCAGCACTAATAACGTCTCTCCTTTTCCTAATCCTTTCCACCTACCTCTCACGCTCCGCTTATAGAGTACAAAACTATCATCTGGAGGTCATCACCACGGCAGATTGTAATCCTACCATTTTCCTTAGGAAATATGCAGAGGAAGCCCCCAAGTCACCATCTCCTACTATTAGAGTCTTTCTGTTCATCCTAAGCCCCACCTTCTCTGAAGAAAACACTGAATTGAGCATTTACTAATTTGAGGAGACTCTAGGAAGAGACAGAACACATAAGAATCAAGGGGGCAACTCTGTAGTATTACAATATACTGCAGTATTATATATTAATATATAATACTCTGTATTATAGTATCTAATGTTTATTAAGTATGTAGTATATGCAGAGCAGGGTGCTAATATCTTTACACACATGTTCTTACTCAATCTCCACAATGACCTTAATAGTAGACACCATTTTTGTCATCTTCGTTTTACCAAAAAAAAAAAAACAAAGCAAAACACTTACGGCTTGTGAAAGTTAACCAGCTTGCCTAGATTGTAAGTGATAGCACAGGCAGTATGACATCAACCCCACTGTCTCAACCACGATCCTATACTAGCTCCTGTTAGAATAATATAAATTAGGAAAATAGAAAAAGCAGTGTGGGTAATGGTAGTTGACAAAGTTTTTATGAAAACAGGATTTAAGCTAAACTTCAGAGAATAAATAACAAAGAACAGAACTAGAATTAGTCATCCTTTAGTCCCTGGGCTAACTGTTGTCCATTTCCTAAATGGTATGTATTACTTCTCTAGTTCAATCAAATTTAAAGTAAGCAGGATGCACTGAATGTGTTTCTTTGCTACAACAAAATTTATGGAAAGGAAAAAAAAAATTGTTCTGAAATTACCAGAGCCTTTCTAATTCCAAGTTGATGAACCAACATAGTTTTTTTAGGTCATCTTTATTACACAGTAGTAGAATTTTAAAAGTACATTTTAAAGGATCACTAATATAATCAATGTGCATTCTATATTTATGCTTGTTTCATAGAATTTGGAAGATTAATTTGCCAATGCCATTTTTAACCTTTTATTCATCTGTCAGGCATAGCTTGCTTTACTTCATTTTTATAAAAATTCTGATCAAATCTCAGACTTACTTGATAGATTTAATGGTTAAGAATGTAATAACCACAATATTGTTCCCAAGAAGAAAAAAGGTGCCTTATTATATCATTTCCACGAATGCACTGTAATAAAAGACAAGTTGTCTGTTTTTTGTCTATTTTGTCAACTAAACTCTTGAAGCATAAATTTCATCTTTGTTTCACTGTACTGTGCAAAGCATTTGGCCTGGTGCCTTAGACATACTGGGACTATAACTGACATATGACATAGAATTTTAAGAGTTAAAAGGGACTTAGAGATCATCTAGTCCAACACTTCTGTCTGAAGGACCAGAAGTCATGTCTTCTGAGTTCCATACCATGTTTGGTTAACTAGTTTGCTTATTAACTACTTCAGGTAAATGTTGGGAACAAGTGGCTAAGGTCCAAATGCTGCTAATTTATAGCCTAGGGAAATGCATGCCAAATTATCCCTTATTGATAACTTTGAACAACTAAAAACATAGTTCACAATAAGCCTTTGGCAGAAAATGTAAACTATTTCTTAATCTGTTCTTTTCCTTTCTTTGTTCACTTCTTCCTTCCATCTGTGTGCTTTTCCTGGTAACATGTGTATGTGCTCTCTCTCTTCCCAGTTTTGTTTCTCTTCCCTCTTAGGTTTCAGGTTGCTTTTTTTTTGTTGCTGCTATTTTCATGTTCCCTGAACTAACCACGTTGCTTCGGGTACTCATTTACTTTAACCTCTGTTATCTCTTTTTCACTGTGGCATATTCGTGGTAGGTTAGGCTTGGTAAACTGAGCTAAGGCAAGGAAAACGGCTTGTAGACTTAAGTAACACAGTTAGAATATCAGTTTGGATGGGGAGGATAAGGAGTAATAATAAACGTCAAGATACCAAAGTTATTTGAGACCAGCCTGAGCAATGTAGTGAGACCCTGTCTCTACAAAAATAATAGAAATTAAAATTTTTTAAAAAATCAATATTCGGCTGGGCACGGTGGCTCACGCCTGTAATCCCAGCACTTTGGGAGGCCGAAATGGGCAGATCACGAGGTCAGGAGATTGAGGCCATCCTGGCTAACACAGTGAAACCCCGTCTCTACAAAAAATACAAAAAAATTAGCCAGGTGTGGTGGCAGGCGCCTGTAGTCACAGCTACTCGGGAGGCTGAGGCAGGAGAACGGCGTGAACCCAGGAGGTGGAGCTTGCAGTGAGCCAAGATCGTGTCACTGCACTCCAGCTTGGGCGACAGAGCAAGACTCCGTCTCAAAAGGGGAAAAAAAAGAAAGGCATTACAGAGTAGGAGATATTTAAACTGGATCTTAAAGGATGAGCAGGAGTTTGCCAAGACAGGGAACAATAGTAGAGCAAGCTATACTAAAGCTGGCTCTGACAGTTGGGGAGCCAGATTCATGATGTAGAGGGTCTTTGAGCTATGTGACAAAAAATGGACAGAGGAAAGTAATAGCAGCCATACAATACTGCAAAGATCATCATGAATTTTGACATTTTGTTTTGTTAATCTATAAAATAGCCACCAAATATGTAAGACACTGGAGCCTATATGGAAATTTGGAATTGGATATCTGATACCATGATTCAGCACTCTTAATCTACCTATCAATCTAATAAACTTAGTTAGTTTCGAAACCCTGCCATATTAAAAACATTAAATTATAAGTGCTAGATTAAAGTACACTAATGGTAGAAGGGAGATCTAACAGCCTGACAGTAAGGCAGGAGAGAAAAATAATACAAAACAGTGACAAGTGAAATGAGTGACTGTGGCATAAGTTTTAATCATTGAGGTTTATTAAACCAGCTGTAGGCCGTGTCCGGGAAAAACATACGCTACAAACATATGTGTGGCTGTTTTTCTGGAGGTTTTCATGAGTTTTAGTATTTATCATTTCCTAAAATGAGGGAGGGCATGTAGGAAGAGAGGCAGGTAGGGGTAAGGTGAATGGTTACATTCCTGTGAGACTTCGGTTAGTGCCAAGTGAATCTACATTTTACAGAAGATAAGGTGAGTGGAGAGAAAGGGAGCAGTCGTTTTCTCTTTGTACTTCCCCTGGGGAGATACATTTGTAATTCACATTATCAGTGTAGAATTTAACAGACTTTACTTTTAGGAGCTAGACTTAGACTGTACACCTAAAGTTATAATTGGCATGTCCTTGTTTATGGGAGGCTAGCAAAGAATTTACTTATGAATAGTCTGTGGGGTAGCCCTTCCCACATGCCTAAGGCTTTTTTCCTTTCCAGGAGGACCTCGCTAAAGTATACTGTTGCATGATTCAGCCTCCAGGCTTAAGTTTGGGGGTCCTGGGATTTTAAATTTTTCTTTATAGTAGACATAGCTGCAATTGCCTGGACCAATCAATGTTATTACAACCAATCAACAGGCCCAGGTCTAAACATGGTGATGATTTTCTGTCCAGAGTAATTTATTATTAGGGAATATCAGAATGTAGAAAAACGTTTTAGCTGTTTTTAATGTAAATAATACAAAAAAAAAGTTTTCCTGCTTACACGGGTAATTTTAGTTACCTGGAAGATTCACATACACTACATGCCTCATACTCCACTAATGCCATATAAATTCAACATTACTGTCTGATTTTACTATATATTCAAAGTACTTTGTAGAATGTATGTTATATAAAAATACCAGGGCTGTATCTACATAAACTGAAAATAGAGCTGTGAGTGGAAACGTAATGTCTTTCAGAAAAATAAAGGTAGACAGTTTGGGGTTGTCAAATACTGTTACATGTCAAATTATACCACATGATGCAAATGCTTTCACCTTTCTAATAACGTTAACATACACTTTTTTATTTTTATTTTTATTTTTTTTTGAGATGGAGTCTCACTCTGTCGTCCAGGCTGGAGTGCAGTGGTGCGATCTCGGCTCACTGCAAGCTCCGCCTCCTGGGTTCATGCCATTTCTCCTGCCTCAGCCTCCCGAGTAGCTGGGACTACAGGTGCCCGCCACCACGCCTGGCTAATTTTTTGTATTTTTAGCAGGGACGGGGTTTCATTGTCTTAGCCAGGATGGTCTTGATCTCCTGAGCTCGTGATCCACCCACCTCGACCTCCCAAAGTGCTGGGATTACAGGCATGAGCCACTGCGCCCGGCCTGCTGCCATCTTACGTTTAAGCATACTAAGTATGAACAATCCTAGAGGACCTCAGGGGAAACTGATCCGTTTTAGTTTCTCAGAAAATGTAAATAATGTTAGAACCATAATGCCTTGACTGCTGGATTCAACCTTTTAAAAACTGTTGTCCAAGGAGTTAATAATTAAAAAAAAAAAAAGACACAGTAGAGGATTAGACATAATTAAGATTATTCTGAAAAGGCACACATTGCCTTCATATATTATGTGGAGAAATAAAAGCAGTACAAGGCGGGTAACAGCACTGCTACTATTCAACCTGCAAAACTGGAGAGAATTTTTTGTCCCTCCTCACCTCAAACTGCTTATTGTAGTTAAACACAATATTCCAGAAGGAGTGGAATAAAAAATATTAATCTTAACCTTCATTTGAAAGAGATTTCCTAAGTTGCTTCTACAAACCTACTCGGTTGGCAGTGTATACAGTTACATATAAATAACCAATGGACTGGCAGGAGAAGCAGCTGCCTGAGGAACTAGCTGGTCAGGAAGAGAGGAAGGGTATGGAATGCAGTGGTGGAGATCAAAGAGCTGCTGAGGGCCTGTTCGTGGCTGTTATCCTATCCCTACCCGAGATGCAACTTACAGTCTTCTGAGGTGGAAAGTGGTGGGAGTGGAGGGATGGATTCCTTCTATTGCCATGATTTGCTTCTCAAACCTGCATCTACTACTAAATATATGGAAAAAGAGGAGCAGAAGAAATGCTGGGATTTGAGGCTATACTGAACACATGAAAACCATCCACATGGTTCTAGTTATATATAAAATGCTCCATGGATTTCAAGGATTACTTGTAATGCAGTAAAAAATGTGACAAAGGAATTAAGAGCAATGAGTGATGTGAACTGGATAAAAGAGATCTTTGAAAGCTGATGACTCCTGTTAAAACATTTCACTAGTTTATTGCCTTTAAAGCAACAGGTGCTTCACCACTCTGTCTCTACTTTTTATCCATGAAGTGACATATTGGAAAAAGTTAGTTCTCTGTTCTTTGTTTAACATTCTTTGGTCTCCACATTTCTCAGGAAGAAAGTGGGAAAAGAAAGGGCCTTCGCTATGGCTTTCAATATATATATACATGGCATTAGACAAAATATAGTGAGACCTATTTGTTTGGGGCCCTTATTTTGGAATTTGTAATAATCTGGATAAAATATAAAATTACTCTGTTGTCTTTGAACTTTCTGTGGTGTAACTGGATGACTATCTTTCCTTCTTAAAGAAACTTTACAATCAGAAATTTTCATTTCATTAGACACAACTTTTCCATTTTGTTCTGAATTAGGGAGATTTTATTGCATATGAAACAAAATACTGCCAGACTAAGTTAAAAATATTCACTGCATAAGCTATGCCTCACAATACATTCTACAAAATGAAAATCAATGAGACAACTGTCATTCCTGGGAAACCTGGAAGCTCTGGGAACTACTCTCTCTGGCTTCTGAAATATCGTCTGATCTATGATGGTCTAGTCTAGACTTTGTCCCAAAGACTGGAAGAAAGCTAGCATGGCTTTTTTTAGATGAGGATGGTAAAATGAAATGGCATATGCTTACACACACAGACATACATACACACATAATTTTTTTTTAACCCCATAGATTTCTATCTGGAGAACAGTGGCCACTATCAGGGGATGCTGATGAGTAAAGAAACAAGCATCTTCTCTTTCAGTGCTTTCTCTTTCCTGATTAAATAACTGAACAGAATACTCATTTTTGCTTCTTCCATAATTACCTTCCAAGAGGTACACCATAACTACATATATTTCTGTTTCTATTTGAAACAAAAAGTTTAAACTAGGTTTCGAATGATTAAAAAAAAAAAAAAAAAAGACTAGGCGGAGTAGGGTGGCTCATGCCTGTAATCCCAGCATGTTGGAAGGCCAAAGCGGGAGGATCCCTTGAGCCCAAGAGTTCGGGACCAGCCTGGGCAACACGGCGAGACATCATATCTACAAAAAAACACACAAATTAGCTAGGCATGGTGGCTCACACCTGTGGTCCCAGCTACTTGGGAGGCTGAGGTGGAGGTGGGAGGATCGCTTGAGCCTCGGAGGTCAAGGCTCCAGTGAGCCAAGATCGCACCACTGCACTTCAGCCTGAGCGACAGAGTGAGACTCTGTCTCAAAAAATCAAAAAAAAGGCTAGAGCCTTAATTTAAAATCTCAATACTCCCACCAAGGTATCATCAATATC
This sequence comes from Pongo pygmaeus, assembly GCF_028885625.2. Classification (NCBI taxonomy): domain Eukaryota; kingdom Metazoa; phylum Chordata; class Mammalia; order Primates; family Hominidae; genus Pongo; species Pongo pygmaeus. The sequence continues at coordinate 27,623,995 of NC_072387.2, forward strand.
ATTTATTGCAACTATAACTAAATAACATTTTTCTTAAGAATTGAATGAGCTACTTTAGTTTATTTTCCTCCACAGGAGAAGGTAAAATACTACTTGTGAACTCTTTCTACAACTATTCAACATTATCAATTTATTTAATAAACCTGTCTCCCATGACCAAACATCTTACAGAGATAAAATGGTGGGTGAAGAGGCACTCACTCCCTAGTGGGGAAGGCATAATAGAAGGTGATGTTAGAGCAGAAGTAGGAAAGGAACAACAAGCATTTAGCAAATGTGAATGTTCCACAAGGATAAATTTAAGTATTTTTCACACATTATTTCTCAACCATGACATTTTGATTTCTTACTTTTCACAATGAGATATGCAACAGACTAACATTTTTCAGTGTTATATAATTAAATTGGAATAGAAAACTAGCAACAGGTCTGGTATCTTGATTTATCTTGACTGTGATCTCTTTTTTTTTTGGGCAGCTGAGAAGTAGATGCAGAGCAGTAACAAGGAACTTCTGTGATATAAGCTCTAATTTCAGGAATCTTATGTACCCATGCAAAAAGGCTTCCTGGAAACTGAGAACTTCAAGTAAGTGGTGCTATCGGGGGGCTGAGTCATAAACAGAGGCTACCACTAGGGATAACAACATTTAGGATATTATATCCTATAATATATGACACAGTATGAAGCAAAGAGGAGATGGATTAAAGGATCCCTCTCTTCTTCTATCCCTTCTTGGGGAACAGCTGCAGTCTGTAGCTGTATTTTACAGTTTGTGACTGCAGTAGGAAAGTGATTCATTCATATAGTATTTTGCCCTGCTCCCTCATTTTCTGTGACCCACTCAGACTTCCATACCCCAGTCCTCAGCAAATGGCTGTCACCTCCATGTGCTTCCCCAGCTTACAGGAAACTGACAGTGAGGATTCTTAAAGCTCATGGCTGAATACTGACTGATAGCAGTTTGCCTCTCTATCACCAAATCTCTCATGCCCACCCCCCAACCCTATACAAAATTTGCTTAAATACTGGAATTATTTTTTAAAAAGCCCTGCAATGTATGTTGACTGCATACAAATAGATTTTTTTGAGACAGAGTTTTGCTCTACAAATAGAAATTTTATCCAAAACAAAAATAGAACAAAAAATTTTAAAACTTTCAGGTAAATGGAATAACGAAGGTTTGAATTCAGGAGCAGATTTGCAATTTCTTACTTAAAAAATTATATTTCTTTTAAAAAATTCCATTGACATTTTTTCTGAATTGGTCTTTGTACAATTCAGAAAACAAAACAAAACATGTGTAAAACAAATACAGTACTAGCTCTCTTCAATGTCAATCTCAGTTTTGATCACTGTTAACAAGATTTTCCTAAAACAGATTTGACTTGCTGGGGTGTCCTTAGAGCTTGAGCATTCACTTGACTGACTTACATTAACTTGAGTAAACCTTTCCAAAAGACAGATTAAATAACCACTTACTTGCCTCTAATTAAAACACCTTACAAAGCTAAGCAGGTAATATAGCCTCCCTTTTTAATTTGGCTAACTTACCTGTTAAGAATTAATTTTGGGCTGAGCTTGGTGGCTCATGTCTGTAATCCCAGGACTTTGGGAGGCTGAGGGAAAAGGATCACTTCAGGCCAGGAGTTGTAGACCAGCCTGGGCAACACAGCAAGACCCTGTTTCTACAAAAATTTAACAAATAAAAAAATTACCCAGATGAGGCCGGGTGTGGCGGCTCACGCCTGTAATCCCAGCACTCTGGGAGGCTGATGTGGGTGGATCACAAGGTGAGGCGTTCAAGACCAGTGGCCAACATGGTGAAACCCTGTCTCTACAAAAATACAAAAAAATTAGCTAGGTGTGGTGGCATGCACCTGTAATCCCAGCTACTTGGGAGGCTGAGGCAGAAGAATTGCTTGAACCTGGGAGACAGAGGTTGCAGTGAGCCAGGATCATGCCATTGCACTCCAGCCTGGGTGACAGAGCGAGACTCCGTCTCAAAAAATAAAAAAATAAAAATTACCCAGATGTGGTGGCTCACACCTATAGTCCTAGCTACTGAGGAGGCTGAGGCAGGAGGATCACTTGAGCTCATGAGTTCAAGGTAACCAGGAGCTATAATTGTGCCACTGCGCTCCAACCTGGGTGACAGATTTTGTCTCCAAAAAAAAAATTAAAATAATAATAGTAATAAATTAAAAGAAAAAAAATTCCAGTAGTTATCTCCTCTAGGAGTCCTTCCAGAAGTACCTATTTTGGGTTAGGTGTCCTCCCTTGTGGGCATATAGAACCCTGAGTAAGTTTTTATCAAAGCCGTAGTAACCCTGCACTGGAATTGCCTGTTTACTACATTGAAAGTCCTCAAGAATAGAAAGTATCTTTTTCATTCTGTATCCCCAGTGCCTAGTGCATGGCTAACATGATAACATTCATGGGTTTTTATGAATGGGAATCAATTCCAAACTCAAAGTGTGTACTTAAAAAATAATTTTAGAGCTGGGCTTAGTGGCCCACGCCTGTAATCCCAGCACTTTGGGAGGCTGAGGCAGGAAGACTACTCTAGCCCAGGAGTTTGAGACTAGTCTAGGGAACACAGGGAGACCCTATCTTTACAAAATATTTAAAAAATTAACTCAGGCATGGTAGCACATGCCCGTGGTCCCAGCTACTCAGGAGGCTGAAGTGGGAGGATCACTTGAGCCTGCGAGGTTGAGACTACAGTAAACCAGTGAGCCATGATTGTGCCACTGGACTCCAGTCTAGGTGACAGAGTGAGACCACATCTCAAAAAAAAAAAATATTTTAGTCTGTGAACCAATATGCAAAAGTGGGTTATGCTGATGTATTTTAAAGCCTTATTAATAATTTACTGAAATATCTTCAGATAACCAGGTATATACTCTGCTATGTGCAACCTCACTAAAGATATACACAAATAGGGGCCCTTTAGTTTCCCTTTAACTGTACATTACTGCATATTGCTAATTACTTTAGATTTTAAAAATGCCTTTGTAACAAGAGGAAAGAGGTAAAGCCATTGACAGGTGGTGGCAATGTTAACTGTACCAAAGGATACTGCCTTATTTTTTGCTTAGCATAGAAATCATGGAATCTCAGAAACAGAATGCTCTGAAACTGGATTACACCAGCTGCTTCACATTCTCCTTCTGTAAATCTGAATGAATGACTTGATGGATTTCAGGCCTTATACCATGGCTGATTAAGGTTTTAGTGGAGTTTTTCAGCTTCATCTTGGAGTACGTTAACAGACTGTAATGAGATATTTCTAAGAAAAAATTCTGCTAATAAAATGTACATATAGGAAATGAGCAGAGAATGAGCCAGATATTATACCAAAACAGGTAGTTTACTAGCAAAGGTACTAAGATACATGCAATTCATATTTCTGTTCTTGTTTATAAATTAAATCACCAGTAAATAAACATATAAATTGCACAATACAAAAATAAAGTAATACAGATATGATTATATAATATTCTGGCAAATTAATGCAAAGCTCTTTTTCTTTTTTTTTTGAGATGGAGTTTCATTCTTGTCGCCTAGACTGGAGTGCAATGGTGCAACCTTGGCTCACTGCGACCTCTGCCTCGTGGGTTCAAGAGATTCTCCTGCCTCAGCCTCCTGAGTAGCTAGGATTACAGTCTCCCGCCACCACGCCGAGCTAATTTTTTGTATTTTTAGTAGAGAAGGGGTTTCACTATGTTGGCCAGGCTGGTCTTGAACTCCTGACCTCAGGCGATCCACCCACCTCAGCCTCCCAAAGTGCTGGGATTATAGGCGTGAGCCACCGCGCCCGGCTCAAAGCTCTGCTTTATATCAGTTATGAACACATATAGAGTAAATCATTGAAGATCTAGCACAAATTTGCCAAAGTCTCCCTTTCTGCTTTTACCTTATTCTTTTTGAAATATTTCATAAGATACCCATTGTCTCAAAAAAAAAGATATATTAAATATATGATCCAATAAAATACATCATTAACTGAAAAAAAAAAGATATCCATGCTCTCAGTAATTTCTGAGGATACTTTTAACAGTGAAGATTCTAAAAAATTTCATTGCAGAATTTGCAGTATAACGACTGAAACCAAACAAGTTTTGTGGTTTTTTTTGGTTATTTTTCTGTTTTGCTTTACAGTAGCACCAAGCATAACTAAAGTAAAACTACTACTAAATATGTAGAAAACAATTTCTCACTTTACTACCTCAATTGCCACCACTACTAGAACCAGGGTCACTTTTCTCCTTCAACCACCTCTACCCATTTTTCTTTTACAACAGTTGGTGTCAAATGGGGAAATGTGAGTGCTACATCTTAACCTCAAGCACAGGAAGCAGTATAAAATTATGCCAGTGAATCATATACTAAGTAAAATTGTTAGCATTTGCCCAGGCAGCAGTGAAGTCTATACCAAATATAAAGTTCTCTGGTGCAGGTTAAAGAAAAATCTTTACCTTGATCCCCAAGAATTTTGGAATCTTATATGAGAAACAAAACCAGTGAAAACTTGTAGTTTATAAGTTGTTACATACATACTTTTAAGGGTAGGCATGGACAGAGCTAGCATTTGGGTAATCTTTCCCTTTTAAAACTTATTAGCGAATCTACTCCTGTGTCTTTATAATCAAGAATGATCCTAGTTAGATCTTGGGAAGAGAGGGAAGCAGACATTTGTAGACTAGAATAGACAGAGCCTGATATTCTACAATGATCCAGGCAACCTAAATCTCCAAACTTGAATTGCTTGTGCAGTATGAAAGAGTAACTCTTAAATATTTGAAAACTCAAATGAATTTTGTCACTTTGTTTAGTCTAAAATTAGTTTCTAAATATTTATGGGCTATTGTTTAGATTGTCTCTTAACTTATAACTTTATAAAACTTCATGTAAGTAACAAATATTATTACCAGTATTAATAATATTCCTGAAATTATGGGTAGACTCCTTAGGCTGTGAGAACTTGAATACCCCAACTCACTTACAGGCTGGAGGATGAATAAACTTGAAGAAGCTCCCTTGAACAAAGAAGGTTAGCGGCAACAGACAAAGGTGTCTGTTCCATTTATAAAGATGTAAACAGGATAAGCTAGTAAAACAGGGCTAACTGGGTTAGAATAGAGAATGTACAGAATCAGAACAAAAGAGATGAACTGGTGAAGAGCAAGAGGCAAACATCAACAATTACCTGATCTGAACGTAACAGCAGGTAAAAAGTTGGCAGTAATACAGTGACATAATCAAAGCAGTGAAGTGGAAAATAATTTTAGATCTAGCCTTTGAAACATTTTATAATGTGAAGGATAAATACTAAGAACTAGGAAGAGACAAGGATGTAACCTGAAAATTTAGAGCAGAGGTTCTGCAACCTCCGCCTCCTGGGTTCAAGCAATTCTTGTGCCTCAGCCTCTTGAGTAGCTGGGATCACAGGCATGCACCACCACGCCAGGCTAATTTTTGTATTTTTAGTAGAGATGGGGTTTCACCATGTTGACCAGGCTGGTCTCAAACTCCTGGCCTCAAGTGATCCACCCACTTCGGCCTCCCAAAGTGCTGGGATTACAGGTGTAAGCCACTACTCTGCCTACAGCAGAGGTTCTTAACCTTACCTGACATAATCATACTTCTGGGGTTCACAACTCCCTGAAATCTGTGTGAAACATGTTTGTGCATTTTTTTTGGGAAAGAGTATGTAACTTTTACCACATAATCAGATTCACACCCTATTCAAAGATAAGGAAAAATGACAAAGATGAATGATAAAATGGTAAAATACAATAATTAGTAAAATAAAATGTCTCAATTTTAAGTACTGCACATGTTAGAATAATGTACACAGTTAATGAAGTTTAAACAGCTGAGATGAATATTTGACTCAGTCCCTTTTTGATATCTAGTAGTAAAGGTCTCTTTTAAAATTTAAGTGAAAAGAGCTTCCCCAACATGACTAAGTATGAAATGTAAAATCTATTAATTCCAGGTCGTCTAAAAATGTCACCAGCTAAAGCAGATTAATTAAAATAAAGAATACACACAACTGCTATCTAGCACGAATAAAGCAAAGAACTACAGGAAATCATTGCTACACAAAATTTTTGAATAAAAGCTTGGTCTTTAACAAAACCTTACATGCATATCTGCATAATTCTGATTTTTGTTTTCACTATACCTTTTCCTGGATGTGGCAACAAAGCCACTGTGGGGTGCCTTCCCCTGTTCTATATAAGAAAGCGGCCATCACATTAAGTATGATAAATACTTATAGCTTTTAGTAGAGAAACAACTAAAGAGAAATATGGGTGACAAGAGACTGGAGAGCAAGGAGACAGGGGCAAGGGCTAGTCTCCAAAAGGGCCTGGACAGCTCACTTTCCCTCTAATGATACAATGTGGAACTACAATAATCATGTCTTAGCTTCAGCACTAATAGCTTTATTTCTATAAAAAACCCTATCTACTGAAGATACAACAGCCAAAACTTTTAACAGTAACTAGTCTTCTCAAGTCATCATAAGAAGAGGATGGTTTTTACAAGTTTCCTTTTGACTTTTCCCCTAATTTTTCTATAATATACACGTATTTCAATAAGAAAAAAAGCCAACATAAGTAATTTTTAAAAAAGAATTGAGAAACAAGCAACAGCTCTAGCCCCCTTCCTGATATATATCAAAGATTTCAGTAATTATAATAAAATATTATTTTGTTAGATATGAGTTCTAAATTTCTCTTCAAAGAATATGTACGTTCAATTATTTGCTTTCTACTTTTAAACTTAACTTCCTCCTAAAGCAACCTTTTTCGATTACCTGCTCCACCCTGACTCAAATTATCTGCTCACTCTCCACACTGACTCATTCCAATTTCCTGCTCTGCCATAAGCATTTTTCCCACCAAACCACTCACCCCGTCACTCTCTTTAGCCAATTGGAATTAATTTAGCCTGTGCGGTCTAACCCTAGCCAATAGGGGAACGACACAGCAGCAGGGGCCATGTGCGTCAGGGATAAGAACCCCTTTCCCTCCCTTGTCCAAGTGTGTGCTCACCATTGCTCCATCTGTAAGGGCACACTCTTCTGTAGAAGTACATTGCCTTGCTGAGAATTAAAAAGAAAAATTTATATTCGAGTGCTATTTCTTTTGTGTCATGGAAACTTCATTAATAACCATTTCTTCAGTGTTTCAGGAAGCAATCTTTTTAAGACTATAATTTAAGATGGATTTAAGCACTGCCTAATGGTCAAGTCTACTAATGAAATACAAAGTACTAGTTTAAAAACAAAAAGGCTGGGCTAGCTTGTGCCTGTAGCCCTAGCTACTTGAGAGACTGAGGAGGGAGGCCTGCTTGGATCTAGGAGTTTGCCTTGAGCTATATGATTGCACCACTATGCTCCGGCCTGGGTGACAGAGTGAGACCTTGTCTCTGTAAGTAGAAAACAAAAACAAAAACCAAAAAGTTGCAGTATTAAATAAATAAACATGCTTCAATCACTGATAAAAAGTGATCAGTCAGTATTAAGTTTTTAAAAAAATAAAAGTGTGTCTCTGTAACATACACTACTGATTGCCTTCTTTGTATTGCAACGGTTTCCTGGTTAAACCCCAATGCTTCCTCATAATCCTTATTTTCTGGCTTGCCATTAAAGTATCTTACACTTGGTATGTCTGAGAATAGGAACTACTAGGACAGATAAGTTATATATACTTCAACATATGTAGACAGCTGGATCAGTTATCATCTGGTAATTAAATGAGCCTTTGGGAAGTGCTCAGCTGTTTCCTGTTTTTCCTTTGCAGTAGGGCAGTCACAGCTCCATCCATGGGGCTCCCGCTAAAGCAACAGTCAAAGCAGTACTACTACCATCACCGAAAGAGCAGTTCCCTGACCTGGAATTCAATCCTGGAGCATTCCAAGCATTCCAGAACTTCCCAGGACTGGGTCTGAATGGAGGCAGAGCCATATTGAAAATGTGCTGATTTGAGCTGGTTTCTTAATTGGGCAATTATGACCAAGTTAAACTGAAAAAGTTTTTGTCCTTAAAACACTCAACAGTGTGATTTAATCTCCTGACATTTAAGAAACATAGAAATCAACCCATTTACAGCTTCTCACTGTATATAATCTTCTAATTGTATATACTAGTGAATGAGAAAAATGACATAATTTCAAACAGTAGATGTGCTGCATTACTCATATTTTCATTTGAAATATCTGGAACAGTTTGTGGAAACACATTGTGCTTTCATATTTAAGGTTCATTTTGCCTAATTTTAAAAATGGTTTGCCTTGGCCAGGCGCGGTGGCTCACGCCTGTAATCCCAGCATTTTGGGAGGCAGAGGCAGGTGGATCACGAGGTCAGGAGATCGAGACCATCCTGGCTAATAGGGTGAAACCCCGTCTCTACTAAAAATACAAAAAGTAGCCAGGCGTGGTGGCGGGCGCCTGCAGTCCCAGCTACTCGGGAGGCTGGGGCAGGAGAATGGTGTGAACCCGGGAGGCGGAGCTTGCAGTGAGCCGAGATCACACCACTGCACTCCAGCCTGGGTGACAGAGTGAGACTCCGTCTCAAAAAAAAAAAAAAAAAAAAGGTTTGCATTTCCAGGGTACATACAGCTAAGTGATGAGGGACTGAGGACAAAGATGCCTGTGATCTTAAGGTATACAAGTTTCTAGCACACAACACACAAAGCAAATGATATCCATGTGGATAAATTTCAGATTTTATAACACCTTATTTCCTTAGAAATATCTATGAACTATCTATGGAACCACATATCTATGGAACTTTCATAGATGTCTATGAAAATTTTAAGTCCAGGCTATACTTAAAAAATATGATTCATTAAGTATTATTTTTATATTGAAATCACTTACACTCTGAAAACATTTAATAATGTTATTTATGAAGTTGAGACAATATATTTACTAATTTACTCTACCAAATATTTACTGCTTTTTAAACTATAAATAAAACATTTAAATTCACATACTGCTACTATTAGTGGCTTACGGTATGTTTATGCACTGTTGTAATTCATAAAACTCCAAAATTCACAGTAACAGAAGCATAATTTGTATATACTAGCTACTAAAACACATGGTTTATAGAACAGGAACAAACAGTAATATTTACTTGGATTCCCCTAAACAATATAAATGCAAAAGAAAAGGTTAAATATACTTTGCTATTACAATTTGTTGTTCTTTCCCCCAGAAAAGTCACTGTAAAGTATAGATTTACAATAGGATCGTTAACTACTGTCCTATTATACAATGAAGGAAAGTAAGACAACCTCTCATTCACGCAGGACAAACAGCTATGCCAAAAGCACAAATTACATCTAATTACAGGGTATAACTTTGTCATCTCTCTTTTCATAATCTAGCCATTTACAACTCTGATTTTTGACTTCCATTTGGGCTTATTAACATCATAGCTTTGTCATCACCTGTCTCTACAGACATTTTTACCTGAGGCAATAAAGTATAAAAACTTCTTTGCATTCTTCCTTTACTGTTGCAAGAAAGCTTTAGTCTTCACTGGGATTACAACGTTTCATGGTTATTAAACTTCCGTACGTTGCTATAAAGTTTACTGCTCTTGGCCTACCAATTTTACATGTACTGTCATTAAACCAATGCACTGCGCACAAATATACTAGCAGTACACTCCAATAAGTTCCAGTTTTACCTATTGTTAATGTCCTATTAGCATATATATTTTTTCTTTTTCACAAAAATAATCACTACAAATCTATAGTCAGCTTGAAATAAAAGAAAACAATGCCAATTTAATTTTATGATTAGGGCTCTTATAGCAAATTAAAATAGATCCATCTTATTAACTACATTGAGTGTTTAAAATATTCACTGACATGCAATAAAGAGATTCTACAACTAATGAAACTGCAAATTCACTTCCTAAGTTATTAATAATATAGTTCTGCTTGTTTAAACATAATGGTCCACATTTCTTGCTTTTATTTAAAATTTGTAATCATCTCTTTTAGTCAGATTGTACTACAAAATAAAAAATGAGTTCAAAATATGAATTTAAATAATATCAAAGAAAAGCAAACCATCTAGTATTCTCTATTTTTAGAATTTTAATAATTTTTAAATTTAATGCCCAATATATTACTTGTATTAAACTCAAATACCAAGGTTTATGAAAAAACATTTTTTAGATAATACTTTACAGCAACATTAAAAAAACCCAATTAGCTGACTCACTAGAAGAAAGCCATTAGAAGTTTGTGGCAATTGGTCCTATATTCATCATAATTGTTGCATCTCAGCTCTCATGGTTCAGTTTCACAGCTTTGTAAATTATCCCCTCTCCCCCTAACTATCTGGGTTACCCGCTCCAGTAGCGATTAAGATCCCTCTGACGATTACAGATCTCTGAATCTATTTCTTTTTCAGAGCAGTTCACTATCAGTTTTTTTCTTTAAGCCTTTTTTAATAGAAGGAAAATGTAGAATTAGTCTACAATCAGCTTCTAGGATTTATCATACCCTCTGCTTTCATTCCTGTTGCAACAGAAAAAATATCCTTGCTGCTATGAAAATCCAACTTTTCTACTTGTGTTTTTTGTTTGTTTTTTTAAAGATAGGGTCTTGCTCTGCCATCCAGGCTGGAATGTAATGGCGTGATCATGGTTCATTGCAGCCTCAGCCTCCCAGGCTCAAGAGATCCTTCCACCTCAGCCTGCCAAAGAGCTGGGACTACAGACGCGCACCACCAATCCTGGCCATTTTTTTTTCCTATTTTTTTGTAGAGACGAGACCTTGCTGTATTGCCCAGGCTGGCCTCAAACTCCTGGCCTCAAGTAATCCTCCTGCCTCGGCCTCCAAAGCACTGGGATTATAGGCGGGAGCCAACACACCTGGCGTGTTACAGCATATATTTTAGCCTTCTTTATAGCTTAAGCTTATGTTTATTACTCTCATTTTTCTCTCCATTTAAAAATTCTAACTTGCAGCAGCATTTTTCTAACTCACTTTAAATCTTTCTAGTATCAAGGTCAGCATAAATATACAAACATTTAAATACAGTATGTAAAAATGATGCATTAAAGTTGGTGAGAGAAGATGCTTAATTTTGTTTTCCTAGAAGATGCTCTCCCAGGCATCTTCTTCCCTCTTTCCCATTATTAACATTATTTGTCTGACATTTCAGAGAGTATAATCTATATCCTAGGAAAATTATCTGTCATTTTGTACATCTCAGATGGGTTAATCAAGACTTGGCTGCACCCTCTCTTCCTTCCTCCCCTTTGCCAGGGATGAGGGGAGGAGAGAACCGAGTATTCAAGGCACCAGCTTTCAGGAGACTGGTTACATATGGGGCGATTGAGTATCAAAATAAATGGAAACTCTTTGAGTAAAATGGGAATCCATGAGTCCGTAGATATAAATGAATAAATGAGTAAACAGTGGAGAGGACAAAGCCCTATGAAGCCACAAAATTATCTCCCCACAAAATACTTATTGAGTATAAAGTACTTTTTAAATTTTTAATGAAGAAACCTGACAGATGTCTTCTTACCAAATGATAAAAGTAATTGTAATTATCACCAGTAGAAATCTAATTTGTGTACCTCCTAATATGATGCATTGAAAAGAACACAGCATGGCTTTAGTGGTATTTGTGAAAAAAGTGCATGAATCATGAGGAAACATCAACCAAACGTAAATTATGGAAGATCTGGAGAGTAGCCACTACTCAGTGATAGGTGAAAATGCTTTAAAACTGCAAATGCAAGTAGGCATAGGAACAATATGAATGGATTGTAGATCGGAGGAAAAGCATGCTGATTTTAAAGTGAATTTAGCCATTTTAAGCACAGCTTTAGCTGTACACTCTTACCATTCATTCAACCACTCACTCACTTAAGTCATTAATTAGTACCTATCACGAATTAGGGACTATACTAAGTGTTAGTAAAATGATGAATAAAAGCTGAATAGTTAGGTATAAGTACTTTTGAATGGTAGTTATAAGATACTAAAAACTAAATGTGCACTTTAAGTAGATGACATTTCAGTGAATACTGAATCTTGATTTTTCTTTTTTGATAGATTCAAAGAAGTCAGACTTCGAACTGCATAGGTGGAGGCATTCTGCTTTCTCTGAACATAAAGACATCCAACTTAAATTTTACTAAGCAAATAATATCAAATTCAGCATTTCAATACAGACCCCAGTGTCAACCAGGAGTCTTGCCCCCCAATGTAGAGCTTTTATGCCATAGTTGGTCCAACATTCTGTGGACCTCTAAAGAGCAAGGATGGACTGCCCCAATGGGTTTTTGTAATTTCCTAAAATCATACATTCATTTTACTAGAGGATCATAGAAGTTAAAGACTTAAAAGAAACTTTGGCAATTAAGACAGGATACCAAGATGCAAATGCCTGGTTGGAATGGATCAAGTATTCCATCCACACGTTAAACAAAAGCAATTGTTATGCTTGTGTGCATGGCAGGCCAGAGGCCCAAATTGTCCCCTTTCCACTAAGGTGGTCCTCCAGTCGACTAGGTGTGGGCTGCATGGTAGTTCTTTTCCAGGATTCTACAGCCTGGAGTAATAAGTTGTGCCAAGCTCTCTCTCCTATATCCCGAAGTCCAGCACCCTGCAGGTCAGCCCCCAAGGGCCATCTAGCTTCCATCTCCCAACACTAAGTTCACTTCGTGTCTTCACAACAGGGAGGAAATTTAGTGTTCCGTGGAGACCTGGAGGATGCAGTGAGCTTAAGAATTTTCAAGAGCTTATCAATGAGTCAGCCCTTGTTCATCCCCAAGCAGATGTGTGGTGGTATTGTGGTGGACCTTTACTGGACACTCTGCTGAATAACTAGAAGTGGCACTTGTGCTTTAGTCCAATTGGCTATCCCTTTCACCCTGGCATCTCATCAACCAGAGGAAGGAAAAATAAGACATCGTAAAGCAAGAGAAGCCCCTTGGATCTTTCGACTCTCAGGTCTATTTAGACACAATTAGAATCTCACGGGGAATACCAGATCAATTTAAAGCCCAAAATCAAACAGCTGCAGGATTTAAGTCAGTATTTTGATAGGTAACAATAAAAATGTAGATTGGATAAACCACATCTACTACAACCAACAGCGATTTATTAACTACACTAAAAATGCTATTAAAGGAATAGCTGAACAATTAAGGGCTACTAGACAGATGGCTTGGGAAAATAAGATAGACTTAGACATGATATTAGCAGAAACAGGAGGAGTTTGCATCATGATTAAAACTCAACGTTGCACCTTCATCCTAAAGAACACTGCCCCTAATGGAAGGACAACAAAGGCACTGCAAGGTCTGACTTCTCTGTCCAATGAGTTAGCCTGCAGCTCAGGGGTAAATGACCCCTTTACAGGATGGCTAGAAAAGTGGTTTGGTAAATGGAAAGGAATAATAGCCTCAATTCTTATTTCCTTCACAGCCGTAATGGGTGTACTTATTCTTGTCAGGTGCTGTGTCATACCATGCATCCGTAGGTTGATGCAGAGGCTCATAAAAACGGCACTTACTAAAACCTCCCTTAACTATCCTCCACCTTATCCGGAGAAGCTTCTTCTTTTGGAAAATCAAGCAAAACAACTAAGCCAAGACATGTTTAAAAAGTTTGAAAAGAAAGCTGTTAAGGAAATACAAGGGGAGGGGTTATTAGAAATGAGTTCTAAATTTCTTTTCAAAGAATCAATATGTCAGTATGTTCAATTCTTTGCCTTCTACTTTTAAACTTAACTTCCTCATAAAGCCACCTTTTTCAATTACCTGCTCCACCCTGACTCATTTCAATCACCTGCTCCACCCTGACTCATTCGGATTACCTGCTCCACCCTGACTCCTTCCGATTACCTACTCCACCCTGACTTCATGATTCTGATCACCTGCTCTGTCATAACCATTTTTCCCACCAAACCACTCACCCAGTCACTCTCTTTAAATTAGCCAATTGAAATTAGTTTAGCCTGTGCAGTCTAACCCTAGCCAATAGGGGAACAATACAGCAGCAAGGGTCATGCGCATCAGGGACAAGAACCTCTTCCCCTCCCTTGTCCAAGTGTGGGCTCACCATTGTCCCATCCGTAAGGGCACATCCTTCTACAGAAGTACCTTGCCTTGCTGAGAATTAAAAGAAAATTTTATATTCGGGTGCTATTTCTTTTGCAGCACCAAAACTTTATATATAACACTAGCAAGACAGGCCAACATGCAGATTCAGGAAATACAGAGAACACCATTAAGATACTCCATGAGAAGATCAACCAACCCCAAGACACATAATCAGATTTTACAAGGTCAAAATGAAGGAAAAACTGCTAAGGGCAGCCAGAGAGAAAGGCCAAGTCACCTACAAAGGGAAGCCCATCAGACTAACAGTGGAACCCTCAGCAGAAACTCTACAAGCCAGAAGAGACTGAGGGCCAATATTCAACATTCTTAAAGAAAATAATTTTCAACCCAGAATTCCATATTCAGCCAAAGTAAGCTCCATAAGCGAAGGAGAAATAAAATCCTTTCCAGACAAGCAAATGCTGAGTGATTTCATTACCACCAGGCCTGCCCTGCAAGAGCTCCTAAAAGAAGCATGATATCAAATATCTTGTTTAAAAATAAATCTTCTTTTTGTGGCTACTTTCAAAATTTAAACAAAATAAAACATCCATTAAAACATGTTCCTATTCTTATTCTTCACACCCAGGAACTGAAAACGTTAAAAGGTTAGAAAATAAGAATTGGTAGGGCGTGGTGGCTCACGCCTGTAATCCCAGCACTTTGGGAGGTCAAGAGATTGAGACCATCGTGGCCAACATGGTGAAACCCCCGTCTCTACTAAAAATACAAAAAATTAGCTAGGTGTGGTGGCACACGCCCGTACTCCCAGTTACTCAAGAGGCTGAGGCAGGAGGATTGCTTGAACCCAGGAGGTGGAGGTTGTGAGAGGTGACAGCGTGTTGGCAGTCCTCAGAGCCGTTGCTCGCTCTCAGCGCCTCCTCTGCCTGGGCTCCCACTTTGGCGGCACTTGAGGAGCCCTTCAGTCCACCGCTGCACTGTGGGAGCCCCTTTCTGGGCTGGCCAAGGCCGAAGCCGGCTCCCTCAGCTTGCAAGGAGGTGTGGAGGGAGAGGCGCCAGCGGGAACCAGGGCTGCGCGGTGCCTGCGGGCCAGCTGGAGTTCCGGGTGGGCGTGGGCTTGGCGGCCCCACACTGGGAGCAGCCGGCCGGCCCTGCTGGCCCTGGGCAATGAGGTGCTTAGCACCCAGGCCAGCGGCTGCGTAGGGTGTACTGGGTCCCCCAGCAGTACCAGCCCACTGGTGCTGCACTCGATTTCTCACCCGGCCGTAGCTGCCTTCCCACGGGGCAGGGCTCAGGACCTGCAGCCAGCCATGCCTGAGCCTCCTACTCTCTCCATGGGCTCCTGTGCCGCCGAGCCTCCCCGACGAGCACTGCCCCCTGCTCCAGGGCGCCCACTCCCATCGACCACCCAAGGGCTGAGGAGTGCGGGTGCACGGCGCAGGACTGGCAGGCAGCTCCACCTGCAACCCCGGCGTGGGATCCACTGGGTGAAGCCAGCTGGGCTCCTGAGTCTGGTGGGCACCTGAAGAACCTTTATGTCCAGCTAAGGGATTGTAAATACACCAGTTGGCACTCTGTATCTAGCTCAAGGTTTGTAAACACACCAATCAGCACCCTGTGTCCAGCTCAGTGTTTGTGAATACACCGACACTCTGTATCTAGCTACTCTGGTGGGGCCTTGGAGAACCTTTATGTCTAGCTCTGGGATTGTAAATACACCAATCGGCACTCTGTATCTAGCTCAAGGTTTGTATACACACCAATCAGCACCGTGTGTCTAGCTCAGGGTTTGTGAATGCACCAATCGACACTCTGTATCTAGCTAATCTGGATGGGGACTTGGAGAACCTTTGTGTCTAGCTCAGGGATTGTAAACGCACCAATCAACACCCTGTCAAAACAGACCACTTGGCTCTCTGTAAAATGGACCAATCAGCAGGATGTGGGTGGGGCCAGATAAGAGAATAAAAGCACGCTGCCAGAGCCAGCAGTGGCAACCCGCTCGGGTCTCCTTCCACACTGTGGAAGCTTTGTTCTTTCACTCTTTGCACTAAATCTTGCTACTGCTCACTCTTTGGGTCCACACTGCTTTTATGAGCTGTAATACTCACCGCGAAGGTCTGTAGCTTCACTCCTGAAGCCAGCGAGACCACGAGCCCACCGAGAGGAACGAACAACTCCAGACGCGCCGCCTTAAGAGCTGTAACACTCACCACGAAGGTCTGCAGCTTCACTCCTGAGCCAGCGAGACCACGAACCCACCAGAAGGAAGAAACTCCGAACACATCTGAACATCAGAAGGAACAAACTCCAGACGCGCCACCTTAAGAGCTGTAACACTCACCGCAAGGGTCCGCGGCTTCATTCTTGAAGTCAGTGAGACCAAGAACCCACCAATTCCGGACACAGTTGCAGTGAGCCAAGATTGTGCCACTGCACTCTAGCCTGGTGACAAACCGAGACTCTGTCTCAAAAAACAAAAAAACACAAAACAAACAAACAAAAAGCACTAAATATGGAAAAGAAGAACCGATACCAGCCAGTGCAAAAACACAAAAATATAAAGACCAATGACCCTATGAAGAAATTGCATCAACTAGTGTGCAAAATAACTAAATAGCATCATGATGATAGGATCAAATTCACACATAACAATAGTAACTTTAAATGTAAATGGGCTAAATGTCCCAATAAAAAGACACAGACTGGCAAACTGAATAAAGAGTCAAGACTCATTGGTGTGCTGTATTTAGGAGACATGCAAAAACACATACAGGCTCAAAATAAAGGGATGAAGGAAAATTTACCAAGCAAATGGAAAGCAAAAAAAAAAAAAAAAGCAGGGGTTACAATCCTAGTCTCTGACAAAATGGACCTTAAATCAACAAAGACGAAAAAAGACAAAGAAGGGCATTACATAATGGTCAAGGGAACAATTCAACAAGAGCTATTCTAAATATATAGGCACCAATACAGGAGCACCCAGATTCATAAAACAAGTTCTTAGAGACCTACAAAGAGAAGAGACTTGGACTCCCACACAATATTAGTGGGGGACTTTTAACACCCCACTGTCAGTATTGGACAGATCAATGGGACAGAAAATTAACATGGATATTCAAGACTTGAACTCTGCTCTGGATCAAGTGGACCTAGTAGACATCTACAGAACTCTCTACCCCAAATCAACAGAATATACATTCTTCTCAGAGCCACATGGCACTTATTATAAAATTGATCACATAATTGGAAGTAAAACACTCCTCAGGAAATGCAAAAGAACTGAAATCACAGCAGTCTCTCAGACCACAGTGCAATCAAATAAGAACTCAGGATTAAAAAAATCACTCAAAACCACACAATTTCATGGAAATTGAACAACCTGCTCCTGAATGACTCCTGGGTAAATAATGAAATTAAGGGAGAAATCAACAAGTTCTTTGAAACCAATGAGAACAAAGAGATATCTCTGGGACACAGCTAAGGCAATGTTAAAGGGGAAATTTATAGCACTAAATGCCCACATCAGAAAGCTAGAAAAATCTCAAATCAACACCCTAACATCAGAATTAAAAGAGCTAGAGAGGCAAGAGCAAATTAATTCAAAAGTTAGCAGATGACAAGAAATAACTAAGATCAGAGAAGAGCTGAAGGAAATGGAGGCAAGAAAATCCTCCAAAACAGGGAAAAAAAAAAAAAAAATCAACAAATCCGGGAGCTGGTTTTTTGAAAAAAATTAACAAAATAGATAGACCACTAGCTAGAATAAAGAAGAAGGGAGAGAAGAATCAAATAGACACAATGAAAAATGATAAAGGGGATATCACCACTGACCCCACAGAAATACAAACTACCATCAGAAAATAGTATAAACACCTCTACGCAAATAAACTAGAAAATCTAGAAGAAATGGATAAATTCCTGGACGCACACACCTAACCAAGACTAAATCAAGAATAAGTTGAATCCCTGAATAGGCCAATAACAAGCTGGGAAACTGAGGCAGTAATTAATAGCCTACCAACCAAAAAAGCCCAGGACCAGACGGATTCACAGCTGAATTCTACCAGAAATACAAAGAGGAGTTGGTACCATTCCTTCTGAAACTATTCCAAGTAACTGAAAAGGAGGGACTCCTCTCAAACTCATTTTATGAAAACAGCATCATCCTGATACCAAGACCAGGAAAAGACACAACAAAAAAAGAAAACATAAGGCCAATATGCCTGACGAACATCGATGCAAAAATCCTCAATAAAACACTGGCAAACCCAATCAATCCAGCAGCACATCAAAAAGTTTACCCACCACGATCAAGTCGGCTTCATCCCTGGGATGCAAGGGTGGTTCAACATACGCAAATCAAGAAACATAATCCATCACATAAACAGAGCCAAAGACAAAAACCACACGATTATCTCAATAGATACAGAAAAGGCCTTTGATAAAATTCAACACCCCTTCCTGTTTAAAAACTCTCAATAAACTAGGTATTGATGGAACATATCTCAAAATAATAAGAGCTATTTATGACAAACCCACAGCCAATATCATATTCAATAGGCAAATGCTGGAAGCATTCCCTCTGAAAACCAGTACAAGACGAGGACGCCCTCTCTCACCACTCGTATGCAACAGAGTACTGGAAGTTCTGGCCAGGGCAATCAGGCAAGAGAAAGAAATAAACGGTATTCGAATAGGAAGACAGGAAGTCAAGTTGTCTCTGTTTGCAGATGACATGATTTTATATTTAGAAAACTGCATCATCTCAGCCCAAAAATTTCTTGAGCTGATAAGCAACTTCAGCAAAGTCTCAGGATACAAAATCAATGTGCAAAAATCACAAGCACTCCTTTACAACAATAGGCAAGCAGAGATCCAAATCATGAATGAACTCCCATTCACAACTGCTACAAAGAGAATAAAAATACCTAGGAATACAGCTAACAAGGGATGTGAAGGACCTCTTCAAGGAGAACTACAAACCACTGCTCAATGAAATAAAAGAAGACACAAACAAATGGAAAAACATTCCATGCTCATGGATAGGAAGAATCAATATTGTGAAAATGGCCAGACTGTCAAAAGTAATTTATAGATTCAATGCTATTCCTATCAAACTATCATTGTCACTCTTCCCAGAATTAAAAAAAAAACAAAACAAAACTATTTCATATGCAATCAGAGAAGACCCCATATAGCAAAGACAATCCTAAGCAAAAAAAATAAAGCTGGAGGCATCATGCTACCTGACTTCAAACTATGCTACAAAGCTACAGTAACCAAAACAGCATGGTACTGGTACCAAAACAGACATATAGACCAATGGAGCAGGACAGAGACCTCAGAAATAACACCACACATCTACGACCATCTGATCGTTGACAAACCTGACAAAAAACAAGCAATGGGGAAAGGATTACCTATTTAATAAGTGGTGCTGGGAAAACTGGCTAGCCTTATGCAGAAAACAGAAACTGGACGCCTTCCTTACACCTTATACAAAAATTAACTCAAGATGGATTAAGACTTAAATGTAAAATCCAAAACCATAAAAACCCTAATACAAAACCTAGGCAATACCATTCAGGACACAGGCATGGGCAAAGACTTCATGACAAAAATGCCAAAAGTAATTGCAACAAAAGCCAAAACTGACAAATGGGATCTAATTAAAGAGCTTCTGCAAAGCAAAGGAAACTATCATCTTGCAACAAAAGCGAAAACTGACAAATGGGATCTAATTAAAGTAAAGAGCTTCTGCAAAGCAAAGGAAACTATCATCAGGGTGAACAGGCAACCTACAGAATGGGAGAAAATTTTTGCAATCTACCCATCTGACAAAGGTCTAATATCCAGAATTTATAAGAAACTTAAACATATTTATAAGAAAAAAAGAAACAACCCCACCAAAAAGTGGGCAAAGTATATGAACAGACATTTCTCAAAAGAAGACATTTACACGGCCAACAAACATGAAAAAAAGCTCATCATCACTGGTCATTAAGAGAAATGCAAATCAAAATCACAATGAGATACCATCTCATGCCAGTCAGAATGGTGATTATTAAAAAGTCAGGAAACAATAGATACTGGCGAGGCCGTGGAGAAATAGGAACACTTTTACACTGTTTGTGGGAGTTAAATTAGTTCAACTATTGTGGAAGACAGTGTGGCGACCTCAAGAATCTAGAACCAGAAATACCATCTGACCCAGCAATCCCATTACTGGGTATATACCCAAAGGAATATAAATCATTCTACTATGAAGACACATGCACACGTATGTTTACTGCAGCAGTATTTACAATAGCAAAGACATGGAACAAACCCAAATGCCCATCAATGACAGACTGAATAAAGAAAATGTGGTACATATATACCATAGAATACTATGCAGCCATAAAAGGGAATGAGATCATGTCCTTTGCAGGGACATGGATGAAGCTGGAAGCCATCATCTTCAGCAAACTAACACAGGAACAGAAAACCAAACACCACATGTTCTCACTCATAAATGGGAGCTGAACATTGAGAACCCATGGATGCAGAGAAGGGAACAATACACACCCAGACCTGTTGGGGGGTGGGGATTGAGGGGAGGGAACTTAGAGGATGGGTCAACAGGTGCAGCAAACCACCATGGCACACATATACCGATGTAACAAACTTGCATGTTCTGCACACGTATCCTGTTTTTGTTCTGTTTTGTTTTTTAGAATAAAGAAAAAGCAACTAAAGACAAAATTGGAAACTTTAAGAATAAAAACCAGAAAGTTAAAAAGAAAAAAGAAAAGAAAATCTTTACCCTGTACCATTGCAAGTAGTCAACTGGGGGTTTCCTTGCTTCTTGAAACCTGGGTGAAACTCTCTAGAATTGTATACCGGTTATCAATTTATTGTCTCCCAGCTAAAATCCACAGTTCTTTGCTTGGTGATACTAGAGCTGGACTCTGTAAACTCTTCTCCTTTGCCAGCTGGGATAACTCTGTCCATAGAGGGCATGGGAGTGACACTGCAAGACAACAGAGCCAAAAAGGCACTTTCCTCTCAGGTCTCAGTCCACCTTTTGTTATTCAGAACTGGAGCCCAAAGGCCCTCACAGACCAGCCAGAACCACTTCCAATTAGTTCTGGTGGGCAGGTATAGTGACTTCAGCTGCACCTTCAGGACACACTGGTGGGTGGCTTCCAAACAGCTTTAATGAACAGCTTCCACGGCAGCTCTAGGGGTCCTTAGGCCACACACAACCCACCAGGCTGCAGCTATGAGCTGCTCCAGGGCACCACCTCTGTGGTAGCTCTAAGCCAGGCCCTCAGGCCACATTCTCCCACCCAGCAGGTCAATACTGCACACTAGTTCCAGCCCACTCACCCCTTCCACCAATGGCAGGCTCCTTCTACAGACTAGTTGTGGACTGTGCCATGTGACAAGTTTCTTCAGCTGCAGCAGGCTTTATATTCTTGTGATAGGCACAGCTTCTTGAAAAAGGCTGAATCTCTGCTTTGAGGTGGAGGAGGATACCTCTCCTAAGTCTTTAGTTCCTTCACGGTCCACTCTCCTTCAGCCTATAGGCAGTAGCTACTTTTTGACACCTGCTACTTCTGGACCCCTGTGAGTATTACTCCCTTAGTAGTCAATCACCTTCTACTACTTTTTTACATTAAATTTCCTTCTTCAAATTACTGGTTTGATTTCTGTCTCCTTATTGGACTCTGATAGAGATAAATCCTACCTTTAATTTCACAATCTAGGAATATTCAAAATCCTTCCAGGAGTGTTGCTAAGAACTGGGGCAATGGAGGTACTTACATTCTCCATGTCTTGTCTTTTGATTATCACTTCCATTCAGTGCTACTTCTGCTTAAAACCACGGGAGCCTTGTGCAACTCTATTGAAGCACTTGTGCATTTGCTAGACTTTACTTAAGATGGGCCGAAAGAAGGGGAGATCTTAAGACTACAGAGTTGCGTTTCCAATCCTGTCCTTCCTTCTCCATCCATCTCCACTCCCAGTACTCACTTCCCCCCACACTTCCTTATATGCTCCAAATTCTTCTGCTTGCATTATGCAAAGCAGCTTTCTCTCACCCCTGAAGCCTAGGTCAGCCACATTCAGGTTCTTTTTTTATTTTTGAGACAGAGTCTGGCTCTGTCACCCAGGCTGGAGTGCAGTGGCGCGATCCTGCCTCACTGCAACCTCTGCCTCCGGGGTTCAAGTGATTCTCCTGCCTCAGCCTTCCAAGTAACTGGGACTACAGGCATGCATCACCGTGCCTGGCTAATTTTTGTATTTTTGGTAAAGATGGGGTTTCGCCATGTAGGCCAGGCTGGTCTCAAGCCCCTGACCTCAAGCGATACACCCGCCTCGGCCTCCCGAAGTGCTGGGATGACAGGCGTGAGCCACTATGCCCGGCCTCACATTCAGGTTCTTATAGGGCTTACTCTCTACCTCAAACACATAGTATGTAAACCAAAGCCATTCTCTTGCTAAGAGGATTTTCAGCCAATTGTTAAGATACAAAGCTTGTTATATTTATATCTTCAGTTGGTGTAAAATGTGTAACATGCATTTGACTAAAATGCAAAAATAGTTTATTAATATAGTTGGTTTTTGCCATGTCAGGATTATTTTCCAAATTTAAAAATAATTTAATTGGCTTGAGGTTTACCAGTTGAAGCATCTCAACAATTGAAATGAAAATATAACTAATCTTATTTAAATTCTAAAATGAGTATTTGATATTTTAATGTGATAGCAAAGGACAAAATCTTGCTATATAAAGACAAATATAAATGTTAATTATATTAAAAATGCAATCTTATATGTAGTCACAGGTTAAATGGACCCATCTTTAAACTTCAGAGACAAAGGTATATCTATTATTAAAACATTATAGATGTCATCAATTAATTCACCCATTCAATAAGTATTTACTGCACCTACTATGTGCCAGACTTTTTTCTAGGCCCTTGGGACATAGCAGATAAGAGCAAAGTCTCTTATTTACTTATGTTTTCTAATGGGAATATGGGATGACACATCTCTATGGCTCTAAGTGTGTAATTTAATATATCTGAGACAGTTAGTAACTTAGCTGATTCTAACCACTTCTAGATATTGGTTGTCTAATATTTCTATAAATGCCAATCAAACCGAAGTTAGAGAAGGTCACTTTGTTATCTAATGCATTTCAGTTCATTCATTCACCCTAGATAAACATTTATGATGTGCCATTACGTGGCTGCGATTATTCTAGGTACTAAGAATACAGAGATGAAAAAGACAAGAGGCCATTCTAGTAAGGGAAGACAAAATAAACAAGTATATAAAATAATTTCAGGGCCAGCCGCGGTGGCTCATGCCTGTAATCCCAGCACTTTAGGAGGCTGAGGTGGACGGATCACCTGCGGTCAAGAGTTCGAGACCCACCTGACGAATATGGTGAAAGCCCGTCTCTACTAAAAATACAAAAATTAGCTGGGCGTGGTGGCATGCACCTGTAGTCCCAGCTACTCGGGAGGCTGAGACCAGAGAACTGCTTGAACCCGGGAGGCGGAGGTTGCAGTGAGCCGAGATTGCACCACTGCACTCCAGCCTGAGTGACTGAGCAAGACTCTGTCTCCAAAAAAAAAAGTAATGGTTCAGAAAGTTTTTTAGTCTGATCATCTACTGTTGAGTATCTACTTAGTGATATGGAGGTTTGTTTTAATCAGTTTGGATTTGCCAATATATGATTCTAGCTTATAATAACGAAATACAATAGTAACCACAACACAGGGGTCCCTAACCCATGGGCCATGGACCAGCTAGGGTCCATGTTCTGTTAGGAACTGGACCACACAACAGGAGGTGAGTGGTGGGTGAAAAGAGCATTACTGCCTGAGCTCCACCTCCTGTCAGATCAGTAGCATTAGATTCTGACAGGAGCGCAAAACCTATTGTGAACTGCACTCCTATGAGAATCTAACTAATGCCTGATGATCTGAGGTGCAACAGTTACATCCCGAAACCACCCCCACCTCCATCAGTGGAGAAACTGTCTTCCATGAAACTAGCCCCTGGTGCCAAAAAGGTTGGGGACCACTGCCTTAACACTTCTATTATTTAAATTCCTGCAGGAAAGAAGTACACTTATACCTTTGCAACTCTAAAACTCTCTAGCTCCTAAACCTCCCTTCTCCATTGAAATAACATTTTATAATTTCAAAAAATGTTATCAAGGCTTAAGAATGAAGCTATCCTTTTATAGCAGAATGGACTGGAACAACAGAATAAGTCTGTCTCCTCCCTTCTATGATTTCTGATTTTACATGTCTGAATCAAATATAACATTGTAATGGGAGTAATACTAAAAGCTTAGAAAAGTTTTCAAATATTGTTTTAAAAGCAGCAGTTTACATAGAAATAACTGATGTGCTGACATGATCTAAAACAAGCTCCACTAAGAATTTCTTTGTAGGAGGCACTATTTTGTTGGCCAGGTGTAACAATACCATACATAGACTTGCAATTCAGAGTCTTTACAAATTTATCTTTTAAATGTCTTTTGAATTCATCCATTAATTTAGCTATCATCAACTCTTTCCTGAATTACTGCAACAGCTCCCTAAATCTAGTTTTCAATTCACTCCCTTTACTAAAGTCCCAATACTCTTTCCAAAGGTCAGAAACAAATTTGTGATATAGTATTACACGAACTTATTTATGCATTAAATAACATGATATGGTGGCAGGTTTAAAAAGTGCTTTCATTTTGAAGAAGTGATACTCTGAAATACTTATAACAACTCTAATATAGTAGGAAAATATCTGAGATTTCTGTTGATGACAAAGGCAGTTACTGTAATACCACTATAGCTTGTTGCCTATATTCATTAAATGAAGAAAACATTAAACAATTTATGAGAAAAATGAAACACAATTTTTATCAATGAAATTTTGTCAATGAAAACAAAAATGTAATCTTTTTTCTAAGTTCATGGATCCCCTAAATTCTATGCATGGACATATGGGGGTCCATGAGGGTTGAGAAATCCTGCAATGGCTTCCTGCTGTCCTCAAGATAAAAATTCCTGTCACATGGCTTATGGGACACTTAATGATCTGATTCCCAGCCATTGCTCACACCCAGTTTTGAACCCCATCTTTTGCAGCTCTTACTCTGCTGAGTCAAACTCTTACTTCCAGATCTCTGTAAAGCTATTTCCTTTGCCTACAAAACTCTTCCCCTTCTCTTTGCCTAGCAAACTTGCAATCACCCTCCAGGTGTCAACCTACACATAATTCCTTCAGGAAACCAAGACTGTGTGAAATACCCTTCCACTATGCTTCCACAGCACCCAGTATTTAACCCTACCACAGCATTTATCACATTGTATTAAAACTGCCCTTCCCCATTAAACTGTAAGCACATAAACTGTGTCTCTAATCCCTGCTCCTGGCATATTGTCTAGCACAGAGTAAGATTTCAGTACTTGTGAAAGGAAGAAAGTAAAGAAAAAAGGAAGGTTCCAATTTATCTACTGTTTCATGACATGAAACTCTACCCTTAATTCCTGATTGACCCTCACAAATGCAAGCTGTTGGTCACAATGGGAACTAGGAAAGTGTAGGACTCCATTAATATAAATTTATATTTTTATTGGAAAAAAGCACTTAAGTGTAATGACTGAAAATGAAGGACATATTCACTATTATTATTGTTATTTTTTTTGAGACGGAGTCTTGCTCTGTCGCCCAGGCTGGAGTGCAGTGGCGGGATCTCGGCTCCCTGCAAGCTCCGCCTCCCAGGTTCACGCCATTCTCCTGCCTCAGGCCCCCGAGTAGCTGGGATTACAGGCGCCCGCCATCACGCCCAGCTAATTTTTTGTATTTTTAGTAGAGACGGGGTTTCACTGTGTTAGCCAGGATGGTCTCGATCTCCTGACCTCGTGATCCGCCCATCTGGGCCTCCCAAAGTGCTGGGATTACAGGCGCGAGCCACCAGGCCCGGCCGGACATATCCACTATTATTATAGGGCCACGTCAGGAAGAGTTTACCAACTTGGAATACCAATGTAACTATATTAATGCATAACATTCTATTGCAATGAAAGATTCATCACAAGCCAAAATTCTGGTATATATCTAGCTCAACTATGCACACCTGTCCCTAAAGTAGTGGTGGTAGAGGAGAATTAACAGGCCCACCTCTTAGGGAAATGTATCAAAATCACTGAGGTGAAGGCAAAGTTTTCAAGCTATAGGTCCTCTCAATCCTTCCTGTATTCAGCCACTGATGCTGAAAGGAATGTCCACCGTGGTGGCAAAAGGATGAGAACCACTGTCTTGGTCCAATAGCAGATCAGGCAAACGCTATGCCAACAGACCTTATAAAACAATTGATAATAAAATGGTTTCTGTATTACTTTAGCTAAGATTAAACTTAGAAAGCTACAGGGAAGGAGAGCTGAGAGTTGGGAAGAGAATCCAAAATAACTACACTAGTGTGAAGCTTTTAGAGTCAAGTCAGGGATTTAAAAGGAGAAAGATTAGAAGTGGGCCAGAAAAAAAAAAAACAATTAGATGGATAAGTGAAATCAAGAGTCTACAAATTGCAGCTGGCAGGTGAGTGGTATTTAAGTCTTGTTCTAGGGATAGTGAGTGGATCACTTTAGTGGGAAGGTGCCTGAGTAGTGTCATGTCAGAGTGTGAGTATAAAAGGCTCTGAATGACAAAGTTTTAAAATGTGCATTTTGGCCGGGCGCTGTGGCTCACGCCTGTAGTCTCAGCACTTTGGGAGGCCAAGGCAGGCGGATCACGAGGTCGGGAAATCGAGACCATCCTGGCCAACATGGTGAAACCCCGGCTCTACTAAAAATACAAAAAAAATTAGCCGGACGTGGTGGCGTATGCCTGTAATCCTAGCTACTCGGGAGGCTGAGGTAGGAGAATCACTTGAACCGGGGAGTTAAGAGGTTGTAGTGAGCCGGGATCGCGCCACTGCACTCCAGCCTGGGCGACAGAGAGAAACTCCGTCTCAAAAAAAAAAAAAAAAAAAATGTGCATTTTACTCTCGGCAAAATGAGACACTACTGGTTTCTGAAGAAGGGTACACTGTGTGGTTAAAGTGATACTCCGGAGAAGATTAATCTACGGGACTTAAAAACAGGATGAATCGGCCGGGCGCAGTGGCTCATGCCTGTAATCCCAGCACTTAGGGAGGCCGAGGCGGGCGGATCACGAGGTCAGGAGATCCAGACCATCCTGGCTAACACGGTGAAACCCCGTCTCTACTAAAAATACAAAAAATTAGCCGGGCGCGATGGCGGGCGCCTGTAGTCCCAGCTACTTGGGAGGCTGAGGCAGGAGAATGGCGTGAACCCGGGAGGCGGAGCTTGCAGTAAGCCGAGATAGCGCCACCGCAGTCTAGCCTGGGCGACAGAGCGAGACTCCTCTCAAAAATAAAAAAAAAAAAACAAAAAACCAGGATGAATCAAGGGGAGAGAAACTAATGATGAATACACTGAACTCTTTGCCACAAGATTCACAAAAATGCTATAAAAACACTAGATGATAGATCTTTCCATTATATATATTTACAATGTAATTATAATTATGTGTTAATACAAACAAGCAATATCACTTGCCAATACTTAATTTTAATTCACAAGGCCTTTCCTCTCTTTTTTGTTGTATCCGAATGTTCCTTGAGTTTTTCGCTAGAAAGGCATAATGTAAATCTAAAAAAATAATACTACTTTTAATTTTCAAAAAAGCTCATATGTAAAAACTTACTAAGTCTACAAAAATTTTAAAGTACTACGCATTCAAATTTTTCAAATGCGTTACCACATTATTTATCTTGAAATAGGGAACTTGAATCTTTTTTTTTTTTTTTTTTTTTTGAGACGGAGCTTCGCTCTTGTAGCTCAGGCTGGAGTGCAATGGCTCGATCTTGGCTCACTGCAACCTCCGCCTCCCGGGTTCAAGCGGTTCTCCTACTTCAGCCTCCCGCCACCACGCCCAGCTAACTGTTTAGTAGAGACGGGGGGGCTGGGGTGGGGAGCGGTTTCACCATGTTGGCCAGGCTGGTCTCGAACTCCTGACCTCAAATGATCCACCCGCCTCGGCCTCCCAAAGCCCTGGGATTAAAGTCGTGTACCACCGTGCCCGACAGACTCTTATCTTTAATAGATGGCGGTTTTAGGAGCAATTTTTGCTTAGAACTTATGGTCCACTAAGATATTAAGGTTTATAATCATGCAATAATGTTCCTTAAAGTTGATAATAAAATCTGGAAATCAACTGGTTAATTTTTATGGCTGACACATTAGTGACTTAAAAAAGCAATCGACAGAACGTCATCATGCTATACAAAGAAAAGCTCGTAAAACTTAGTTGCAAAGGTTAACAAAGGTATATCCCTCAGGGGTAACTGGACGCAAACCACCTGCGGATGTGAATGCCACTTCACTGACCAGAGAGGGAGCAAGGGGCGAGGCGCAGTGAGATTCTGAATTAGGAGCCTCGAATTAAGACATGTCTACGCTCATCACCACTAAATTAGTGCGGCCAGTTTGTGGGCCGTGGTGTTCAGCGTCCGCGGGGTTCTCCCAAGGGAAGCAGAATCTCCAGTCACCAGCCTCGAAGGCCCTCGGGGGCTCAAGCCGGGGACCAGTCCAGGAAGGAGCGAGTCCCACCAGTCGCAGGGCGCCCCGATCCGCAGCGGCACCTCCACCCACGGCTCCGGGAGAGCCGCCCAGCGCCAAACCACTCCCCGCCAAAGGGCGTCAGGGGAGGGAGGAGCTTGACTGGGGCTAGCAGAAGGAGTTCGTCCCGTACCTGTGCGGAGACTGTGAGACTGCCATCCCGCGCCGCGACATTCACGCGGCTGTGGTGCCAGGCCGCTCCTGCTCCTGCCAGGGCCGCGCCGGCCACTGCTGCTGCCAAAGGGCCGGGACTCCGCACAGCCTCTCGGCTGACAGCGAGCCCCCGCCGCAGTCTTCCGCCCCAGGCCGCCAGCCGAGCGCAGCTCCCCGCAGCCGCCGCCATCTTTGCGGAAGCGCGGCTACACGGCGCTTCTCTCCCGGCGCTGCCGCCTACCGCCTGGGAACTCTCGCGACATCCGACAGGCTTCCGTCCCGCCTACCGGGCGTGCGCCGTGGGTGCGGTTGCGGAGGCGACGCTTGCACCCGCAAGAGGTGGCCTTCGGTTACGGGGCTGCCTTCTGAGGCTGTGGGGATGGGATAATAGGAAGAGTATCAACACAGTATAATATGACTTCCTAGTCCAAAACAAGATAGTGCCCTCGGTTGTGTGGGGAGGTTTCTCCTTTTCATTTTTTCATCTTGT
The DNA here is from genome assembly GCF_028885625.2 of Pongo pygmaeus. Lineage (NCBI taxonomy): Eukaryota > Metazoa > Chordata > Mammalia > Primates > Hominidae > Pongo > Pongo pygmaeus. Next base: position 27,653,449 of record NC_072387.2, read on the forward strand.
AAAACTGAAACGTTTTTTGAAATAGTCTCTTCTGCATCTGTGTTGTTCAAGTCTTCCTATGCTCATAGTCTTGACTGTTCTTTCATTTCTGCTAAAAGAACTCTCAGACAAGGCATTCTGTTTATTCAGTCACTCACTATTTGCTTATAATGAATTTAAATTCAGTTTCAACAAAAGGTTTGATAGTAGCTCTTATCCTACCTAGAACTAAAAGTCAGAGACAGCAGCACACCAGCCCCATGTCTCTATCATCAGGGACCCAGAGGTTTTCCCTAGTGCAGGCTTAGAATGATACCTCAGTCCTGGCTGTTCCATTGGTGATAAGTGATGTAGTGAGGCAGACTATTTGGTTTTATTTAACAGCCTCCAATCCTCCATTGTTTGGTCTTCACTTTTCCTGACTGACTCTCTTTAATAAACTCTTTGTTCAACCTCTGAAATGTCCCCAGCTATTAGAAGCTTTAGTTGGGCATGCAGTAACGGAGCCAACATTAAAGGGGCAAAGACTCCTAATCACATAATCACTGCTGTCTTGAAGTTTTGCACAAAACAAAACTTCAAGAAACAAAAACAAAAACCTGTCACACGAAATCTAATTTGATCATTCAGTGGAAGTTCCGTGGATCCCTTTGTTATTATCTGCCCTTAATCCTTGCTCTCTTTCTCTTAGCCGGCTTGTCTAAATTAATCTGTAGTCAGAGGTTCCTCACTTTTCCCTCAGCTTCTGGACTTACTTTTCAGTGTGCCTTCCCAGGTAGGAAGCAGAGAGATGAGCCTCCCTTCACAGACTTGTGAGCCAGACCTCAAGGTTTGAATCTTAGCTCTACCAGGATGATCACTGTGGTTTGGGGCAAATTATTTAATCTCTCTGAGTCTCCATTTTCTCATTTGTAAATAACTCACGATTTGGTAGATGATCACTGCTATTTGGGGTAAGGTATTTAATCTCTTTGAGTCTCAATTTTCTCATCTGTGAACAACCCTCTTACAGTTTGGGGTGGGGGAGCTAAATGAGATATTTTATATAAAGTGACTAGCCAAATGCCTGGCACACGGTAGGCTCATGACAGATGTGCGTTTACTGTGGTCAAGGTTTGGTTTACTTCCGCCCTGTGAACACAAATGAGCTTGACTGAATGTCCATGATTCCAGATCACTAGCCCATCTTAACCTGAGATTTTCATGCTTTTTCGTATCTAGCCCGACTTTGTCAACCTCTGGACTGTTTTTCACCTCTGCTGACTCTGGTAGCTTTGGCACATGTCCTGCTTTTCTGGACTATTGACATCTAGCTTGTTTCCTGGTGATTATAGGACTTCTAGGATATGTTTGGACACCCTGGATGTCTTACCTTGTAGCTTATTCTTGATTTCCAGAAACCACAGTCTTTACATGTATACTTCTAACTGCCTAATTCACACAGTTCCTCTAGGTATTTAATGAAACCTGGCATCTATTACTCAGTTATTGCCTTAAGCCCAAGATAAGTTTAGATTCCTATTAAAACATGTGGCATATTTAAGAACATTGTCTTTCTCCCACAATTTGACATCCATGTGGGTGAGATGTCTTCCTTTTCCCTGTTTCTCTAGCACCTAGCACAATGTCCAGCACATAATAGACATTCAATGAGTGAGTATATAAGTGAATAAATAAATGGCACAAATGAAACTCTGGGGTTCATATTTCTATGCTTTGGCCATCCGAAATACAGAAGTATGTTATTCCTTTGGGGTACTTTATTTTCAAAACAAAAGCTTCTTTTTATTTTGCTAAAAATCTTTGAACCCACTTGGAAAACAGTGTAATTAGTTATATTTAAAATTTTCATTATGTGCCCAGGCATCTAGAACTCTCACTTATAATTCAATGTATTCAAACTTTTCTTATGCAGAGGAAACAAATTCTTATAATAGAACCGATCTCTAGTCGAGTAACCATTCGAAGTATGAAATCTTCCTTGGCAGCTGCTGACATTTGTCTAAGCACGTTGACAATATTGGTCTTTTTGGGCTCCAGCTTTGTTCATTTCTTCATCATCAGCTGTAAAGTCCTGGGCTGGGATGTATTTTCAACCATGCAGTTTATAAACCAACCCCCAAGTAAGAAGCTGCTTCTAAAGCTGTACATTGTATGCTGTTTTAAATAACTGGACGAAAACAGGATGGAAATACTTATTGTTTCAAAGTATTCTTAATTCACTTACTCCTGCCCTTTTTTCTGAAGAAGAACGAAAGTGGTATGCAGAAAAACTGCTCTTAAGGAGCTTTATTTTCACTGGAGAGGCTAGGCTTGAATTTCAAAACAATTGTCTCTGTTATACGGTGCAGAGAGGCAAGGGTGTGGTGGGCTGGCGCAGGCAGAAAAGTATCTAGGGAAGACAGAATACTTGATCTGGAACTTGCTGGGGTCTGAGGCAGGGTGAGAGCCTGGGGGAGGCTGCATACAGTGTGTGCTGACAGGCTTGGAGCAGAAGGGCTAGCTGGGGACTGACTTGGAGTGTCCTGAGGGCCAGGCAGGGGCCACACAATGATCTCCAGTCTATGCAACAGCTGTCAGCCCCCTTGTCCCTCTGCACATTTGTCACTGGCGTATTCATGCTTCCCTTTCAGTGTCCCCACCCACCTTGAGGCTGAGCTCCTCTTCTGAATCTCAGACGCTCCACCAGTGTATTTCTTCTGCTTGCCCAGACTTTGTCCTGGCCTTTCTTAGCCACTATCCACACGCTTCTTCAAATTATTTCCCTTTTTACTGACAGTCAAAACTTCGATTCCCTCTGGGTTACTGGTCTTGAACAAAAGAGGTCAACTAGTTTTTCTGACTGAAGATATCTACTCCTTTGTATTTCCATTTTAAAAGAAATTATTAACTCAAACACATCTTTGATCTTAGCATGTGTGGGGAGAAAAACAAATTTCTATTGGATTCTGAAAGATTGTTTACTGCTCTATTCCAGAATAATGTGCACTGAGACAGATTATCTTAGGTGGAGGAGAAAAATTATGGGAGATCTCAAAAGATTAGTTAAAGAAGTTGGACTCCTATAGGAATGAAGTAAAAAGCATTTGCATGGACATTATAAAGAACCATTGCTTGGAACAGTCAGAGGTTGAACTATATTTATGGTGGATAATTGTGTAGCGGAGGGTATGAATCACTCTCAGAGGCCCTAAATGAGTCAAAAGAACTGCTAATTATGTCTTTTTGTGCAGTTTGGGGCCATGAGTAAAAATATCTGAGTATCATGATTGATACCAGCATGTGTAGAAATAGGTTAAAATGAAATCTTACTGACAGTGAGAAAGCAGTGCCCAGAGGAGTGTTATGTGTGTCTTTCAGATCCTCGTCTGCATCTCATTACCTTCCCTTCCTCCCAGTGCAGCTCCCATTACCTTGCGCTGTGATGATTGTGACCATCTCTTAACATGTGCCTTTGCTTCATCTTTTTCTTCTCTGAAGCATCCCACAGATCTACGTTAGATCAATCCTCCTAAAACATTTCTTTCACCATACATCCATTAGCTCTGTGATTTGCCCTTCCTAAGCCTCTGTCTCCCTGTTGGAAAATGAGGAGATGGGTTTCAGTTTATTTTTACACTTCTAAAATTCTTTTTGTATGCCACTCCAAAGTGTCTTTTTTTTCTCCTCAGTTGACAAACTGTATCAAATGTAAAATATGTGCCAGGCATGGGACCACACGTTGGAGACAACAAGGACAAATAGGATAGAGCTTCCCGGGCAAGGGCTGTGCTCTCATACATTGGCCTGTGCCCTCTATGCTGAAAACTTTTAAAAGTACGTAACCCCCCATTTATGTGTGTTTATTTCTTAAATCTACACATTTACAACTAAATGTTAAAAGCCACATAGTAAGAATGTAAATGATGATGTAAAGATGAACTAGTATTTATAAAATAAAATTGTATTTTTATTATTAAAGATGCAATGAATGTTTTATTCTAAAACTGTTAGTATTTTAGTGAGATCTATGTGATTAACTTGGCTTCATTAACTTGGAAAATGCTGATTTAGGTTTTATGAGATACAAGTTCTGGTATTACGTTGAGTTAATTTATACATTAGTTTTTGATGACTGTCATAGCTCAAAAAGGTGCCTCACAAAAATATATTAATCTGAATGGAAGGAGTGACTGTACTGTTAGTTGAGGTAATGAAACCGTTATACTTGTCTTTTTTTAGCTTTTTCTTATGAAAAATTCAAATATATATAAAATTAGAGCGACTAGAATGATGAGTAGAGCTGGACTTCCACAGTTACAAACTCATGGCCAGTCTTATTTCATCTCCACCTTCTCCTTTTCCCTCAATTAGATTATGTTGGCATAGCCCCCAGGCTCATATAATTTTATTCTACATATTTTATTATGTATTTTTATTTTTATTTATTTTTTTTTGTGTGTGTGTGTGTGTGTGTGTGTGTGTGTGTGTTTGAGACAGAGTCTCACTATGTCGTCCAGGCTGGAGTGTAGTGGCACAATCTCAGCTCACTGCAACCTCTGCTTCTGAGGTTCAAGCAATTCTCGTGCATCAGCCTCCCGAGTAGCTGGGATTACAGGCATGTGCCACCATGCCTGGTTAATTTTTGTATTTTTTGTAGAGATGAGGTTTCACCATGTTGATCAGGCCGGTCTCAAACTCCTGGCCTCAAGTGATCCTTCCTCTTTGGCCTCCCAAAGTGCTAGGGTTACAGACATGAGTCACTGTGCCCAGCTCATTATGTATTTTTAAAAGATGAGCGCTCATAAAAAGAAAACCCACACACCAATATTTTGTTTTTGTATTTATTAATAATGCTTATAATCCAATGGACACAAACATTTACCGAAGAAAAAAAGTTGTGTAAGTTGCTGAAAATGCTAGGAGGCTGGGGGGACACTAACAGAAAGAAGATTAAAAAGTCTGTTGTATGAGTGTTGTGTAACACTTCCACATCTCAGGGAGAGGGATCTGTGTTGTCATAAAGTAATTACGAAAATTAGTGACAGCACAACATTTGAGGTTGCAAAAAAATATTTTTTCTGGAAACACATTTATGGAACAGATTGTGTATGTCAGAAGAATTTGACTGGTATTTTAAAATCCGTTATATCTCCAAAGTTCGGTGTAGCCCACCAAAGGAGACAATTCACACTTTCTTTCCTTTGCTCCTTTTCAGCTGTAAAATGTACATCTCAAGCACATCAAAGATGGTGACAGAGAAGAGTTAAGAAAGATAGCACATCCAGAGGAGCAAGGGACAAGATCTAAATAATTTCATGAAATGTTCCTTGATCCCAAGATTTCTGCAGAAATGTTCAAGTCTGTGATATGTATTCTTGTGCACTGAGACATCCAGAATTTAATAGCCTGTCCTTAACTGTGCAGAAGACCAAGCCACTAAGTAAATGCAAATGCTTTGACATTTTTATTGTTTCTTAAAAACCCAAATACAAATTTCAATTTCATCATTCATTCCTTTTCCCCAAAGCCAGTCTGCTGGTTAGCTGTCTTTAGTCTACAGCATGGTGTGAACACGTGGTGTCGGCACCACCACCCAGAGGCCATCAGCAGGGCAGGAGGCTGGGCATCTGGCAGCAGGATCTGGCTTTTCTCCAGAGCTTCTTTCTCCAATTGACTGGGTTGCCCTGAGTTTCTTTTGCGCTTCCGAGACTTGGATACACTGAGTTGGTCACCATTCAGTGGCTCTCACAGACAATGACCTTATGGTCTTGTCTCCAGCTAGAGACAGTGGAGACCTGGCAAGGAGGGTGGAGCCAGGTATGACAGATAACTCCCAGGTTATCTGGGACAGGCCTGCGCCTTGCACACAAGCAGACTGGTGGCCAGGAGTGTTGGTGACCACTGCCACCTGCTTGGCCTACAGGCAAGTGATACCACAGCTTTGATTCATTTGCCTCATCACTTCCTCTGGCCACAGCCACAGTGACCTCTTCCAGTTGTGAGGACTTCATGGCAACCTTTGGGTGTTGAGAGTTTCCCGGGAGTGCTTCAGATGGGGGCAAAGACCTAGGGGCCAGGACGTGTTTGGCAGAGACAAAGAGCTGTCTCACAGGAGCTCCTGCCATCGGTGGGGGCTTCACACGTGGAGCCCAGACACTGGGACTGCTGGGGTCCGCTGCAGAGCTGTACCCAGTTTGGGGGCACCTCAGCCTGGGGGCTTCCCTAGGCAGAAGCACCAGCCGGGTAAACTGAAAGGGTCTTCTGGGCTGCTTGGGGAAGGGGTGACCACGGAGGTCTGTCTTCCAGGAGACAGCCACAGGATGCACGGGAGGTGTGATCTGTTTCCCCCCAGGGCCTCTGAGGGGGGGCACCAGGCCCAAGAGATCCCCTGGCTTCCTGGGGTGCCCGAGGCCTGCGGGCTGGTGGCTGGCAGGGCTGGGCCACTCCTCCACCGGCAGACCTGTGCCAGAACCCTGGGTGGGGTTCACGATGAGGAAGCACCCAGACCCCAAGAGTGTGAATGGGGCCCTGGAGCAGGCTGGCCAGTGGGTCGAGCAGGTGCAGCCCCAAGTGCACGGTTGTGAGAGGTGAAGCCTTCCAGGCTTCTGGGTCAGGTGAGGACTTGGAGAACTTTTATATCTAGCTAAAAGATTGTAAATGCACCGATCAGCACTATGTGTCTATCTAAAGGTTTGTAAATGCACCAATCAGCTCTCTGTAAAATGAACCAATCAGCACTCTGTAAAATGGGCCAATCAGCAGGACGTGGGTGGGGCCAAATAAGGGAATAAAATCAGGCCACCCCAGAGCCCATCACGGCAACCAGCTCGGGTCACCTTTCACACTGTGGAAGCTTTGTTCTTTCGCTGTTTGCAATAAGTCCGGTTGCTGCTCACTCTGGGTGTGCACCACCTTTATGAGCTGTAAGACTCACCGGGAAGGTCTGCAGCTTCACTCCTGAAATCAGCGAGACCAGGAACCCACTGGGAGGAACGAACAACTCCAGATGCGCTGCCTTAAGAGCTGTAACACTCACCGCCAAGGTCTGAAGCTTCACTCCTGATCTTTAAAAACTAACAGTTCATCGCGAGGGTCCTTGGCTTCATTCTTGAAGTCAGAGAGACCAAGAACTCACCAATTCCGGACACAGTCGCACGCTGGGTAAGGAGGCAGTCGCGGCGGGGCTGCTGGTCACTGCGTGTTCTTGGGCGCATGGGCGGTTCGACCTGCTCTCACGCAGAGGCCTGGCGGGTGCTGGGCATGGCAGGGACGGTGCTGCTGGGGTGCCCTGCACTTCTGACTGCAGGCCCGAAATATCGTCGTGGTATTCCTATGCCATATCTATCCTCCACTTGGGGGACATTTGTCTTCTGAAGGCTTCAGACTCTTTGACGCCATCGAATGAAATGAAAAAGCATTTCATAGCCACATTTTGACTTATTCCGGAGTACTGTAAAGACTACGATACGTTAGACATTTTATTCTTACAAAATTAAACATTGGTGGTTTCTCAATCTCAGCACTATCGACACGTAGGGACAGAGAATTCTTTTTTTTTGTTGGGGGGTGGGGGGCTGTGCTGTGAACCACAGGGTGTTTAGTGGAATTCCTGGCTTCTACCCACCACATACCACCTGCCAGTAGCACCCCCACTCCACCCTGCCTCAACCGTGAAAAGCAAACATCATGTCTCCAGATGTTGCCAAATATCCCCCGGGGGACAAAGTCACCCTCAGCTGAGAACCACTGCCCTAGAATGTCAGCTCCAGGAGGGCAGTCAGTTTTGCATATTCTGTGCATCCCTAAATCTGTGATGCCTACAACAATGCCTACCCCTCAGTAGGCACTCAGTAATTACTTCTTGAATGAATGAATGTTATCTTAGTGATTTTTATTACAATGGGAAAAACCTGTTGTAATAAAACTCCTGTTTTTTCAATGGGGTTTGTGAATTTCTCACTTGGGACTTATGAATATGCAAGCTCAGTAAAATTTTGTCAAGTACTGGATTGAATATTCCTGAAAAAAATGTATTTGTAGAGGCTGGTCTTCATGCTTTGGATAGTAGTATTGAGTTCTTATTCTGGCTTCATACCATTAATAGTTAATATCTTAGGGCTTAATGTACATTCAGGATTAGGTTCATTATTAATGATAGTGGATATAAATCATTTTTTTCGAATTACCGTTTTTGGGGACTGATTTTATCTGATTAGATAGTTGTTTCTATCTTATAGTAAAGCTGGAGAGCAGAAGCATGAGCCCTGCTAGTTTGTTTTTGTTCACTGGCATTTTAATGTTTTAGCATCATCCTTCTGTAGAGTTTTCGCAGGACTCTTTTAAAGCCAGATATTGGCCAGGGACGGTGACTCACGTTTGTAATCCCGGCGCTTTGGGAGGCCGAGGCAGGCAGATCACCTGAGGTCAAGAGTTCAAGACCTGCCTGGACAGAGTAGTGAAACCCTGTCTCTACTAAAAACACAAAAAATTAGCCGGGCATGGTGGCAGCTGCCTGTAATCCCAGCTACTCGGAAGGCTGAGGCAGGAGAATCACTTGAACCTGGGTGGCGGAGGTTGCAGTGGGCCAAGATCATGCCATTGCACTCCAGCCTGGGCAACAAGAGTGAAACTCTGTCTCAAAAGAAAGAAGGAAAAACATCCAGGTATCCATTCTCATCAGGCTTATTTTCCTTAACACTAGATAATATAACTGGTAAATCCACCTAACTGGGTGCACAGAAACTGCAACCCTTAACAATTTATTGAAAGCTCACGGTCAAGTAAGGACACCTGTCATGAATCCTTCAAGTCACAGAACTTACACTCTTTTGTCTTGCATATCATGACATGAGGCCATCTTACTTAGGGCCTATACTATATATATAGATATAGTTCTTTTTTTTTTTTTTTTTCGAGATGGAGTTTCCTTCTTGTCGCCCAGGCTGGAGTGCAATACCTCGATCTTGGCTAACTGCAACCTCTGCCTCCCAGGTTCAAGCAGTTCTCCTGCCTCAGCCTCGCGAGTAGCTGGGATTACAGGCACCCCCCCCCCCCCCCACCACGCCCAGGTAATTTTTGTATTTTTAGTAGAGACAGGGTTTCATCATGTTGGCCAGGCTGGTGTCAAACTCCTGACCTCGGGCGATCCACCCACCTCAGCCTCCCAAAGTGCTGGGATTACAGGTATGAGCCACGGCGCCCAGCCTATAGTTCTTAAAATATATGTATTATATATAAAATATATAATATATAAAATATATTATATATATTATATTTATAATATATATATATGAAATATACTATATATATAATATATATAATATATAATATGTAAAATATATTATATATAATATATATAATATATAAAATATATTACATATAATATATATAATATATAATATATAAAATATATTATATATAAAACATTATATATAAAATATATAAAATATATTATATATAAAACATTATAAAATATATAAAATATATTATATATAATATATAAAATATATTATATATAATATATAAAATATATTATATATAATATATAAAATATATTATATAAAATATATAAAATATAAAAAATATATTATATAAAAAATATAAAATATATTAAATATATTATATAAAATATATAAAATATATAAAATATATTATATAAAATATATAAAATATATTATATATAAAATATATAAAATATATTATATAAAATATATAAAATATATTATATATAAAATATATAAAATATATTATATATAAAATATACAAAATATATTATATATAAAATATATTATATATAAAATATATAAAATATATTATATATAAAATATATAAAATATATTATATATAAAATATATTATATATAAAATATATAAAATATATAAAATATATTATATATAAAATATATAAAATATATTATATATAAAATATATAAAATATATTATATATAAAATATATTGTATATAAAATATAAAAAATATATTATATAAAAAATATATTATATATAAAATATAAAAAATATATATAAAATATATAAAATACATTATATATAAAATATATAAAATACATTATATATAAAATATATAAAATACATTATATATAAAATATATAAAATACATTATATATAAAATATATAAAATACATTATATATAAAATATATAAAATACATTATATATAAAATATATAAAATATATAAAATATATTATATATAAAATATATAAAATATATAAAATATATAAAATATAAAATATATAAAATATATAAAATATAAAATATATTATATATAAAATATATAAAATATATTATATATAAAATATATAAAATATATTATATATAAAATATATAAAATATATTATATATAAAATATATTATATATAAAATATATAAAATATATTATATATAAAATATATAAAATATATTATATATAAATATATAAAATATATTATATATAAAATATATAAAATATATTATATATAAAATATATAAAATATATTATATATAAAATATATAAAATATATTATATATAAAATATATTATATATAAAATATATAAAATATATTATATACAATATATAAAATATATTATATACAATATATAAAATATATTATATATAATATATTATATAAAATATATTATATACACTATATAAAATATATTATATATAATATATTATATAAAATATATTATATACAATATATAAAATATATTATATATAATATATTATATAAAATATATTATATATAATATATTATATAAAATATATAAAATATATTATATATAATATATAATATAAAATATATAAAATATATTATATATAATATATAATATATAATATATAATATATGTTGTATATAAAATATATAAAATATGTTATATATAATATATAAAATATGTTATATATAATATAGAAAATATATTACATGTAAAATATAGAAAATATATTACATATAAAATATAGAAAATATATATAAATATAGAAAATATATGAAAATATATAAAATATATTGTATACAAAATATATAATATATAAAATATATATAATATATAAAATATATTGTATATAAAATATATTGTATATAAAATATATAATATATAATATATAAATATATTGTATATAAAATATAAAATATATTATATATAAATATATAAAATATTATATATAAAATATATAAAATATATAAATATATATTATATATTATATATTATATAAAAAATATATAATATATAATATGTTATATATTATATGTAAATGTATAAATTTTATAAATTATATAATTTATATATAATATTTATAATTATAAATTATATATAATATATAATATTTATAATTATAAATTATATATAATATATATTTATAATTATAAATTATATATTTTATATAAAATATATATAATGTACATATTTTTTGTTGGATTAAAATTAACAATGCGTAGAAGTTTTAATATTTTGTTCTCATACCATTGGTTTATCCCATGTGGTATGACACTCCCCTTTAAGAACCCCAGGCTAGTGCATTTTACATCACATCCAATCTCCTCAGCCTGGCATTCTCAGTTGTGGCAGAGACAGTGTTATACATTCACCAAATCTCATTTTATTTTCTTTTTCTGGGGCACACGGAAGATACATTTCCCAGCTTCCCTTGCAGTGAGGTGTGGCCATGTTCTCACACTCTGGCCAATGGCATGTGAGGAGAGCTGACTGTGTCCACTCTCAGCCGAAGTAGCTAAGAGCCAATGTACCTTCCTCCATGCCCCGCCTCTTCGTCTTCTGCAGGGCTCTTAGAGGCCATGCATGCCAGCAGGGATAGCTAGGGTAGGTCACTTGTTGACAGAGAACTGCTGAGAAGAAACACACAATCTACATTTCACTGACTTTCTTGTGTTAAGAGACTGAGGTTTTTGTGGTTGCCAGCAGCTGGCATGGATTACCTTGACTAATACACTGGCTATCTATTAATATTCCCTATGTAAATTATCCAATGCAGCTCTCAATTATTTACTGTCTATCATTGCCATTACTTTGAAGAACATTGTACACAGCAAAATGAAACCCAATATTATATTATTAAAAGACTGTTGTTGAGGCTTTAGCTCAGTAAGCCATATTGTATGCCCTGATAAGAATCAATAGGGGAAGTTTCTCTTAGTTCTAGTGATAATAAAAGACCCCTCACCTTGTACCCAGCCTGCTCTTCTGGACACTCTACATCTTGGTTGCGATCATGTTTTCCTCAGTTCTGACTCTGTGGCTCATGTCTAGTAATTGTGTGGGCTTTCTGATCTGCATTATTCTAGTTTCCTACCTTAGTTTTCCTGCGACACCACAATGTCTTGCTAAAAGATAAAAACAATTCCTTTTTATGCGTTTATTCAAATGTCTCAAATATTTTTTGGTAAAGAAGCTGATATAAAGATATTTTAAAATATGTAGACTTTTATCATTTTATTTTATTTATTTATTTTTTTGAGACGGAGTCCTGTGCTTGTTGCCCAGGCTGGAGTGCAATGGGGGGATCCCAGCTCACTGCAACCTCTGCCTCCTCGGTTCAAGCAATTCTCCTGCCTCAGCCTCCTGAGTAGCTGGGATTACAGGTGCCTGCCACCACGCTGGGATACTTTTTTGTATTTTTAGTAGAGACAGGGTTTCACAATGTTGGCCAGGATGGTCTTGAACTCCTGACCTCAGGTGATCCACACGCCTCAGCCTCCCAAAGTTCTGGGATTATAGGCATGAGCCATAGCACCCGTCCAATAATTTTTGGATTGTCATATTTTTCATTTAGGATATTATCTTCTTGAGAGTTTGCAACATGTTTTCTAGATTTTTGGTAGCTCTCCTCATAATTTTTAAAAGTATTTGTTGGTTGATTGATTAATAAAGATATTAGTATATGTGTTGATTTAAAGTGTTAAATTTAAAATGGAATTAGATGAGACTAATGGAACAGGAGAACTTAGGAAAGGGGACATTATGATACTAAACAATTAGAGAGCAGAAACAAATCTATAGGTGTATTTAGATGGTGCACACATCTTTTGTTACATATTTTCTATATTTCACTTCAGAGGATCTCAATGTATTACAATCATGTTGTAAGAAACATTTAATTTCTCATTCAAATGTATCGATTGAGAGGCATAATAACCTAAGATATTATTTAGGCAGGACATAGTGCTCACGAATTTCATTAAAAATCTTTTAATAAAGTAAAAGGAGAAAAGCAGTGAGATAGCACATGTGCACATGCGACATTTTTTATTATAGGAATTGTCTAAGTATATTTCCCCCTAGTGCAAATACCGAAATTATCATAGCTGCGGAGAAACACATACTGACACACTCTATTGTGACTGTTTTCCAAAGATGATGGCAATGATGAATGACACAGCATTGTAAGTGCAGATAAGGACAAGGCATTAGCCCTATCTTAAGGCTGCCAGTATTGGATGGGAAGGCACCTCTGCATCCTAAAGGCCACCAGTCCATACAGAAGGTGCTGTAAACCATTTCCATCCTTCCCTAGAGATTTGTGATGTTCCCCTGGGACAGGCTTTGAAAAATCACCATGGCTGTGGGTCCTTTTTAACCAGCCACTCCTCAAAGAGCTGTCTGCAGCTTCAGAAAGATACACAGTATTTGAAAGCATAATCATTCTGAATGAATATTCAGAAAACATAAATATATATGCTGATGTATATGTATGTGTCTAACATTTGCTTATTTGAAGAACAAATAAATGCTTATTTGAATTTGTTTGTATAAAATACCTTTTTGTCTATGGTAATACGATGTGCCCAGAAGGATGAAAAATTCAAGAATAAAGTAAAGTACTACTCATCCATATATAATACAGTATTAAATCGTATAGTATAGATCTGAAGCATTCTTGGAAAAAAAAAAGAAGGTAGCTCTTTGTCAAAATTTCACAGTGCTTCTTACTTTCTGAAGCCTTATCAAAGTTCTAAATCTTTTTTTTGGCATGTGCGAGGGTCTTCAAAAATACTTTCTTCAGAGATCAAAATTCTAACTTTCAGATTGGGTTAAATACATTTTATAATTCGTCCTGCAGCTGTTGGAGCTGTAAGAAAGTAAAATGAGAATTGCTTTTTAGGGTATATTTCTCAGCAAAGCAGTTTTGAAAATGAAACCAAATTTTCATGGTCCACTTGACATTGGAATTTAAAGTTATTTTTACAAGCTCCAATGCAGTAGCTATGTGAAACATTAAAGACGTATTAGAATATAGTAAGTTAATAGTTAAAACAAATTTTCTTCTAACAGTTTGTTCAATAAATAAAAACCACGAATACAAATTATATCTTGTTATCAGCTTTCATGCCTTTTTTTCATATTTACGCTTAAACCAAACCACACATTTTCTTGTGTAAAATGTTTCCTCCTTTTTAATTATAGCCTGATTTGCTGCCTCAGCAGGTAGAGCTTTTATTAACTTGAAAGTGTATTTGGTGTAAGTAGGAGATGTGGAAGCAAACCCTTAAAGGAAAATCACATTTTCCCTGAAATGCAGTGTGGCATCTAAATATAACCTTTACTATGTCCCTAGAATATTGAGAGACTGGAAGATTTTCAGGAATCCGTATTGGGGATAGATCTGCTTTCGATTTCACAAAAGAGTGACTGTATGGAGTCACTGAAACCAAACAGGAAAAAAAAAAAAGAGGAAAAAAAGGCTTCACATTGAAAGTAAAGGCCAAGAAAGAAATAAGTCAAATAAAAGTGTGAGCAAAGGAAAAAAGTGTCCATCTTTTTTGTTTGTCTTTGACTGGAAAGGCCTTTGACCCTAGGCAATACTGTGCAGTGAATACTTTTGTCCTTTGTCATATTTTACTTCCTCCTTTCATGACATCCCCCGACAAGTAGCCTGTGTACCATTCCTGGAGGGTCTGGCCCGGAGCTGACAACTGATCCCTGGTAAGGTCTATATAAAAGGCTCTTTTCAGAAAAGGGTGACTTGCGTCCCTAACCTCCACTGACTGCAAGGACACAGGCTGAAAAGACAGCTTAAAGATCGAGGGTTTTAGGTTCATTTACAGTCAAGACTGTTAAATATCAGTTCCATGTGAATTCTGGAAGTCTTTAAAAATGAGAGAACTTCTCACATGTCTGAGACAGCTTAAATCTTGACTTTAATCTGGGGCAGCAAGGAAGATGTGGTAGCTAAAGTGCAAATTCTGGGTAACCTTATCATGCTTAAAGGCAGAATTCCAACGTCAGGCTTTTTTTATATACAAAAAGTTGTTATCATTCCTGTTTTGTAAAATTCTAAAGAGCTGCGAAGCCCAGTTTGGGAGCAACTAGTAGAAAAACCTCATTTTATATATTTAAATGAATAATAATTAAAAACAAAACCAAAATAACTGAAACTGAACAAAAATAATGGCTTGCCCAACAGACAAAGACAGAGTCAAAAACAGAAAATTCAGGTTTCCTCGTATCAATTTAGCACCCTTCCCACAACAACACACTACTTTTCAAATTCAAGTTACAACTAATTAGCTAATTGATGAGCTTTTTACAAATAACTAAAACATTCCATAAAATACAGTACAGCTGAAGACCAGCCTATTACTATCTTTCTAATAAGCACAGATATTTACTGGAATCAGTGTGGAAAATTCTGACTAGTTTAGATCAGTGCTTTTCAATACTGTAATGTGCAAACAAAATAACTTGGGCACCATGTTCAAATGTAATTTCAGGTTCTGTAGGAATAAAGTAGAGCTGGCATTTCTAAGAAGCTCTCAAGAGTTTCTGATGCTGCTAGTCTGAGGACCACTTCAAGTAGCAAGAGTTTAGATTGAGAATGGAGGAGAATGGAGGAGGTGTGAGTGGTTTTCGCCTAGGCAGGTGACATATACCGTAGGAGATGAAACAAATAAGCAAAAGTAAGATGACACATAAATATATCCTAAACATCTGATTTTTACGTGTAAATTATTTCTTTGTGAATGACGGATTTTTTCCCAATTAGATGGAAGCCCTTCCCAGTCAATACCTTTTTCACTTTTTACAGGGTGTCTAGAAAACCACAGTTAAGAAATGCCACCTGACTGACGTGATCATAGATCACTGGAAATATCAGATGAAAATTCCAGGTGGAGCCTGGTTAATTCATTCTTGTGATAAAATTCCTTTCAGCAATGGATTATCCAAATGACTGGGTTGTGGGTTTCTTTGCAACTTCATTAATTCCCCAAGTATTTGCCACTTCAGAGGCAGCATAGAGGCAGGCAGTCTCTTTGATGCCTGGGAGATTCTGCAGATTTCAAGGCCAATGGACAGAGTGTCTGTAGATAAATGGCTGTGAACTGTCTCTGGTTAGACCAGAGTCTGAGGGTAAGGAAGCAATGAAAAAGACTGGGGTTTCCTCAAAAATAGTTAAAAGCTGCACTGTCCAGTATAGTAGGCACTAGCCACTTGTGGCTTTTTAAATTCTAATTCATTAAAATTAAATAGAAAGCTTAAATCAAGCTCAATAGTCTCACTAGCTACATTTTAAGTGATCAATGACCACATGTGGCCAGTGCCTACTGCGTTGGATGGCACAGATACAGAACATTTCCATCACCACAGAAAGTTCTACTGGACAGCGCCGCTACTCAGGGAGATAGAAAGGATGAAAGCTTGATTCGAGTGGTGGCTGGAAGTTCTGAAGAATGTTTAACTAGGCAGTGGTTGCTCTCATGACAGCATGTAAACTGGAGTAGGAAGCTAATGGAATGGGCAGATTTAGACTGGGCAGTAAGGGTCTTTGTGTACAGGGGAGGGACAGATTCTCATGGTTGGCCAGGGATAATGAATGGCTCAGTACCTCAGAGCCTCTGACAATTAATACATCTTCTGTCTATTGAAAGGCAACTTACAGCTGGGCATGGTGGCTCACACCTGTAATCCCAGCACTTTGGGAGGCCAAAGTGGGTGGGTTACTTTGAGCTCTGGAGTTCAAGACCAGCCTGGGCAACATGGTGAAACCTTGTATCTACTAAAAATACAAAAAAATTAGCTGGGCTTGGTGGTGCACACCTGTAATCCCAGCTACTTGGGAGGCTGAGGCTGGAGATCACGCTACTCTACTCCAATCTGAGCAACAGAGAGACACTCTGTCTCAAAAGAAAGAAAGGCAACACACAAATGATGAAAAGGTGAAGTATGGGGAAAAACAAAGACAGATGAAACATTACTTGTTCACATTATAACCCATATTTTTGACTCACATTTTCTATGAGCAGTGGGTATACACCACCTTACCCCACCAATCCTTCCTAGAACCCAGCTGCTCAGGAAAACATTCTATCCACCTGAGCATATAGTGCTTTCTGCGGTGCTGTAGTCTAGTCTACTTCTTTATATACCTTTTATGGTGGGTGCTCTACTCTTAGATTTTGTGGCTCCGCCTGTGGTAGACATCTGCTCTTGAATTACTCAGCTCAGCCTGTGAAATCTTACTTTTGTGCTCAGGGATCAGGATCAGAGGTTCTGCTTTTATGTCTTATGACATTTTCTGATAATTGTTTCCATTCATTCATTCAACAAGTATTTTTATTAAACACCTACTAGATACCAGACATTTGCTGACTCCTCTATTTTCTTCTCCAGTGACAACTTCATTGTTCTGGTTGAGATTTAAACATTAATAAAATGAAATTGCAAAGCCAGAACTTAATATTACAAAATATGTTCTAAGTAGAGCAAACCACATTGTTTAGAAATCTGGGCTAAATGGATTAACATCTATCTCAGGAGCTGAGAAACTTGTTTGGCTTTATGCTGTGGTTTAAGATCTCCTCTGATTACTCAACAACCTTAAGTCCCTGTATCAGTTTCTAAGAGTTGCCACACAAATAACCACACACTGGGTGGCTTAAAGTTACAGGTATGTATTCTCTCACAGTGCTGGAGGCCAGAAGTCTGAAGTCAAAGTGTCAGCAGGGCTCTCTGAGGGCTCGAAGGATGCATACCTCCCTGCCTCTTCCCGGCCCTGCAGGTTACTGGCCCTCGTTGGCTCTTGCCTGGCCTGAGCTGCATCGCTCCAGTCCCTGCCTCCCTCACCAGAGGGCTGCCTTCTCTGTGTGTCTGTGCCCAATCTCCTTCTCCTTTCTCTTAAAAAGATACCCGTCACTGGATGAAGCTGGAGGCTATAATTGTAAGCAAATTAACAAAGGAACAGAAAACCAAATACCACATGTTCTCACTTATAAGTGGGAGCTAAACATTTAGGACACATGGACATAAACGTGGGAACAACAGACACTGTAGACCACCAGACAAGGGAGGGAGGGAGGTGTGGGTTGAAAAACTACCTATCGGGTACTATCATCACTACCTGAGTGCAAAATACACATGTAATAAACCTGCACATGGACCCCCTGTATCTAACATATAAGTTGAAATTAAAAAAAGAAAAAGATTCAAAAAAAGATTAAAAAGAAAAAAAATGCTGATCGCTGGATTAAGGTCCATTTTAATCCAGTAGGACCTCATCTTGGCTTGATTGCATCAGCAAAGTGGATTACATCTGACTTATTTCCAAATAAGGTCACATTCACTGGTACCAGGGGTTATAACTTGAGCATATGTTTTTGGAGGACACAGTTTGACCCACAACAGTTCCCTCAAATATATATACACAGACTATACATGCAGGTCATTGATTCCAGCCCTGATACAAGTAGTAAGGAAGCAGGACAGCAGAGAGAGGAGAGCGTGAGGTTTAACAAGAGAAGAAATAACATTACTCTGACCCTTGGTCCTTCCAGCTCCTCCAGGCAGCAGATGGGATGAGCCGTGAGGAAGATCAAAGACAGTCTGGGACCAGAGGGCAGAGTGATGAGCACACTAGACACCAAACGGGTCATAAATCACTTCTGGTCCTTTTAAGTTGCTTTTCGTGCCTTTTATTTTCTCCCTCCGCTCTTTCCTACCACTTGCTTCTTCTCTCTCTGCCCTCACTATTCCATTTTCCATTCAGTCTCTCTGTCATCCTCATTCTTTGAGCCCCGAAGCAAGGAAGAAATACATTATGTGATCAAAGAACTTCCAAAGGACATTTACGTTTCCCCATTTGATTATCAGTACTTTATGAAATTTCATCATTTATGGACAAAACAACTCAAATGCAGCATTTTGAGGACAAACTGTAGAGCAGGTTTGTAAAGTTCTTTGTGCCTGATGTCAACCAAGGTTTGCTTGAGCCAGTTTTCTTAAATCTTCCATCCTGTCTTACTCATTTCCAGAGTACATGGTAGCAATGTACAGTATCTTATTAACCAATATGTAGACATAGAAACAAATTAAGAAAACAGGAAGGACATCTCTTAACATTTCTTAAAGGGTTGGCTCACGTTATTGGTTAATCTACCCTGATTTCAATGAGACTTTTGGTCATTCCTATTACAAATATTTATAATGTGCCCGCTATGAACAAAGGATTTTGCTACCATGAGTGGATGATACAGAAATAAATAAGACAGTCCCTGCTTTCAAGAAGTTTGCAGTTTTGGGAGAAAGATATATATAAACAACTCTTACATAAGGTAAAACGGGATAAATGCTGCAAGAAATGTTCAAAGTGTTTGGGATGTATTTGAGAAAGAAGGGATTAATTATGACTGGGAGTGTTCTTAGAAGAGGTAATAGAGTTTGTGTTGGGAATTCAAAAGTGGCAAGTACACCAATAGTAGGCATTCCTCAAAAGACGTTACCACTAGAGCTACTTGAGCAAAGCTGCTGAGGCAAGACGGAATAGACTATATTCTGGGAGAACACTAACAACTGTTGAGTGTGGTTCAAGAGAAGTGTCGTGCAAAATAAGGCTGAAAAGAAGTTTAAAGATCCAAGAGTGAAGCATTTTGCTTTGAATTCTATGTTTAGAGGCGAATCACCAAAGTTTCTAATTGGAGAATTAGGAGATCAGTTAGAAGGCTGTTGAAATGGTCTAAGAGTTCAAAAATGAAGAGCTGACTGAGGACAGGAGCAGAGGATGTGGTGAATGGGGAGCCTGGAGGCATAAGGTAGAGGTAGAATCAAAAGGTCCTGGCAGGTGATGGGATGTTGAAGATGAGGGAAACCACGGAGCAATTAGAATCTTGGCATTGCATTGCCGTGAACGAGGAAGGGCCCAGGGAGGAGCAGCTTTATGAAGGGAGAAGAGATGGGGTGAAGAAGGGAGAGTGACAACTTCATTTTGGTGTAGTGTTATCTGAAGCTTTTTTTGTTTGTTTGTTTTTTGAATCGGAGTCTTGCTCTGTGGCCCAGGCTGGAGTGCAGTGGCGTGATCTTGGCTCACTGCCACCTCTGCCTCCCGGGTTTAAGTGATTCTCCTGCCTCAGCCACCTGAGTAGCTAGTACTACAGGTGCCCGCCACCATACCCGGCTAATTTTTGTATTTTTAGTAGAGATGGGTTTTCACCATGTTGGCCAGGCTTGTCTCAAACTCCTGACCTCAGGTGATCTGCCTGCCTCAGCCTCCCAGAGTGTTGAGATTACAGGCATGAGCCATTGCACCTGGCCTCTGAAGTATTTTTGTAATAATGATGTAGGGAGGTCCAGCAGGTAGTGAAAATGCATTTTTGGAATTTTGAAGAGCAGTCAGGGCTAGGTTCTTAGGCTCAGAGATGAAGAGTATTAACTAAAGAATGAATTTTACAAAGAAAGGGGATGACAAGCTCTTTCTATACTATAGAAATACTATATTATCGGCCGGGTGCGGTGGCTCACGCCTATAATCCCTGCACTTTGGGAGGCTGAGGTGGATCACCAGGTCAGGAGATCGAGACCATCCTGGCTAACATGGTGAAACCCCGTCTCTACTAAAAAATACAAAAAATTAGCCAGGCGTGGTGGCGGGCGCCTGTAGTCCTAGCTAGTCAGGAGGCTGAGGCAGGAGAATGGCTTGAACTTGGGAGGCAGAGCTTGCAGTGAGCCGAGACAGTGCCACTGCACTCCAGCCTGGGCGACAGAGCAAGACTCTGTCTCAAAAAATAAAAAATAAAAAAAACCACATTATCCACATTTGAAGTAAATTTATTGTATTGGAGAGACACAGAAACAAAAGCATTAGCATTTACTAAGCATAACTGCCTAAAGAGGAAAAGGTATACAAAAAGGAAAAACATTAATAGGGTAAGAAAAGACAAGGATTCTATGGAAGGAAGTATGTATCACTCTCAGGGCCTAATTGAAAGAAGTATTTGATTGAAGGATGTCTCATTATTGGGGGATTTAAAATTTTCTAATGGGTCATTGAAATGTTGTATAATATATTTACACAAAAATTTGGATAGGACAGATTACAGGGCTTTCCAGGCAGCCATTGAACTGGAAAAATACTTTTACCTGCTATACTTAAGTCCTTCTAATCAAGTAAAAGACATTTCTAGTTTTATGTAATTTGACTATGATTTCCCCAATGGTTGCCCAAAATGGAATGGGCTTCATTGGGAGGCCTTACATTTTCCACTCAGGAAATGTTCAAGAAAAATCTGATCGGCCATTTGTTGAGGATATTTCAAAAGGCATCCCTACTTTGAGTGGGAAGCTGGCCTCAATGACACCCTGAATGTGAGAGCTTTCCATGTTGTTTCCAGGATTGGGAGCTCAAGACTGTGTCAGGCACTGTCTATAAGAAGCTGGTTACTGTCCTCTGACAATCCTGTTGTTAATTCTCATGGAACCCAAAGTTAAAAGGACCACAGAAAATTGTAAATAATTAGTGCCTTTCATCTTTCCTCATGATTCTTATTTTCTAACCTTTTTTTTAAATTTGAGACGGAGTCTTGCTCCGTCACCCAGGCTGGAGTGTAGTGGCGTGATCTCGGCTCACTGCAACCTCTACCTCCTGGGTTCAAGCCATTTTCCTGCCTCAGCCTCCCAAGTAGCTGGGACTACAGGCACACACCAGCATGCTCAGCTAATTTTTGTATTTTTAGTAGAGATGGGGATTTCACCATGTTGGCCAGGATGGTCTTGATCTCTTGACCTCGTGATCTGCCCGCCTTGGCCTCCCAAAGTGCTGGGATTACAGGCATAAGCCACCGCGTCCCGCCAATTCTTATTTTCTAACCTTTTAACGTTTTCAGTTCCTGGGTGTGAAGAATAAGAATGAAAACATGTTTTAATGGATGTTTTATTTTGTTTAAATTTTGAAAGGGGCCATAAAGAGATTTATTTTTAAACAATATCTTTGAAAGTGCATATCCCCTTTTGCATGTGTCTGCTTTGCCTTCAACTTTCCACCCTGCTGTGAGTAGCACTAGAGCTGAGCCGATGCCCTTGAACTTCGCAGCCTGAAAAACCATGAGCTAAATAAACCTCTTTTCTTTATAAATTAAAAAAAAAGTGTTGAGCCAACTTTTCGGGTTTAAATGAAAAAATTATCAAAGTATGTTATAGTTAACAACGTGATACCAATACAAAATGCCTTATAAGTTTTTGAATTGACTACAACATTGAAAATTTTGTCTATACATACATGATACACTTAATTACTTAGCTTTTTTTTTTTTTTTTTGAGACAGAGTCTCACTCTGTGGCCCAGGCTGGAGTGCAGTGGCACGATCTTGGCTCACTGCAAGCTCTGCCTCCTGGGTTCAAGCCATTCTCCTGCCTCAGCCTCCCGAGTAGCTGGGACTACAGGCACCCGCCACCACGCCTGGCTAATTTTTTTTGTACTTTTAGTAGAGACGGGGTTTCACCATGTTAGCCAGGATGGTCTCGATCTCCTGACCTCGTGATCTGCCTGCCTTAGCCTCCCAAAGTGCTGGGATTACAGGCATGAGCCACTGCACCCGGCCTATTTGAATTTTAATTGCTTTTCTGTGCTTGGAATACGTGTTTATGCTCACTATTGTCATATAATTAGTCCAACTGAAAATGGAAAAAGTGAAAATAGTCTTCATAAATCTTTTTAAAAACATTTTTTAAATAATTTTTTTGTTGTTTTAATAGAGACGAGGTCTTGCTGTGTTGCCCAGGCTGGTCTCAAACTCCTGGGCTCAAGTGATCCTGCTGCCTTGGCCTCCCAAAGTGCTGGAATTACAGGTGTGAGCCACCATGCAAAGACAGCCAGTCTTTGTAAATATTCAATAAAAATAAAGGTAAAATATAACTGCTTAGTATCTTCCTCTACTCCAGTAGTGCTTTTCTAATAGATTAAAAATAAGATTTTTGTTCTATCGTTTTGCTGTTTTGTAGTCTTGGAGTCAGTCTTAGTTCATGTGCAGTCTCGTTAGCAAGCATCGTAGTCACATCTACTTTGCTAACAATAGGTGGCACCAGCACACAAGCATCTCATCTGTATTCAACCCAACAGAAATACCAAGAGATAGGAGGGAAATAGAAAATATTCAAAATGCTCGAAGGCAACGAATTCAATTCTGATGAGCAGATATGTTGGGGAGCCACGTGAAATAAGAGTTGTGCTCCAGCGGGTAGGCGCTTCAAACTACGGACATAAATGCCCAAATATGTGGGGTAGTTTGGTCTTTTATTGAGAAAAATGAAAGAAAAACAAGCTGTCTTGGGAAATGTCTAACCAGAAAATCTATCTGATTTCTCAAAATAAATTCTGAAGAATAGAGGACACCA
This sequence comes from Pongo pygmaeus, assembly GCF_028885625.2. Taxonomy (NCBI): domain Eukaryota; kingdom Metazoa; phylum Chordata; class Mammalia; order Primates; family Hominidae; genus Pongo; species Pongo pygmaeus. Next base: position 27,677,014 of record NC_072387.2, read on the forward strand.
ATGATTGTACCTGTGTGTCCCACTACAACACTGGCAGAAGTCGAAGCTGCAACGAGAGAGTGGGGAAGAAAAAGCAAGAAGGGTAGAAATAGGATGATAATCAAATGCCCCAGGACTTTGAAACTTGAAAAAAAGGTGTTATGTACTTTCTGCTTATTTTTTCCTAAAATGTATAAAAAGCGTCCTGATCACATAGATGACTAAGAAAATGTCCTCAGGGGAGAGAAAAACCCATGAAGATGGAGAATTGATTACAACTATCATACAGCGTTTCTCGTCACTTACAGTTTTGCATTTGCAAAACTAGCACACATGAAAATTTACTTTCATTAATTTTTTCTTGTTCTTGTTCTTTCTCTTTCTTTTCCTTTTTCTTTTTTTTTTTATTTTGAGACGGAGTCTTCCTCTGTCGCCTAGGCTGGAGTGCAGTGGCACAATCTTGGCTCACTGCAATCTCTGCCTCCTGGGTTCAAGCAATTCTCCTGCCTCAGCCTCCTGAGTAGCTGGGGTTTCAGGCACCCGCCACCATACCCAGCTAATTTTATTGTATTTTTAGTGGAGACAGGGTTTCGTCATGTTGGCCAGGCTGGTCTGAAACTCCTGACCTCAAGAGATCCACCTGCCTTGGCCTCCCAGAGTGCTGGGATTACAGGCATGAACCACCATGCCCTACCCTTTTATTAATTTTTTCTTAAGAAGTAGTGCAATTTGGGTGTTTATCACCAGAGTGGTGCCAACCTTCACTACACAAAGGTTTCTTTTAAAATAAGCTAAATTTAATTGTATATCACCTTGTAAAAATCTAATTGCTGTTAAATTTTCTCTTTCAACTAAAATCTTTATTGAAATAAGAGCACAACAATCAATGGATTAATTTAATACCTCTGAGTCTCCTTTATTTATTTGTGAAATGTAAGGGAGGAATATTTTAAATGTTCCTCCACTGTTGCATAAGAATGATACATGATTTAGAGCAAGAATTAAGGAAATATAAACACCGAAGTACAATAGTACAACTAAGTATCTTATTATGAATACTTTAAAGTTAATTCTTTAATTTTTTTCCTTCTAGTTATAGGTTGACACATTTATTTTGAATCTTTTTTTTTTTTTTTTTTGAGACGGAGTCTCACTCTGTCTCCCATGCTGGAGGCCAGTGGCACGGTCTCGGCTCACTGCAAGCTCCGCCTCCTGGGTTCACACCATTCTCCTGCCTCAGCCTCCCGAGTAGCTGGGACTACAGGCGCCCGACACCACACCCGGCTAATTTTTTGTATTTTTAGTAGAGACGGGGTTTCACCATGTTAGCCAGGATGGTCTCGATCTCCTGACCTCATGATCCGCCCGCCTCGGCCTCCCAAAGTGCCAGGATTACAGGCGTGAGCCACCACGCCTGGCCTATTTTGAATCTTTGCTAATACCAAACATCTACAGGGGTATAGTATGGCTCAGGTGGTTTTTGGACTTTATGGTCTTTGGAGTAAAAATACATTGCTTTGAATATATACACATTACTTGAATATCTTTTGCTAATAAAATATTTCTTCTATTATCTACTTTTCTTGCTTGCCTATGGAAGCTATGATTACATCTCAAATCCTAATTTTTTTTTTTTTTTTTTTTTTTTTTAGACGGAGTCTCGCTCTGTCGCCCAGGCTGGAGTGCAGTGGTGTGATCTCGGCTCACTGCAGGCTCCGCCTCCCGGGTTCATGCCATTCTCCTGCCTCCCGAGTAGCTGGGACTACAGGTGCCCGCCACCACGCCTGGCTAATTTTTTTGTATTTTTAGTAGAGATGGGGTTTCACCGTGTTAGCCAGGATGGTCTCGATCTCCTGACCTCGTGATCCACCCGCCTCAGCCTCCCAGAGTGGTGGGATTACAGGTGTGAACCACCGCGCCCGGCCTCAAATCCTAATTTTTAAAACAAATACTTAAAACTAGTAATTCTCCTTAGCAATTCAATAAGTTTTGTAATCTAACCTTAATACTCGTCAATGATACAAAATACTTTGGAAGGTGAAGCATTAAAAAACAACTTTAAGAAACATACACTAATATAACATACGGTGTTTTTAAATATTAGGTCAAATTATATATATTTTTTTCATAAAATCACTCCCAACATTCCGAATTACCCAGATTGCCAGAGTTTGATAATTGTCTTTACTTGTATATATCTCTCTCCAAGTAGATGCTAAGGTACTTGAAGCCAAATTACTTTCTTGAGTATTTCACTGATAATTTTTTGTGCTACTTTCTCTGCCTTCCCCAATCCTTGAATCCTTCTTAGTCTGATGTCACACATCTTAGATGGATTCTGATCCTGTCTGGGTTTCTGTCAGAAGTAATCCAGTATCCTTATTATTTTGTAAGAAACCTGCACTTCTGCTACCACTATTCCAACTGCTTTCTTCCAGAATTTTGTAATTTCTCACCTGCTGATGTGTCTCTCCTGATCTCAATATTACTTAAGTATGCATTTTAACAGAGTATCAGAAAAGAGAGAAGATGAATGTGTGTGTGCGATCTGTCTTCTTTTTTTTTGTGAATATATATTTTTTATGTAGTCATTTTTATTTACAATTGAAACTCTGGGAATTCAAAATTAACATCCTTGCCCGTGAGCTTCTTATAGACACCAGAAAAAGTTTCAACCTTGTGTTCCACGTTGTTCTGCTGTGCTTTGTCCAAATGAACCTTTATGAGCCGGCTGCCATCTAGTTTCACGTGGATTCTCTTGCCCACAATTTCGCTTGGGAAGACCAAGTCCTCAAGGATGGCATCGTGCACAGCTGTCAGAGTACGGCTCCTGGGACGCTTTTGCTTATTTTTTGTACAGCTTTTTCGAGTTGGCTTAGGCAGAATTCTTCTGTGAGCGATAAAGACGACATGCTTCCCACTGAACTTTTTCTCCAATTCGCGTACTAGCTAGACTTGAATTTTCTGGAAAGATTTCAGTTGAGGAACGGGAACAAAGATTATGATAGCTTTCCGACCACCACCAACTCTAATTTCCTTGGCTGCGGTAATATTCAGCTCCCTGAGCTGAGCCTTGAGGTCCGAGTTCATCTCCAGCTCCAGAAGAGCCTGGGAGATGCCTGACTCGAACTCGTCCGGCTTCTCGCCATTGGGCTTCACGATCTTGGCGCTCGAACTGAACATGGCTCGGGAGAACTCGCCGAGCGCCGCCCTAGGAAGAGGTCTTCTTTAACTAGAACTGAAAGTATTTTTATGGTTATTTGGGTGAGAATTTAAAACATTAATTTAGATTGGTGGTTCTTAAGTGTGGTCCTTGGACAGCGGCATCAGCATCACCTGGGTGTTTGTTAGCAATGCAGAATCTTGGACCTGTCCTGGACCTGCTGAATCAGAATTTCAGGGATAGGGCCAAGTACTCCTTGCTTTAGGAAGCACTCCAGGTGATTCTATTGCGAGGTAAAGTTTGAGAGCCACTAATTTAATTGGACGTTCTTAGGGCATCGATTCTTTGTTAACCTCTTTGTTTTTATATTGAGTGAATGTTTGTACTTCTCTTTATTGTTTCCTTCTTTTGACTTTCTTTTTGTTTATTTATTATTAACTTCCTAAGGGCACATCTAAATTTTAGTCTTTATTCTTTTCTAATATAAGCATATGTCTTAAAATTTTTGTGAAGTACCGATTTTGCTGTATCCTCACAAGTTTTCAAATATAGTATTTCTAGTATTCATTTACACACATTCAAAATTTTCCGTTACAATATCTTCTTTTACCCCTTTTTCAAGGTTTAAAAATTCCAAATATAGACTTTGGTTTATCTTTTTGTTACTGTGTTTCTCAAGTTTAGAGAATGTGGCCAGTGTGATATTTCTTTGAAATATAGAGACTTGCTTTATTTTACTTTCTGTAAATATCTCATTTGTGCTTGAGAAGAACGTGTATTTTCTAATTATTGACTGTGTTCTGAATATGTTCATTAAGTCAAGCTTGCCGTTGTGTTGTTTGAATTCTCTATAGCTGTAGATACTGGTTTTTATTGTTTGTTTCCTTGACTTGGCTTTTCTCTTTGTTTGAGAAAGATGTGTTGAACTCCCCTATCCCCCACCTTATGATGGTAATTTCTCAATTTCTTCCTGCAGTTCTAGCAACATTTGCTTGATACACTTTGAGATACATAAATTTTAGAATTACAGTGATTTGGAATTTCTTTTTCTATATCTTTACTTTTAAATTTTCCGTAGTCCAGATGTTTTAGGTCTGATTTTTGTGAGCTGCATATGGCTGGTTTTTGCCTGTTTTTTATTGGAAAATTTGACCCACTTTTATTGGGATTATAGATATATTTCATTTTGTTTCAATCATCTCACTTGGTACTTTCTATTTGTCTAGGTTTTCCTATGCTTTTACTCCTTCCCTCTTGCCTTTTAAATACTGATTTAAAAAATTTTATTCATTTAATTCATTATTTCCCTGTCTACTGGCTGAAAATTATTACATTCAAAAAAAAAAAAAAGAAAAGAAAAGAAAATCATTACATCTATTTTCATGCTTGAAATCTTACTATGCATGCAATTATCCCCTGTTATCCGTGGGTGATTGGTTCTAGGACCCCTAAGGATGCCAAAATTCATGGATGCTCAAGTCCCTTATATATAAAATAGTATAGTATTTGCATATAACTTATGCATATCCTCTCATATGCTTTAAATAATCCCTATTACAATGTTAATGCTGTGTAAATAGTTGTTACACTATATTGCTTAGGGGATAAAGACAAGAAAAAAAAGTCTGTACATGTTCCATATAGATGGAACCGTTGTAGGCTGAAGTCTATTTTCCATCTGTCATTGATTGAATCTATGAATGTGAAACCTGTGGATACAGAAGGGTGAATGTACTGACTTTATCAACACTTCCAATTAATATTTTAGTCTCCTTTTGAACAATTCAGGTCCTTAGAATGCTTTAGCACTGATCACTTTCTCCCAGCTTACATGTGATTTTCATCTATTATTTCATTCTATCCTTTTGCTTATTATTACAAATCAGACACTGCTGTTGATTCAAAAGACAAATACTTCCTTGGATTTTCCCACAATTTAAACAAGTTATTTGCCCACCGTTTCTTCCTATATTTCAGTTCCTCCTTCTGATATAATTTTTTTCTTTTTTCTGAATACATCTTTTAGAAATTCCCCTAGTATAGTCTATTGGTGGTAAACACTCCTAGTCTTTAATTTATCAGAATATTTCTTTATTTTGAACTCTTGAAAGATAATGTTTCTGGACATGTAATTCTAGATTGATAATTACTTATTCTCAGCATTTTGAAGATATTTGACTGCATTCTTGCTTCCATTTTTGCTTCTGAGATATCTACTCACTATCCAAGTGTTAATTCTTAGTGATTTGTCTTTCTGCTGTTAAGAAGTCTTTCTGTAGTAATCAGTAGTTTACTAAGATGTATCTAGATATAAACTTTTTCTTGTCTTCTTACATAATGTGGTGCTTCCAATGTCTATTAATTCATGTCTTTCTTTAGTACTGGAAAATTTTGTCATTATCTTTTCAACTACTATCTCTTCTCCATTTTATTTCCTCCTTCTATTAGACTTTTATTTTCCATTCTCCTGTATCTATTAATGCCTTTTTCAAATTGAACAGATGGCAACATCACTTTTGAGTTAAAAGAGTAAAGGTTGCATGTATAATTCTCTACACTCTCTCTTCCCTGTATTCTTGCCCTCTATGCTGTATTCTGAATAATTTCTTCAGATCGGCCTTCCAGTTCACTGATTTTTTCTTCCACCATGTTTTCTGCTGTTTAATATGTTGATTGTTTTTTATTTTGACAATTGCTATTTTTTATTTATAAACTATAAATGTTTCATTTTTGATATTTCCTATAGTTTGATTTTTTTAATTCCATCTAAACATAATATGCATAATATTTTATCGTCTATGGGTGGTAATGTAAATATCTGAAGCTCTTGGGTATCCAATTCTGTTGTTTGTTATTTCTGCTGACTCCCACTCTTGGTGATTTCTCTTTTCTTTTTTGGCTTCATGATTTTTTGATTGGGGGCTCATATTTGGTTGATCTTAATGTGTGGAAAACCTGGGGACCTAAGTTGAGGTTGTTTGTTTCTGCTGGAGGCCAGGGTTTTCATTAGGCCCTTGTAGACCCTCTGGCCAAACCATTGTATCTTAAGTTGACTCCCCTCCCTTTGCGCGGGCTAGGTTAATGTTAACATTTATCTGTGGGGCAATGCTGCCCTTTACCTATTCTTGTAGCTCACTATTTATTTTTTATTCTTGTGGGTTTTTATTGTGAATCAATTAGAGTAGGATAGTTTGCATGATTTTAATAAATAATTCAAAAAAATCTCAGTGATTTACAACAATACAAGTTGAATTCTTAGCCATTCAAGGTCTGCTCCAGGTCAGAGTACCTGCATCTACAGCACACCTGTCCTCCATGCCATGATCTACCTGTCCTGGTTACTTTGTTCTTTTGGCTCCACTATCTCAAGGTGAGGCCTCAACTTCATGGCATATAGGGAAGAGAGAATGTAGAGAATTATACATGCAACCTTTACTCTGTTAACTCAAAAGTGATGTTTGCCATCTGTTCATTTTTAACCATACAGAACTAGTTATGTGACTTCCCTCTGCAGGGGACCTGAGAAGTACAGTTTTCCATGCGCCCAAGAAAGAATAAAGAACCAGGTGTCAGGGAACCCTAGTAATGCCTGCAATATCTTAATTACTGTAAGCCTAGTGATACACCAAAAATTGTATATTATGCAGAATTTATTTGTTTCGCAGTGAGAGGGCCTACCAGACTATCTAGCCTACCATTCTGCTGGATTGGAAATTCCTAGGTTATTCTGATGTGGCACTAAGATTGAGAAGCAATAGGTGTCACAAATCCTATTTTGATTTTTAAAAAATTTAATTGACTAGTTCTTCTGAGATGTGTGGAATTAGGAAATACTATCTAATTTGATTTACCTAAGGGCAAAAACTTGTACTCTTTAAATTTAATAAATGGAATTTAGTAGATATGAGTTTGGACAGAGACAGAATAGAGTAGGTCATATAAATATAAAGGAAGATTTTTTTAAAAATGTGGATTAAACAGGCTGGGTGCCGTGGCTCATGCCTGTAATCCCAGTACTTTGGGAGGCCACGGCAGGTGGATCACGAGGTCAGCAGATCAAGACCATCCTGGCTAACATGGTGAAACTCCATCTCTACTAAAAATACAAAAAAAAAAAGGTCAGCCAGGCATGGTGGCAGGCGCCTGTAGTCCCAGCTACTGGGGAGGCTGAGGCAGGAGAATGGCGTGAACCCGGGAGGCGGAGCTTGCAGTGAGCCGAGATCACACCACTGCACTCCAGCCTGGGCAACAGAGCGAGACTCCATCTCAAAAACAAAAAAAAAGCAAACAAACGTGGATTAATCAGGACTGGGAAAGGTAAATAATTTTTGGGAAAAAGGTAAATAATTTTTGGAAAAATGTATAAGGCACACATGCTATAATTCACCACTATCCTTTGAGCATTTTCAGATTCCTCTCAGGTAAGTATCAATAGTGGTACTCAGGTGAAATAATTAATTCCAGAGCATTAAGGATGTGTAACATTAGTGGAATTAGTTCTTTTTAATTTTTATTAAGATGATTAATCTTTTTACTTCTTTTATTGATTAAAAAAACATGTTGTGATAGAAGTTTATATATGTTTTTCCCTAGGCTCTGAAATAAGCTAAATTAAGAAGCGCAATAAAACACGTCAAGATTAACAAAGTTAATTGATATATTTTACTCCAAACTCTAGTAAGGCTTATTAGGATCTCTGTCTCTAAGTCTAATGTGAGTTACAGAGTTTTGAATAATTGCCCTGTATGCAGCTGGAAGAAACAACTTAAACAGGAAAGAAATGTATTATGTCACAACACTATTAAGGAAGCAAATATAGAGTTACTAGTGTTTAAATCTATTTTCAGTATTTTAAAATTATATGTTGCATAAAAATGCTAAACTCAAAGCAGCTTATTGAGTCTCTAGTTTCTTTGTCTGAGCAGCTGCCAAGGGCTAATGATTATAATTAGTATTATTATTGTTAATAATAATAATAATTAATAGTAAAGTCTATCTTAAAATGTGACGCTTTAAAAAATAATATTGAAGATGACAAAGTATATATTTCTCCCTCAATAAAGTTTAAGATTGTAAAACTACATCATAATTATTGTTTCCAACAAAGCATATCGTATTTTTTTTTTTTTTTTGAGACAGAGTTTCGCTCCTGTTTCCCAGGCTAGAGTGCAGTGGTGCGATCTCAGCTCACTACAAATTCTGCCTCTCAGGTTCAAGAGATTCTCCTGCCTCAGCCTCCCAAGTAGCTGGGATTACAGGTGTCTGCCACCATGCCTGGCTAATTTTTGTATTTTTAGTAGAAACAGGGTTTCGCCACTTTGGCCAGGCTGGTCTCGAACTCCTGACCTCAGGTGATCCACCCAGCTCAGCCTTCCAAAGTGCTGGGATTACAGGCGTGAGCCACCACACCCAGCCAGCACATCATATTTTAACTGGGATTATATCCTCTAGTCAAGATACTTAAAGAAAATACTTATGAAAAATACATCAAATTCTTTGGGAAAAGAGATGCTATCTGAATAGAGGGAAAGTTATGATTATTCTAACATTTGTACTAACCGCAAGAGAGAAAGACTTGTTTTTTTCATTATATGCATTTATATGAAGGTTTGAGTTTTCTAGAAGTTAATTTTATTTTTTAGTAAAATTGACCTCAAATTTTAAAGATATTCTTTCCCAAAGTAAATTGTGGTATAGGATTCTGCAGATTTCTTAAATAATGACCAACTAAAAGGAAAAGGTTTTTGTTGGCACTTAACTGTGGTATAATAAAAGGTAACATGAGCGATACCTCATGCCTTGCACTGATACAGTGTCCAACATGTTTGGGCTCGCTTACTGATCCAAAAGCCCTAGGAGGAAGTCACCGTGTTTGACTGCTGAGGACGGAGGCTCGGAGAAGTTAGGTGAGTTCTGTCGCCCAGGCTGGAGTGCAGTGGTGAGATCTTGGCTCACTGCAACCTCCACCTCCCGTGTTCAGGCAATTCTCCTGCCTCAGCCTCCCGAGTAGCTGGGATTACAGGACTGTGCCACCTTCCCCGGCTAATTTGTGTATTTTTAGTAGAGACGGGGTTTCACTCTGTTGGCCAGGCTGGCTGGTCTCAAACTCCCGACCTCAGGTGATCCACCTGCCTCAGCCTCCCAAAGTGCTGGGATTACAGGCGTGAGCCACCACGCCATGCTCAGTCTTCCTTTTCAACTCAGTGTTGTGCTACTTCTCAGGGAGAAAGTCATTGAACTACACTATTGATATATCGCTCTTTTTAAAACTAACCTCCCACCCCAACTAATGAATTTTCAGTGGGATAATAGGTAACATCTGAAATTGGAAATGTCTTCTCCAATTTTAAAAGAATTGTATACTTTTAGATCTGGGAGAAATCTTTGAGAGTATTTATTAACTTTACTTTTAAAAAGGAAATAAACCCAGAGACTTGAAGTTTTTGCATTGGATCCAGCAATAGAACCCAGATCCACTGACTCCTAGTTACGCACTTTCTTCTAAGTGAAGATTTTACTTTTTTTTATTTTTTAAAAAAAAACACCAATTGTTGTTAGGCTTTAATAATTTAGCATACTCTAAGATAGACTAATAAAAACAAAGCCTAGCATGTTAGATTGTTAATGATTAAAGTCTTGTTTACTTCTTACCAAATAATCATGAAGCTACATTTCCTACCTCCAACACTTTCTTTTTTCTTACCTGTCTTTACTAATTAATTCTTGTAAAATGTGCATCCAATTTTTTTAAATGAGAAAGTGACAAGAAGGTGAGTCTACTGCTTTTATTGATGATAAACAGTGATATAAAAATAAATGCCCTCCATGTGCCTGAAAATGTCTTTGGGAAACGTTTTACCTCCTGGGTATTCTGTTGGAAGACTTTGGGAGATTGGCTCCATAGCTTGTGGTCACCAACCTGATGGCCTGGTAACAACATTTTGGGGGCCAGTCTGTACCTCACACTTCTGTGTCAATTTATTCAGCAGAGGCATTGCTTCTCTGGGCTGTGTTGTAAGAAGGTTCTTCAATTGACCATTGCCCCATCATAAGCACCCTAGCAGATGCTGTCTTATTATAGCTTATGGTAGCCACCTTTCTGTAGTCCTGTTCTAGCTCTCCTGTGACAGCAACAGCAGCTCTGGGGTTTGATGAAATCCACGGTTAGGCAGCAATATCAGCCATGCCCCATGGGAAAGGCTCAACTCTCATTGCGGAAGTAGCATAGAGATCGCTGAAGTGTGGACTCATCATTTCCAGTGGTTTCCTAATTGTGGGATAGAGAGAAGACCAACAGCTTTGATAGCAGAGGAGCAGGGAGAAGAGAGGGAAACTAGTGTTTACGAGGTACCTGCTCAGGGCCAGCGACATGCTAGGGTCAATTATTGAATCTAGATATAATCTCCATTTGATGGAGTGAAGAATTCCATTTCTGAGAGGTCAGGTAACTTGTCCGAGATTACCCAATTTACCTGGGCAGACCTGAGATTCAAGTCCATGTGGCCAGCTTTGGGCCTGATTGTGCTAGGACCCTCAAAGTTCTGCTGAGCCTGCCCGGCTGCATTTCCCAAGCTCCAGGTCAGGTGGCTTCTGCATTGGCTGGGTTAATAGGAGACACTGGTTGGAGCTTGGCAGGGAGAAGCCAGTGAATCTCTCCCTTTCATTCTCTCTTCCATGGCTTTGCTAGGCCCATCAGGGGTCCTGCTGCACCAGGTGACCGTGAAGGCCACTCACCCCTCTCGCGCTTTCTTCAGGTTGGTGGCAGTTTCCTGGTGTTGCTAATCCCTGAATTGCTTTGCTCAGCTCTTCCATCCCCTATGTAGCCAAGCTGTTTATTAAATTCTCCAAGAGGCTTCTGGTTCCCTAGCTGGACCCTGACCTCTATTCCAAGTTTACTTAACTCTAAAGGTGGTATTTTAAAAGAAATCATCTGACTTACGTCCAAGGGCTGCCATTTATTACCTCAATTCTTTTTCTTTAAAATTGAGCTACATTTTTTGCTTTCCTTTCCCCCCAAGATTGTCTGAGGTGCGAATGAGATAATGTAGGGGAAATCTTCGCAGTAAAGTGACATGTTATTGTATGCTTCTTTCCGTGAAACTAATAACATATACACAAAGCCCTGGACTTTGGCCAAGACTTTCTGTCTATAGTCTTCTGCCAGGTGGGGTGGGGGTGGAGTTGAAGATGACTGCCACCTGAGTCTCCCCCATAGGGATTTCAGTTGTCTTGGACGTGGTGTGGCCGACCCACATTGTCAGAAGTCTCCAGGTGTTCCTTATTTGCAGTCGGAGTGTGAATCAAGCACTGCTTTACATCAGTGGTTTTCAAAGTGTGCTCTGCAGACCAACAGCATCACCTGGAAACTTGGTAGAGATGCACATTCTGGGCTTCACGCCAGAGCCACTGACTCACAGCCTCTGGGGTGGAGCCCAGCACCCTGCATTTAACAAGCCCTCCAAGGGAGCCTGATCCCACTGAAGTGTGGGTGCGGCAGAGTGAGGTGGATGTGTCATACTTCAGCCTCGGAAGTTCGGCCGCCATGGCCTTTCCGTCCTCTCTCACCTGCAGTCTCCGGTTTGCAAAGCGGAGCTTCTGGGCACCTCAGCCCCAGTTCCTCTTTGCATTGCCGCTGACTTGTGCGCGTTATTACCTGTGTGGCTGTCTTGGCTGCTGCTTTCAGCAAACCAAATTTGGATGTGGAAATGGGATTTATTTGTGCAACACCTAGTTATTAAGCACCCACTGTATACCAGAAACCATGAAAGGCCCTGACGGTGTGAAGTCAAAGGAGGGAAGGGTCTCTGCCTTTCCAGTGCTTGTCATCTGAGGACAGACAGAAATAGCTCAGCAATTTTGGAAAACCATAATAAATGCTATGAAACACTGCTCGCTCTAGCTTGTTCTCAAAACATAAGAACAGCACAGTTATTGCTCTTAGGACAATGACTGCAAGATTTATTGATAGCAGGTTTTCTTTTTCAAATAACGAAGATAAAATTAACTTACAATACAGAGAAAGACCAGTTCATCAGACATGTAGTAACAAGGATCAGTATGTCCCCAGAGGGGCAGAACCTGAAGTGAGACCCTTAAGAGTCATAGCCCTGGCCAGGCTGGCCCCAGGCATTGAGGGAAGTTCCAGTAAAGGAGGTACTATGTATATAAGCCCTTGGCGAGGTCATGGGGTTATGGTAACTTACAGGTGCCTCAGCTGAGTTAACCCAAGAACTAGAATTTGGGAGGCAAGGCCTCTGATTGCAGAGCAAATGAAACTACGAATCCCTTGCTTAGTAGCGCAACTATTCACTTGAGCAATAATTAGGAAGGCGAGTGCCTTTAAAAATGAACATATGATTTGGGACATGGTCTGAATTGGAGAAAGCTAGCAATTTTGAAGTGGTAGTGTTGGTTCTCTCCACAAGAGGGCGCCTCTATTCTTTGTTTTTATTTTCTATCTGGAAGCAACAATTTATGTTTAATACTGGCACAGAATAAACAGAAGAGTGACTTATGTTTTGCTGTTTGCAGAGCTGACTTCATGTAAAATTTTGACAGTTTTATTACATTCCAAACAGTTATAGTTTTTTTCCATCAGGACTTTGGGATATGTGGTTAGCACTGTTTCTTTTAACAGTATCCTTATAATAAATGAGCTCTATGCTATTTAGATTATCTGTAAAAATATCTCGTTCATTAGTGCCCATGAAAAGGATGTCAGTAAAATAGCCCCCTCCAGAATATGCTTCTGCATATTTGAAAGTATATTTACATAACACAGAAAGCAACTGGTTGCTTCACTTAAAATAGTGAGACAATTGAATGATACATTTGCTTATTGCAGCACTACAGAGACATTACCACTAACAAGTTCAGACAAGTATCATGACAGTTTCTCAGATCCATCCAGAAATAAGAAAAGGTTGTCTGTCCCAGAGATAGGCCTGGGGATGAGGCGGACACCAGTAAGGATGAAGACATCTGAAAATCAAAAAGTGGTGGCTTTTGAACTTAGTGTGAATTGCAACATAAATAATCAACTAAGCAGATAAGAGAGCATAAAAGCAGAAGTGAAATTTTAATGGCATTGAACGAAAGTGTGTGAAAGTCACACGCCCTGCAGCCCAGGGCCCCGTTATGCCTGGTGGTATGATACATTGGCAAAGGGAGATGCAATTTTTTGAGATTCTTGAAATTTTATGCTTTTCTGGGAAATTTTCTCTTACCCAGCCTTTCCCCCGTACCCCCACCCCGACAATCTTTTTGCTGCTGAACTAATATGACTTTGGGAGGGGATATCCGGGTTAGCGTTTAAGTTCTCTACAGTTTTCTGCAAAGGTTAGAAATATAATATTAAAACTTTTGAGACTAATGATTTTGCTTCACCTTGCTGTGAGAGTTTCTTTCCTTGTGAGAGGAAGAAGACGTGGAAAAAACAAAACAAAACAAAACAAAACAACCTCCTGTGCTATGCTATTATGTTAAGCATTTCCCCTAAAAGTCTCATATGTAGATTAAAATGCTCAGCCTTTAAATTAATGTGACCAGGCGTTCACATGGCTGATTATGTCGACAAACTTGGCTGTGTGAAGATTTGGGGGTCTGGAGTTTATTTCTGTGGATGTAATCAACAGAGATCATGAATGAGAGGAATGGCTGTGGAGCTCTCAGAGTTTCTACTGTGCTCCATGTTTTGTCATTATCCCAGGGTAATTGGAGTTGAGAGGGGAGGACCTCTAATGAGCTGCTTCTCTCCCCTAATGGATGGGAGAGTGGAAATTAGCGCAGCTCCTGCTGTTCTACACGAGTGAACCGCGGCTACTGGAGCCTCCAGTGAGTCCCTCCAGGAAGTTTTAGGCAACTGCCTAATGGTAGCCTCGCTAATGGCAACAATTACAGAATAGCCTTTTCAATAAGACCCGTGTGCATCAGTTAGAGACTAATCTCATTGAGCAACAACAGGCCTGCAACAACGTCCATTCAGTGACTAGCACTTCTGCGTTGTTGGCTAGAAGTGGTTTTCACGTCTCCTGGTGGTTGAGGAGCTCCTGAGAAAGCCAAACACGTTTCATGCGACACGAACCTGTTCCCATTTGCAAAAACAAAGTTGGAATAGCGAGTGAAAAAAGAACCATGCTGTCTCTTAAAACCCATCTTCTGCAGAGCTAGCCCCTTGCTGATTTCAGGCATTCCATTCAACAAGTATGGAGCAGTAAGTCACAGACAGAACCATTTGCCAGCCCCCAACCTCTGATTTCATGTTTACAAACTGCAGCACTTCGGAAGGGAAAATGGAGGGGCAAAAGACAGAAGGGCGTTCACCTGACGCGAGTCCATAAGGAAGGCTGGATTCACTCTAGCGGCAAGAGCTGTTCAATGGTATTTAGGATAACTGAACCGGCTACTATCACAGGTTTTAATAACACAAGTGTGACAAAAACGAGTGCTGCCTGTCCTTGCCCAGGAGAGCCCTGTAACTTCAGGCCACAGGACGGCTCCCGGTGGCTCATATGGTTGGCTTTGCCTCATCTGTTAGAATAACCAGCCTTGCCCGATCATGGCAGCATTGACTGGACCCCAGAAGGAAATGAACTTGTGTGACCAGAGTAAGGCACCCCACATGCAAAATGTAAGCACCTCATGTGCTCCCTCTCGGGGTCATGCCAGTACAGGTCTAGCTCCCGAGAGGGAGGGAGGGAGGGCCTCTCAAAATTTACAGCAGAAGCAACTTGCTCGCTTCATCCCGGTCTTATCCCTGAGAAGAACCACTTAAATTTTTAGTCATGGGAATCCTTTCTCTAAAGATGTGATTAATTTATTTTTACTAAATTTAATACATTGCTAAATCTGACATAATATGGACACATATAGAGACTATATCTTCTGTGTAGAAAGATATAGGTATTGAATGAGTTGCAAAATGTGTGTGTGTGTGTGTGTGTGTGTGTATATATATATATTTTTTTTTTTTTTTTGAGGCAAGGTCTCTCTCTGTCACCCAGGCTGGAGTACAGTGGCGCAATCTCGGCTCACTGGAACTTCCACCCCCCGGGTTCAAGGTATTCTCCTGCCTCAGCCTCCTGAGTAGCTGGAACTACAGGTGTGCACCACTGTGTTTGGCCAATTTTTGTATTTTTTTGGTGGAGATGGAGTTTTACCATGTTGGCCAGGCTGCTCTCGAACTCCTGACCTCAAATAATCTGCTGCCTTGGCTTCCCAAAGTGCTGGGATTATAGGCATGAGCCACTGCTCCTGGCCAAGTTGCAAAATATTTTTAATATAAGAAAACAAAACTTAAGACAACAACTAAGTGGTCTCAAAGATAAGCTAGGTCTTTCCCACCATAATAATTTTCTTTCCTTGAGCATAATTGACTGACACGTCTGGTTACTTTTGTTCAAAAAAAGAAAAATGAGAAAGTTTGGATGTGGTTTAGTTTTTTTGGATTTGTGTATGTATGATAGCTGTTACTTTATCACCTTAGAAAAGAGAGCATGAAGGACAAGATAAAATCACAAATATGTCTAGTATACTAAGTTTTAAAAGAGTTGTGATTGGCATTTTTAGGGTTAAGCATTTGTCTCAACTGTAGCATGCAGACACAAAAATTGCTCATGGAATATGATTTCTCCAGATCATCCCTTATTCAGTCAGAATGAGGAGCAAGTGCTGAATTCAGCTCCCAAATGACCAACTTCACTTCTATTATTTGTGTATGAAAATAATTGTAGGTGCAAAAAGGGAGGGGAGCTTCCAAGCGACTGGCCTTAGGTGTGCTGTGGTAACAATGTCGAGGCAAGCTGGGTCCTGCAACAGTCATTCTCAACTTTGGTTTGAGTCATTTCAGTGACTTGTAGCTTTAAAGAGGAGGAGGTGCAAAGAGAAACAGCAGACCTAATGGTGTTTAAAAGAAGAGCTTTCTATGGACTGAATTTTACTCTTTTCATTGCAGAATTGAGAGATGGCAAGCAAT
This sequence comes from Pongo pygmaeus, assembly GCF_028885625.2. Classification (NCBI taxonomy): domain Eukaryota; kingdom Metazoa; phylum Chordata; class Mammalia; order Primates; family Hominidae; genus Pongo; species Pongo pygmaeus. The sequence goes on from NC_072387.2 coordinate 27,693,129, forward strand.
TCATGAAGCAGCTATTTCTGGTTTGAAATACAAGTATGGTTTCCCATTGGTTAAACATTTGATGTATTTTTTTAAACACTTTGCCTAAGAGTTCATAATGTGCTTGTAAAGTAATGGTTATTGAGGGAGTTTTTAAATTCCCCAAGGAGCCAATTTTTTGTTATTATTCTCCAAATAGAATGGGAATTTGCTTAAGACAGCAGTGGTTACCTGCACTGATTCCTAAATCAGAAGTAGGGGTAGCACAGGAAGTCACATTTGCACGTGATCTTTGGGTTAAGAAGCAAATTCCTTAACTTCAAAAGCTCAACTGAATCCTTTCCTTTGGAGAAATAGAAAAAAATCCAATGGGCTTCATAAACCTTCTTATCCCACACTGACTCAATCCATAGAATGAAACTGATCCGTAATTTAGGGGTACCAAGGTGAGGTGATGGCATTAGGTGCAGTTTTTGGTCCCCAGAAAACCTCAAGCACGTGAGCAGAATGGTGACCCCTGGCAGCCACAGGACTGTGAGGACGATGTGCCAATTACTGAGGAAAACAAACAGCCGCAGTCTCTACATACCCATCAGGAGATATGAAAAACACAGTGCATATATTTTTTAATTTAGTGCATTTTTGCTGCTCAATAAATGTATAATAATAATAATCATTGCATTTTTATTAGACACTGTGCATTTATGAGCAAGCTTGGTGGTCTCGTTGGGCCTCTGCCAAGGTCTAATGGAGCCTTCATAGTTTCTCAGATTCCTCTTTTTAAGTTTTTCTCTCCTTTTTGCATAGTCTAAGGAAAAACAGCAAAACTCCTTAGCATAAAGAAGTGAAGAAGGTAGTTTTTAGGTTATCTGAGAGTCAATCTACCCCAGCTTTTCCAAGCCAAGGAGCTTCTTAGAGAAATCACAGCGCTCTATAACAAAAGTTGTACAGAAAATAATCACCCACAAAGGAAAAGAAAAATGTTAGCATTAGCCTTTTGTTCCAAAATTGGTTTCTACTCCAAGTCTCAATATTCATTGACCTATAATGCCAAACAGTATGCATTCTTATCAATAATTGCACAGCTGGAACTTGGCACAGAAACACTGCATTGCTTTTTAGAAACCAGAAATGAAACATGGGTGAAGGCAAAGTTAATGCTGTAACATCAAGGCTGAAGAATATAAAATGCCTTGAGTGAGTGATAGAAGTTTGGAAAGTGGTCACTTTCCAGTAGTATGTCTATCTGGAAGACAGACATACTATTTGGCATTATAAGTCACAAAAATAATTTTATAGAACTTAAAAACTTCTCCCCTTATATTCAAGCAGATGGCTTTAAGGTCTAATCAAACATCGTGATAACCAATACAATCATGATCAGGAGGGGAGAACTTAATTTTTTGGCACATAACCTTAATTGGTACACTTGTCAGATATAATCAGACTGGAGACGTAGAAGGGAGAGACAGGGAGATTCATTTAGCCAGACAACAAATCGTCATTGAGTGCTTAATATGGACCAGCCCCCTTTCTTAAGACTTGGATACATCAGCAAACAGGACAAAGAGTTACAATTGGGTGGGCATGGGGAAACATTCTACTGAATAGAGAGTTCGAGGAAGTCTAATATATAGTGTAAGGTTGGAAGGTGAGGAAAATGAAAATGAAATGAGATCAGTGTTACTCAGTTTGGGAAGACACAGTTAGAATGAGACTTACTGATGATATTCACATATATGAAGAATTGTTATCTTGGTGACCATCTCCATTGGAGGATAGTACAGAATGAACCAGGCCAAATGCTAGGAAAGAAATCTAAACTCAAAGATGTGGAAGAGCAGCAGTGAGAACTAGCATGCAATGTTGATGCAAGGAGAAACAAGAGCTAAATTATATGTAGTCTTCCTGAAACTGGAAAAGGTCTGGGTTCTCCAGAGAAACAGAAATATATATAAAGACATTTGATGTAGTGAATTGGCTCATTTGATCATGGAGGCCCACAAGCCCCAAGATCTGCAGTTGGCAAGCTGGAGACCCAGGAGAGACTGAGGTATAGTTCCAGTCTGAGTCTGAAGGCCTGAGAACCAAGAAAGGTGATGTTGTCCATGTCTGAGTCCTGAGGAGAAGACCAGTGTCCCAACTTGTAGGCAATCAGGCAGACAGAGAATTCTTTCTTCCTCAGTCTTTGTATTGCATTCAGGCATTCAATGAATTGGATGAGGCCGCATTAGGGAGGGCCATCTGCTTTTCAGTTCACTCATTCAAATACTAAGCTCATCTAGAAACATCCCCACAGACATACTCACACATAATATTTGATCGAATATCTGGGCACCTTGTGGCCCAGTCAAGTTGACACATTAGATTAATCATCACAGTCACGAAGAATCTTTTTTTTTTTTTTTGAAACAAAGTCTCGCTCTGTAGCCCAGGCTGGAGTGCAGTGGTGCAATCTCTGCTCACCACAACCTCTGTCTCCTGGGTTCAAGTGATTCTCCTGCCTCAGCCTCCCGAGTAGCTGGGATTACAGGTGCATGTCACTGCACTCGGCTAATTTTTTGTATTTTTAGTAGAAATGGGGTTTCACCATGTTGGCCAGGCTGGTCTTGAACTCCCAACCTCAGGTAATCTGCCTGCCTCGGCCTCCCAAAGTGCTAGGATTAGAGGTGTGAGCCACCACGCCTAGCCCATGAGGAATATTTAAGCTTTATTTATTCTATCTTAAAAACTTGAAACAGCTGTAAACTTATTAAACATAAATTAATACTGAATCATTGTTTCAGAGAGATACATACAAAATAGTAAACCATACATAGTTCTGTGCATCTAGAGAACAAATACATTTTGTGTCTAACCTGTAGGTAGATGAGTGGGATTATACAGAGGGTAAAGTTTTTTCCGTCTGAGATAATGAGTACTGTAACATCCATGCATGAGGCTGGTTTATCACTTCTAGTGTGTTGTATGCACACACATAATATATATATGTGTGTGTGATATATAATTTATTGGTTTTTGCAAGATGTACAGTCAACATATCTCCCACAGGAGAAATGTTTGAGATGTTCTTAGAGTGATGTCACCTCTTGAAAGTTAGACAGGTATTGAGATAGCAGCTGGGTTATTCCGGGAGCATAATTAGTAAATGTTTGAGCAGAGGTTCAGATCAGCTCCCTTTGCAGCTGTTTCTATTACTAGATTGGGACTTGACACCAGGCATTACGGCAGAGCTTCTTGAGGGCAGAGACCACGTCCCACATAGTGTTGGATCCCTAGCATCTAGCACGGGGCTGAGCACTTAGTGGGCACTCAGTCCAGGTTTATTGGTCTGAGCTGAATTCTACAAAATGGCAAGGAAAGCCTCCTCAAGGAGAACTGTAAGACCAAGAACTATGCTAAAGGAGCCGTCATTTGGGGCAGGCCTTTCAGCTCAACTCCAGGGCATATCTTTTGTCTTCTCCAAGCCCCACTCTCTGCAGTTGTGCAAAGAGGAGTGTTCACTTCAGGAGGGAACTGTGCTCAGTTTTTAAGTATGTTCATCATGGCATTGTCTGCAAGACTGAAAAACTGTTGACAATCCAGACATCCACCAGTAGGAGAAGTTCTTAAATCATGGTACATGGATACTATGGAGAATGAAGTGGCCATTGACGAAGAATGAGACAAGCCTGAAGGTTCTGACTGAGGAGGATATCCAGGGAATAGTATCAATTTTTAAAAATCATGCTGAATATCAATATGTACACTTTGTTCCTATTAAAGGAACAACCCTATGCATATATGTCAGTACTTCAAAAAAGTTCTGGGAGGATCTGCACCAAGTACCAGTGAGTGCCTTTGAGAGGACAGGAGGGGTTGTTTAATTTTACTTCCTACATTTCTGAGTTGTTTGAGTGTTTTAAAACAAGCTTGCATTACTTTTGCAACACCCTATATATTTTGTGTGTGTGTGTATTTTATTTTTTTTTCTTTTTCTTTTATTATTATTATTATTATTATTATTATTATTATTATTATACTTTAGGTTTTATGGTACATGTGCCCAATGTGCAGGTAAGTTACATATGTATACGTGTGCCATGCAATGTGTGTGTATTTTATATATATATATATACACACAAATATGTATATATTCCTAGATAAGGAGGGTCCCTCAGCCTTATGAAAACTTCTGTTTTAGTAGCCAAAAATAAATATATAAATAAATATCTTAAGCATTTATTAAATATTTAATAAATAGTAATATATATAATTTAATAAATAAATAAGTATTTATTATTTCTTTCTTTGCTTTTGGCTAGCTAAAGCAGAATAGTTCTCATGAGGGAGCGGCACCCTCCTTTACTAGTGGAAAAATCCTATTTTCTCTGACTGAAAGCCCTCTTATTTGACTGGGCTTGGATTTCTTTTGGTAGAGAGTCAGAAGGGTCACTCTCTGTTTAGCATGAAGGTCTGTAATCTCTGTGGTTTTGTTGTCCCCTGAAATTAGGGTCTTGGCCCTCGGCACCCTAACATGCAGTTGGCTCAGGTACTTACAACTTGGTGATGAGGCTGGCAGAGTGTGCCAGGGGGCCAGTTACAGCTGGTTTGCAGACTACTGATGACGTTCTCAAACTGGACTGACACCTGGGGAGCTTTTCAAAAATTCATGGAGGTGGGGTCCCCCTGGACTAATTTACTCAGGATCTTTGAGGGTGAGGTCTGGCTCCCACATGATTCCAACACTCAGCCAAGTTTTTGAACCTCTAGGTTAAGAAGGAAGCCAGGTAAGAGAATGCAAGTCAATCAGCAAAAATCACAACAGGTGAAACAAGTCAAAGGCTACACTGTATAGCAGAGTCTTTCCAAGTATGCGTTTCCTGATCACCATTCCGAATCACTTAGGGTATGCATTAAAAATCACATGTTTCGCTCCCCCTACCCCCGACTCCGCCCAGAGATGTTGAATTGGAATCTCTATGGGGTTGATCTTAGGAACATGCATTTAAACAAGGATCCCACGTGATTTCCAGGTAAAGCTCTGGAACGCTGTGTCCCCAGAGAGTGGTTCAGTAGCAGCATCCTCATTTGGCAGCCAGTTAGTTATAGGAGGCTGTTGACTGTGAGAAGGAGGGTGTTTGATAAATTATTGAATTAAGCTTAAGAATAATTAGTTCATCAACTTTTTCAATAGAGGAAACTTAGTAACTGATTTTGCAAAACGAAGGAAAAGTTTTCTGATTATGTTGGCTACTGCAGTCGTAATAATGCTGTGGATTCAGAGTTTGTCTTTATGTGGCACCTTTTATCTAATGATCTTAATGTGTTTTATAGTCATTCTTCTTATAATGGTTCGTTGGAGTTTATACTGTCCTCCCTTCTCAGTACAAAAGTAACAGATTCATAATTTTTTTATTATGTATTTGTTTATTTATTTTTTAGTATACTTTAAGTTCTAGGGTACATGTGCACAATGTGCAGGTTTGTTACATATGTATACATGTGCCATGTTGGTGTGCTGCTGCACCCATTAACTCGTCATTTACATTTACACCAGTAGGAGAAGTTCTTATCCCTCCCCCCTCCCCCTACCCCATGACAGGCCCCGGTGTGAACACCTGTGTCCAAGTGTTCTCGTTGTTCAATTCCCACATATGAGTGAGAATATGCGGTGTTTGGTTTTCTGTCCTTGGGATAGTTTGCTCAGAATGATGGTTTCCAGCTTCATCCATGTCCCTACAAAGGATATGAACTCATCCTTTTTTACAGCTGCATAGCATTCCATGGTGTATATGTGCCACATTTTCTTCAGATTCATAATTAAAAGTCATATCCTGGCAATAAGAACCAGTGTTTCTTTGGAGTTTGTGGCAGTTCATGCATACCACATGGTACAGGAAGAATATTTTTGTCAATATCAGAGTTTTAAACTCCAATGGGGTGGCATTTAGACATGTAAGTATTGTGAACAGATAGATGTATTCTAAGTTTATAACTGAATTCTGAAAGGTTGGTCCCAGACATAGATAAACTTAAAATCAATACTCTGTATTTTTACTTTTTGGTGATTATCTTCAGAAGTGACTTTATAAGACTTTCTCTGATCAAAACTTTATTTTACAGGTGGAGAAAAGTAGTTCTGAAAACACTGCTTTTGAACTTGTAGGCCTTTAAAAAAATTGTAATTTGCATGTCCAGTGTTATTTTTTTCTGCTTTTTGCTTTGGCACGTCTAAATAAAGCAAGCCAAAAGTTTGAGTGAATTCTCAATTAGCATTCTCTACTGAAGGGGAGGAAAATCTCAGCAGTAAGTCTGACATGGGTCCCATGCAACTTTAATTTTATGTCACTCCACACATAGTCCTGAGGTATAGCCAGGAGTAAGACCTACTCCTGGAATTTCCTTTGGATGCTAGCAACAGTCTCTACAGAGTTTCGACTGGTCTCCCTATGCCATCTTGACTTTCAGAAAAAATAGCAATAGTGGAACATTATTTACCAACAATACTTTCCCTATTCATTTTGTGGTCAGCATCAGATCCTGATTTCATATTTAAATGCTTATTACTTTAAAAGTGTCTGGAATCAAGTTTCCATCAATAATTTAAGATAAATTGAAAGCACTGCCTTACTGTTCCTTAAGTCACTCTTAGGGAGGATTTGGATGAGATGATCACAAAGTTTCCTTCCAGCCATATGATTCTATTTAATGGGTTTAGTAAGTGAGGACCTGAGCACTCTAACTGGGTTCAAATTTATAGGCAGGGATGAGTTATATCTCAAGGTACTATAAACATTCATGTCTATGATTGTAGAGACCTGGTCAATAGTATTTAAGAAACCTTTCCATGGCACTAAACAATCTCCTACCACACTAAAAAGCAATCATTTATAATATATCTGTGTGGCCAAATTGCGGGCCTGATGGCCTTTGGATTGAGACATGGCCCCTTCCTGGTTCTACAGCAGCTTCTGGCCTTTGGCCTTGAAGTGGGAAATCTGCTCTGCAGATCTTGGACTTGCCAGTCTGCATAATCATGTGAACCAATTCTTTATAAGAAAATCTCTCTAGCTTTATATATATATCTTTACATATCTCCTGTTGATTCTGTTTCTGTGGAGAATTCTGACTAATATCATGGGCAATGAAAAACACATGCTTTTCAGTGTATTTTCAGCCTTTTTTTCCTCTCAAACAACAAACATATTGGATTGTTAGCAGAAAATATGTGCTGTGTTCATTATACATTGGATACATGGGGCATGAGGATGCTACTGTTACAATCTAAAAAACTTCCTCTTATTCCTCTTTTGAGATAAAAGAGATTTTGAAATGAGCAAATGGTGTTTAATGTGTAAGTTCAATTCAAAAATGTTAAGTGAAAATTGAATAAATCTCTGGTGATATGTAACTTTAAAAATTAATAACATAGGCGGGGCGTGGTGGCTCACGCCTGTAATCCCAGCTCTTTGGGAGGCCGAGGCCGGTGGATCACGAGGTCGGGAGATAGAGACCATCCTGGCTAACACGGTGAAACCCCGTCTCTACTAAAAATACAAAAAATTATCCAGGCGTGGTGGCAGGTGCCTGTAGTCCCAGCTACTCGGGAGGCTGAGGCAGGAGAATGGCGTGAACCCGGGAGGCGGAGCTTGCAGTGAGCCGAGATTGCGCCACTGCACTCCAGCCTGGGCGGCAGAACGGGACTCCATCTCAAAAAAAAAAAAAAAAAAAAAAATTAATAACATAAATTATGTTTCCTGATAAACTAATTAACGGCAGGTTGGTAGACATGTTATACATGTGATTGTATTTAAAGTTTTAATACTTTTACTATAGGCAGTAACAATAACTTTCACTAATTCAGGAAATTAGTATTTTCACCTGTTTTAAAAAAGGACACAATTTTTTCCTCTTATCCTTCCAAAATCACTCAAAACTTTGACACAAAAGGCACTTTCAGCAGAGCCAGCAAACTAAAGGGTAAGAAAATTTAACAAGTTTATTTTCTTTTTCTTTTGTTGAGACAGAGTCTCGCTCTGTCACCCTGGCGGGAGTCCAGTGGCGCGATCTCCGCTCACTGCAAGCTCCGCCTCCCGGGTTCACGCCATTCTGCAGCTAGCCAGGATGGTCTGGATTTCCCGACCTCGTGATCTGCCCGCCTCGGCCTCCCAAAGTGCTAGGATTACAGGCGTGAGCCACTGCGCCCGGCCAACGAGTTTATTTTCTTTATAGACCTGTTTTTTGAGGAACGAGACTGAAATTTGTGGCAGTACTCCTGCTAGGATGGTGTAGACAAGAGTGTCTCAACCTCAGAACTAATGATGCAAAGTCAACTGATTGTAGATGTTGATCACATCTGCCGAGATAGAGATGAGTGTTCGTTTGACTTTAGTAAGGGAGACGATCCTAGATAATCTGGGTGAGCTTCATCAAATCAGTTGAAAAACCTTAAAAACAGAACCAAGGTTTCCCTGAGGAAGGAAAAATTCCGCCTGTGGACTGCAGGGTTAGCTTCTGTCCCAGAACTGCCAGCCTGCAGCCTGCCCTACAGATTTCGGTAAGCCAGTTAATTTCTTGTAATAAACCTCCCTCTCCTTCTCCTTTCTTCTCCTTTTTCCCTCTCTGTCTCCCTCCTCCTCCCTAGCCCCCTCCTTCTTCCTCTTTCTCTGTTTCCCTGGTGGCATCCTGACTGATACAGTGACCCTTAATGCTCACACTGATTTACAATGGGAGAACCACCACCATTGTTATTATCAAGGGACATAATGAGGACAGGAGTTTATCTCATTTATTTTGTTTCCTCCTGGAGGCTGGCGTATGGCTCTCAATAAATGATGGATTGAATGAAATCATTGTTAGCAATAATTGCAAACAGCTCTGGAGCATATAAAACACTATCTGCTAGGAAGTAGGTAATTTGTTTTAAAAAGGCATTATTTAGCTTTATATATATATAGACATATATATATATATAAAGTCCTGTGATTCTTTTCTATTTTGCCCTGTTTTCCAGAGTTTCAGTAGTGTGATTCTATTACCTAAATGATTCTATTACTTAAATAATGAAATACACACATATATACACGTATATTTGTATTTCATATATGTGTATTTCATATATATGTATTGAATATATGTAAATATGTATTGAATATGTGTGTAATTATATATATGTGTATTTCATTATTTGAGTAATAGAATCACACAGCTGAAACTCTGGAAAACAAAGCAAAAACACCAGTAAATTTATGATCCTGACATCACTAGTGCCAGTATTTTGGGGTATTTCCTTCAGGTTTCCCTCCTGAACTGCTACCTTATTGTGCATTTATTTTTGTATAGTGGTAACCATACTATACTTATATTTTTTCTCTGCTTTCCCCCTCATTATTAGTCTTTATATACATCATTTTTTCTCTTTTTTTCCTGTTGAAAATATCTTTACTGTTTAGATAAAATTAGTTTATGCTTATTAATAAGATGTAGCTAGGCCAGGGGGGAGGGGGCAGATCATCTGAGGTCAGGAGTTCGAGACCAGCCTGGCTAATATGGTGAAACCCTGTCTCTACTAAAAATACAAAAATTAGCCGGGCGTGGTGGTGGGCGCCTGTAATCCCAGCTACTCAGGAGGCTGAGGCAGGATAATTGCTTGAACTCGCGAGGCGGAGGTTGCAGTGAGCCAAGATCGCGGCATTGCACTGCAGCCTGCACGACAAGAGCGAAACTCCGTCTGAAAAAAAACAAAACAAAACAAAACAAAAAAAACCTCAAAAAGATGTAGGCTTATTGAGCTGTGTTTGGATGCCATACACTGAACTATGCATTTCACATGGTCTATCTCTTTCTATCCTCAAAACAGGTATGTGGTGAGCGTTACTACCATCCCCAGTGTACAGATGAAGAAGTTGGTCTTGGAACGATTAAAGAGCTCCCTCAATCTGACGGATGGGAGAAATTCTGAAGAATACGCTCTTTCTACCTTGCTGTACTGTCCCTTTTTTGCTAATTTTACTTTATGCTCTTTTTCTTTCTTTCTTTTTTTTTTTTTTGAGATGGAGTCTCGCTCTGTCACCCAGGCTGGAGTACAGTGGTGCGATCTCGGCTCACTGCAAGCTCCGCCTCCCGGGTTTAAGCAATTCTCCTGCCTCAGCCTCCCAAGTAGCTGGGACTACAGGCGCCCGCCACCACGCCGGGCTAATTTTTTTGTATTTTTAGTAGAGACAGGGTTTCACCGTGTTAGCCGGATGGTCTCGATTTCCTGACTTCGTGATCCGCCCACTTCGGCCTCCCAAAGTGCTGGGATTACAGGCGTGAGCCACCGTGCCCGGCCTTATGTTGTTTTCTTTTGTGGATGAAGGGATATATGAACTATGGGAGAGCATTCCTTTTCATCTTGTTCTGTGAAAAAGAATATGTGCCAAGACTCAACATGTGGCTTCATCTTTTACCATCTAGTTTATGAGAGTTTCTTAAACTTAGCAAAGTGAACCATACCTTTTTTCTTTTAGGTGCATGACTACTGGTGTTTCACTTCTGTTCATGTTTTCAAATGTAGTTCACATTTCAATAATTTTTACTGAGGATAAAGCCATGGAGTCTATAGGCTTGGAGTCAGTCACTGATAATTATACCATTTGAACTCCACATAATCAGGTACATATTTGAAGCCAACCGAAAAAGTACTGCAGGGTCATGTAATCCAAGTGGAAGGATGCAAAATAAAATAAATGAATGAATGCATACATTTTGGTTATTGTTAAGGAAATGTTTAAAGATTAATATTGGGCACCATCAGGGGAGTTCTTATGTTTCAGGTGAGAAGTGATTCAAAATACAGATTTCCCTCCCTGTTTGGTTCTGCTTAGAAATACTAAGAAATTTTCATTGTCTTTTCACTGTGTGTTCAACACATTGAAACAAACAAACACTAAAGTCAACAATCCCAAATATGGGCGATAATTAAAATATGTACATGATCAGATTATAGCACTGCAGAGAAGGAAGGATTACCATTACTGGCATTTTAAAACACAGCTTCACTTCCTTTGTCCTCAAGTAGCTCCTGTGTATTGCAAGAGTGGCCATATTTTCCTACTTTTCTTGGTACCCATGCTATTCAATTATTCTTGAGTAAAGGCTTATATACAACTTGAAATTAACTGTGTGTCTTCTGGGTCTGGCTAGTTCATGAACAAGATTTGCTCTCCTCTCCCCTCTGATTTTTTAAAAAATTGTGCTAGTGCTGGTGGAGAAGTTTTGATCATCGAGACGTTCTGGCCCTCCTTCAGAGGACAATACATAAGGGCTGCTGATTGCTATGCCAAAGACTAGCTCAGCTGAGTAGCAACTATCCTGCACAATGAAAGGAGCTTTGCTGGATTACAAAAGCTATCTAGAAGATACCTAAGGATGTTTTCCATTCCACTTCTTTGAAACTTCAGCTTGATAAGGCTCTCTAGAGAGGTAGTAAGCACAAACATATCCTCTCAGTTCTATGTAATATTGAGAAGCCAGAATAGATGTTAAAAGGTGAGCCTACACACCAGCATAAGTCATAGAGTTAACATGCCAGAAGGATCATATAGGGTACAATTTTAGCCTTAGAAAAATTTGGAATGCTATTTTTGATTTCCTGTTCTCTTCAGTCAGCAACCCAGTGGAAAATGCTGCCTGAGGTGATGGTTTTATAAATATTATGAACTTGCCTTTACCAAGATCTAGGAAAATGATTCAGGAGTAAGTTTAAATCTCAGCTTGAATCTGCATTCATGCAGTCTTATAAACAAAGACTAATAAGTGCAACTCTGGGCCAGGCACGGTGTCTCACGCCTGTAATCCCAGTACTTTGGGAGGCTGAGGCGGACGGATCACGAGGTCAGGAGACAGAGACCATCCTAGATAACACGGTGAAACCCCGTCTCTACTGAAAATACAAAACAAATTAGCCGGGCGTGGTGGCAGGCGCCTGTAGTCCCAGCTACTCGGGAGGCTGAGGCAGGAGAATGGCGTGAACCCGGGAGGCGGAGCTTGCAGTGAGCCGAGATCGCGCCACTGCACTCCAGCCTGGGCGACAGAGCGAGACTGTCTCAAAAAAAAAAAAAAAAAAAAAAAGCAACTCTGTTGAAGATTTTGGCCCAGTGCATTTCTTCTATTTATGTGTATGTCCTTAAATTAGAGAGAGTGTAGACAAGCTAGGCCTCAGAAGAACCTGGAAAAGCCCTCCCTGCCTTTCACATGGACAGCTGTGCTCAGGTGGTGTGACTTCAGAGACTCCCTGCTGACTCAGATACCCTGGTTTACCTACGTCACAGACTTAGTAAAAGGTTTTATTGAGATAGTGAATGTGCAAGACCTTTGAAAACTATAAAACACTATGAAATATACAGTAGAATACTTGATATAATAATTTTCTCATTTTCAAAAATAAAATATGAGACTACTACTTTTGGATAGAATATAGCTGGTTCTACTGCAGCAACTAGAAAAAACTGGAGAAATTACAAAAATCATATTTTTTAAAACCTGAGAGTTGTGGAAGAAACGAGTACTAGATGAGCTAAAATTACAGAGAGGGGTAAACTGTTCCAAGGTAAGCTGATGATTGACAGTTTTCTTTGGCCCTAGGGGCATTTGTTGATTCTGGACACAGGATGAGGACTGGACTCGATTCAGGCAGAGGGTCCTTGTGAAGGAAAGACAAACCAGCAAAGCTTTAACCAACATGAGGCTAGTGTGATGAATTGGAAACTTGGAGTGGTTCAAACTCAGAACTGATTTTCTTCACAAGATATTTGCTGAGTTCTTGGACTTTACAGGATACCAAGGAGTGAGTCTGAAAATGTCTAAAGTAAAATGAAACCTCCCACAGGCTTATGCTCTTAAGAAACAAGAAGCATCTAGAGGGTAGAGCCTGCTATAAGCACATGACTGTTTTCCCCATTAATACCTTTGCCAGATGTTGAAATTTTCTGGGGCCAGGAGACTGGTGAGATTGTTTGAAAACCTCTGAAGGGTAGAGATAGATTTCTCACAATGTTTCATGATTGAGGAAATTGATACCCACCAGACTCTCCATCAAAGGTCTGAAAGGGGTATACCCAAGGGACGGGGATGAACCAAAGATCTATGAAGTCTTACTAAAACTGTAACCAAGCCCCACCTCAATTCAATTCCTGATTGGATTAAGGTGCACAGCCTCTCACCCAGTCTGTCTAAAAGAAGGAAAAAAAAGACACATTCTCTGGTGGAATATAACATGGTTTGGTGGCTCCACTTTTATGCACAATGTCTAGCATAACAATTAACAATATATAGGCAAACAAAAGGACAAGAAAATGTGAATGATAATAAAGAGACAAAAAAGACAGCAGAACCAGACCACATGATAAAACTATTAGAATTAGTAGACAGGAACTTTTAAAATAATGTTCAAGAAAAGAAAGAGAGAGATGGAAACAACAGATGAAAATATGGAAAATTTCACCAGAGAATGAGACTCTATTAAAAATTCAAATAGACAGGTCTAGAATTGAAAAAAGCCAATATCTGAAATTAAGAGGTAAGTGAATTGGTTTAACAGCAGAAGGGACAAAGTAGAGACTAAGGTTAGTGAATTGGAAGACAGGTCAATAGAAAATACATAAACTGAAGTCCCAAATGAAGCACAGTGAGAAAAACTAATAGAAAAAAAGGTCCAACATACACATAATTATAGTCCCAGAAAAAGAGAAGAGAGAGAATAGGGAAGAAGCAATATTTAAAAACATGATTAAAATTTTCCAAATTGAGAGGACATTAATTATAGATTTAAGAAGCTCAGAAAACTCCTAGGAGAGTAAACACAAATTTTATCTAGGGACATCACATTAAACCTGCTGAAAAGTTAAATACTAAAAAAGAAAAATCTTAAAAGCATCCATAGATAAAAGACCCATCACCTGCAAAGTACAACAATAAGATTTGCAGCTGACATCTCATCCAAAGATACAGAAGTTAAAGACAATAAGATGACAACTTTAAAATGGTAAAGTAAAATAACTGTCAACCAAGAATTCTATTCCTGGTGAAAATGTCCTTAAAAGGTGAAATGAACACATTTCAGACTAGCAAAAATGGAGGGAATTTGTGGCTGGTAGGCCTCACTAAAAGAAAAAGCACAAAGAGTTTTTTAAATAGAAGAAAAAAAATGATTCCAGATGAAAATAGGGAAATTCAGGATGGAATAAAAGAAAGCACAAATGTAAGTAAATACAGGCCATAATAAATAAAAATTGAGATTCAGAACCATGTTTTATATGTAGTATGCATGTCCTGAACAAACTCTAGCACAATGTCTTATACAAAGTATGTGCTCAGAAAATTTTTTCTGGATATTTTCTCCTAAAGAAATTCTGATCTAATTATAAAGGCAATTATTCAATGATATGAAATTTTTGTTGGTAGAGAGATAATAGGAGTTAGATGCTCTTCTTTAATAATTTTCTTTTTACCATTTTTCTTTCTTTTTCACTCATCCTTCATCATATTTGATATATGACTTCTACACATTTAAGTCACATCTGATATTATTTTATTCTTAATATCCATTGTATTAGTCCATTTTCATACTGCTATGAAGAAATACCTGAGATTGAATAACTTATAAAGAAAAGAAGGCTTAATGGAGTCACAGTTCCACATGGCTGGAGAGGCCTCACAATCACAGTGGAAGGTGAAGGAGAAGCAAAGGCACATCTTACATGGCGGCAGGCAAGAGAGCATGTGCCGGGGAACTGCCCTTTATAAAACTATCAGATCCCATGAGACTTATTCACTATTATGAGAATAGCATGGGAAAAACCTGCCCCCATGATTCAATTACCTCCTGCTGGGTCCCTCTCATAATATATGGGGATTATGGGAGCTACAATTCAAGATGAGACTTGGGTGGGGCACAGCCAAACCATATCAATATAATTTATACTTTTATAGTTTTTCTATTCTTCCTATGTCTTATGTTTTAAGGTCATACTTACTACAAAAATGGTAACTTGGTAATTATTCATTGAATCACAAAAAAGCATAGAACTATAAGAAGTAAAGCAGACCGATGCTCCATTATTCTTAGTATCCTCATTAATGAGGATAACAAAGGCAAGAGTTGGAAACAAATGGAGAAGAAGAGAATATAGGCAGATAACTCAGTGAGAGTCAGAGTATAAATTAGGTTTAAGTTGGAGAGAAGTAGAAGCAGAGGAACCAGGTGTGTGTGTGGGGTGTTGGGAGGGAGATAGGGTTTTGGAAAAGGATAATTAGTGATAGAAAGTTTTGGGAAAGGTAAAGACTGTGATTCTAATGAGAGTACTCAAGTTCCAGGCAGAGGATTTCATGATTGTTATTCAACACAGCTTAGCATTTGTTCTGTTTGAAAAGTGAAGAAACTGCATTGTGCAGCCTGTGGATTCTTTTAAGGGAATCGTTATCCATCACAAGGGTTGCTCACCATGCTTAGAGTAACACTCAACTCCTGAGCAAGGTTTATATGGCACTACGAGATATGGTCCATGTCTATCTCCGACTCATTTCACACGACTGGGCTCCTCACTTATTCTGCCACTGCTATTTCTTTCTATTCTTCGATCATTTCAAGTCCATTCCTGCCTCATGGTCTTTGTGCTCAGTAATCCCTCCACTGGAATTCCCTTTACAAAAGTTCCTCCATTATCCATGGGCCATACATTTCAAGACCCCCAGTGGATGCCTGACCCCGTGGATAGTACCAAACCCTACATATACTCATGTTTTCTGATAACCAAGATGGCTACGAGTGACTAATGGGTGGGGAGTGTATATAGCATGCATCTGCTGGGCAAGGGGGATGACTCATGCCTCAGGCGGAATAGAGCAGGACAGCACAAGCGTTCATCATGCTACCAGAATGGTGCATGCAATTGAAAACTCATGAATTGTTTATTTCTGGATTTTTCCATTTAATATTTTCAGACTTCAGATGTCAGTGGGTGGTGGAAACTGCAGAAAGTGAAACCTGGGATAAGGGTGGACGACTATACTGGATCAGAGAAGATGGCAGAACATGGTTGGACTTTGGATCTTCTTTGAAAGCAGAACTGTTGAGGTTTGCATGGGTGGCTGAGTGGATGCAGTGCTGTTTGCTGAGACAGGGAACACCTGCAGCCCAGGTTTCTGGGGAGAGAGGCTGTGGAGACGCAAGAGCTCCAGGTATGTATTGTTGGGTTTTGCAGGTCTCCTAGAATATGGAGTGGAGGTGCCAGGGAAGCAGCTGGGTAAACACTGGAGTAGGGAAGGGCTAGAGATGTAGTTTGGGAAGCCTCAGTGAGTGGATGGCATATAAAGCTTTGGGAGTAGATGAAATCTGGGAAGTGAGCATAGGGAAAAGAAGAACTCTGAGAACAGAGCTGTTGGATACTCCAAATGCTGGATATTGAGAAGATACAGCCAAGGAAATGGAAAAAACGATCTGTGATGTAGGAGTAAAACCTAGAATGTGTTAATCTGTCATAGATGACAGATGAAAAAATAAGCATATGAAAGCCAAGAGAGTGATTAAGTCTGCCAAATTCTGCTGAGAGGTCAATTGAGTAGGTTGAGAACTGACCCTGGATGTACGTAGTTGGACATTAATTTCAGGAGATGATGGCAGTACCAGTGAAAAGCAGTTTGTTCCTACTCATCCTTGGAGAATACTGGGAGCATCCCACTAACTTCAAGAAAGAAGCAAATATTAAAGATGTCTTTGCAAAAAAGTAAGAAAGTCTTCTCCGCTCACATGTTCAATGGAAGCTAGCTATGTAATAGATTAAAAAAAACTGTTTTAACTCATTCTTACATTCCAGTGGACTAAGTAGCAGAGAACACAGGCTATGGTGTTGAAAGGTCTGTGTTAGAATCCTGCCCATTACTTCCTAGCTGTGTGACTTTGGTCAAGCATCTTAACCTCTCAAAGCCCCAGTTTCCTCAACTTTAACTAATAGAGATAACAATGTTGAACTTGTAGTGTAATGAAGTTAAATGAAATATGTGACGTTCTCTTACATAGTGTGTATTTGATAAATATAATTGTTGTTAATATTATTATTTATGCCTCATCTATATTATGAAAGTAGGAAAAGTTAAAATGGGTTATGCTGGAATGAGACCAAAAGAAGAGTGAAGTGCAATGGAAATGAAGAGGCAAATGAAGAGGAGGAGGTCACATCAGGAAGCTGGGCAGCTTTACTGGCCATCAGGCTGGACTCGGAGAGGGAGATGGGACAGTTTGAACCAGCAATGTGATGTAATATGGGGACAGTGATAAGTGAAGAAAATCCTAGGGCTTTGTCAGCCATCTTTTTTGACAGGAGAAACAGAGAGAGGCTGAAAAGTAAAATGACCAGGAAAAAAAGCCAGACATGGCTGAGGAAAGACAAGAGTTATAGTGGAAAGCTGGAAAGCAGCAGACCTTGCCAAGCTCCCCAAAGGCCTGATGAGTTTGTCTTTTCACATTTTCGGAGATGTATCCATGCACACACCTGGGGTATGTGGGGGAAAGTGCTCCCTAATTATGACGTTTTCTGCAGTTGCTCACAAGATCTTTGCATCAGGCACGGTACTTCCATGCCTTTCAGACAGGAATATGTAATTATAGTGAAAAGTTAAACTTTATTATTTTTGTAAATAAACAACACATTCAATAAAGTGTATTAGTGAAAATTCTCCCTCCCACCCCTTGTCCCCCAGCTATGCAATTTTCTTTTCCAAAGGTAGCCAATGCTGTTGTAATTGTTTCTTGTATATATTTCTGGAGATATTACTGATATGTGTAAATATAAAAGGTTTCTCCTGAGGACACAAATAAGGCATGCCATATACACTCTTCTGGAATGTATTTTTTCCTTAACATTCTTTGACAATTAGTCCCTACCGCTATCCAAAAAGCTTTCCTATTTTTTCTTTTAACAAACTACATAAGATTCTATTTTATAGGTTTACTGTAATTCACTTAATCAGTCATTCTGAATGGACACACAGCTGTTTGCAATCTTTCGCTACTGCATAGAGTGCCACAGTGTGGAATCTTTGGCACATAAAAGTCTGCATATGCATGCATAGACATATATAAGGTAAATTATAGAAGAGAAATTGCTGAGTCCAAGGGTCCATGTACTTGGAATTTTAATAGATTTTACCAAAGTGCCCTTCATAAAGACTGTGTCAATTTAATCTCCATTAGTAATATATTAGAGTGCCTGATTTCCCAAACTCTAACACACATTGTTTTATATAACTTTTTAATATTTGTCAAATTTATAGGCTAAAAATGGTATATTGACATAATTTTATTTTGCATTTCTTTTATTATGAAGAGTTAAGCATAGTTATTAATGTTTAAGAAACGTTTGTATTTCCTTTTCTGTAAACTGATTATTCTATTCTATTGTTGATATATTTTTCTTTCAACACTTTAAATATTTCTTGCTTGCATGGTTTCTGAAGATAAGTCTGATGTAATTCTTACCCTTGTTCTTCTATAGGTGTCCACTTTCTGTTGCTATAACAGAATACCTGAGACTGAGTAATTTATAAAGAAAAGAGGTTTATTTAGCTCATGATTCTGGAGGCTGGGAGGTCCAAGATTGGGCTTCTAGACCTGGTCAGTTTCTGATGAGGGCTTCATGCTGTGTAATAACATGGTGGACCATGGATGCATGCAAAGAGAAAGATGAAGCCAGCTGACCTGCTTCATAACAACCTGCTCTTGAAAGAACTAATCCAGTCTCTTGAGAACCGTGTTAATCCCTTCATGAGGGCAGAGCCCCCATGACTCAAAGACCTCTTAACGGCTCCATTACCTCTCAGTACTGTTATGTTGGGAATTTAATTTCAGCATTAATTTTAGAGGGGACAAACCACTTCCATAGTATTCTGCCCCTAGACCCCCAAAACTCACATACTTCTCACATGCAAAATACAATCATTCCATCTCAATAGTACCATAAATCTTAATGTGTTCCAGCATTAACTCAAAAGTCCAAAGTCTCATCTGAGACTAAAGCAAACTGCTTCCAGCTGTGAGCCTGTAAAATCAAAACAAATTATCTACTTCCAAACTACAATGGTGAGATAGGCATGGGGTAGACATTCCCATTCTAAAAGGAAGAGGTAGGCAAGAAGAAAGGAGTAACAGGCCCCAAGCAAGCCCCAAATCCAGCAGGGAAGACATTAAATTTTTAAAGCTCCAGGATAGTCTTTCACACCATATGTCACCTTTTGGACACACTGGGGTTGGGGTAAACTCCTGAGTCTTCAGGCAGCCCCACTGCTATGGCTTTGCCGGGTACAGACTATGTGGCCACTCTCCCAGTGCCTGTAACTATCTCAGGCAGGTGTTGCATGCTGCTGGTGGCTCAACAGTTCTGGGATGATTCCACTAGGCATTGACATGGTGGGGACTCTGGCAGCTCTACCTATGTGGCAAGTTTCTGCTGGTCCCGTGGGCTTCCTGTGACATCCTTTGAGATCTAGGTGGAGAAAACCATGCCTCCAAAGCTCTCGTATTCTGCACAGCTGCAGAGTTAGCACCACATGGACACCACCAAGGCTCATGGTGTGTGCCCTCTTGAGCAGTGGCCCGAATTACACCTGGGGTCACGTGAGCCTTGCCAGGGCAAGGACTGCTTCCCTGGGATGTGGGGAACAGTCTGGAGGTGGCCCTAGGCAGCAAGCCTGTTCTGCCCTCAAGGCCCTAAGTTTCTGAGTCCACGATGAGAGGAGCAGCTTCAAAGATCTTTATGATGCCTTCAGGACCATTCTCCCTAGCTTCTTTCTGTCTGCGCTAATCTCTTTAGCAAACAATTGTCTGGCTGCATCTTTGTACTGACTTTTTGCTCCCTACATGGCCACAATGAATTTTCCAAATCTTTACACTCTGCTTCCCGCTGCTCCTGTAACTCACTGTAAGTGGCCAGAAGTGACCATGCGGTATCTTGAGCACTTTCCTGCTTAGCTATTTCTTCCACCAGATATTCTAGTCGTCTCTCTTAAATTCCACCTTCCATAAAGCCCTAGGGCATAAACACAATGCAGCCAAGTTCTTTGCAACTGAATAACAAGGATGCCTTTATTCCAGGTTCCAATGCCTTTTTCCTCATTTCCATCTGAGACCTCATCAGAATGGTTCTTCCTGTCCATATTTCTATCAGAATTCTGGTCACAACCACTTAAGTAATCTCTAAGAAGTTCCAGACTTTCCCTAGTCTTTGTCTTCTTCTGATCCCTCACTGGAATCTCCCTCAATGCTCTGCTCACAGTATAGGGTTTTTCTAGCCGACTCCTTCAAATTCTAGACACTACCCGTTACCTGGTTCCAAAGCTGCTTTTACATTTCCAGGCATTTGTTATAGCATCAACCCAATGTTGTTACCAATTTTCTGTCTTAGTTCGTTTTCTGTTACTGTAACAGAATACCACAGACTGAGTACTTTACAAAGGAGAAAGGTTTCTTTAGTTTATAATTTTGGAGGTTGGGCAGCTAAATTTGGTCGCCTTCTGGTGTGGGCCACACGCTGCATCGTACATGGTGGAGAAGTGAAGGGGGAGGCAGGTGCGTGCAAACAGAAAGACGAAGTGGGCCAACCCACCTTATAACAACCTAGTCTTGAGAGAACTAACCCAGTCCCATGAGAACTGCATTAATCCCTTTGTGAGGGCGAAGTCCCTATGACTCACCTCTTAAAGGTCCTATTACCTCTAAATACTGTTGACATTGGCAATTACATTTCAACATGAGTTCTGGTGGAGACAAACCACATCCAAACCATAGCAATAGTAAAGGTGTCCCCTGCTCCCCCACTCCACCTTAGCTTCTTTCAAGATATTCTCTTTATTTTTGACTGTCTGCAATTTGAATATATGCCTGGGTTTAGATTTTTTTGGTATTTATCCTGCTTAGAGGGCTCTGAGCTTCCTGGTTGATGGTTTGGAGTCTATAATTACTTTTGAAAAATTCTCAACTATTATTACTTCCAATTTTCTTCCACTTATTTTTCTTTTCTTTCTGGCATACCCATTAGAATATTTATACTTTTTATAATTGTCTCACAGTTCTTTCATATTCTGATCTATTTTTTCAATCTTTAAAAAAATCTTTGGATTTTAGCTTGATAAGTTTCTGTTGACATATCTTCAAGCTCCCTAATCACCTAATCACTTCTGCAGCTGTGTCCAGTTTACTGACAATCTCATCAAAGGCATTCTTCATTTCTGTTATAGTCATTTTGATTTCTAGCACTTCTTTTAGATTCTTCCCTTTAGTTTCCATCTCTCTGTTGACTTTACCTATCTATTCTTGCATATTGTCCACTTTTTCCATTAGAGACTTTAGCAAATTAATCATTGTTATTTTAAGTTTTCAGTGTGATAATTCCAAAATCTCTGCCGTTTTTGAGTCTAGTTCTTGTTTTGTCTCTTCAAACTGTATTTTTTGCTGTTTAGCATGTCTTGTAATTTTTTGTTGAAAGCTAAACATGATATATTGAATAAAAGTGACTGAGGTAGATTGGTCTTTAGTGTGAGGTTTTATATTTATCTGGCTAGGGGTTAGGCTGTGTTTACTCTTTGCTGTAGCTGTAGGTGTCAGAGGCTAAAATGTCCTCTGATGTCCTTGTTTCAGTCTGCCCTGTTGTCTTTGGGATTCCCTAGAGATTCCTGGTGTCTGAGTCTTGCAGTTCTTTTAGTACTAGTGTAGTTTAGTTTAGTTCTAGTGATGTAGTGGTAAGGTGTGAGGAGATGTGTTATAGATTACTATGATTAGGGCGCAGTCTGTTAATGAGCCTGGGCTGGGTATTTCCCTATCTCCACGTTGAAGGCTAGAAGGGGCTGGAGTTGTGTATTTCCCCTTCCCCAGGTTGGTTAGGCTCTGCTCAAATAGTTTTCCTTGAGGGCAGGCCTTGCTAAGAAGAGAGAACCCTGGGCATATTTCAAAATGGTCACTTTTCCTCTCTTCTTGAGGGAAGTAGAAGAGGATTTTTCTCAGATCTTAACAGGGAGAACCTGGTAGGGTTCCTGAAGGTAAAACTCAGGAAAGTGTGGGGACTCCTGTAAGAAAATTCACAGGAGAGTTTTTCGATGAATTCTTAACTCTCAAGCTTGTCACAATGAGCCTCCAGTAATTACAGTTTAAAGTGTTCCTACTGATAACAGCTCCAGCTGTGGGCTCCTACTCTTCTGCTTCTGCTCTGGTAAGCTGTGATTCTCTGTATCTGCCTGTATGCCTCTCCAATTTTCAGGGCAGCAGTTTTCCCTATGACCTTAATTATTGATGGATCTAAGAAGACTTCTTGATTTTCAGTTCATTCAGCTTTTTCCTTGTGTGCATGGGAATGGTGACTTCCAAGCACTTAACATGTTGGATCAGACACCAACTTTTCTTATTGATTTGTAGGAGCTTTATATAAACAGGGTCAGAGGAATGCACATATAAAAATATATATGCACTCACATACAGACACAGATACACACACACATATATCACCATCACTCAAACTGGAGTGCAGTGGCATGATCACAGCTCATTGCAGCCTTGACCTCCTGGGCTCAAGAAATCCTCCCACTTCAGCCTCCCAAGTAGCTGGGACTACAGGTGTGTGCCACCACACCCAGCTAATTTTTTAATTTCTTTGTGGAGACAGGGTCTTGCTATGTTGCCCAGGCTGGTCTCAAACTCCTGGCCTCAAGTGATCCTCATGCCTCTGCCTCCCAAAGTGTTGGGATTACACGCATGAGCCATCGTGCCAGCCAGCATTTTTTTTTTTTTTTCTTTTTTGAGACAGAGTCTTGCTGGAGTCCAGTGGCACGATCTCAGCTCACTGCAAGCTCCGCCTCCCAGGTTCACACCATTCTCCTGCCTCAGCCTCCCGAGTAGCTGGGACTACAGGTGCCCGCCACCATGTCTGGCTAATTTTTTGTATTTTTAGTAGAGACGGGGTTTCACCGTGTTAGCCAGGATGGTTTCGATCTCCTAACCACATGATCCGCCCGCCTCGGCCTCCCAAAGTGCTGGGGTTACAGGCGTGAGCCACCGCACCCGGCCGCCACCCAGCTTTTTATATATTAGAAAAATGAGTCCTTTATATGAGATGCATTTTTTCCATTTCATCATTTATCTTTTGAATTCATGTTTTTCTCCCATGCAGTTAAAAACTTTTTTTTTTGTGTGTGTGTGTGGTTGCACTTATCAATATTCTCTTTTAGGCATTTGGATTCTATGATACATTTAAAAAGGTCTTCACCATTCAGATCATAAGGAAATTCTTCCATTGCTTCCTTTAGGACTTGTTATAGTTTTATTTTTTACATTTAAAATATTTGTATTTGGGTTTTATCCTCATGTAAGTATGAAGAATAAACACTATTTGTGTTTTTTAGTTGTTTATTCCGTTGTTTCAAAACCATTTACTCATAGTTCACTTTTTCCCCATTAGTTGATCATCATATATAAAATTCTAATATGTATTTGGATCTATATAATTTCTATTCTGTTATTGCTTTATCTGTTTATTCATAGGCTAATATAAATAATTCATATGACACTCTGTTCTAATTATTATAGCTTTAAAAAATATTTTAAAATATTGTATGGCTAGTTACTCCTTAATTTTTCTTGTTAAAAAAATTTGTTGTCAATTTTAATTTATTTTTCCATATTACCTGTAGCATCAGTTTATCTAATTTTAAACATCTTGGCATTTTTATTGTTATTGTTTTTAGATTAATTTAGGAAGGATTATATATTTATGAAATTGAATTTTTCTATCTAAGAACATGATATGCCTTTCAATTTGTTCAGGGCATCTTTTGTATTCCAAGAAATATCTTAAAATATTTCTTGGTCAGGCCGGGCATGGTGGCTCATGACTGTAATCCCAGAACTTTAGGAAGCCGAGGCGGGCGGATCACCTGAGGTTAGGAGTTCAAGACCAGCCTGGCCAACACAGCAAACCCCATCTCTACTAAAAATACAAAAATTAGCCAGGCTTGGTGGCACATGCCTGTAATCCTAGCTACTCGAGAGGCCAAGACAGGAGAATCACTTGAACCCAGGAGGTGGAGGTTGCAGTGAGCCGAAATCAGGCTATTGCACTCCAGCCTGGGCGACAAAGTGAGACTCTGTCTCAAAAAAACAAACAAACAAAAAACCCCCCCAAAACCACATATTATATGTATTTCTTGGTCAGGAGCAGTGGCTCATGCCTGTAATCCAAGCACTTTGGGAGGCCAAGGTGGGAGGATCTCTTGAGCCCAGGAGTTCGAGACCAGCCTAAGCAACATAGTGAGACCTTATCTCAAAAAAAAAAAAAAATTTTTTTTCTTCATATAGATCTTGCACATTTTTTTGTTGTTGTTAATTCTACTCCTGGGGATCTTATGTCTCCTTTCCTTCCTTCACTTTCCTTTCCTTTTTTAAAAACCTATTGTAACTGGGGTCTTTTCCTTCCTTCATTTTGTCTTCTAACTGGTTGTTGTTCATATACACTCAGTGTAACTGGTTGTTGATATATACAAGTATATATGCCCATCATTTATTTCTGTGTATTTTGAGAAGACATGCTATTAAAACATTTAAAAGTATATGCCTGTTATAATTGAGGGCAGTGTTACACAATGAGGGTCTGATGTCTATGAACTTGGCTCCACCATTTATTAGCACTGTGGCAATAGGCATGCTACTTAATTTCTATAAGCCACAGTTTCCTCATCTATAATACGGGATAAAATAATACCTCGTAGGACAGTTTTCAGTATTAAGAAGATAAAGCACAAAAGCACTTAGCAGGGTGTTGGAAACGCAGTAAGCAGTCAATAAATGGTGGCTACAAAGGTTCTATCCTCTTACCATGAAACTCAAACCTAGTTCCTGGGGTCACATTGGGAATAGACTTCAACCTTCCCAAACCATTCCCCTCCATCCCATGCTCCTTACAGCTCCTAAACAAAAGCCCATAAGTAGATTGAAGGGTTGTGGGGTGGGGAGGAGGAGAATGAAGGAAACAGATGGAAGGGCAGAGGCCCAGTGACACCTTTATTGTAGAGAAGGAATGAAATGACTCTGTACTGATTTGCATCTGGGGGTCCAGGGAAACTGAAGGAAGACAAGCTAATGAACAAAGCGGGGAAGGTGGACCTTTTCCAAAGGGCCACTTCAAATTTGCAGAGGACTTTATAGCTGACAGGCCACTTTAACCTACACAAACCCGTCTTCACAGCAAAGAGCTGGGACCCGTGAGGAGAGGGCCCGTAGCCACACATGGAGTAGGCAGAGGGTCAGATGATATGGTTCAGACCTGCGGACTCCCATTCCAGTGCTCATTCCTCTTCATAGCCCTCTTTACTTCTCTTGTCATTTATTCCCATTTGGGCCTAAGTACTAAATTGACAACAGAAAAGACAGATGACAAACATGATAGAAAACACAGGAAAGGGGAAGAAAGGAAAGTAAGAGGAGTTAAAACGTTTTGAGAAGAGAGCGCCTCAGGGAGCTTTGGGATTAAAATCAATAACAGTATTTGCTGAATACCCCCATGGGAGAAATCCATAGGGGAACTATATAAGGAATAGTGTAATGATAGCGACTATGCCTTGAGGGTCTATTGTGTGCTGCTTGTTTCGTGTGCATTTTTTTTTCCTTTTACTCCTAACAACAGTCTTTGGAGGCAGGAGTTATTAATCCAATTACACCACGTGTCTCTAGAAGGCAAGGCCTCAGTCTTCTTTGAGTACTAACATCTGTATACTCACTGAAGAAGACTTGTAAAACATACTCATAGTCCTGGACATGGGAGTTCATGGTTTTGCCAGAGCTGTGAAGGAAACTTGAGGATGTCAGCCGTAACGAGTGGGGTGAATACAGGAAAAATGTGATGTGGCCAGTGCAAGGAAGGACATTGTTTCTCTTACTACAATAAGAAAAACAACCAGACCAAATCAACCAACAAAACCAAGCAAGAGAAATCTGATGGGGAAGGCAAAGGGGCGAGGAAGCAGCAAAAGCTTCTTGCAGCTGGAGTTAGGGATGCGGATGAAATGTGGATCAAGCCAACTGCAGTGGGGGAGGCTGCTCAACCTGGGAAAGTGCTCCATCAGCTACTTCGCCCTCTCTTCCACTGCTGCAACGCTTTTTAAAGCGACAGTCACACGCTGCAGGATTCAGAAGCGGAAATGGTCTTTGCTCATTGGATGACAATCTAAATTCAGATCGAAAGAATGTGGTTGGAGACAGCTGGTGGAAATGGTCCCAGTCTTGTCTTCACTGGAAATGTCCAATGTCCACGTGCTGCTCGTTTCTCTTCTTATGAAGCGTCTCCCTGTCTCTCTGGGCCTCTGTTTCTTCCATCGCTTTTCTCCCCACTAAGTAACCATCCCGGCGCATTGTACCCAACTGGTCGAGGAACGCCCCTGCTGTACCCATCGCTGCTGGCTGCCTCGGAGATTAATGCGAGCGACTCGGGTGGTTTATGAGAAGTGACACTTACTACCCAGCTTCTTGTATCTGCCGCCGAGCAGTTAACGTTAAAGCCCGCTCTGTACCACCGCGGATGTGACTGCTGTAAATACCACGGGGCAGGGCTCTCATGCTTCAGAAACACGTAAGCAAGACGCACCGAGCCAGCCCCGGACACCCAATGACCCTGGACTGCGGCAAAGGGGGGTGGGAAAGGAAGAGGGGAGGACCACCTCGCTCTTCTCTCCTTCCTCCTCGCCCGGGCCGGAGCACGCCTTCCTCCCCGGAGGGCAGGGGAAGGTCGCTCCAGGTCGCTGGCACCTCCAGCGCCCCTGAAATCTGCAAATTCATCGCTCCCTTTCGTCTTCAGGCGAAGCCCTCCCGTCCGGAGTAGGGCCAGCCCCAGTTATGCATCTCCAGCCTTTAGCTGACTACTAAGGCGGATCCGACTTCTCCCCCATAACCAGGTTTTGATTCGCTTCCCCACCGCAGGGGTTCAGTCTCTGCTTTCGACTTTGCTTCTCAGTTGCACGCCCCGCAGTCTGGAGCTGCGCTCAAGTCTCGGCAACTTTCACCATCTTGACCCGAGAGTCGGGCCGTTTCTAAGACAATGTGAACAAAGAGGAGCAGGGGGAGGGAAGGGGGGCCCCGCGGGAGGGCTGTGGGCGAGTGTGTGTGTGTGTGTGTGTGTGTGTGTGTGTGTGTGTGTGTTGGGGGGGCGCCGCGCTCCGCGCCCGCCGCCACTGGGGATCCGGGCGCAGGCAGGCTGTCCCGGGCGCAGAGCGCGCCGCCTCCAGTCTCTCGGGCGGGCCCGGCCCGGCAGGGCCCCTGGCGGCCCCCTGAGGCGGGTTTCTTTGTCCCTGACTCCCGCTGGGCGCGAAGGCCGCCGGCGGCTAGCAGAAACCCGAGCCCGCGCAACGGAGCTCAGGCTTCCACGTGCGGCCCCGCAGGGCAGAGCAGGAAGGAGCGGCTGCGGCCCCGGGGCGCCCCGCAAGCATCCAGTGCCCGGCCCTCCTAGCTCAGCGGCGGGCTTCGGACGGTGGAGTGAGACACTAGAACTCGCCTTTCGCTTCCCCGAGCCGATGCAGGGCTTGGGATGGCGCCGCTCGTCCTAAGCAGCGTGGTTTGGGGGCGAGAGGAAGCCTACTGGAGCGCTCCCCTCCACCCAGACTCCCGAAGACGCGCGCCCGAGTCGAAGTCGGGGACAGAGAAGGTTCTCTGGCGCCCCCCTGCCGACTGCTTTGCGGCCGCCGGGACCCGAGCAGCGGGGCGGGACCTAAACATAGCCCCAACCCAAAGATGCCCAGCAGAACGCTCCAAACAAAACCGAAACGGTGGCCGCATCTGCGTGTGTGTGTGCGTGTGTGTGTATGTGTGTGACGGGGGCGAGGAGTTGATCTTACCTGCAACATAGTTTGCGCTTCTGTGTGTGTGGCCGAAGAATGGAAGAGAAACTGCTATGGCCATCCAAGCCCATTAAATCAACTCCCCTTCCCTCCAACTCTCTCAACTCAGTCATATTCTATAATACAACGCAAGGTTACAGAGCCCCAGTGAAAACTAGTTTCCCAGTTTCACTCTGACCTTCCATCAATGTAGCCAGCTAGATTGTAAGTTACCGGCTTCTATTCTGCAGGAGAACTTTGAGTCTCGGGAGACTCAGGGTTTCTTCCTCCCGCCTCTCGAAGTGCATCTTTCATTTGCTTTTCTTTGTAAAGCCAGGGCTCCTCGGCTGCCTCCCAGGAAGTCCTGCGCTCTGGCGCGCCGCATCTCTCCTGCCGCAGAGCGGCGCGGGCAGTA
This sequence comes from Pongo pygmaeus, assembly GCF_028885625.2. Lineage (NCBI taxonomy): Eukaryota > Metazoa > Chordata > Mammalia > Primates > Hominidae > Pongo > Pongo pygmaeus. The sequence continues at coordinate 27,721,384 of NC_072387.2, forward strand.
AGCCGGGCGCTAGGACCGCGGGGAGCCCGGGCGGTCGCGGCGCTACCTTAAACCCAGCCCAATGCCGCTGCCTGCGCCACTCTGCGCGCCGGCGGGGGCTGCGCAGGAGGAGCGCTCCGCCCGGCTACAACGCTCCGCGAGCCGGCGCGGCAACACCTGTTCGCGGCAGCCTGGGCGGCACGCGAGCTCCCGGACGCGGCTCTCCTCGCTCGCCGCTCGCCACCCGTTCTAAGCCAATGGACATCTGCCGAGCCTCTGGAGAATCCTGGATACTAGCTTTGGACGCCTAAAGTTTCTTCTTCTTTTTGTTTTATTATTATTATTATCATTTTTTGGAGGGGGGACCGGGAGGGGAGATTTGTCGCCGTCACCAACGTGAGATTTTTTTTTCCCCTTGAAGGATTCATGCTGATGTCTGCAGAGTCGGTTAGAGAGTAAAAACAGCGCATGCCTTCCTGGAGTCAGGATCCGTAAATTCTGACGTAGCCCGTGCATCTTAAAAATCCCTATAATAACGCCTAGGCATTTAAGTTGCTATGGTCATTCTGATCTCAAACCAAATGGAGAAACTACGGATTTTTTTTCCTTATTACGGTCGGATGGGATGAAGACCTTCCTGCCTGCTAAGAGCTGGGGATCTATCTATAGAGATACATAGATATGTTTATCAGTATGTCAGTGTGTGAGTATAAAGTGGTGGTTTCTTAGACTATCAGTGGTTTGACCTTGAACCTGTGCCAGTGAAACAGCAGATTACTTTTATTTATGCATTTAATGGATTGAAGAAAAGAACCTTTTTTCTTCTCTCTCTCTGCAACTGCAGTAAGGGAGGGGAGTTGGATATACCTCGCCTAATATCTCCTGGGTTGACACCATCATTATTGTTTATTCTTGTGCTCCAAAAGCCGAGTCCTCTGATGGCTCCCTTAGGTGAAGTTGGGAACTATTTCGGTGTGCAGGATGCGGTACCGTTTGGGAATGTGCCCGTGTTGCCGGTGGACAGCCCGGTTTTGTTAAGTGACCACCTGGGTCAGTCCGAAGCAGGGGGTCTCCCCAGGGGACCCGCAGTCACGGACTTGGATCATTTAAAGGGGATTCTCAGGCGGAGGCAGCTATACTGCAGGACTGGATTTCACTTAGAAATCTTCCCCAATGGTACTATCCAGGGAACCAGGAAAGACCACAGCCGATTTGGTAGGTATACCATTAACCCTTTAGTGTCCATGAGATGACGTGTTGAAATTATAACTACCAAGAAGGTGGTGGCCGGGTGGGGGGACGTGGGAAGGGTTCTCCCCTCCTCCCCTCTTTCTCTGTATCTCTGTCTCTCTCTCTCTCTCTGTCTTGCCAGCTCCGAAAAAAAAATGCCTCCGGAATTGCAGATCTGCTGCTGGCACTGATGCAAGTATACACTGAAAGGCCCCCTACTTTTAATTTAAAGGGGGGCATAATTTATAAATATAATACAAGTTTCCAGTTCTTTTGCATCACATACACTGGTTTAGGAAGTTTCTTTTGAATGGACTGATTGCACGAGTTTAAAGCTTTAATCATTAACTACTAAGAACTTAATGCAGTTTCTTGAAGGCAGTGGGTATCTTGTACCCAAATTAAGGTTTTTTTTCCTTTCCCCCTTTCCTCTAGTAAGTATACTGCTTGAATTGTATATTAAGCGCATTGTTTATTCCCCCCTGTGAGGGTCTGAAAGCCCCATAGGCGAAGGTTGCTGACGGATTGTCCTGTTGGGAGGACTAAAGTCATATTTTAGGCTCCGTGAAAAGCAGGGGCAGAGGCTTGGGGGAAAATGACTTGGGAAGAGGCAGGACGCTCAGGGGTTTTTGTCCTTCCAGCTATCAAGTAATAACCTCTGCTTTTAAATTTCCATAGTGTGCAGCCCGTGTAGGTCTCCTGCGTGGCTCTCTGGTGTGAGTGTGTGCGCGCGTGCAAACGCTGCGAGCTAAATTTTAAAGGGCATTCCGAGGATTTCATTTTTCAGCGGAGGGTATTTGTGACTCAGCACTGAGGGCTGCAGACTCGAGGGCTGGTGGCTCTGCCCACTTTATGCCTGCACACACGTGCTTGCCGGGGCGCCCTGAGCCCAACGGCACGAAGTCAGCTAACACAGTCCCAATTGGGTGGACTCTTGAGTTTTTTCCTTACTTAAAAAAAAAAAAAATTAAGCGCCAGTTTGGGCAACTAGACTGTTGGAAGGAGTTAACTTCTGAGTGAACCCACCTGACAACACTTAAACTAGGTCGTAAAAAACAAAGTCCTGTGGTGATTTTTCTTCCTCATGCTTTAGTGCCAGATGTTGAACACAATCTAAACTGTATGTTTAGCTTCGTGCGGCTGCGGATGATGCCAGAAGGTGAGGAGGATTTAGGCCTGGACTGGGGATGGTCCCAGATCCAAGAGGCCCAGGATTTGCTCCTCGTGCTCACCCCTGAGCCTAAGCCCACAGCTGAGTCTAGTAGTGTGAAATTGCTCTGGCCGTCTCCACTCGCTGCTTAAAAAAAGTTATAGCTCTTTGCTTTGCAATTATTCAGTTGAAATATAACTATCCCCTCCCCACCCCAGAAGTAAAGGTAGATTCTGGTTGTCGCAAAGAGAAGACTAAACTTTACTAAAAGTGCTGTTTCCATCTGGCCTCTTTAAGGGCTGCCACCCTGCCTAGCGTTCGATACCAGAACAACAGGCAGTGGGCGGCCCTGGGTGGGCGAGCGAGTGTGTCCGGGGCCGCGGCGGCCACCCTCAGGGTGTCGGGGCCGCGCCGACCGAAGCAAGCGGCGTGGGCGGCCGGCCTAGGTGTGCCAGGCGGCCGGAGCTCCAGCCCTCCCGCGCTCGCGGCCGGCAGGTGCCCGCTCGGCCGCCCGGGCCCCGCGGCGCACTTAGCGGCTGCCCGGCCGGCTCCGCGCGGTCCTAAACGCGCTCGCGTTCCGGCTCCCTTTCCGCCCGGCTCGGGTGCGCCCTTCAGTGCTGCGGGGACCACGGGGGCCGGGGGGTGGCAGGCAGGGGCTGACACACTTCTGGCCGCGTTTAGGGAATCCGGTTTTTCATTTTGGCCCAAGTTGAGTCCCTTCGATTTCTCTTTGTGTTTGAGAGTGGGTCTGGCGGGGCTGACAGCCGCCGCCCCGGGCTGCGCGGTGGTTTGTGGTGTGGGAACGGCTGGAGGCGCGCGCAACGGCAGGAGAGTTGGTGGCGGGGACAGAGGACGGGCTGGAGGTCGGACCCCTGAGCTCCCCTGTCCCATTCCGTGTCCTTCTTCTGAAGCACGTAGCCCGGTTTTGGAGACTCGAAGGGCTCCGTGGTGCCCGGGAGGTGGGTCGGGGGACCCTGGCCGGAGCCGCAGGGGAAGGAGTGGGGGTGGGGGGGACAAAGGGCCGCGGAGGCGGGCGGAGGGGGCGGCGTGCTATTGTTAACCGCTTTCCGAGAGCAGAGCTCGCGAGCTCGCCGATCGCGATCTGGCTTTCCCGCGCCCCCGCCTCCGCTCCGGCTTCACAGCCGGGGGAGCCCGGGGTGTGCGCGGAAGCGCGGCGGGGGCGCACGGCTGCAGGGGCGCCGCGGCGGGCCTGAGCCGGTTTTATTGTGTGGATCAGCCGAGCCTGTCTTTGAGAGACCCTGTTAAAACTCCGGTGCAGCACGACTGGGCCCTGGTGTGCAGAGATTATGGGATGTCCTAGTTGGGGTTTCTTCACGCACGCCTTCCCTCCATGATCTTTTTTTTTTTGATGCAGTCACCTTTAGGATAGGACGTTTGCCACATGCAATCGAGTCATTAGAAATCTCGTAACTCTGCCACTGGGGAGAGCGCGGATGCAAGGACAGGGGCCACGCGGGAGGGGAGGGCAGGAGAGGCGCATTCTAGGGTGAGCGGATGAGGACCGCGGCGGGCTACAGTGGCTCAATAGAGACCGTTAAACAAAAAGCTAGACTCCTCACCCCTAGAGGTCAGAGAAAGGTGTTGTCAAGGAAGTGGCATCTCCACTCCTTAGACGCTCTCGGTACAGTGTTAGGGGGGATGTGGGGGCTGGGGGGAGGGGCTAGGGGTAGGGTTGGATGGGAGGGGAGCGGAAGCCCCGGCCCAGGTTGGGGACTGGGGGCGCCGAGCCGCTAGCTAGCCCGTCGGCCTGGCGTCGGCCGAGGGGGAAGGGCGCCCTGGCGCTCCGCTGTGCCACTCACTCTGGCTGGGATGGAGTTGAGTGGGTGGCTGTGCGCAGTGGGGGTGGGGAAGCAGGGTGAGGCAGGAGGGTTATTTAAGTCTTTTATCCGGTTGCAGTGAGAAGCGGGCCCCCGGGGTGACAGCAGTGCCGCGGTCTCCCGCTGCTGCCGCTGCGGCAGGTCCCAATATTAGCAACCTCCGCAGAGCGGTGGTGCGTGTGCCGGGAGCCTCCTACCCTCGCCTTCCCAGCCCCGCCCGGAACGAGGCCGCGGCGCCGCTAGGACCCCGCGGCGCGCGCGGGGAGGGCGGAGGGAGGGCACAGGCGCCGGGAGGGGGCGAGGGGGCTGCGGCGCCCCGGCTCTGGCACACCTGGCGCTCCCGCGCGCCGCTGCGGCCTCACCTTCGGCCCTCCTCCTCCGGCAGCAGCCTCTCCTCCGCAGCCCGGTCCCCCTCTGGGGACTTCGTCCTCACACTCAGTTTCTCTAGAAAAGAGTAACTGTAGGTGGGGGGTGGGGTGGGTTTACACTTTGATTAAAATAGAAGGTGCATTTTCTACCTGAAATCAAACAGCAGAAGGAAACGTGCTGGAAAAAGGATTTTTGCCGCCCCCATACAGCCGCAGGTGACTGCAGCTGCTGGCAAGCTTGGCAGTGACACAGCAGCGGCAGTGCAGAGGACGTGGGGGTGGGGGAGTCTTACTGTTCCAGCAGGAGCTGCAGAGGTGACAACTTAGGTGGGACCTTGAAGGAGCCTTTTTTTTTTTTTTTTTTTCCCCTCGGGTTGGTGGTGTGGAGATAAAATTGAACAAGGAGAAAAGGAACTCGCAATTGTATCTCTGTGCAGTAGGCTGGGGGAGCGAGATGTCTTGTTTCATCTGTATATCTATATACCTATATATAGAGCTCACTTTTAAAGCGCTCCAGCCTTGCTAGATGGACAAAAATGTGAGCAGAACATCATTTGGGGAAATAGTAATGTAAAATAATAAAAACATGAACGCTGGGCCTGATCTGCTATTTAACTTGCTTGGGAAACCGAAGTCTGTTCCCTTTTTGGCTGGGGTTAGGTAGCTCTGAAAGGCCTGTCTTCATCAGGACCTCAGATGAGCACCCAAACTGGGGCTTCCATTCAAAGGGGGGGTCAGGTGAAGGTTTTACTAGAGGGGAGAAATATGATAGTATGATTTTTTTTAAACAGGTGTTTAAAACTTATTTCCAGGGTTTTGAACTTTAATTCTGTTCTATGTATCTGACTCTTCAATGTCTCAGGAAAACACTGGGTGTTTAAGGAGATGGTTTTAGGATTGCTTCAGGTTCTGGAAAAATTAGTGGAGTTATAACTCCCATTCAGTTAGTCATTTCCTATATAAACTCTATGAGATGTGCTCAAGTTGCTACAGATCCGAACTTACCCCAGTGCAGGATCTGAGATGGTTGATCTGGCAGCCCTGGTTCGAGCTTCTCTGGGTGAGCAGGAAGCTCTGCAGGGAAGAGGCTTAATCATGAATTTTCTGCAGCCTCATGCCCTGCGCCTCTCGACAGTCTGCATACATTTGTGTGGTCTGAAGAGTGCGGTTCTGTCATGTGTTGGGGGCTCTTAGGTCAGAGAACCATGTCATGAGGGCCAGAGTGGAGCAACTCTGACTGCCTTGCCCTCCCGCTGCCTTGCATGGCCTTGGAGGTGAGGCCCAGCACAGATGGGCTCTAGGGGGCGGTGCCAGCTTTGGGATAATGGTCCATGTGAACAGAACTGGGGCAGCCCATCAGCTCTGGGGATAGTCACTAAAAGTGAGTCTGGGGCAATGAGGAAGGTCCGGTGTGGTGATTTTCCTGAAATAGTCCAGGCATTGACCTGGTCTCTCACGGACCGTGGATGATCTCACACCTCATCAAATCCAGTGGCGTCCCAATGAGCATGTCCTCATTTGGAACTGTTGACTGCTGTGGAAGAGAACAAAGAAATGACAGCAGTCATCGACCCTGTGCTTCCCATGTCACCCTATCACTACCCATTACTGTGGGCCTTCTGAGCTAAGGATGTCAAGGCTGTGTCTGCCCAAAATGAGCGACAGGCTGCCATGGTACACATGTGTGTGCCACAGTTCTAATTTTAGGCACAATCTCATAATTCCCTCCCTTTTTCCTCCCCTCTTCCTTCCTTCTTTTCTTTGCTCTTTCCTTCTTTCCCTTTCTGTCTCCTTGATCATTAAACATTCAGATGTCTCTGCACAGAAGGCTTCTGGCTGTTATTGATCCAGCCCCCTCTGCTGCCCAGTCATGTGAGCAGATAACATGTGGAGTGGGTTGTACTCAGGGAGTGTAGTTGGAAGCACTTGCCTGGCACCGGCTCCACCCCAGAGAGAGGTGAATGGACCTGGTTGAGGTTATAGAATTTATTGTGGACAAGAGGGTACCAGGAATGATGAGGTTTCTGGTCTGGTTGGGGTGGGATCCTGTTGCGGGGTTGCCAGATCTTCCTGACCTTACAACAGTGGAATTCTTTGCATGGGGGAGAATGACTGTGACTCCTACATTCAGGTGGTCTGCTTGTCCTTCCATCACTGAGGTGACCACATAAAAAGCTGGGCTGTTATTTTGACGTCTCTATTTTTAAGGAACTGCAGAGAAATGGGTGATGGTTTGAGGTGATGAAATCTTTTCCACCTGGGGTCTCTAGGTAGTTTCTTCTTGCTTGGATAGCTTTTTGGAGACTTATCTCAGGTATTTATTTTCTTGGGAAGCCTCTGACTTGCCTTCAGAAACCCAGATGAGCTGCCCATCTTTGGACTGCCCATACCCTGAACAGCTCCCTCTCAACTGCATTTGCCACACTGTTGTTATATTTATCTGTTTACGTGTCCTTCTTCCCAACAGATGGTGAGCAAAAATTTGAGGGTAATAGGACCTAGGCTATATCCGGTTCATCTTTATATACTCAATAAATGGCATGGTGCTTGGCTTATAATAATCCCTCAATAATAGCTTCTTGAATGAAAAAGTGAACGAATATGAATTACAGCTGTCTTGTCAATGCCAGAAAAAGAAACTAGATAGATATCTTAATATCTTCATTTCTAAATTATATAATAATAATACTTGCAGAACTCAGCTATATGAAAATGGTACAGAAATCACAGAAACATTAAAAAAGGTAAAACCAAATGTAAGATGTGCATAATAGTTAAGGAAATAGGTTTTGGAGTCCAATTGCTTGGGGGCTAATTATTAACCTCTTTAAACCTCAATTTCCCCATTTGTACACTGGGGATTAGAATATTGTAATGCCTAGAGTTGTTCTGGGGATTAAATGAGAGAAGGCCTCTCATTTGGCATAGACTAAATGCTCAAGAATTTTCACTATTACAATTATCATTGCTGCTGCTGTTTTTTTTTTTTCTTGATGTTCTGCAGACCAGGCAGAGAAAAGGTTTTGTGAAATCACATGCACCTTATTCTTTGTTGGACCTGATGGGCAACATTGGCTAATATTCATTATTAGTCCTCAGCTACTCCGTGTGCAGGGAAAACAGAAAGATCATCACATGCTCCCTTAGAAACTGCAAATATTTTTTAGTTTTATGATTAAACCTTTCCTTATTGACCTGGTAAATTAAATCATTCAGACCTCAAAAGGGGCCAAATGTTTCTGCATTTCATCTTACAACAAAAATTGAACATTAATTAACTCCTTACATTAATTTCAGGGTATGTATGACCCACATTTTGGTGTGCTTTCAGGTAACTAAGAAGATATTCACATACATGTGACTGCTAATAATAATAAAATGCCAGAATTTTAATTATTTTGACTCAGAAGAATAGTACAATGAAATAAAATGCATCGAAAAGGGAGTGCATCTCATGAAAAATGAATCTCATGGAAATATTGCCTTATTTATATTCCCATTTGCTTTGGAAGTAGGGAAGGCTAGTAATAAACTGGCTTCTTTTAGATGTATTTTCCATCATAGAGTCATAGATTATTAGATTCAAAACACAATTTGTAATTTCACTTTTTTAAATATACTGTTTAACATCCTATTAAAATAATTAAATTAAGCACAAGATAAATTTGTTACATTTTGTCCTTATAAAAGAATTAGGAATACCCCTTTAGAAGAAATAGCTCTTCTTTTTTACATCACCTTGGAATAGTTTCCTCTTGAGTTAATCCTTTATTAGATTTATGCTGTTCATGTCTTCTTTTGATTGCAGTACCAGTGTATTTTGTGAGAGTTGCAAAATTAATTGTTGAAAAATTCATGTAAGTGCTTTTTTATTGGTCACATGAGACTGACTATAGCACATTGTTACCCTAAGTTTTTTTCTGAACTCTTAAATGTAAGTAAAATTTTTAATATTTGAAAGTATTTTTAAAACAAGAACTCAATATTTGATATGCATTAATGTAAGGTCTACATAAAATGTAGCACTTTAATTTACAATAAAAAGGAAAAAATGGCTGAGTACAAATAATATTAGCAGTGTCCGGCCGGGCGTGGTGGCTCACGCCTGTAATCCCAGCACTTTGGGAGGCCGAGGCGGGTGGATCACGAGGTCAGGAGATTGAGACCATCCTGGCTAACACGGTGAAACCCTGTATCTACTAAAAATACAGAAGAAAAAAAAAAAAAGAAAAAAAAGCCTGGCTTGGTGGCTGTCCCAGCCTGAAGTCCCAGCTACTCGGGAGGTTGAGGCAGGAGAATGGTGTGAACCCGGGAGGCGGAGCTTGCAGTGAGCCAAGATCATGCCACTGCCCTCCAGCCTGGGCAACAGAGCGAGACTCCATCTCAAAAAGAAAAAAAAAAAAATTAGCAGTGTCCTAAATATACTGTGAGCTAATCATCTTATAACCACACTATAGTTAGAGAAATTGAAACTGCTGTTGTGTGGCCATAAAATTCTGGATTTATGCCCAGTTTAGGTGTTATTCTTAGTGAGGTAAGCAAGGGGAAAGAAGGAAGTAAAATAAGATCATTGTGTTGATTTGATTTTGGAATACAGCATTCCATGCCTACTTTAAATCAAGAGCAGTATTTATCTCTGCAGAATATTATTGTTTTAATTGCTTAACTATCTCTTTGAGGTTTAGATAAGTATAGCAAAAACCAATACTTTGTTTAAGCAAAAATATTTGGGATGTATGTGGGCAGTTTTAGTTTTCTAGATAGAGTTAAAAAAAGTTAACACAATAGAGAGCTGGATAATTTTCTGTATAAACCAATCAAGGCTTTAGTTAGCACTTCATTCTCTTATTTTGAGAGACTATTCTCTAAACAGAAAACTTTTTTTTTTTTTTTTTTTTTGCTACTTAAACAGGTATTTATTTCTCCCAGTTCTAAAGGCTGGGAAGTCCAAAAGCAAGATACTCACACACAGATACTTAACTTCATGTTTATAAAGTGGAAATAGGTTGTCTTTTTTAAAAAAAGTATTCTGTTTAGTGAATGGTCTTATGTCTCTCAAAATAAGAGAATCACAGACAGATGCTTAACTTCATGTTTACAAAGTGGACGTAGATTATCTTTGTCTTAAATTCTACTCTTTTAAGTTAATTAGATTATGTACACACTGGTTTTTCTGTCCTATTCTTAGCATATCTATGTAGATACTAACTTTTTAATTTTTAAAATGTTTTGTTTATTGTGTAAGTCATGTTGGTAAGTAGTTTTGTATCATTATAAGATAGAATTTAGTTGAAAATCAATTCTTTTACACAGTGATTTTCAAAGAGAAGACACTTCTTTAACTAGTGCGGGGTTATCCAAGTGGGGAGCTGGGCTCAGTGTCCTCTCCAAAACCCCATGGATGCTGAGACTCTAAGGACATGCTCCGTGATCTGACCTGTCCTCTGCCTTCTACCCTTTGTCTACAGGCATTCTGGAATTTATCAGTATAGCAGTGGGCCTGGTCAGCATTCGAGGCGTGGACAGCGGACTCTACCTCGGGATGAATGAGAAGGGGGAGCTATATGGATCAGTAAGTACTGGAGGGACTTCATCCAGCTTTATGCTCCATGTTTGATTTGAACAGCTGTCTTTTCTCTGGATTAAAAAGGGCCAGAAATGCAACTGAGTCTGTTTGGAAGGCGAGTGTAAGTTTTTACTTTTTGAGGAAAGCCATTTTATTTTTATTAATAGATAAGCAGCTCTGCATCTTCACTAGACCAAAGTTGCTAAGAAAATGCTTTATTTATATGCCAAACCATCTTAATTATCAAGTAAATAAAAAAATTTACAAGTGTGAAAAATCCCATCTCCTTGTATTGAATGAGAGTTATTTTTGAAATGAATTGAAATGATCTCCTCCTAAGCTTTGCCAAGCATTGTAATTAAAACTAGAAATAGACCATGCAGCGAATCTAAACTCTCTCTAAGCTACATCCAAGATTTTCATTATGCAGAGAAGAAGGGAGATGGAAATTGTTGTCAGATATTTTTGTATGCGAATAAGAATATTACGATATTGTAATTATTTGCAAATGTTATGAATTTCTTTTTTCCCACTCCCCATCGCCACTAGGTTGTAAAGTCCTCATGGCAGACAGTGAAGAAGTATTTATTGTGCTCTGCCAGGTGCCAGACAGGCACTGTTCTAGGTGCTGAGGTGTGAATGAGACAAAGTCTACTCTTCCACTCTGTGGCGGGGACTAACTTTCCATCATGGTATCACTTTACTCCTATTAATGCAGTACCTAAAACACAGTGCATGGTACGCAGCAGGGACTTAATAAATTTTTGCTGAATGTATAAGTATGAATAATATATACTAATTTGGGTTTCCAACATTCAAACTTGTAATGAAATTAATCTTTAGTGTTTCTTTCTCTCTTTCTTTTCTTTCTTTTTTTTTTTTTGAGATAGGGTATTGCTGTTGCCCAGGCTGGAGTGCAGTGGTGTAATCATTGCTCACTGCAGCCTGGAACTCATGGGCTCAGAAGATCCTCTTGCCTCAGCCTCCTGTGTAGCTGGGACTATGGGTGTGCATCACCACACGTGGTTAATGACCATTTTTTTTTTTTTGTAGAGACAAGGTCACGCTGTGTTGCTCAGGCTGGTCTTGAACTCCTGGCCTCAAGTGATCCTCTTGCCTTGGTCTCCCAAAGTAATTTATTATTGCAATTACTGGTGGTCAAATGAGAATTTAATCCATGTTTTCTGAAATATGAGAACTTTAGTTTACAAAAAGTTGAAAATGAAAAGAAGCTTAGAATGAGAAAAGTTTTGGAGTTCTCAATACACAGAAATGAAGGGCAAAAATTTTTCTAGATAAAATTTTCTACCATTAGGCTTGTAAAAATATGTATATATAGATACACACATATATATAAAATGCTAAAATGTATTTGTAAATATAGGATTGACTTTAGCTTTTTAAACACAGTGGATGGTTTAGGCAAAATTATTAACTCCCTACACAACTTTTGTGAATACCTTTAAGTGTGAAGAAAGATAAGATACAAGATAAAGTAAACTTACATTAAAAAAATAGAAAATGATGTTCCTTTTTGTCACAACTTCAGTGTTTTTTGTTTTTTTTTTTACTTTTAGGTATGTAATGTGGGTTTGAGTGGGTCACAGTTGAACTCAATAAAATGCTTTTTTTGTGTGTGTAGATGAGAAGTTCTGAGTTTTAGTGTGTAGATGGAACTTTATCACAGTGGCCTCCAAATTTTTTGATCACGTATCCCCACCAAAAAAATTTTTTTTGAATATGCATCTCAACATATGCATTTCAAATAAATATACTTAATTTGAGTGTGCATCTCAAATATTAAATTATTTTAAAATTGTATATCTCAAAGTATACTTTATATATGTTATTTTATAAGAGATACAGCTAAGGAAACAATTTTAAAGAATAGAATGAATGAGGAAACCTAAATAGGGGCCCTACGATTTGTTCCCCACTCCAAGGATCACCTTGCACACCCCTCTGAATTTTTCCCGGTTGAGAGCTGACCAGTCTTTCAGATGAAATCACCAGCATGATTCAGACTCCTGTGGTTTATTGGTTGACAAGGAGAGCATGTCTAATTTTGTGTTCAGTAAAGCTGCTGGTAGGATTGTTGCCCGGGCTGAGTCTCATTTCTCCTTCTGGATGATTTAAATGGTTTCTTACTCATGCCTTCCTGTGTGGCACACCCCAGTTCCTAGCACAGTGCTTGGGGCAGCATAATAGGGACACTGAGTGTAGACGCACGGAGTGCCAGTGACAATACTGTGGGACACGGCAGCCAGGTAGACAGCTGGAGAGTACCATCTTTCCCCTTTTCTGGGAAGCCCAGCTGTCTTCTTAGGTTTTCTGTGGCTCCTGGCTGCCTCACCTTGGGCTTTTTGAGCACACACACAGTGCGTGGGCAGGAGTAGACTTGTCACCACTGCCATACAGCCGCACATCTTGCCAACAGTCCAGTCATGGAGTCCCAGCCAGGCAAAGGGCAATGAAACAAAGAGTAAAATGGCTCTTCTTCCATGTGTGCTTGAGAAGTGCACACCTGCTCACATGAAGAGTGCCCAGGCATGGAAACTGCTCCGAGGAAAGGTGGCTGCGAGAGACACTTTTCCGTATTATGCTTTCCTTGTGGAAACGTCTTCAGCTGCTTTCCTGCGTCCCTAGTCTTCTGTCTCCAATCCATTCTCCACACTGATGGCAGAAGTACCTTCAAAACCCAGACAGGAGTGTCATTTGTGTGTAGAGATCCCTTCAAATACTTGCTTTTGAAGGATACTGCCCACATTCTTTAATGTGGCATCCAATGCTTAGGATGAACCGCTGCTTGGATCTGCTTTGCCAGGAGCATCACGTGTGCCTCTTTGCCTATGCAACTCGAGTCTATTTGCTGTTTTCCAAACACATCATGCAGTCTGATTTATACTTGTGGCCAAGTGAATTTCTCTCTCAGATGCCTTTCTCTTGCCTTCTCCACCTGAAGAAGCAGGACTCTTTATTTAAAATTCAATGGAAATATTACTTCTTCTGCAAAACCTTCATTACACCCCCAGTTCTAATCCTATTTATTCTAGTTAGCATTTCTTGTGTTTTCCTTTGGGCCCTAGGAATACTTTGTTCCCATTATTACATAAGTCACAGTACAGTTTACAGTGTGGTCAATTGTATTTCTCTATTCCCTAATGTATCTAAAGGGCATGGACCACATTCTTTTTTTTTGAAGGTTTCCTAACACACAGCAATGGCTCTTGTACATAGTAGGTGCTCAATGAACGCTCATTGGGTTGAACTGAATTAAAAATTATGATTATTTCTGTCCCTCATTGGATGCATAGATGTGGCCTCACAGTATCTCCCTTGTATGGCTACTGTGTATTTAGGTCTCCAGTTGAAGGACAAATCACCATCTTCCATTTCTATGCATAATTGGCTTGTGTGTGCCTGTGTTGTCTCTGGTGTGTGTGGCCCGAGGGGGATGAGGCTGAAGCTGGAGGAAAGATAATGTAGTGTCAAGAGCATGGTTAACTCTCATTCTGTATCTGCTACGAAGTAGGCACCAGGCCCTCTTTCTCCTCTTCTGTAAGATGAAGAGCTCAAGTTAGACATCTGGAATGTCTCTTCCCGGTCTGGATGGATCCCAAGAATTCTGTAGTTTGAATTTCTCAGCCTTCTTTCTCAAGTCTTCTCTGTCTGACCCATGATGTTCTCTGTGCACACAAAATGTTTGTGCAGTGAGACCTTTTTGTCTCTTTTGTAAGGAGCTGGGAGGGAGGCTCCTGGGCAGCAGGTTATTTCCCTTTGGTCTGTTCCTCCTGCAGGTGAGGGGGAAGGTGAGAGTGAAAGTCTTGTTCCTCAGGGGCTGGAATCTCATATTTCCCATTGGGTTTGCGGTTATCATTCCTTGTATGGCAGTGAGAATGAGGAGTGACTAAAATATCTCATTTTCATTGTGATGAGCTTGAGAGAAGGAAAGAAATGGGCAATGGTTGTGTTACTAAATACACTAACATTTGGAGCCTCCAGGAATCTTTATCTGTGTGAAGTTGCATGAAGCTCGGTAAACTAAATTGGAGATTTTTTTTTTTTCTAAACAGTTAGAAACTGATTTCATTATGAAAGAAGGTAAATGGGAGATTTGGGGAAATCACTTTTATAAAGTAAATGTGTAAATGTGAAATTCATTTAAAGCGTATTTTCCTATTTTGGGATTAATTTTCTCTTTTCATCTGTGTAGTTTTTGTTTGCTTGTTTTTGTCTTCAGGTTTACCTTGAGAGTAGATCTAAAAGGTCAGAGGTAAATGGGTTAATACTTCTTCAGAAAAATATACAGGATTCTGATATCCTATTAGAATGTGGAAATAAGAAAAACTATATTGCTAATGGGTATAATGATTTGATTAGAAGGAGAACATGAATAATTTTAACTTGGGGATGGTGTTTGATTATTGTATTCATGTGATAATTTGTCCATGTATCCATTCATTCATTTGCTTATTTATTTCATATTTATAGCTTTGACTCATCTAGCACTGCGATGAGTGCAAAACAATGAAACAGATAGTTATACTTGTAAATAATTCGGGCGGTGTGAAATTTCTCATAGTAGGGGAATGGCCAGATGTTTTGGCATCCCAGAGGAGTGTTTAAATAACTGCTTGGAGGGGTTGAGCGGTAGCATTTAAAATGGGTCTTGAGGGATAAATAGGAGCCTCAGAAAAGGAAGGGCAGGCAAGTTAGGTCACATGACCCTTCAAATGTCACAATTAAAATACGCTGCCAGGTTGAAATTTCGAGAGGATGTTAGATTACACACATACACAACACACTTGGCCAAGGGATTAGAGTATTCATTAACATTGGTTACTTTTGTTCTTATCAAAAAGATTAGAGGCATGGCTCTGATAATTACTTTTAGAGTCTTAATCTAAACTGTTTATTATAAAAATACTTAAAAACGTTTTTTGATGGAGTCTCACTCTGTCACCCACGCTGGAGTATAGTGGCATGATCTCAGCTCACTGCATCCTCCTGCCTCAGCCTCCCGAGTAGCGGGGATTACAGTGCGTACCACCAAGCCTGGCTAATTTTTGTGTTTTTAATAGAGATGAGGTTTCACCATGTTGACCGGGCTGATCTTGAATTCCAGACATCAAGTGATCTGCCAGCCTCACCCTTCCAAAGTGTTGGGATTACAGGCGTGAGCGCCATGCTCGGCTTTCAAGATACTTTAAAGCATCAAGAATAATTGACCATAATAAATGCCTCCTTAAAAAAGAATGCCATGAAAAAATTAATCTCCTTCAAGAAGCTTGCATTTAACAAAAGGAATTGACCTTTTCATTAAAAAAGGTAGCTGGCACAGGTACTAACATTGTAAGGATGTTGGAACATACAGCATGGAGTCTGCAAAAGTGACACTGGAGGATGGCGCAGAGATGGGGGAGGTGCTAACATTTCTGGTTTGTATCCCTTTGTAGCACTTACATTATTTTTCCCAGAATTGTAATTCCTGCTGGTCTCTTTGTTAGATGAGATTTTTTGGAGTCAGAGTCTTTGGCTTTATAACTTTTCTGTTTCTTGAAGGCCAGGCAGGGCAATTTATTTGCAGTTGGCACGTGGTAAATGTTTGTTGACGCAGTTATTCACTCTGTCGTGAACACGCACATGCAGTGTCTACTGTACATGAGCATCAAATAGTGGTAGCACTGATACAGGGTTGTGAACTTGTAGAGTCAGGGTGTTTCCACAGGAATTAGTCAGCTACTGAAACTGAAAATGAGAGAGGTTAAGTGACTTGCTCAGAGGCCCAAAACTTGTAGATGCAGAGTGAGGACCAGCCTCGTGCTGACTGCCTCAGACCAGTACTTTGCAGCCATTCCTAGCCTCATCCTGACAGGTGCTTCTTAAAACAGGTGTTTACTAGTAGGTTTGGTTATGTTTCCAAGGACACAACAGGGCCCTGGTTTATATGACTCCATGTAATCAGTAACCAAGGTATGATGGGTTTCAACTCTGTTTCCAAAGAACAGAAAGTTTCCTTTAGTAAATACCTCATTTGGGGCAGTTTTTTCCGCTGGGCAGACACACATGAGTCAAAGAAGTTTCTTGCATGGTGTTCCATATTGTGGGGCAGGAGGCAGGAGCCCTTTAGGTCCCTCTGTCCCAGAATTGAGGGACATATCCACCTCTTTAAAAGGAGACAATGAAGTATCTCAGATCCTTATAATCCTGTATCGACTTAGATTATTTTTATTATGTTATTTGAATATGTGCACACATTAAACTAGATAACTAGATATAAATTCCTTATACCTCTTTGACAACTGTAATTCAAAACATTTATATGCCAAAATTCAAGTTAAATAGCAAGATCAGTAAAATGCACACTGACACAGTGGATTTCATATGAAGGAAGCTGCTCCCTGACTGAGACGACGATGCTGCCTCACTGTAAATGCAGCCTTGGCGCTTGGTGCAGCTTCCTGTGAGCTCAGGGTGCCTGTTCTGCAGAGCACCTCAGGATGACTTGTTCCCCTGCCTCACTTCTTACTATGTGAGTTCCCGGGACAACAAATGATCTCTTCTGGTCTTCACTTATCTCAGACACACCACCGATGTACTCAGTGTGCCTTTTCTTTTTCCTGTTGGTCCTGATGGTGAAAGTATTGTAGCACTGTGTACCACTGACAGTAATTTTAAACCCCAGTCCATTCTTGGGGGACAGTTATGTGGTTGTGGGATGGTCATCTGTGGGCTCCTGGATACCCTTAAAACAATTCTAGTACTTTTTCATTGACATGGAAAGGCAAAGTAAAAACATTCTTGGAGAGAACTTGTGGCCCTGCAGATTATGCCCTTTGCCTTCTAGATATCTGCGGTGCCAGTGTTGGAGAACGTTGCATAGGCATGAAGCTCTGGGCAGGGTCAGAGTTGGGTACGGAGGCCAACCCATGCAATTCATCAGAGACCCCCTCGTCTCCGTCAGGTGCTCTGCAGGAGCAATCTGGAGCCACTTTTGAACAAGGAGAATAACCTTATGTGTTCGTGGAACAGGATACCACAGCACATGGCAAGGACCACTCAGCTTCTGATTTGTCACTGTAGTGGTTCAGTTCCGATTGCTTTGATGGGAGACGCTCAGACACGTCCTGTACAAAGAATGCAGTTCACACAAAGGAGATGAATAGGTTCATTTCCTTAGTAACCTACCTGATAACAGGCATGCTCTGGAGATGGGTGGTTTTCAACAGATATTTTAAGTAATTGAGCATTGTCTTATGCTGTGTTTCATATGTGCGTGACCAATTTTCAAAGAATTGAATAATAATTCTTAGATGATGTGGAGGGCAGCTTCTGCTGTATGACTGAGTCCATACATCGTCCTGGTTTTAGAGACGAGGAGGTGAGATTTTAGTGGCTTAGTGACTTGTTGAAGGTCACATAGATGATGACAAGTCAGGATTTGAATGTAGGTAAATTAGTAAATCTTGTCTGATACATATGCATGTTAAAAGTGGCCATCCATTTTTGTAAATAAAAAATATATTTACTAGAATTAATCACATGAATATTTTTAACTGGAATTAACCATATAGTGGAGCAAGGTTTTAATATTTCTTACACAGACGTGATTTTGGAGGATTTTTTTTTTCCAGTAGCCTAGTTTTAACTTAGTGGTTCATTTGTTTCCTTAGCATCTATACTTCTGGCCATTAGTTAGTGGACAGTCATCTTTTAAAATAATGTATCTATTTGATTTTAGTTATGGTGTTGAGCATGGTAACTACATTTACTAATTGTCTAAGGCATACTTAAAACATCCCAAGCTAGTATAGAACACAGGTCTGGAGATTTTCCAGGTTTGGGAAAGGATTATTTCAAATTTTATTAGTTGCTCAGCAGAGACATTTCCCATCTGGGATGAGAATTTGGAGGAATATTGTCGTGGGTTCCCAGGAACATGCTCAGGAATCCCGGAGCAGAGTTTTCCTGAGGACAGGTGCAGCTTTCGCACACGAACCCAATGCCCCTCTTTCCCACGCTGGATTTTACTCTCTTCCCCTCTTCACACTGCTGCATTTTCTGAAGTCCCCCTGCCTCGGTCCCTGCCAGAGAAGCCTGATAAGACAGCCTGAGAGAGTAGTTTTGGGAAGCCCTGAGTCAGATGCCTATTAAAGCTGCCCCATTTTGTAAAGCAGAGCTCTGCGAAGTCAGGGACTTGGTGACTGTGGTTCCAATGGTCCTGCCAGTACTTAAAACCGAGTCTTGCATGCACTTGTCACCTAATGAATGTTGAACGAATGAATGTATTGTCAGTGGGATCCCAAATCATCTTTTTTTTTTTCCTACAAAAAATGGACTAGGCAGACCCTAGTTGATAAGTACTTGATTCATGAATAGGTATTTGAGAGCTGCAGGAGTTGACATGTAGACCTGTGGTTCCTGATTTTGAGTATAAGGTTCCTTTTTTGATAAAAAGTGTTAGGGAGCCCCACATGCTAGTAATTGCACTTCTAAGTGTCTTATGATTGAAAGAATGCATTATGACAGCAACTCCTCTAAATTCATTAGCACTTTCAAATGAATTCCTCACTGAGCAGTCTGTGTGAGGGTCTTTCTTGTCTGTGGCTTGCTGACAGTGCTGACTCCTGCTTCCCCTCATCCTGAGCCTTGAGGCACACTGGAGAAGTCTGATCAGCTTGTTAAGTTAGGGTCTGCAAGGATAACAAGGTGACGGTGGCTTCAGGGACAACAGAGGCCCAAGCCCAGCGTCTCCAAGCTCTTCCTGCCTCTTCCACCTCCTGGCCTCCTAAATCCTGGCATTCCTTCCTCTCACCTCTCCCACATCGCCCCTGTTTTCAGAATGGATTGTTCATCGCATGGAACCCTGGAGAACTCCTCAACCAGAGCCTCAGTGTCATGGACAGTTCCTGAATTGCAGAGCTTCCTGCTTCTCTCCGGGGTAGCGTCGTCTCTCTGGGTTCCCTGAGTTAATACTGTTGCACAGCCTGATTCAGAACAGGGCTCAAATTGGAAGCGCTCTCTAATCAGTCACTCATTCGCACACTTGCTCACACACTCACACACTCTTCCATCCACACATACATGCTTACATGCTCATGTACACATTAACTCTTCTGTTCACACACTCCCATTCACACAAGTACTCCCATGCTTACACACTCACTTGCTCACACACATTCTTTTCACAGTTCACTCACACACACTGACTTGCTCACTCTTCCATTCACAGACATACCCACGTGCTTACACACTCACTTGCTCACACCCACTCACACACTAACTTTCACCTACAACACACACACCCTCATACTCATGCACTACCTCACAACCCCTTCTTTCTTGTTTTCTTTCCCAAAGTCAACAAGTCTTATTGATTACCTACTAATAATGCATGCTGGGTGCTTTGTAGGTGCTGGAAATACGTTGATCCTCATTATTCACAGACCCTGGTTTTTGTGAATTCGCCTACTTAACTAAAACTTACTTGTAACCCCCAAATCAATATTTGTCTGACTTTCATGGTTATTTGTAGTCATGGGCAAAAAATGTGAGTAGCATCCATGCACACGTTCCCAGCTGAGGTTGAAGAAGACGCTGTTCTTGTCTCAGCTCTGCTGGAAGCAAGGGTCCTTTTTGCGATCTGTTTCGTGTCATGTGTCACGTTTTGTGCTTTTTATTGGTGATTTTGCTGTAGAAAACATCCTCAGTGTAATACTGAAGTGCGGTCGAGTGTTGCTAAGCGCAAGAAGGCTGTAATGCGGCTTAAGGAGCAAATACGTGTGTTAGAGAAGCTGCTGGTTGTGAGTTTGATGTTAATTAATCAGCAACAGATATTAAATGAGGTGTTCAACAGAAACACACATAAAACAAGGTTACGTATCTGTTGGCTGACAAAAATCTTATGACCAGAGGCTCACAGGAACCCAACCCTGTATTTCCCCCGGGAGCAATGGTTTAGTATTCTAGGAGACTTTATAGAACTTAACTACCTCAAATAAGGAGAATCAGCTGTACCTACAAATGCAAATGTACTTCCTCATGTGGGTGATCTTAGAGCTGATTCAGGAAGAACTTGCAACTTCGTTGAGAGAGTCAGACATGTAAACCAAGAATTATGATTTGGTGTGATGAATGTTAGAATTATAAACAAAAGGGGCTTGGAGAGCTTGCAGGAGGGAGCTTAATTCTAGGAGTAGGAGAGAATGTCAGGATTATTCGCAGAGGAGATGGAGAAAAACAGGCAGGTGTTCTCAGTAGAGAAAGCTTTTCAGCCAAGAAGGCAAGTTTGCTGCAGGGTTTAGAAACATGGAGGCTTCTGGATGTCCCCGGATTCTTTGGTCTTTCCTCTGTCCCTGTCTCATCTGCCTCATCGTGTCTCTGCTTCTGTTTATCCTAGTTGCAGCATCTTTGCTGACATGTAGAGAGTCCTCCCCTGTCAGCATCAGCAGCCCCTCTGGGGCTGTTGTTCAGCATCCTGGCCCGAGAGATGCCCTCCATCCTTACAAAGTGGAGTGGGAACCACTGTCCTGGGCCAGCTTTGGCAGTGGCCTGCTCGCCTCACCCCTTCTGACTCCCCCTCACCAGGGACTGACTTGAACTTGCTCAGAAACATCATTTGTCAGCCGGCTGGCCTGGTGTGCCTCAGTGGCACTGTGACAACCGGCTGAGAAAAATGTCTGCATCCCTGACACCTCCGTTGCAGAGGGCTTCCCCCGAGGACTAAAAAGTTATGGTGCTAAGTGTGAGAGCCACACTCAGAGCTGTCCTTCTTCATGCTGTCTGTAAATGCCTACAATCCTGACATTAGTTGATTCTCTTTTAATCTTTTTTTTTTGGTAATTCTTCATTGAAATCTCTGTTGAAGTTTGCTGCTTCTTTGTAATGAAGTGCCCAGAGCTTAATGCAGTATTCTAAGAACAGACTTGCCAAGGTCGTACCAAAGACATCCCTGTCCCCATGGTACATAGCGTGATTGTTTTGCTGTAGCCCTGAATTATTTTTGCCTATTTAGCTGCCATGTTGCATTGTGTGTTCACACATAATCAGCTGTCTGCTCTCAGCTTTAGGTTCTCCTGCTCTCTTCCTTTCTTTCTCCCTCCCAACTTTGCTTCCTCCCTTCCTTTTTCCCCCTTCTTTGGTTTTCCATGTGAATTTCTGTGTTTCAGATATTTTTCTTCTGGTTGTGTTGACTTGGCTTGTATTCTTTTTCCTTTTCTCTCTCTCTTTTTCAAGCTGATTTTCATTTTGCTGTGTTTTGATGGGAGACTCTAGTCTATACTTGCATGCTGACCAGTTGCAACTTGGAGATACAGTACGGTTAGTGGAAGCACAGGCCCCGGAATCACCACTTTGTCACTCACTGGCCCTGCAGCCATGGGCCGTCTTCTCACTCTTTCTGAGCTGAGGCTATAGAATGGGCTAACGATAGACACTTCATAGCTGGGCTGTGAGGATTAGAGAAGATGACGCCTACAAATTGGCACATGTAGTGCTTGACTTTTGTGTCTGCTCAGCACATGCTCGTGCTCCCAAGCGTGTGGGGGTGACAGAGATGCTGTACTCACACAAGAGACACACTGACACTGTGTTTCTTGTGAGTTTGAATTCCAAAATTAAGACCCATGACACAGCCTCCGAAGATAAATAAAAAATTTCCTCCAGATCCAAACATGACATTCCTCAAATTATATATTAAAATGCCAACAATAAAGCCTTATTTGCCAAGATTAATTTTACATACTTTATTCTCATATGCTGCTCATGATTATTTTATCTGCTCAATTAAAGAAATTTCTTTTATGAGGGGTTTAATTTACTTCGTGATTATACTTTATTATTTTTTAAATGGTGAACTTACAGGCTGCCATAGCACCCAAAATGCTGTCATCAGAGACGGTCTCTCAGGGTTAAGGCACAATTTTTAAAAAGGTCCATGCCAGCATATTCATTTGGTGTCTTGGAGGAATGGAATGACCAGATGGTCAGGTCACCTTATCCTTGAGAGAATTAGACATAGCTCACCGTAGTGTTGAGGAAGGGAAGGGCCATTTCTATTAATCTATCAAAAGGTGGGGTCAGCATAAGGGTTGAGTTCCCGAGAAATCGGGGCTGACTTGAGTATAGTGGGGGCTAGGAGTTGGGGCCCAAGGAGTGGGGAGGGTACCAGGGACAGCTTCATCTCCCTTGCATTCTTGCTTAGGACTTCTCTGTGGGTATTGGGTGGACATGGGGTGCTGAGGGGACATGGTTATCTGCTGTGGGTGTCTGAGAAATTCAAGAGCCACGTGGAAATACATAGTGCCCAGGGGTCCCTGGCATCATTGATCTTCAGGGTGCGTTTTCTCTGCCTTGTGCTCATGTCCAGCTGCTCCCCCAGATTCGAGTGTGCTATGACATTGCTAACTTTTTGGTTTCTTATGGGATTTGGCTTTTCTTCCCAGTAAGTTCTCTTTGGGCAGTTCATGATGTAGGGTTTATTGGTCAAGCAGACAGTTCATGAATGAGCCCTGTCTATTGAGGCCAACATTGGGAAGAGGATGCGGCAGGCCCCAAAGTGCAAGGAAGTAGCGATGCCTTCGAGGACTGTATCCTCCCAGTGGTCTCCCGGGGAAGAGAAGGAGAGCCCCTGGGGCCAAAGTGGCTGTCTTCTTCCCTGTCCTTTCCTCCTTGAAACAGCAATCTCATTCTCTGCCGCCTTCTGGAAGCGTGAATGCAGTCTGTGTTTTCCATCCTCTGCCCCTCCCTGCTGCAGTGGGCAAGTGATGCAGCCCGTTTCATTTGGTTTCTTTCCCTGTTTTCCAACTGAGTCCCTTTTTCATTTCCTGTTCAATACGTCCTTCCAGAGTTACTGTGGATAACTTTGCTTTCCACATTTTGATGTTTCCAAGACTGAATCACTAGAATCTTAGGCTTACAGGGACCTTAGACATCTTAGTGCAATTTCTTCATTTTTACAGAGGAGAAAATGGAGCCCCGGGAATGTTAATCGACTCGCCCACAGTTACTGGATTATGTGTGTGTGTTGCTGGAAGGTCAGCATGCCTCTACTAGGGACACTCTGTGCATCTTTTAGTTTTTCAAAATCTGTCTTTGAGCTTATACTGTCATTCTATTTGTTAATCTTTCATTTTCTGTCCTTTTATTTCTACAAATCATGTGCTGAATTTAGTCTGCTTTCTCTATCATAGAAAGTCTGGTACATTAAAAAAAATTCTGCCCCTTCCAATATCTCCCATGATTATCATGGGAACAAAGTAGATGTAGTCAATTGTCTTTATAGAATGTCTTTCTTGAATCCTTATTTCCTTAATTTTACTTCTCAGCCTTTTAGCTTTCCATTTCTTCTCTGTTGTCTGCCAATCTGATCCTTCAAGGGCATTCTAATCTCAGCTTTTACTGAGTAATATTTAATTTGAAGTATTTTCAGCTTTTGCATATCTTTGATGTGCATTTTAAGTGATCATTGAATTATTTTACTACTCTTACCAGACACTAGTCTATGGGGGAAAAATGTTGTATGTGATTTTTTTTTTCAACTTGGTGTTGTAAGATGTTAAATTTGATGAATTTTTCCTGTAGGTTTGTTTATGGAATGATTAAATACATTGACTAAACATTAACACAAGCAAAAATACTTCTTAAAGTAAATATTAAACTTTGAAAACTTGAATTCTATTATTCCCTGAGCAAGACTTTCTTTCCTCTGTGGGAGTGCCCCTCTGGACATGTGTTAAAAGTTTATGAGCTAATATGATTTGCTAAACAAACATTCATTTTTATAGGCAGCTTCCAAGGAAGACCTCTCAATTGTCTAGTTTGTCCTGTGGTATATTTGGCAGGTTCTGTCCTTGGCAGCAGACTGGGTACCACATGGTTGGTGAGCATGCAACACTGAAGATGTGTGCTTCATGTGTGTGTGTTTGTGTGTGTGTGTGTGTGTGTGTGTGTGTGTATGTGACTAGATTCAGCCTGGGACCCCTATCATTGAGTTCCCAAATACTGACGTAAGCAGCTTCTGGGAAAGGGTCTTTTCTGTTTTCTTTTCGTTTTTTATTTTAGGTGGAGGAGGAGTGGAGAGAATTTAGGAATTCTTAGTTTCCTATATACTTTGATGAGACAAAATGAAAAATGGCCTACCTACTTGGTTTATTTTGTTTATGTGGACCAGACACAACTGATTCAATTGTTCCCACAATTCTGATGGCAATTTTGATGGCCAGGAATGTGGATATAAAAGCAGGGCCCATCTGGAATACTGGGGAATTTAGAGGTTTTGGAAAACGGGGCTTGAGGTGAGCCATATTGAGTTGGGTCTGGGTCGGAGCTTCTCATGAAATAAATAGTGCCCTCTTGGCTCGTCTCTCTGTGTTTGTTGCTTTCTGTCTAGTTGGGGACTTCTCCCATGAGAGGAGAGTGAAAAGACCTGGCTTCTTATTAATGGTCCTTTAGTCATTATATTTAATCACCCTGATCCTTGCAACAGCTCCCATTAAGGCTTTACTGCTAGATTATTAATGAGGAAGAGTACACCTGTACGAGTAATTGTGGTTAAGGGAGGTTTAAAATATCATGACTGTAATAAACAGTAGATATGAGAATGAATGATTACATTGAAGTCATTAACTTATGAAGTGTTTGGGACCTCTACAGTGAAGTCAATGTCTGTACAGTCACTGATCATAAACTGATGTGTTGTAGTAGTTTATAACATAGCAGTAAGTAGTCTAAGCAGCCCATTGAGTAGAATAAATGCAACCACGTGGACAAAATGACACCACATGTTTATTAATATGGAAATTATGTTTTAAAATAACAGCATGGCATGAGTCTATACGTTTTCAATAACCATTACTGAGTCTTGACTTTTGAAACAACTCTGGCTTCATTTTTTAAGTGGGCATAGATACGAATTGAGCATAATGTTGCCCGTGTGGATTACACATTTTCAAATTGTCTAATATTTTTAAATAGTGTCAGTATAAGTTTATGTCTTATAACATTCCTAAGCATTCCCTGGGCTGTACTATAATTTTCACATTATTATCTCATACTTTGGTTTTAATAGGATTTGGTAAAAGTTTTGAAGTTTTAATTTCATTTTTTCCCACTGCTTGGAATTTGATGATATAAAATGAAAAGAAGTTTCCATTGTTGCTAACATTCACCAGATTTTGTTCCAAAGCATGGACTTTAGTAGACTTTTGAATTAAATCCACATTCTCCACCCAAGCCTAGTGATATAATCCAACAGTTCAAAGATAGGTATGCCATAAACAGCTATAGTTAAATAATCTAAAAAAAAATTAAAACATGGAAATACAATAAAACAAGGATTGATCACTTTATAGTGGAATACTCTATAAACTGTCTGCATTAGAAACATGTGGTGAGTTTTAAAACATCTGAATTCTATAATTCTAGAGTGTATAGTTTATTTGAAGGCAGACACTCCGTCCCCCACCCCTTCCCTTCATCCGCACATCTGTATAAGAATACAGGTTAATATTTTTTGCTATCCAAATTTGCATTCATTTATTTTTTATTTAGAGAAATGATTTTGGAGTAGAAATACATAACATAAATATTTTCATCTCAACTAAATATTGTATCACTAAGTACTGAAGCGTGATCATAAAGAGATTATTTCTGTAGATCTTGCTACTCCGTCTAAAACAAAAATCACACATTGGCATAATCCCCAATAAAAGGAAGAAATTATTTAAAAGCATATGTATGAGTAGCACAGTCTTTATAACTTTTCATGATAATTTTAATTTTTAAGGGATCTAAACTGATCTGTGTGGCATAATTGGTGTAATTGTAGGAGCTTAAATGTACCAGTGATTTTGCAATGTCATGTTTGCACAATCTCATTTAACTTGTTGACTGAAGTTATATAACCCTCCTGTGTATGGGACAATTGGAATTAGACTCAGCCATCACAAAAAATGCCGGCTGTAGATTATACTGTTTTTCTTTTGTTTGTTTTTGATTTTTAGAGACAGGGTCTCACTCTGTTGCCCAAGCTATAGTGCAGTGTCACAATCACGGCTCACTGCAGTGTCGACTCAAGTGACCCTCCTGCCTCAGCCTCCTGCGTAGCTTGGACTACAGGTGTGCACCACCATGCCCAGCTAATTTTTTGTTTTGTAGAGATGGGGGTCTCACTATGTTTTCCAGGCTGGTCTTGAACCCCTGGCCTCAAGTGATGTTTCTGCCTGGGCCTTCCAAAGTACTGGGGTTACAGGCATAAGCTGCTGTGCCTGGCCAATTATACTGTTTGAAATTGAATAATTGGCTTTATTTTCTAAGTTATGTGTGTGCGTGAACGATGCTCTAATAGCCTGCTAGGTAAATAGGGCAGTGTTAACTGGCAGTGAAAAGGTCAGTTCAATTTCTTAGCATATTTACTTTTTTAAAAGGGGGGTTTTCATATTCTTTAAAAAAGTATAAAATGAGAATCTTTTCTTAAGCACTGAAAACAATTTCATGTTTCATTCTTAGATAGTGATACCTCTACCACTGTGGAATTTTGTTCATGATTGCTATTTTCCTCCTTTTTTTTTTTTGAGACGGAGTCTCGCTGTGTCGCCCAGGCTGGAGTGCAGTGGCACGGTCTTGGCTCACTGCAAGCTCCGCCCCCCGGGTTCACGCCATTCTCCTGCCTCAGCCTCCCGAGTAGCTGGGGCTACAGGCGCCCACCACCTCGTCCGGCTAATATTTTTGTATTTTTAGTAGAGACGGGGTTTCACCGTGTTAGCCAAGATGGTCTGGATCTCCTGACCTCGTGATCCGCCCGCCTCGGCCTCCCAAAGTGCTGGGATTACAGGCGTGAGCCACTGCGCCCGGCCCCCTGCGCCCGGCCCCCATGTAGGACTCTTTTTACTATGCTTAGTGAAAAGTGAAAAGTGGGAAGGGCCTGGTCCCAAGAGTGTGGTGGCTGTGCTAGGGCTCCTGGAAACTTCTTGCTCTGGTGGCTTCATTACATAATAACAAGATCCTGTGGCACAGAGCAGGCGCAAATTACTTCACATCTGGGCCTTGCTGTCCCATGTATTTTAACTGGAAAAGTTGCATTTGCTGTTTTCTAAGGTTTATTCAGGTTCTAAGATGTTAAGATGTTAATGTGATATTAACAATACTGTTGTTGACTGGGAGCTTCCTCGGTGTTCAGCACTGCTCTCTGATTGGATCTCTGTCACAACCCTGCCTCAAGACACTTATTACTAACCTGTTTTAAAGATGAGTTTACTGAGACTTGGAGAGGTGAGAGAACCAGTTGTAAAGCCCTGCAGCTAGTGACGGGTGAAGCTGGGATAGGAGCAGGCTTCTCACTCCAAAGTCAGGCTTTCCCGTCACATAAACTCATTATCTTCTGCTGGGATTTTTGTGTATCTGTTTCTGGTCCAAGAAAAACCATTGTGCTATGGGTGTGCTATGTATGCAGAGGAAATATAAGCCAGCTCCTCACTCATGGCTCAAAAAGGAGGAGGAAGTGTTCTACATTTAAAATAAAGTTTAATTTCATAGTGTTTGTAGGTGATGTGATTTCCTGCTGCAAAAAAGAAAGCTGACTTTTAATTAGTTTTTCTTGTCCCTTGTAGAACTAAAGGCTCATCCAATCCCATCTTTCGGTCTCTTTTATTAATGATAAAATAAATGCATATATTTGTTTAGAAATTTCACTTAATTACAGCAAACCGAAACCAGCTATTTTTAGCCAGGAATAATCTTGCCTGTGAGGAGACTATTATGCAAATGGAAGTGAGGACTAAAATAGCCATTAATGTCTTTAACACATTTAAACTTTTATCAGTTTCAATAGAGATGAGAGGGAAGTCACATTCAGCCCAATCTCCCCAGCATAGGAGGAGGTTGGGTTTCCCCAGAAGAGCACCCCTCTAGGCCCACATGCAGAGGAGGGTGCAGGAGTGCCTCTCTCCTGTGCACCCCTCCTGTGGGGTAGAGCTGCTTCTCCTGGCCACCCTCAGATGAGAGTATTCCAGTTTGGGGTGGGGCTTGGTTTCTGCGATTCATTCTGTCCCCATGAGCCCAGCACCAGAGGTCTAAAGTTTTCCCATCCTTTTTGTCCTTGCCTGACGCATTGTTTTTCCTTTCTGCTTCCCCCCATTTCAGCTCACTTAGCAAAACTTGTCCAGTGAGATAGTATTTTGCTAAAAACCTACTCAGTGTTTCCAAACACATAGAAGAGCACCTGTCAGGAAGTGCCGGCCCTCATGACCTCTTGAGTGTGGTTTAAGCCTTTGGATTAGGGAAGGGACCTACAGAAGGTGGCCTCATGATGGGCTATGGATTGATTTGGTCAAATTCTCTCCCTTTCTCCTCTCCTTTGCTCTTCTGACTTACTCTGCAAGGAGTTGGGGGTAATGGATTCTACCCAACTGATATCTATGAATTCATTTTATTAAATTGTGTCCTTAACTACATACATGGAAAGAGAACTGTCTGTATTTTGGTGATGTATAAAGTTTACTGTCTGTCCCCTGGGTCTGAATGATAGAAACGAATGTCCTTATCTGTATTTGCTTATTTGTTTTCTTATTTATATAAGGTGCCAGGTAGGTAACAGAAAAGAAACTATTTCTAACAAGTTATTTTCGTGTTTACTGTTTTAAACACTAAAGATATTGATTTTAAAAGTTTCAGTTGAACAGTGAGAAGAGCAAAAAGACCAGTAAGTCCTGTCACCTTATTTCTCTAGGGGCCAGCTTCAATGCACACATTTTTGCCTGGGGCATGTTCACGGCTTTGGGATGTTGTGTGTGTGTGTGTGTGTGTGTGTTATTTTTGTTGTTACTGCCCATGAGTATTGCAACCCCAGGAGCCCTAGGTTGTGGGGTTCAACTGAACCCCAGCTTTCATAAAGCTCGAGTGGAGAGGAAGTGCAGTCCATCTGAGAAGATGCAGAATCTTTCTGATCTGGATCAGTGCACGTTTCTTCCTGGTATCTGTGAACCTGAGAATGTAGCTTTTTTAGTTAGGGATCTCTTCTTCTATCCAAATTCAAGGAAAAGGAAGGCCAGAATATTTGCTTTTACTTTGGATTCAGGAAAACTCACTCAGTCATGATAGAAGCATTATGTTTTAAAATGTAGACTGAGAATTAGGATTCTGCATTAGAATTCTCCCAGGGGCCTGTTAAAAATGCATATTTTGAGAATTGCTGAATCACAGTTTTAAAGGTTTGGGGCTCAGAAGTCTGCATCTTGAAAAGGCATCTCAGGTGATTCTGCTACACACGGAATGAAGTTTAAAAACCACTCGTAGAGAGTAGTAAGTAAATGCTGCTGCTAAAAAGGGCAGAACATATCTGACATCGCTGGTCATGTTGATCTCTGCAGCAGGTACTTTATAAAATATATACTGGTGTTAAAGCTGTTATCTGAGCCTTGCCAGAGGCACAGGCTCTCCCTCCCAGTGTGGTCACGACATAGCTGCTCTAGGAAAAATGGGAACAACGTATGACATTAGGTGTTCCTTGCATTTGACTCAATCAAATGATTGGTATGTGCAAGAGTTTAACTAGAAAACATTTAGACTCTTTTGTGCTTTAGTCATTATGAGTTAGAGATTAGAATGTAGTTAAATTTGTAGGTTTAGGCAGTTTTTGCACAATGCATTAAAATGGTTAAAATGGGCTAAAACATCAGTATTTTCTCATGGGGGTTATATTGTGTAGCAACGGAATGTTACTTTTAATATTGAATGTAGCTAATTTTGCAACATATGTATTTACCTTTTTAAAAAATTTTAATTTTAATTTTTAGTTCTGGGGTACATGTGCAGGGTGTGCAGGTTTGTTAAATAGGTAAACGTGTGCCAAGGTGATTTGCTGCACCTATCAATCCATCACCTAGGTGTTAAGCCCAGCATGCATTAGCTATTTTTCCTAATGTTCTCTCTCTTTCTTTTTACAGGAAAAACTAACCCAAGAGTGTGTATTCAGAGAACAGTTCGAAGAAAACTGGTATAATACGTACTCATCAAACCTATATAAGCACGTGGACACTGGAAGGCGATACTATGTTGCATTAAATAAAGATGGGACTCCGAGAGAAGGGACTAGGACTAAACGGCACCAGAAATTCACACATTTTTTACCTAGACCAGTGGACCCCGACAAAGTACCTGAACTGTATAAGGATATTCTAAGCCAAAGTTGACAAAGACAATTTCTTCACTTGAGCCCTTAAAAAAGTAACCACTATAAAGGTTTCACGCGGTGGGTTCTTATTGATTAGCTGTGTCATCACATCAGCTCCACTGTTGCCAAACTTTGTCGCATGCATAATGTATGATGGAGGCTTGGATGGGAATATGCTGATTTTGTTCTACACTTAAAGGCTCCTCCTCCTGGAGGGCTGCCTAGGGCCACTTGCTGGATTTATCATGAGAGAAGAGGAGAGAGAGAGAGACTGAGCGCTAGGAGAGTGTGTGTGTGTGTGTGTGTGTGTGTGTGTGTGTGTAGCGGGAGATGCGGGCGGAGCAAGAGCAAAAGGACTGCGGCCTGATGCATGCTGGAAATAGACACGCTTTTACATTTCTGATCAGTTGTACTTCATCCTATATCAGCACAGCTGCCATACTTCGACTTATCAGGATTCTGGCTGGTGGCCTGCGCGAGGGTGCAGTCTTACTTAAAAGACTTTCAGTTTATTCTCACTGGTATCATCCCAGTGAACTTAAAGCAAAGACCTCTTAGTAAAAAATAAAAATAAATAAAAAATAAAAATAAAAAAAGTTAAATTTATTTATAGAAATTCCAAAGGCAACATTTTATTTATTTTATATATTTATTTATTATATAGAGTTTATTTTTAATGAAACATGTACAGGCCAGATAGGCATTTTGGAAGCTTTAGGCTCTGTAAGCATTAAATGGCAAAGTCTGCTATGAACCTGTGGTAAATTCATGCAAGTAGATATAAAAGTGCATGGATATGAGAAATTCTAATGACCCTAATGTACTAAAGGCGACAATCTCTTTTGTGCCCATATTATTGTAAACTTATGCACATCGCTCATGACACTGAGTATTCACTCTTCAGACTGCTTGTTTCATAGCTTATCCCAGAGGATTAAAGATAAACTGGGTCTCAAACTTTGATTCTGTGTCTGCAATATTTCCTCTCTCATAAGTGACTCCACTATTGTAACTTCATGGTTGGAAAATATGAGGGTTGGTATATGTCTTACTTGTTTAAATCTATCGCAGAATATACCAAAGCTAAATAATAACTATGCTTTTATTTTAGCCGATCTCCAGAATGACAGTATTAACATCAAACATTGTATTGATTTAGAATTCTCAAAAAAGGAAAAAAAAGGACGTAGCACAGACTATTTTTTTAAAGACGTAAGAACCAGATTAACAGGATCATACTTGTAAACTTTTTTTGGTTCACTTGGCTATCAAATATGAAATTATAGAAGTATCATAGGGGTCGTTGTAACATCTTTTAGAGAAAATGGCTATCAGTGTGAACTGTCATAATTATGTGGTAATAGCACCCTTAGTAAAACTTGCAAAATGAAACTAATAAATCGTTATCAGTAATGACAATGAGGGGGAAAGTATTATACTTGTTGACTGTGTTTTGTTTTTTAAAATGGTCTCCACAAACGCTCAATTTTTTTAGAGGGGATGTTACTATATAGAATATCTTTTACAAGGCTTTTATAACATTTTATGCTGAAAAGCATAAGAATACGTATTTCTTTAGTAGCAATAATTTTGGAACTTGCCCTTGGGCAAGCGAGACTATTTCTTACTATATACTAAGGAGAAAAGAGCCAAATTCTTAAAGCAATATTTAAGAAAAAAGGAATTTATAACAAATTCTCATCTACATATGACACTTTCTAGCCAGTTGTGTTGAGAAGTGGAAAGTGACAGTTTAAACATGTGTTGGGATTTATGGAACTAATTTTAAAATTTACTATTCAAACTTTGTTTTGCTCTGATGCACATTCTCTATGAAAAATAAAAGTGTGTCACTGGTGAGTGACAGCTGTTATGAGCTAGAAGCGCATGACTTCTTGTTGTGACGATGTCTTGCCTTTCTGTGGTCCAAGTTGGAGTACATGGCAATGCCCTCCTGCTGATGTGCATTAAGGAAAATCTAAGTCTAATATTTGGAATTAAGAGATATTTTAGGGGGAGGGGACAGAAGCAATGTAAAATAGTTGATTTATGATAAAGCTCAGAATGTCCTCTTCATTTATTTTCTTGTTTTATTTTCCTTTCTAAACAGAAACTGCATTTAATTCCAAAAAGTAGTATTCTTATTTATTATTTAACCCTTTGCTGCTGCTAAAATGTGCACATATTCAGGCTTTAGTTTTTCCAAAAGGCATTTTTTTTTTTTTTGGCTGAAAAATGTTAAACATTTGACCACAGGGAAGAATCAAGTTTCTAGGATGTCATAGGTATACTATGTAGCACTGAAAAAATTGATTTTAGGTGACAGCCAAAAGTAGTCTTAAAGTAGCATGAGACCTTAGATAATTGACCTAAAAGAAAGAAAATTGTGAAAAAGACTAAAATCTTTATGCATTCCTATAAAATGCTACTTTAAGGTCTACTTTTGGAATTAATTTTGTTTTGGTACTTTTTTTTTTTAAGACAAGCAAATTGTTATATGCTTTTGGCAATTGATACAATAAACTGTAATGGTCTGTAAATAAATAAATATTGACTCATGCGATTTATGTAAATAGTCGAACTGGGAGAGTGGATGGCTCAGGGTTTCGGCGTGGGCATTGTCTGTTGGGCGGTAGAGTGAGTCATCCCCAGCTCATGGGTTTGCATCCAGTTCTTGTCTTAAGAGACCCAAAGCCCGGTGAATGGCAGCCCTGAGCCACTGTGGAATGGGGGTTCTGGTTTCACAAACAGATGCTTAGATAGCCAAACCACTGTCTTGTTGGTGCCAACACTTGCACTGTGGTCAAAGATTTACTGAGCATGGGCTGAACAACCTTCCCATCTGTCATGCAAATGTCCCCAAGCAGTGGTGAAGGACATGCCAGGTCAGTTTTGGGGAACCTGCCCTGCCAGGTCCTGTTTTGTAGATAAACAAATGGCTGCCTTCTGGTGTTTCTATTCTATTTCATCTCATTAACACTACAACCTTGTGTTATTTACTTGATAATCTGTAATTGTATGTAAATACATACAGGATTATGTAATTTGTGTAAATACATAATTACAGAGTTTTGAAAACTGGTATTTTTTACTTGATGTCCATTTTGGAGCTGCTTCAGATTCTGTACCTACATGAGCCAATGGAATTTAAAAAGCATATTCTCCTTGCTCTTACAGCTGTGCTATGTGTTGAGGGGTTGAGGGTTATGGGGGATGGAGGGGAAGGAACAAACATATCCAGATGTGTTCTCTCTGTAAGTGTTCGATGAAGAAGCAAGTAATGTTCTGGGAGGAAGATTTATGAACTTGGAGCGAGGGAGGCTAAGTGTGTGTGCACATTTACGTGAACGGGTGAATGGACAAAGGCATATTGTTTGAGGTCAGATTCTGTTTGCTGCCATCACTTGACCTTGAAATGTGCCAAATTTAGATCCACCATTTGTGGTCACTTGCACGAAAAAGCAATGAAATGGTAGGGGTGGGGGAGTATGCCAGATGAATTAGAAATACTAGCCACCAAGGCCCTCTCAAGTGTACGTGTGTATACATGTGGCCTACGTGCTCTGTGATACCCACATGTATCCATAGACATTTCACATTTTAAAACTTATATTTTATTCTTAAAAGTGGAATGGGCAGGAATTATAACAATAAATTGTGTTTACTTCTTTAGGACACAGTCCAAAATTCAGGGCTTCAGGTTTGTAGGATGGACCCTGGCCACAGGATGTCTGGTCACAAATGTGTGAATAAATGGCCCAAAGTGTGATTTGTACCTTTTACTTGCAGCATGCTTCTATCATTGCCCTGAGGTCTTTAGAAAAAAATTTTTGAAGTACCCTTCATTAGAGAGGAACATGCAGAAATAAGAAATGGACACTTCTGTAATTTTCTTTTGGAAGAAATTGAAAATGAATATTCTTAATGTGTATTCTCCACCAGCTTAGTCACCAGGTTGCTAGACAGACATCTGGCTCTTAGGTCAGCCAGTTGTGAGGCCTCTTTGCTGTTTGGATTCATAGGAAAAGAAAATTCTTACATAAAATTCTCATTATTCTCCAACCATATTCCAGCTTATATATTGGAAAATATTTTTTAAATTTAATTTTAATTTAAAAATTTGGGCCAGGCACGGTGGCTCATGCCTGTAATCCCAGCACTTTGGGAGGCCGAGGTGGGTGGGTCACGAGGTCAGGAGATCGAGACCATCCTGGCTAGCATGGTGAAACCCCATCTCTACTAAAAATACAAAAAAAAAATTAGCTGGGCATGGTGGCAGGTGCCTGTAGTCCCAGCTACTTGGGAGGCCGAGGCAGGAGAATGGCATGAACCTGGGAGATGGAGCTTGCAGTGAGCTGAGATCGCGCCACTGCACTCCAGCCTGGGTGACTGAGCAAGACTCCACCTCAAAAAAAAAAAAAAAAAAAAAAAAAGCATAACTGGATATCTGAATAGCCTTTGGCAAGCTGTGCTCTTGCTATTTTTTTTTTCTGTCCCTTTCTGAAGGTCCTTCTAGCTATGCTGTTTTGGTTATGATTCCCATTAATATTAGTAGACTTAGGAAAATCTGGAATTAAAAGGAATTAAAAGAAAAGGTTGTGTATGAGAGCATTCAGAGCTGAACAACCAGTGCTGCCCTCCTCACACTGGGGAAAGGCCAGCATTATTGACAATGTTCATGGCCCAGCTTGGAGAAACTTATGTTTGGAAACACTCATGCAGGCTTTTTCCTTACCATTTTGTGGGATGTTGCAAAATATTCTCTAAGTTCCTCCTAGCTGTTGCCTTTAGCTCCTAGTGTATGCAC
Organism: Pongo pygmaeus; assembly: GCF_028885625.2. NCBI lineage: Eukaryota > Metazoa > Chordata > Mammalia > Primates > Hominidae > Pongo > Pongo pygmaeus. The sequence continues at coordinate 27,756,489 of NC_072387.2, forward strand.
AGGCACAGGGTTGCAGCCTGGTGAGATTTCTGTTTCTTAGCACTTACTAATAAGAGCGCTCTTCCTAGTCTGTCAAGATATTAGAATTACAACTCCTGTTTCAGAGGGAAGCAATACCCCAGATGTCCCCTTGCTCTGTGGTTGACCACACTCGTCCTCCCTCTTTCCTGCCTATTTTTCTTCTCAGTCCCTTCCTTCCTTCCTTAATTTCATTATGTGGAGCTGGAGTCAGGATGAAGAAGACAGACATGTCACTGGTGGCACACACACAGTTTAGACAAATAGACATCATGGTGCATCATGATGAATACTGGGATAAGGAAGGTACTGGGGCTGTGGAAAGTAAGTTGCACGCAATCCAGACTTACAAGGGCCCAGGGATGTGATGTTTATGGTGAAATGCAAAGAATGAGAAGGGTTATGGAAAAGACAGCTATAGATTCTCTGGCGTTCTATATGTGTCAAGAAAGTGCTTTCTCCCTTGTGAACTTGGGCTTATTCTATCTTTGATGTTTCCCAGATAACCGTGGCTGAGCCTGACATAAAAGTGACATAAAAAGCCTAAAACCTAAAGTATAATAATAAATAAATAAATTAATTAATTTAAAAAAAAAAAAGCCTGAGGTAAAAAGTGCTGGCTGATGGGCCAGCTTTGGTCTTGCAGGGTTTCCTAAGCCTTGTGTGGGGGTGTTGGTTCGTGGAGACAATCAGAACACAGTCTTTGCGTCAGATCAGCTTTGTTGCCGTGGGCTCACCTGTGACCTCTTTCAGAATGCTCTTGTGTTGTTCTTGGTTTCTTTCCAGGGAGAGGTTATCTTACTCATTTTTGTTTTAATTTAATTTAATTTAATTTTTTAAGGCAGGGTCTCACTCTGTTACCCAAGCTGGAGTGCAGTGACACGATCTCCACTCGCTGCAGTTTCCATCTCCCGGGCTTAAGCGATTCTCGCACCTCAGCATCATGAGTAGCTAGGATTACAGGCACGCACCACCACACCCCGCTAATTTTTTGTGTTTTTAGTAGAGATGGGGTTTCACCATGTTGGCTAGGCTGGTCTCGAACTCCTGGGCTCAAGCAATCTGGCTGCCTTAGCCTTCCAAAGTGCTGGGATCACAGACGTGTGCCACTGCGCCCTACGTGTTTTTATTAACGTTACTTATTTTAATGATCCCTCTTACATTTACCTCATGTCACAGGCAATATCTGCAGCGTAAAAATAATTAAAATACAGGAAAATAAAAGAGGCAAAAACATAATCTTTAAAATATCCAGTTCATTCTTTCAATAAATTTGTATTGAGCAACTGCTACATGATATGAAACAGGGCTGGGGATATAGTAGTAAAAAATAAGACAGCATTCTGATCTTGTTACTTAAATACCAAGCTGAGTTCTATGTCAATGAATCTATAGACACATGGTACTTGCTCAAGAAACTGTAGGACTGGGATGCCCACATCCAAGGAAATTAGGACACCTCGGCAGTTTTTCATGAACTTTGCTCTTCTTCAACTATGTATTTAATTTACCTTAATATGTAAGAACTCAGTTCAAAGCAGCGCTATTCAAATTCTGTTGGTTTAAGTAGGATGGCATGGAAAGAATGTCCTCAAATTTGATGATACAGATTGTTTCGGTAGATGAGCAACTGCTTGGCAGAAAATGAGTTTCTTTTGAAATAAACAGAATCTAGGCCAGCCTGTTCCCTGACCTCCCCTCCTTGGGAAAATTCAAAGGAAAAGGCAATGGAATTCCAAGTTTTTCAGCTGTAGATTTGTGATGTCTTTTAAGGGTATGAGACCTCAGGGAAGACATCACTTAGTGGGCTAAAAGGACGGATGGCGCTTGGAAAATGCCTCCTGTCCTCCCATTAAACCCTTCTCACTGGAATATCAATGGGCATCTAATATATAGTCATAGGTTTAATGCCAGAGAGATGAAACCTTTCATTTTGCTCATCTTCACCAAATGACAAATCTGTAATTAATCTGTCTCTGGATTCCTTGTGGCTTGCTTTGATTTCCTTTCCTAGTTGAGAGGGTGGACCATGGATTCCTACTCTCTTGGATCTCCCTCTTCCTATCCCATGTTTAAAGAGTAGAAGTGTTTAGGTTCATAGTACAGAATAAGTAGAACGGACAGAGTGTGATGGATGGTCTTTAGAATTTTCTCAGAAGAGTCTTACGATCTTAAATTTGGCTTAGGAAATAAGAGCAAATTGAATCAGAGCAGTATTCAAAGCAGGGCATCTTGGCAAGCAAAGAAACTCTCCATTCTTCAGGAGATACTTCATGACTGACACTGGTTGAGTAAAGCCTAAACATTTCCACGATGCTGCCATTCACCTAGCATCTGAAGTACCATCTGGAGATAGATGAGGGTTATGAATGACTCTTGGTAAGTGGGCACAAAATTAGAAATCAGGCCATTTCTTCTGATTATTTGCTTCAAAGAAGGAACTTAAAATTTTGTAGTGACTCTAATGTGCCTAATGTATGCTTCCTCTTTCTTCCTCTTGGCATATTTCCTATGCAAGCAGGCTGAATTCTACTATTTTCATCTCAGAGCTTTCATTTTGTTCCAGATGCAAAATGCTTATTTCTTTTAAAATATAGATTATTGGGTGGAAGAGTTGTATTGAATTAACAATGCTTTTTGTTGAAGTGGATAAATTCACCTGCCTGAAAATATAGTCTAGTCACCACTAGTCCATATCCATGAGCCCAAAAGCAGATTTCTGTGTTTTGGCCCCATTCTGTATTCCATGTGGTCCTAAATGTGTTTCAAAAGTATCAGTACCTTGAAACGACCAAATTACATCTCAGATGAGTTGTTTTATGTCCTAATGAACTGATTTTAATAGACACTTGGGTTGTATGTATTTTGTCAAATATCAAAATGTCAGCTTATAGGAGAATTAAAATACAAATAGCAAATATTGTAGTATGAATAATAAAGGTTATTTTTGTAGTCATGAATCATATTTGGTGCCTTTTTAAAAAACAACAACAGCAACAAACCTTTAAAAACTGGCCAACAGTTGAGGTTTAGTCTTAGGTAAACCCATGATTTTTCAACATGTCTATAATTCCCATATAGCTTAGAACCTGACCAAAATTCAAGTGAAGGGAACTTTTCGTTGAAACTTATTAATATATTCAGCAAGCAGTTATTGATAAATACTATGTTCTAAGATTAAAGTAAAAACAATTATTAAAATCTGTTTTCATGTACAATATGAATATATATTGATCCGTATGGTTTTTGCATGCTTCTTGTAGAAGTGAGGTGAACTAATTTTCATGAGCTTTTTTTTCTTGTCTTCCTTATGGAAAATACCAGTTCTTGGTGGGGAAAGGGACTGGGATGTGACTTAAAGTAGAGACTACCTCTTTAAGTAAGTACTTTAAATAACAGACCTAGGCCATTTGGAAATATTTTGTTTCTCATTCAGCTGGGTGCTTAAAATTGTTCCCAAAAGAATTCCTTCTTGGTTTGATTTTGAATTGTGCTTCTGAAAAATAAAACATACATAAAGTCAGTATGTGGTAATTTAGCATACCTTTTTGGAATGTTTTATAATGATTACTTCTATATTTTTAGTTCAGGACAGTAGTTAAGATTCAAAATTCCTATGTGACTGTTTTTATCTCAGAAACATGTGACAGCTTGTCATGAGGCTATCTTATTTGGGAACCACACCCAGTAGTTCTGAGCACGCTCAAGGAACTATATTAAGGAGCATGTGGCAAATGTATGAACAATTTATAAATATATTTGATTAGCTACTACTCTCTAGAAAGGGGCTGTGAACTGATTCGTGCATGAGTTTCAGGAAACTTCTTAAGGACAGGGAAAGAACCACCCTAAAACATGAGAGGTAACAGTGCTTGGCACTTACAAAGGGCCAGGAATAGTGCTTGTTCCTACAGCCAGACTAGAAAACGTCAATATTCACAGAGACCTGGGTAGAGTACAGAGAAGGGTTTTGCCTCGGTTATGGAGAACAATTAATCCTAAACACTTTTCCAGCCCCACCTAACGTATTTTAAAAGCAACACCAAAAAGGATAAAACTATATTCAAGAAGCTCATCCCAGAGCAAAGCTCAATAATATATATAGAATTAAAAAAATCCAGCACCCAAGAAGATAAACAATGCCTGGCATCCAACCAAAAGCCATCAGACATGCGAAGAGGCAGGAAAATGTAACTCATACTAAGGAGAAAAAGAATCAATCAACTCAACCTGACTGTGTTGGGTCATTCTTGTATGGCTATAAGAAATACCTAAGACTGGGTAACTCATGAAGAAAAGAGGCTTATTTGGCTCGCAGTTCTGCAGGCTATACAGGAAGCATGGTGCTGGCATCTGCTTGGCTTCTGGTGAGGGCCTCAGGAAGCTGACAGTCATGGCAGAAGGTGAAGGGGGAGTGGGCGTCTCAGATGGTGAGAGCGGGAGCAAGAGAGAGAAAGTGGGGAGGGGAGGTGCTACACACTTTTAAACAACCAGATCTCATGAGAACTCACTATCATGAGGACAGCACCAAGTCATGAGGGGTCCACCCCCATGACCCAGACACCTCCTACCAGGCCCCATCTCCAACATTGGGGATTACATTTCAACATCAGATTTCAGGGGACAAACCAAATTATATCACTGACCTAGAAATAGAAAGATGTTAGAATGAGTAGAAAAATACATGGAAACAGTTTTTATAACTGTTCTACGTTTTCAAAAAGAGACATGGAAGATACAAGAACAGATTAAAATTTGACTTCTAGAGACGAAAACTACAATGTGTGAGATGAAAAATACACTAGAATGAATGTATTTTAAAAATGACAATTTAGACAAATTTAGGCAAAAGAAAACATAAATTCTCTTGAAATTACAGCAATAGAGACTAAAATGAAAAGCAGAGAAGAGAATTTAAAAATATTGAACTGTGGGACAACCTCAAGTAGCTCAATATGTATGTAATTGAAGTCTCCAAAAGAGATGAGAGGGAAAAGAGGAGGAAAAAAAATTTGGATAAATAATGGTCAGAAAATTTCTAAATTTGATAAAATCTATAGACATACAGATCTGGGATGCTCAATAAACCTCATGTATAAGGAAAATAAAAAAATCCAACTATACCAACGCACATGATAATCAAATTGCTGACAACCACTGTTAAGAGAAAATCTGAAAAGTAGCCCCTTAAAAAACACACTGCTTACAGAGGAATAAAGTTAAGGATGAGAGATGATTTATTATCAGAGGCAATATAAGAAAGAAAACAGAGTAATATCTTTAATATCTTTATTAAAGGAGTAATATCTTTTATTTATTTATTTATTTATTTTTTTAAGACGGAGTCTCACTCTGTCACCCAGGCTGGAGTGCGGTGGCGCGATCTGGCTCACTGCAAGCTCCGCCTCCCAGGTTCACGCCATTCTCCTGCCTCAGCCTCCCGAGTAGCGGGGACTACAGGCGCCCACCACGCCTGGCTAATTTTTTTGTATTTTTAGTAGAGACGGGGTTTCACCATGTTAGCCAGGAGTAATATCTTAAAAGTACTGAAAGAACAAAGCTGTGAAACTAGAATTATATACCTAGCAACAATATGTTTCAAAAACAAAGGTGAAGATTTTTTCTGACCTACAAAAACAGAAAGAATTCATCAGCTGACCCTGACATGCTATAAGAAATGTTAAAATTGTAAATGTTGGCTGGGCATGGTGGCTCACACCTGTAAACCCAGCACTTTGGGAGGCCGAGGCGGATGGATCACGAGGTCAGGAGATCCAGACCATCCTGGCTAACACGGTGAAACCCCGTCTCTACTAAAAATACAAAAAATTAGCAGGGCGTGGTGGCGGGCGCCTGTGGTCCCAGCTACTCAGGAGGTTGAGGCAGGAGAATGGCGTGAACCCAGAAGGCGGAGCTTGCAATGAGCCAAGATTGCTCCACCGCATTCCAGCCTGGGTGACAGAGTGAGACTCTGTCTCAAAAAAAAAAAAAAATTAATTGTTGATGTTAAAAATATTAAAATGTTAAAATCTTTCAGGAAGAAGGACAAAGATACCACATGAAAATATGGATCTATATAAAGGACTGAAGAACACCTGAAATGATAACTATGTGAATAAATGTATAATATTTTTTCTTTTTATTCAAATCATTTAAAAAGATAATTGAGTGTTCAAAAATAATAACAATGTAGTGTGAAATTTATTGCCTATGTAAAAGTAAAATAGATGACAGCAATAGTGCAAACCTGTGAGGGTGTAAATGAAAACTTATTATTGTAAGGGTCTCATATTACACCTGAAGTGGTATATTACAATAAGTTAAAAGATGTGTGGTATCAATCCTAAATCAATCACTAAAATAATAAAGAGTTATAACAAGATGATGTAGTTAAACCTACCCATACTAATAATCACATTAAATGTAAATAGCCTAAACACCCAAAGGCAGAGATTGTCAGAATTTCAAAAGCAAGACCCAACTATATGCTGCCTACAAGACAGACATGTTAAATATAAAGACACACATAGGATAAAAATAAAAGAATGAAAAAATATACACCATGATAACAATAATTAAAAGAAAGCAGGAATGGCTATGTTAATACCAGACAAGATGATCTCACAGAAGAGAATATTATCAGGGATAAAGAAGATCATGTCAAAATAATAGAGGGGTCAATTCATCAATAAAACATAAAAATCCAAAATGTTTGTGTACCTAATAAACAGAGCTTTAATGTACATGAAGCAACATGTGAGAAAACCTCAAGGAGAAATGGACAAATTCAAAATTATAATTTCAGATTTCAATAACCTTCTTCCAATAATTGATAGAACAGGTAAACAACACATTATTACGAATACAGAATGTTTATACAATACTATCAAACAATATGATCTAATTGATATTTATAGAAGACTCCATCTAACAATAGTGTATTACATAGTCTTTTCAAGCACACAAGGAACATTTACCAAGGTATTCTGAGCCATAAAACATATCTCTTGTAAATTTGTTTAAGTTCTTTGTAGATTCAGGATATTAGCCCTTCGTCAGATGGGTAGATTGTAAAAATTTTCTTCATTCAGTGGGTTGCCTGTTCACTCTGATGGTAGTTTCTTTTGCTGTGCAGAAGCTCTTTAGTTTAATTAGGTCCCATTTGTCAATTTTGGCTTTTGTTGCCATTGCTTTTGGTGTTTTAGTCATGAAGTCCTTGCCCATGCCTATGTCCTGAACGGATGAGTTCATGTCCTTTGTAGGGACGTGGATGAAGCTGGAAACCATCATTCTGATCAAACTATCGCAAGGACAGAAAAGCAAACACCACATATTCTCACTCATAGGTGGGAACTGAACAGTGAGAACACTTGGACACAGGGTGGGGAACATCACACACCGGGGCCTGTCATGGGGTGGGGGGAGGGGGGAGGGATAGCATTAGGAGACATACCTAATGTAAATGATGAGTTAATGGGTGCAGCACACCAACGTGGCACATGTATACATATGTAACAAACCTGCACGTTGTGCACATGTACCCTAGAACTTAAAGTATAATTAAAAAACAACAACAACAACAACAAAAACCATATCTCAATACATTTAGAAGAATTCACAGAAGTATGTTCTCTGGCAATGGAATTCAATTACTGGACAGATCTGTGGATAATCCCCAAATACTGGAAACTAAATGATATCCTTTTACCCAAGGCTCAAAGAAGAAATCAACAGTGAAATTATAAAGTCATTTGAATTGAATAAAAATTGAAATACAATATATCAAAAATTCTAGACCACTGCTAAAGTACAGACCAATATACCTCATGAATATGGAGACAAACTTTCCAGTAAAAGAAAGTTTCTTTCTATTACTAACTTATTACGGGCATGGTGGCTCACTCCTGTAATCCCAGCACTTTGGGAGACCGAGGCGAGAGGATCATTTGAGGTCAGGAGATTGAGATCAGCCTGGCCAATATGGTGAAACCCTGTCTCTACTAAAAATACAAAAATTAGCTGGGCGTGATGGCGGGTGCCTGTAATCCCAGCTACTTGGGAGGCTGAAGCAGAGAATCATTTGAACCCGGGAGGCGGAGGTTGCCGTGAGCTGAGATCACACCACTGTGCTCCAGTCTGGGTGACAGAGTGAGACCTTGTCTCAAAAAAAAAGAAAAAAAAAAAAAAACTTTCTCAACCTGATAAAAGAGGTCTATGAGAAACCTATGGTGAACATCATACTTATGAAAGAATGAGTGCTTTACTGCAAAACTCAGGGATATGATAGATATGTGTACTTTTATCACTCCTACTCAGCATTGTACTGAAGATCTACACAGTGTGATAAGGCAAGAGAAAAATAAAACACATCCAGATGAGAAACTAAGAAGAAAAACTGTCTTGTTTTTTTTGCAGATGGCATGATCATGTATGTAGAAAATTTGATAGAATCTACAGAGTTGCTACTGGAATTAAAAAGTGAGTTTAGCAAGGCTTCTGGGTGCAAGAACAATCAATTATACAAAAAACAACTGCATTTCTACATATTGTCAATAAACAATTGGATATTGAAATAAAAGTACCATTTAATAGGATAAGAATGAAATAGAGATGAGAAATTACAGGAGATGTTCAAGACCAATATACTGCAAACTACAAAACATGGCTGAGATAAATTTAAAAAGGTCTAATAAGTGGAGCGATGTATCATGTTTATATGTTGTTATCGTGTCAATTTCCTGAAAATTGATCTATATCTTTAAGGCAATTCCAATAAAAATTTCACAGGCATTTATTTTTTTTAGTTTAAGAAATTAACAAGCTGATTCTAAAATTCATATAGAAGTGTGGAGGATCTAGAATAGATGAAACAGCTCTGAAAAGGAACAAAGTTGGAGGACTGACACTACATAAATTCAACAGTGTATATAAAGCTGCAGTAACTAAGACAGTACGATATTTGTAAATTATGTATCTGATAAGAACTTATATCCAGAATGTAGAAAGAACTCTCAAAACTCAAGAAAATAAACAATTCAGGTGAAAAAAAATGGCCAAATATTTGAACAGTTCACCAAAAAATATATGAATGGCAAACAAGCACATGGAAAGATGCTCAACATCATTGCTCATTAGGGAAATGCAAAATAAAACCACAGTCATACAACACACATATTAAAAGGCCTAAAATTTTTTAAAAAATGGAATTTACTATGTGTCAGTGAGGATTTGGAGGAACTGGAACTCTCATACACATCTGGTAGGAATGTAAAATTGTACAATCTTTTTGGAAAACATTTTGCCAGTTTCTTAAAAAGTTAAACAAATGCCTACCATACGATCCAGCCATTCAACTCCTATGTTTGTACCCAATAGAACTAAAAGCATATGTTCATACAAAAACATGCAGCTTTATTTGTAATAGCCAAAAACTGGGCAAAACACTACAGGTGAATGAATAAATAAACTACAGTGTATCTATACTGTGAAATACTGCTCAGCAGTAATAGAGAATTAATTACTGCATCACACCACAGCATTGATGAATCTCAAAATAGTTGTGCTGAAGGAGAGATGCTAGAGAAAAAAATTGTACATATTGTACATTTCTATGCACATAACATTCTAGAAAGTTAAAGTTAATATAGAGTTCTAGAAAGATCATTGATTGCCTGGGGATGACAAGGACAGGCAGGGGTGGGAGAAGGGATCACCAAGAGGCATGGGAAAACTTTTGGGTGTGATGGATATGTTAACAATCTTGATTTACCAGGTGTATGAATATGTCAAACTTGTCAAAATATATACTTGTGTGCAGATTATTGCATGCCATTTGTACCATGATGACACATTTTAAAGATATAATATGAAATGCTCACAAACCATAATGACCTTCCAGAGCTGTCATGCAGTTAAAATGAGGGATGCTGGCATGATCCTGGCATGTCAGGGAGTCCAAATCTAAGTCAGCCCCCTTTCCTTGCAACTATAGACTGATGTTTTCCCATCAAGGACATGCTCCTCAAATTGCTAAATAGCAAAGATAGAAAAAATTCAGAGGAAGAGAAACAATATCGGGATATTTGCTCCTGACTGCCATTTTCTAAAATTCAGCTCTAAGAGGTGGAGTGATCTGCCAGAGACAGGTGGATGAATCCGGGAACAAGGGAGAGCATTACAGAGGGTGAAGGTCCAACTAGACCTCTACCTGGGTTCTACCAAACCTGTGTACAGGAAACTCTAGCCTTCCATTACAAAGTGACTTGATTTACAATATACAGTAAAGGAGATGTGGAAGCAAATCAAAAAAGAACATCAAGTCATATATGTAATGTCATACGGAATATCTTTTTGATGCGCCTTGGAATGATTAGCTCTATATTTTTAGTTCAGAACAGCAGTTAAGTTGCAAAATTCCTGTTTAGCTGTTTTTATCACAGAAACACGTGACTGTCAGGAGGCTAAATTAGGAACCACGCCCGATGGTTCTGAGCACATTCAAGAAACTATATTAAGGGCCATGTGACAAATGTATGAACACATTACAAATTCACTTGATCAGTTACTGCTCTCTATTAGGGGCTGAGCATTTGAAGCAAATGCCAGAGTTCAGACGTATGCTGTGAAGTTCACGAGAGATGAGGGAAAAATTAATACGACGATGACTGAATGACCCATCTTTAGGGCTGTAGGACTTTATATTTAAAATATGACACAAAGAAAGGTCAAGACTGTAGGATGATGGATGAATGGTCTGAAAACAAGTTATGTGTAAAAGAGAGGAGATCCAATCAAAGCCTTATTTTTGCTTTCTACAACTGGACATGAAACCTTTTTATTAGGAGGGCAGTAAATAAATCAGCTGTGGTTTGTCTCAATGGAAATGGGCACTTTTTAAAAATTTTTTTTATTTTTAATTTTTTTGCTTTTCATTATGTAGCATTGCGCCCAACACTAAAGGGGAATTTTCTGGACTTAAAAATTACACATTCTGACTGTGATGCTTAACTATTAATAGTTAAAAAGGAGACTCGAGCCCATTAAAATATTAATCATTTGTGCTGGTACGAATTCACACTTGGGTAATAATAGTTTATAAATAATATTTATTTGAATTTTTGTGGGATGCTGACTGAGGAAGATCAGTGAGACTTCAATATTTTAAGGATAGTGGAGGTGACATTATAGTGTCATTCTTCAATATCTGTTAAACACCCTCCACCAGGCGGCTGAGCAGTGTTTAAAAGCATGGACACTGTAATCAGGTCACTTAGATTTGAATCTCATCTTCACCATTTCTTCTAACTTTGTGACCTGGGACAAAATTACTTACCTCTTGGTGCCTTAGCTTAGTCCTCTAGGCTTGCCTCTGCAGGGACTGTCAGGATTAAGTGAAGGTCTGTGAAGCATTTTGAATAGTGTCTGGAATGTAGTAAGCACTCATCAGATATTGGTTGTCCTTATATATCTCACACTGGAATCCTTAAAGTAACATAAGAAGGAGCTGTGATTATCCCTGTTTTATGGATAAGAAACTAGGTAGTTCATATCATGTCTGTGCTTGGACTTAGGCTTTCTGACTTGGTCTTTGCTTTCTTCTCTATACTATATTATAGCACCTGAGGGGTGCTGCCCACTAAGATTTCTACTTTCCAGAAAGTTCCACCTAGCATTTTTCTTGCACTGTAATGGCCTTCGGGGTACCCCTCCTGCCTCTGCTCTGGCAGTTCAAATGTGGAGTCCATGATGTTCTTTGCAAGCCGTGGTGCCTCTTGGAATGCAAAGCAGTGGGCAGGCACAGTCTCACTTAACTTCACCACGTTCCAGAGAGGTGATGCAATGGTCCTGCGCAAGCCTCCTTTATTTCCAAAGTGAAAACAAATGGAAGTTCAAGAAATGATGTGACTTGATTTGGTTTGGTTGCCACCGGGAGTGCGATGCTGTCCACCTTTGAAGCCTGATTGTCCAGTTCTCACATATGTCTCCCAATAACATGCCGTCTCCCTTCTGTTGCGTCTTCTAAATCCCTCTATTCCCTCCTCCATGCTGACGAGATTGGGCCACATAGGTAGTCAGGGGATCCAGAGGCAGCACTGGCTTGGGCCAAACTTATCACTGGGCACGAAGGCAGAAGACCTCAGACTGTACAATAAGATGGGGTCTTTTTTTTCCAACTGGTGGGTAGCCAGACCCATGAAACACATCTGACCTTGAGACTCAGCTTTGACCTTGCAGCCTAGTGGCTGGTGGCATGATGGAGGTACGAGAGAGAAAAGACCTTAGTTCCCTAAATATCCTCATGGAAGAGAGAAATTCACAAGGACATATTTGAAATCATAGAAGCAGAGTAGAAAGGGGCTGGGGTGGGAGGCTTGGGAAGATATTGATTAAAGGACACAACAGTTTGGGTCGATAGGAGAAATAAGTTCAAGATATCTATTATACATCATGATGACAATAGTTAAAAATAATGTATTGTACACTTAAATATTGCTAAGAGAGTAGATAGTAAGTGTTCTCACCACTAAATAAATGTGAGGTAATACCTATGTTCATTAGCTTGATTTAGTCATTTGCAATATTAGTATATACATTTATAATATACACATTTTTCTTTTTTTTTTTTTTGAGACAGAGTCTCGCTTTGTCACCCAGGCTGGAGTGCAGTGGCGCGATCTCAGCTCACCGCTACCTCCGCTTCCCGAGTTCAAGTGATTCTCCTGCCTCAGCCTCCCAAGTAGCTGGGATTAGAGACACATGCCACTGCACCAGGCTAATTTTTGTATTTTTAGTAGAGGCGGGATTTCACCATGTTGGCCAGGCTGGTCTTGAGCTCCTGACCTCAAGTGATCCACCTGCCTCGGTCTCCCAAAGTGCTGGGATTACAGGCATGAGCCACTGCGCCCAGCCTATATATACATTTTTCAAAACATCATGTTTTACAACATATATACAATTTTATTCATCAATTAAAAAATAAATAAAGGAAAAAACCCACAAGGACGTATTATTTGAGACTATAATATTGGTTCTCTTTGTTTTATCTTAGCCTTAACCTTGGCTTTATGCTGGGTCTTTCACAATGAAGTTTTACCCACTTTAAGTGAGTAACAAACCCCAAAGACAAAAACAAAAAATAGCTCATAAACGGTGCTGCCCATCTACATTCACTGAGTGAGAATAATTTGTTTCATAGAAAATGACTTTGCAGGCTTGGGTAAATCATTGTTTATTTTTCTCTCTAGAACTACACATTTGAATAAAACCACCTTGTTAGTGACCCTTTGCTGGGTATACTGTTACGTGTTGCCTCCTATTTGGAATTTGGGTGTTTGTTCTAAGGATCATGCCTGCATTTTATAAATGACTTTTAAAAACACTTCAGAGATATCTAGAGAAGAGTACACAAATCTGTATACATGGAACCGAGCACTAGGAGAAGTGCAGGTGGGAGGAGACAGGAATGTTGAGTCATTCACTCTACCTACACTTAATAAAAAGCCGGCACAGAAGGTCGTGTAACTCCTTATTCCACCAATTTTAAAGCATACCCAAACCCACATTCTTCCACCTCTATAACTCAAAACAAATAAGCGAAACTAAAAAAACAAATACCAACGATGTGTTTTTATTTAGTTATATAATGGAGCTTGAATTGGTACCATGTTGCTCACCTGATAACTTGTCTTTGGAATTAATGAAAGACGCCCTTCGAGGTGACAGTCCTTGGGAGGCAGTGGAGGCTGTCTAGTCCAAGGAGAGGTGTTTGGGTGCCGACCTGGGCTGATGAGAGTCAGCAGCTTTGTATGCGACCAAGCCAGCACAGGGCAGGCAGGAGGAACAGAAAGTTGGGGCAATTCAAGAGCTTCTTCTCTGACTTCCAGCACCTGCCTCAGCATAGATGGCTGATCATCTTTAGGGAGTTGCTGGAGAGCCTGGCTGGAGTTTCTCTGCCTTCTCTTCTTGGTAGGTGGAAAAGAATTCTCTGAATTGCCTCTTCTCTCCTCTCTCTTTTCTTGCTCAGTATCAATTTATGAAATTTTAATTTACCACCATGCATTGCCAAACATCTCCCCTGAGCTTATGACTTGTATATCCAGCTCCTTGTTGGATAGCTCTATCTGGATGTCTCCTTGGTGCCTCCAACTCAGTGTATCCGAAACTGAACATATGATGTTACTCCCTGAACCTGCTTCTGGCAGAAGCATCTCAACAATGTACCACCATCTACCCTGGCAGTCAGGGAGAAACTTGAGAGTCCTTGTCCCCAACCCTCCAACCTTGCATGTCACAATAATCAAATCCTGTAGATTTATCTCCAAATTATTTTTCAAAATCATTTCCTTTCCTCTATCTCTCTTGCCATGTCGCAGTTAGGCTGCCCCAAGTCATCTGAGCTGGACTCCCCGCCTAGGCTCATGGCCCCCATCCATCCTTCACAGAGATACCAGGACGGTACAGAGCTGCAACTTCATACCTCTGGGGCCTGCTGTGTTTTGGAATGGTCCAGATTTCAGAAAGGTGATGTAGCATACACACCATATATTATGTAACACCCAGCAGGGTCTGAGGTAGCACCTTATGTTCCAACACATTAATATTTCTGCATGGAAAAGTCGACCACATTAAGTGGATAAAATAAAGTCTATACATAGCTTCAGACCAAGGCACGCCAGGTTTTGCCTATGTCCTAAACTTAGATTGGGTCTGATTTTTTCATCCAACGTGTTAGGAATTGATTCTTCATGTTCTGAACTTTTCGGATTCCAAGTTGTCTACCCTCAGTTAAATTTCACTGTGCCTGTGCCACCCTATCTGCATTAGGAACTTCCCATTAGCCTGCAGGACAAATTCTAATAGAACATCCCATCTGCCATCACCTGGGCTCCCTGGACTCCTTTAGGGTCAACATTTGCTCCTCTTTCTCTCTGTCCCAGCATCCCTGAAATGCTTGCATCTCCCCTGCACACCCCAGCGATTCTTGACTTTATGCTTTTGCTCACCTTTGCTCATGCAGCCCCTTTCCCTAGGACCTCTCCTGCTCCCTTGCTGGGCTCCCACAAGATCACATCTTTCCCCTCACTAGCCTGGCAGCACAGTGGTACAGCGTGGTTTGTTTTTATCCCCAAGCTGGTGGAGGGAAAGGCTCAGTCTCCTTTACCTTTGTCTTCCCAGTGCCTTCAAAGGGCCAAAGGCTGGAGGGGCGCTAGGCAGGGGTACTGAGCAAACTGAAGAAAGGGCTCCCTCTCCTAGCTTTCTGCCTGGGATGTATTTGCCATTTTCTTGTGGGTGTTAATGGGGGAGCTGGAGTTCCATAGATGGACTTTAGGCTTTAAAGTTAGCTTTTGCAGAAATAAATGTTTGCATCAAGGGGTGCCTGGGCTTTGCCTCCAAATTTTGTAACTGTTAGTCCTAAGCATTGGATAGATTGACAAAGAAAATTGTTCACCAGCAATCTCAATGAGCCTGCGCTTGGTAGCTTTGTTTGATGACCTGGTGCAGAGGAATCTGGGGAGTGGGTGAGGCTCTGTAAGGAAGCAGGGCAGGTCATTGGGCAGGTGGGCTCTGCAGGTGCTCAGGCCAGCCTTTACCACTCGCTCTAGGCAGCTCTTTAACTTGCTAAACCTCAGTCTCCTCATTTGTAAATAACAACAGCATACTAAGAATCATGCTGGTAAACTCAGTCAGTCTGAGGGATCACCATAGTTTTGAATGTGCTGTGAATTGGGTTGTCTGGGGAGCCATGCCACCTAATCTGAAAAGGAAGATGTTGAGCTAGAATGGTGGTCTCCAGCCCTCTGTTTACCCCAAAACACAAGTCACAGTCACATGACTAATGGAGCAAATACTGTTGTTATTCAAAACTCAAAACAAAACAAAAAAATTCTCAGGCACCTAGGAATGTGCTGGACCCTGCTTCAGGGCTGAGGACATGCAGAGAACCAGGCAGCCCTTGTCTGCAGGGAGGTTAAGGTCCAGGAGGGGACACAGATTGTAAGTAAGTGATGCTCAGGGGCAGTCAGGGAGGACTAATACAAACAGCCCATGAATTATTTACTTATTTGTTTTTAACAGATAAGAGTGCCTTCAAGGTTATTCATGTAATAATGCCACTCTCATTTGGCCATGTTCTGATAAGTGGTTTTTTTTTTTTCATTTTCCTTTTATTTCACATTGTAGAAAAATTGTTTTAACAACTTTATTGAGCTATCATTGACAAATAAAATTGTATCTATTTAAGGCTTACAACTTGCTGTTTTGATATATGATACCCTGTGAAATGATCCCCTCAATCAAGGTAATTAACATATCCATCACCTCACATAGTTACCATTTTCTTCTTCTTTTTTTGTGATGAGAACACTTAAGATCTATGCTCTCAGCAAATTTCAAGCAAACGATCCAATGTTGTTAGCTACAGGCACCGTACAACAGCAGAGCTGCAGAACTGAGGCACCTCGCAAACTCAAACTTTGCACCCTTTGACCAACATCTCCTCATTTTCCTCTCCCCACAACCTCTGTTAACCACAGATTCTACTCTCTGCTTCTATGAGTTTGACTATTTTAGATTCCACACATAAGTGAGATCATGCGGTGTTTGTCTTTCTGTGTCTGGCTTATTTCACTTAGCATCATGTCGTCTAGCTTCATCCAAGTTGTCACAAAGCATAGGATTCCCTTCTTTTTTTAAAGGCTGAATAGTACTCCATTGTATGTATATACCACGTTTTCTTTATCCATTCATCCATTGACTGGTACACATTTCCAGAGGTGGAAAGAAAGAAACAGAAATGTATTAATGTCCTGAAAACTATGCATTAATATAGGCATGTACATGTAATGGTTTGGGAAAAAAAGTTGGGAATCATTGAAGTATGACTTTTAATGGTCCCCTGTCATTCCCAAATTTTGCATCTTACAATCCATAGCAACAATCTTGACAGATCTTTGGTGCTTTAAAATGACCAATACTACATATCATTTTTGGTAATCAATTATTTCATTCTATTTCTTTGAAAACTGTTCATTCATTCAGTTTTCCTTTCAGCCGATATTTATGGAATAATGGCTATGAGTTGAGTACTGCATTAGGGGCTATGGAGTCAACAGTGAGCAAAACGGATGCATTTCCCCTGTTGCCGGGTTGACAATCTAGTGGGAAGGAATGGCAATAGAGTATTATATAAATTGGGGTAGTAGATTTGTGGAGACTGGAAACCAGTACGATTTAGAAAAATAGGATTTTCGGCCGGGCGTGGTGGCTCACACCTGTAATCCCAGCACTTTGGGAGGCCAAAGCAGGTGGATCACCTGAGGTCAGGAGTTCGAGACCAGCCTGACCAACATGGTGAAATCCCCTCTCTACTAAAAATACAAAAAAATTTGCCATGTGTGGTGGCAGGCGCCTGTAATCCCAGCTACTCGGGAAGCTGAGGCAGAAGAATCGCTTGAACCCTGGAGGTGGAGGTTGCAGTGAGCTGAGACCGCATCATTGCACTCCAGCCTGGGCGACAAGAGTGAAACTCCATCTCAAAAAAAAAAAAAAAAAAAAAAAGGGATTTTTTTTTTTCTTCTGCTGAATTGGAACATTACTCCTTGGTGTCTTTAATTTCTCTGCCTTTCTTTCTGTCTTAAAACAAAACAAAACATCGAAACCCAAAACCCAGCGACACAACTTTCCCAGCGTTCTTCATACATTGTCCTTTCCCATGGTCTTCTCCTCCCCGGGGGCCGTGCCTCCTTGCACCGTGTAGATAGTTCTGCCCCGGTGTTTACATGGCCCCATTATTTATAGGCTGCGAGCTTTCCCCCCGCTGCTCCCAAGCATCACCACCCAGACGTGCTGTACATAGTTAGTTATTTTAATCTTTCCTAGTAAATCAAGTCTCCCAACCTCCCCATCATTTTTATTACTCTTCTCTGGACTCCCTTCAGCTTTTCTACATCTTTATGGTATTGAAGTGCCCGGAATTTAATGTAATTTTCCAGGTGGGGTTGGAGAAAGGCTATTAGAAAGGCCTCTCACCTCTGTTCTCCGCTGATGAAACCGTTGGGAACAAAGCCCACAACTGCATTAGCCCTTCTGCTGCTGTATCGGCTTGACTAACTCATATCTCATTTTCTTTTCTCCATCACCCTGGCAGCTCTTTCACACAGCCAGAGCGGCTGCTTGATGCGTAGTGCTGGCTTTGGTGCTTCTACAGTGGTTTTGCCAGCTTTTAGCTGTTAGGGATCAGCAGCGAGAATCCGAGGAAGAAAAAATCGAGAACAGAGACCCAGGGAGCAGGTCTAGCTGTATAATTAATTACAGTAATAGTTGCCGCTTGTGTCCAGTGCTGCCTACTTGCTAGGCTATGTGCTGAGGCTTATTTATGGATTCTCCTATTTAATACTCCTAAGAATTCTGTCTAGCCGACTGAGGAAACTGAGGCTCAGGGACATTTAGGTAAGTGTCCAGATGTCACTCAGCTGAAGGTGGCTCAGCTGGGTTGGAATCTAAGCCAGCCTGACTCCAAATCCTCTGCTCTTCTCCAGAGGGGACGTGAGAGGCAGGCGGCCATGACGGATGCGGCAGTGAGGTTCAGCTTTGGCGTTTGCTCACCGAGGAACTCCAGCAAGCACTGTCTGGGCCTCATTCCTTCATCCTGAGAAAATATAGATCCTCAGAGGACCACTGAGCTCCTTAAATAAGCGAGTGGAGGTTCAATTTTTCCTAGATGCTCCGCAAATATTAGCACTCTTCTGCCTCCCTCAACGCCCATTGTCCAGAAAGTAGCTTCAAGAGTCACCCAAATTCTTAGTATTGTAAAATTGGGCAAGTCATTACATTTATTTTATTCTAACTTCTCTCACTTGCTCAGTAAGACAGACCCCGACAGAGCAGCTCTTTCCGTCATTTGAATTCTGAGGAACAGAATTCGCTGATGATATATCTGAGGAGGTTTCTCAATGGAGCTTCACTCGACGTGCATCATGATGGCGGCTCCCCAGGCCACAGCCTCAGTGCAGCTTCTTGACACCTCGCTGTCGTGTTTCCTCTTCTTTTTACATCAAAGTTGAAATTGAGTATTCAATTTTATTACCACTAACACTTACATAAACCTTGATCAGTTGTCGATGGAAAATGCAGTTTGACGGGGACATCAGGATACAAATGATATAGTTAGTACGCATAAAGGTGGCCCCTTCAGAGAAAAACTATGAAGTTTATACTTTGAAACCATCATGGTCTTGAAAAAACGTTGCTGGGCTTCTCTTCTCCCTGGCCATTAATTACCCAGAGGCTTATTTGTGCAATAGCATGGGGTAGTGGGAAAGGTGCTGTTACCAGAGTCATCAGAACTCAAACACAGCCATTGTTATTTCTTAGTATTGTAAAATTTGGCCCATAATTACATTTATTTTATTCTAACTTCTCTCATCTTTAAATCTGAATTTCGGCCAATCAGTTTTTGTAAGGTATAGATAAGATAATATATCCTGCACAGAGCTTGATATTCAAGCAGTTGGTTCACAAATTTGGTTTTCATTTCTAGTTACCTCTACTTTTTATCTCCTTTATAACTCATGTAGTGGATACTTTGCCAGACAACCCACATATCAAGAAATATTCCCAAATTATCTACTATGTATTCAGAAGTATATGATGCATATACTAACAACATCACCACCACCACCACTACCACCACCACCATCAGCACCACCACCACCACCACCATCACCACCACCACCACCACCACCATCACCACCACCATCACCACCACCACCATCACCACCACCACCATCACCACCACCATCACCACCATCACCACCACCATCACCACCATCACCACCACCATCACCACCATCACCACCACCACCATCACCACCACCATCACCACCACCACCACCACCACCACCATCACCACCACCACCATCACCATCACCACCATCACCACCACCATCACCACCACCACCACCACCATCACCACCACCATCACCACCACCATCACCACCATCACCACCATCACCACCACCATCACCACCACCACCACCATCACCACCACCACCACCACCACCATCACCACCATCACCACCATCACCACCACCATCACCACCACCACCACCACCACCACCATCACCACCACCACCATCACCATCACCACCATCACCACCACCATCACCACCACCATCACCACCATCACCACCACCATCACCACCATCACCACCATCACCACCACCATCACCACCATCACCACCACCACCACCATCACCACCACCACCACCACCACCACCACCACCACCATCACCACCACCACCACCACCACCATCACCACCACCATCACCACCATCACCACCATCACCACCATCACCACCACCACCACCATCACCACCACCACCATCACCATCACCACCATCACCACCACCATCACCACCACCACCACCACCATCACCACCATCACCACCACCATCACCACCACCACCAACACCATCACCACCACCACCACCACCATCACCACCATCACCATCATCACCACCACCACCACCACCACCATCACCACCACCATCACCACCACCATCACCACCATCACCACCACCACCACCATCACCACCATCACCACCACCACCACCACCACCACCACCACCACCATCACCACCACCATCACCACCACCACCAACACCATCACCACCACCACCACCACCATCACCACCATCACCATCACCACCACCACCACCACCACCACCACCACCATCACCACCACCATCACCACCATCACCACCACCACCACCACCATCACCACCATCACCACCACCACCACCACCACCACCATCACCACCACCACCACCACCATCACCACCATCACCACCACCACCACCATCACCACAATCACCACCACCACCACCACCACCATCACCACCATCACCACCACCACCATCACCACCACCATCACCACCATCACCACCACCACCACCACCATCACCACCATCACCACCACCATCACCACCACCACCATCACCACCACCATCACCACCATCACCACCACCATCACCACCACCACCAACACCATCACCACCACCACCATCACCACCATCACCACCACCACCACCATCACCACCACCACCATCACCACCATCACCATCATCACCACCACCACCACCACCACCATCACCACCACCATCACCAGCACCATCACCACCATCACCACCACCACCACCATCACCACCATCACCACCACCACCACCACCATCACCACCATCACCACCACCATCACCATCACCACCACCACCACCACCATCACCACCACCATCACCACCACCATCACCACCATCACCACCGCCATCACTAGCACCATCACTACCACCACCACCATCATCACAACCACTACCACTACCAGTGCTACCACTGCCATGACTGTCACCAGCAGCACTTATTGAGCACCTATCGTATGCCATGCAGTAAGTCAATTGCTTTATAGATGTGTTCTCATTTATTCTTCAAGATTAGCCTGTTAAGTAGTAGGTACTATTGTTATTCCGATTTTGAAAATGAGAAAACTGATGCTTGGAGAGGTTAAATACCTTATTTAAGGTCATTATGTGATGAGAAATAAAGAAACATGAACTGTGAACCCTGCCCTAAGGAAGTATATAATCTATTGGGAAGCAAAATTAAAGCATATGCAATGTCAGAGACTTTTAGAAGATGTTACAAACAAGTGCCAGATTGCATGGGCTCAGGCTGGAAATGCTGTAGACATTCAGAGAACAGGGAGCAGTGAAGGCCAGTGTGTGCATCAGGTTTGTTTGTTTTATGGAATTAATACTTACTCTGTTTCACTTAGGTATTGTATGGATATACATGGGAAACAGGAACCTCAGTCATCAGGCTTCACAAGATCCCAGAAAAGGTCCTTCAGACAGGGTTCTTAGGGAAAATGAAAACAGTGTTATGCCTGGCCCCATGGAAACTAGACTTGGGGGGCTGTACCAGATGCAAAAGCATTCTAGTAACAAGGCGGTCTCGTGGCCTGGCACAGCAGGTCCGGACTCCCCTCTCAGGCTCTACTGTGAGTGTTGACTGCTCGCTGGTGTTTCCACTCCTGCTCCTGGAAGGACTCCTGCTCTCTGTGTCTTCTGCAGAGGTTTCCAAGAAAGGGGATCCCATAGGTCTGGGCAACTTCATCGTCCTTTTTCAAGCAGAACTTTCACATCTGGCAAATTCATGGGACCCTGGCCAGCCTGTTGACTATGGACCTAGGTTAGGAGCCTACCCTTATCCAATCAGCTCTGGCCAAAGGATCTTGGTCATATGGAGCATGATCACCTATGCAGAAGGAGCCCCTTGGTACTGCTGTGGCTCCAGGGCTGGGTTATAAAAGTGTGTGTCTCAGGGAGCTCTGGGTACTGCGACCATCCTGACTGACCTGTTGACTGCGTTGGGGGAAGATCCTGAAAGAGTGGACCTTGATGGGCAGGAGTTTTAAAGGGGGTATATCAGTTTGGGAGAAAAATATCTTAGAAAAGGTACAGATGATAGACTGAGATTAGCTGTTGGAGTGGAGGCCACAAGGAAAGAAAGAGTGGGAATTTGGGTCAGCTACGTAGACCAGATCAGGGGCCTTACAAGTCAGGCAGAAATGTTTAGACGGTAATTGTGAGGCACTAGGAAGCTGTTAAGGGTTTTGGAGTACAACAGCGATGTGAAAATGGTATTTAAGAAGAATCAGGGTGGTAGAGGCATGAGGTGTAGATTGGATCAGATAAGACCAGAGTCAGGGATTCCAAACGGGAGGCGGTTATATTCATCTACATGTGCGGCCAAGAAGCAGGAAAACGAGGGAGACTTTAGTTTCTTATGCTTAGGCACCTTTTAGGATTTCTAGCCCTATTCCGGATTTAGGCAATTAACATGTTCACATGACACTTTGTTTATTAGATACTCACAGGGTCCAGTTTGAACAACAACAAAAGACCCATTTGAATGAACTCAAATCATACATTAGGTTGATAATGAGTCACAAGTTATTTTAAAAATAGCTATTTTGTTTACCAAATTCACTTGCTTGATATATTCCTGAACTAAATTCCCACAATAACTCTTGTGTCGTAATTTACTCCTATACTTTCTGTTGCATCTCTTACCTTCTCTTTTTAAGAACTCCATTTTTGGTTTTTTTTTTTTTTTTTTTTTTTTTTTTAGAATCCACCTCAGTTTTTATTGTTTAATTTTTATGTGTTCCTACATGTCGTTGCCTGAACACCACCAAGGTAACTACCTGACCCTCTGCAGTCTCTCCTGAACCCAAAAGTGAGTTTGATTAGCTTTTCTTCAAGGAAGCACTTCATAGTCTCTGCAAGCTTTAAAATACAAGATTTAAAATATCTGCTGTTTAAAACACAAGATTTAAAATATGATTAGCAAACAATACACATCAGTGATGGCTCTGCCCCCTCTGGCCTAATGTGAATCATTTGATTTTCTATTGTGTTTTGAACACATTCACTACATTTCATAAAATTCAAGATGCCATCAATTTGAAGATCCACAATGGTTAATTGTGCGGCTATCACTAGGAGATAAAATATACTGCCAATTAAACTAAGACACAAAGAATGTTCGAACATACCTCTTATAATTAGAGATATTAAAATGGGAAAAAGAATGTGTTTTAGAAGGGGCGAATTATGACGGGTTATAAGAATCTTTTGAATCATGTTTTCAAATGGGGAGTAATTAACCTTAATTCTAGCCCAAACCCTTCTCTAATCCTAACCCAAATACTACCGAACCCCACTCTCCTCTCTCCTACTGCCCATATTCAGCGGATCACTCAATTCTCTCAGTATTATAGTAGAAACTGTTCATGTGTGAGATGACATCCCAGCTGTGTTACCACTGCCTTCATTGGATCTTTATCCTCGCTTGCCTGGGCTCTCGTAACAGCCTATTGTTTTGTCTCCTTGCCTCTGGTCCTGCCCAACTCTTTCCTTGCATACTGAAGCCATTTACCTTCCTAAAATTAAAATCTGATCATGTCAGTTTTCTATTTAGTCATTTTTTCCCCTCTACCTGAAATGAACTTTTTTCTTCTCTGCCCGGCAAAGACTCAGCTCATATGTTGCCTCCTCTGTGGTGCCTTTCATAAGACCGTGGATACATTTTTTTCCCCTCTTTTGCAGTCTCTCTGTGTCACTCAGGCTGGAGTGCAGTGGTGCAATTAGCTTAATATAACCTCAAACTCCTGTGCTCAAGGGATCCTCCTGCCTAAGCCTCCTGAGTAGCTGGGACTACAGGTGTGCACCAACATGCCTGGCTAATTTTTAATTTTTTTTGCAGAGACGGGGCCTTGCTATATCACCCAGGATGGTGTTGAACTCCGGGGCGCAAGTGATCCTCCTGAAATGCTGGGATTACAGGCATGAGCCACCTCACCAGACTCATGGATATATTTTGGATGCCTTATGCTCTCTTTAGCATTTTGTCTGGAAAGAAGTCTCATAATCTGATGTTAGGTGGAGTTGAAAACTAGACTATGTATAGGATCAGTGCTAGTAATGAGTGAGAATGAGAAAGGTTCAGTCCACAGTCTGACTAGCAGGGTTTCTGGGTGATTATTGAAGACCAAAATATACGGTGACTAAGAGACTCAGACATGAGCAAAGAGGCCCCATGATCCCTAGCACCAGGAACTGGAAGCTTGGGAATAGGAGTGGGTGCCTGGTTGAAAGGACAGTGAGATTTGTTCACTCACTTGGTTCTTTCTGAAGCTGTTTTTCTTGGGTTCTTCATATCTGCTCTGGTTCTGGATCTAAGGCAGGGGTTGATGAATTACAGCCTCCAGGCCAAAACTGCTTGCTGCCTATTTTTGTAAATAAAATTTTATGGGAACACAGGCACGCTTATTTATTTACATCTTGTCTATAGCTGCTTTCGTACAGCAACAGCAGAGTAACTGCGACAGACACCTTAAACCCTGCAAAGCCTAAACACATTTACTATGTGGCCCTCTCCAGAAAAAGTTTGCTGACCGCAGATCTAAGACATCTTAGAGGCACCATAGGATGGTGCTGGACACTTTAAAAAATATATAGGTAAATGATGAAATGTTAAGTTAATAAAAACAAAGAATAAGTTAAAAGTAGTGCATGAAAACAAGGATAGGAAAAATAGCAAAAGCAAAGGATTAAAAAAAAAACAACCCAATAAACCCAAGGTCCATCCCAAGGTCTTTGTCTAAATTAATCCCTTTGAATGTGCCTGGGTAAATGCTCTTTGCGTCTGTGATGATGGTGGGATCGATGGCTCGGAACAGAGGCTTCAGAAAGTGAGAAGAAGCCTCCGGCAGGCCACACTCAGTGTCTTCCGGGGAGGCCAGCTTCTCCCCATTCTCCCCTTCCCATCTCCTTCCTCTTCTGCCGTGTTCTTCCTGTCCTCACCATGCACCCAGCCTGTGACACGGATGTTCTCTCCTTTCTTCCTATCTGTGGTCACCCTCAGCACCAACCTAGGTTTAGAAATCTAAAGGCGTGCATTTGGGAGGACAGAGGCAGGAGCAAGCAGCTATGTTTTCAGAGATGGTGCGAGCCTCCTGCCCAGACTGCTGAAGAGCCCACAGTTCCTGAGAGAACATATGTCACCCAGGAGAGATATTGGGGCGATCATCTGACTACCTGGCAGGCTCAGCCCCAGAGTAACCTGGAGCCTGGAGAGGATATTTCTGTCTTCTTTCCCACTCCATTCTTTGCTATTTATATTCAAATGTCATCTTTTGTCAAAGTTCTCTGGTGAGAAGAGGTAAAAGGGGTTCTTAGGTAAGTAGCTCATGGGCACCGAGACCAGTCCCCTGGATAATCTAAGAAGTGTGGCTTGCATCCAACAGGGCCATATGTCATGTAATCCTAACCTGGACCCTCTGCCAAGCCAAGCTATTCTTATTGTCATTCAGAGCAGTTTCCAAAAGAAAAATCTGGAAGGGTGTGTGGATCTTAGGGCACAGCGGAGGTTTGCCCAAGTGAATAGTTGTAAAACGTGTGCCTGATCAAATACAAAATCAAAATGGTCTGATGATCAAGTGGTTAATGCCAAGGCTATTCTTGCCCAGGGTTTATTGGGAAGGAGCAAGGCCGAGGGAGAGCAGCGGCAAGGTGGGATTCCATGCTGTTGCTCTAAGAAGGGAAGTAGACATGGCTCTGTCAGCGGGTGCATCCAACAGCTCCAGCTCACAGATGTACAGAAAGCCTATTCACAACCTGCCCTTGTCCGCAGACATTCTAAGACCTGCAGGGACTTCCTCTGTACCCATTCCTCAGCTGCTTGCTCTTCCCTTGTGGGTGATTTTTCTCTATTCAGTTCTACAGATTGTATCATGGACCCATTCTGTTCAACATACACAGGCGGGCAATGTTGGGGCATCATGCTGGCTGTGTGTGTACGAGCATGTGTTAGGATACATATGTGCAAGGAGAAGAAAGAGAAACAGACAAAATGCCTCTCAGGGAGAGGGAGAGGGATTGAGAAAGAGAAAGAGAGAGAGAGTTAATGAGAGAGATCATGTGCTATTAGAGGGAAGAAAAAAGTTTTTATGAAAGTGAAAAATGAGATTTGAGATGGATATTGACAGAGGGATATAATTTCAATGAGAGAAAAGCAATCCAGATGTAGTATGAGAAAAGACAGAGAGGCAGAAAAGCAGGTGCATATTGGGGAACAGTTTGAATAATAGATACAATAAGGTTAGGGGAGTGGGAAGAGGTAGGTTAGGGGGAATCTATATTAGTGAGAATAAGGTTTGGCTAAGAGTGGCAGAAAACCAAAAGCACCCATGACTTAAGATATAAATACGTGAAGCCCAGCAGGTCCAGGCTGGAATGGTGCTCCTTGTGTCAGGGACCTAGGTTTCTTTTACCTTGTTGCTCTACACTGTGGGTCTTTAATTGATGGTCCAAGATTGTGATGGTTAACTTTAGGCATCAACTTGACTGGGCTAAGGAATGCCCAGATAGCTGGTAAAGCATCGTCTCTGGGTGTGTCTCTGGAAGACACTAGCATTTGAATCATGGACTGAAGAGAGAAGATCTGCTTCACCAGTGTGGTTGGGCATGGTCTGTTCTGTTAAGGCCCAAATAGAACAGAAAGATGGAGTTGAGACATCCCTCTTCTCCCACCATTGGGCAATGGAGCTCCTGGTTCTTGGGCCATCGGACCCTAAGACTTACACCAAGGCCTGTACCCTCCTTCTCAGCCCCTCTGCCTTGGAGTGGGACTCACACCATTGGCTCCCTGTTTCTCAGGCCTTTGGACTTAGGCTGAATTACACAACCAGCTTTCCTGGGTCTCTACAGCTTGCAGACAGCAGATTTTGGGACTTCTTAGCCTCTAGAATGGCGTGAGACAATTCCTATAATAAATCTCCTTTTATATATATCTATATTTAACTGGTTCTGCTTCTCTGAAGGACCCTGACTAATATAATCATATTTTAGACATCAGAATGGAGAAAGGGACAAAGAAGAAGGAGAGGAAGTGGCATGTATGTCTTATCTATTACAGAAGGTTTACAGAAACAGCCATATAAAACTTTATGTCCATTCCATTGACTAGAATATGGTCACACAGCCATGCCTAACTTCAAGAGAGGCTGGGAAACAGACTCTGTGTTTTACGTGTCTATGTTCCTGGCAAATCACTGGGAGTTCTATTACCACAGAAGGAGAGAATGTACATTAAAGAACAACTGGTAGTATCTGAGTTTGCAGGATCTTGAATGCCAGGTTGACAAGGATCTACACTAAACTTCATGATGATGGGTCGATAGGAAGCTGTAAAGCTCCTGAGCAGAGGAGTTACATGAAAGGGAGTATTTTAGGAAGGTGGTCAGTAGTACGTAGATGGATTAAGAAGGGGAGAAAGAGAAAATGGGGAGACCAGGAAGCCTACTGTAACATCGCAGTGGAGAATTAATGGTGTCAGTGAGCATATAATGGAGCTTTTAGACTCAAGACTCATTGCAAAGTTGATGTAGCAGAGCTGGTCAGTGGAGAGTAGAAGTGAATAAGTCAAAGATGATGTGGAAGTTTCAAACCTGTGTGCTGGGGGGAATGGGTTTGGCAATATCTGAATTACAGGCATGAGTAAGAAGAGCTGGCCTAGGGAAGATTATGGTGGGTTTGAATATGTGAAATTTGAAGCTCCAGCAAGACTTTGCAATAAGGCATAAAATGGGCAGTTAAACTTGTAAGACTAGAAAGATAAGGTAAATTAGGTGCTCATGGGCCACATTTGGCTTTTAGGTGCAATTTGCCCTGCATGGGGTTGATCTGTACAACATCTAAAAATGAATTTGTTGAAAGTTAATTGCTTATTATAGCTGCATTTTTGATTTCTCTTGAAAAATGTTAAGCTTTGGAATTACTGGGCCCTCATTCCTACAAAACT
Source organism: Pongo pygmaeus (assembly GCF_028885625.2). Classification (NCBI taxonomy): domain Eukaryota; kingdom Metazoa; phylum Chordata; class Mammalia; order Primates; family Hominidae; genus Pongo; species Pongo pygmaeus. Next base: position 27,784,923 of record NC_072387.2, read on the forward strand.
ACAAGGGTGGAATTATGAGTGAACTACGTGCTCTCCACTTTGCTGCAGTCCCCACTGCTCCCTATAATCTTCTCCGGTCCAGGCTGTTCTTGTTACTTATATTACCATATTACCTGCCTGGCCCCTGTAGGTATTTGAGTGCTCAACCACCTGTTGTAGGATTAGGAAAATATTTCAGGACCACAGATAAAGATTTGGTTTTAGAAAGAGAGATGTGAAGAGAGAGTTGAAGCCGTGGAAATGAATAAAATTGATGGAAGGAAAGAATCTAGAAGGAGAAGAAGAGGTCTAGAAATGTTGGGGTGGTGCACGTTTATGAATCAGAGTGACAAGTGGAGCCTATTATGAGGAGTTTGAGGGAAAGTATTAGAGAGATAGAAGGAAACTTCGAGCAGCGTCATATCATAGAAACCAAAAGAGAAAAGGATTTCAAGATGAAAATCAGCCAGTGTCAAATGCTGCAAAAAGAGGGAGGAAAATGAATCCTGGCCAAAGGTCATTAGCTTCAGAGATTAGAAGGTCTTGCCGAGTTTCAGTAGAGTGGTGAGGGCAGAAATAAAATTCAAATCCTGCTTTAATGTTCCTAGCAATCTAAGTCCATCTATGTAGAGACATTGGGGGTATACAGGAGGGTAGGGGCCACCTGTGACTGGCCTTGCTCGAAACTTCTCACTCTCCTGTTGAGAGCCCTAGGTAGAGACTGGATGGCGGAGGGGTATTCCTCAGGGATAGGAGGGTCTCTCCTTCCTGTGTCCCACATCACTAAGCACCAGGTTCCCTCAGTTAAGCTTCACAAAACCCTTGGAGTTAGGTGTCATTATTTGCATTTTTTACAGATGAAGAAATGAAAGCCTGCAGAGGTGAAGTGATTTGTTCGGAGTGACTCACACCCTGATGAAGCTGAAGAGTTGGGAGCCAGTTCCATTGTCTTCGGGGAGTGTGGAGGCACCCCTTTGTTCTCTATTATTTAGATCTTAGCACATTAGGTTACAGGAATACTTACGTCAGCAAAAGATCCTTTCTCACCACTTTTTAGCACTGTTCCATTCAATAGTGACATCTTGCTCCAAGTGGTTAAAAGACACTGGAGTTTTAAGGGAAAAATAACTTATTTCCAGTCTGTCTATATTGCTTAATACATGAAAGGTCTTTGCTTTGTCCAATTATGTTAACATTTCTCAGGCTCAGTTTATATCTGAAAATTGTGTGCCATGAATGATATTCACATTATCACCATGAAAAAGGAAAATGATCTGTGTGAATGTAATCAGCCAATTAGTGGACTGGATTTATGTAATTATGATCTTTGAACATAGATACCTAATTCTACTTCATACAAGGGAAGACAAAGGCACAGACATGATGCCCACTCATAGCATACTTACTGCACAGTAGGGACTCAATTCATATTTGAATGAACGAATGGCACTCCCAATGGCAAACTGGCAGGATAGCCCTGACCTCACCTGTCTACCCTGTATCCTCTCTGGCTTGGGGGAGATGCAGGCAGAGTTTGAGGAATCGTCAACATCTGTCAAAATAATGGCTAATATTCCTTGAGTACTCACTATGTGCCAGGTACTGCGATAAGTGCTTTACAACTTGCATTTTCTCGTTTTATTTTTGCAGTAGCTCCTCCTGGTGGGGTCTCTTCTTACGCCTATTTTGCAGATGAGGAAGCAGAGGCTGGGGGAACTGGAGGATTTTGCCCAAGATCATGGAGTCAGTAAGTGATGGAGCTGATATAGATTTATTCTTAGCCGTGACACTGTGTGCCCACCATGGAATCAGCTGTCCCACCAGGAGCCAGAATCAATGAGGTAATGATCCAGTTTCCTGTCCAGGCAGCATGCCGCCCTTGGTGCCATCTCTTGATGCAAGACCCAATGCTGCGTCTCATGTGGCCCAGCTTGCTCTTCTGTGGGGGAGGTGTCCTTTCACTTGCATTGTCAAAATGGGGAGTTCAAAGCTGCGAGGGCTCCTCATCCTTGACCCCAGAACCAGGGAACACAGTCCAACAAATGATTGCTCCCTGACAACTCTTTTTTTTTTTTTTTGAGACAGAGTCTCATTCTGTCGCCTAGACTGGATTCCAGTGGCACGATCTCAGCTCACTGCAACCTCTGTCTCCCGGGTTCAAGCAATTCTCCTGTCTCAGCCTCCCTAGTAGCTGGGACTACAGGCACACACCACCACACCCAGCTAATTTTTCTATTTTTTAGTACAGACGGGGTTTTGCCATGTTGGTCAGGCTGGTCTTGAACTCCTGACCTCAGGTGATCCACCTGCCTCGGCCTCCCAAAGTGCTGGGGTTATAGGTGTGAGCCACCGCGCTCAGCCAGGATTGCTCCCTGACAATTCTTTACATAAAAAATCATGTCAAGGAACAAACATGAAAACCTCTTTGCTTCTGTATTTAATGATTTTGCGACTGAAAAGAACAAAATGACCAAAAAAAAAAAAAGATTTTGCGATTGAAAAGAACAAATGATCACCCTGAAAAATCCAGGGAGGGAGCATGCTTGTTTAGCGGGCTCTTCCATCTCTTTAATTCTAAGAATGGCTTTGCCAGATTGGATTGGGCCCAGATTGCTGCACAGCTCCTCAATGCAGATGGCTTCTCCTTTGGGAAGTAGCAGCGCTCAGTAATGGACCCCTCGTGTTAACAGGAAGCATAAGGTGGGGATGGGCAGGGGGCTTAACAAGGTATTTATCACAGTGATTGTGCCCAGGGGTTCCTCTCGTGATTGCTTCATAAATTTGAGTAATCTTTCCTCCTCTGATTTATGTGGCTCTTCTAGAGGGCATTGTTCGGCAGGCAGTACATTAATGTGGATGCTAAATATAGCTGGAAAGAGCCCAGTCCTGGAGGCTCCAGTGCCCACTGGCAGGCAGGCTTCTGCCAGTCAATAACCTACTTTTGTTCCAGTCTTTCTTGCTAGAATATATCATGCCATAGCGGCTATTTATATCTGGAAACCATTCTGAAAGTTGTTAGAAATCCTTCCTGCGGCAGCGTGCTGCCCTCCCAGGAGCTGCTGAAGTGTAAATATGCAGCGAGGCGTTCTTCCCAGCAGCGCCTGGCTGCACTGAGTGACCTTGATGGGCTCCATCCTTCCTTTGAAAACAAAAACACCAACTTGGAATTTTAATTAAAAGGCAGGCAGTGGGCTATCGAGCTCAGTGCGTTGGCTGAACTGCTGTCCATCGCAATGTGGATTTGAGGTCACCATTGTGAAGCCTGTAACACTAACTTATCAGGAAAAACACATCAGCTGAACTTATCTCCAGGTTTGCCGGGAGCCAGAGGCTCAGATGAACTTTTTTTTTTTTTCCTTTTGGTGCATGAAACAGGCACAGTCAAGAACACTGGGAATTCTATTAGGGCAGTGCCCGCCACTGAGGGAGTGAAGGGAGCCCCGCAAATAGAACTCTTTCTGGCCTGCACCCACGTGGAATCTATTGGTTTAATGTCACAGAGCAAGTTGCCTGTGTGGTGGTGACATGAAATGCCTCCGTTTGGTTCAGTGATGATCTCGGAACACCAGTGGTTCAGCTTTAGAACTGGCCATAAAATGAATTAAGTCTGGTTAAGTGGGTTGTTTTGCATCGAAAAAGTTATTTAAAGCCTTTTAAAAATAGCGTTATTGGAGCCTGTTATTGGTTTACATTACTTTGCAAGAAGGCACGCACATTGTTTATTGCAAAGATCTCCTGATTTCAAGATTTTAAAAACCCCCTCTAAATAAAGGGATTATCCCTATCTGAGATCTCCAGACACCGACCACCTTGAGTGTCCTGGTGACTTGCACCTGGAGCCTGCACGCTGTGGGGCGGGGGCTTCCCCACTCCAGGTCAGCAGCAATTTCCCCAGGGAGCTTTAAAAATGCACATTCCTGGGCCCCGCCAAGGTATTCTTATCTGGTGAGCCTGAATCTGTGTTCTGAGGAGTTTCCAGAGGATACCAATGACTGATCAGTTTTGGGAACTCCTGGCTGAGAGCTTTTGGAAGCCCAATCTAGTCATGGGATAAAAATGACTGGGATTATCAGAGAAGAGGAAAAGGAGGAGATGACTCAGATGAGTCCCTGCTCCTTTCTCCTGCTTCTTTTGTGAGGATGTTGGGAACGTTAAGTGACAAAATGGACGGGCAGTGACTGCGGCAGGAACCCACTCTGTCACAATGTTCCTCGCATTACAGCCTTAGTCCTGAAAATCTGTGAGCCGCTATTAGGATCCTCATTTTATAAATTAGGAAACCAAAGCATGGAGCTATCCCATTCCATGTCTAAGACGTGTAGCTGTGTGCTGGAAGCCAGTGGACACCTGGGCTCCAGGCACTCCTTCCTGCCTTGCCTCAGTTTCCTCTTGGGCTGTCATGTCCCAGCCATGTCTTTTATTATTATTATTTTTTTAAGACGGAGTTTTGCTTTTGTCACCCAGGCTGGAGTGCAGTGGTGCGATCTTGGCTCACTGCAACCTCCACCTCCTGGGTTCAAGTGATTTTCCTGCCTCAGCCTCCTGAGTAGCTGGGATTACAGGCACCTGCCACCATGCCCAGCTAATGTTTGTATTTTTAGTAGAGACGGGGTTTCACCATGTTGGCCAGGCTGGTCTCAGACTACTGACCTCAGGTGATCCACCCACCTCAGCCTACAGTGTTGGGATTACAGGCGTGAGCCACTGCACCCGGCCCCAGCCATGTCTTATTCACCATCTGTAGCTATAGAGCTGACCTTCCCCCATACCCGTATGGCTGAGAGTAGGTGAGCAGGAAGCTAGGACCCCCATATTCCAATCCCTCTGCTGTTCACAGCATCAAGCTCCAAATCTAACCCAAGATTTAGCACAGCATTTACCCAAGTCCATGATAATGTGGGCTGGTGTCCTATATTCTCCACAAGGGGTCCCAGAAATAGGAGGAGAAGGGGTGAGGACAGTTGAGTCTCAACTGCAGCTGTCCAGGAGGTGGAAATGATGGGATGGGAGAGTCCTGATGTGTAAGATTTGCTAATTTCCATAGTGTAAATGCTGTCATCATGACTGATGTCAAACTACCCCTGGCTTAACCATGGGCTTCAAAAGTTCCTGAAAATTTGAACACTGAAAATTACATGTGAGCAATGAGAAGTGTACTTCACGTCGTGAGCCAGTGTCTATGCCACACGCTGGTCTCGCATTTCTCACCCCTGTCTAGTTGGTGCCTCTCTCCTGCCTTGTTTTGTACGCTCGTGCTTCAGTGTGTCCTGTATGTATTGTGCCAGTGTGAGGAGTTGAGCATGGTGGGCATTCAGTAAATGGTGACCAATCAGAGCAGACCATAAGGACTCATTCCCACTGTTCTACTGGCTGAGGCTTTGCCCTGCAGCAAAGCACAGGGACCCCATGAGCCTGTCTGCACAGGGAATCATCATCTGAAATCCTACGGACTGGGGCACAAGTCCTTCCATGCAGGGCAGAGCTGGGACTGGAACGAGGGATGAAAAGCCAGGCAGGGAGAGGTCAAGCCCTCAGACCACCTGAAGCCCAGTTGGTGATGTGGCCCTAGAGAGGCCTGAAGCAAGCAGAGGTGGAGGGTGGCCGTGGGAGCCAGCCTGCAAGAGCGAGTTTGGGGCAGGGTGACAAACAGAGCCAGGTGCTGGAAGGAGCAGCTGCAGCTGCACATCAGGGAACAATATTTATATGTGCTCCATGTGGGAAGCGCTGTGAGTTGTACACTCAAATTTTTAAGCCATTTCTCCCTCCCTCTCACACACCATGCCCAGGAGCTTCTTAGAACAGGCAATGATGTGGATGAGGTCATCTCTTGCTTACATACTGCCTAGTAATCTTTCAACCAGCAAAACACTCACTCCACATCCAAACTATCCCCAAAAGCCCATCTGTGCATCTCCAGGATTCACCCCGCCTCTCCACCCTTGCCGCCCCTCAGTGCAGGGCTTTGTGATGTCTCCTTGGGATCAGGCTGACAGCTCGTCCTGGGGTCCTTTTACTTCTGTTCTTGCTCTCCTCTGGTTTGCCATTCACCCTCCAGGGAATTTTCTTTAGTGAAAACTTGATTATTGCCTTGGGTAAAATCTCTTCAGTGGATTTGCTCTAACAAATTATTCGCCTTTTGCATGTTTGCGTGAATCATGGCAAACTGCTACCTGGCTTCAACAGCTCTCCTTAGGAATCATTGAATTGAAGCAAGGGTGGGGGCCAGGGGCGTGCACAAGGAGCAGTGGATGCATACACATGACAATAGTAGGATGAAATGACAAAGAATGCACGTAACACCCATGTCCCCATTTTATCCCTAGGGCCACATGCCTGGCAGCTGACTGTGTACGTGAGTATACGCAGCATTCTATTATAAGCCCCTGAAGTGCAGAGGACGCATAGACCCCGTTTGCTTTGCCTGGTGCCCAGCACAGTGCCATGGACAAGAAGAACTTCACAAACACCCTGACAATTCCAGGGACTCACGTGTGTGCGGGCTGAGAGCTGAGATCTCTGGTTGTAGAGCATTGGCATCTATAGGCATCCTCGTTTCCGTAAGGGTGCATTATTTTGAGCTTACATCAACAAGAGAAATAAACATCTGTGGCGTTGTGTAACTCAGCTTTCATCTTGCCCCCAGCAGAAAGTGGGTCATTGAAATGTGAGTAGAAAACAGAGTAGGTGATTCCTCTGTTTGCAAAAAGATGATTTAGGTCCTCTCATGTTGTTCTGATAGCAGAGGCCACGTTGCTGTGACGTGGATGGCAATGTTAAAAGGACCGAGATGCAGGCCTTCTGGGAGACCTTGGCCCTTTGTCTCACGTGTCAGTTTTGATTTTTATGATTGATGATGCAGCGAGTCAACAGAATAATAACACCCACAGCAGCCCATGTGGAAATGGTGCTGAGGGGCCATTCTGCTTTCATTCTATATAAATTTCACAAATGTCTGACCCATGTGATTTTAAATAAGCAAACAAACAAACCCCAAGCCTTTGCAACCTGATGTTTCTGGATCAGAACGGCAATTTTCTGTTTCAACCCGGCTTCTATTTTTTTGACCTGGGATTGTGCTGATTGGATTCTTTTGGGTTTGGGGAGAAGAGAGAATCCCCTAGGAGTCATCTCTTCTTAAAAAGCAACACAGTTATTTAAAAAATATGTGTGAGTAAATCATATTACTTATTACATTTCATGGGGCATTTAATAAAACTTCTCAATAAATAACAATGTTAAGTAGGCTACTGAGAGTAAAACGGACCTTTCTGCCAAGGCTGGGCCATTTCTCTGTAGTTCCCAAGGGAACATCTGGTGCTTTGGTTTAGGAAGAAGTCTTTTCTAAAAAAACACACTGCATTGCCTCAAAATTGTTTTTACTTGATTCATCAATATCAGAGGAAAGTTTTGGTTTATCAGTTCATCAGATTGCAAGTTACATAGTCCTATGGGGGAATGAGGCTTCACGTGGGAGCCCCAAAAGTCAAGTTCTGTCAGCTATAAGTGTGTCAGCAACAATGGCGGTGGTGAGGACTGTATACAGAATGGCTCACATGTATTAAACGCTGATTATGCGGCAAGAACCCTCCTCGTGTCATCTCATTTAACTCTCCCAGGTAGTTGCAATTATTAGGCCCATTTTAGAGATAAAGAAACTGATTAGGCTTATGTACATTGTCTAAGATCACTCAGTACGTGGCAGAGCCAGGGTTTGAATCAGGCTGCCTGACCCCAGAAGGTGCAAGAACAGCTACTCCCTGCAAATGTCATCGTGACCGCTTACGCTGGGGTCCACTTAAATCAGACCGAACTGTAGAGGAAGGTTGATAGTACAGGCAGCCTGCATCATGATGAAAAAGATCTCCGCCTCTGGTTTCAAGCTTCAGGTAAAAATTTTATGTTTGTTGTTTGTTATGTGGATTGTGATGCTGCCTCCGGAAAAGCGAGCTGTGCCTCCCGCTGAAAAGCTGGGTGGCCTGAGCTGAGATGTGGGGTCCAGGGCCCTTGCCTGTGTCCCACAGAGTGCGTTCTAGAGTGTTCTTCCTGCCCACGCCCCGTTCTTCCCCAGATCAGAACAGGAGGCAGGACCCCAGCCTACTGGGATGCTATGTGACTGTGTGAACTCCTGCCTTCGTGGGCCATAAATGGGATCTCATCCACGTTCCCAGAGCAGTGACAACGTTGTAAACTTCAAGTGCCATGAAACTCACTTGGGAACTGCTGTGGGTTGAATTGTGTCTTCCCAAAGACATGTTGAACTCCTAACTCCACCACCTATGAATGTGACCTTATTTGGAGATAGGGTCTTCACAGACCTAACCAAGATGAGGTCAAAGTGGATTATAGCGGGTCCTAATCCAATGCCTGGTGTCCTCACAAGAAGAGGAAGATATGGACACAGAGCCTTGCAGGGAGAGCTCCCTGTGAAGGCAGAGGCAGAGACTGAAGTGAGTTGTCTACAAGCCAAGCAATGCCGAGGATCTGTGGCCACCACCAGAAGGTAGGAGAGAGGCAAGACGACATCCTCCCCTAGAGCCTCCAGAGGAGCAGGGTCCTGTTGACACCTTGATTTCAGACCTTTGGACTCTAGAACGGAGAGACAATAAATTTCTGTCATGTTAAGTCACTCAGTTAGTGGTGATTGTTACAGCAGTCCTGGGAAATGACTAGAAGAAGGTTGTTTAAAATGCAGATTTCTGGACCCCACACTCATAGATTCTGACTCGTGGGCAGGGGTTACAAAAAGCCAGGTGATGTTTATATGGGACTCAGGGAGTGGAATAAATCCAAGGTCATCACATCCATTGCCCTCAGCATCAAGACTATGGAATGTTTTGTAAACTGATTTCATATATCAAAATATGCTCAGTTGTCCCTGTAAATGATACATTAAAAAAAAGAAAGAAATCCATGCTACTGATTTATAAGAGAGGGTGTAGAAGGAAAGCGGGTTAAGCCAGTGTCTTAGATAAGCGTTCTTGTATCTTGCACACCTGTCTGGGCTCTGAGGCCTGCATTCAGGTTCACACCCCATCTTATCTTTATTACCTTCTTTATCTTTAACATTCTAATGTTGACCCAGTGGGGGAAGGGGGACATTGTTTTGAACTTAAGGCTATAACTCAATGGAGTTAGGAATGTTTTTACCAACTTCCATCTTGTCTCCTGCGTTTCCTCCGCTGCAGTCCACTCTGTAGCCAGAAGGATGTCTCTATACACAAGTCTGACTCCACTCTGCTTAACCCTCTTCCATAAAGTCCAAAATTGCTGCATGGCAAGAGGCTCTTTGTAATGGGCCCTATTCACGTCTCCAGCCTCATGTCCCCAGCTGCTCACTAGCTGTTCCCAATGTGTCCTCCACCTCCAGCCAGTTTACTGGCCGACTCTCTTGCTTGGTCTCTTAGTTTAGAGGTCACTTCATTGGGGAAAGTTTCTTAACTATGTGCACCTCAGAACCCCTATTTACCCTCATTGCAGCCTGTGTCACCCTGGAGAGATGATTACCTCTGTCACCTCTTCCCAGTCTGTGTGTGCTCCAAGGAAGAGGAAAATGTTTTACTTGGTGTTGTATCCTTAGTACCTGACACATTGTAGGACACAAAAAAGATGCTCAGTACATATGTTTCGAGTTGATCGTTCTGAAACAAATGTTCTCAGCTCCACCACTTAGTCTTCAGTTCTGGCCCCTGGGTAAGCCTCAGAGGTTAACTTCTTTTCTCTCAGCTCTTGTGCCTAGATTTCTGAGCAATACTAGGAAAAAGAAATATCATACAACCGTGATGACTGAACTCATCCCAGCCTCACCATCCTAACCTCTGCGCTTCCCAAATTGCTCTCATTCATGCTTCATGGTACCAATGTGCTCCTCACTGCAGCAGTGCTGACATTCCATCTCAACCACTTCTCATAGAGACGCTGGCCACCTGAGAAGGCTTCCATTGCCTCTCCTAGTTCCTCCTTGTCGTCTCTCTAAGTACAACCTCTCTTCCATTCCTTTGATTACATCTTCTGTGGTCCCCTCTGTCACTTTGTTTTAGCTATAATTTCTTTTAACTTTGAGCTTTTTCTCTTCAAAGTCTCCTTCTCCTAACTGGTACTATGCTTCTCTCTGACCCTTCTTAAAACTTCTATTTCCACATAATGCTTTCTCCTCAAATTCCCATAAAAATCCATCCATCCATCCCATCCATCCATCCATCATCCATCCATCCATCCCATTCATCCATCCATCCATCCATTCATCCATCCCATCCATCCATCCATCCATCCATCCCATTCATCCATCCATCCATCCATCCATCCCATTCATCCATCCATCCATCCATCCATCCATCCCATCCATCCACCCATCTATCCATTCATCCATCCATCCACCCATCCACCCACCCATTCATCCCATCCATCCATCCATCCCATCCATCCATCCATCCATCCATCCATCCATCCATCCATCCATCCACCCATTCATTCTTTCAACTCTCTACATAGCATTCAATATGGTATTTTAAAAATACAAATTAAAATTAGTTCATTTCATTGCTTAAAATTATCCAGGAGCTTTGCAAGGCACTTAAGAGAAAATCTAAACTCCTTCTTCACTGTTACCTTCAAGATCATGTCAGCATCCCATGATCTGGCTCTTGCTCACTTCCCTGACTTCATTTCCTCCATATGTGCCCTTGTCCATATGCTTCAGCCACACTGGCCTTCTTTCTGTTTCTTGAGCATCTTCTCTTTAGAAAAATGTACACTATCTGTTCCTTTGTCTGGACAACTGCTCCTGCACTCTGCATGTCTGCCTTCTTCTCATTCATGCCTTGGTTCAAACACCACTTACTCAGTGAGTCCTCCCTTGACCATACAACCTAAATTTGCACCTAGCCTCTGTCCCAGCACACTCCATAACACCAGCCAGTGCTCTTTCCTTCACAGCACTTATTACAAAATAAAATAAAATTTTCTTTGTCACTAATTTGTTTGCTTTTTATCTGTTTCCTATCCCTATCCTCAATGCTAGAATATAAGCTTTGCAAGAGTGGTGTCCTTGTCTGTCTTCTTCATCATTGCATCCCTAGGACCTGTAAAGTGTCTAGCACATATAGTAGCACATGCTAAATATTTGTTCAATGCATGCATGAAGGGAAGGACATTCTAGACAGATGGGAGAGCATGAGATAAAAGTACAGAGTGTGTATTGGCAGAGATAAGTGATCTTAGATGGATAGGTCATAAAATGTCAGACTGCACTGGGGCCAGGAGGCTCCAGTGTGTGCAAGTTGACAGAGCTGGAATGCATGCATGCATTCAACAAATATTATTGGAATCCTCCTATGTGTTGGGCAAGTCGAGGAGCTTGCAGTCTAGTAGGGAAAGACACACGTACACATTACATTATAATATAAACATAAACATTATAATAATGTTATAAGTGCCACTATAAAGGTGTGTACAATGTGTAACAGGAGCCCAAGGGAGTCAGGGATTCAGTCTATGTGAGGGAGTCAAGGAGAGCATCACAGAAGGTAATGTTTTAGTTGGTCCTTAGTGGAGAAAGGTGCTTACCTGGCAGACATGGCAGGGAATGGTAACAATGCTCAGAGCCTGGATCCTACTTTCTTCCTTGGCTCATGGAAAATGGTGACTTTCCAGCTCCCCTCCGACTTCTGATGACTTCTGATCCCTTTCTGGGTCCTAGCCCTCACTTTGAATACAGACATTCATGATGTCCTTTTCTATGAGATGGCCACATACTTCTGTCTAGGGCTACTGCAGACACTTGGGATTCAGTCATTAGCCCTATGCAAGTAATTCCAAATCTCAATCTTTAACCCTGACATTTCCCTGAGATAATTAGTTCAGTATCTCAACAACTTGTGAATTCCTTCCACTTGGACATTATCTTAAACTCGGTATTTCCAAAAACAAATCAGTGTTCTTCTCCTCTTCAAATCTACTCTTTCTCTTTTGTTGCCTCCATTTCTTCTTCAATCACCCAGGTTGGTGTCTTTAGGGTAAACCTGGTTCTTCCCTAATTCTCATATCCTACATTCTATTAATTAAGATGTCCTTAGATTCTACCTCTGAGATATTCTTATATACATTCCTACCTTTCTATTTTTTGTGTTGGGCTTCCTCAACCACTCCTTGTGATTGCTTTATTAACTTCTGAATCTATTTTTTGGCCTTCCCCTCCTTCTCGTCTTTGATCAGTCCTTCACATTTGATAAAAGTTATTTTCCTAAAGCAGATTGAAACATAAAATATCTCAGCTCAAAAGACTTCAGCAGCTCCCCATTTCCCATACAAAGACCAAGCTCTTGCACAAAGCATCATGGCTCTGATGATCAAAGTCTTATCTATGTTTCTAGCTCTGTCTACTCACACACACTGGAGCCTCCTGGCTCCAGTGCAGTCTGGCATTTTATGACCTATTCATCTAAGATCACTTATCTTTGCCAATAGACACTGTACTTTTATCTCATGCTCTTCCATCTGTCTAGTATGTCCTTCCCTTCATTTCCCTATGTTGAAACCCTACCTGTCTTTCAAAACTCCATTCAAATATCATTTCCTGGCTAAATCTTCACTCATTTTCACTCAATATTCTTACTGGTTAAAATTAGTCATTCTCTTGTGTGTGTGTCCTAGAACACTTGTTTACTCATTACTTTTAGCATTTATCATATTGTGCTCACATTACATTTATTTATACACATTTTAAAATTCTTTATTACTTTCTTTTATATTTAAGTGTTCTTCTTTTCTTTGTGTACATTTATATTTCTATCTTGTATCATTTTCTTCCTGCTTGAAGAATTTCCTTTAATATTTCTTGTAGTTTGAGTACGCTGGTGATAAATTATTTAGCTTTGTATGTCTGAAAATGTCTTTATTTTCTCTCATTTTTGTTGGATATAAAAATTCTGAGTTGGCAGTCTTCTTTTCTCTAAAGATTTTGCTCCACTGTCTTCTGGTTTGCATTGTTTCCAATGAGAAATCTACTGACATTCTTATCTTTGTGCCTCTGCATATATATGTTTTTTGTTTGTGTGTGTGTGTGTGTGTGTGTGTGTGTGTGAAGCTGTTTTAAATATTTTTTTCTTTGTCACTGGTTCTGAGAAATTTGTTGGTCAAATTGATTGCCTTGGTGTAGTTTTCCTCATTTTTTTTTTTTTGTGGGTGGGAATTGTTGAGCATCTTGAATGTGTGAGTTTATAGTTTTCATTGAACTATGGCATTGGCTGTCATTTCTTCAAATCCTTTTTTCTGTCTCATTTCCTCTCTCTACTTCTTTGGAAAGTCAAATAAACATATATTAAGCCTGTGAAATTGCCCTACAGCTCACTCATGATATTTTTCTGTAATTATTTTTTGGCTTTTTTCCTTTTGTGTTTCTTTCACATTAGGTAATTTATATTGCCATGTCTTCCAGTTCATTAATCTTTTTATTTCTTTACAATTTGCTGCTAATCCAGTCCAGTGTGTTTTTAATCTCACACATTATATTTTCAACTGTAGAAGTTTGATTTGGATCTTTTATTTTTAATAGCTCTCATGTTGCTATTTAACATGCTTATTTTCTTCTAGCTTCCTAAACATATAGAATACAATTAAGTTACTGTTTAGATGTCTTTGTCTGGTAATTCTATCACTTTCAAGTTTGTTTCTATTGATTGTTTCTTCTCAGTATGAATTCTTTGCATGCCTGATTTTTTTTATATATATATATATATATATATATATATATTTTACAGTTCGGTAGTGTTAAGTATATTTACATTGTTGTGCAACAGATCTCCGGAGCCTTTTCATCTTGCAAAATTGAAACTCTATACCCATTAATAGCATCTCTCCATTATATCTTTTTACTCTCAACCCTGGGCAGCTGTCATTCTACTTTCTGTTGTTATGAATTTGACTACTTTAGATACTTCAGGTAAGTGAACTAATATAGTATTTGCCTTTTTGTGACTGTCTTATTTCACTTAGCATAATATCCTCAAGTCTCATCCACATTGTAGCGTGACAAGATTTACTTCCTTTTTAAGGCTAAATGCTATTCCATTGTATGTATGTACCACATTTTGCTTTTCCATTTGTCCATTAATGGACACTTACATTGCTTCTGCCTTTTGTCTATTGTGAACACTGCTGCTGTGAAGTGGGTATGCAACATGCCTGGTAATTTTTGATTAGATATCAGACATTATATATTTTATTTATTTGGATGATTGCTATATTTGTATTCTTATAAATAGTCTTGAGGCTTGTTCTGAGATGCAGAATATGTAGAAATGCTTTGATGATTTTAAGGTTTGCTTTTAAATTTTTTTTTTTTGGGGTGTTACCAGTACAGCCTTTAGTCTAGAGTTAATTTTTCCTTGCTGCTGGGTTACTATGCTAAGGTACCTTGTTAAGTACCGTTCCTGATACTCCATGAATTACGTGGCTTTCCACTCTGGCTGATAGGAATATGAGCTACTTATGATTCTGTGTAAGCTCCAGGGATTATTTCCGCTGCTCCTTCTATGTGGTCTTTCCCAAGCTTTGGGTAGATTTCTCACAGGCATGTCCTTATCAGTACTTAGCTAACGACAAGTACTTTGTGCTGCAAACTGTAACTGTCTTGGCTTCTGCAGACTTACAGCTCCATTTCTTCAGCTGAGAGAGAGTGGACCGCATCACCTACTTTCCCCTTTGCTGCACCCAGGCCTGGAAACTCTCTCTCGGCAGTGAGCTAGGACAATTGTAAAGCCCATCTCACATATTTCATCTCTCTTAGAAATCACTGTCGTGTGTTGCCTGAAATCTAATTTGTGAAAGCTCTTTTTTATTTTTACTACTTCTTCTGGTTTTTAGTATTTCTTGTGGGAGGGTTAATCTGGTCCCTTTTAGTGTATGTTAACCAGTAGTGGGAGTCTCATTAGCATTAATTATTAATAATTACTCTCCTCACACATAGTAATACGGCATTCTATCAGCAAAGTGCTTGATCCTGTTTAAGACAGTGAGGAAGACTTTCCTCAATCCATGAGGTTCACAGTGAGGGTTTTAAGTACCTCATTAAGTAGTTAGAATTCTGCCATCCAGGAAACACATGAAAACAGACTATAATCTCTCTCTTATGATGTTTAAAATATTAGGCTCATAAAGACATCACAGTTTCCTGGTGAATACTTACTGAATAAACAAGGGACTAGTTCCAAAGCTGTAGGGGAAGGGAGTGACTAGATTCCTGACAGCACATAGGATGCCACATTTGCAGATTCCCTCAGGGGCAGCAATGAACTCCATCTCTGAAAATAGACGATTACAAATTTTCTTTGTGTGCTATTGAAGCACATAAATCTCTGTGAGGTTGATACTGACTGATTTTTTCCAGCTGAGCTCCAGAGGCTATTTGCCAAATACCATGGAGGCGGCATCTCCCTGGAATACCTGAGCACACTTGTTCACTGGGATGGTCACAGCAAGGGACTGATGCCTCTGCACACCTGCACGTCTGAGAGGCAGAGTTGCCATTGACCCTTCCTTGAAATGCCTTGAGGTACTGGATTTGCTTCCTAATTTCTCTGCTTGAAATTCCTTCTCCACAGGCCTGTAATTTAATCAGAATATTAATTTTTTCATGTCTTTTTGTATTTTTAATTTTTTAGAGGCAGGACCTTGCTCTGTCACCCAGGCTGGAGTGCAGTGGCACAATCATAGCTCACTTCAGTCTTGAACTCCTGGGCTCAAGCTATCCTTCCACCTCAGCCTTCTGAGTAGCCAGGACTACAAGCACATGCCACCATGCCTGGCTAATGAAAATTTTTCTTTTCTTTTTGTAGAGACAAGATCTCACTGCCCAGGCTGGTATCAAATTACTGGTCTCTAGCAAGCCTCCTGCCTGGGCCTCCCAAAGTGCTGGGATTACAGGCATGAGCCACCACACCTGGCCTGTTTGTTTGTGTGAATGATGGCTTGCTGTGTCTTCACACAATGTATGAAGTCATCTTAAACCAAGAGGGAAGCATCTTAGGCCATGGCTACTAAGTTTCATGTGGCTGTTCAAAGGCAGCCTGAAGTTCCTAATTTCTGTTTGGGAGGCAGTGAAGCATGGCAGAAAAAACACAGGAATACGGTTTGGGAGAGCTGGAATCTAATCCTGGTTCTATTGCTAGTGTACCAGAGCAGTTACTTAGCTTCTCTGGGCTTCTGTTTTCTCATCCTAAGTGAAAGTTAATGAAAAGGAGTAATGATAGTTCTCGTTTGTTGAATCTCATTCTGTGCCAGACTCTATATTAAGTGTTCTACATGCATTTTTCTTTTGATTTTCACAGAAACCTTTATTAGAGATTAATTGTTTTTATTCCTATTTTATGGTTGAAGAAACTAGAGCTTAGAGAGTTTAAGCAATATTTTTGCCTAATAAGTGACAGAGCTAGGATGAAAACTCAGGTTTGTTCATCAGGTTACATCATTAGGTTACCTTAAAAATTCTTTCCATGCATAAAATGCCATGACTATACCACAATGTAGAAGGCCTACGGTAATCACAGAGCTCTTGTAGTTAATGGTGTTTGAACTTCAGAGTTACATGAATATAACCAATAGAAAAAAACTTATTAGGCATCTTATGTGACTCATTTCTAGACAATGTCTCTTTTAATACCAGTCTGTTTATTCCTTCTGGAATTCCAGTTAGATATTTGCTGGATACTTCCATTTTATCCTCCACCTATTTCAATCTCTTTCTCTTTCTTTGCTAGATTTTGTGTAGTACTCTCAGGTTTATCTTCAGTTTGCTAATTCTTTCTTCAGTTTGTCTAATTATCTGTTCAACGCACACACTGAGATGCTTTTAACACGTTAACCCTAATGTTATTTTTATAAGTTCTATATTTTTAAGTCTGCCTATTCATTTTTCATCTTATTATTATATTTTATCATCATTCATCTTGTTTCTTACATATTTGATTATCCTTTTCTTAATTCATTAATAATTGTATTATTTTAGTCTTATACAAGAGTTCTATTCTCAGAAGTTCTTACTGAGTCCTACTGCTTGTTTTGTCTGCTGGCTCTCACTCATGGTAGTTTCTTTCTTTGTGTGCTGTGTGTGAACTCATGTTTGAGAGTCATGCATTGGTTTTCTATTCAAGGTTACCACAGTCCATGGATACATTTTTATATTACTTTTGCATCATCTTGGGTAGCAAGTTTGATATCTAAATGTGTGTGAGATCTAACCTAAAGTTTTGAATTTCCAGAGGGAACTTTAAAAGTGCCCACCCAGTCAGAGACAGAAAGGGTTTCTCTTTCTCTGCCTGTGCTGGTGGGTTCACTGTTCTCCTGAGTTATCTTCAAGAGTCTTGTCTGTATATTGGAGTTTCAGTTCCATCTTCTAGCTCCTCTGGGTAACTGAGATAAATCCCTGCCACACCCTCTCAACCAACTCCATGCTGCCACAGTGTGGGCTCACATCATCTTCACTTTTTTTTTTTTTTTTTTTTTTGAGTCAGAGTCTTGCCGTGTTGCCCAGGCTGGTGTGCAGTGGTGCAATCATGGCTTACTGCAGCCTTGACCTCCTGGGCTCAAGTGATCCTCCCACCTCAGCCTCCCAAGTAGCTGTGCCAGCTAATTTTTTGTTTTTTGTAGAGACCGGGGTGGGGGGGTCTCACCGTGTTGCCCAGGCTGGTCTCAAATTTCTGAGATCTAATCCCGAAGTGTTGGGATTACAGGTGCGAGCCACTGCACTCGACCACCATCCTCACTGTGGTTTTTGGTTTCCTCTTTATTTATGGGCTTTGGGGAGTTCCTTCCAGTCACCTAGCTACGCATTTAAAATAAATCCCATATTTAATTTGGCATATCTAATTGTATTGTAGTGGGAAAGTTTCCAGTTATTAAATCCATAATTTTGCTGAAAATGGAAGTTATTTATTAACCTATATATCACCACAGTTCTTCAAGGCAAGCGTGGTTATCTTCAGTTTGTAAATAAAAAAGGGCTTCAGAGAGGCTCAGTAACTTGCCCGGCATCACACAGCCAGAGCGTCAAATCTTGCCTGCAGAGGTTTCTTGGGGCCAGGAGAGTGTGTTTTAATGCCTTGGGCCAGGCTCCCCAACTTCTCCACAACTGCCCCTGTCTCTCCTCTCCTTTATCCTGCTCAGCTTCACACAATTACTTACTTTTCTGGCCCCCAAAGGCCTTCGAGCAGGTGGTACCAATTCCAAATCCTTCTGCAAGAGCCACTGCAGATTTGTCCGATGTTGACTCCTCTGTGTCACTGGTGCTAGCTTCCCAGCCCGTTCATTTTATTCCATTGCCAATGTAGCCCAAAGCAAATGCACACGATTTCCTATTTTTCTGTGATTTTTCATGGTCTATCAAAAAATATATGCTCCCACTTTCCAAAATCAGAACATCCACTAGTGTCTACATCTAGTAAGTCATGAGAAAGTTGAGAGTGCCTCCCTGTCACTAACACTCATCCTAGCAGTGCGCCAGTGTGGAATGCTCTAGTGCAGCTTGGTCCATCCAGCGGAGGGCTACCCCTGCCTTACAGCCCTGTGGTATGGATTATAATTCCTTACTTACCACTAAATTGTCTTCAAAGGCTGTCTGTAGCTCCATGTTATGCATACCTCTACCAGAAAATTCACCTTCTTAAGACTCAGTTTAAGGCTTGTCTCCATAGTGAAGGCTCACCCTCCTGGGCACTTCCATATGCGTGATCCTGATAGGATTTTATGGTGGTCTCAGAAGCATCAGTGTGCTTTGCCTCTCCAGCGAGACGGTAAAGTCCTCTAGAACAGGCATTTTTTCCCCCAATCTCTTTTTTATTCATTGTGGAATAAGGTCATGTTTTAGCCACACAGAAAGAATAGATACTTTAAAATAGATTTCCATTTTTATTAAAATGTTGAAGGGAGGGTGGTTGATGGGTACAACAAATAGAAATGAATCAGATCTACTATTTGATAGCACAATAGGATGATCAATTACAATTTAGTTGTACATTTAAAAGTAACTAAGAGTGTAATTAGATTGTTGTAACAGAAAGGATAAATGCTTGAGGTGGTGGATACCCCATTCATCCTGATGTGATTATTATTGTATCCTGTAGCAAAATATCTCATGTACCCCATAAATATATACACCTACTATGTGCCCACAAAAAGCAAAAATAAAATTTTTTTTAAAGTTAGAAAAATAAAGAAGCTAACGACTTTTTTTATGTTGACTCTCCAAATTTGACACTTATTTAAATGTTCAAGGTGAGAAAATGTTTATGTATTACCCTCATCACTGTTTAGCATTTTTAATGATGTTGTGACATACATTGGAATTTGTTTCTTTCAGGCCAGAAACACTGAGGGCATCTTATTTACACTTAACTCCATCTTGTGAAAAAAATGGAGCAGCAAAACTAAGAGCCCAGATTTGGACCCCAGGATGACAAGCTCCAAGATGATGGATAATCTTCCTTCTTGAGCATAGCATTAAACCTAGCCATTGTGATAAATAAAGCGACTTCTGGCTTTATGACTTTCAATGTAAATATTGGATTACCTTATCTGTTCAAAGGACTTCAGAACTGTTGTCTGTTTTTAGGCAAATATTCTAGTCACTGAACACCCAGAGCCACTATCAAAAGCCAGTAATGGTTTAATAGTTGTTTTATGTCTCTTTGTATTGCTGGTTACCTTTGTTTCATGTTCCTAACTAGTTGTTGATTTCCTTAAAGGCTGGAGCTGGCTCTTGCGCAGTGGTGGGATTTAGTGTTTTCTTTTTTATTTATCAAATATTTTAAAATATTAACATTTTATAAATGTTAAATCATTGAATCCTTATAGCTTCTTATGGGTTAGATATCCTGTAATATTTCCATTTTGTAGATGAGGAAAGTGAAGTGTAGAGACATTAAGTAATTTGCATAAGGTCACACAATTTGTTATATGGCCAGGATTCTGACCTAGGAGGTCTGGCTCAGAATCTGTGCTCTTAACCAAAAATGCTGTTAGATTTCAACAATTTCTGTTTTAATGCTTTAAATTGAACAGAATTTTAATGTCATGGAGGGAGGGGAAGGAAGAACATTTTCTCCTCCTTCCTACTCTCAAATCAGGCCTGGAATATATGTGTAGACTTATATAATGTTTAATTAGAACACTCATGGAGTTTAGCTTACAGTAAACATGTATTTGATTTCCAGCTCTTTGCAAAATGCAAACAAGCTTTGTACTTGTTTGTCTTAGTGTTATGTCTTGGCATACTTTCCCAGATGGCTAAATGAGAACTTAGAAGTTGCAGAAGTAATCGTTTAGTTGAATGGCTGTAAAATTAATAGAGTCTTTCTTCAGTGCCTTCTATCTCTCTTTCCATCTCTCTCTGGTTGAGTGGGGATTAGAAATTGGACTAATATGAGAAAACCAGGAGTCTGTGAAGTGTCGTATCTGATACTGGCAGCATCCTGCTCTGAATGAGGTTACACGGATTGCATAACTCACAGAGATAGGGTTCAGGATCGGAAAAGGAGGATTAAAACAAATGCTAAATTAAGTTTGTATGTGGAGTATGGAGTTCACTTTAAATCGAGAAATATCCATGGAGAACTGTAATATTTTTCTTCTAACACCTAAGAACTAGAATCATAGTATCAAAACTTAAGTGAAACAATTCTGATTTTTTTTTTTTTAGTAAAGTGGACCTGAAAAGTATATGCAATTTTCCCTGCATAGATCCAGAAATTTAGTTGTAGAGATACACAGTACATGTGATAAAATACTAAACAGAGGGGGACGTTGTTTAAAATTACTAATTATTAACATGTTAGTTAATGATGTGGATTAAATACTTAAAATAGAGAAAAAACTACGCACATTTTTAAACTTTGGATATTCCTCTTTATTACAGTCGTGCAAGCCACTGATTATTATTCTATTTGGTTAGGGCATTAGAACTGGAGAACTAGCACACAATTTTAGGGTGGAACTAACCAAATCAACCATTTAGTACAAAATCTAGATGTACTTTTGTTAGGGCTTTTGAATGTGGGACCAGAAGCGAAGGAGTCAGATTCTAATCAACTGGGTTAGGACTTGGCCCAAGCATCTGGCCCATGTGTACCCGCCAAAGCAAGAAGGGCCAGGAGCAGTGAGATTTTCATTTAGATCCCATTTAAGAGCAGGGTTTTAAAACTTAGCTTGGACTTCCCTTTAGGTTGGGTACTTGGGAAATGCCACTGCTGTGACTCTCAGAGGCTCACTCCTCATGTTGTATGAATTTGTAGAGGACTTTAGAGATTGTCCATATGTCACTCGATCCCAGGTGGTCCAGAGACGTAGCAACATGGCCAGGTTGAAGTAGAAAAACTGATGAATTCCCTCGGGAGGGGAATTTTCCAGCACCCAATAGTGATGGATATTCCTTACAGCTCTAGCAAGAGGCACACAGTATTCATTTAGGAAAGCTATGATGCTGTAATGTTACATTCACCATTTACCTAATATTCTTCATGATCTCTGAGGTTTTTCTGGGTCTTGTCCATTCTCCTGGGCCAGTCTATACATTTTGGTCTTGAGGAAAGCTTCAGTTAAATAAAAAGGCATGGGGTTTGGAATCAGGGTGACCTTGTCACCATCACCATCTGCTCTGTGATTTGGGGCAAATGGTCCTTCCTGGGCATCAGTGTCTTCATCTGTAAAATGCACTGAGAATGTGGACACCCAGGGTAGTTTAGAGGATGAAGTAGCTGGGGTGTGCGTGGTGCCCCGTGCTCAGTGGTGTTTAATAAGCACGCAGGCTCCTCCGCCACTTGCCTGGCAGTGCCCCCCAGTGCTCTCTTGTGATCTGAGAGCTCTGGCACAGACCTCCAGGGGGAGGCCAGTGAGGAGGAGCTGATCTCCTTCCTTTGAGGCCTTTTTCTCAGCCACAGAGAAAAAGAGTGGCTGAGGAGAGATGCCCAGTGACCACAGTCCAGGAAAGGCACGAGAGCATTCCTTTCCTTCCCAAATGCTGCCTTTTTCCCCTCATTTGTTCACTGACCTTTTAACCTAGCCCCCTTTCCTTTAAAAAATTGTTGTGTTAAAGATGAAAAACATATTTTAAAATGTAGTCATTGCGTAAACCAAAAATAAAATCCTAAGCACCCCAATGGAACGGACCCCCTCTTGACCAAGGGGATCCCAGAGAAACCCAAAAAACTGAATTCCAGGCCATAAGGGAAGGCAGGTTGGATGTGCCGCCTCATACCTCCTCCTTTTTGGAGTTTAGGCACAACTGACCAGCATTAACATTAAAATGGAAATCATAAGACAGAAAAAACAGACTCTTTTTGGCAATAAGATACCAAATTCCTACCTGACTCTGGTATAGTGTCATATGACAGATGGCAGACCCTGAAGGATATAAAAATATTTTTCCCAAAATATATTTCTTCAATATATTTTAAAATGGTCCTGCAAAGTTGTCTTTTGTGGGGGAAATTTGCATCTGTAGAGAATCTCTATTAATGCAACCAGGCCTTTCCCAGATCTAGGAGAGATTAACTGAGTCTGATGCCTTTTAAAGCCTGAAAAGAAACCTTTTTCATTTATTCTCTCTGAAGGCTGCTACCTGGAGGCTTCATCTACATAACAAGAATCTTGGCTTCCACTCTCCCTTATCTTAATTAAACCATTTCTTTCTACGGACTTCAAGTCTTTATACGAAGCTTAACTCTTTCAACCAATTGCCAAACAGAAAATCTTTGAATCCACCTCCACCTGCAAGCCCCCACTTTGAGATGTCCTGTCTCTTCAGGTTGAACCAATGTATATCTTACATGTATTGATTTATGTCTTTGCTTATAACCTCTATCTCCCTAAAATGTATAAAACCATACTCTAACCCAACTACCTCAGGCACACTTTCTCAGGACTTCTTGAGACTGTTGTTCCCTGGACCATGGTCACTTATATTGGCTCTGAATAAACCTCTTTAGATATTTTACAGAGTTTGCCTTCCTTCACCAGCAGTAGACAGACATAAAAACGTGGGAGGATCCAGAGCTTCCCCCCACCTCCGAGCCACGGCAGGCAGGCAGGGCACTGTATTTCATGTGTGGCAAGGATCGCAGTTGGAGCCCATCGTTCACTCAGGGACTCAGGTGTGGCTGGGCTGGCCTGCGGGGGCTGTGGTGGGTCTGTTGGGAGCTGTTTTCCAGAGGACATGCGGAAAGCATGCATGCTGCTGTGAAAGGGAAGCTGACTTCACATCCATGCAGGGGTGTGTTATTCCTAGTGTGCACCAGGTGGTGCGGGTGGGAGGGCAGGGAGCAGAATATGCCTTTATTCCCTGCCAGCAGGTCCGGTGGCTTCTCCTGACATAAGAGATGATGAATCCCAGCAGCTCGGTAGCCTTGGAGGGTGACCCCTTGACGGGGACTTCACTGCCCTCACAAGGGACAGCTTTTGTACACACAGCAGGCCCATCTCCCCCATGGTGAGGTCTGTGGTGCTGAAACCACCTCTACAGGGTTGACAAGAACTGCATGCTGGATTCTGTCTGGATGGAAATAGAGTTATAATTCAGCATGAGCCAGGCTGCACCGTGGCCCACTTCCTTGTGTCCACAAGTCTGAGCGTTTGTGTTCCCATTGTTCCTTCAGACAGCAGCTCTGACGTTGGAATCATAAGGCTTTTGTTTAAGGATCGCTTAAGAGGTTTTTCAGACCTCAAATTCCAGAAACCAATTTGAGACCTCCAGGGAGGAATGGGATCAGCATGAGGATACAACGCTTTCCTCTCTCCCTGCCCCCTGACTTTACCCTGCACTCTTCCACCAGTCAAGAATCTCCACACTTTGGCCCCATTCAAAACCCATAAAAACCCTAACCCCAAATTCCTCAGGGAGATGGATTTGAGGTTCCCTCTCATCACCTTGTTCATTGACCCTACGATTAAACCTGTTTTTTGCTGCGACCTGGTGTCTTGGCACACTGACTTGCTGTGCGCATCAGGCAGTTAACCTATTATGCTTGCAGTGCCCCAGCAGGGCAGTGTCTTCCTAGTTCCCATGGCACCGGCTGCTCTGTGGGCTCCACAGCCCTCAGCAGATCTCATGGAAAGGACAGATACCGTGGGGTCACTGAGGAGGAATTGACACTTTTTGAAAGGGGACAGACTGGAAGAGAAATTGGGGGCCCTGGGATGGTGAGTGTGGGCAAAGGTTGAGAATGTCTGTGTCTGACCATCCAGAGACCCCAGACTAGCCTGTGGGCTGGGCTAGGTTGGCCTGGGAAGCCCAGGTTGTATTTGTGAGTGCATTGTGCATTTATGTACCCATTTATATCGAGGAAGCCACAGAAGGACACTGATGGACAGGAAGTTGACGAAAATTGTAGATGTGACTATGTAACCCAAAAACTCAGAAAAAAAGAGACAAGAATGATATATTTGGTAGAAAAATGCAAGCCAGGCTTTAGCACTGGAAGTCAACTTAGACCTGTGGCCCAAGGCAGAAGGCACTGTCTTGAGCCAGGGTGAGTGCAGTTGGGAATGACACAGTGGATTGGGACCTTGGAAACCATAGGAATCAGTGCCAGCCTGAGTGTGCTGGTGAATATCCCTGGACAGAGAAGCTTAGGGAAACTTGGGGGCTGCTGAGCCTGGAAGTTGAAGTGTGTGCGTGTCCTTCATATAGAAGACTGGCTGGTTGAATTTTCAAAATAAATTCCACAAATGTGTCTTCTTCATATTCTCAAATATTGTAGTTTCTCCTCAGATCACACTGGAGAGAAGAAGGAGAAGTGGGAGAAGGAGGAGAGAGAGGATGATGACACACATATGGAAGTGACCTAGGTAATAGGTGCTTAGCAGTCTTAACAATCAGATCAGCAGAGCTGGGTTGTACATTGATATCACAATTTTTTCTTCATCTGGCTTTTTATGGATTTATGAATTCTTATCCATAGCACATTGACAATATTCTAGGTTGGAGTGGGGGACTTTCCCAGACTTCACACCAAGTTGCTAAAACTCCCTTTAAAAACATCCTTCTTTTTACAAACGTGGAAACAAAGAAACACACCTAGATAAACAGAGAAATACAAATGCTGTAACAGAGGCCCATACGCAGGTTGATGGAGCAGTTTTCTCAATGAATATGTTATGTATTAAGGTCTAGCACTTAACGCAGAGAAAATAGATTGAGAGATGATGGTGACATTTTAAGAGTTCACAACCCCCTCTGATAACATAACAGATTTTAAAAAGAAATTTTAAACCTAGGAGGAAAGAAAAATATACAAGGAGTATTTGAAACAGAGTCTAGCTTGCAATGCTGCACGCCAAGAACAGTTCATAGCCCCCTGAAGACACACCCCCCCAAAGCATGCCAACTTAGTGCCAGCAAGCGCCAGGGAACACATTTTGCACAACTGGCCATTGGCTTTGTTTCTTAAAATGTATTCTTGGCATTTTCCACAGGATGTACTTGGTAGTGAGTGGATGTGTAGACCTTTGAGAGGTGTGGTTATAACCATCTATCTCGCTGTCTATTGCTCTTTCGGGTATTATGTCACCTGACATCATAGTACCTAAAGTTTAGACCTCCAAAGTAGCTTAGAAGAAAAATGCCAGGAAACTGTTTCCTTGTACATCCCCAGAGGGAAACTTTAAAGAGAATGTCCTTGCACTGAGTTCCCCGGTTTCTCATAGGAAGAAACAAATAAAGGTTGGAACAGCCAGAGTGGGCCTTCCTCCCCCCACCTTCCTTTGGTAGCAGGTCGTGCCTCGGTTTATTGTGAGTTTCTCGGTAGACCTCCACGTGCGACAGCGGGGAGTGCCAAGGCAAGAGCAGAGCCGGACAGCAGTTAGTGGGATAAACACAGCTTATTCAGCGTTGCTGCGATATAGAAAAAGAGACCTCTGTGTAAAACTGGGGTCCACTCTGAATATCGCATGGGCAAGTGGGGATTCATAGCTAAGGAGCAGGGTGGGTTTGGTGGATGGAAAATCACGAAGAGGAACTGTCAGGGGTGAGGGGTATTCTGGCTAAACTGACCTCACAGGGTTATTGCTGAAGACAGGCCAGATGACCAGACATCACCTGGGAGATGGTGAGGGTTGAGGAACCTGATTAGGTATTGAGGGCAAGAGGTTTTGGCTAAACTGCCTTAGTAGGGTTCTTGCTAAAACTGGATTCTGCAAGGAAGCGCACAGATGGACTTTGCTGGTCTGGGTTCGGGAGCCTGGCTTAAGTTTGGTCAAGCAGTAGTTGTTAATGCAGAACAAGAAGGCGGCCTTTCGGTGCACTGAGCACAGTGAGGGAATTATTGCCAGTTTACTCTGGGCTTTCGCATGTTCTTTCATTCCAACAACTGAACTGGTTTTACTTGAGTTGATCTGCAGCCCATCCTGAAATTATTTCAGTAAGGTTTCCTCTGTCTTTGTGTTTAAAACACAGCAAGTTGCTGACATGGGGTGAGTATCAGGTGAATACTACCTTCTAGAACCTTTGTCGAATCAGTCTGGCCCATCTCCATGCTTTTCTAAGTTAATTGCTAACTTCCAAAGAAAAAAAATACCATTTCTTACTTTCTGGTCTCTTATCAAACATGCTGAGCACGGCTTGGTTAAGCAGTAACTCTCGCTATGCAGGTAAACAGAATTCTCCACCGCACCTCCCTCTTTGTACATGAGAACTTGGGAGAAAATCATCAACAGCTATTAATAATGTGCTGAACTGGAAGTGGTTCAGTTTCTTTAAGACACCTCGAGAATATTTACACGTGTGGAGGACAGAGTGTTTACAAGGGTCCCCGTGAGAACACGGTTATGGGAGGGTGGCTGGTGGGCCTGGGGGCATTCTCCTGCCAACACAGGACTTCAGCAACAGGGGGCTGTTCCTTGAGTACAGATCTTAAATTTACATGGAAATTGGCCAACTTTGAGGTTTCGGAAGTTTTATAAATGACTGGAATCTCAAGAGCCAGACGTGGTTTTGGGACTCAGTGGTGGGGTGAGGTTTGAACACCATCTGGGCCTTGGCTGTAGAGAGAGCTGAGAAGCGATGAGCACCCCAGGGCTGTGTCCACAAGAGCAGGCGGAGGAGCTGGGCCACCTAAGTAGTATGATTCAGAAGTTGCCAGAAAGGCAGCCCCCTGACAGAGAAATAGGCCTCTCTCCTCAAAGATTTACCTCTGAATCTGAATTTTAGATGGAGAGATTTCCACATTTCAGTTTGGGCTTGGACTCCAAGGCCTCTCCTTTAAAATGCAAAAAGTCAACTTAAAAGAGGAATGTATTAACATATTAGCACCCAGGCCACATACCATGAATTAATGAGTTCACCAAATAGACGTCACCTGCAGGATCCTGAAGGCCTGGGTGAGGGGCCCTTCTGAACCCTCCCTGTACCACAGCCTGTCTCTGACCCGAGATCCCAGCACCACACCCCCACAAGCTCACCTCATCTGAAGGTTTGAGCCCATGGTGATATTTACAACAGGATTGGACTGGGACCTCCAGGAGCCTTAACTGTGGACAGCATTAGCTGCTCTTCTTCTTCCTCGGCCATAAGAAAATAAAATTCAACTTAGTTCTAAAATGAACATAATGATGGCTTAACCATGTGCAGGCTTTCCCCACAAGGGAAAATCATTTCTTGTATTTTTTGAAATAGAAAGCATGAAATTCTTTCCCAAGCTTTTCTTTTTGTTCCTGTTTTGGTAATGTCCCAGGTGCACACTTATTCAAGATGGAACCCAACCATCTTTTCATTAATGCACCACAGACCCTGGCCGGGGCCCTCTCCTCACTTCTTGTGCCTTCCGTGTCCTTCTTCATGCCGCAAGCCTGGTACTAGTGATGCGCTAGCACACCCTACGTAATCCTTCAGCCAGGCCTGGCTTCCAAGTGCTAGACTGACCCTCTCAGCGATCTAGCACTTACGTACACTCGAGCGTCCTACCGGCACCTCTGCATCACCAGGTCCAAAACAGAACTTGTGAACTTTTCCACCAAATTTGCTCTTTTTCTTGTTATCTCCATCTAAAAAAATTCATCCGGTTTCTCAAGTCAGAAATCTGGGAGTTATCCTTAGCACCTTCTTATATGCAAAAACCCACGATTTTTCCTTCTTAGTATCTGTCAGTTCCATCTATGGCCACTCTCCCTCCCACTGCCACTATGCTTTGGAGCCGCCCTTCGCTCCTGCCTGGCTCATTGCGGTAGCCATCTAATCCTCCTGCCCTGCTCTGCTCACCTCAAACATCCGTTCTCCCCTTGTGGCCCGAGGGATGGTTCCGATCTGATCGTATTCCTCGTGCCCCTGTTTCACCACCCTGAATGGTAGGTATCCCCAGGCTCAAACACCTTCATGAAATTTACAAGACTGCTCACCATATGGCTGTGCTTTCTGCTCCCTTCCCTCTCTAGCCACTTTCCATCGTGTATTCCACTTGTCTATGAATTCCCACACACAGTCATCTGCCTACGCTTTGGGCCTTTGCATATGCTGTTCCATCTTCTGGGAGTAGACTTTCCACTTTGTAACTGTCTGATTCCCACCCATCCTTTGGCGCCTATAGCTCTTCCTCCAGGTCCTTTCCTGGGCCCTCCAACAACAGCCTCTTACTGCACTCTTCACACTGCAGGGTCTTTTGTCCTGTGAAAGTTACAGATACCAAAATGAAATCGCTTTTGCCATACCCGGACAGAAGAGGGCCAGAAAGGCCCATAGGAGAGGAGGCTAAGGCTGACATGTCTGAGATGAAAACTGCTTCCGAGGACTTTCTAAAATCCTTTCATGTCCTTTATGCATCCCCTGTTCTGATGAGGTTTATCACTAGACATTGTTTAGGACTACAGTAATTCAGATAAGATGTTCTTGGAAGAACACTTGCCCACTGATGGCATCTCCACCAATGAACTGAAAGCAACTCTGACTTTGAACCTCTGGAACCAACAAACTCTGTTTCTAAGAAGTTCATGTCAATCTCGGTTTGCTAATAAAAGCCCCCCTCACTCTTTCCTCACTGAATGCACTGGTAGCTTGCCATTCCATGCATTCCGGATTATAATCCTTACTTCTATTCCAGAGTAAATTCAACATACCTACAGATAATTTTCTCTAGTGTCTTTTTTAAGGTTGACAGTCTGTAACCTTTTCTAGCCTAGGAGCTCCAGAGGCTCTTAGGTTCCCGGGCTCTGAGGCTTGGGAACAGCCACAGCAGGCACTGTGTGGATCTCATTAGCGTTGTTTGCTCAGCGCCTAGCACAATGCCTGCCACACAGTAAGTGCTCAGTAAGTGTTTGTTGATCTGATGAATATATTTTAATACATCAAGTTGACAGGCACTCTGGCAAAAGGGCTTGGTTGGAGTTACGTTTAAGGACTTCAAGTAGATGGGAGCTTCATCTGGGTTCTGATTATGGGATATGTGGGAGTAGGTCACAAAAGTTGAGACTTAAAATGTAGCAAGAGTCATCACTTAATGATGTGTTCACCATGGCCAGGTGCTTTATCTGTAGGAACTCAGGTTATCCTGAGTATCTCAGGTTAAACTGGGGCATAGTTTCTTCATCTGTCAATCTAAAATGAAATGATGAGTAACTTAGGCCAGGTCACTTGGCAGGTGTGGAGGGGAGTGGTGAAGGCAGAAGCCAATTGATACTAAGAATAGGCTTTGTGTTCTCAGTGTTGCCTGGGCCTGTGCTAAATGCATGGAGCACATCTACCACTATGACAGTCGCTGCTGAAATGATCATCCAGTTGCAGTCACTTTGCTCTGATATGCATTTAAAAAATGTTATTGGTGTCAGTGGTAAGGTTGGGAGTGTGTGTATATCGTGTGTTTAGGAGGGTAGAGAAAGTGAGGTAGTTTGACCTCAAGAGATAGTGGGATGATTAATGGAGATATTAGCACTTGCTATTTTGAATTACTTGTCCTAGCTTTCCAAATGATTACCTCAAAAATCAATTAATTAGTTCATTAGTTAACCAAATTTTTATTAAGGTGAAGTTCTAGACTCTGTATGAAAAAAAAAAGAAAGGTATCAGATGCTCATAACCTAGCAAGGAGAGAAGAGGCAGACCACTCTTCATTAGTATGCAAAGCAGGAAAATGTCAGTGCAACATACGTGTTGGGTGAAAGTGCAGGGTGTCCCAAGGGGGAAGTCATTACTTGCTGTGGTAATTGGAGAAGGTGGCATGTCCCCTGGCCACTAGCAATGAGTGTTGTATAAAAGTGTTGTTCAATATTAACATGCCAATGAACCTACCACCTTATACAGGGTTTATAAGGCTACAGATAGCAGGCACTCTGTAAATATTTGCTGACGTGCGTGTACAGCATGCAACCATTCCATCTGAGTGGAGGAATTGTGTTTATTACAGAATCTAGTAGAGTGTATCTGATTAGTTTAGTACAATTATGATTAAAGTCAACTCCTATTAATTGCCTCATTTCTCAAATGCTTAGTGTATCTTTATTACAAGGTCATGATTATGAGATCATGAAAATAATCTCATCCTTCAGTGAATAAAAACTACTAACATACTGGTAGAAACTTTTTTTTTTTTTTGAGACAGGGTCTCGTTCTTTCACCTAGGCTGGAGTGCAGTGGCACTATCTTGGCTCACTGCAAGCTCCGCCTCCCTGGTTCACGCCATTCTCCCGCCTCAGCCTCCCAAGTAGCAGGGACTATAGGCGCCCGCCACCACACCCAACTAATTTTTTTTTTTTTTTTTTTTTTTTTGAGACGGAGTCTTGCTCTGCCACCCAGGCTGGAGTGCAGTGGCGCGATCTCGCTCACTGCAAGCTCCGCCTCCCGGGTTCAGGCCATTCTCCTGCCTCAGCCTCCCAAGTAGCTGGGACTACAGGCGCCCTCCACCACGCCCACTAATTTTTTGTATTTTTAGTAGAGACGGGGTTTCACCGTGTTAGCCGGGATGGTCTCAATCTCCTGACTTCGTGATCCACCTGCCTCGGCCTCCCAAAGTGCTAGGATTACAGGCGTGAGCCACTGCGCCTGGCCCCCGCTAATTTTTTTGTATTTTTAGTAGAGACGGGGTTTCACCTCCTGACCTCGTGATCCGCCGGCCTCGGCCTCCCAAAGTGCTGGGATTACAGGCATGAGCCACTGAGCCCGGCCAGAAAATATTTTTATGTATATAATAAAGATAATGTCTTATATTATCTTAAGTTGAAAATATTTGTTAGTTTCTATTTAATTAATTTCTACTTAATTAGGATATCTGAGAAGGGATCTTATTGAAACCATTTCCCATTGAACCCTCTCTGAAGCTCCGTTTACTGCCTTAAATTAGGAGATTAAAAATTAAAGTGGAAGGAGATAAATAAGCATAATTTTTACAATGCTTGGCAAAATTACTGTTAGAATAAATATTTTTTTAAATCCATTCCCCCTAGCTGTTGAAATGTAGATTAATCCTAACACTTCCAACTTTGAAGCTGGCCTGAAACAATGGTAGCTCCTCTCATGAGGTTTTGCTTATTTTATTTTCCACAAATTATTTTTGCTGTAGTATGTTAAAATAACATGACACTGAACATTTAGGTTTGTATGGCACAATCCAGCCAGTGAAAGCATGAGGTGGAATTCAGCTGTATTTGAAGGTTGACATCAAAAAGATTGAAAAGCATCTGTGAATAGTTTGAAATCAGTTTTTAGAGGACAGGAATTAGACCATTGGTTCAAATAGCAGGGTTGTTGGTGTGCTGAGGAAGTGCTTTTTAGCCTCCTGAGTTACCTGGCTGCTGGTGGATTCCATGATTACGTGAATACTTGCTAGAGGACAGGTGTAGCTGCCTTTGTTTACTGATGATATTCTTGCTAAAAGGTAGAAGTACAGGAGGAGCTAATTTGGCTTAGTTTCTACCTATTAACAAATGTAGACACTAAATGACTGGTCAGAGAAGTGGCCAACTGCAGCTAGAGTTGCAGCATTATTCTGCAGACGACAGGATGTTAGGACAGCAACCACTGTAACCTCAACCACAACAATCACAACAAGGCTTATTTGGAAATAAAAATAGGGGCAACATGGATAACATTTTCTCTGGATTTTCTAAATACCATACGACTAAATAGAGACTCTTTCTGCGAGGCTCCAAAAAATAAAAATAAAATAAAAAAATTCTAGACTGACCTTGAATGCTTCCTGGTAGGAAATTGCCTGTAGCACACTCTGGGCTTAGATCTTGATTTCTAGATATTATGCTCCATTAAAAAGAATCAACACTTCTTGGAGAAGTGGCTGATTCAGAAAGTGCAAGATGAGTCTGGGACATCTTGTTATGTCAGAAAGTAAGAAAGTACTCACAGAATGGTGGGGACACCACCAAGGACAAAAGGAAAGGCTTGAGGGAGCTCCCACAGGCCATGAGGGACAATCTGAAGATTCAAATGAAGAAATTCAGTAATGGATTGCAACTCGCGGGACTGTGTAGGAACACCTGAGTCCAAAGTGATGATAAACAAATACACAGAGAGGAAGGGAAACAGCTCTAAAGTTAAATGTCATATGATAAAAGAAGCAGCTAATAGAATCTCTAAAAGAATAGTACAGTAAAAAATTCCCCATTTTGCAACCATCAGAGTCAAGAAGGATTCAGGCCAGAATCATCAGTGAGTGCTTAAACTATTGGATCAAAGTTTGGAGAGAAACAGAATATTTACAGTGTCTCAAAGTCTTCCCCACAGATTCCTTAGTAATTACAAAGGTAAAAATGGTAACTTTATGATGAAGAACCTGTGGGAACACATATTAGCCAAGCAATCAAGGTTTGCATCACCAGTTAGGATGCTGCAAACTAACATCATGTAACCCGTTTGTGATGAACTTAAAGCTTCTCTTTTGCAGCATTTCTGCCTGAAATGCATAGCCTGAATCTAATTCAAATTGAGAGATAACTGGCCTGAAATATTCAAAAGTATCAGTGTCATGAAAAATGAGGAAAATTGGAGCAATCGTTCCAGAATAAAGAAAACTAAAGAGACATGACAACTAACTACAATGAATATCCTAGATGGAATTCTGACTCATAGGGAAAACAGGAATACAAGACATTATTGGAACAAATTGCGGAATCTGAATAGAGGCTGTACATTAGATAATCCTATTTAATCAAAGTTAACTTTTCTGAATTTTTAATGTTATGATAATGGAAGAGAATGTTCTTGTCTTTGGAAAATGCATGCTGAAGGATTTTCTGGTGAAGAGGCAGGAGATCATCAGCTAATTCTCAAAGACTTTAGAAAACATAGAATTATATATTACATAAAATGTAACATAAAATATGTAGAATATATAAAATGTGTTATATATAGACAAGGAATATGAAAACAAATGTGGCAAAGTATTAAAACTGAGAATCTGAATAAAGAATATATGAGATCTTTGTACTATTATTGCAACTCCTAAGAAATTATAGCCATGTGTCACTTAATGACAGAGATCTGTTCTGAGAAATTCATCATTCGGCAATATTGTAGTTGTGCAAACATCACAGAGTATACTCACACAAGCCTAGATGGTACAGCCTGCTGTACCCTTCTGCTGTGTGGTCTAGCCTACTGCTCCTAGGCTATAAGCTGATACAGCACATTGCTGTACTGAATACTGTAGGCGATTGTAACACGATGGTCAGTATTGGTGTATTTAAATATAGGAAAGGTACAGTAAAAATACGGCACTATAATCTTACGGGATCAGTTACATACGTGGTCTGGGGTTGACCAAAACATGGTTATGCGGTGATGGCTGTATTCAATAACGAAAAGTTAAAAGAAAAAGAAGTTATTAATATTGTCACAGTTGGTAAAAGAAGTTACTAAGATGGGGGTTGAGGTAAGCAAGGAAGTCATATTCCCATCTGAATTCATTTCTTCTATTCTCCCATGTCCCACGCTTTTCTTCTAGAGTCGGCTGGCTAAAACTATTTACGTGTCTATAAAGATCGTGTTTGCCTCAATGCTCCTGAGGCAGGGCTCCCAGACTCCCTTCTCCAGGCAGTCATCATGCACTGCTACCTTTGCTGACCAGCCATGTACTCTCCTGCCACGTCCTGCCACGTCTTCCTGTATTTTGGTTCCTCCTTTATTTTGGTGGCGCCTTCCTGCTGCATGGCCAACAACTCCCCCTTCTTTCAGCTCCAGGGGAGAGAATCAGTGCCTGCATCTCTTCCAACTTGCTTTGTGCCACATTGTTTCCTACTACACGGCTTGTTTTCGTCCTCCCAGTGCTGTGGGCATCTGTTGTCAGGCTGTGTGGTGCCACTTAGCTGGTCGATCTCTTAGGTTAGGGTCCATCTCCTCCTCAGATGCTGCCTGAGAAGACAGGCCCTTTATTTTTCCCCAGGAAACACTGTCATTTAGGTGGGATAGGATGGACTTCTTCAGGAATCAATAGACAATCTCTCACCATGGGCTTTCCTCAAATCTATGTCCTCAAAAAAAAAAAAATGCCCTTTACACTGAAGAACGTGGCAGGACTTCAAAATTTCAAAGGCCATAAAAGTCTGGCCAAGCATTTGCTTTAGAATTTTCACTTTTTTATATCCCCTGTTCATGAAGCATGTCTCAATTGTAGACCTTCACAATGTTCTATCACTCTATCATTATTTGGATATGAGATCAGGTTGATTAAAATAACACTGAAAGATTACCACGTGATGATAATTCTTTCACATCAAGAGAATTTGAGCATGTTGGCATTAAGACAGTTTATTAAGATATTGCCACTAAGTAAGATCTGAAAAAAGAGAAGTTTCGATGTGTGCACCTAAAGGGCTATGGTTGTCATGCTATGATTTCTTTGTTCTTTCTTAAAACTTTAGCTGGGGAGGAGCATTTGATGGAAACTGTAGAGCTTTTAAGATTTGGTTAAATTGTGTAATTATTTTATTTAGCAGGGGTATAGGTATTGCCTTAGTTACTCTTTCCTGTAAGGCAAAAGTGTCTAAGACTAAATGATTGTGCGGTACTCACTACCACTTCTGTTCATGACATGAGATATTGGTAGCATTACCAGAGCTCATCTTCCAAACACGTTGCTTTCATGCACCGTGTCTACATCAGCAAACTGACAGTTGTAACCTACTTGCTGATGATCATTCCTCAGTCTTGCCGAAAATGAGTTACTCTTGTGTCTGCATTAGGCAGTGGAAAAAATCCGTGGAAGGCAGCGGATTGGTCAGAGTCTCAGTTGATTTCCTCAAACCTCCTACTGATCCCTTGTTACTTAGAATGACTGGTATGTAAGTAGTCCTCATTTTTCAGGAGATAAGAGCTCTACTTCTTTTGCCCTTTACCAGACTAAGGAGCAGTTGCTGAAAAATGTACTGGTATCTGCAAATGTCTAGCATTTGAAAACAATGTTTTGTTCAAAAATGAGACAAACAACCCTTTCAAGCAAACATGACCACTGTTAAGCGACTCAGCTTTGATAATTTCTTCTTTCTCCATTTAGCCTTGACCTTGGCAGAGGCAACATGATTTATAAAATGAGTAAATGTCTAGAGGGCAGAAATTATGTCATACATGTTCTGTGCTTGTCACTTTCTGTTTTAAGATATCAATCATATAACATTTGTATTAAGTAAATTTGAACATTTATGTATATGATTTGTTGCTTTATAGAATTATTTTATAGAATATGTTTATGGTATATCTTTGCTATGTTATGATTTTTTTTGTTATCCTTTTAAAGTTAATTTTAAAATGAAAGTAATGTATGTACAAGGTTAAAATAATAAAACAAAGTGTATTAGGATGTATGATAAGAAGCAGTGGTCCCTGGGTTCATCCTTCTCCGTTTCAAGTCTCGTTCCTCAGGGACAACTACTTTGATCTCTTTTAACCGTTTCTTCTGTTAGTTATTGTCAACCTCTAAATATTGTGTTTATACTGTTATTTGTTTATTCTGATTGGATAAATGAGGATTTAATTAGTCTACACATCCTCATCACTGTTTCTTTCAATATTTCAATATTGTCATACCACATTCCACGTACCTTTATTGTTGGATTGCTTTGTAACTTTAAGAAGTATAAGTAGACTTTTATTTCTTGTTACATTAACTACTGAGAGTATGTCAGCTTCTAACTTTGCACCCAGCCCCAGAACCAGCTACAGAATTTTTAGTGCTCAGTGGAAAATGAAAATGTAGGACCCCTTGTTCAAAAATTATTATGAATTTCAAGATGGAGACAAAAACAATTAAGCTAAGCATGGGGACCTTCTAAGTAAGCATGGGGCCCTGTGTGAATACACTGGTTGCACATCCCAAAACTGGACCTGTTTGTACCCTATCTTATCCTTCAGCTCTCTTTCTTCCCTTCTATCTCCTAATTTCTATCTTCTCTTTCTTTTATAATAAGATGAATAACATTTTGATTTTGTTCTATGACCCTAAATATTGCATCCATACATCCTCTATAGGTTGGGTATCTAAGATGAATATTAATGTATCATTTTGTTATTGTTGCTATGTAAATATTAATTGTAGAACCAAATAAAATTCTGTATTTCTTTCCTGGTACATCTTTTTGTTTTTCCTGGAGTTTATAATTGCTTTTCTTTTTGTTTTGCCTTTTCGTATTTATCACATTTTCAGTTTTTACCAACTTTTCCCAATCTATCAAATCATCTTTTTAATCTAATTTTCTCCAGAGATACCTCCCAATACCAAATGAAGGGTCCTTCCCTCTCCTTTTTCAATCTGGATCTATTTCTCTGTAGATGTACTGCATGCCTGTTTTCCTGGGGCTTTTCTTTATTACTTTCCTGGTCTGGTCTCACCACTTCCTTGATTCTGAGTCTTTCTTCCTCTTGGTTGATTCTTTGTAGGCTCTAGCACCTCCCCAAATAACTTCTTAATTCAGTGAGTGTGGGAAGAAACTTTCAAAGTCTTTCAATTTCTGAAGATGTTTGTATTTCACTTTCACCCTTGATTGATAGGTATAAATAGAATTTTAGGTTGAAAGTAATTTTTGGTCAGAGTTTTGAAGGTATTACTCACTGTCTCTGGCATCCACTATTATTGATGAGAAGGTCACCCTGATTTTTTTTTTATTTTATACTGCCCTTAGTTTCCTCTTCATTCTTGGTATTCAAAATTTCACAACATTGTACACAGATAAGGCACAGGTATGGGTCCTTTTTCATTGAAGTCATCTAGAAGCACTTTAAATCTGGAGATTTCTTTTATTTCTGGAAAATTCTTTTGAATGCATTGTTTGATAATTTCCTTCCCTCTGTTTTCTCCTATCTCTTTTATAAACTTCTATCAATTGGATCTTGACCTCTTGGACTGATTCTCTATGATTCTTTTTTTTTTTTTTTTTTTTTGACAAGGCCTTGCTTTGTAGTTTAGGCTAGAGTGCAGTGGTGTCCCTATATTTTATTGAAACTGTCTCTTTTATAGTTCTCATTTTGAGGTTTTAGGAGGTTTTTCCAATTTATTTTCCAATTCCTCTATTAATTTATTATGTTTTTGTTCTCTTAAAGCTTAATTTTTTTTACCTTCTCTAATTTAACATTTATAACATTCTGTTCTTGCATTATGAATACAATAATCTCTCTAATCAGTCTATAAATTGGAGCCACAGAAATATTTATAAATACTCTTTAGCTTTATTTATTTATTCATTCATTTATTTACTTCGGTCTTTGCTTTCAGGATGGAAACTTAAATGCTGGTGATCTTTATCCTCCCCTTTAATTTGAAGGCGAGGCACTAAAACCTGATGGTAAGCTCTGTGAATGTGAATGGAGTTTGTGAACTGGTGGGATTTACTTCAGGATTATAGGTGGTGATAGAGCATTTTTACTGGGGGACTTCTTCATACTGGGATGTATAGTTCTTCCTTCTACAGTGGTGAGATGTCTTAGGATGAAGTTCTGGTTTTTTTTCTTTCCCCCATGGAATTTTCCTGTTTGGATATTGAAGTATGTGCAATTGACTCTCTCTCTCCTGCCCCATCCATTTCATCTTCTGTCCTATCATTCACTGAAATCTCTCCTCCATCTCCTTTTCTATATCAGTGCTGCTTTATAATGCCTTCATTTCTTTACTGTCATTTAAACGAGGTCTGGAAGGTGGATGCCATCTACTATGCTTATGAAGAAGTTCTTCATTGTTCTTTAAGCTGCCTATGGCATCTGAAAATGGAAAATATGGTATTGCACAATAGGTATCAACTGCTTTCATGAAAATACAATTTCATTCCCATCACACCTCTCACTCTGTATAGTTGGAGAGAAATCAGTGTAAATTTATATAGGAAAACCATAGTATTAAGCCTCCCACTTCTGCTAGATATAAGCAGGGAAATGGGTCAAATAGGCAGAGCCTGTTAATGGAGTTTCAGAGAGAAGATAAATGTAGCCACCTGTGGTATCAACATCCATTGATGGAAGGGTAGTTGTCATTGCTGTTATTTTTAATCAGCACTTAAACAATTTTTAAACAATTTAAAAATGTATAAAAGAGCTTTGGGCTAGTGGATATCCTCCATGTTATCAGGTCCCATGTCTTTTTATTATCTTAAAACATATTTATGGGCTGAGATAGAACTGTCTTCAAGCATGTAAATAGACAGTTTAGTAAAGTGCATATCTTTTCATGCAGGTTTGGTGCAAATCCTGCAGAAGCCAGGTGTCAATGAGGGAATGAGTTACACTGGCCACACCTGCTAACAGCACTTGTTACTTCTTCCTGCGGCCATGAAGTTGGTGATGTTACACCTGCTTAACCATAGTGCCTTCTTCTTACAAGACAGTCTTTCTAGTGTAAGTTTGGACATTAGCCTAGGAGACATCTCTAATATTTTAAAGATTGTATTAACACCCACATAAATTTCTGTCTATGGCATTTCAGTAATTTTTGTGGAGAGATTTTTACTTCCACAAAAAGCAAAGTGGCTAGCAGCTTCTGATGATGTTCTTTTTCTAATTGCCCAGCACAAACTAGGGATATTTAGCAAATATTTTTGAGCATTTAGTGCATACGTTGGCGCATTAGTACACTAGACTTACAGTGAGGCTGAGGGAAATTGCTGTGAAATTTGGAAAATTGTGAACTGTAATCATGTCGATGAGCATGTTGTCTGAATATTGCAAATGGAGAATAAATAGGTCCATTGAATAATGAACAGGAGAAATGAAATGAAGTTAGAGGAGTTTAATTTGCCTAATTAGAAAAATTTTGTTAGATAGTAGCATGGCTTATTCATTTTTATTAACTTTGTAAGCAAACATTTATATAACACTAAGTGTAAGGCAATCTGCAAATACCTCATTGAATCATCACCATTTGTCAGGTATAATCTGCATTTTACAACTGAGGAAACAAAGGTTCTGAGAGTGTATAGAAGAACCCCTCATAGCATGGGCTGCATTGGAGTCTGTTTGACTTGAGAGCCTGGAATCGCCTCCCACCGTCTTGCCTGCCTCACTCTCTGTCTCTGTGCAATCTTTGTTGGATTTGGTTTTTCGCCTGGAACACCTTCTGTTTTGAAATTCAATTTCTTGGCTGGGCGTGGTGGCTCGCGCCTGTAATCCCAGCACTTTGGGAGGCTGAGGCGGGCGGATCACGAGGTCAGGAGATCAAGACCATCCTAGCTAACAATGTGAAACCCCATCTCTACTAAAAGTACAAAAAATTAGCTGGGCGTGGTGGTGGGAGCCTGTAGTCCCAGCTACTCAGGAGGCTGAGGCAGGAGAATAGCGTGAACCCGGGAGGCGAAGCTTGCAGTGAGCCGAGATCATGCCACTGCACTCCAGCCTGGGCAACAGAGCCAGACTCTGTCTCAAAAAAAAAAAAAAAAAAAAAAGAAAGAAATTCAATTTCTCTTTTAAGTCCTGACATCAATGCCAGGCAGCATGATGTCTGCATACCTAGTAGGATCTCAGTCAGGGTTAGTTTGCTGGTATTTTTTAAATTTTTTATTTTCCAGAAGAGCTTCTCTAGCTCCCAACTTTGCATGAATTGCTCTCTTTTGAGTTTCTTTCCCACTTTGTTTTGCTTTGCTGTTTACATTGTTTATGTGCGTATCTGTCTCCTCCACTAGAATGTAAGCTCTTTGAGGTCAACACGTGTTCAACTTTCTTTTTATTTAACCCTCATGGGCTGATACAGTGTCTTCTACACGTCTGACACTGTGACTTTGAGGTGGATTGAATAGGCTCATATTAAGGTAGGACTGGACAATCTTTAGTGATGGGTTTTATTTCTCTTTTTCTTTTTTATTTTGAGGTGGAGTGTCACTCTGTTGCCCAGGCTGAAGTGCAGTGGCATGATCTCTGCTCACTGCAACCTCCACCTCCTGCGTTCAAGTGATTCTCCTGCCTCAGCCTCCAGAGTAGCTGGGACTACAGGCACGTGCCATCACACCTGGCTAATTTTTCTATTTTTAGTAGAGATAGGGTTTCACCCTGTTGGCTGGTCTCAAACTTTTGGCCTTAAGTTATCTGCCCACCTTGGCCTTCCAAAGTGCTGAGATTACAGGCATGAGCTACAGCACCTGGCCTTGGGGTTGGTCTTTTATAATGCAACAGGATTAGTAATGGTCTAGTAAAGACATTTCTTCCTATTTTTTTTTTTCTTTTTTCTTTTCTTAAGCACTTAGTTTTCTGGGCAAGAAAGAAGATTCCATAAAAGCTACAAGACTGCTCAGATTAAAAATATAAATGAATGTTTACTAGATTCTAAGATATTTGAAGGCCAGGAGTCTTCATTGTTCATCTTAGTGGCCCACTCGGCAGCTACACCTTGCTTCACACATCCAGTTTGGGTTATTTTAGTGTTGCCTGGAAAGCCAAGGACAAAAATGTGCTCTAAAATACGAGTGAACCATGTAGGATGGAGTATCCCTTAAAGTTAATTTCACCTTATTGACACCACCTCATGATTGCCTAGGATTCCTAAGGGACTTTAACCAGAATTCTTCTTTTTTTTCTTTTTTGCAATGTTTGTATGAATTCTCTCCAGTCTTCCATTCTTGTTTCCTGCAGCATTTTTTCTTCTTATTCTTTGCTGTAATTGCTGGGTATTAAAAGCCTGTATGAATGGTTATGAAACAAAATTGTATTGTGTGAATATTCTTATCCTGGGGTTTTCTTCTCTGTGATGCTGTGAGAAATCTCTTTTGTACCTCCTGTCAAGTCTTGAAAGGGATTTTTGCAACTAATTTGGGATAATAAAGGCATTCTTGCTATAATGCAGCTATTCTTTTTAGGAATATATATATATTTCAGTAGCTTCTATTTAAATTTGCCAAAACTGAATGAAATTTCTCACACAATATTTTTTAAAGCATATATGTATTTGCATATCTCCCCACCATTCTGCCCACCACCCACTCACTTTCCAAGCATCTCAGCCTGGGCGTCTGTCACAAAAAACAGCTCCTCAAGTGTGCTCTGTTATGTTCCCCATATTACAAACTAAAGGGACTGAGAAATTAGAGGTCCCTCTTAACAATCATTGTCATGGGAAGTACAAAGGTCATGATATAGCTGCTTGGTTTGAAGGTCATCTTCTTTTTGACTCAAAGTGAAACAGGCAATGGGGTATGGCAGATGAATCAATGCTTCAGGCTGACAATGCTTTGCATGGCCATTGGAAAGAAATATCCATTAAATGACCCAAACACGCCTGTTGATCTAGATACTGAGGAATAGCTCTACACCATTGACTTCCTACCTTTGTGTTCTTTATTAAAGAAGCACATGCACTTGCTGGGAAGTCTCTTTTCCTTTCCTCTCTTCTCCAGCAAAAGCTGACCTCAGGCACACTCCCACCTTGGGAGCTCCCTATCCCACTTCCTCAGGCCACATCCTTTTTAAACAAAATGGTTCTTCCCTTATGTGATGGTTAAATTTTGTGTGCCCACTTGGCTAGGCTATGGCACCCAGTTGTTTGGTCAGAGACTAGTCTAGAAGTTGCTGTGAAGATATTTCATAGATGTGATTCACATCTACAACCATTGACAGTAAGTAAAGGAGATTGTCCTCAATAATGTAAGTGGGCTTCGTCCAGTCAGTTGGTCTTTAATTTATTTTATTTTATAGAGACAGGGTCTTGCTCTGTTGCCTGGAGTGCAGTGGTGTAATCATGGCTTGAGGCAGCCTTGAGCTCCTGGGGTCAAGGGGTCCTCTGGCCTTAGCCTCGTGAGTAGCTAGGACTACAGGCATGCACCACCACACCTGGCTAATGTTTTAAAATTATATTTGTTTATTTAGTAGAGATGGGGGTCTTACTGTGTTGTCCAGGCTGGTCTCGACAGTGATCCTCCTGGTCTCAAGTGATCCTCCCACTTCAACCTCCCAAAGTGTTGGGATTACAGGTGTAAACCACTATGCCCAGCCCAGTTGAAGGTCTTGAGGGCAAAAACTGAGGTTTCCTGAAGGAGAATGAATTCTGCCTCAAGACTGGAACATAAACTCCAGCTTGAGTTTCCAGCCTGCTGCTTTCCCCCACGGTTTTCAGACTTGCCAGCTCCCACAATTGCATAACCACATGAACCGATTCCTTAAACTGAATCTCTATGTATCTATTTACCTATCAATCAATCTATCTATCTGCCATTTCTTCTGTTGCTCTGGCAAACTCTAACTGATACATCGTATTTCAAATGTCTACACACTCAGCCACACTGACCATGTAGCAGGAACGTGCTCTTCCTTCTTTTTGGTTATACAGATAATTGAAGGATAATTTTAAAGACTCTTAATCACCAGTGTGTTCACTGGCCAAGCTGACCAGGGAACTCCTCCTGCAGGCGGCTTCTCTGTGTACCCAGCCATGCCTTGCGCACTCCTTCCTCGGCAGTTATGCTTTGAGGGCCCGCACACCCACGGCACTGTCTTTTTACCCATTGCTCACTTTTTCTTGGCCCTGTTTTGGTGACCAGAAATGAACTTACAATTCAGGGGAGGAGCAAGGGGAATTGTGAGAACCATTGCTGTTTCCTTGTTGCATCTACTTTTCGTCCGAAGGTTGTTTATAACTCAAAGGTTTTTCAGAGTGACGGTTTGAAGATGTTCTCCAGGTGCCCTTCCCCTACAATGAATATATTAATGAATATATGGTAATAAAACATGGACCCTGCAGAATTTAGAAGAATTCTGCAAATACACACATCCTAGTTTACCAGAGTGGAATTCTTGAGTGGAATATATCACAAC
The DNA here is from genome assembly GCF_028885625.2 of Pongo pygmaeus. Classification (NCBI taxonomy): domain Eukaryota; kingdom Metazoa; phylum Chordata; class Mammalia; order Primates; family Hominidae; genus Pongo; species Pongo pygmaeus. The sequence continues at coordinate 27,828,088 of NC_072387.2, forward strand.
AGGTGACTGTTCCACATTAGTAAGGGCTGTGGTGCATGCAGCTCACCGCCATGAGGGACTTCTTTTTTTTTTTTTTTTTTTTTTAGATGGAATCTCACTCTGTCGCCAGGCTGGAGTGCAGTGGCACAACCTCGGCTCACTGCAACCTCTGCCTCGCAGATTCAAGCGATTCTCCTGCCTCAGCCTCCCGAGTAGCTGGGACTACAGGTGCGCGCCACCACGCCCAGCTAATTTTTGTATTTTTAGTAGAGACAGGGTTTCACCATGTTGGCCAGGATGGTCTCAATCTCTTGACCTCGTGATCCGCCCGCCTCAGCCTCCCAAAGAGCTGGGATTACAGATGTGAGCCACCGTGCCCGGCCAAGGGACTTCCTTGCACAACCAGAGAGAGAGGATTAGAGGGGAACAAAACAACTGGAACTGTAAGGGTCACCTTGGGTTAAGAGGTGATGATGCAAGTGAGGGCCCCATTGAGCTTTGTGGATTGAAAAGGGATTTCCTGGAGGGAGTCTGCTCCTAGGCTCTGGCCCTCCGCTCTGTGACAGGTGAAGGCAGAACCTGCATGGGTTTCCTCCCCCAGATGAGTCAACGTCCTTTCCATGTGGTAACACTGAGGGTCATCAGCCTTTCCACTGAACATCGAAGGGAATTTGCTGTAAAATAGCCATAAATTTGAAAAAAGTTAATGAAAAAATAGGATTTTATTTTAAGAAACTTCTCTTCAGCTTCTCTGGTATATACTAGTCTATAAGGTGAGAGAGACTTTTAGCACAGGCTAAGAATTTTCGGCTTTCACTGCTTACACTTAACCATCACATCCCCTTCTAGTTATCTTTTTGGCCTTCTGTGCATACTTTTGAGGTTTCAACTTTCTTAATCATTTTTTTTCTCTAAACCTTCTCTCATTTGCTTACATTTCCCTAGTAATTGTGTGGCTGATGGAGCCTTTGTGAGTTCCTGTCCAGAGAATGAGAGGAGAAAAGACTAAGACAAATTCAGGTCTTACTTCACTTCTTCCTGAAACCCTTCCAATTTTTATGAAGCTGGATGAGCGTTGACTTGGCTGATACCATTTAATAAGCGAAATATCTTCCTAAGCCTGGTAGGAGTTGTGGGGTTAGATAGGCTTGTCTCTGAAGCCCAGCTCCACCCTTTACTAGCTATGTGGCCTCAAACTAATTAATCACTCAGCGTCTCAGTTTTCTTATCATAAAACATGACAAATAATGTCTATTATGCAGATTACATAAGACAACAAATATAAAAGAGTGGGTGTTTCATATTTATAATTATTGGACACTATTATTATTAATGATCAAGGACTATTTGTCACTCAAGAAAAAACTAATCCACATTGTATCCACTCTAAAGATTTTTTACCTATTTCTTTTTATCTTTCCTATCTTTTTCTTTTGCTTCCATAAGAATAAAAAGTAATAGAAAGTTAAAATTGTTTTAGTCCCATAATATGAATTAGTCTGAGGAGAAGAAATCTTTTGGAACTTCCAAGAAAATTGAAGGGTCTTTATCAGCTGTGTCACCATGCAGACCAAAATGCGTGGTCACCGTGGTGACCTTCATCAACTCTCTCCACTGAAATTATTACCATATAAAATTAGATATGGCTGCTGTTATGAAAAGACAGAGTATAAATAAGTGGAACTATCTGGATGATAATGCTGGCTGAACTCGGTATCCTGGTGCAGTTCTAAAAGTGTTATTGAATGGTAAGCTGACACCCTGTTAGATTCTTCACATAACCAACTCTGGCTCTGCCCTTTAACTGCTGGGCTGGTGGAACATACTTGGAAGGGGCTGTTCCTTGTTTCCTCTTTAGTCTCCTGCCTCATTCAAGGCAACTTTCCTGTGTCTTTGCTTTTTTAGGGCTGCCTTTGGTGTTACCTATTGCTTCTCTGAAGGTTACTCCATGAATTCTGATATGTCTGTTAAAAAAAAACCCCAAATGACTTTATAAAAATTGCCATCAGTAGGTAATGTAGTAATAGTAGTGGTTTTGTTTTAGATAATTGTTTTTGAAAAAGAGATAATCAGGTGGGGTGCAGTGGGTCACATCTGTAATCTTGGCACTTTGGGAGGCCAAGGCAGGTGGATCACTTGAGGTCAAAAGCTCGAGACCATCCTGGCCAACACAGTGAAACCCCGTCTCTGCTAAAAACACAAAAAAATTGGCCAGGTGTGATGGTGTGCACCTGTAATCCCAGCTACTCGGGAGGCTGAGGCAGGAGAATTGCTTGAACCTGGGAGGCAGAGGTTGCAGTGAGCCGAGATCACACCACTGCACTCCAGCCTGGGCAACATAGTGAGACTCTGTCTCAAAAAAAATAAAAAAAGAAAAGAAAAGAAAAGAAAGAAAAAGAGATAATCAACTCAATTCTTATGTAACATGCAAAGGTGCATCTCATAATATGCCACAAATTATGTACATGCACACCTTGTTTCATTGCACTTTATATTGTGCCTAATAGATACTTAGTTTTTTTTTTTTTTTTTTTTAACAAATGGAAGGTTTGTGGCAATTCTGTGTTGAGCAAGTCTATTAGGGCCATTTCCCTCTTTTTTTTTTTTTAACGCCATTCTCCTGCCTCAGCCTCCCTAGTAGCTGGGACTACAGGAGCCCGCCACCATGCTCGGCTAATTTTTGTGTGTGTGTTTAGTAGAGATGGGGTTTCACCGTGTTGGCCAGGATGGTCTCGATCTCCTGACCTCATGATCTGCCTCCCTTGGCCTCCCAAAGTGCTGGGATTACAGGCGTGAGCCACCGCGTCCCGCCTATCGGGGCCATTTTTCCTTTTCTTTCTTTTGTTTTTTTTGAGACGGAGTCTTGCTCTATCACCCAGGCTGGAGTGCAGTGGCGCGATCTCGGCTCACTACAAGCTCCGCCTCCCCAGTTCACACCATTCTCCTGCCTCAGCCTCCCAAGTATATTGGGGCCATTTTTCTAACATCATGGGCTCATTTTGTGTTTCTGTGTCACATTTTGGTAATTCTTATGATATTGGAAATTTTTCATTATTATATCTGTTATGGTGATCTGTGATCAGTGATCTTTGATGTTACTATTGTAATTGTTTTGGGGTGCCAGAAACTGTACCTCATATACAACGGTGAATTTAACTGACCAACATGTGTGTTCTGACTGCGGGCGGATCACTGGCAGGCTGTTACCCAATCTCTCTCTCTCTTCTCAGGCCTCTGTATTACCTGAGACACAACAATCTTGAAATGAGGCCAATTAATTACCCTACAATGGGCCTAAGTGTTCAAGTGAAAGGGTTGCACATCTCTCACTTCAAATAAATGAAAAGGTAGGAATGATTAAGCTTAGTGACGAAGGCATGTTGAAAGCAAAGACAGGTCCAAAGCTTGGTCTCCTGTGCTAAACAGGCAACCAAGTTGCAGATGCAAATGAAGAGTTCTTGAAGAAAATTAAAAGTGCTACTCCAGTGAACATGTGAATGATAAGAAAGTGAAACAGGCTTATTGCTGATATGTAAAATGTTTCAGTGGCCTGGATAGAAGCTCGAACCAGCCAATAACTTAGCCTTAAGCCAAAACCCAGTCCAGAGCAAGGCTCTAACTCTCTTCAATTCTTTGAAGGCTGAGAGCAGTGAGGAAGCTGCAGAAGAAAAGTCTGAAGCTAGCAGAGGTGAATTTATGAGGTTTAAGGAAAGACGCTGTCTCCATAAACTAAGTGCAAAGTGAAGTAGCGAGTGCTGATACAGAAGCTATAGCAAGTTCTCTAGAAGATCCAGCTAAGATCATGGATGAAGGTGGTTTCGCTAAACAATGGATGTTCAATGTAGATGAAACAGCCTTCTCTTGGAGGAAGATGCATCTAGGATTTTCTTAGCTAGAGAGGAGAAGTCAATGCTCACTTCAAAGCTTCAAAGGACAGGCTGACTATCTCGTTAAGTGCTAATGAAACTGGAGACATGAAGTTGAAGCCAGTGTTCATTGACCTTGAAAATCCTAGGGCCCTGAAGAATTATGCTGAGTCAACTTTGTGTTCTAGAAATGGAACAGCAAAGCCTGGATGACAGCACATCTGTTTACAGCATGGTTTACTGAAGGTTTTAAGCCCAGTGTTGGGACCTATGTCTCAGAAAAAAAGAATTTTCCTTTTAAAATATTATGGCTCATTGACAATGCACCTGGTCTCCGAAGGGCTCTGATGAAGATGTATAATGTTGTGTTTATGCCTGCTGACACAATATTCATCCTGAAACCTATGAATTAAGGAGTAATTCTGACTTTCACATCTTATTATTTAAGAAATACATTTCATAAGGCTATGGCTGCCACAGATAGTGATTCTTCTGATGGATCTGGGAAAAGTACATCAAAAACTTTCTGGAAAGGATTTACCATTCTAGATGTCATTAAGAACTCTTGTGATTCATGAGAGGAGGTCAAAATTCTAACATTAACAGGCCTTTGCAAGAAGTTGATTCCAACTCTCATGGATGACTTTGAAGGGTTCAAGACTTTAGTGGAAAGAATAACTGCAGAGGTGATGAAAGCAAGAGAAGTAGAATTAGACATGGAGCCTGAAGATGTGACTGGATTGCTGCAATCTCATGATCAAACTTGACTGAATGAAGAGATGCTTCCTATGGATGAGCAAAGAAAGTGGTTTCTTGAGATGGAATCTACTCCTGGTGAAGAGGCTTTGAATGAACATTGTTGAAATGACAACAAAGTATTTAGAATACTCCATGGACTTAGGTGATAAAGCAGTGACAAGGTTTGAGAGGACTGACTCCAATTTTGAAAGAAGTTCGACCGTGGGTGAAATGCTGTCAAACAGCATCACATGCTACAGAGAAATCTTTGATGAAAGGAAGAGTCAAATAAAGCATCAAATGTCACTGTTTTATTTTAACAAATCGCCATAGTCACCCAAACCTTTAGCTACTACCACACTGATCAGCCAGCAGCCATCAACATTGAGTCAAGGCCCTCCACCACAAAAAGATTATGACTCACCGAAGGTGCAGAGAACTGTTAGCATTTTTTTAGTAATAAAGTATTTTTAAATTAAGGTATGTACATTGGTTTTTTAAAGACATAATGCTATTGTATACATACTTAGTTGACTATAGTATAGTGTAAATGTAACTTTTATATGCACTGGGAAACCAAAGACTTCATGTGACTGACCATTGAGATATTCACTGTATTGCAGTGCTCTGGAACTGAACTTACAATATCTCTGAGGTATGCCTGTATGTGAAATGAATCTCTCTGTGTTTAGAAATCAGTCACGTCCAAATGTGTGATAGGCTATTAGTTTATGTGGGAGGTATAAACAATATTCACAGTGTGGATTAAGGAGGAAGTGCCTACGTTCACCAACAATTAGGTTCCCTGGTGCAGGGTGGTCCCCTGTGCCTGGTGATGACCTCTGTCAGACTCAGTGAGAGTTGGTTTTGTTGATGGAGGTGGGGTCAGGGTGGGGAGTGAGTGACAACCAGAGTTCAACAAGACAGGGAGGCCATAGACAGCAAGGGCCATACAGGCATGTAGACACTGTTGGACAGCTCTGAGGAGGATAACTTGCCTAAAAATTGTCCCTGGATAAAGGATACTCCAATTTTGAGTTAGGGATCTCAGAACATTCTTTTTTTAAAAATAATTTATCCATCCTACACAACTGAAACTTTGTACCCTTTTACCAACATCTCCCAAGAACACTCTTAAGTGAAAACACTTTGTAGTCAGTTTAAAATTTCAAAGCAGAGCAGGCATCTCTTCAAGTATGTCTTTTCATACATTGCCTGGAAATGCTCAAAAGATGCTGCCTTTTAATGGAAAAATGAACTCAGGATTATTGGTCTTGTGAGCAAAATGACTTCTAAAACCCAGACTTCCCAAAGGAATGAACTTAAGTGTTTTGTGGCCCACCCCAAAGATCATGGCAGACTTCCCCACAAGGCACACTGACCAGATTGCTGGGATTCTTCTGGTGGAAGTGACATTGAGTTTGTGAATTGAATGCCTCCTGCAAACTCAGATATTTACGATCTTAAGCCAAACTTAGTCCTTTGGGTCTGGAGATTGATTTCCCTGGGCAAAATGTTGAACTCTAGTCCTAAGAATAAAGTCTTTGAAAAACTCTTTGGACATTGAATTAGCTCTACAAAGTAACATTTTGGTGCTTTAAAGTATAAACTAACCAAAAACACATGATTTCAGCTTCCCATAAATCACAGAGGGTTTTGCCTAAGAGAAAAATGCATGGCAAAACACATCACGAATAAACAATTTAAGGCAATAATCAGGTTGCACAAGTAGGTCAAGGATTGGGGAAGGTGACATACAAATTTGCATTCAGGTGGAGCATGGAGGGGCGTGTTAGCGTTAGCCCACATCTGGTGAGAGACAGGATACCAGGGGTGCTGTTGTTCTCAGGTGAGAGAGTGACTTTTGGTCTCTTGGTTCACTTGAAGCCTGAGCTATCTAATATAAACTTTTATTTGGAATAATTTAGAGAAAATAAGGCCAAGTTATTACAAATCTCAAATACAGAATTTATTGAGGAAATGAACTTTTACTAGTCTTCAAATAATGTGACTTCCCTGTTAACATTTCTCACTCATCATCACCTGTACTAACGGATTGATAAGGGAGATTTACAATCAGCACATGTGAGCAGAACTTTTGAACTGTGTAAAGGTCTTGAGTGGGAAACACTGCCAGGATTTTAAAATATCCTGCATTTGATATTCTTGGCATTGTAATTTGCCTTGTTCATGAAGCAATTCTTCTCGAAGGAAGGTCTTTGATGAAATGATCACAGCACTTGGCAATAGTTGAGTCAAGACAAATGTGGCTTTATGTATAAAAACACTCATTTGACTTGCATTTAGGTTGTGAGGTTTGTTGGGAATTTCCTGGACTCTTCATGACTCCTAGGCAAGAGTTCTTTTGAGAAGCTAGGGGGTAAGGGAGTGAGGGGTAAAGTATTGAGTATCTTCTGTGTGTCAGGATATTGTGCTTTTCAAGATGTCCTTTTGTAGAACACTTAAAGAAGTTCTTTAAGAAGGCTTATTATGTTGATTTTACAGGCAAGGAAACTGAAGCTGGAGAGATAAAGATCATTTAAACAAAATCCACAGTGACCATCATTTCTCCACCTGATGTCGAGCAACATTGTCCAGGATTGGAAAATGCTTGAGTTGGATCAACTTACAGTTTATCAGATTTGCAAAATCTCCTAAAGATGGCCTTGCTCTCTTCTCCAAGGCTGATGACTGGAATGGGAACTGAGGATGCATAAATTAAAGCCTAAAACGACCAATCCTCTTTTTAATTAAAAAAAAAGTCCTTTATTACATGAGCACTGGCATTGGTCAAAGCATGAAGAGCATCAGGATGCCTGGCTTTGAATCCCGAGGTACCATGTGGCAGCACAAAACTCATCAGAGCTTGTTTATGATGGAGCTGAGTCCAGATGATTGGAGATGAGTCCACATGAGGTCCCTTGCAGTAACAACAAAATAAGTAGCACAAGAACAAATAGTAACAAGATAAGTAACAATAAAATAAGTAAAATAACACAAGTAAATAAAATAAGAATTTAAGTAAAGGACCCAACTTTGTGCAAATTTTGACACTTAGCAGTAAGTATTATGAGGATAGTCTGTTACTTTGTAGTCAATTTCTGTTAGTGCACAGATGATATCTTAAGTTCACAGAACTTTTCAAGCATCCTAATTGTCAGAGGAAGCTAGTCCAGTTGTCCTTCTGGTGCCCGAGTGGTGACCATGCTGTGTTGTTAGAGTCTGGCAGGAATAATATTCCATGTGTGATCTGTGTTCAGTGATGGAAATTTCTCCAAGTGTTGCCTCTAAGAGTCGAGGTGAATTCACCCACTTGGTATGTGGCTGTTTAGGCAACAAGTAATGTCTTTCCTCACTACGATGAAAGCTAGAACATTCATTGGTTAATATTACAGCCCCTTTTTAACCAAAATAGGATTTGATAGATGGGGTTTAAAAACTCAGGAAAAATTTCTAGTCAAAATTATTATCTCCATCTATGTTAAGAATCACTTGGGACTGGTCTGGCAACAGGAGAAAAGATGAGGTTAGAGGGGCACCAACAGCTGCTTTCATGTTCCATGATGATACGTGCTACGCCCTGTGCTGAAAAGGATGCTTCAGGATGATCATCTTTTATTAACCTAAAAAAGTTTGAGTTTTAATATGTTTGTAGATGGGTAAGTTGGGTTCTGAAGGTTAACCTTTTTCCAGAGTAGACAGTGTTGTTGAATTGTATGAAAAAAGAAAATCATCTGGAAGGCACTCTTTTCACTACTCAGATTACTTTTCAAAGCCTAACTCAAACCTGGGCCTTTATATGGGTTCCAATAAGCAACAGCAGGAGGCAGCCAAAAGAGTGGTTCCTGGAAAGTGATCACATCTTTTGTTTATTTGGCAGCCTTGCTCGCATGGTCTGTTAGACTGTGACTAACTTTTTTGACCTCGTAGTTTAGAGGACCTTTACGCCCTGAAGGGGAGAAAAGTGGTAGAGAGGACTTGATCTTGCTTTGCCTATCGAATTTTCCAAGAAGGAGTCCTGCTATCATGTCCTAAATGTCAGAACTCTTGTCGCTGTACTTATTCTCCCAGTGAAGAAGACTCTGAGTCTCTCTCTCTCTCCAAGCAGGCCACCTTCAGAGCTGTTTTAATTCTGTCCGATCACAAAGAGCTTAATGAATCCTTTTCCACGGCCTCTCAGCTGAACCCATCTTGCCTTTCCATCTCCTTTGCTGATTTGGACAACTTGTTTGCTCTTGGGACAGCCTGCCTTGAGATAGTGTAAGAGAATTCATTCAGGAGATGTGAATGGAACATTTGCCGTGTGCTGGGCACAGGACTTGGCAGGTTGGGCCCTGGGGTTGGAGAGCTGAGCAAAGCAGAGGCATGACTGTTAGGAAAGGTGGACGCTGAATGCCGGAATATGGGGACAGAGGCAGGGTATGGAAAGAGATGGTCACGGGGGAGCCAGGGCCAGCTTTCTGAAGGTGAGATGGTTGATTGTCTGTGACCAAAGCAGCCTTCAGGTGAGAGCAGGCCAGAGAGCAGTGGCGGTTTGGGCACTCTGGGGCTGGAGAGAGCCGAATGTGGCTGTGTAAGTGGGAGAGGTCAGACATCTGGGGCAGAGAGAGGACAAAGGAGAGAGCCCAGAACGAGGCATACAAGCTGGGGCACGGGGCTTGCCCTGGGTCTGTTCTCTCTCCTGTTAGAGGGTCAGATCCTGGGAGCAGCAGTGTCCAGTGTATGCCTGTGAACAAATGAGCTTTATTCAGGAGGTTTAATCAGTTGTTGATGAATAGCCGCCAAAGACAATTCCAGTCAAGCCACAGAAGATTCCATCTGTATTCTCTGTAATGGTGATTATCCCTGCAGTGGCAGCCCCTTTGAATCAGACTATCCCGAGTTTGAGAAGGATGGCTGAGTGTGTAGATTTGAAGTCTCAGGGTTTGAAAAGAAAACCTCAAAAGTCATTCTGGCCCCTTCGCCACTTGATTATGGTATTATAATTCAGCATGTTGAGGGTGACATTGAAAGGAAATTGTGAACGAAGGCAAACTTAGGGAAAACTTGATCAGACAGAAAGTCTTAGGGAAAATTCCTGGCTTTCTCCTTTTCCCTCCAATCTCTTTCATATCCCACGCTTTACCCCCGAAATCCAAAATCTTATAAGTTTTTAGGAGAGAAAGCCACACATCAGAGGGAACTTTATGGAATAGTTTATTCTGTCTATCTATCTATCTATCTATCTATCTATCTATCTATCTATCATCTATCATCTATCAATCATATCTATCACATCAATCTATCCTATCTATCATCTATCAATTAATCAATCATATCTATCATCTATCAATCTATCCTATCTATCATCTATCTATCATATCTATTCTATCATATCTATCTACCATCTATCTATCTATAATGTCTATCTATCTAATCTATCTATCTAACAGGAATCAAATAACAATTTGGGAGATTTTAGGTACACCTAATATGAATCTAGAAAAATTCTCTCTTGAAAATCACTAAGAAGCAAAGCAGTTCAAGAGTCTTACAAGTTACTCTGTAAAAGTGCTTACAAACTTTAAAAAAATTAATATTTTTTTCCTCCACAATCATCCTCATATTGCTTAGATTCACATTCTGGGTAGCATACTAGGTTTTTAATGAATATAAGATAAATTATATTAATCAAAACAACAAGAATAGTTTTTTCAATTAAATTTGATTAAAAAATCTTTAAAGCATGTAGAAACATACAGGCAGAAATATAACGTTTTGCATATATCTTTTAAAGAAAATAAAATTAGAGGGACAGTTGAAGTCTCGCCACAGTCTTTCTCCATCCCACACTGAGCCATTTAGTTTCTCATCCTTCCCACCAAGAGGCAATCCTTATCTTGAAGTAGGTATGTAGTATTTACATCAGTGTTTTAATACCTTCACTACAAAACTAATACCACGTTCTTCTTCCATCTCTACTATAGAGTTATGTATAAAATTAAAATAACATATGGTATTGGTCTGGGTATTTAAAAAATTACAAACACAGTGTGCTACTGTACAGTTTCTATGTTTTCACACTATCCCTCTCTCTCATCATGTTTTGGAGACCTAGCCATGTAAATATACATAGATGTCATCAATCCATTTTAAATGTTCTTTATTATGCCACTGTATAAATATGCCAGAATGTATCTATTCCCAATTGATTTTCAAATATATCAAGGTATATTTTTTTCCAACATTTTACCTATTAAAGTGTTACAAAGAACTTTCTTACCCATATCTCCATGTGCACCTGTGTTTGGAACTTCTTTAGGGTATGCAACTAGAGGTGGAGTTATTGGGTCTTGGGCAATGGTGTCTTTAGCTTTATTAGATCTATCTTGCCAAATGGCTCCCCAATGTGATGGTACCAATCAATTCTCCCATGAACCTATAAACAGAGTGTAGAGTTCTTACCACTCCATGTTCTGGCCCTCATTTGGTATTTCTAGACTTAAGAAATTGCATTTCAACTTATTTTTTACTTTCCTGATTACCAGTTGGGTGGATCCTCTTTTTATATATATTTTGGGAATTTTAGATTTTCTCTTCTGTGCATTGCCTGCTGATGTCCTTTTCCTGTTTTCATTTTCTCTTTTGACTTTTTCTTATTTGCTCATGGGAGATATTTATATATTCTGGATACTCGATTTTTCTTTGCAATTTGTATTCTTATGTATTTTCTCACAGTGTAATTTTCTAATAGAGGACAGACAAAGCAGAGTATGCAGAAAGAAGACTTTTCACCTCATTAGGAGATCTGAGTTTCTGTTCCAGTTTTGCTACCAATGTGCTATTTGATCTTGGACAAGTTGTTTCATTTTCCTGGAATGTAGCTTCCATAGCTTTAAAGTCATAGAATTTCATCCCAGAGTCTCAGTCTCTTCTATCAGATATACAATACTGTCAGAGTTAGATAAGATTAATTGAAGACAGGGTTGTGCCCAAATTAGGGAAAATCCTGGATGCTAGAGTATTGAAAACCAGACTGATAATATCTAATTTTTATAAATCGTAGAATTTAAAAAACACTGTTTTCATAGTCAAATATGTCTATCATATCTATTCTATCTATCTATCATCAATCAAATCTATCATCATCTATCAATCAATCTATCATATCCTATCTATCTATCTATCTATCTATTTATCTATGTATCTATCTATCATCTATCAATCAATCAAGTCCCCTGAGGGCAGGCACCATGTATGTTTGCCTGCTGGGGGATATCCTGTGCCTTAAATCATGGCTGCATGATCTTTTTTAAAAGGAAATAAAAATATGGGGACAGTTGAATGCTCACCACAATCCTGGCCCAATCCATCTCAAGATGAATGGTTTGTTGAATGACAAAAAATCAATGATCAGCTTATTAGGTATATAATCAATAACTTGGTACTTACCTATCAGGGGTAGTACTTAAGAATGTTTTACTTTCTCCCTCTGAGGTGCGTTAACATTCCCTTGTAATCTTACTTTATTAGTAGAAGAATAACTTTTTTTTAATGATTATAATTTTGTACCAGTGGAGTCTGACTTAATGAATTTTTATTGTGATTCAAAATGAGAGTTATTTTAACCTGTTGGTCCTTCTATATTTTCTTTTTCCGTTTTTTTTTTTTTTTTTTTTTTTTTTTTTGACAGAGTCTTGCTCTGTTGCCAGGCTGGACTGCAGTGGTGCAATCTTGGCTCACTGCCGAGATTGCACTCTGCTTCCAGGGTTCAAGTGATTCTCCTGCTTCAGCCTCCTGAGTAGCTGGGACTACAGGCTCACGCCTGCTTCAGCCTCCCGAGTAGCTGGGACTACAGGCTCATGCCACCACACCCAGCTAATTTTTCTATCTTTAGTAGAGTTGGGGTTTCACCCTGATGGCCAGGATGGTCTTGATCTCCTGACCTCGTGATCTGCCCGCCTTGGCCTCCCAAAGTTCTAGGATTACAGGCGTGAGCCACTGCACCTGGCCGGTACTTCTGTATTTTCTAGAGAAAATAAAAATGATCACAATAATTAACAAAACCACTTATTACTTTCTTCCCATTGGCCCAAAAAAGCAACTAGAGACACACTCTAAATTTTAAATGAGAATATCCAATCTGTCTCATGGCTGATTGGTTTCAGGAAAATGAATTTGAGTTTGTTTTATCTCTTCATGGTGACTCTGGTTTCTGAATTCAAGTAGGAGTTGATCATCAACTTTCTCATTGTGTAGCTGCATTTGCAAAACTATTTAGCATCCCCTAAGACTAGGATTGGTTAAACGGTGCTCTATTTTCCATTTCTCTGTAGTGGAACCTAGAATCTTCCCTTGGTGGGTCCGTATATTAGTCTATTTTCACGCTGCTGATAAAGACATACCCGAGACTAGGAAGAAAAAGAGATTTTTTTTGTTTTTTGAGACGGAGTCTCCCTCTGTGGCCCAGGCTGGAGTGCAGTGGCGTGATCTCCGCTCACTGCAAGCTCCGCCTCCTGGGTTCACACCATTCGCCTGCCTCAGCCTCCCGAGTAGCTGGGACTACGGGCGTTTGCCACCACGCCTGGCTAATTTTTTTGTATTTTTAGTAGAGATGGGGTTTCACCATGTTAGCCAGGATGGTCTCGATCTCCTGACCTCGTGATCCACCCGCCTTGGCCTCCCAAAGTGCTGGGATTACAGGCATGAGCCACAAAGCCCGGCCAAGAAAAAGAGATTTAATTGGACTTACAGTTCCACATGGCTGGGGAGGCCTGAGAATCATGGCGTAGGGTGAAAAGCACTTCTTAATGGCAGCTGCAAGACGTAAGTGAGGAAGAAGCAAAAGCGGAAACCCCTGGTAAACCTATCAGATCTTGTGAGACTTATTCACTATCACTAGAATAGCACGGGAAAGACCGGCCCTTCTGATTCGATTACCTCCCCCCAGGTGCCTCCCAAAACACGTGGGAATTCTGCCAGATACAATTCAAGTTGAGATTTGGGTGGGGACAAAGCCAAACCATATCAGTCCCACTGCTAATAAGTTCTATTGTTTCTTTACAAAATATTTGAGTCAAGTGGCTGACAGAGAGCTTCCCATCTTGTTGCTAAATGACCTGTTGTTCACGTGGCTGTGTTTTGCCCATCTTGCTTAGATCTGCCTTGTCCATGAGAAGTCCTGCCTGGGATGCAGAGCAGTTTCCCTCCCAGGTGCCTCCTGCAATTCCCCTTACAGGGTGGCGCTCATTACTCACTAGATGGACTTCTCCACTGCTGTGTGGGAGAACTCATGTTTCCCCAGAGGGGAGGAAGAGATACTTTCCCCCAACTACTTCTAGATTCTTTTTCCATTATGCTGTTCTTCATGAGAGAAGACTGTTCCAGTAGTGTCAAGGAGATACGCTGCTGGCATTAGGAGCTGGAATTGCCATTACTGGGTTAATTGGAGTCAGGGTCAAGTCCTGGTTAAGAATGCCCACAGACAGTAACAAACTGAAGGGGCGATTGGGATATGAATCAAGACACTCACTTAGGAGACAGAGATGGAGATTTTATTCTGAGGTCAATCTTTATAACAAGAAACAGAATCAGGCTGGGCAGGGTGGCTCATGTCTGTAATCCCAACGCTTTGGGAGGCTGAGGCAGGAGGATTGCTTGAGCCCAGGAGTTCAAGACAAGCCTAGGTAACACAATGAGATCCTGTCTCTACAAACAATAAAAATAAAAAATGAGCCAGGTGTGGTGGTGTGTGCCTGTAGTCCCAGCTACTCAGGGGGCTGAGGCAGGAGGATTTCTTGGGCTCAGTGGTTCTGGGCTGTAGGGTGCTATGCCAATGGATGGGGTGTCTGTGATAAGTTCCACATCAAGATAGTGACCTTCTGGAATCAGGAGACCACCAGATTGCCTAAGGTGGGGTGAGCCAGCCCAGGTCAAGAAGGGAACAGGTCAAAACTCCCACACTGGTCAGCAGATCAGTAGAGGGATCTGTGTATAGCCACTGCCCTCCTCCAGCCTGGGCAAAATAGGAAGACTCTGTCTCTGTAATAAAAAACAAATAAAAGACCAAAGGGGGGTGGTAGAGGAAGTCCTCCATTTGGTCTTTTAGGCCAGAATGGGGTAGGGCTGGAGGGAAAGACCATCTGAGTCTCTGACTGTACCTGATGTGGCTCACAGAGGACTTTCCAACCTCTTTGGTTCTTTAGGGAGTTCTGACTCAGGATTTCTTAGCCATGGCCAATTCTTCCACATACAAATCTGTTTCTTTCTTTTCCTTTCCATGCCCCATCTTTGGACATCCAGTCATGAAAGGGAGGCCATTAGCTTTATCAGTTTATAGATAGGAAAAGAAAACATGTGGCTTTGGGTGTAAGTGCACTTAAGAAGTCGTATTTGGCCGGCGCGGTGGCTCACGCCTGTAATCCCAGCACTCTGGGAGGTCGAGGCGGGTGGATCACGAGGTCAGGAGATCGAGACCATACTGGCTAACATGGTGAAACCCCGTCTCTACTAAAAATACAAAAAATTAGCCAGGCATGGTGGTGGGCGCCTGTAGTCCCAGCTACTCAGGAGGCTGAGGCAGAAGAATGGCGTGAACCCGGGAGGCGGAGCTTGCAGTGAGCGGAGATCACGCCACTGCACTCCAGCCTGGGCGACAGAGCGAGACTCCGTCTCAAAATAAATAAATAAATAAATAAATAAATAAATAAAAAGAAGTCGTGTTCTAGCACGGCCACATTCTTATAATTTTAACTGTATTTCAGAAAGCCATCTGTATAGAAAATATTCTCCTATAAACATATAATTGCTAAGGTAATCTTTGATATTGGTTAGAAATCCCAAGAGCTTTACCCTGAAAGGGCCATTTCTAAGATTTATAGAAAGGTAAACTGAATGGGGACAATGACCATGAGGTTCTATGCAGATCATTGGCCTGGAGGATTTTCATAACTTTTCTCCTGTTTTATATTTGTGCTATTAGTATAATACACTGGTTGAAATCAGGGAACTTGGAGGGATAAACATCTCTGTTTTCTGTGAACTGTAGGTAGCTAGCTAGCTAGCTGCTTCTGCTAGAGAGAGGAGCAAGGACTAGAATGACACACTTGCAAGTGTCCTTACACAAAGCTTTCCACGTGTCCAGAGCCATGACAAGCTAGGGGACTGTGACAATAAAAGACAACGGTTCCGGCCGAGTTGGTCCCATCCAAGCTGGGCAGAGGATGAGGGCTGCATGAACGGTGACTCACAACCTTTCCATGGATTCCATTTCCCTCCCTCCCTTGGCCCTGTCTGAGATCCCACGACTTCACGTCCACGCTGAGAACTCTCCAAGTGCCCCGGGCTCCCCATCCACCTCTATCACCTCTATTTTTTTTTTTTTTTTTTTGAGACGGAGTCTTGCTCTGTCGCCCAGGCTGGAGTGCAGTGGCGCGATCTCTGCTCACTGCAAGCTCTGCCTCCCGGGTTCACGCCATTCTCCTGCCTCAGCTTCCCGAGTAGCTGGGACTACAGGCGCCCGCCGCCATGCTCGGCTAATTTTTGTATTTTTAGTAGAGATGGGGAGGTTACTGTTTTGGCCAGGATGGTCTCGATCTCCTGACCTCGTGATCTGCCTGCCTCGGCCTCCCAAAATGCTGGGATTACAGGCATGAGCCACCGCGCCCGGCCCCATCCACCTCTGTTTTGTCTCCACTCCATTCCACGCCGCGCAGCCTGCGGCAGCTCCTTCATTCCCCTCGACACAGCATCAACAGCAGAATTCACAATCTCCGCGCGGAGTCAGCTCCTTCTCATGATACCATCTGTCACTTGTGACTCCAGGTTCGTCCGTCTCCTTCCTCTGCTGTGCCTCTCCCTGTTGCTCAGTTGCTAAATCCTGGAAGCTGATTCGTTGATGCTGCCTTCGTTGGTGCTGCAGTGGTTTCACTGATGTTGACACCCAGCTCCTCCTTCCCTCCGTCTCTCTCCACACCTCTCTCAGCTCCTCTGGCTCACAGCAATGTTTTCTTTACTCATCTGTCTGTCTCCTGGCCTTGCCCTTCTCTTTTTCCTGCACACAACTCCCTGCCTCATCACCCTGAGCTTGGCTTTGATCATGAGAGTCCTCTGGTCAAAAATCTTCATTGGCTTCTCTTGGTTGCCCACTGAGTGAAGCCACCTCTCCCTATGAGACCTACTCATAGACTTCATGACTTGGCTTAAATTACCTTTCTAGCCCCAGACTCCAGCCAACTGTACTGTCCCAGGCACTTGAACATCATGCGGTCCCTGCTGAACAGCCCTTTCTCCTTGACCCGGTTCATCTGTTGCAATCCCATCTTCTAGGGCTTAGATAAATCAGCAATTCATAGAAGCTGCATTCACCCCCCTGAAACTCTGAAAATGACTCCACACCTTCTAATTTCTACAAAACGTTGTATCTTCTTACAAACTTTATTACACTGGTGTAGGATTATATTTATGTGGGATTATGCCTTATTTACCACTAGATTATAATTTCCTGAGGGTATGCACCATTATTTTCTCAATGTCGTTTCTACTGCACTGGGCCATCAAGCATGCTTTAAAGGGATTGAAAGTCTGAGTGAATGAATGAATGAATGAAGTTCCAACTTGTCCCCCTTAAAGAGTAATTTTTCTAAACATTACAACATAGACATATTTAAATACAATAATTATATCAGTACTAGTTAATGTTTATGTTCAGACATTTAAATAGTTTCACTGATAAAGAAAAAAACAGAAAATAATTTTTTGCACTTAATACTAGCTACACCTAGGAAACACTGGGCATATTGGATCATAAGGCTGCTATTTTCCAAAACCTTTTTATAAATGCCTCCAGAGCTACTGTATTAGTCAGGGTTCTCTAGAGGGACAGAATAGGATACATAGATATGTATATTGATAATATATGTTACATTTATATTATAAATACACAATATGTGCATTATATATTTATAATAAATATATTTATAAAAACATATTTAATATATATTTACATATATTATATATATTTTATGTGTGTGTGTGTGTATATATGTATATATATACATATATATGAAGGGGAGCTTATTAAGTATTAACTCACATGATCACAAGGTCCCACAATAGGCTGTCTGCAAGCTGAGGAGCAAGGAGAGCCAGTCCGAGTCCCAAAACTGAAGAACTTGGAGTCTGATGTTCGAGGGCAGGAAGCGTCCAGCACAGAGAAAGATGTAGGCTGGGAGGCTAGGCCAGTCTCGCCTTTTCACCTTTTTCTGCCTGCTTTATATTCACTGGAAGCTGATTAGATTGTGCCCACCGGGTTAAGGGTGGGTCTGCCTTCCCCAGCCTACTGACTCAAATGTTAACCTCCTTGGCCAACACCCTCACAGACACACCCAGGATCAATACTTTGAATCCTTCAATCCAGTCAAGATGGTGCTCAGTATTAACCATCACAGCCACGTTATGAACCATACAAGAACGTTTAATTACTTTTTAACTCAATTCCATTTATAATAAAAAAAAATGGTGTCCCTTATCTTGATTACACATCTTGTCACTGAGAATTGCATCGGAATGCCTTTTATTTATTTATTTAGACAGAATAAGAGATGGGGTCTTATTCTGTCACTCAGGCTGGAGTGCAGTGGTATGATCTCGGCTCACTGTAGCCTCAGCCTCCCAGGCTCAAGTGATCCTCCTGCCTCAGCCTCCCAAGTAGCTGGGACCACAGATGCACACCATCATGCCTGGCTAATTTTTGGATTTTTGGTAGAGACTGAGTCTCCCTATATTACCCAGGCTGGTTTCAAACTCCTGAGCTCAAGTGATCTGCCTACCTCAGCCTCTCAAAGTGTTGGGATTACAGCCGTGAGCCACTGCACCCAGCCTTGAATGACTTTTGGATGTTTCTCAAATAAGATTTGCTCTATTGAGGCTGTAAAATTCTGTGCTGCAGGTCGCGAAGGCAAACCCGAGGGGGAAATGGGACAGTAGCACCGTTGGAAGAGATGCTCAGTGTCTGGGGGGAGTGGCTCTGGCCTCACAAGTTAGGATCTGGTGGGTTTGATTCTCTACTTACCAGCAAGGATGATCCTGAAACGAAAGGGCCAACAGAAACAGGATTCCTGCATTTGTGTTTAATGGAACTCTTTGAGGAATGAATACACGTGTGTGGGCAGAGGCCAGGTTATGCTGCAGGCATAAACAAGCCACGGCAAAGTTTATTTCTCGCTTCCCCAGTGTCTGTGGAGGTCAAGGCTGCTCTCCAGAACAGCTGCCCTTGAAGGGGACAGTGGCACAGCCTGGCCTGATCCTGTGGCTCCATCATCTCAACCTTCAACAGCAGCCTCTACTGTCCCCATACCAGCAGAAAGAAGGCCTGAGGCCTGGCCTCCTGGAAGTCATGTGGGTTGGGTCCACAGCCCCATCAACACCACAGGGCTAGCCATGGATTGTGTAGGAGCCAAGAAGAAGAGGACAAGGGAATGTTGGTGAGTACTGATGACTTCCACCGCTCGTGAGAGACAGGCATAAGGAGTCACTTGTATCTTTCAGTTAAATAAGTACTCACTGAGCCAATACTTTCTGTTTAGCACTTTTCTTAGCCTAGGCAGTTGGTGAGGGTGGAGAGGGGATGATACATAAAATAGAGTCCTCATCCTCTAAGTGTTGAGAGCTTTCTGCAAAAGCAAGAGACTGGAAATAATTTAAGAGCAATGAAAGGCCTCCTGTGACAACTTTCCTAATTTTACTTTTCAGACAATTTTTTGGGAGAGGAGTCAGGAGGAGAGATGGGTGGTCCAGGCAGAAGAATAGCCTGAGCAAATGTGGAAGGGAGGATGGGGGTCCTCACTGAGGAGGAAGGGCCAGCGGAGAGGAAGGGGGAGAGACAGAGGAAGAGGTGGGGGACAGAAAGAGAGGTCAGATTTTCTAGAGAAGCTGCGGTCTTAGGAGGAAAGGCATTGGAGTTAAGATACATGGGTTTGAATTCTCACTCTGGTTTTCCCACTTGCTGTTCTGGGACACTGCTTAAATCGATTCACCCCTTTGGGGCCTCAGTCCACTTCTTTGTAAAATGGGTGGTAAGCATTGCACTCATCCCAAGGCTTGTTCGGAGGCCTAAATAACATAATACATTCCAAGCATTAGAACAGTGCCTGACATAGTATAAAACTCTCAGTAAATGTGAGCCTTGTCATTCTGGAAAGGGTGGGTTAGGCGGGGCAAGTGTGAAAACTGCAGAGTGCAGGAGAGTTTGAGCTTTATTCAAGATAGAAGGGAGACCTTGACCTAAAGGATATTTCCCAGCATCTGCATAAAATCTGTATTATAAGGTAAACCTCCATCTTCTCTTCCATTTGCTAGCTTTACAGTTCAGCCCTATCAATCTCATCCCCAATAATGAATGCAAGTTGCGCAGACAGAAATTGCATAGCAACATCCCTCTTGTGAGCAATTCATTCCCTCCTGCCCAGGTCGGTTTTTGCTTCTCAGCCAGCCGGCTGTTGCCTGCTGGCTCCTTCCTCCATTCGACAGTTTCCTAATACCTTTTTCTGCTCACATTGCTCAGGGTGGACATAAGGATATATAATATATAACTCCTGCTCTCAAGGAACTTACCAAATAGTCACATCAAAACTTGGCTTTTCCAAGTCCATTTTTAGAAACTTTTGTTTCAATGGAATGAGAAAAAGTAAAAATAGCTCAAGCAGACATTTCAAAGCCATCTTAAATTGTGCTTCACTCATTTTTTCTTCTTATGTTGGGATTATCTTTAGCTTCTATAGAAGGACAAATAAAAGTAAATTCCTCGCAGCCATTAATGCTATTTATGCTCAACAGTACATTATGTTTCTAAAGAAATAGCTTGGGAAGCTGAAAGAGCCCTTTTTTTGTGTGGAAATCCAACTCTTTTTTTGTGGTTATTGCTGTCTTTCTGTACATTCCAACATCAGCTCGCTGAGCATGTAAGAAAGACCTGCACCCTCACGGGGCCTCCTCTGGAAGCAGGTGCTCGGCCCCTGCATGAAGTCCCAGATCTGGCCCTGCCATCCTGCCTTCTTCTCCTCTCCCTGGTAGTTTTCTCAGAAAAATGACAGGGCTTAGGCCTCTGACAGATAATTTGCCTCGGAAGCCCAGCAAGTCAGCAGGCAAAGATGCACACATCTCTGTTGATGCAGCTTTGATAAATGACATTCCCCTGTAACCCCGAGTCTGCACGACAAAGGTGGCGCCCTCCCCACCTAACAGCACCGCCTACCATTCGCTGTGTGCGCTTCACAGGGGTTTAAAGGATCATCACACTGCTTTCTCATGAAAAAAAGTTTTTTCTTCCTGTTTATTCAATGATCATGATTTGAGACAGCAAAATATAAAATATCAAGTCACCCTATTGAATAAACACATTTCTAATTAAAATGCTGGAGAGAGGCTATGATGGCTGGAGGAGGGGATCAAGGATACGAGACCCATCTGTTATTGTTTGGACCTCACTTTGAGGGAGTCATAAAAGGCAAGCTGTGCAGACAGAAACTCCACTTGGCCACTCCTTCCATGGGCAATTAGCGTTTTGTGTCCATGTCAGTTTCCATGGATCCGTGTCCTCTTTAGGGCACAGTGGAGAACACAGGGTGGTTGAATTACAGGGTCTTTTCTCTGTTATACATCAGAGCAGGAGAGACGAAGACAGTCAGGTGCAGTCTCTTGCTCGTGGTTGTAGTTCTTTGGTTGGTACAGCTACCATCTTGGGACTTTCCCTCCCAACACCTCCTTTTGTAGAGATGGTATCCCACAAGGGGCTGGGGGCATCTTAAGTTCCTTCTCATTCATTCACGCCTTTATATTTACAACCACATATTCCATATGAGAACTGCCTCCCATGGCTATTCAATGCCTACCATGTGCCATGGACGTGGTATTTCTCATTTACTTCCCATCCCAGTCCTAGGGGATAGGAGTGAAAGCCAACATGGAGTAGGTGTAGTGAGTGCTTTGGAAGATCTTACTTGATGTTTGAAATAACCACAGGAGGTAAAACTATCATTCTCATAGTGTCTTATAGTGGAGGACATGGAGGCTCAGCAAGATTAAGCAACTTGACCAAAGTCCCATAGCTAGTAAATTAGAAAACTGGAATTTCAACCTGTACTCAAGGGACCCCAAGGTCCATGACCCTCCCACTGTTCCAGTGGCCGTTCATCTCTGACACCAGTGATCATGTCATTGTTTTCTCCTGGAGTGCAGACAGATTCTGCAAGTGTTCAGCATGACTCACAGTTCCATATAAGAAGGTAAGCTTTAGGCCAGGCCATGGTGGCTCATGCCTATAATCTGAGCGCTTTGGGAGGCTGAGGTGGGAGGATCACTTGAGGCCAGGAGTTTGAGAGCAGCTTGGGGAACAAAGGGAGATCTCATCTCTACAAAAAAAAAGTTTAAAAATAATTAGCTGGGTGAAGTTGTGCACGTCTGTGTTCTCAGATGCTCACAAGGCTGACGCCAGAGGGTTACTTGAGGCCAGGAGTTTGAGACCAGCTTGGGGAACAAAGGGAGATCTCATCTCTAAAAAAAAAAAAAAAAAGTTTAGAAATAATTAGCTGGGCGTAGTTGTGCACATCTGTGTTCTCAGATGCTCACAAGGCTAAAGCCAGAGGGTTGCTTGAGCCCAGGAGAGTCAAGAGTGCAGTGAGCTGTGATCCTGTGATTGTTCTACTGCACTCCAGCCTGGGCAATAGAGCAAGAACTTGTCTCAAAAAAAAAAAAAAAAAAAAATGTAAGCTTTAGAACTTTTTCTATACCTTTGTTTACCTCACTTATTCTTTTATTACCAATTTTATGCCGGTTGATTGCTTTACCTTCATAATTTTACAATTGTTATCTATTTTCAGTGTATACTGTCATTTGCTGAAAGGATTGTCTCAATTAAGAAAAGAAACAATATGCTTAAAGGAGATGACATATCAAAGATTTTGCAATTTGTATCCAAAGTGTTGATAATTTAGATTATACTTTTTTTTTTTTTTGAGATGGTGTCTCACTACGTCACCAGGGTGGAGTGCAGTGGCGCAATCTCCGCTCACTGCAACCTCCGCCTCCCAGGTTCAAGTGATTCTCCCTGCGTCAGCCTCCCAAGTAGCTAGGACTACAGGCATGTGCCACCACACTCAGCTAATTTTTGTATTTTTAGTAGAGACAGGGCTTCACCATGTTGGCCAGGATGGTCTCGATCTCCTCACCTTATGATCTGCCTGCTTCAGCCCCACAAAGTGCTGAGATTACAGGTGTGAGCCACCGTGCCCACCCTATAATTTAGATTATACTTTTTTATTGATTAAAAATATTCAGAAAAAAAAATCTGTAAAGGCCAGGCGTGGTGGCTTACGCCTGTGATCCCAGCACTTTGGGAGGCCGAGGCAGGCGGATCACGAGGTCAGGAGATGGAGACTATCCTGGCCAACATGGTGAAACCCCATCTCTACTAAAAATACAAAAATTAGCTGGGCGTGGTGGCGTGTGCCTGTTATCCCAGCTACTCGGGATTACACCCGAGTAGTGTAATCCCGGAGCGGGAGCCACCGCACTCCAGCCTGGGCAACAGAGCAAGACCTTGTCTCAAAAAAAAAGAAAGAAAAGAAAAAAGAAACAAAAAAGAAATTTGAATATAATGAACAACATTCAATATTTCCTTTTTTTGCTGAATGACAATTGGTTCAATCATTGTTAAGACAAACTCGGTAGGTAGCTATCTCCCCGTGTTGAACTCCCACAGCATCTGTTTCATTGCCTTGCTCCCGTGTCTGTGACATAATGGGATGACCGTGGCAAGGGAGGGGAGAGCAAGGAGACAGACCTTACTTATCTCTGCAGCACCTCTTGCTTGCGGAATCCCGCCCTTATTGTCCAACCTAAAAGGGGGGTGTGACCTCCATCAGAGGCTGCCTCCTGAGCTCACATGCTCCTGCCTGCCCTCTTCATTTCTCTGTTTCTCTTTTGTCTCATCCTTCCACTCTCCACTGCAAGGAGCTCCCACGCAGGTGTGTGCAAATGTCTGAGCCCAGGACCACCCGGGAGGGTGTTGGGGGTTCAGGCTGCCCCAGTAAGAGAAAGCATCCTCTCATTTCCCTAAAAAGTGCCTGAAGGCCAGCAGAGGCTTGCCAGAGCTCACACGCACCTCTACTTCATCTTTGCCAGCAAGCCAGCAGGCAGAGATGCACTTGTCTTTGTTGATGCTGCTTTGACGAATGAACAGATACCCCCTCTTACTGGGGTCCTGGTAAGAGGCCACTTACTGGCTAGAAATGGTCCAACCCAGTATCTCAGTTTCAGATTTTGTGAGTAACCAGGCTCCTTTCAGTACCTGGTTGAATGAAAGTAAGCAGGGCCATTTTCCCCATCACAGCAGCAGACGGCTCTGGCTGAGTCCAGTGAGGGGCACTGGCCTGCCCAGGGTGCAGACGCTGTTCCCCCAACCCTGGCTTCTCCCTGGCCAGTGGCAAAGGCTCCCTTTCTCTGCCCCTCAAATCTTAGCATGTTAAGTCCCCTCTCATACAACCACACTCCTCTCTCTCATTGTCTTATTTTCTGTTTAAAAAATCCATTTATTTTTCTTAGTTTCCCCTTTTGATGCTTGCAGTACTCACAGTTTCCAACCTGCCCAGGAAGGAGCTCATTCTCTTCCAGCCTCAGTTTTCTTTCTTTTTGGGGATTCTGCATTTTCTCCCTGCTTTGCATCCATGTGCACAAGGGCGTCCCCATGTAACTTTATCACTGCCTTATGATACCTGGATTTTCATAACAACACTTGCAAATATTGCTTATTCTTTCAAGAATTACTAAAATTTACCCTCTGGTAGAAAGATTGACAAGGACTGAATAACAAAAATATTACAGTGGTTTGGAGACTGGGAGGTTTACCAGTCACTTTGCTGTGAGCCCATGGGGTAGCTTCTGCCATGGACTGGGAAGTAGAAAATAACCTGTCAGAGGGCCTGGCTTTTGGAACGTCGGGCTGGAAGAGTGCCAAGAGAGATGAACTAGTGTCAGTAAACTTCTCCTGTGAAAGGCCAGAGAGTGACTATTTTGCAACTGCGAAACTCTATTACTGTTGCATGAAAGCAGCCATATACATTATCTAGAAAAGTGGGCATGGCTCTGTTCCAATAAAACTTCTGTTAAATTAACTTAAATGTGGCCTGAGGCTCCCCAGGTACCTTGAGTCCTTAGGTAGTGAACTTTGACCTTAGTGTATAACAAGCCTAATTTAGGAGCATAACAAACAGCTGAGTTTCCGCCAGTCACAAACAGCCTCCTTATCACACCATGCCCATATAAGGCAGATGCCTGGCTGTAGCCAATCAGGTGATTTCTCTACTTTGCCTCTGTGTCCAGCTTCCAAAAGCCCCCAGCTCATATGGATGGCCGCAGATCTCAGGACCCCCACTTGTTTAGGATGCTTCCTGATTCACGAAGCATTCTTTGCTCAAATAAACTCGTTAAATTCAATGTGACTAAAGTTTTTCTTTTAATGCCTTATTTGCAAAAACAGGTAATGGGCTGAAATTGACCCATGAGTCAGTTTCCAGACTCCTGATCTAGACTAAAGGCCTGTTCTTACACAACAGAAACCAAGGTCCAGAGATGGGAAATGAATCGTTTAGAGTCAGAGAGTTTATATTTGAAAAGGTAAAACTGAGTCTCCCTGGAGCAGGAGATAATGTATGATGAAGTGTGGCTGTGAGGGCTCATGCTTGGGGTAAGAGGGAGTGGGTGAATATTTCAAGTCTGACTGATGGTACTGCCAAAGGCTGCAATTGCACCACGTAATGGGAGACTCGTCTAACTCGTGGGGCTGAGAGCACTTATGAAGAGCAAAACACGTGCTACTTGGTATCAGAGAGTCTAGAAGGAATTAAAAACAGAACAAAGGTGTTTTAAGCATGGAGTTGCTGTTTTCAGTAGAATACAAACAGTAGGCTTATAATTATGTATGCAGCTTCAACTAGGACTTGGTTTTAGTGTCTCAGCTATTTGCCAGTGCCATAAAACACATGACATTCCAAAAAGGAAAGAGAAAGGAGCTGCACTGCTTTAGTTGAAGGGTTTATGGGAACAAAATTAATAGTGACATTAGCATGAAGGTTCACACATTGCACAGAAAGGAGTAGAAATAAAATAAATCAATGCCTATGGGAAGAGGAGAAAAGTCCCTCCTATATTCATTAAGTTATTTAACAAATTTTATTGAAAGGTTTCTAGCTGCAGGCACCATTGTAGGTCCTGGACACGCAGTGGTGACTAAGATGTACAAGACCTCCCTTCCCTTCAATGGATCCAACCTAGGTCATTGAGAATGTGTGCGCAGCTGCTGTTACATCTTCAGTGTGAGATCATCCGTGGTTCTCTTGCATATTAACTCACTCTTCTCGTATTTGAGCCAGAACAGGGCCAGGAAACTTCGTCTATAGCTGGTGATAGAACCTGCAGGATTTCCAAGTGAATGAGTGGAGTGCTGATGGATGGCGGTAGGTTAAAGGTGAGACTAGGCCTTGTGGGTAAAGAGAGAGTGGGAGATAAACTCAGTGAAAACGTTTTCCCCATGGGAGATGAGAGGTCCAGCACCCAGAGTTGGAATTTGGTTTGAGTGAAGACTTGGCATTAAGTGCAGATGTTTAGAGCTATAAGATTGTATTAACACCTGTAGTTAAGATGGTGGATAACTTGGGGAAGAATGAATAAGACCAGGTTGTTGCATTGAGACAGAACCTCTTTAATTCTTCATTTAAAAAATTTTTGGGGTGGGGGACACCGTGGTGGTTAGTGGTTAGATATAGAGGAAGGGAAGATTTAGAAGAGATTTAGGAGCTGCTGGAATGTAGTGAGAAAGAGAATAATAGTGAGAGTTGTGGTCAGAGATATAGGCAGATCCAATAGTTCATGAGAGGACTTGAAGGCCGTGGAGAGGACCCCTCTAATACCTGCTTGTAATTGCAAATTGAGCAACCCAGGACAATTAATTGGTTAAAAAATACCCATTCTCAAGAGATTTGAAAACATTTATTTATACCAAAACTTGCTATGAATGTTCACAGCAGTATGATTATTCATAATATTCCCAATGTGAAAAAAACCCAAATGTCTGTCGGCTGAGGCATGACTAAACAAAATATGATATATTCATACAATGGAATATTGCTTATCCATAAAAAAGAATGAAATTCTGACACATGCTACAACATAGATGAACTTTTGAAACATTATACTGAGTGAAAGAAGCCAGACACAAGGTTTATACAGGTTTAGTGTTCGTTATCTGAAATTCTTGGGATAAGAAATATTTCAGATTTCAAATCTTTTGGATTTTGGAACATTTACAAATATATAATTTTGTAAATATATTTGGAGATGGGACCCAAGTCTAAACATGAAATTCATTCGAGTTTCATATGCACTTTATACAGAGAGGCTGAAGGTAATTTTAAACAACATATATATTTTTAAACTTAAACAATTCTTTACTAATTGTTTTGCAGTTCTTTTTATAGTTAGGGTATATCCCATTGGGAATGCCTGTCAAATTCCTGTGTTTTTAAGTCACTTGGAATGGTTCTTTTTTGGTAGTTATGCCACCAACAGGATACATATGTTCATTTATTTCCTTTTATTTGATTTGATTTCATAGTTCTGATTTTATTTATTTATTTTTATTTCAATAGCTTTAGTGGGTACAAGCGGTTTCTGGTTACATGGATGAATTGTATAGTGGTGAAGTCTGGGCTTTTAGTGTACCTGTCACCCGAATAGTGTACACTGCACCCAACTGGTAATTTTTCATCCTTCACTTCCCTTCCACCCTCCCCACTTCTGAGTCTCCAGTGTCCGTTATATCACTCTGTATGCCTCTGCATACCCATAGCTTAGCTCTTACTTATGAGAATGTGCAGTATTTGATTTTCCACTCCTGAGTTACTTCACTTAGGATAATGGTTTCCAGTTCCATCTAAGTTGCTGCAAAAGACATTACTTCAGGCTTTTTTATGGCTGAGTAATATTTCATGATATCTATCTATATATCTATATCTATATATGTACATACTACATTTTCTTTATTCATTCATCAGTTGATGGATACTTAGATTGATTCCTTATCTTTGCAATTGTGAACTGTGCTGCAATAAACATACAAGTCCAGGTGTCTTTTTGATATAATGACTCCTTTTTCTTTGGGTATAAACCCAATGGTGGAATTGCCAGATTGAAGAGTAGTTCTATTTTTAGTTCTTTGATAGATCTCCATACTATTTTCCATAGAGGTTGTAGTAATTTACATTTCCACCCGCAGTGTACAAGCATTTCCTTTTCAACACATCCATGCCAATATCTATTATTTTTGACTTTTTAATAATGGCCATTTTGATGGGGGTAAGTTTGTATCTCATTGTGGTTTTAATTTGTATTTCCCTGAGGATTAGTGATGTTGAGCATTTTTTCATATGTTTGTTGGCCATTTGTGTGTGTGTGTCTTCTTTGGGAAAATATCTGTTCATGTAATTTGCCCACTTTTTAATGGGATTATTTGTTTTTTCTTGATGATTTGTTTGAGTCCCTTGTAGATTCTTGATGTTAGGTTTTTATTGGATGTATAGTTTGTGAATATTTTCTCTCATCTACAAATTGTCTATTTACTCTGTTATTTCTTTTGCTATGCAGAAGCTTCTTAGTTTAATTAAGTTCCATTTATTTATTTTTGTTCTTGTTGCATTTGCTTTTGGGGTCTTAGTCATATTCTTAATAATTCTGTGCATGAAACAATGTTTGTGTACATGAGGTCAAGTGTAAAATTTTCCCCTTGTGACATCATGTTGACATTTATAAGTTTTGGATTTTGGAGTATTTTGGATTTCGGATTAGGGATGCTCAACTTGTATATTGCATGATTCCATTTACATGAGATGTCCACAATAAACAAATCCATAGACACAGAAAGTAGAGCAGTGGTTGCCAGAGGCTGCAGAGAGGAAGAAAGGGGGAATGACTACTAAGAAGTATAGCGTTTCTTTTTGGGCTGAAGAAAGTGGTTTGAAATAAAATAGTGATGTTGGTTGAATTAATACAATCTCAAGAATATGTTAAAAACCCCTAAATTATACTCTTTAAGATGGTGAGTTTTATGGTGTGTAAATTATATCTCAACAAAACTGTGTCTTCTTTAAAAGCAAAAGAGTTCTAATAAATATTCCAGTTTTTCAAATTACTTTTGTTACCTTTGTATAAAAAAAAGTAACTAAATGCATCCCAGAGTGACTCCAGGGATGGATCAGCAGCTTGTAAACACAGTAAGTGTCAGTAAGTGTCAGTGTTCCTCATTGTCTGGTTTGTGCTTTCATTTTTATATGAAGACTTGTGACCCAAACTGATAATAGGGAATTATGTTAAAAATAGTCCCACTGGCATTTAGTTTTTTTTTTTTTTTTAATAAAAGCAGAGTTTTGGTGAGTTTATTTGAACTATTTTTAAAATGGCTGTATCCTTGTTGGTCCATCAGAGCAAAGGATGCTTTGATTCCTCAATGCACTCACCATAATGCAACAACTCAGACTTGTAGAGTACATTTGTGGACTTCCTGGTAGAGTAAAGCATTTTCATAAAGCCCATGAAAGCTGAAGGATGACCTAGACCAGGCAGTTTATCTCCTTTGGTCAGGGGGAAGGAGGAAGCTTACATAAGTCACAGTGGTTCATTCTATGGACAAAGAAAGCACTTAGAACTTCAGTGTGTGATACTAGAAGGTTTTTATTTTTATTTATTTTTATTTTTTTTAATAGTGCTACTTTCTAAAAAGAAGTAAGGGTAATATTTGGGACCAAAGAGAGAGAAAGGAAGGGAAAAACCGTACAAAATTTATTTTGTGTTTCCTTTGGATCTGCTTTTTGACATAGGTTCAAGATGAATTATTAGTTTCTAGGTTGTCCTAAATATCATTTGAGTATGTTTTGAAACCGATTACATAAAAAAAGAACAAAGTTTAGGAAAAAAAATCATTGTGGTCCTGACATCATCACCAGACGTTAACATCTGTTGTCTTGTTTGTGCCTCTAACCACATTAAAATATTTGATGTCCCTTTTTTAAAAAAAGCCCGTTCTATGTGTTTGCTGAGGACTTTAATGACAAATACATTTCACCTTTAACCTTGAAGTAAACGCAAGTCATGCTGTTCCTTCCTCGCAGATGTCAAGTATTCTCCATAGTAGGTTAAAGAAGACAGAGAGTTGGCAGGCAAGAGACTGAAATGTCTGCTTGTACTTGAAATGGATTTGGAATAAACATGTGCATTTTTCTACTGGAAAACATTTTCAAAGAGAGACTACAGCATGATGCTCTCTTTTTGCTATCTTTTTTCATTCAGCTCTCTTCATTGCTCTCTGTTCTAGCATCTTACCAAAGAAAACGTATGCCTAGCATTTGAACAAAGAATATTTTGTATTTTTAGCTGTAATTGAACTTTATAAGTTTATTTGCAAGAGTTCGTTGTCAAGTGCTTTTTGTGCATCTATTGAGATAATCATCCAGTCATGTGGTTTTTATCTTTCATTTTGTTAAATGTGGTGTAACACATTGACTGATTTGTGTTATGTTGAACCAACCTTGCATCCCAGGGATATATCCCACCTGGTCAGGGTGTGTAATCTTTTTGATGTGCTGTTGAATTTGGTTTGCTGATATTTAATTGAGGATTTTCACATCTATGTTCATTACAGATATTGGTCTGTAGTTTTCTGTGGTGTCTTTGTTTGGCTTTGGTATCGGGGTGATGTTGCCTCATAAAATGAGTTTGGAAGTGTTTTCTCTTTTATTTTTTGAAAGCATTTAAGAAGGATTGGTATTAATTATTCTTTGAATGTTTGGTAGAATTCATCCATTAAGCCATCTGGGCCTGGACATTTCCATGTTGGGAGGGTTTTTATTATGAATTCAATCTCCTTATTTGTTGGTGTGTTCAAACTTTGTTTCTTCTTGATTTGGTCTTGGCAGATTGTACGTTTCTAGGGATTTATCCATGACAAAATTTTTTTAACAAAATAGATGTGGAAAGAACTTACTTCAGCAAAATGAAGGCCACTTATGAGTAACATCATAATCAATGCGGAAAAACTGAAAGCTTTTCCTCTAAGACCAGGAACAAGATAAGGATTGCCATTCTTGCCACTCCTATTCAACACAGTACTGGAAATCCTAGCTGAGCAACTAGGCCAAAAGATAAATAAAAGGCATCTGAATTGGAAAGAAAGAAATAAGATTACCTCTGTTTGCAGGTGACATGAGCTTATATGTATACAACTCTAAAAACACCATAAACATGTTAAAACTAATAAATGAATTCAGAAGAGTTGTAGGACACAAAATCAACATGCAAAAATCAGTCATATTCTTTATACCTACAACGAACTATCTGAAAACAAAATCAAACACAATCCCACTCACAATAGCATCAAAAAGAACAACATGGGTGTGAAAGATCTGTACCCTGAATGCTACAAAATATTAATGAAAAAATTGAAGAAGACCAAATAAATGGAAAAGTATTTCCTATCACAAGTTGGAAGAATTAATATTATGTACATATAACACAAAGCAATCTACAGATTCAACACAATCTCTGTCAAAATTCCAGCGGCATTTTTCACAGAAATAGAAAAAACAATTCTAAAATTCATATGGAACAATGAAAGACCCCAAATAGCCAAAGCAATCTCGAGGAAGAAGAACAAGTTGGAGGTATCACACTTTCTGACTTCAAATTATATTTCAAAGCTATAATAATTTAAATAGTATGGTACTGGCATAAAAATAGACATATAGACCAATGGAAGAAAATAGAGAGCCCAGAAATAAACTCACGTGTATTCAGTCAACTAATGTTCAACAAGGGTGCCAAGAATATACAAGAGGGAAAGGATAGTCTCTCCAGTTAACAGTGTGGAGAAAACTGAATATCCACATGCAAAGAAATGAGATTGGACCCTTATCTTACACTATACACAAAAACCAACTCAAAAGAAAGACACAGACCTGAAACTGTGAAACTACTAGGAAAAAACATAGAGAAAAACCTCTTTGATATTGGTCTTGGCAATGATTTTTTGGATATGACATTGAAAGCGGAGGCAAAAACAGCAAAAATAAATGTGTGAGACAACTTCAAAATAAAAAGCTTATGCACAGCAAAGAAAAGTAATTTAAAAAATGGAAAAGCAGCCTACAGATTGAGAGAAAATATTTGCAACCATATCTCTGATAAGGGTTAATATCCAAAATATAGAAAGAATTCATACAACTCAATGCCAAAAAACCCCCAAATAATCTGATTAAAAAATGGAGAAAGGACCTAAATAGACATTTCTCCAAAGAAGGCCAACAAGTATATGAAAAGGTGCTGACCTATCATCAGGGGAAATGCAAATGAAAACCACGAGACATCACTTCACACCTGTTAGGGTGGCCATTAACAAAAAATAAAAATTGACAAGTGTTGGCAAGGCTGTGGAGAAAAGGGAAACCTTGTACACTGTTGGTAGGATTGTAAATTTGTATAGCTATTATGGTAAACAGAATGGAGGTTTCTCAAATAATCAAAAACAGAACTACCTTATGATCTGATAATTCTACTTTTGAATATATACCCAAAGGAATTGAAATCAATATCTCAAAGAGATGTATGCATTCCCATGGTCATTCCAGCAGTATTAACAATAGTCAAGATATGAAATCAACCTAAGCATCCATTGACAAATGAATGAATAAAGAAAATGTGGTATATATACACACACACACACACATATTGGGATACTATTCAGCCTTAAAAAAGAAGGAAATCCTACTATTTGTAACAACATGGATGAACTTGAAAAGCATGCCAAGTGAAATAAGCCAGACACCGAAAAAAGAATACTACATGATCTCACTTATATGTAGAATCTAAAAAAGTGAAATTCATAGAAGCAGAAAATAGAATGGTGGCTACCATTGGCAGGGGTGGAATTGGGGTTGGGAGAAATTGTGGTAGATACTGGTCAAAGGATACAGGTTTCAGTTTCGTAGGATAAATATGTTTTAGAGACCTAATGTACAGCATGATGACTATAGTTAATAATACTGAACTCTTGAAATTTGTAAAAAGAGTGGATCTTGTGTTCTCACCACACACACACACACACACACACACACACACACACACAAAGGTACCTGTGTGAGGTGATGGATATTTTAATTAGCTTGACTATAGTAATTAATCATTTCACAATATATATGTATATCAAACTTCCAATTATATTTTAGTAAAGCTGTTATTTAAAAACAAAAAAGATATTTTTACACATTAAACTTCTTTTTCCACTCAAACTATTTGAAAGTATTATTTTGAAAATATTAAAGAATAATCAGGCCAGGTGCGGTGGCTCATGCCTATAATCCCAGCACTTTGGGAAGCCAAGGTGAGAGGATTGCTTGAGACCAGGAGTTCAAGGCCAGACTGGGCAACATAGCAAGACCTCATCTCTACAAAAAATAGAAAAAAATAGCCAGGTGTGGTGGCACACACTTGTAGTCCCAGCTCCTCAGGAGGCTGAGGCAGGAGGATTGTTTGAGCCTGGGAAGCTGAGGCTGCAGTGAGCTGTAATCATGCCACTGCACTCTAGCCTGGATAACAGAGTGAGACCCTGTCTCAAAAAAACAAAAACGCATTTTCAGCCTTTTAAATAAATATTAAAATTCCCTTAAAAAGTTTTTTCCTTTAATTCCATTTACGGGTTTAACTTCCATGTAAACCAGGCTTAGATGATTGTTATCAATTAGCCTGAGAGAATTCCTATAATTCTGACTGTGAGATTGTTCCCAAGGAGTGGCCAATTTCTGCTCTTCCCATATTTCCTCAACACCTCCTTGTCCCTAGAATAGAAAGTATTAATTATGCCACTGTTCAGTGGGCAAAGTCCTGATTGTTTTTCAGGATAATCTCAATTTTGGTGACTATTTGGGTCTATGATATTTCCCAACTTGTATTTTGTAGGATATTAAAATTGCGCCTATGACAGCCTCCATGATGTGCAGCTGCCTTGATTGTGTTCATGACATGCACTCCAAAGGATGACTTCCATTTGGTTCTTGTTCTTGCATGAGCAATGGGAGTACAGATCCGGGTCCACATCAGCCTGTGTTCCAGGAGAGGGGGTTACGGGGGTTTACCCTTTTTTTTCTTTTTTTTGAGATGAAGCTTCACTCTGGTTGCCCAGGCTGGAGTGCAATGGCGCGATCTCGGCTCACTGCAACCTCCGCCTCCTGGATTCAAGAGATTCTCCTGCCTCAGCCTCCTGTGTAGCTGGGATTACAGACGCCCACCACAATGCCTGGCTAATTTTTTTTTGTTGAATTTTTAGTAGAGACAGGGTTTCACCATGTTGGCCAGGCTGGTCTCGAATTCCTGACGTGAGGTGATCCACCTGCCTTGGCCTCCCAAAGTGCTGAAATTACAGCTGTGAGCCACCATGCCCGGCCAGGTTTACACAATTTAAGCTCTCTTAAAGTACTTAGCT
Source organism: Pongo pygmaeus (assembly GCF_028885625.2). Lineage (NCBI taxonomy): Eukaryota > Metazoa > Chordata > Mammalia > Primates > Hominidae > Pongo > Pongo pygmaeus. Next base: position 27,862,225 of record NC_072387.2, read on the forward strand.
TGTCCATCAAGAGAGTTACTTGCTTTCATTTGACAGTTGTCCTAACCTGCTTTTTTCTTCCAGATCCCAGGATCATTCCTGGGGTGGAATGGGGGCTAAAATGACACTGGGGACCTTATCATCAGCTTCTGGGTTATTAAATAAACAGTAGGGCTATAGAAAGCAGTTCAGTTTAACTATTTCTTGTTCAGAACATACTGATGGAGTCCATAAAGGGTAAAAAAAATAACAAGTAGGGCAGTCTGCAATATTAAGTAGGACAAATAACTGTAATGAAGGGAGAGTTATGCTTGTGTCTCAAGAGAAGTCTAGAAAAGGGCTGGAGGATCTCAGAAGAAGGAGAGACAGCCAGCAGTAGAGGGGGATCAAAGTGGACTACATGGAGAAGTGGTACTTGAGGTGAGTTTCAGCCGTGGTTGAGAAAGGGGAGAGGGATGTTGGGGAGGAATTATTCCAGGGAAAAGAGGCAAAATGGGCAAAATGAGACAGGAAAAAATGACTATGTTCAGTGACTGAACTGATATCAAGTGGAGAGAGTCTTGATTGCAATATTTGAGTGACATCATCAACAGTGACGTCTGGGACGGATGAGAGCACTCCTTCAAAACCCGAGGAGCCTTGTCAAGCCCACTTCCCAGGCTTCAGTTCTTATCCTCATCTGGAAGCATAAGGAGGCTTACAAAATCTTTTCTAAGGCCCAGTTCTGCTCTAGAGTTGGATGATTCATAAAGACAGGCATCAGTTAGGTGTTTGCCCAGCGTCTAGGCAGGTAACATAGGGTGTGTTGGGATGGCACAGAGTGGAGGGAAAGAAAGGGGAGAGTATGAGAGGGAGAGTGGCTATTCCTTGGAAACTACTGGAGGTTGGAATTGAGAGAGATGAGGATGAGCAGATTACTGGATTCCAAACCCAGTTTTCCGGACCAGTGTTAATGTCATTAAGAGAAAGAAGGAAAGTAGAGGAAGGGGCTAGTTTCGTGGAGAGGATGAACTTGGTCTTAGACACTATGAGTTTAAGGCATTGGCTTCAAATCCAGGTGGATACGTCCCACAAGTTGAAACAAGGTGCTTTGAGAGGATGTGCAGACTGGAGGTTAATTTGGGGATAGTGGTGCTCTGATGGCATAGAAGGATGAGGCAGAAAGGAAAATGCTAGAACCTAGGATGGGAGCAGGAAGAGTCTGGGGAGATCAGTGTGTTGGGAGAAGAAGGAAAAGTCAGGGCAGGAGGAGGAGGAGGGTATTCGACAGTGTCCTCACCTTGAAGATGAGGGGAGCCTGGTGGTTTGGGGGAGTTGCAGAAAAGTTACCTTTAAAGGAGGATGGGGGTACCAGCTGGGTCTCTTCCTTTTAGACCTGGTTCAATGAAATTCAAGGAGAGCCAAGCGATAGAGAGGGGAGATCAGTGTTGTGAGCCATAGGAAAAGGTACCTTTTGGAAGCCTTCCATGAGAATTGCTTGTTCTCGTTTTATAGTTTTCTTAACATCTTCCCCTTCTTTTTTTTTTTTCTTGATGTAAAGCTCACGGGCTCTCCAGGTATCCCCAGGAGTGATGAGGGTCTCTCTTATGATATATTACACCAATACCAGACTAGAGGAGATTTCAAAGTAACAGAAACTTACTTCCCTGCCAACAGCCAGCATTACCTAGAGTTGGGGGTCGGGTCTCGGGACAATTGTCAATGGGAGAGAAAAAGCCTCAAACCGAACAAGCCCAAATGCAAATGATCACGGTGTTCCAGCAGTGTTTTCTTTTCTTTTCAGTCAGTCCTCAAGATTGGGGACACCACCGAAGCAGGTCAAAAGGCGAAGGTGGCAGAGCCACCCAGCATGGGACCCGCCACTGGGGGCCACTGGGGTGCAATGCAGAATGCAGTGGCCTTTGCTGTCCTCTGTCACTGTGGGTCAGTCCACGTCCCAAGGGAGGGTGTCTCCCCATGCCCCACAGTGCGGTGCATGATCAGGCAGGGCTCCTGGGCTAACAGTCCCCAGGTTTGGATTTCAGGGGTGGAAGCTTTCAGGCGGGGTGGCGTTGGCAGGCAGCCCAGATTTCTGGAATGTGTTGCTCTGCCCGGTGGGCTAGCGGTTTGGCGGATCAGGTTCCAGCTGGTGAATACAGGAGAACAATAGGCATGTGGTTCCTGGACTAATTAGCTGTGTGGCTCTTCTCCTGGCTGTGCCCTTGGCTGGGCCTTCAGTCCTGCTGTCACTGCCTCTGGGGTCTGGCTTGAACACTTGTTGGCTGGGGGAGCCCTGCAGGGAAGATGAGGCATCAGGGGACTGAAGTCTGCCAGCAGGGATCGGGCTTGTGATTACATCCCCTGGGTGGCCCCCTGATGACATTAGATCAGGAGCTGCCCTGTGTAGAGAGCTGGTGTTTCTTGGGACACAGCGGTGGCTTGCGAATGGCTGTGGGCGCAGAGGCTGCAGTGAGCATGTTTCATTTTGTCACACGGGGGAATGCTCCTCCTACACCAGGTGCCTTCCGTGGGCCTAAATATTTCAGTGGGAGGCAGGTAAGCTGAACTGCGGGCCAGGGTGGGGGAAGGCTTCAAGGTTCATGGAACATTAGCCGAATTTTTGGGAGAATGTCATGTCTGGATTTTGTGGAATCTTACCTTTGGGAGAGTCAAAAAAAAAGTCTTAAATATTTGACAGGAAAAAAAAGGGGATTTTTCATTCAGGATCATCTAATTCAGCTCAGGACAATTCAGATTTCCATGAAGTTAAGTTACGAAAACAGTTACAAAATCTTTAAATGAGAGGGCTTTCCCAGTGGCTGTGAAACATAACGAGAGGTTTAACTGATGTCTTCTGGGGTATTCACATAGTTTGAAAAATGAGGGGCAACCTTATCCTCATCTTCAAAAACTTTTCTTTCTCAGATCGGGAGCACCGGGAAAGTCTGAGAACGTGCGAATGGAAGGGAGTTTCTTAGTTGCTCCTGAACCCAGAACCTGACCCCTTCCTAGGTGGCGCTCTCCCAACTGTTCCCAAGGCAGTTTTTTCACCCTCTCATAAAGGGGCTCCCTCAAGATTTGAGACTTAGACCCTACTTTAGACAAACTCAATAAGGCCATAGTTGAGGAAAGATGTTTAAAATACTTCGCCCAAAGTTCTTCAAAAGAAGAAATGAAGTTGACTGTTATTTTTTAAGAGGACTCATGAATCCATGTTCTTAATGAACTGGGAAGGTTTTGCTTGTTCAAAGCATCACCCTTCCATCCACAGCACAGCGTCACCTGGGAGGCTGCTAGAGATGCAGAGAGCCAGATCCGACCTGGGCCCGCTGAATCAAAATCTGCAACGTGTCAAGATCCCCAGGGGATTTGTAAAAAATAGAGCAGGGGAAGAAACAGGTACCACTATGTCCTGAATTTGAAATTCTATTTTCTTTGTTCTCTTATGAACTGTGGTCTCCCTCTCACTCTCTCTCTATCCCAGCCTCAATCTCTTTGCTGGACAATTTTCTTTCTATTTAGCCTGCTAATCCACAGAGATGCCCTGGATCTCCCTTGGGACACCTAGATTTTCTCCACATGAAGCCTGTTAGGTGATTTGACAGTTGGAGACCTTCCTGTTAACAGCCATTATAATAAAACATTCCCCCAAACCAAATTCAGCAATTATTAACAAGTTGAAACAGAAAACGATGTTTACTAAGGCATTCTTCCTGAGGCTTAATATATCCTGTGAAGAGGGTGGGGTGGGTGTAGGAAATCTTAGCTCTACCTGGAGTTCAAGGTAATGTCAGAACCAGAGGTTGAAGTACAGGGGAAGCACCTCTTCCTTAGGAGTCGAACATGGAGATCTTTTTACATGCACAGTTGGCCGGTGATGACCTTGTCATTGAACTGACTCCCTTTCAGTGATTAGAGGGCATGCTAAGTAGCTTAATTTCTTTCCATCGCTGGCTTCTGCATAGAGTGGATGTGTGCAGAGCAGCCTTCAGTCAAGACAGTGAGGTCACTTGGATGAAAGGGACCTGGACTGCATTTGGGCACACGTCTGTGTGTACTCCATGGGTGCCCAGCGAGGGCAGTGCCCACAAGAATTTGCTTGTCACTGTATCCTCAATGCCTGGTACAAAACAGATGCTCTATTACTATTTTCTCAATCAATTACAGCAGTAATTTCAACTTGTATCTGGGGGTAAAAATTCCCGAATCTGTTAAAGACATGAATGTTCATTTGCCATGGATCAGGCATGCTGTATTTTGCTATCAAACATGTATGGCATAGGTAAGCACAGACCCTGCAAACGGTGTGCTTTCTTTGCTTTTCTAAAGCAAATATGCAAAGACGATGTGCAAGTATTTAGTGTGGACATGCAGAGATCTTGGACTCCAGGGCTTGCAGTCTCCTAGATTTCAGGGGCACCTAATCCAGTCTTGCACTCCAGCAGGAATTCCCTCTACAACATGGACTCATTTATTCAACAGAGTTCGGCTGATGGCTTACAAAATGTGGCACCTGCCAGACCGTCTGAGGCTCTGTAGGGAGGCGATAAATTACAATTTCTAATCTCTACGAGCTCACAGTTCACTGGAGGAGTCACACATTTAAACAGATAACGACACTGCTTCTTTAAAAGAAATACAAGTATATAAAAGGTACTACGTAGGAATGCAGAGAAGGAGCGCCCAGCGCTTCCGGAGATGAGGGTGGGAGAACAGGGATGGCTCCCAACATATGATCCCATCACAGACATTGCTTCATAAGAATCAGGAGATGGCCGGGCGCGGTGGCTTATGCCTGTAATCCCAGCACTTTGGGAGGCTGAGGAGGGCAGATCACGAGGTCAGGAGATCGAGACCATCCTGGCTAACACGGTGAAACCCCGTCTCTCCTAAAAATACAAAAAATTAGCCAGGCATGGGGGCGGGCGCCTGTAGTCCCAGCTACTCAAGAGGCTGAGGCAGGAGAACGGCATGAACCCGGGAGGCAGAGCTTGCAGTGAGCCGAGATCGCGCCACTGCACTCCAGCCTGGGCGACAGAGGACACTCCGTCTAAAAAAAAAAAAAAAAAAAAAAAAATCAGGAGACAATCTCACATGACTGACAAATGACAACTTGTTAGGCATTTAGTGAATTCCAGGCACAATCTGAAGTGTTTTACATGTGCTAGTTCACTTAATCACTCCAATAACTACTAGTTTATTATTCCTATTTTACCGACTAGGAAACTAAGAATTGCAAGGTCGGGTAATAACTCGTGCAACCAGTAAGTGGCTGAGCAGGGAGTGAAAGCTAGGCAGTGTGATTCTGAGTCCTGGCTCTTCAGCACCAGGTTAGACTGTCTCCTGCACAGGAAGAAAGACACTTGGCGGAGAGGCAAGGTCTGTGACCAGCTACGAGAGAGTCAGGGAATCAGGAATTAAGGGTGACATGTGCATGGAGCTTGGAGGAGCAGGTCGGGCTGGATCCTGATTTTAGATGTCATTTTAAGGAATTTAGTATTTATCTCTAGGTGATAGTTACGGGAGGATTTTTCTTAATTGTGGTAAAACAATGTAACATAAAATTTATCATTTTAACCATTTTAAGCATACAGGTCAGTGGCATTAAGCACATCACGTTGCTTTGCAACCAGCATCACCATCCAGCTCTAGAACTTTTTCATCTTCCCGAATAAATCTCTTCACCCATTAGGCAGTAACTCTCCATTCCCCCATCTCCAAAGCCCCTGGCAACCACTATTTCCGCAGCCCCTGGTAACCAGTACTTTTTGTCTCTATGAATTTGACTACTCTAGGCACCTCATATGAGTCAAAGCTTACATTATTTACCCTTTTGTAACTGGCTTCTTTCACTTAGCACAACGCCCTCAAGGTTCATCCACGCTGTAGCATCTGTCAGAATTTTAATCCTTTTTTTAAGGCTGAATAATATTCTATTGTATAGATAGGCCACATTCTGTTTATTCATCTATCAATGAATATTTGGATTGCTCCTGCCTTTAGGTTATTGTGAATTGAGGGATTCTAATCTGGGGAATGGTATAGTCAGATTTACATCTTAGAGATGCAGAGAAAAAAACCAGAACACTGGTTGCCAGTGTGCAGGTTGGAGGGGAGAATAGAGACAAGTTTTAGCCTGTTGTATTAATCTAGGTGACAGATACTGAGGGTTTGCACTAAGGTAGTGTTGTGGATAGATTAGAGGAGAAACAGATTACAGACAGGTAGGAGGGAAAGGCACACGATTTGGTTACCACTTGGAAGGGGTTGGGGTAAATGTGGAAGAGTTACCTAGGACTTTGCTGTTTGACCTTGTAACTAGGTAGATGGTGGTAAAATGGTACCTATCAGGTGGAACAGAGAATCTCAGGAGGTCCGTGCTGCATGGGGCTTTCACTTATTTCCTGAAATTTCATGCAACTGTGTATGTTCCATGCCTTTTCCTGGTAAGAGGGTCTACAGCTTTCCTTACATTGTTATAAAATCTATCTCCAGGATTGGTGCTGTGGCTCATGGCTGTAATCCCAGCATTTTGGGAGGCTGAGGTGGGTGGGTCACTTGAGGTCAGGAGTTCGAGACCAGCCTGGCCAACATGGGGAAACCGTGTCTGTACTAAAATTACAAAAATTAGCCAGATGTGGTGGCAGGCACCTGTAATCCCAGCTACTTGGGAGGCTGAGGCAAGAGAATCTCTTGAACCCTGGAGGCCTCACAGATTGCAGTCAGCGGAGACCAGGCCATTGCACTCCAGCCTGGGCAACAAGAGCAAAATTCCATCTCAAAAGACAAAGAAGCAGTGATTCAGGCCAGGTGTGGTGGCTCATGCCTGTAATCCCAGCACTTTGGGAGGCTAAGACGGGCAAATCACGAGGTCAGGAGATCAAGACCATCCTGGCTAACCCCGTCTCCACTAATACATACAAAAAAGTTAGCTGGGCGTGGTGGCGGGCACCTGTAGTCCCAGCTACTGGGGAGGCTGAAGCAGGAGAATGGCGTGAACATGGGAGGTGGAGCTGGCAGTGAGCCGAGATTGTGCCACTGCACTCCAGCCTGGGCGACAGAGCAAGACTCCATCTCAAAAAAAAAAAAAAATGATAGTCATGCTTTACCTGTGCTGGGTGTTGCTGGTGCAGGTAAGTTGAGGAAGTTCTCATCTAATGTTCTTTTGCTTGTCTTTGTGAAGGAGGAGACCAAGTGTGCTGACCCTGTTGAGTGAACTGCTGGCTTCAGAAGCGGTGGAGAGTGGTGAAACGTTAGGGTCATCACTTGCAGGAGTGCAAGCGAATGCTCACTGGAATTAACCAACGGAATAGTAGAGGGACATGTGTGAGCGACAAACCACATCCCAAGGGCTCGCTCGCCACATGCACCTCCCTGCCCGCTGGGCAGCACTTGCTGTTGGAAAGGACTCTGTTATTTAGAGTAAAAATCGATTTTCTCTGTCTCATGTCCTTCCTTTTTTAAGCTAACTGTTCCCATTTTCTTTCATGAGCTCCGTAGTGAGAGGTGATAATGTGCTAGCAGCTCTAGCTCGCTCTGGGCGCCTCCTCGGCCTCCGAATCCACTTTGGCCGCGCTTGAGGAGCCCTTTAGCTTGCCACTGCAGTGTAGAAGTCCCTCTCTGGACTGGCCGAGACCAGAGCTAGCTCCCTCTGCTTGCGGGAAAGTGTGGAGGGAGAGACGTGGGCAGGAACCGGGGCTGCGCAGGGCGCTCGTGGGTCAGTATGAGTTCCGAGTAAGCATGGACTCGGCACGCCCTGCATTCCGAACTGCCGGCGCCACTGGCCCCAGGCAGTGAAGGGCTTAGCACCCAGGCCAGCAGCTGCAGAGGATGCACCAGGTCCCCCAGCACTGCCAGCCGGCCTGCCCGCCCCGCAATCGAATTCTCCCCGGGCCTCAAGCCGCCTCCCCGCAGGGCAGGGGCTGGGGATCTGCAGCCCGCCATGCCCAAGCACTACCCCCCGCCCTGTGGGCTCCTGCATAGCTGGAGCCTCCCTGAGGGGTTCTCCCAGCTGCTCTGCGACACCAGGTCCCATCACCATCCAAGGCCTGAGTAGTGCCAGCACGTGGGGCAGGACTCACAGTCAGCTGGGCCCTTGAGGGCATCCACTAGGGAAAGCCAGCTGGGCTCCTGAGTTCTGCGGGGACTTGGAAAACTTTTGTGTCTAGCTAAAAGATTGTAAATGCACCATCAGCAATCTGTGTCTAGCTCAAGGTTTGTAAATGCACCAATCAGCACTCTGTCAAAATGGACCAATCAGCTCTCTATAAAATGGACCAATCAGCTCTCTGTAAAATGGGCCAATCAGCTCTCTGAAAAATGGACCAATCAGCAGGATGTGGGTGGGGTCAGGTAAGGGAATAAAAGCAGGCTGCCGGAACCTGTAACAAACAGTAACTTGCTCAGGGGTTTAGTTGCGTGAAGTAGAAGCATTGTTATTTAGCTGTTTGCAGTAAATCTTGCTGCTGCTCACTTTAGGTTCACCGTGTTGTGAATTGTAATACCGTGAAGGTCTGCGGCTTCACTCCTGAGACCAGTGAGACCGCGAACCCACCGGGAGGAGCAAAAGGGCGGGAGGAGCAAACAAACTCCGGATACACCATTTTTAAGAACTGTACCTGTAATCCCAGCACTTTGGGAGGCCAAGGTGGGCGGATCAGGAGGTCAGGAGATTGAGACCATCCTGCCTAACGCGGTGAAACCCCGTTTCTACTAAAAATACAAAAAAATTAGCTGGGCGTGGTGGCGGGTGCCTGTAGTACCAGCTGCTCGGGAGGCTGAAGCGGGAGAATGGCGTGAACCCGGGATGTGGAGCTTGCAGTGAGCAGAGATCCAGCCACTGCACTCCAACCTGGGCGACAGAGGAAGACTTCGTCTCAAAAAATAAAACTAATACTGTGAGGGTCCGCGGCTTCATTCTTGAAGGCAGCGAACCCAAGCACCCACCAATTCCGGACACAATAGGAGGTAATTTTCTGAGCCCACCTGGAGTCACAGCCTCATCTCAAAATGTGGAGTTCGTTACTCAACGTGAGACTAAATCCGGTCTGATTGCTGAGACTTGCTCCTTTCTCCAAGACCGAACCATCATGAATCCAAGCTGGAAGGTTCTTGTTTAGTAGAGCGGAAGGCCATGTCTGTCGTGCATTTCCAGTTCCAAGCAGGAGGCCTGTACTGTAATAAGTGTTCATTGATTGAATTTGCAGAAATCTCTAACACAAGGTGGAAAGTAATCTTTACAACTTAGAATGGAAGTAAAGGAGATTAAATGAAGAAATAAAACGCTGTACCTGAAAATACATATAAGCCGTAAAGCACTATACACATGCAAGTTATTATCCTCATGATCTTCTTAATCTGGATGAATTATTTCTGAATTCAGAATCCAGCATGTACACAGCCTCATCACAATGTTGTTCTGTCTTTGCAACTCACGCAATCCAGATTATTCAGCTATCTCAATTACTCGAGTGGGATCATATTAAATCTCTTAAGGTTCGATTTGCATAGATGATGCTTCTTTCTCCAGCTTAAAATATCTGTGTGTCTCAGATGGATCTGTGTCCTAGTTTACCTTAGTATTTTAGTTTAGTGCAGAGATTAGGAAACCTGATTACGTATTTCATTATGAAAAATTTCTAATGCACAAAATTAGGGGGAATAGAGAGTATAGTGGACACTTACATATTCATCACCCATATTTGGTAGTTGTTGATATGTTGCTGCTCCCCTTAAGCTACCCATGTATACAATTTTTGTTGAAAGCATTAAAAAATGTACTACTATTTTATTTTATTTCTACATCCTTTAGGAATACATAATTATTTTATTCCTACATTTTCCTGCATCTTTAAAAACTGTGAACATTTTCTTTTATAATCGCGATGCTGTTTGCACACCGAAAAATTAATATTACTTGCATAATAGAAATTTCTGTGTTGTTAAAAAATGTTTTCTGATACTTGATTTGTTCAATTGAGTTGCCGTGTCTTGGCCACTTCACGCTGTGATGATAAAGTACCATTGACTGGGTGGCTTACATAACAAACATTGATTTCTCACAGCTCTGGAGCCTGGGATGACCAGGATCAAGGTGCCGGGAGATTCGGTGTCAGGCTGCCTTACTGCTGTGTGGTCACTCACAGAGCGAGAGCAAGCTCTGGTCTGTTCCTTTTCTCATAAGGGCACTGATCCCATCATGGAGACCGTCACTCTCATGACCTCATCCAAACCTAACTACCTCTCAAGGTCCTACGTCCAGATGCCATTACACTAGGGATTAGGTTAGAGCTTCAACATAGGAATTTTGGGAGGACACAAAATTCACTCCTTAAATACACCACACATTGCATTGGTTTGTAATGTGTCTTGATTGTCTTTTAATACAGAGCAGGCCCCCCTTCCCCCTTCACGTCGTTGTTGCAGAAACTGGGTCGGTTGTCCTGGAGAATGCCCCACATTCTGGATCTGTCTATTGGCTCTCTTGTGCTATCATTTAACTTACTCCTCTACCCGCCGTGTTTCCTGGAAATGGAAGTTAGTTCCAGAGGATGGATTAGGTACAGCCACACTGTTTTGCAAGAATATTCCACAGACGGTTCTCTTTGCTTCCTTTTGTCTGAGCTGGGACGGCCACAACTCCTGCTCATCCCACCTTCAGGGATGCTAAGAGTCATCATGGATTTGGCACAGAGTAATCTTTAAAATTAAGTATTGAACATGATTTTTCTTCTGATTCTCAAAGTCACACATATTTATTGTAGAAAATTTACAACATATAGATAAGCATAAAACCATCATAAATATTATCCCTAGATAACTGCTATTAAAATTTTGGTGTAGATTCTTCTAGTATTTCTTCATAATTATTTTATAATGGCCTCTTTCCACTTGCAATGGACAGGAAATAGTTTTTGATGCCTTTAAATATTCTTTTCCAATGTCATTGGCTATCTAGTAGTCCTTGTATGGCTCTGTAATAATTTATTTGACAACTTTTCTACGAGTCATGAAAATTGCAAACCCATTGACCAAAATGCTTATTCGATTTGGCCCCAAACCACTCTGACAGCACATGACAACTTCATGTTGCTCTGTGTCCTGGGATGGTGGCTCTTCTCTTCCCAGAGAGAAAGGAGTAGGGGAGAGGGTGGTAGATAGGTGATGTTTGAATGTTTTCCTGAAGTGTTTTCTGTGTCTTACTGAATAATCTACCTTGCTCTTGTGCTCCAGATCCCGCTGCATAGTCTACTAACTGGTTTCATGAGCTCCCAAAATCCTTGTGCCTCAAGTATTCGGGGATCAGCAGCATCAGTGCTGTCTGGGGAGCTTCTTAGAAATGCAGGATCCCAGGCCCCTCCTGTGGCCCTCTGCATCCGAATCTGCATTTTAACCAGATCCCCAGGAGTGAAGTGTGAGACACTGTTCCAAAATACTTTTACTTAATGAATGCATGGAAAGGCTGGCTTATCTTGTGATGCATGTGGAACAAACATGCTAAATTCAGCCATGGAACAGATCTTCCCTGCAGGCCAACTGGGCATGCTTGCTTTCTAAGGATGGAGGGAAAAGCCAGCAACGCAGCTCAGACATAAGCCTGGCAGTGGCTGAGAGCCTGGGGTGCAGGGTGCATCTTCATAGCTGTGTGATCTCAGGTAAGTTATAAATGGTTTTAGTCTGCCCTTTCTCCTCGGTATAATGGAGACCATATTCCTTATTTCATAGGGATGATCTGAGGTTTCAATAATATCATGTTTATAAAGCACTGAGCAGTGCCCAACATGTCGTAACTGCTCAGTGAATGTCAGCGATTGTTATTAGCTGTCAAAAAATGCTAAGTTTTATGAAGCAGCGTTGGGAGCAAGGGTTAATTTGGGACAGCTAATACTTTTAATACTAATACTTAACATTTAAAACTAATATTAAAAGTCATACAGAACTTTTTCCTCCTAACTTCAGCTACAAAATAAGTAACCAATTTCAGCTGCTGGTTCCAATTACAGAAAGTGATAAGATATTTTAGGTTGACCACATCTATGTTATGCTTAGAGCAACCGCACACCATGCACCGCACATTGCTATCTTATTCTTTTACCCAAATGAGAAAAAGAAGTAACCAAAAACCCAACAACCCCAAACTTCCTACTGCTCTTTTAAAAGAAGTACTTCTCTTTAATACAGGCTGAGGCTTCAATATGCTTTGTTTGCAAAGAGACTATATAAACAAAGAGCTTTCACCTTTAAAATGATCTGTCCAGTTCAGTTTTACAGCGTTCTACAGACAGCAACACAACAAAGAGTTATGCACTTTACTGTACTATTTGAAGGAAATGAAATAAAACTACTACCAAACATAGCGTGGGCCTTTTTCAACTCCTTGAATAAATATTTGTAAAGCAAGCCTTGGTGGCATGAAGACTATGGGTGATAGAGGATTAATCCGTGATAACACGTTTCTTAAAGATGGATCTCCTGACAATTAGAGGTCAAATTCTTATTCTGGGACTGAGCCAGAATGAGTCAAATACCTTTGGTCATTAAATACTCTCTCATGCGAGGAAATACATTCTCTTGGGGCATTATTTAACACCAGTGAAAGGAAACAACTCCGTTGCCGTTTGTAAAAATATTATGTTTACCTTGTATGAATAACCTCTAAAATCTTTGACTTCTCTAAAGCAGGTAAAGAATCATCCTAAATTATGTTAACCTCAAAGCATGAGAATCCTCATCACGCTGGTGGCCATTCTCCTTCTTAGATATTTTCCTGCTTCAAGTGGTCATGAGAATCTGATGTTTTCATTGTGAAGTGAATCCCAGGACACTACCGAGTAGACCTGCTAAGTATGGTATGATGAATGGACTCCCCTGACGTTCGATGCTGTCCAGTCTACAGCTTTCCTGGGGTCAGTGAGTGAACGAGGGCAGGTCTGTTACTGTGTAGATGTGATTCAGAAACTGTATTCCAGATTAATGAGCCTGGTCCCGTAATTCACCTGCTTGGAACGTGTGACTGGCAGAATTGATAAAGGCACACATTTCTAGAAACACTTAGGTGTATTTTATGTGCATAAAATCTGTTGCAGAATTTGTTGCAGTTAGAAAGCTTATTATCAAGCTAATTAATAACATAACTAATTGTACTCAGCTCCTAATTATTTGTACTTTTATTTGTAACTTTTAAGTTGTTAGTAGGCCTACACAAATTCATGAATAGGCATTTTCCCTTTATTAATTTACTGTGATAATTACTTCCTGATTATTTCTAATCTTTTTAGAGTTTCCTATGCTTCCAGGCTAATAATTCAAACTCACCTGCATAGAGCAACATTCCAGTTCCTTCAAATCCTATGAATCACTTGCACCCCCCACCCCCCAAAAAGATGGCTTACATCCAATTTCTTCTAAACCCTTAGCTCGATTTTCATTAGTGTTGTACAAATTTCTCCGAACTTGCAGATCCATGAGCCAATGTTTAATTCCTGAGGAAGGCATCTGCTATTCCTTCAGCCCTCTTTCCTTTGAGTGACTATTTTCAAAATCAGTTTGTGATCTTCATTGTCACAAGCTTAGAAATATTTAGAAATAACTTTCTAAAACATTTGCTCAAGCTTCATGAAAACAAGCAAGGGAAGCCTGCAGCACGCAGGCTGTCTTTTCTCAGAGCCAAGCCCAACACGGAACGGTGCTGATGGCTCCTGCGTTTCTTCAGGACGTCTGCCCTGCTGGAAGGTCCTGATTGTTGTCTAACTGGCAACTTGGTCTGAAGAACCTGGAATAATGGATGTTTTGTGACTATCACTCACCTGCAAAAATTTTAGCTTTGGGGATTTATAATGAAGGCCATGACTTGGGGAAAGTGGCTATTTTATTTTTAGACTACCTACTTACAAAACAGAACAACATCGGTTACTCTGACTGTTCAGTTGCCATCTCAGTAATAATGCTGCGCGAATATAATTCTCCCAGAGTTTCTCTAGCACGGCAGGCCTCTTGCTTTTTTTTTCATTGTGGTAAAAATATGTAACATCAAATTTATCATTTTAACTATTTTAAGTATGCAGTTCAGTGGCATTAAGTATATTCACATTGTTGTGCAACCATCACCACCATCTACCCACAGAACTCTTTTTAACGTTGCAAAACTGAAATCTGTTCCCATCAAACACAGTGCCCTTTCTTCCTCTTCTTCAGCCCCTGCTGACCACCATTTTACTTTCTGTTTCTACAATTTTTGACTACCCTGAGTACTTCATAGGAGTGGAATCATGCAGTATCCGTCTTTTTTGTGTCTGACTGATTTGACTTAGTATGTTCTCAAGGTTCATGCATGTCATACCATGTGTCAGAATTTCCCTCCTTTTTAAGGCTGAATAATATTCCATTGCATGGATATGCCACATTTTGTTTATCCACTCATCAGCCAATGGACACTTGAGTTACTTTTAGGTTTATGTGAATAATGCTGTTATGCACATACATAGGTATAGAAATATCTGTTCAAGTTCCTGCTTTCACTTGTTTTGGGTATATACCCAGAGGTGCAATTGTTGGATCATATGGTAATTCTGTGTTTCGTTTTCTGAGGAATCATACTTTTTCCACAGAGGCCTCACCATTTTATATTCTCACCAGCAATGCACAAGGGTTCCAGTTTCTCCATGGCCTCACCAACACTTGTTATTTTCTGCTTTTTATTTAAAAAAAAAAAAAAAGAGTAATTGTCCTAATGAGTATGAAGTGGCATCTCATTGTGATTTTGACTTGCATCTCCCTAATGACCAGTGACATTGAACATCCTTTTATGTGTTATCAGCTAGTTGTATATCTTCTTTGGAAAAATGTCCTTTGCACATTTCGTAATTGAGATGTTAGATTTGCTTGTTAGTTGTTAGGCCCTTTGCTTTTGTAAACGTGAGTGAAGCAATTCCATCAGTCAGTCAAGCAGCACCTTCAGACTTTTAGGTGTGAGGCATTGTGCTAAGCTTGTGCCAAATTCTGCTCAGATGGCAGCCTCCAGGTAACGGGACTTGATATTTTCTTGTAGAGTAACTCTCTGGGATTACCCAAGGGATTTTAAAGGGTCTGAAAACCAGACTGTGGGAAGCGAAAGAGTGAATGTGTCCCCAGGCTAATCAGCAGGGAAGACTGATCAGAAAACCCCCTCCTCCCCGGGAGCCACAGCCCACTAGGTCCTAACTTCTGTCTTTAGATAGAATCTCATTACTAGTAGGAAAGTAGCACCCCTGGAACAAAACATACTTTGGCACTTATGGCTCTTCCAGATGAAAGCTTACATTTTTTTAAAACATTTCTTTGAAACTGGGAACTTAACATGATTTAGGCTTGTGAAAAGCCATCGTTAACGTGCACTCTTCTTCCACCACTACGTGGACCTTTACTCCACACACTCTCTAAACACAGATAATTACCATGGTAACCGCAGTGTTTCATGACTCTCATGCATACACTTGCACCTTTCTTAAAGAAACACAGAACACAAAACGTAGAATTAAAACAGTAAATCATTGGAATGTTTTTTATTTGTTGTTGCATAGTTGTCAGAATTTAGAGAAGAGCTGGACCTTGTCATCCGCTATCAATTGTACTTGAAAAAAGTAGACATTTGGCCAGGCCCTTTGACATCCTGCCAGAAAATAGGGTCTTGTTTGTAACATCGTGTAAAGAATGACCGATGGGTTTCTAGATTGTTAGGGTCAGAAGATGCTCGAAGCAGAAAATGTCATTAAGAACACGCAGTACTGAATAGTATAGATTTTCACATGACACATTCCGTGGGCCAACTATCTGCAGTGAAGTTACAGTTATGATTACTCTAATGTTGGTAAAAATTTGGGCAAGCATGCTTTTTTGGGTAGCATCTAATTTTATCTTTGGTTGTATTTGGAAACATGCACAACAATTTTGTTGGGCCTTCAAAAGTCCTTCATTTTTTGGCTATGCAAACAAGCCTTTTATTGCCCTATGAATACCTGATGAGCGGTCAGCAGAATGAAACCCACATGGTACTTTCACCAAGAGTCATCTTCAGGCCGCTTTTGACTAACAGCAGCATCTGGGCCCTTGGAGACACAGCAGAGCCAAAGATCCACAGGCTGAAGATAAAGCATTTTTAAATGCTCTTAGCAAGCCACCTTTCCTTGGTTTTGAATATTTCACTGCATTTTGTCCATGTGTGAAAAGAAATATCTTTCTGTAATTCCACATGCAGCAAGGATGGGCCCTTTCTGCCTAATGGAATGTAGCTCTGATTTCTCTATCATTAGCCGCTCTGTCTCTGAGATACTAATGTTTTGATGAGACAGAAGAAAGGACTCTCTTCTGCTTGATTGTTTTCTTTTAAATTAAATGTAGTAATAAATCTAACTCAACCAAAATAACTGCTGACCATTTCATATTAACATAGCAGTGAAGATGAACTTGGGCAGTGCATGATGAATGTCTCTCTGTGCTTAGATTGGAATGCCTCCAAACCCTTAAACTCCCACACCAATTTAGAAAAGCCTACCTGAGGTTTTTATATCCTTAGCCTGAAAATTCATTTTTCATGTATAAGATAGAGCCCTAAGTTTCAAGGACGACTGTGCTATACTGCAGAAAGTACACAGAGATAATGTTGGAATGAGAAACTATTTTTTTTAACCCAGTGAATATATTTTTGCCTTCCACATCTACCATGTGTGTGCCTTTCTATGTTTTCTATAATTTAATTAGAATTCTGTAAGACTCAAGTCTATGAAGTAAGAAATAAATCAATTGGCAATCTACTTATTTACTACGGACCTCCTGTGTGGGGGATTAAGAACAGCTGTGACATTATTCTCACCCTTCTCTTGCTGTCTTGTCAACAAAGCTGGTGCATGACATGACAAAATAAGGCAGCCTTCTTCTGAGCCTGGACTGCCAACTGAATACTCTGCTTTCCTGTGTACAAGCTGGAGTAGTCCTGGAATGCTGGGTGGAGGTGGTGAGACTTGAACAGGTGCATGAGAAATGGATAGAATTTGGAAGAAGACCAAGTGATGACATGATGAGAATTCAATGCGTTGATCAGCCTGTTTGAAAGAATCATTACTTGTTTCATTTCTATGTTTGAAAAGCCCCAAATGGTGTATGATGTAGAGATCCTGTACTCACAAAACAAATAGTTTAGTCAGGAGTAAAGAGGGATGTCCAGGTCTTGATGAAGGGCTGATCCCATACCCCTTCAAACTTGGGGGGTGGGGTCAGGTCTTCTTTAAGTCTTACACTTGCCATGAACTCATCTGCCACAGGGAGCTTTCCTGTGCTCTGTCCCTAACCTGGAGAACCTGTTCCTGTTTACAAGGTCATTCCTTCCCATCCTTCGGATCTGAGCACAAACACTGCTTCCTTAAGGACACCTTCCCTTGTATCTCTGGAAAGGTAAAAATCAACTGCCCTCTTATAGGTGATTATAATCCTTGGTACTATCCTTTGTAGCCACAGTCCACAACTTTATTTATGGGATTATTTAATTATCTATGCATCCCCTATTAGACTGTGAACTTTAAAAGGGCAGAAACTGTTGTCTGGCTTTGTTTAACCCTATATCTCTAGTCCCTAGCATCTGATACCTAGTGCTTAGCATAGAGTAGGAGCTCAACAAATGCCTAATGAGTGATATTGCTGAAGCAATCAGCTGACTCCTGGTGGATGCTCTTCCTGGGGGTTTAATGATTCTTGTACACATTCCCTTCCCACACCTCCTTGGGATTACCTTTATTCAATCCTATCGACTTGTCCTAGCCTTTTGCTATGGACTCCTAAACGATTTTGTTATCTGCAGTTTTGCCCTTTTTATGTTCCTCTAGGCTAGAATTCCTTTGCCTCTGTATTTTATCTGAAAAAAATCATACTCATTCTTCAAGACCAACCCAAATAATTCCCCCGATTAGGTCTTCTCCAGTCAACTCCTTCTATACTATTGATAACGGAAGTGCTGAGTAGAGAAAGGCATGGTCCCTTTAAATGATACGGAAGGGGGGAAGGGAAGTGCTGGGTAGAGGAGGGCGTGGTCCCTGGCTAGGGCTCCACCTCCTCAGACCTAGGAGAGGACAGGCATTTCCTGCTCCAATGTTGCATTTCCCAAGACCACCATGGCCTGTCACACCCCCATCCTGTGCCTATAAAAATCCCCAACACTCTAGCAGGCAGACACACAGGCAGCTGGACATGCAGAGGAGCACATCAGCAGAGGAACACATGGGTGGCTGGACGTTGACACTGACAGGCACCTGCATGCCAGCAGGCCACCAACTGGCAGAGTGACGGTTTGGTTTTGGTTGGAGAAGAGCCCAGGCCGTCGAGCAGCCTGACTCCAGGGGAAAACCATCTCCCTTTTGGCTCCCTCATCTGCTGAGAGCTACTTCCTCTCAATAAAACCTTGGACTCATTCTCTAAGCCCACGTGTGATCCAATTCTTCTGGTATACCAAGGCAAGAACCCTGGGATACAGAAAGCCCTCTGTTCTTGGGATAAGGCAGGGGCTAATTGAGCTGGTAACACAAGCTGCCTATGGATGGCTAAACCTAAAGAGCACCCTGTAATACACACCCACTGGGGGTCAGGAGCTGTAAATATTCACCCCTAGACACTGCTTGCCCATCTCCCCTAGAGGTTTGAGCAGTGGGGCACTGAAGAAGCGAGCCACACCCCCATCACGTGTCCTGTGAGGAGGACAAGGGAACTTCGCTGTTTCGCCATCAACTGCCGGGTAGGTAGCTCTACTTTTTGCTCTTATAACAATGTACTGTAACTACATGTTTCCATGTCTATTTCACTTACTGGACTGAATTCCTGGAGGGCATGGGTCATGCTATTTATGTAATTATTTCCATCTTGTCTATATCTGACCAGTGCAGAACGCAGTCCACATACAGTGCTTCAATCCACGGGGTGGAGAGTGCATTCCCTTTTTAGCCTGACATGTCGTGTTGCTCTTTCAGTAAAACAAAAACATACACAGGAGAAACCACACTATGTTGCCTTTACATGAGCTGCAGTTGCTGTTATGTGGGCTTCCTCCTCCTGGTAGAGTTTGTTTTTTGAACCTGCTGGAAGCACTTTATGATGATCCCTTAGTGTGTTTGATACTGTTTTTGGTTTGTTTGCTCCAGTCTATTGAGATCTTCTAAATCTTGATCTTGTTATAAAACATATTATATGGGATTATCCATTGACTTGTGTGTTTTTGTTTTAAAGAGAAATGTCAGGCCCATGAATTAAAACTCTAGCATATCATTGGAACTCCAGTTGATCTTACTTTAGTAATTAAAGCTCTTTGGCAGTTCAATCAGTAAGAAATCTACAAAGCTGAATTATTAACTTTTCAATTTTTTAATTCACACCCACAAGTAAAATACTCGAGGAGACTTTGTTGAAAAGCTGATTGAAATTAAGGTGTCAGTATTTGTAGCATTCTGCTGTTCCACCCCTTATTCCTCCAACCAAAGGTCACAGTGGGTTAATTTCTCCAGCCTGCTGGTGGTGACCCCATGCTGGCTCCCAGGCCTTGCTGCTTTCTTTTGAATGTGTTTACCACCCTACATTTAATAATTTGTTAGATAATTTTTTCTAGAGATTGACATAAACTCTTTAATATTACTCTTTTCCCTGTTTTCAATCTTTCATCACCTCTCCTGTTCTCTCCAAAATTGAAATACAATGATTGTGATCATATTTGCGAATGCTTTTAGTACTTTGAATGTTGTTCAGTGGGGCCTGGAGACTTGACTTTTTAAGATCAGCAGGTAATATTTCTTACTATTGTTATTTATTTTGACTTTCAATCCATTGAAGCATTTTATTTTGTCTTTTCAATTTTAAGACCCACCGCAAATGTTCAGAAACATATCTCTTACTCATCATTATTTCTATAGTACCTGACACATAATGAGCTCTTAACAAACATTTATTCGTTCATGTAATTATTATTTCACTTAATCCAGTAAGTGAAATAGACATGTAAACAAGTAATTGCAGTACACTGTGATAGGAGTGAAAAGTAGGGCTGTCTACTTGGCACAGTTGATGGTACAGGAGGAGTTGACTGGAGGTCTTAATGGAGGGAACTATTTGGGTTGGATTTTGAAGAATGAGTGTAATTTTTTCAAAATAAAATGCAGGTAGCAAAGGCGTTTCATTGCTGGATGCTGTAACCTTCAGTATACAGTGACAAGATTGGATTTGCATTGTTGAGGCTTCCTCTGGCTGCATGAGCAGTTGTTTTCACGAAAAAGGTCAAAACTGCAGACAGCAATGAGATGAATGAAAGTTCAATCAAATGTGGACTCTACCTACCAGATTTGTAACACAGTGAAGATTGTTTCAGCTGTGGGTCACCTAATTTTGTAGATATTCCCATTGCCTTAAACATGTTCTATTTTATTTTATTCTATATTTTTTCATTTTTACTTATTTTCAAATAAATTGGTTCACATAAAAATCTTTTTCTTTTCAACTTTTATTTTAGATTCAGGGGGTGCATGATTGGCTAGACACAGAATGCTCATTGGTGTGTTTATAATCCCTTAGCTAGACAGAAAAGTTCTCCAAGTCCCCACCTGACCCAGAAGCCTAGCTGGCTTCACCTCTCAGAACTACCATTCAGTCCATCAGTCTCACAACTAGGTATCTACGCAAAGGAAAATAAATCATTATATCAAAAAGATACCTGTACATGTATGTTTATTGCAGTAAAATTCACAATTGAAAAGATGTTGAATCAGTGTAAGTGTCCATCAGTGGATGATTGGATAAAGAAAATGGAGTACTTATACCCATGGACTACTACTCAGCTACAAAAAAGAATGAAATCATGTTGCTGCTACAGAACTGGAGACATTATCCTAAGTGAGATAACCCAGAAACAGAAAGTCAAATACTGCATGTTCTCACTTATAAGTGAGAACTAAATGATGAGCACACATACACAGTGGAAAAATAGACACGAGAGACTCCAGAAGTGGGGAGGTTGAGAGGAGGGAAAGGGTTGAAAAATTATCTATGGGGTACGATGTTCACTATTCGGGTGATGGGTATACTAAAGGCCCAGACTTCACCACTATGTAATATATCCATATAAGTAAACTGCACCTGTACCCCAAAAATCTATATAAAAAAAGAGTGTTGCAAATAAATAAATACAAGAAAAAATAATCCCTTTGCTTACAAAGTATTGACTCTACTGCCCTGGCGAATGGGTGAAGAGCTGTGCAACAGACAAAGTGAGTGATGATGCTGGCGCCATATTGAAACAGGACTGGAGAGAGTCAGGTTGTGGGGATGGAAAGAATAAAGGGAGAATACACGGCAGATAGTCTGAATTTTACATCAGAATAAGAGAGTGAGAGGGAAAGGAAGTCAGGAAGAAGAAAGAAAACAAATTAGGAGGAATGGCCCATGTTAAAGGCGGCTCTAGGCACTAGTGGCTGGAATAAGTCAGTGGTTGACCATTTGCATAGAAGACATGTCACCTTGTCTTGCAGCCACTCCCAGAGATCAACTTTCATTTATGACACGTCAGAAGTGGGGAGGCCAGGGAGTAACTCGAAGGGTCAGGGAAAGCAGCCAATGTTCCCAGTTGACGTGGAGGTTTAGCTGGGCAGAAGCTAAACCAAGGGGGTGTTGGAGAGGCTTCCTTTAGCCCAAGCTGGACAGGTCCCATAGATAAACTGGCTTCTAAATGGCAGGGGTAAAGGGCTTGGTTGGGATTGACATGACACAGCTGCACTGAATCCTCCGCTCCCCAGCACGTGTGGTTTCTGAGGTCTTGCTTTTCCCAGAGGGCCTGGCCCGATGGTAGCATTCTTTCTACTTCAGCACCTCAACCTTCTACAATGGCAGGAGGCCGTGGGCCCACCTCCCACTCGCCTGGAGCTGGCGTGGGCTGGGAATCCGGAATCTGAAACTGCCACTAGTCTGTTTCCAGTTCAGTCCTTTTAGGTTCAAATCCATTTCTGAACCTTGAAGAACTGGCTCTTTTAGAAGCATTCCTTCCGGTGCAGGAAGGAAAAAAACATAAATGCAATTAAAAAGATATTAATCTACTATTTATTCCTTTTTTTGTATTGTAATATTAATGTAATTTTTATTAATTATTACTTTTTACTGCTTTGATCAGAAGACTGTGTCCACTGTCTACATATTATTTGGGGACAGTATTATTGTGTGTTTCCTGTTTTGGCACATGGAGGATATAAATATTTAAAAATGACCTGTTCTGCCTGTTAAACACGCTTGGTTGGCTCCTGGCTCTGGTGGAGATAACATCTTGAGCAAAGGCTTAGGGTGAGGACTGTTCCGAGGGTCTGAGTGATTGATTTGTTAATCATTTCTTCCTTTTCTGAATTGTCAACAGTGTTAGTGCTGGAGACAGAATGGCACACAAGGTGAAAAATCTGGTTTTGGTCGCAGTAAATTCCAGAAGCTGGGGGCAGAACATGCAGCAGAGTTGTGGTTAGCCTACTGGTCTCCTCTCTGCTTTGGTGGAAATCAAAGCACAGTAGGCCTAGAAGGTTGACAATCCCGCCCAGGCGGTCCCTCCCCAGCCTTTATCTCTAACCATTTCCCAGCCTGCTTTTTGCTTTTCCCAGCTCCCCACAGGGCAGACTTTCAGGAGAAGTGTGAAACCCCTGAGAAGGAGCAATTGAATTGGAACAAATAAAACTAAAGTGGAAGAAGTTGTGGCACCTGTGACAATCTGGAGAGGGCAAAGGAAGTTACAAATTGTCAATTTAATAAGCCCAAGAAAAGTTACACATCCTGAAAACATATAAATTGCAATAACGTAAAATGGAGTTTCCTTGCATGCAGTTTCAGGTAATTCAGGAAAACAAAGAGATTTTGCTTGCTTATTTAACAAGAAGAAGCTCTTAGATTATTTTCTCTCCTGCATACTCATCCACTTCTAAAAATAATCACATGCTGTTTGTTTTTCTATTCAGCTCAAATGACTTGATTAATTAGAAATATATATCATGAAAAGGAAATCACTTTGGTTCATTCATACTGTGTAGTGAGCCCAATTAACTGATTCATCAAAATAGCATCTTTTGTGTATGAAGCATAATTGTAGAAATCATCAGCTTAAATTTTTAAGATGACTGACAATAGTACTAACATAGCAAATCTCTACTACAATAAAGAGCATTTTATGTTGTCACATTTTATACAGCATAGAGATTTATACTGTGATCAATAGCAGAACAAATGTGTTCTTGGGGCTGTAGCAGGCAAAAAACCGATATTCATTCAGACACCACTGACAATATCCCACCAGAATTTCCTTAATGCCCATGTCAGGGGATCCTAGAGAAGTGTACCATTTGGTCTGAATAGTTTGAATGGACTCAGAGATATTTAAGTCCCATTATCCAACCTATGTGCATGTCAAATGTAATTGACAAAATCTTTATATGTGGAATAGTGGTAAAATATCGAGAAGACACCAAAATGCTCTCTAGTGTGAAGACTCAGCCCTGTGACAGGAAGACTTCTGGACCCGACTCTGGACTCCAAGTCAGAAGCGGATTTGAGACTCAGACCCAAATCGTTTTGCCTTTTTTTTTGAGACGGAGTCTTGCTCTGTCGCCCAGACTGGAGTGCAGTGGTGCAATCTCGGCTCACTGCAAGCTCCGCCTCCTGGGATCATGCCATTCTCCTGCCTCAGCCTCCCTAGTAGCTGGGACTACAGGCGCCCGCCACCACACCTGGCTAATGTTTGTATTTTTAGTAGAGATGGGGTTTCACTGTGTTAGCCAGGATGGTCTCGATCTCTTAACCTCGTGATCCGCCCTCCTCAGCCTCCCAAAGTGCTGGGATTACAGGAGTGAGCCACCGCGTCCGGCCCACTTTGTCTTTTTAGGTCTTATTTTCTACATCTGGATGAGAACCCTAAGGCATCCTTAGGCTCTGAATTTCATGAGTCTATGAATTCTTGGCTTAATCAAGGTTTATGAGGTGTTGCTGCCCACAGACTTCTCTCTTCCAGATTAGCAGAGCTGTGGAGGGAAGAATGTCTGTTTGATGTCTTTTTCCTACACTAAACTGTAAACCACTGGAGGGCAGGGACAACGACAAACATACAGGGTATCACAGACAGGGCCTCAATCAGCAACTGGCTTTTCTTCTTTTCTTTTTAGTTGATATGCAATAATTCTACATATTTATGGGATACAGAGTGGTGTTTCCATACGGGTATACAATGTGGAATGATCAAATCAGGGTAATTGGCACATCCATCGCCTCAAACACTTATTATTTCTTTGTGTTGTGAACATTCAAAATCCTCTGTCCCAGCTTTTTGAAAATTTATGACAAGTCAATCAGCAGTTGTTGAATGAATGAATGAATGGCCTGCTGGGAACTGAGGGCAGAAGCGCTGGCGGGAAGAGCCTCACATGACAATGAGGGTGTGCTGCTTTTTTTTCTGGCTAGAAAATGTTCTTGCTTGTTCTTTTAAAGATGGACTTTTACTGGCCAAAGACTTAGATCCAAAGAGAATATTAATCTGAAAGTAACAAAGTGTGAGTTTTATAGGCTCTGGACAACTCAGGCCCAGCTGTTTCTTTTTAATGGGGATGGCCTTTCTCTCACTCACCATTCTCTGCCAGGGGGGTTCATGCTCTCTGACATTCCCTTGCAAGAAGAAGGCCTTTCTCTGTTGTTCTCTCCTCATTTTAGAATAGGTTGAGTTTTCTTTAAAAAACTAAGTCTCCCATAAGGTTTTAATGGTGGCCCGAATGGAGACCTTATCATTCATTGTTGAAATCTCCAACCTCTTTAGAAGTCTGGTTAAAATGCCTCTCTCTGCTCCCTGGCCTCTCTGGTTCTCCGAAATCATAATACCATCCTCTTCTGAATTTCT
The DNA here is from genome assembly GCF_028885625.2 of Pongo pygmaeus. NCBI lineage: Eukaryota > Metazoa > Chordata > Mammalia > Primates > Hominidae > Pongo > Pongo pygmaeus. The sequence continues at coordinate 27,887,090 of NC_072387.2, forward strand.
GTCACACCTGTGGTTATAGTACCTTTCCTCTGTGACTAATCACAGACTGATCTGGGGTAGGCCCCATCCCTTCTGCCAAACCCCACTCTGCTCCAGGGCAGACACTGGCTGTATTAATTTCGTATGCTTTCTAGCCCTTCCCGCTGCTCCTTTCTCTCACTGGCTGCTAGTAGGCATTTGTCGAACGTGTGACTGAATGATTTCTAGGGAAGTTGAGAAATGGACTCAGTCATATTCTGTTATGCGAGGTAAGTCATAGACTTTTAGGGATAGCAGAGATCTGAGGGATGATAGCATCCAAGTTAATCATTTTATATTCGGCTTCTTTTCTTAACACATCCCTATGAGGTGGAATTCCAGGATTTCAACACGACTGCAAAGACAAGAGATTTTCAACTGCACCAAGAGCTGCAGTTGCAAACACCTTGTTCAGAAAGCGGTGTTGGAGCCTGTCTATTTCCACAGCACAGACATTAGCAAAAGAGACTGAGTCGCTGTGGATCGTTTAAATTCGGAGAGATTTGTACATCAATTTTATTGCTGGTGTAGCCTCTTTCTTCCTCTCCCACAACTCCTACACTTAACATTTTACTTTACTATTGTTTGGTCTCCTGTGTCAAATAAAGCACCTTTTATATTTAGTACAATAGGCCCAGTGTCGAGTTTGTCTAGTCCAAAGTGCTGTGCAAACATTAACCCATGCGACTCCCCTTGACCCCACATTGCCCACCCTGTTTAAACACTACAGTTTTTCTAGATAACCACTTGGGGCAGTAGCTATAAAAATTATAGAAAGCACAGGAGAGTTTAAATATCTGCTAGGGTGTGTTGCATACTGATGTTTCCCCTGATGTTAAAGGTCTTAAATCCCGATTGTTTACAGTTCAAAACTCTTCCGGAGAGACGATTAAAGGCAAGATGCATGAAACAGGAAGTGGCTGGATGCCCTGTAGGAGACGAGGGCTTTTGATGATGGACTGTTCAAAATATTTCAAAATAGCGATATCCAAAGATTTTATGACCCAAGTAGAATTAAGCAACAAATTCTTGAGACTCTCCATAAATCAAAAATCACCTCCCCCCAAAAATAAAAATATCTGGCTGAGTTTTGGGGAGTGAAGACGTTAATTTATCTAGATGGCATGTTGACTATCCCTCGTTCTTGGGAGCCTGTGTTTTCCTCTTCCATCTGAGAGGCGGAGCTCATCCCTCCTTTCTGCCTTTGGAATTTGTAATATATTGTAAAAGGTCCATTCCAATTCTATGACAAGGAATGGAATTTGAGGAGTTCACAGTTACTTCAGCTCTCTAACTTAAAAAAAAATTTTTACAAAAGAACTGTATTCCATTATCAGAAGAATTTTTTAAAAATTCAAAAATAGTAATTACAATGAAAATTTAACAGTTCCCCCAAATTCTTGTTTCCAATTTATGTAAAACTTTAAGCCAGTCGCTTCAGTTCTGTGGGCTTTTTCCTCATCTTGAGTACTCATGTTTCTTTATTTTGACTATTTGTTCAATATCTCAGTTACTGTAAAATTGGCTTAAAAATAATAACTGAAGGAAATAAAATTAGTAGTACTGGCCCCCAAACTTTGAAATTTTGTATGTTATCAGTATTTTCATCTCTGATGCTTTGCAGAGAGCTTATGGCAGCATATTCAGACCTTTATTGCCGTCTCTTTGCCCTGTGTGCATGTAAGTGTATGTGTGTGTGTGATTGCATGTATGAATCTTCTGCCTCGTGGAAAACAGACACCTTCAACACACCTAATGGCTTAAATGTCTCTTATTTACTGTTTAAATGACAGTTTAATAGGAAACACTTTTTACGAAATGTCTCAGAGTTAATGGTATTTTGAAAATGAATGAATTTTATCATTTTAGTCCTATTTTTGTCCAATAAGTAAAATGTAAAGGTGTGACTATCAGACAAGATAAATGGGAATTGCTCTCCACATCTTTTGAGCAGTCTCTTGTGGATTCAATGTATGTTGTAGCTCCCTGCATGAAGGCTGATGGAGTCTCTGTGTTGAGGGACAAGGATGACAATAGCATTGTGAGCTCTTCCTGTTATGGTGAGAAATGGGCCTTGTGAGTTAAAGGCCCCAAGAAGTGAAGAGACCATAGCCGTGTCCAGACTTCCATGCATTCTCCATTGGCAGAAATGTGTGAATCAAAATAAAATGCTTCTAAATTCTAAAATGGCAAAGTTCTGATTTTCCTCCATTATTTCTCCAGTGCTTTTATTTGATTTTTTAAATTCCAATATCAAGTTATTTCAAACTGATGTCTTGGTGCCATTACCTTGCTTTTTCATATGTGCTTAGAGTGCAATTGACATGAAGAGGAGAGTATGACAAAACCTACGGCAAGGGCCGACATCAGATGAGATTTGCTGAATTAGGGACTACCCATCAGATTACTTCTGTATGTATGCAGGTCTTGTAAACTCTCAGGCAGATGCAGAGCCCAGCATAGTTCCTGGCACATACTGAGTTTCACGTTTATATAACATTTTTCTACCTAAGAATGTTGATAAGTCAAGGAACAATGCCAATACTTATGAAATGCACATACAATAATATTTATATACAGAAATGTCCATGAATGTTAATAAATCTTCAAATAAGGGTTACACAAATGTGGAAAAACAGGTCTTTTGCCTGAGAATCTCTTTTCACCGTGGAATAGCAGATGGTTTGTTCTGCTTTTCCCCTTGTGAGGCAAGTAGGTTTTTCCCAAGTTCTGTTTGTTAAAATTTTCATGCCTTTTCACTCTTTCAGAATAGGTTCTCTTATCATTTTTTGCATAAAATCATAAAGTTGCAAAACTGTAATTACCAAAATAGGGTTATAGCTTGAAACATGTTGAAACACCTCATCTTGGATGACTAAACTGGTGGAAAATCTGGAAAAACATTGTATTAAATTTCTAGTTTTAAAAATTATTGCTTAATGTTGTGCAGTGCAGCTATACCACACAAATCTAAATCTACTATGGGTCAAATCATGTTTTCTGAAAGGAGTTACATTAAAAACCTGTTATAAAATTATTATGAGGAGTGACTTTAAATGAATGCCTTGCTTGTTAATTGAACAATAATCTAATTTCAGAATGAAAGTTAGTATGAATTCCACCATATATGGCAAGGTGAGTGTTTCCAAACTCTAAATTTAGTATTATCTGAGGCTAATGGAAAAGTATCTTCCAAAATAACATGAAACATATTAGAACAGATTTTAGTGTGTTAAATCACAATAGAGCTTTTAAACATATTTATGGAATTACATGCTACATAGTAAAGTTGGTATCTTCAGAGACCCAATGTTTAAGTTTGTCTTGAATTTTAAAAAGAAATTTCACGTTATTCAAAAATAGGTTTCAGCGGCTTAGTAGAGTTTGAGAAGAAAAAGCTAATTCAGTTACAAAGTTATACCAAGATGGAACACATACTTTAATTCAATATGAAAAATTGCCAGAATTCTTTTAGTGTGTTTGCATAACAAAAATAGCCAGTGCTATGAATTTCATTTTTGCCAAAATTATGACATTCATCAAGGAAGAAAATGGCACATGAACCATTTATATGTATGAATTTATGCTCCAAATTGTGAGGTAGTTTGGTGAGGAAAACTACTTTAGAGATTTTTCTTTCTCCAGCTGAGATTTTTGAATTCCCCATGATACCGTGTTATATAAAATAACTTTTTGAGTTGATGTCTTAAATTTGGAGAAAGCAAAATCTTTTTGTTTCTAATATTACTTTTTTCTCTTTTTAGCGGTGTTGTATTTGTTTAGATGATGTATTTGTTGTGTTGATTTTAGAGTTTTTCCCTGCATCTTTTGTGGAGTGAAGATACTCTCCTGCTCTTCTTTTCTAGTTGTTTTTCATGACTTCCGAGGAAGGTGAGATGGCTGTTGCCATTGCGATGTAATGTTCAGTGTATGAAATGACGGTAGCAAACCTTTCCAGGGATGCTTATCTGGGGTACTGTGACTTTCTCTGCCCCTTCGGGCTCTTGGCTCTTGACGGCAATGTTCAATGTTGTTTTTCAGGGATCTGTCTTAATAAGGCCTGAACGCATTCTTTAACTCAGGACTTCATAATGATGATAGAACCACACTCTGACCTAGAAGCATGCACTGTTAACAAACATTTATCTCCAGCCTATGGACAAGCATAACAACGACAGCAGCAAGCAGTGGCCACAATGGCCAACATTCAATCTATTCCTTTTAAGGAATTTGGGAACCATTAGTCAAGAAACTGTTCGTGTCCCGAGCTTTTCTGGAGGCCTTCTTCTTTCCACATCTGTTAAACTCATCTCCATCCCCTACACTTTCTAGCCTATGCTGTTTGCATTGGAATGGTCAGCTCCCTGTATGGGGGCACGTCTGCATTCATAAACACGTACGAAGTGCCTGATTGGTTTGGGTGCCACGTGAGGCTGGAAGTAGCAGACGAAACACAGTTCCTATTCTCCAAAGCTTACAGAGGGTGGGAGGAGATACCCAGGGGACCCTCTGACTGCACAGCAGTGACACCCTGCAGGAACTGTGAGAGCACTAAGGAGGGCCAACTGAAAAAGCTGGGGTGTCAGAGGGATGATTGCAACAGTCAAACTGACCTCCTAACCAGAGACAATATAATGCTAGCTGTCAACTTTGCATTGTATTGTTGTAGAATACAACAATACATGGGGGATAGGAAGACAATTATCACCTGTTTAGGGCATTTTGTCTTGAAGGTCGCTTTCTGGCTTTGTAAAAATATTGCTTCTGTGGTACCTTAAGAAGGCTATTTCACGGCTGCTTGTTTCTAAAAGGAAGTTTTTTTTTTTATTAAAGTATTTACACCCCAAGGATGAAATTAAAAATAAGGAAATTGGTTTCTGCTCAGGTCACTCAGCAATTGCTCAAAGAAAGCCTGAAGGTAGTGAAATCAGCATGTCAAAGACATATCTGCACTCCCAGGTTCCTTGCAGCACTGTTCACAATAGCCAAGAGACGGAATCAACATAAGTGTCTGCCAGTCAGTGGATAAATGGATAAAGAAAATGTAGTACATGTTCACAATGGAATAGTGTTCTGCCTTAAAAAAGAATGAAATCCTGTCATTTGTGGCCACATGGAGGAGCCTGGAGGACATTCTGTTATGTAGAAAAAGCCAGTCACAGAAAGATAAATATCACATGTTCTCACAGGTATGTGGAAACTAAAAAAGTTGATCTCATAGACATAGAGAGTAAAATGATGCTTACCAGAGACTGGGGTGGTTAGGAGGAAGGGGGATGGGGAGATGTTAATCAAATAATATATCATTACAGCTAGGAAAATAAAAAATGTCCAGAATAGGCAAATATATGCAGACAGAGAGTAGATAAGTGATTGTCTGGGGTGGGGGCTTGGGGAAAGGAAGAGGATAAGTGGTTGGGGTAGAGAAATGGGGACTGACTAGTCATGGGTATGGAGTTTCTATTTTGAGTAATGAAAATGTTCTAAAATTGATTGTGGTGATGGTTGCATAACTGTGAACATACTAAAAACCACTGGATCGTACACTTTATTTATTTATTTAATTTTACTTTTAAAATTAATTAAATGCTGCAGTATTTATCTCCAGAATTAATTTTTTTCCCATGAAGGTTGCAATACATAAGCTTAAGAAAGCCAAAGTTATTTTTTACCTTTGCCCATCTTTAATAATTAATGGTGAAACATATATGAGACACGAATTAATTTTTTGAAAGCACAGACTTCAATAAAAAGATAAGGTTTATTTGGTTGGATTGTTGCTAACTCTGAGGGAGGCAAACGCAAAATTTGGTCATTTAAAAAATTCTAGGCTGGGCGCAGTGGCTCACGCCTGTAATCCCAGCACTTGGGCGGCCGAGGCGGGCGGATCATGAGGTCAAGAGATCGAGACCATCCTGGCTAACATGGTGAAGCCCTGTCTCTACTAAAAAAAATACAGAAAATTAGCCGGGCGTGGTGGTGGACGCCTGTAGTCCCAGCTACTCGGGAGGCTGAGGCAGGAGAATGGCGTGAACCTGGGAGACGGAGCTTGCAGTGAGCCGAGATGCGCCACTGCACTCCAGCCTGGGCGAAAGAGTGAGACTCTATCACAAAAGAAAAAAAAAAAAAATTCCAAAAGGAAAACAGAAGCCAATGAAACTGACCGGATGCCTAGAAGCAAACAGATTTTATTCGAATATCCGGTTGGATACACAAGTCTGGAGTGATGTGGTGAGATTCGGGGAATGAGCCTGACCTGGGCGCTGCTGGCAGGGATGGTGGTGCAGCCAAGGAACTGCTTGGCAGTGTCAGACTCAGCCCTCCTTGTCCACTGCCTCAGTGATCTGGCTACATCACCATTAGTGTCCTTAGCTATCAAATTGGAAAAACAGTCCCCAGTGTGAGGACTGGATAAGGTGGTGTTCGTACAATGCTGAGCAGAAAGCCTGGCAAATGGAATCTCCTCCACAAAAATCCTGTGAGCCTAAATTGTTCCTCTCTTTGGGTACTTACTGCTTCCTACCTTACGGTTTAACTATTTCATGTTCTATGTCAGCTTTTTTTTTTAAATTTTTTTTTATTTTTGAGACGAAGTCTCACTCTGTCGCCCAGGCTGGAGTGCAGTGGAGCGATCTTGGCCCACTGCAAGCTCTGCCTCCTGGGGATTCACGCCATTCTCCTGCCTCAACCTCCGAAGTAGCTGGGATTACAGGCGCCAGCCACCACGCCCTGCTTTTTTTTTTTTTTTTTTTTTTTTTTCCAGTAGAGAGACGCAGTTTCACCGTGTTAGCCAGGATGGTTTCGATCTCCTGACCTCGTGATCCGCCCTCCTCGGCCTCCCAAAGTGCTGGGATTACAGGCGTGAGCCACCGCGCCCAGACTCTGTGTCAGCTTTTTGAAGACAGCGCCTGTGTCAGATTCATTTTTCTGCCATCTACATCTCCTAGTTGATTAAATATTCTAGGAATATTTGTTAAATGAATATATGAAGGGTCGATTACAGATAAGCACTATTTAAATATTTTTACTATGTTTGGTAGGGACTTTTTAGGATGTGGTGTCTGGTACTGGCTGACACAGATGTATAAACTGAACATAGAATCTGAATATCATGAATATACTTGGAACAGCCTTGGGTGGTCGCAAATGTAAGTTTTACATTGTCTCAAATTAGAATCTGGGCAAATGTTGAAATAACCAATAAGCGTTGTGTCCCAAATGATAAATTCCTAACTTCTGTGGAATGGATCCCTCAACCTTGAGTCTTCATAAAAACAGATTCAGGAAAGTATATGTTTATCCACTAGTGATGGATAAAGGAGGTCTATTTCTTTTTCATGAGAATAATTGTTATATATTGAACTGCTTTAAAATTTTGTTTCTTCTCACTGAAATTCCTAAGCTAAGCTACTGGCAGGGTATCCACATGTGGCCTTGTCCAGAGGTTTAAAGAACTATATTTTGCTGGGCTTTTGCCTAAAAGGAGATCCATGTAGACATTATGAATTTGTGGGCTACACTTAGGAAGAACATGTGCACCCATTTTGTTTGTTTGTTTTTTTGAGATGGGATCTTGCTCTGTAGTCCAGGCTGGAGTGCGGTGGAGCTACCACAGCTCACTGCAGCCTTGAACTCCTTGGCTCTAGCACTCTTCCATCCCGAACCTCCGGAATACCTGGGACTACAGGCCCGCACCACGAGACCTGCCTAATTAAAAGAAAAATTGTAGAGACTGGGTCTCACTATGTTACCAAGGCTAGCTAGTCTTGAGCTCCTGGGCTCTAGTGATTCTCTCACCTTGGCCTCCCAAAGTGCTGGGATTACAAGCATGAGCCCCCACACCTGACCTTCTTTATTTTTTTAATTTTTTTTTAAATTTTTAGGATGGAAGTCTCCCTCTGCCGCCCAGGCTGGAGTGCAGTGGCACGATTTCGGCTCACTGCAAGCTCCAACTCCCCGGGGTTCACGCCATTCTCCTGCCTCAGCCTCCTGAGTAGCTGGGACTACAGGCACTCACCACCACGCCCAGCTAATTTTTTGTATTTTTAGTAGAGATGGGGTTTCACCATGTTAGCCAGGATGGTCTCGATCTCCTGACCTCGTGATCCGCCCGCCTCGGCCTCCCAAAGTGCTGGGATTACAGGCGTGAGCCACCGCACCCGGCCCTTTATTTTTTTAAGTAACAAATTTACTGAGATATAATTCACATACCCATACCATTTACCCAATTAAAATGTATAATTCAATGCTTTTTAGTATTTTTAAAGACTTGCGCAGCCATTACACTCAATTCTAGAAAATTCTTCTTCTTTTTCAGATATTAAGTCATTTATTGGCAAGCTTATTAAAAATGCAGTAAATCAAGGGCCGTGGGCATGTCAATCCTCAGGGCCGTATTTTCCCTGAATGTGGGAGAGATCAGACAGGGATACACAGGGCTTGGGAAGGTTAGTTGATCTTGCTTGATAGCTTCCTAATATTTTATTTAATAGTTTTATAGAAGTATAATTGATGCACATAAAAACCTGTGCATATGTTTAATATACATAATTTGATGAGTTTTGTAATATGCACACACTTGTAATCCTTCCATTATTATTTTGTGTTATTATGGACTCAAGGTAACAAACATTATCAACCACTTCCAAAAGTTTCCTCGTTGCCCCTCCCTTGCTTTTGACAGTAGAATGAATAACATGAGATCTACCATTTTAGCACGTTTTTAAGTGTACAGTGCAGTGTTGTTAACTATAGGCACTAGGATGTACAGCAGATCTCTAGAACTTACTCATCTTGCATAACTACAACTTTACAGCCATTGAACAGCAGCTTCCCATTTTCTCCTACCTCTAGCCCCTGGCAACCACCATTCTATTCTCTGCTTCTGTCAGTTTGACTATTTTAGACACCTCATATAAGTGGAATCACGCAAGATTTGTCTTTCTGATACTGGCTTATTTCACTTAGCTTAATGTCCTCCGGGTTCATTCATGTTGTTGCAAATGGTAGGATTACTTTCTTTTTTAAGGCTGGATAATATTCCATTGTAAATACCTGTGAAATAATAAGAAATAGACATTTGGTCTCTGTCTCTGTTTCGTGGAGTACAGCTCCTAAAACCTTTGAAATCTCTGAGGTGGTGTCTTTTCCTATGCTAATGAGATGACTGGTGGCTGGATAGCCTTGTGTTGGGGGTACTGGTAGGCAGGGGAACCCACCACGAGATTAGAGGGGTGGGACTTTTAGCCCAGTGCCTGCCTGCTGCTCTGGGGAGGGGAGGGGGCTGAAGTTTGGGCTGAGCACTAATGGCTAATGATGTAATCAATTGTATGTAATGAAGCTTCCATAAACCCCCCAAAGGACAGGTTTGGAGAGCTTCAGGGTTGCTGAATACACGGAGGCGCTGGGAGGGTCGTGGAAATTCCCCGCCCCTTCCCCCCCACCTCGCGCTCTTCCATTTGGCCGTTCCTGAGTTGTATCCTTTATAATTAATGGGTAAATGTAATCAAGAGTTTTCCTGAGTGCTGTGAGTCACTCTAGTAAATGACGGAGTCTGAGAAGGGGGTCATGAGAACACGTGCTTTACAGCTGGCGGGTCAGAAGCTCAAGTGACCTGACTGGATTCTGAAGTGGGGATAGTGCTGTGGAACCCAGCTCTCAACCTGTGGGTGCTGCACTGTCTCCACGTAGATAGTGTACGTAGACGGCTTCAGATGCGAGTTAAATTGTAGGAGCTGCTGGTGTCAGAGAATTGCTTGGTGAGGAAAAACACCCCACACATCTGGTCACAGGCGTGATCCGTGTTGAGTGTGGTGTCAGAAGGGAGGTGTTCTGGAAGTATTGAGAGTGGTGTGAGGACAGTAGGAGGAAACTGTGTTTTCTATTCGGTATGATGTTTTCTGCATCCGTTTATCCATCCATGGGCATTTGTGGGGTGTCTACCTCTTGACTATACGAATAGGGCTGGGGTGCACGTGGGAGCGAGTGTAGTCATTTTGATGGCTCATGGTCCCTGGGACACATTACATATTTAAATATCTGTCAATTGACCACATTTTTTTTTTTTTTTTTGAGACGGAGTCTCTCTCTTTTTCCCAGGCTGGAGTGCAGTGGCGCGATCTCGGCTCACTGCAAGCTCCGCCTCCCGGGTTCATGTCATTCTCCTGCCTCAGCCTCCCGAGTAGCTGGGACTACAGGCGCCCACCACCGCGCCCAGCTAATTTTTTGTATTTTTAGTAGAAACGGGGTTACACCGTGTTAGCCAGGATGGTCTTGATCTCCTGACCTCGTGATCCACCCGCCTCGGCCTCCCAAAGTGCTGGGATTACAGGCATGAGCCACTGCGCCCGGGTGACCACATCTTTATCTTTCCAAAAATAATAAAGATAAAGTGTATTTCCAACCACAGCTTTTCCTCCAACACTGACATTTATATTTTATTGACTGAAATGTTAATTACATGTAGTTTCTTACAGTGCCTTTTATCAACCCAAAGGAGAAACTCAGATTGAAGTAAATTTAAGCCTTACTTAAGTGTCAACCAAATCGCATTTTCTTTAATGGAAGTAGCTGCTATGATATCATCCCAGATAGTTTTCTCCATGCAGCTCAAAGTTGTCTTGGAGGTGTGTGACACGGTGCGGTATCGCAGCCTTCCCATTCAGAATCACCTTGTATATGGTTAGAATCATCAAGTCCATCTTCTCATTATTGCCCTGAGCTTGTGTTAAGAGCTACAAGTTACTATGTAAAATAAAGATAAAGATTTTTTTTTATATTAGTAATAGTGTAAATAGCATGTCTCAAGTGATGCAGAGAAGGTATTTCTGAACTCAGAAAGGAATGAATTCACTGCAACTCCTTTGAGGGAAGGAAAGATGAGCATCTTACCTGTTTTGGTCAGATCCCAACTTTGCCAAACCGTGACAGCGAGCATCTGGCCTGTGGTGGAGGAGACCAGGTCTGGGCCATCCTGGAATGCCGTCTCAGATGCCGATTCACTCTTTCTTTCTTTTTCTTTTTTTCTTTCTTTTTTTTTTTTTTTTTTTTTTTTTGCGTCAGCGTCTCACTCTGTCACCCAGGTTGGAGTGCAGTGGTACGATCTCTGCTCACTGCAAATTCCGTCTCCCGGGCTTAAGCGATTCTCGTGCCTCAGCCTCCCAAGTAGCTGGGATTACAGGCACCCACCATCACACGAGGCTAATTTTTGTATTTTTAGTAGAGACAAGGTTTCACCATCTTGGCCACGCTGGTCTCGAACTCCTGACTTCAAATGATCCACCGGTCTTGGCCTCCCAAGGTGCTGGGATTATAGGTGTGAGCCACCAGACCTGGCCCCGATTATTTCAATACTGGGGTGATTTTGGCTGTGACAAGCCCCCTGCAGTGCTATAGCTGGCACTCCTACCTTTTGGGAGAAGACACTGCATTTTAAATACAGGTCCTTGAAACATCTTCCTTGAAAACCTTTAGTCTGAATCCATCTGATTCCTGGGTAAGTTGCAAGGGGGCTATGTTTGCTGCATGTCTGATGTGGAATAAAACATTTAAAATTATATTGAGGTTTAACTGAATTTAAGTGTATCCACTAAGAAGGTGAGAACAACTTCTAAAAATAATAAATGAGAAGGAATTGGGGTGTGTGGCGGGGAGGGCAAAGTCTTATGGTTGGTGGGTACATTGTGTGTCTGCTTGAACTCATGTTTTGTTTTCATTTTCAAACCAAGAAAATAAATTAAGAGAGATTGGTAATGGGAACTAATCTTAAATCCCCAGAAATGAACCACATTTTGAGCATTATTGCGTGCCCTCTCTATTTTCCTCTCTCCCTTTCTCTCTCTCTCTCTAGGTCCCAAACCTGTTCTTCAATGTGATACATGGAAATGAGTGGTGCAGTTCATTAGCTTAGCCAGTAGAGGGAATGGCTCATTACCACGTGCAAGGCTTCCCCCAAATCTCCTCCTATGCTCCAGTGTCCTGTTAGTACAACTTTGCAAATAGATGCTGTCAAGGAAGTTCAGGGCCAGTGATGTGTGATGAGTTGACCTTCATCTTTCGAACTGTGTTCCTATAACTTTTTTTTTTATGTCTGTCTCTGATTTCTGTCTCTATTTCTGTGTTTCCGTCACTGCCTCCTTGACCTCCTTTCTGGGTATCTCCTGGTACATTCTTAGAGTGTCTGTCTAGTGTGCTCTTTCTGTGTCCACCAAAGCTAGAAACCCCTTAGGCACCTCTTGTTTTTCTAGAACACTAATTTTTCGTAAAGTTTCTGTTCACAGAGGGAAAATACTGGAACATTCTCATTTATTGGATCCCTTATTCACCCTAGATGTGCAAGCCAAAACTTGTATTCATGGCTGAGACAAGTCTGCAAACAATTTTCTGGACTTTGAAGACCAGGCCGCCTCAAGTTTGGAGGTTTTATCTATTACCCATATAGGCATCACTGTGTTAATTTTAGAGTTCAACATGTGTGGGAGAAAAGTCCCTATATCTTATTTTTCATGCTCTGACTTTGCCTCTACTTTTCGTTACTGTGTGTGCTTGAATGAATGTGCTGATTTTAACTCTATCTACAGGAAATCTTTTTCTATTATTAGACCATTGTAATGTTCAAGAAGCACTCACCAGGCTGAACGTTTGCTCAAAGTCAGATTTTCCCCAAGTCAGATGTAGGAGAATTTGTGAAATATAGTCCCCAGTAAAAGTTGGCACTGGATTGCATCTCTAATTAACAATCCTGCATATGAATTTGGATTAATATTTGATAAAAATTCATTTGGCGTGATCTAGAGCCTCCCTCCATCACGCTAGTTTGTTGAGACCATAGGCATGCAGATTTCATTCCATTGGTAGATAACAGCATAAAACATTTTCTATTTTTAAATGAGTCACCAAGAATCCTGCATTTCTGTAGATGATTTATCATATTATCTAGCCACTCGTGTGGAAGTGCATGGAGGTTTGGTTTTACGGCAAATGTTGTTTAAAATATCAGGACACCTTCTTGTACCACGTTTAGGGTCGTGGTATGGGAAGGCTATCTGCAAAAGATGAGGAAGTTTGATCACACTGGGTTATTGTGGCCTAAACAACTTGAGGGTAATGAAAGCCATTCCTGTAGGGCTGCTTCTAGCCGTGCTAGCACCCTGCTAGAAGTGCCATGTGTGTTCTAGCACACTCCATGTGCTACGTGCTGGCATGGGATTCTGACAAGAATGTTGGGGTAGGCACTGCTACCACTGTTGTACAAATGAGAAAACTGAGGCTGGGAGAGGCTGGGTCACTTTGCTCTCCTTATGCTGCTAGTAAGTGACAGAGCCAAGATGCACACCCACCTTGGCCTGAAACCTGAGCCATTCACTTTCTTCTCCACCCCAGGCTGCCTCCCGAACTCCATCATCTGAGTCCTTGGGTAATGACTGTCATCTCTTCATGGCTGTTTGGATGGCATCACTGACCTTTTCTTACATTTCTCTCTGAGCAACTTTCTTTTCTTTTCTTGTATGTCTTAAATCCCTCTGTTCTAGTTTACAGACTCAGAGATGGAAAATATTGAGTATGAATTGCAAGTAAAATTGGTTTGTTTCATTTTTGGCTTTGGAAAACTAGGTGGATTCTTTCACCACGAGATCATATCCAGTGCATTCAGGGGTGAGACGGGGCCAGGGTTCTTTCAGGTGCAGCAGGCTTTGGTCTGTACCAGGGATCGAAGCACGCCAGGAGTTACAGGGTGCTGCAGAGGAGCAAATGAAAGGGCTACCGGCAGACACCTTTGCTCCCCAAATCAGATAGAAGAGACCTCCTACGACTATTGGGGTGCCTCCAGCATTGAGGACTCCTGCTTGGCAAGGTAGAGTAAAAAATGTGTTTATTAAAGAACTAGCGGTGGAACATAAATGGATGTTGAAATAGACCAGAACCAGGCGAAACAGCCCACCAGCAGATAGCCATAAAAATTAAGGTTACAAAACAGAGCACATACTTTGCCCTGCTCCTCCATCTCTGAACTCAGGGTCAGGCCCTTGGCCTGAACTGTGCTTCCCAGCTGGTGTTTGCTTCACTCCAAACAGTCTTTCTAGGTTTCTCAGCCTAGGCTAAACCAAGGTGTCATTTCTCACCATCTCTTTTATAAGATTTATTTCATATTATTTGTGTTTGGGATGGCTGCCTTTGAGTTTTTCTAGACAAGATACAGGCTCCTTTTTGACACGCTAGACTTCCTGGGAGGAGGACACAGGAGAGGAGTTGGGAGGTCAGGACAGAGTGGAGAAAGTGATTGCCTACATTTTCTGTGGAATTCTTAGCCAAGAGACCTCAGAAGATTTTGCCCCTATTATATACAACACACCTCTTTCTTCTTCCCATCATTAATTAACCTCTTTGAAGACTGTCTTGGGTCGAAGACTCTGGCTCCATCTGAACCTTCTTCCAAAAAGAATCTAAATTCCCTTGTTCTCTGCATTGAGAGACTTCACTAAGTGCAGACACAAGAAGAAAGGGCTAGAAATGTGATGATATAGAGTACCCAGATTTCACATTCTAGATGCAATGCAAATGTTGCTGGCAGAACAGGGGTCATTTTGCAGAGGCAGTTCATAACTTGCTTTGCCAGGATTAGTCATGGCTCCTGCAAGTTTCCAGTTTCTGCAGGATCTTTGTGTGGGGATGCCAAGAGGGTAGATAGAATTTTAAGAATTTTGCTTTCATGTCAAGATGATTCAAGTAAGTTTTCTGTTTCCTTTCATTTTTTTGTAGCATGTAGAATGCCTTGGGATTTTTAATGCACTTCTCCTTAACACCTATAGAATCTTCAATATAAAAATACTAGGAAGTCCTTAGATTTTATAAGATAGAGATAATTGTGAAGAAAATAACTGCTAATGAAAGAAGTAAGTTCATCAGGCTTTCATCATAATAATAGAAAGCATTTAAGATCTTCAATATACTATAAAGATAATACCTGCTTGCAGTCTTTTAAAATCAGCAATATTAATTTATGAGCATGAAATTAAGCACAGAGCCTCCCCAAATACAACAATTCATTATTATTATTGGTCCTTTGAAAGACTCTCTATAAATTCAAAGCCAGAGTCAGCCTCGGAGAAACATATTAGAATTGCAGCAGAAATATAGGGAAAAAATACAACTTTGTTTTTCGTACATCTGGGAAGATCTGGGCAAGGTAAATACACCAGGGCATGCAATTCAGACGCAATTTATTGTTCTACCTCTTTAGCAGAAAAAGTGAGAAGGGGAGGAAGAATAATCATTTTCCTATATTTTTATGGTGGCTATTAATGTCTTCATAAATAGGGCACCTGTTCAAAGGAAGTCTTTTTTCTTGTATGCAATGCTAGAGTGATTAAGCCAATGGAAAAACCAAAGAAGACTAAAATTCCAAGATTCGATACTTTCTGGGGAGGAGGTTGGAAAGTCAGTGGCCTTTCAAATGTTAATCCCTTGTGATTTTGCCACTTACTGAAAATCCTTTTCTACTAATGAAGAATACATTAGGAAAAAGCCATGATGTTTAGTCTTCTTGCTGATATTTGGTACCAAGCTATGCAGCCCTCACAGAACCTCTGATAAAATATCTGCCATGGCTGATCGTGTGTATGTGTCTCAATGAGCATACAACATTGATCAGGGCCTCGGGTTTCTTTGGAGTGAAGTTCAGTGGGATAGAAAATTGGAGTTTCTGCTCACGCCTATAATCCCAGCACTTTGGGAGGCCGAGGCGAGCGGATCACGAGGTCAGGAGATCGAGACCATCCTGGCTAACACGGTGAAATCCCGTCTCTACTAAAAAATACAAAAAATTAGCCAGGCGTGGTGGCAGGCACCTGTAGTCCCAGCTACTCAGGAGGCTGAGGCAGGAGAATGACGTGAACCCGGGAGGCGGAGCTTGCAGTGAGCCGAGATGGCGCCACTGCACTCCAGCCTGGGCGACAGAGCGAGACTCCTTCTCAAAAAAAATAAAATAAAATAAAATAAAATAATAAAAAAAAAGAAAACTGGAGTTTCTGATTACATTGTGCCAGATATCTATTTTATGGATTCAGGTCCACTATTTATAGAACCAAGTAAAAACTATTTTAGAATACAGAACTTGGAAAAATATGTAGCTACCTTCAAACTAGTAAGGAATCTCTTTCCCTCTCTCATTTTCTCCTTCCCATCTCTCCCCTTCCTGTCCATCCATCCCTTTGTTCATCCATGCATCCTAAGTAGTGGGATCTGTGTAACTACTTGAGTTACCTTTTTGCTTAGTCTAGCTTGTAGAAAGCTTAGAGTTAAGGTTTATGCTCAACTTCTTTAATAAAAATAGTAATTATAACAGCTAACATTTATTGAGTAATTACTAGGCCTCTTTCAATGTGCTAAGTAAGCACTTTACATACTTCCATTATTTAATCCTTAAAGCTGCCCCACTAAGTAGCTGCCAATGTGATCCTTATTTTCCAGATGAGAAAGCTGGGGTTTATGGAGACACTTGGCTTGTGCAGGTGGCAGCTGGTTAGCAGTGGAGCCTGGGTTCAAATCCAGGTATTCTCTCTTAGATCCTGTGCTTTCAACATGACTTGGAGCTGCCACTCTGTGCCTCCTCCAGCCTGGATCTTCTATTACAGATGTCTTAACTCTGTAGTGCTGATCTTTTATTCTCACTTAATAGGTCAATTGTGAAAGGGCCATCTGTTTTAAAGTGCTTCCAACTTGTTTTAAAATCAGATGTAATGTAAAAAAGAGAAATGGAAGAACTCTTGTTACTACATAAATTCAGTGAGTGTTCACCTGACTGGTATTTCCCCCTCCTTTGTAGTCTTTCAAGGACCACCTCCTCTCCTTGGTATGAATTTTACATGAAGCACCTCCTTCCTACTTCTCTATAATTATTTAGTTTTTACAAAATTATTATTGTTATTATTATTTTTTATCTTTTGAGGCAGAGTTTCACTCGTGTTGCCCAGGCTGGAGTGCAGTGGAGCAATCTTTGCTCACTGCAACCTCTGCCCCCCAGGTTCTGGTTCAAATAATTCTCCTGCCTCAGTCTCCTGAGTAGCTGGGATTACAGGCGCCTGCTACCACGCCCAGCTAATTTTTTGTATTTTTAATAGAGATGGAGTTTCACCATGTTGGCCAGGCTGGTCTTGAGTTCCTGACCTCAGGTGATCCACCCGCCTTGGCCTCCCAAAGTGCTGGGATTACAGGCATGAGCCACCGTGCCCAGCCTAAACAATTATTTTGAACAATCTCATTAAAAATAAGCTTTAAAGTATATTTAAAGCTTCCTTCTTCCTTCTCTTCCTCCTTCCTTCAACCTTTTGCAGAGGAAATCACCATCCTGAAGTGGGAGTGCATCCTGCCGATGCATTTTTGTGAGTGTTTTCTCCACATAAGGATATATCCACAAGCAATACATACTATTTGCATGTTTAAAAATGTACATAAATGATGCCATATTATTCTACAACTTTTTCACTTAGTATATTTTTGAGATATATCTATGTAAATCTAATTCATTTATTTAACCTGCTATATAATATTTCATCATACAAATAAGTAACATTTTTTTAAAGGTTATTTTAAAAAATTTCAGTAGGGTTTTGGGGGACAGGTAGTGTTTGGTGACATGCATAAAGTTCTTTCATGGTGATTTCTGAGATTTTGGTGCACCCAGCACCCCAGCAGTGTCCACTGTTCCCAATGTGTAGCCTTTTATCCCTCATCCCCCCTCCCACCCTTCCCCCTGAGTCCCCAAAGTCCATTGTAACATTCTTTTGCCTTTGCATCCGCATAGCATAGTTCTCACTTGTAAGTGAAAATACACGATGTTTGGTTTTCCATTCTTGAGTTACTTCACTTACAATAATGGTCTCCAACTCCATCCGGGTTGCTGTGATGCCATTATTTTATTCTCTTCTTTGGCTGAGTACTATTCCGTGGTGTATATATTTACATATGTATCAATTCACATATATATATGTGAGATATATGTGAAATATATATATATATATATATCAGTATTTATTTATCCCCTCGATTGATGGGCATTTGGGCTGGTTCCATATTTTTGCAATTGTGAATTGTGCTGCTATAAACATGTGTGTGCAAGTATCTTTTTCATATAATGACTTCTTTTCCTCTGAATAGATACCCAGTAGTGGGATTGCTGGATTAAATAGTAGATCTACTTTTAGTTCTTTAAGGAGCTCCATACTGTTTTCCATAGTGGTTGTACTAGTTTATACTAGCAGTGTGAAAGTGTTCTTTTTTCACCACATCCATGCCAACATCTATTATTTTTTAATTTTTTCAGTTATGGCCATTTTTGCAGGAGTAAGAGGGTATTGCATTGTGGTTTTGATTTGCATTTCCCTGATAATCAGTGATGTTGAGGATTTTTTCACGTTTGTTGGCCATTTGTATACCTTCTTTTGAGAATTGTCTATTCATGTCCTTAGCCCACTTTTTGATGGGATTATTTGTTTCTTTCTTGCTGATTTGTTTGAGTTCCTTGTAGATTTTGGATATTAGTCCTTTGTTGGAAGCATAGTTTGTGAAGATTTTCTCCCAGTCTGTAGGTTGTCTGTTTGCTAATTATTTGTTTTGCTGTGCAGAAGCTTTGTAGTATAAGTCCTATCTACTTATCTTTGTTTTTATTACATTTGCTTTTGGGTTCTTGAAGTCTTTGCCTAAGCCAATGTCTAGAAGGATGTTTCCAATTTTATCTTCTAGAATTTTTATGGTTTCAGGTCTTAGACTTAAGTCTTTGATCCATCTTGAGTTGATTTTTGTATAAGGTAAGAGATGAGGATCCAGTTTCATTCTTCTACATGACTTGCCAATTATCCCAGGACCTTTTGTTGATTAGGGTGTCCTTTCCCCACTTTACGTTTTGGTTTGCTTTGTCAAAGATCAGTTGGCTGCAAATATTTGGTTTTATTTCTGGGTTCTCTATTCTGTTCCATTGGTCTATGTGCCTATTTTTATGCCAGTACCATGCTGCTTTGGTGACTATAGCCTTATAGTACAGTTGAAGTCAGGTAATGTGATTCCTCCAGATTTGTTCTTTTTGCTTAGTCTTGCTTTGGCTATGTGGGCTCTTTTTTGGTTCCATGTGAATTTTAGGATTATTTTTCCTAGTTCTGTGAAGAATGATGATGGTATTTTGATGCTAATTGCATTGAATTTGTAGATGGCTTTTGGCAGTATGGTCATTTCCACAATATTGATTCTACCCATCCATGAGCATGGGATGTGTTCCCATTTGTGTAGTCTGTGATTTCTTTCAGCAGTGTTTTGTAGTTTTCCTTGTAGAGGTCTTTCACCTTCTTGATTAGGTATATTCCTGTTTTTTTTTTTTTTTTTTTTTTTTTGCAGCTATTGTAAAAGTGGTTGAGTTCTTGATTTGATTCTCAGCTTGGTGGCTGTTGGTGTACAGCCGTGCTACTGATTTGTGTACATTTTGTGTCCTAAAACTGTACTGAATTCATTTATCAGATTTAGGAATTTTTGGATGAGTCTTTAGAGTTTTCTAGGCATACAATCATATCATTGGCAAACAGCGACAGTTTGACTTCCTCTTTACCGATTTGGTTGCCCTTTATTTCTTTCTCTTGTCTGATTGCTCTGGCTAGGACTTCCAGTACTATGTGAATAGAAGTCGTGAAAGTGGGCATCCTTGTCTTGTTCCAGTTCTCAGGGGGAATGCTTTCAACTTTTCTGCATTCAGTATAATGTTGGCTATGGGTTTGTCATAGGTGGCTTTTATTATCTTAGTTATGTCCCTTGTATGCTGTTTTACTTAAGGTTTTAATCATAAAGGGATGCTGGATTTTGTCAAATACTTTTTCTGCATCTATTGAGATCATGTGATTTTTGTTTTTAATTCTGTATATGTGGTGTATCACATTTATTGACTTGCAAATGTTAAATCATCCCTGAATCCCTGGTATGAAACCCACTTGATCATGGTGGATTATCTTTTTGATATGCTGTTGGATTTGGTTAGCTAGTATTTTGTGAAGGATTTTTGCATCTATGTTCATCAGGGATATTGGTCTGTAGTTTTCTTTTTTTGCTGTGTCCTTTCTGGTTTTGGTATTAGAGTGATACTGGCTTCATAGAATGATTTAGGGAGGATTCCCTCTTTCTCTATTTTTTGGAATAGTTTCAATAGGATTGGTACCAATTCTTTGAATGTCTGATAGAATTCGGTTGTGAATTTATCTGGTCCTGGACTTTTTTTGTTGTTGGCAATTTTTAAATTAGTATTGTTGCTTGTTATTGGTCTGTTAAGAGTTTCTATTTCTTTCTGGTTTAACCTAGGAGGATTGTATATTTCCAGGAATTTATCCATCTCCTCTAGGTTTTCTAGTTCATGCACATAAACATGTTCATAGTAGCCTTGAATGATCTTTTGTATTTCTGTGGTATTGATTATAATATCCCCCGTTTCATTTCCAGTTGAACTTATTTGGATCTTCTCTCTTCTTTTCTTGGTTAATCTTGCTAATGGTCTATCAATTTTGTTTATCTTTTCAAAGAGCCAGCTTTTTTGGTTCATTTACCTTTTGTATTTTTTGTTGTTGTTGTTGTTTCAATTTCATTTAGTTCTGCTCTGATGTTTGTTATATCTTCTTCTGCTGAGGTTGGGTTTTTTTTTTTGTTCTTGTTTCTCTACTTCCTTGAGATGTGACCTTAGATTGTCTATCTGTGTTCTTCCAGACTTTTTGATGTAGGCTTATAATGCTATGAGCTTTCCTCTTAGCACCACTTTTGCTGTATCCCAGAAGTTTTGATAGGTTGTGTAACTATTATTATTCAGTTCAAAGAATTTTTTAATTTCTGTCTTGATTTCATTGCTGACCCAACGATCATTCAGGAACAGGTTATTTAATTTCCATACATTTTCATGGTTTTGAGGGTTCCTTTTGGAGTTAATTTCCAATTTTATTCCACTGTGGTCTGAGAGAGTACTTGATATAATTTTGATTTTCTTAAATTTACCAAGACTTGTTTTGTGGCTTATCATATGGTCTATCTTAGAGAATGTTCCATGTGCTGATGAATAGAATTATATTCTGTAGTTGTTGGGTAGAATGTTCTGTAAATATCTGTTAGGTCCATTTGTTCTAGGTTATAGTTTAAGTCCATTGTTTCTTTGTTGACTTTCTGTCTTGATGACCTGTCTAGGGCTGTCAGTGGAGTATTAAAGTCCTCCACTATTTTTGCGTTGATGTCTATCTCATTTCTTAGGTCTAGCAGTAATTATTTTATAAATTTGGGAGCTCCAGAGTTAGATGCATATATATTTAGAATTGTGATATTTTCCTGTTGGACTAGTCCTTTTATCGTTATACCATGTCCCTCTTTGTCTTTTTCAACTACTGTTGCTTTAAAGTTTGTTTTGTTTGATGTAAGAATAGCTATTCCTGCTTGCTTTTGGTGTCCATTTGTATGGAATAGTTTTTCCTCCACTTTACCTTAAGTTTATGTGAGTCCTTATGTGTTAGGTGAGTCTCTTGAAGACAGAAGATACTTGGTTGATGAATTCTTATCAAGTCTGCCATTCTGTATCTTTTAAGTGGAGCATTTAGGCCATTTACATTCATTACAATGTTAGTATTGAGATATGAGGTACTATTGTATTCATTGTGCTATTTGTTGCCTGAATATCTTGTTTTTTTTTTTTCATTGTGTTACTGTTATATAGATCCTGTGAGATTTATGCTTTAAGGAGGTTCTATTTTGGTGTATTTTGAGGATTTGTTTCAAGATTTAGAGATCCTTTTAGCAGTTCTTGTAGTGCTGCCTTGAGTGACGAGTTCTCTTAGCAACTGTTTGTCTGGAAAAGACTGTATCTTTCTTTCATTTATGAAGCTTAGTTTCACTGGGTGCAGAATTCTTAGCTGATAATTGTCTTGTTTAAGGAGGCTAAAAATAGGACCCCAATCCCTTCTAGATTATAGGGTTTCTGCTGAGAAATCTGCTGTTACTCTGATAAGTTTTTCATTATAGGTTACCTGATGCTTTTGCCTCATAGCTCTTAAGATTCTTTCCTTCATCTCGAGTTTAGTGACTACGTGCCTAGGCAATGACCTTGGTGCAATGAATTTCCCAGGTGTTATTTGAGCTTCTTGTATTTGGATGTCTGATCTCTAGTAAGGCTGGGGAAGTTTTTCTCGATTATTCCCTCAAATATGTTTTCCAGACATTTAGATTTCTTCCTCAAGAACACCAATTATTCTTAGGTTTGGACACTTAACATGGTCCCAAACTTCTTGGAGGCTTTGTTCATTTTTCAAAATTCTTTTTTCTTTGTCTTTGACAGATTGGGTTAATTCGAAACCCCTGTCTTCAAGCTCTGAAGTTCTTTCTTCTGCTTGTTTGATTCTATTGCTGAGATTTTCCAGCACATCTTGCATTTCTCTAAGTGTGTCCTTGATTTCCAGAAGTTGTGATTGTTTGCTATTTATGCTATCTGTTTCACTGAAGAATTTTCCTTTCATATCCCGTGTCATGTTTTTGATTTCTTTGGAGTTTACCTTTCTCTGGTGCCTCCTTGAGTAGCTTAATAATTGACCTTCTGAATTCTTTTTCTGGCAAATCAGAGATTTTGTTTTGTATCCATTGCTGGTGAGCTAATGTGGTCTTTTGGGGTGTGTTAAAGAACCTTGATTTGTCATATTACAACAATTGTTTTTCTAGTTTCTTCTCATCTGGATAGACTATTTCAGAGGAAAGATCTGGGACTCTGGGACTCGAGGGCTGCTGTTCAGATTTTTTTGTCCCATGTGGTGCTCTCCTCCTTCCCCTAGGGATGGGGCTTCCTGAGACCTGCACTGTAGTGATTGTTATTGCCCTTCTGGGTCTAGCCACCCAGTGGAGCTAACGGGCTCTGGGCTGTTACTGGGGAGTATCTGCAAAGAGTCCTGTCATCTGATCTGTCCTCAGGCCTGTCAGCCATGGATACCAGCACCTGCTCTAGTGGAGGTAGCAGGGGAGTGAGGTGAACTCTGTGAGAGTCCTTGGTTGTAGTTTTGTTTAGTGCATTGGTTTTCTTGAATGCTGATTGTGCTAGCAGTGAAGTTGTCATGTGGACAGACTCAGAGCCTCTGGTTAGCCAGGATGTTACAAGCGGTGGAATTAGCTGTTGTTTTCTCCTCTTTTGGAGTGGGGCTGCTCTTTTATGAGTTGTTGCAATGGTTTGAGTTGGTTAGCCTCCAGCCAGGAGGTGGTACTTTCAAGAGAGCATCGGCTGTGGTGACAAATAAATAACTTTTAAAAAAAATTATTACTTTTTAGAGACAGGGTCTCACTCTGTCACCCAGGCTGGAGTGCAGTGGCGCAATCATAACTCACTGTAACCTCAAACTCCTGGGCTCAAGCAATCTTCCAGCCCCAGCCTCCCAAGTAGCTGGGACTACAGGCAGGCACCACCAGGCCTGGCTAATAATTTTTTTTTTTAAATAGAGATAGGGTCTTACTATATTGCCCAGGCTGGTCTCAAACTCCTGGCCTTTCAAAAATTTGAGATTACAAGCATGAATCACTGCCCAGCTTAAATAGCATTTTATTTAACCATTTCCATTCTGAGCAACAGTTAGATTGTTTCAGTATTACTAATGGCACTGCAGCAAACATTCTTCTGCCTTTCTGATAAAATGCATGTGTGAGGGCATTTAGGGTACATAACTAGAGTGAAATTGCATCTTGCAATATATGGCTATCTTTTTTTAATTTTTGAGTTGGAGTCTCGCTCTGTTGCCCAGGCTGGAGTGCAGTGGCACCATCTCTGCTCACTGCAAGCTCTGCCTCCTGGGTTCATGCTATTCTCCTGCCTCAGCCTTCCGAATAGCTGGGACTATAGGTGCCCGTCACTACGTCTTGCTAATTTTTTTGTATTTTTAGTGGAGACAGGGTTTCACCGTGTTAGCCAAGATGGTCTCGATCTCCTGACCTTGTAATCCACCCGTCTGGGCCTCCCAAAGTGCTGGGATTACAGGCATGAGCCACTGCACCCAGATATATGGCTATCTTTAACTTTAACCTGGCTGAACTGCTCTCTAAGAAATGGAAACAATTTTATACTCTGAGTGACAAATGCATTCCTGTTTTCCTCCACACTGCATGTTATCAAACTTACTAATATTTATCAATCAGATAGATGTTTGATGTTTCTCTTATTTTAATGCACATTTCCTTTATTACTAGAGAGAGCTTGAAAATAATTTAAAAGTGTTTGTTGGGCATTTGGGATTCCCTTCTCTGAAAAGCAGTTGTTCTATGACTGCTTTTGTGTGATGCCCTGGGGCTGGCCTGAGGACAAATTATTTATATCATTTGCTTATTGCTGAGTTATCTTCATATTCATTAGTCACTTTTTTACAGATTCTGGATAAAAATATTTTGTTGGTTACATGGTTGGGTTGTAAATATCTCCTCTTTATTGTGGACTGGCTTTTCACTTTGATTATAGTATCTTGTGTCATATTGAAGTTTTAATGCTATCAAATTTGTACATCTTTTCCTTTTTTGTGTGTTTTATTAAATATATTCTTCCATGCTTCAGTAACATAAAGAGTATCTCCTATGCATTTTTATAAGTTTGCTTTTCACATTTAGGACTTTAATCTTTTCAGGTTCTTTCTGAGACTTAGATCCTTGCTCAGAGGACAGATACAAGAAGTACTTTGGAATGAAAGATAGTGAATCCAGAGAAAAGAAGAGAAATATAAGCAGTTATTTTGAATAAAAAACTGGCAAAAGTGAATAAATCTAAATGAGTGTTCACTAAAAACTATTAATCATTATGACTAATTTGGGGAATAAAAACAAAGTGAAATTTAAATACCAGGTGGTAATAAATGGGGGAAATGATTGATATTAAAGGGTTTGAAGCTTCTAATGTAAATTGGATGTATCCATTTTATTCTCTGTGTTGATTAATCCTTCTTTCACATTTTCCATCTTTTATATCTGTGTATACAAATCACACTGGTAATTTCCTCAGATCTTCCAATTTAATAATTTTTTAATTAACCTGTGCCTGATCTGTAGTTGGACCTATTGAATTATATATATATGTATATATAGTATATATATATAATTACAGATTATATATTTATATATAACAAATAAATAAATATTAAACAATGTATATTATTTATAAATATTTACATATTAAATAAATATATATTATTTATTTATTATTTTTATTTTTTTAGAAACAGGGTCTCACTCTGTTGCCCAGAATGGAATGCAGTGATGTGATCATAGCTCACTGTAGCCTTGAACTCCCGGCCTCAAGCCATCCTTCCACCTCGGCCTCCCAAGGTGCTTCTGGAAGGCCTAGTTGGTTTCTGTAAGTATTGCCCATTATTTTATAATAGTTATAAGACATTCTTCTATGTTTTAAATCTATTTAAAATGCCCATATTATCAATTTTTATTGCCCATTTTATTATCAATAGAAATTGTTGTATTGTCTGTAGTTCTTGAGATTCTATGCTTCGATTTGCTGATCATGCTGCCTCTTGATATTGTCAGATTATTTCTCCTTGGGTTTCATTGTTTGGGTTTGTGAACTCATCATTAGCAGAGCTTTTGCCTTTGGAATCCTGTTGGGAGTGAGGTTGAAGATTCGTCCCCACAATATCATTCTATGACTGCTTTTGTGTGGTGTCCTGGGGCTCGGCCTGGGACTAATCTGTATGCTATTTATCAGCTTGTGGGATTCTTAGCCCATGTTGGTAGATTAATTCCAACTCCAAGCACAAGTTATTTGTAGTCTGGGGTTTTATAATCTTGGGTTTTTGTTTTATTTTTCCTCCTGAAGCCCCAGCCTAGGCAGGCGAGAACCCCAGTCTCAGTGAGAGAATCCTGAAGCTGCTGTCCTTTGAGGGATCTGGCTCTCTGGAGCCATTTTGGTTTGGACTCCCCACCAAGAATAGGACCACGGCCTTATTGCCTATTGCTATGTGTGAGTATGAAAACCCCAACCGAGGGGTCACCAACCTGACATCCCCTTCTGGCAACCTCTCAGGGCACACATGAATCAGCACATGCAATTTCATTTGTCTCTTATGTTTGTTTTTTGAGTTTTCTCTTTCTTTCTTGCAAGCTCACCTGTCATATAACGGCTTTTTAGTTAATTTTAAACTTACCATCTGTAGGTACTTATAGTGAAATAATTTTCAAGTTACAGGTTATCTGGGTCTTTTTGGAACATGAAGTGTGAAGCCCTTTTACACTGTTTTCAGGGGGTGGAGCCCCTGCAGACTCCTAGCTCATCTATGGTTTTAAGATGGCATTCCCAGGAGTTTCTGGGACCCTGGCTCTACTGGGGAAATCACTCCAGGATTCTTACTGAGAGCTTGTCTCATCTTGTTCATTGAATGTTTTTGGGCCCCATTTATCCTTTTGAACTGTAACAACTAAAATCCTGCCCTCTCTTCCAATATCGTCTTTTCAAACAATGAAACCCAAGTATGTCTTTTTTCCGTTTGTGATCTGCCATTAAGATGTCATTTCCACTTCATATTTCTTTAGTCTCTAATCAGCTTCTAAAATCTCTCATCTCTTTTAAAGGTACCTCTCTTGTCTTCCTTTATTTTGATTTCATTATAAAAAGAAACACTCCCAATCTGATAATAAGATTGAAGCCTGCTTTTCAAGCCAAACTAGTTTCTCTTTGATTGTCCAAGCAAATTGAATTCCTAGATACAGAGTATTCTAGGCGCAGACCTTTAAAAATGCATTCTTGGCCAGGTGCGGTGGCTCACACCTGTAATCCCAGCACTTTGGGAGGCCAAGGCGGGCGGATCACCTGAGGTCAGGAGTTCAAGACCAGCCTGACCAACATGGAGAAACCCTGTCTCTACTTAAAAAAAAAAAATAGCCAGGTGTGGTGGTGCATGCCTCTAATCCTAAGTACTCGGGAGGCTGAGGCAGAAGAATCACTTGAATCTGGGAGGCAGAGGTTGTGGTGAGCTGAGATCGTGCCATTGTACCCCATCCTGGGCAACAAGTGCTAAACTCCATCTCCAAAAAAATCAAAACAACAACAATAAAAAAATGCATTCTTAGCTTTTGGGCTTGCAGTCATTTTACTGAGTTGTTTCTTTACTTCAACTGAAGATTGTGGCCTTTTTTTTTTTTTTAAATAAATGCCCTGATCAGGCATTTATTAAATGAGAGTACCTACTGAAGATAAGACACTTTTCTACACACTTGGAATATACCAGTGAACAAGGCAATTCTTTTTGTCTGTCGTTATTAATAAAATACACTAATCCTATGAAATCACAGTTCACATGTCTGAAGCCTAAAGTCAGAATATAATAGAACTCATCAAAGCTGTGCAATTGAGATCTCATGGTTCACGGAGGTGACTTTTAATATTCATTGGTTGAGCAGCATAGTAATAAGGGCCCAGTCCCTCTCAGAGTCCTTGTTTGGTCCTGAATTCAGGTAATGGGATTTGGGAAGCACATTTGTCGAAAATAAGTTAAAGGCAAACATCACCTAGAGCTCTGTAGCACACAAGGGCTCAAATGTGTGCAGTGTAAAGTCCCTGTGTCCCAGCCTCCCACCCTTTCAGTGTGGTTGAGAAACAGCACAGGCAGGAACCATACCCTTACTTCAGCTGACCTGTCTTGCTAAGGCCTGTGCCAACGCTCCCAAGCAGCCAGCCTGCTTTCTAAGACTCCGATTTGTCCTCTTGCTTGTTAATACCCCAAATGGCCAGCGTTTGCTGAATTCCAGCCTGTTATGAAATACCAGGAGCTACAAAGACCTGCAAAAGTCAGAATCCCACGTGATCGACAGTCACCATGGCTTAAACCAGAGAGGTGTCTGCCTTCGTGGTTGCTGTCTCCCTCCTCTGCATGTTATTTCATTCTCCAAGTGCCAGTCCCGACTATTTCTTAAGGTTTCCAGTCTGTGCACCAGACATTGAAAATTTAGGGAGTCAATAAATATACTTCTCTTCCTCGCCTGTGTTTGGATCAATTGAGAGAGGAAAAAAACCAAAAAACAAAAACCAAAAAATGTCAGAGTAGGAAATGTAATATAGCTCTGTGGATAAGTAGGTTTGTTAATATTTTACCCCAAATTACACATACCCCGCTCCTTCCCAGTGTAGCCAAAACCAGAGCAGAGCCTTGTTCCAGCATGGGGACCAGGCAGGGCATGAACTCTGTGCAAGAGGTGAGTCCAGGCGGGAGAGGGCAGGAACAGGCCAGGTGCTTGCTCCTGTGAGACAAGTGTGACTCCTTCTCTCCAGGGGAGGAAGAGGGGTGGAGAAAAGGAGGGAGTGTTAGTCTAATGGAAGTTCCTCCCCGTGGAGACTGCAGAAAGGCATGTGTATCTGTGTTGGAGCAGACGTTTCTCCTAGCAATTGATACTCCTCGTATTGCTCTTTGATTTTTGAGTTTCAACATTTGCTTGTCTGTCTCTTCTACTCTCTGAATGAGGCCCTGTGCAATTCCTGTTTTCCTCAGTGTCCTGTGTGTAGTAGAATGACAAAAGTATGTCGATGGACCGAAGTAAAGCCAGCCTGCACTAGTGAAACGGAGAGGACAGATACACATCTGCCCCTGGTAAAATGATCATGAAGACCACTATTACAACACAGGAACAGTCTACCTGCTGTCTGCTTCCAGGTTTTTCCTATCCTCCCGTTGTTGAAGGAATTTGAAAATAAATTTTATAAAGACAATATACATTCATGCCCAGTGTTCTTACCTCTCCCATAGATGAGTAAGATTGTAGCTTTAGAAAATGCACTGAGGCCCGTTTTATAATAAAATGTTCTATTCAATTCAGAACAAATATTCACTGCCTTAAATGTATTTTTAAGGCTTATTTTTCCCTCCTATTTCATCTTGTAATGGTGTGTGCAGCAATAATCGAAGGCTTTTTTGTATTCACTTAGTACACCTAGATGTGTTGCAAGAATAATCACTTTTATTTTGAGATTTTGAAACACAGGCACTGGTACAGGATTGGGCAAGGTGGATGGCACAGATCTTACTCCAGACCTCCCAGCCTGGTGACTCCCATCCACAGCCTCCGGAGGATGCAGCGGCTGCCCACGTGATAGCAGGGCCAGGATTCACCCTGGTGGCAGCTTCATCCAAAGCTGCAGGGTGCCGCAAGTAAAATGTGTCCCTGCCTCAGAACCGGGGTGTGGGCCCTGAGTCACTTCACCTGAGGTTCAAGAGTCAGCTGACTTCATCTTGACTTCAGTTTCAACAAAACACTTGCTCTCAGTCTTGTGGAATTTTCAAACTTGGGAAGCCTCAG
Organism: Pongo pygmaeus; assembly: GCF_028885625.2. Taxonomy (NCBI): domain Eukaryota; kingdom Metazoa; phylum Chordata; class Mammalia; order Primates; family Hominidae; genus Pongo; species Pongo pygmaeus. The sequence goes on from NC_072387.2 coordinate 27,916,421, forward strand.
TGACTGCTCACTCATTTTTCAGGGTGACGTCGTGATGGGTTGGAAACAGTTTTTAGGTTCTATTGTAGAACTGAAACCAGGGGATAAGAAGGAGTTGAGGGCAAATCTCTCCAGAGAAAATACAACACAGAGAAAATAATTTAGCTTTGCAATGATGTCATAGTGATTATTAAAATATTTCCTAGTTGATACAATGTCTTTTGTATATTTTGTTTGTAAGTACTCTATGTTCTAGTTTAGATTTATCAAAGTTAGAGTCTCCTCTCTTGAAAAGTCTCTGCTTGGAAAAACTTGCACTTTAGGAGAATTTTAAAAAAATGTTCATTTTGTACTTTTCCACGTGTTTCTGGAATTCTCCAGGCTTTGACACATGCTGCTGACAACAGAGATTTGCGTGTGTTCTTCTGAGCATATTAATTTATTTTAAAAGTCACTATTGTCCAGGTCCATCTTCCTCAGTTGTGTAATATACACAATGTTATTTTTATAATTTTAATATGGTTGAATTCAAGATAACTCTTAATTTTGCTTAAGTTTCATATTCATTTGGATCTACATGTCTCCTGATTATGAATTAAAGAGCAAGTTTTTACTTTTCTATTTATTTTGTTAACTAGATAACTTATTGAATTTTAACATGAGCTAAGACAAGCAGCTAAAACCCTCCTAGATAAAGCTCTATTCCAATCAAACAGCACTCTCCACCTGGGCCTGTGTTATAACATTAGCAGTACAAAATCATAATTGGTGAAAATTGTGGCAAATTATTAGTGATGGGAAAATTGAAGAAAGTAAATACCTCTTAAAACTCAGCTGATAAGACTTCAAAAGTATTGGAAGCCTTTTCTGCCTCACTTAAGAATAATAATAAAAATGATGATTCCAGAAAGTTTGTAAGTTTGCAATAACCTGCTTAAAAATGAGAGTTGACTGGCTGTGTTATCATTACTGTTTCCTGAGAGACAGTTTATGGAAGGTGGTTTTATGATACATTCCTGAAAAACCTCCAGATTTCAAGTATGCAATATAAACCTCCTTATGAAAACTGCAAGACTTACCCATTTTATAAATCATACCACACCTACTTCAGATTAAATAGGATCTCCACATTTTAGTGTGGTCAGTGAACAATAAAAGATGGGCACTGAGAAACTGCTAACAAATCTCTCGATTAGGGTCTGATCCAGTTGATTTAAATGGGCTGTTCTCACACTTTCTGGTCTCAGGATTTCTTTATGCTTTTAAATATTACTGAGGAAAAAAATCACTGAGGATCCAAACGGGCCTTTGTTTATGTGAGTTATATCTGTCACCACTGACCATTTTAGAAATTGAAGTTGAGAAAAATTTAAACCACAAGAATATCTACAAGCACATATGTCATGACCATCGGAAGGAAGATGGCAGCACGTGCCGCGTGGCCTCTGGGAAATGCTACTGTAGGTTCGTGACCAAATAAGAGCGGGAGAGGCAGGTGAGGATAGTTTTGACCGCCTAGATGCCCTGACAGGGTTTCAAGGACTTGAAAGGCCCCCCAGATCACACTTTGAGAACTGCTAGTTTAAATTATTTGATGTCATTATTGAACATTTACCAATACCTTGCAGAAACTCAAGTAATTTGTGATGAGTTGTCTGCAAACATAGTTCTGAGTGTGGGCTGTAGGATCAGCCAAACTCGATTTGATCCCGCATTCTCCTGCTTGCTAACTGTGAGGTTTTGGGCAAGCCTCTCAGGCACTCACTGCTTGGTTTTCTAAGTCAAATTGGGGCTTGTAGGGTTATTGAAGGATATGCACACAACTAGCGTTGCACCTGGCATGTGATAGGTATTCAGCATATGATAGCTATAATAGAAGAAGAAACAGAACAGAGACCACTTTTATGCAGCCGGCCTCCCCCACTCCTCCCTCCCAAGAAGGACTTTCACTGATTACTGTGGTATGAAACACAAGAATTCTCCTCAAGAAGGACGGCTGGAAGAAACAAATAGAAGAAACAAAGTTTCAGCCTCCCCTTCATCCCGTGACCGAATCTTTCCCTATAGTGTGTTTATCTTTAACAGCTTTGATCTAAAATGAGTGATTCCTCGCACTTCCAAAGTCCAAGCTTATTTGGTTCATTATATTTGTGCTCACTTTGTTGCTTTGCTAGATGAAATTTTGCTACTAATAGAGTAGTAAAATGTCTCCTTTTTCTTCCCCTAACACGTACCGATATTCTGAGTTCCTGGTTTTAGCCCTGTTTTAGCAACATTCCTTGCTCAAACTCCCCCTTGAATGCAGTGCCAGGATTTAAGATGATTCTTCTCTACAAGTTGCAATTTATACTTGGTCTTTTCCTGTCAGTTTCTATGTTTCGTGTTCTGGAGTCTGAACTGGACAATGACTCCTTAAACTGGCAGTCGATTCCCTCCAGGGCTGCAGATGGGAAGAGAGTGCAGGTTGAGCCCAGGTTGAAGCCCGCTGTAAGGACAGTGGGCTAGGGCTGGCCACGCCCTTCTGCTAAGGAAGAGCACAGGCCCATTGTACATGAGCTTGACGTGCAGGAGCCCCTCCGAGGCTGCTGGGTTTTCCTATGCCATGATTTGACAATGATTCTTCTGCAGTGGCGTCCCTTGACCCTTGCTGGGCTCTTCTGAACCTCACAGGATATCCCATTTCTTCTAGTCCCTTAGATTATGAATTCTTGCCTATCTACTGATTTGTTTTTTGGGTCACTCATCATTCATTAAGCTCGTGCTTTGTGGTCAGCACTCTGTTGACCCTGGGTTGAGTGAGAATGGGACGTGTCTGATGACCATGATTCGACTCTGGTGAAGGAGAGCCAGCTCCGGATGCTGGGGATAGAGAAAAATGAGCCAGAAATAGAAATACTTCCCCTCTGCATGTCTTTTTTTGAAATAGTGGTATAATAATTCAATGAAAAATGTGTAGTAACCTTCCTAGAAAGTAGCCATTGAGATCATGGACAGCAGCAAAGCACAGTGCTCCAGTCCACTTTATTTATTTATTCAGAGATGGAGTCTCACTCTGTCGCCCAGGCTGGAATGCAATGATGCGATCTCAGCTCACTGCAACCTCCGCCTCTGGTTCAAGTGATTCTCCTGCCTCAGCCTCCCGAGTAGCTGAGATTACAGGTCCCCGTCCCTATGCCTGGCTAATTTTTACATTTTTACTGGAGATGGGGTTTCACTATGTTAGTCAGGTCAGTCTCAAACTCCTGATCTCAGGTGATCCGCCCGCCTCAGCCTCCCAAAGTGCTGGTGTGTCTGGGGTTGGTTCTTGCCAGTTGTCTCGCTGACTTCATCAATGAAGCCACGGACCTTCACGGTGAGTGTTACAGTTCTTAAAGATGGCACAGACCCAAAAAGTGAGCGGCAGCAAGGTTTGTTGTGAAGAGCAAAAGGACAAAGACTCCACATTGTGGAAAAGGACCTAAGCCGGTTACCACTGCTGGCTGGAGTGGCCAGCTTTTATTCCCTTATTTGTCCCTGCCCATGTTCCCTTTCTGTCCTATCAGAATGCCCTTTTTCCAATTCTCCCTGTGATTGGCTACTTTTAGGATCCTGCTGATTGGTGCATTTTACAGAGCACTGATTGATGCGTTTTACAATCCTGGCTACAGAGTGCTGATTGGTGTGTTTTACAATCCTCTTGTAAGACAGAAAGGTTCTCCAAGTCCCCACTTGACCGAGAAAGTCCCTCTGGCTTCACCTCTCACTGGGATTACAGGCATGAACCACTGTGCCTGGCCTACTATTATTTTTTGAGACAGGGTGTCACTCTGTTGCCCAGGCTGGAGTGCAATGGCACAATCATAGCTCACTGCAGCCTGGAACTCCTGGTCAAGTGATCCTCCCACCTACAAGCTTGCATCACCATCCTTAGCTTTTTTTTTTTTTTTTTTTTTACTTTTGGTAGAGATGGGAGTCTTGCTATGTTGCCCTAGCTGATCTCGAATTCCTGGCCTCAAGGGATCCTCACACCTTGTCATCCCAAATAAGCCACTATGCCCAGCAAAGTCAACTTTTGAGTCTCAGACTTGGGTTTCATTCCATGTCCACCACTTACAAGCTGAGCAGCACTGGGTACAATTCTTAACATATTCGTGTTTCAATGTCCTCAATAAAATCAGGGATCTTAACTAATAAACCAAAATGGTAGCTCTGATTTGTGATAGCATTCAGTAGTGATGCTACGAGAGCAAAGATTAGAACCTTGCTTGTTGGTTAAATATTTCAGTTGGGGGAGCAGTGATGAACATTCTCCGCACACACAAATGTTTTAACTGGACAAGTAGGGGCATCTTGTAGTGATAGCAAATGTGAGTCTTAGTTGGAATTAAGTAGCAATGTGATACAGAAAAAGGGAAGTTATTTGCTTAAGGATAAACAGGACCCAGGGGCAGAGTGGAGGATGGAATCCAGGTTCTGTGACCCCAGGTTAATGTTTTGAATTCAGACGGGCTGGGATCCGAATCCCCACCTTCACCCCTGACTGCGTGTGTGAGCTTGACCAAGTTACTGAAATTCTCTGTGCCTCGATTTTATCATCCATAAAAGTGAGGATAATATTATCTGCTTTGTGTGTTGATGTGGGAATTAAATGAGATAATAAATGTTAAGTACGTAGCCGACTGCCTGGCAAATATTAAGTGCTCAATAAATGACAACTATTATTATCCCTTAGACCTTATTGCCTCTTCAATGCTTAAAAGCTCAGCAAGTCCCTTTAAAATGAAATTCTCAAAGCAGTCATTTCCCAGTCCAGAAAGAGGACATGTCATGTGCAGGGAGTGTGTGCACTTCATGCGGTTGTTCCTTAGGATGAAAACGATTTCTTCCTGACACACAGGATCCTCACTGGGCTTAGAGAGAAAAACTACTATGTATAGAAAAGAATGAGATGCTCTTAAAATTGTGCAAACCACCTCAGATCTAGTAATCACGGACTTGGCTCTCTCATCTCTCAACCCTGAAGAAGCTCCTTGGCAGCACTGATGCAGAGCAGCGAGCTCTTGTGAGGTGCACTGGCAAGCCCCTCCTGCTGTCTAAAAGCAACAGACACGGCCTCATCACAATGTTTCAGGTGCTTGGAATCTTTTATAAAGCACTTTTTTGGGGGGAGGATAAGGTTTGCAAGAAGCTAACCCCAAGGTGTTAGCACTGTTTCTTACCCTTTGAGCCGCTAGTAGTGCAGTGGGTGTCTTCCTGAGCTGTCTGGTATGGCGGCTGGTGCGTATGACAATGTCTAAGTCCCCAAGCACTTGTTACCGGCACAGGTGGCCACACCCTCCTCTCCCTATGCCCCTCAGTCACACTGCGCAATGGACCCTCCTTTACTCCTGAACCCACCTGGCTCACAAGGAGTGAAGTGGGACACTGATGGGGAGTAAAAAATAAATTTGGAATTTGATACATGATCTCTTATATAAATGAAAAATGATGCAATTAGGGGCAAAAGTTCCAGAAAGTCGAGTGCTCTTTCCCTCCTGGAAAAGCATGTGGACAAGGTCAGCTGGCCATCTGCAGCCCTGTGCCGGGGTCAGCATCCAGTGGCAGGCCCTCTGACACTGACCTGCCACTAGGAGGTGCCTGCTGTTTGTGCCCCAGCTTCAGATGTGCTCTGGTGAATACTGCGGTTCAACACAGAGCGATCCCTGTGTTCATGAGCTCATGTTGTGCCTGCCTGTCCCATCTGCACAGGGGCCAGGCCCTGGAACATCTGGTGTTGGTTCTGAACATTTGTGATATTTGCCCCAGTGCTGAGAGCTGAGCTCCTTCTGGTGGCCATGACATTAGAAACAGGTCAAGGCATCTTGTTTCTTTTCCTTGCAGTCACCACAGTGGCCCTACTGTTTGTCATGGCCACCAGAACACTTTCTTTCATTAGTCTGCATGTGAATGGTAAAGCATATTATCATACATGTATAATGACTGGTATCATACAAACTTCATACACAGAAGATTGTTATCAGAAAACATAGCCCACACAGAATCAAGCTTGTTCAGTTAGGGAATTTGCTTCCTGCTTGGAACCTGCAAATCCTGGATGGAGCTGCCAGCCTCATTCACATTCCTGGTCCTGGCTCCTGTAAGGCAAAATGCTCCCCACTTGAACTCCCTTCTCCCCCAGTGTCTGGGGTTCCTGGAGATTCTTATCTCTTTGGAAGGAGCTGCAGCAGCGTCCTGTGGTTTTCAAGATGGCAGCTGAGCTGCAGTGATTGGCTGCTATGACTTCAGGGAGGCTGTGCTTGTGACCATGTGCCTCCTCCTCCAAGCTTGGGAGGTGCAGCCAACGACATGTGAATGGGCGTGGCTCCTGATGCTGAGGATATGCAAATGTGTGGGGATCCTTATTACTGGCTCTGGTAACCTAGATCCTTCGAGCAACCTTGATCTTTACTGCTTTACAGTTCTCACGATTTGTTTGTAATGCTCTGTGTTTTAAAGGAAACGGATATTGCTCCTCTGCTTGTCACATATTGCTCCTTCTCCCTGCAAGTATATTGAGTACCACACCAGCACCAGGCAAGAAGTGACCAAACACCCAGAGAGGACTGGAGATCAGAGATCAAAGCATCCACCTACCTGGGTCCATCCACCACCCTCTTGTTTATTTCATCTTTTTCCTGCTCCCAGGGTGTCTGAAATGAACTCTGCCCATTAGGTAAAGGCCAATATCTTCATGTGGTCTAAAAGGGAATTTCATTTCTCAGGCGTGCTCTCTAAAGAGCCCTTCATAAATATGATCTGTTTATTTTTTGGAGCAGTTTTCCCTATCCCAGGCCCCCAGCTATGTCTCAGTTAATCACAGTGCACCATGACTGAGCTGACTTACTCTGAATATTGCTTATTGCCATGAATTCGAATGAATTTTAGGAACCAACTCCCAAGTCTCATCAATTTAAAGGAAACCTAATGAGGGAAAATCCTCATCTGAAAATCCCTTATCACTGATGCATAGGCAGCCTTGGAAACATATCCTAATTATGGAAATCTTAGGTTTCTGAAGATAACTTTACCTACTTTGATGCACATGTTGGTGTCTCTTTAACTAAACTTTGTTAGGCTACATGACTTGAAATCCTATGAATGTTGTACCCCATGTGACTCATGAGAGGCTGAGCATGTGAAGGATCTGCCAAGAGGTGTTCTAGGCAGTTCTATTGCCTGCTAGATTTTCTAGCCAGTCTTTTTCTTTTCCATCAAAACCCTTGTGTGAAGGAAACAAAGGCAAGTCTGAGCAGCAGCTCTGTGCTGGGCTGGTCCCAGGGGGATGGTCAGTCCTTTGCAAGGGAATTTAATATCCAATCTTTCTGTCTCATGACAATGAAGTAATGTGAAGTGATACGTCTTAACAAAAGGATGCTGATGATACCACACTCACCACCTATTGATGAACAAAGCTGAATTTTAGATCCTACAGTTAAGTGATTATGCATGAAAGGATGGATTGTAGTTCTGGAGGGGACACAACCTGTCTGAATCTGAGCCACTTCAGTGCACATGCCTGGGGAGTATGAGAGCGCCATTGTCTCAGGAGCACCGTGAAAGGGCACCCAAGTTTGTGTCTGTGCAAAAAAGATCATTGGATATACCAGGACTACAGACCCAGGTAAGTTTCTGTGCTGTACTGTACACGGTTGCATGCTCCATGATAGGGAGCTCTCAATTTGTTTTATGATGTGTTCATTTTACCTTGAGATGTAGTGTGTGGGCCACTTTTGCCAAAGTTGTGGTGTCATGTTGTAGTTGTAAAATGAGGAAGATTTATGAAGAAGCTGGCAGAAGGATTTAAACAACTTCCCTAGATGTAGCAGGACTTTTATCTCTATTGGGGAAAACAGAATGCCAGGGAGACAGATAAAGCAAATGGAATAGAGCTAAAGGATGGGTGAGTGAGCTAAAGGATAGAGCTAAAGGATGGGGTGAGCAACCCCAGGCTGCTCAGACGTTGGTCAGGAGAAGAATATGGAAGGAGTAAGTACACTTGTGTATACATGAATGATGAGAACTTGCTAAATGCCAACCAGTGCATTTTAAGAAGGAATTTGGGAAACATCTAATCTATGGTTTAGTTGATGTGGTACTGCTCTGTCTTCTCCTGGACTTTAAACACTGGACTAAACTTCCTACACAGACAGACTTGAGGTTGAGGCCTGGCTTACTAAGGTTTAATTGTGGATCAATTTTCAAGTCAGTTTCCCCTTCTGTAAGAGGAGGATGGTAATAGTACCCACCTGTAGGGTCGGCGTTAGGGTTAAATGAGATAACCCAGGTGGAGTGCTCAATATTTATTAGCCATCCTTCCATAAAAGTAGCTGGTGTATCAATTCCCAGTAGGGTTGGGTGATTCTATGTAGGGGGAGCATGAAAGGGAGCAAAGGTAAATTGCAGGTCATCTTAGGGATTGGAAGGTGGTGGCTCCCCCACTGGGGAACACCATGGAGTTGTGGCTTTGGAAGGAGTAATGGGTTCAATTCTGTTCACGCTGAATTTGGGACATCCAAGTAGATGCTTCTTGGGGCATAGAAATCAAAGGTTAAGACAAAGAATAAGGTATATGAAATGGGACTTGTGGTTTCTGTAAATAAAAGACTCCCATGTATGCCAGTGTAATGCTGCCTGAGAGCTACAGCTCACACATGCCTGCCTCCTCTCCCACAGTCATGCTACAGCCTTGCTCACATGATTTATTTCCTTCCTTCCTTCATTCCTTCCTTCCTTCCTTCCTTCTCTCTCTCTCTTTCTTTCTTTCACGGAGTCTTGCTCTGTTGTCCAGACTGGAGTGCAGTGGCGCCATCTCAGCTCACTGCAAGCTCCACCTCCCAGGTTCATGCCATTCTCCTGCCTCAGCCTCCCGAGTAGCTGGGACTACAGGCACCCGCCACCATGCCTGGATAATTTTTGTATTTTTAGTAGAGACGGAGTTTCACCTTGTTAGCCAGGATGGTTTCTATCTCCTAACCTCGTGATCCGCCTGCCTCGGCCTTCCAAAGTGCTGGGATTACAGGTGTGAGCCACGGCGCCCGGCCTGCTCACATGATTTCAAGGCTGCAGTCCCGACCCTCATTTTGCATGACTCTGTCCAGGTATGACACAGATGGAGAGTATTAAAGATGTGTTAACTAATGAATTCTGCTGTTATAAATGTGTTGACTTCAAGCAAAGGTGTGAGAAAAATAATCGAGGTTCTGTTCCACACCACTGATCTGTGCTTCTTGGGGTGCCTCATTTAACATCTGTGGACCTTGGCCTGTTCCTTTGCAAGATGAAGGCTTTGACTCTCTTTAGTTTCTTAAAGTCCTCTCAGGATTTACCATTTCATTCTATATTTCACAGTGGTTCATTTGAGCCTGCGTTCTTTCTTCAGTTCATTCACTCAAGACACATTTTTTTGAGTGCCTACTATGTGCACTATTTAGGCTAGCTACTCTATATACAGGGATGGGTAAGACTATTTTTGCTAAACTGGGATATTAGCAAGTGAATAAACAACTTTCCTGCCATGTACTACTCTATATTAGAAGTCTAGGCAAATTGTTAGAGGAACACAAAAAAGGGCACTCAACTCTGCCCTTGTCTTCTCGCCTTTCATTGGGCTCTACCTGGGACAGAGCAGACCTACTTAGGAGGTGTTTACTACATTGACCTGTGAATATCAGATACCGTCACCTGCAGCTGTGCTCATCTTACACCTGCGAGCCACATCTACTGACATCTAGGATCAATCATCAGGATGACGCAGGCACTGCTGAGGTCACTCAGTGAGGTCTTCTTACATTAACCGCTTGTTCATAGCTCAGTCTAATACACACAACAATGCATCTGTCAGAGCTGCTTCATTTTCCTGGACAACTGAAGGGCCATACGCACGTCCTGCTTTGATGGAAATATGGTATTGCATTTACCTGTCCCTATGGTGTAGTATGACTGTGTTTATGCAATGTTAATACAAAAGCACTAAGTGGGAAGTAGGCTCAGTTCTGGGATCCCTTTCAGTCAGTGAATAGAGGACAGAGTTTGGTTCAGACACTTTTAATATGGTACCATTGCAGGGTTGGAACATTATTTCTCCTATTCTAATTTGTTCATAGTAATATGTAAAAGCAATACAAATGGTTCAGATTTTCAGGTTTATGAATAAAAGAGAGCAGATATTCCACCTGAGAACATGCCCAGTATTCTTTTATGGGATGGAAGGGGGACCCTATGCCCACATATATTAAAGAGTGCACCTGCCTTCAATAAGCCTAGATCAGCATATATAAGTGAACTGCATGCCAAATTTGCCTTGTAAATCAGGAATAAAAAGAGCAGATGTGTTTCTCGGCAAGGGAAAAAGTGAAGAGGTGCAGTTGAGATTTGTGAGCTGAAAACGATCAGTTGAGCCAATGAAATCCTTGAAACATTCTGTACAATCGCAGCCACTTTCAGATTTTAATATTTCAGAAAAGTAATCATTGCTATTGTATAAAGTAAAATATGCTAAATGCTCACAGCCTGTATAGGGCTATAATGCCTTATGTATTGTACTATTAAGAAATAAAACCTGCCTCTTCTATCCTCATGGAAAACAGAGGACATATGTAACTAATCAACACATCCCAGTGAGATAATCCATTTAAAGCTTGGTAAGAAAACTGATCATATTCTGTGGGCAACTCCCCATCACCCATTTCCTCCAGCCTGACTCAAAGTCCTGTTGGAGATTGTGATTACACTTTTCTGATTCCTCAGTGAAGAGTTAGTTTCTGATGCTGTGTCTGCCATTGTGTGTGTGTGTGTGTGTGTGTGTGTAGTGTGTGTTTACTTATTTATTTAGCTCTGTTAGGCTCAGAATCAGAACGGCACAGATTTATAGGACAATTTGTCATTTTCTGGGACTGAGAAAAGATGAAGAATTCATCCATAGGGGCTACTTTTGGTGGCTTGGAATCAGAAGGGTTTACCTAGCCCAGTCTGTGCAGATGGAATTTCTAGAAGTCTTTTGGAGAGACCAGAAAGCGAATGAAAAAATGGTACATTTTTGATAGGAACAGAAGAAAATGATGTGTGAATTCACCTAGTTATGTGGGACTTGATGAATCCAGATGGACTCTAAATCATTCTTTTATTCGCTGATTAGTGCCAGGAGTTTTGAGCCTTGTAGAGGGGCACAACACTGAAGCTCTGACATCAAACAAACTGGTTTCAGTCCTTGGTTCTCAGTCAGGGCAGCTGTAAAATCAGATGTGAAGACCTGAGACTGAGGAGAAGATGTTGTGTTTGCACTGGGCCTTTATGGTAAACAAGCTGCTCATGGGCACAGCCCTTCACTCCTGTCCCTCCCAGCCCGAGTTCATGTTCCTTATTGATGTTATTGAAAGAAGCTTCCTGGGGAACCCAAAATGCATTCTTCGTAGGGCCATGTTAATTATTGTTTATAATCACCGAATACAGTTTATATCCAGATCTGACTTGGAAAGTAAGCTCAGGCAGGGGAGAGGATCTGAGAGTGGATTGCATACTTGGAATTCTAAATCATCGTTCCTTGTTTTAATTTTCCCATCAGGAGGATGTTCTTGGCCCTTCATGGACTGGGTCACCTCCAGATTGCACATTAATTCACAGTGGAATTTCTACAGGACAAACAGGAGGGGGGAGGTTTAGGATACTATTGAAAACTATTTAACTCTCTTTGGTCTCAAACTGGAGTCGACAGGCACTAAATGCACATGGGGAAACATATTGACACATGATTGGCTGTTTCAGTAAGCAGGGCCTTTACAACAATTCCAAGCTGTTGACACTTTAAGAGAGCACTCCTTCCTCCCAAGTTACACTGGAGGATGCCTTGAATCTGTGTACACACTCAGTGGCTGCTCCTAAGTCTCTGTGTGCTGACCGAGGTCGACTGGGGTTAGCAGAAGCTGTTGAGAACACAAGGAAGGAAGCCTCAGGGAGCTGACAGCCTGGGCGGCCAGTACACCTCACCTGAAAGATAGGGCATGGGCCAAAGCTTGGACACCAGAGTAAGCCCTGGCTTTGAATCCTGGTTCTGTGACCTTGGTCAAGGAAATTAATGTTTAGTAGCTTTGGTTTCTTCATCTGTAAAATAGGAATCATAGTGGTAGCGACGTTGCAAGGCCCTTACAAGAGGAAGTCAGCGGCTTTAGAGTCCTTACAGCTTTTGTTCTGAATTTGCCTGGTAACTGGCTTTCTAGAAGAGCTCATTGCTGGATGGTTTGACTCCATGGCACGCAAGGAGTTTTGGCACCTGCTACTATCCTCCTTATTCATTCACACGCTGGATAGCCCATGGAGTGGACAGGCAGCAAGAAGGACAGCAGCATGGAAGTAAATTGTGGATTTGTCAGCACCAGTGCTTTATTTGGACAGTTTTGCTGGAACTCAGCTCCTTGTGACTGCACCATTCATGAGTGAATTCACTCAACAAATACTGACTGAGCACCTGGCAGGTGGCAGGCATTGTTCTGTGAGCCAAGCAAAGTCCTTGCCATTGCGGATTTACCTTCTAGCATGGAGAGAGATAGAATAAACAGATAAATATGCAATATGGCAGAAGGCAGTCCTCACTGGAGGGAGAGATTAAGAAGGGTAGAGGGTAAGGAGTATTGGAAAAGGGGTGTGCAGTGCTTCTGCGCGTGGGGTAGTCGGGGCAGGCATTTCTGGTTAGGCAGGGAGGCAGGCAGCTGGGCCGGGCTCTAAGGGGGACATTCCAAGCAGGGACGTAGCAAGTTCGAGGACCCCGAGATGGGAGCTGACTTGGTCCTTTTGAAAAGCTTCAAGGACTCTGATACCTGGGAAGCAGGGAGAGGTGAGTTCAGAGGTCGCAGGAGGTGGGCAGACCACCATGAGCATCCTGGCTTATTTCTCTGGGTGAGAGGGGAAGCCATCGGAGGGTCTGAAGAAGGTAAAACTGAGATCTCTGCAAGGAAGCTGCCGCGATTGTCTGGGGAGAGAGGATGATGGCCGGGTTGGGTGGCAGAAGTGGAGATGGTGAGAAGTGATCCGATTCAGGACATATTTAGGATGTAACGTGAAGACAGAAACTGTGGGTGGGTTGGTCCTGATTGTGAGAAAAAGAGAATGGATACGGGTGACTCCAGGGCTTCTGGCCTGGGCACTGAAATACGTGTGTGGACGTTTCTGAGGTAGAGACAGTGACAGGAAGTGAGGGATTGTGTGTATGTTCAGTTTGGGACACACTAGGATTGACACGCCTGTTACCGAAGTGGCCTGTCCAGGCGGCAATTAGCTGTCTGAGTGTTGAGAGACGCTGGCAAGTATACTTACATCTTACTGGGAATTTGAGGAAGGAATTGGGGCTTAGAGTAGAAATAAGGAGCTGAATAAATTTTGCCCACATTCCTTAATTGTCATAGCCTTTGTCACCCGGATATCTCTCTAGATTCTAGAAAGTTTCCTCCGTGGGCATCCACCATTTGGGCCACTCAGAGGTAACCTGGAGGGTCAGGTGAAGTGAGTGTAGAGAAAGACCTAGGGCCCCCTGGGAACTGTTCGCAATGCGTTTGGGTGCGCAGGTTGTCATGAGGGGAATTCACTGTTAAAGCGATCGTGAGGAAAAAGAACACTGTTCTCTGTCATTCTCAGCAGCTTCAAGCATTAGAAAGAAGAGAAGAAAGGAGCCAGTCATTTTAGTGCCATAAAGTGAGAGCTAGGATGTCTTCTCATAATGTTTATTTCAAGGATGGTGTGTTATTCTGGAATTGGGGATGTTTCTAAACTTTTCCCCTAATTGGTTTTTAGCTGGCCATTAGTAAAAAGAAAAATGATTAACAAAGTGATAACAGGTGGAAGGTTGATTCACCAAAGCAGGATTGTTGCCGCATAGGAGGTTGAACACAGTACTGGAAAGAGCTCAACTCGGAAAGGTCAAGTTGCAAACAGCATGTAGTTTTCAAAATGGCATTTCCAGTCTTAACCCAAGGGATCGTGCTAGCTGGCAGGACATGTGGGCAAGAGTCTTTGCTTGTTGGTCTTCTCAGTTGCATCTTCCTATGAAGCTATCAGTAACACCATTTTTTGGAGATGAATGCTGAAATCTTAACAGTAAGTATTGCACTGGCTTAACAGAAGTATTTTGAAAACGAACACATTTATATACACAAAAGCTTAGAATCTTCTTCTGGTGATGGGTGTTGTTGGTGGTGGTTTAGTCTGCAAAAGAGGAAAACCTAGGAATATTACATTACACCTATGGATGATGGAGAGTAAGATTAAATTGGAGAGTAAGGTTAAAATGGAGTAATTAAAATGACTCAATTGGAGAGTAAGATTAAAATGTTGAGAGACATTAGCAGAAATGTACAAAGTCTGCCTGTAGTGCTGGCTTCCTGAATCAAGGCTGTACAAAGCACATTGGGAAACTAACTTTTTGAAACAGGAATCCAGATAATTTTCTCTATCATTAAAACCCCAACTGTGATTCCACTACACTGATGATAGATCGCTTTTTGCACTTAAAGTTGGAAAAGCCTTAGTGTAATATGGAAGAATAAAGTCACTAAGAGTTAGCTTGGAATCAGTACACATTTTTTGTTGTTGTCTAAAGAAAGACTTCATTGTATAAAGTTGAGACTTGGGAGGACAGTTACAAATATATGGGAGAATTTCCTTTTTCACACACACACACACACACACACACACACACACACACACCCTTGCATCTGATGATGTATGGTATTCAAAGCCCTGTAGACTTCTCACCTCTCTGGGAAGCACTTTCTCCAACAGAGCCAGTGTTTCCGGCGTGTTACTGGTTGTTTATGGGCGAATGGTGTGGGTTGATGGAGGGTCCCCTGGGGCTGCCATCCACTTTCTTGATGCTCTTTGCCATCTGAGTGTGTGTGTGTGTGTGTGTGTGTGTGTGTGTGTGTGTGTGTGTGTGTGTGTGTGCATGTCTGTTTTGATGAGGCTTCATGGTGAAGAAAAGAAGAGCTTTCATATTTCATAGGCAATCCAAGGCAGAATAATTTTTATTTGCAATAACATTAAACTCCTGATGTATCTCTGAGTCTGAATAATATGGAAACAGTGAGTAACAAAGGCAAAAGAATTCTACCAGTGAAGTGGAGAGTATTGGATTTGGAGGAAAGAGACCTCATAAGATTTTCCTATTTGCCTTTAAAGGAAGAATCTGTCTATAAATGCAGAAAGGTATAGCTCTCCAGATGTTTTGAAACAATTGGTCATGTATTAAAAAATGTAAGCTACTGTTTTGGTCTTTGAAATGGGAAATAAAATGACTTCTGATTGTTTCTGAAGCCTCAACAAGATCGACATATGTTTTCAATGACCATGGTCTAGTTCATTAAGTTCTAACTATAAATTATTTGTTGCAAATGGAAAACGAGTTGTCTGAAACAGGCAAAAAGAAATCTGTTGCTGTGTATCGTTGTGCTCGTGAAATTTCAGGCTTGGGTTTGCACACCGATGGCCTTAGGTTTTCTTACTAAAATTTCTAGTTTTGTCCAAAAGGCTGAAAAAAGTCCCAGGAGCTAGGAGCATGCTGTAGAAAGAGTTGGATCAAGGAAAATAGTGGACCACCTAGAGCGTGACACAGCTTTGAATGAAAGGGGCGTTAAATTGTGGGAATTGTCGACCACAGCCTCCGGCTTGAAACCAAGCGTCGTGCCTCACGTTAAAAACGAAAAAACAATGAGTGCGATTTAGTTCTGCTTCAGTAAATTTGGAACCCATAT
This sequence comes from Pongo pygmaeus, assembly GCF_028885625.2. Lineage (NCBI taxonomy): Eukaryota > Metazoa > Chordata > Mammalia > Primates > Hominidae > Pongo > Pongo pygmaeus. Next base: position 27,932,152 of record NC_072387.2, read on the forward strand.
CACTTATTTTATTTGATTCAGCTTTTGTGCTCAAATATTATTCATGAGTGTATAACCACACTTTGTGGCTCAAAAATGGCTGGAAGATCTAACCACGGTAGTGATGTCTTAAAGTCAGATTTACTTTCTTCTATGTTTTAGCAAGGATTAAAGAGTTATTTCATTCTTTTCTTTCCTGTGTTAAAGACCCATTCTTTTGCTCATATATATGAATCCATAGCAGTAGCTGTCATGTTAAGTGGGTTTGCCTTCAGAAAAGCATTTTCCTTCTTAATTATTGGCTTTTACAGATCTCGAAATGGACCAAAAAATCCCTCATGTTCTAGACAAATGAAAGCAAAAATTGTAATTTTTTTAATCACTTCATAAATTTCCAGATCATTTTCCAGTATGTTTTAGACAGCCAGTTAAATAGCTTCTATTTCTTCTCCTTCCTATTTGATAAAAAGTACATAAATAAATTTAAGTAGCAGCAATCCCTGAAAATACTAATATCTATCAATCATCTTTATTCACAAATAAAGGATATATATATATATATATATATATATATATATAGCCCAGATTTAAGGGAAGAATGAAATAAGTGGTATCTTGGTCGATTAGCTCCAAAATCCATAAAAGGTGAGGGCAAATTAGAATCAAATTTTAAAGAATTTATTTCATTTTTCCAATTACATAAAAATTCAAAACAGACCCATCTACTTTGTGGATTTGATTTTCATATGGTTGCGATGCAGTTAGTATTTTGGAGTGAAGGCTGAGGAAATCTTGAAGCAATCTGATGAGATTTTCTGACTAGGACACACCCCAGGCTGCCCAACTCAAAGCACTTTTGGCATTTCTATTAAAGACACAGCCTGTCTGGAACAGATGACTTTACCATAAATACTTGTCTCTGAGCCGTATGGCTTGGCTAGTGACTTGGCAAGTGCTGCGTCCCTTGCAGGTGACTGTGAGCTTTGGTAAGGACCATACTGGAACATGTAAATGTGTGTGTGTGTGTGCGTGCGTAGGAAGGAACATTTACTCTATGTATGCAGAAGGCACACATACACACCCACATCTACACATGCACACACCAACATACACACACACACTGCATACAGAACACACCTGCATAATACATACCTACACAGCTACACACACTTAAACACAATCCTTCCACTCATACATACACACATTTGCACCCACACATATATACATATGCATATGCGGCAAACATGCAAACACAGGCACACATTCACATACACACATGCATACAGAACACACATCCATGCACATCCATATATACACTGAACACAGAACACACATGCATACATACACGCACACACATGCACACAGAACACACATGTACACACACATACATACAGAACACACATGCATACATACACGCACACACATGCACACAGAACACACATGTACACACACATACATACAGAACACACATGCATACATACACACATGCACACAGAACACACGCATACAGAACACACATGCATACATACACACATGCACACAGAACACAGGCAAACAGAACCACACATGCATACATACACATACACACATGCACACAGAACACACATATATGCATACAGAACACATGCATACATACACACATGCACACAGAACACACATGCATACATACACACACACATGCACACAGAACACACACATATATGCATACAGAACACATGCATACATACACACATGCACACACAGGCATACAGAACACACATGCATACATACACATACACACATGCACACACCCACCCACATACACACATGCACACACACAGATACACACATGCATACAGAACATAAATGCATGCATAACACATGCAAACCTACACACGCACATACACACAACCCCCCACATACACACTTGCACATCTACACATATAGACACCTCAACACATGCACACATACACACACATCTGCGCATACAGAGCACACACGTATACATATACCCACACCCCCATACACATACACACATCCACAACCCCCTACATACACACACACATGCACAACCCTCTACATACACACACACATGCATGTGTATGTACAAAACTCACGTGCACACAGCTGCACACACATACACAAGTGCAAACAGTACACATATGCATACACATGGACGCCCACACACACATGCATATACATACGCTCACATCAACACATGTACATGTATGCACACATATACACATAACACACATTCACAATACACAGATATAACCACAGGCACATACACACAGACACACACATACAGATACACATGCCCACGCCCTTGCCTTATTGTCATATAACCCACTGTCTGTAGCACTAGCCTCTTTTTTAGCGATATTGTTTGCAAACTGTCCTGGAACATTCTGGTTCTTGTTCATGATAACAACTTCAGGCCTATCCCGGCCCAGGACATGGTGGGGAGCCTGTAGGGTGCTATGGACTGTCTTGTGATTTTTGATAGATAGAGAAACTTCTGGTGGTGGTAAAACCCAAATGTCTGCCACCATGGAAGGTGCAGGAAGGGGGGCAACCCCTGAACACACTCCTGTGTCCAATTAAAGGCATGACCTCCTAGAATCAGGCCGCGTCCTCAGCTAGCTGCTGCTGCCCTCTCCCCTTTTCTGTTTCATTTGCTTTTTAAGCCTGGAATCATACTAGCTCTAGCTAGTATCGTTTATCATTGTTTCTTTCTTCTTGAAGTCCTGTCTTCTCTTTTCTAGGTTTGGATGATATTATTTCCCCATTGTTAGAGTTCCTAGAAAACGGCTTGTCATGGAAAACTTTTTCTGACTTTTCTGCTTCCCCCTAGGCTCACAGTGGGCCCCTCCGTCGCCCTTCCATCCTCGGGGCCTGCCAGTAGGATGAGGAGCAGGCGCTGACTTGACCTGCCTCTTGCCGCAGGCTCCGGGAGCCAGGGAGTCCAGATCCTCTACAGGCGACTGGCTCCAGAGGAGATCCGGAGAAGATCGGGAACCACAGGGCACCTGCTCTTGCATAGGCCTGAAGGGAAGAGGAAGCTGGGTTAGAGAGAGGGTGAGAGAGCAATGGAAGGATGAGCAGAAGGAGGGACTGCAGGCAGGAGAGCCCAGACAAAGCTCATGTTTCTGTCTTTTAGCCACTGGCTACGTTCCTGTCCTTGGGCTGACGGTGACAACATTTCATCCTCACTAACATTTCTGCCTTGCTGTGTGATTCTGCCCAAGCGTGTTTTGGATATTTGCGTCCATGTGAAGCCTTACTTACTAATTGGTGGTGTTGTGCAGGCCATCTGCCTTCTTGCGGTCTAACCTCCTGGGGCTTTAGGTCCAGGACCATCTAAAAACAGGAAAATCAGGAAATCAGCAGAAATGGCCACCTTCAGGCTTCTGGAAGCGGCAGGGCTCTGGTGTGGCTGGGCTAGAGCCAGAGGTGCCCTGCTCCCCCTCACTCCTTCCTCGTCAGACTCCCTGGTGCTGAGTGTCCTCTCTCCCTCGACAGCTATTGGCCATGTGACTGGGCAAAGCAAAGGTAACATGGAACAAGCAAGGGAACAGAATGTTAAATGAGGGGAGGAGGTGGCTGCCTTTCACAGGAGTCCAGGAAAAAAATCCCTCTCTCTAGAGGATTCATTGATTGCAGAACATCTTAAAATAGTGGATTTTAAAATGCAAAAGGCCAGGAATTCCCAAATGTTTTGTGATGAGGGGATGCGGAGCATCTGGACTTGTGCAGGCAGAAGGCTAATGGAGAGGTCTTGGTTAGGCCGGTCAGGGCCGGTGGGGGGGCCTTGCGGGGTGTGGCAGGTGACAGAAGAGATGGGGGCTTCTGGGGAAACGCCCATCTGAAGGAAGCAATTGAGATGCAGATTCCCGGATATGGATGCTGTTAGGGCTCAGGAGTTGTGGAGTTGGGACTGTTTCGCTGCTATGAGGACTGGGGACTGGAGAGTGACCTGTGACTCACCTGTGGCAGGCCTGGAACCCAGCACTGCTGCTGCCGCATCTGTGTGGGGCCCTCAGCTCCACTGCACTGTGTTGCAACAAGAATTGGGGTCCGGGCACGGTGGCTCACGCCTGTAATCCCAGCACTTTAGGAGGCCGAGGAGGGCTGGTCATGAGGTCAGGAGATCGAGACCATCCTGGCTAACACGGTGAAACCCCGTCTCTACTAAAAAATAGAAAAAAATTAGCCAGGCGTGGTGGTGGGTGCCTGTAGTCCTAGCTACTCAGGAGGCTGAGGCGGGAGAATGGCGTGAACCTGGGAGGCGGAGCTTGCACTGAGCTGAGATCGTGCCACTGCACTCCAGCCTGGGTGACAGAGCGAGACTCTGTCCCAAAAAAAAAAAAAAAAAAAAAAAAAAAGAATTGACAATGACCTTGACAAAAGGGAGAATCAAGTATCAAGTGATGGTGGTCATTCGGCTGCTTCTTTTTTTTTTTTTTTTTTGAGATGGAGTCTGGCTCTGTCACTCAGGCTGGAGTGCAGTGGTGCAATCTTGGCTCACTGCAACCTCTGCCTCCCGGGTTGAAGAGATTCTTCTGCCTCAACCTCTCAATTAGCTGGGATTACAGGTGCACGCCACCACTCCTGGCTAATTTTGTATTTTCAGTAGAGACAGGGTTTCGCCTTGTTGGCCAGGCTGGTCTTGAATTTCTGACCTCAGGTGATCCACCTGCCTGGGATTACAGGCATGAACCACCACGGCCCAGATTCTTTCCTTATGCCCTGGTCTCTCCCCTTGGACTTAACAGGGTGGACTGTGGGGATGCAGGGGATATAGGGCCTGACTTATACCCAGCAGCAAACTCAGTGTGTGGGGAGCCCTGGGCATTAAGTACAAAACAGAAAGCGCTCCTTATCCATGGCTGGAGCTCAAATGTCCAGACCTTCCTCATTACAGAACTGTTTCTGCTCTCGTCCTCTGCTGTTCTCATACCCCTAGAGCATTCTTTTTCCTTTCTCTTCTTTTTTTCTAAATTTTATTTTTTCTTTGTAATCATCAAACCCTCCAGGGTCACTGTGGCCCAACATATTCCACCAAATCAGAACAAGAGAAATATCCTGTATTGCCGGTGGCAGTGCTTGGAGGTCCTTTGTCCTGAGAGGTCTATTTCTCCCCCAGCATTGCAGTCGATATTAATTCTGGAATTCTGAGAATGTTTCTGGAGAGCTCCAGAAATGAAGGCATTTTACTCACTGTTTCATCTAGCTTGAGAGAAACATTGGTTTAAGCTGAGGGGACCTGAACAGCTGCCTGTATTTTCCTATGCACGCGGGTTTCCATGAAGTCCAAACAACATTAACAAAGAAGGGAGAGGCGCCATATAATAAGCATCTCGTTGACGCACTTGACTTTCATTAGGCTTATGACACCTAGCCAGGTGCTCGTTTATGGGGCTGTTTGAGACTAATTGCTGAGGCTTTGTGCCAGTGCATGCGATTATGAGGAAGTTTCAGAACTACGTGCAGCGTGGAGGTGACGGGCTGTGGTGCTCCAGGAGGGGGATGCGTGGAGCTGCACTCTGAGCAGACATAATGGAGTGCCCGCGACGTAAAATGGTGTCTATAATTGGACGCTTTGCTGTTAAAAGCAGCTTGGAATCATGGTCACAGATGCCACTTATCTGTTTTCACGGGACAGAGAGTGCAGACAGAATGAAAGTAAGCTGGAAGCGGCAAGGGGGCCATTAGGAATTTCTCTACAGTATCCACCGTGTATCCTTTGGGTGGTTACAGGGTGGCTGTGCTGGGGGCCACACTGAAGCCCCAGGTAATGCTGGCCAGAAAGTCCAGGGGCTTTCTGAGAAGTTAAAACTTGAAGGAGAATCAAAACCCCAAATTGGGTTTTCTCATGAAATCATCTGGTCATTTCTGGAGCTGCAGATTAGCGGGGCCTGATGTTGAACAAACGACGATTTTTTCAGGGAGCAAGTTTCTATCCTTTGAAGTTTCTAGAATGAAAATCTGAAGAATTTATCGAACCCATTGAAACTTGGGTTTATGTGCTCAGATTGGAATCTGGTAATATGTAAGGATCAGCAGTTCTGTCTCAGAGAGGCCTGATAATAAGAGGGAGTGGCAAAGCTTGGAAGGACAGGCAGAACACTGCTGCTAACCCTCTATAACTGAAGACACGGGAAAACATAGCTAGTCCCCGCGACTTACTGGGCGAAGAGAGGAGTCTGTAATTTGTTGGGTGTCCCGAATGAAGCCTGTTTTGTGTTTTCCTGTTAAGAAACTCTTCCCAGGTGGAAGGGAAGAGTCAATAAACCTCTGTCCCAATAGAGCTGTAAAGTGAAGGAGGGAAACGGGGAGAAAGAGAAAGCAACTGCTTCATTATCACGTTTGCTGATGAGCAGAAGGAAGGTAGGAATGCCAGTCAGAGTTTGTGATTGTGCAAGTTTTTCGAGAAGCTTGCGTCACAAAGCAATAAGAAGAAATGAGTTCCAGGAAGCAATGGGGGTGACGGGGGGTGCGGGGGGGGCGGGGTAGGGGAGTGGAGAAAGTCTTTTGAAGATCTGGTGGGAAGGCAGCCTGACAAGGATCCATGCCTGTGTGCCAAGGGCAGCCACCAGGCGAGCTCCAAATGAACCCCAGGATTATTTTTAGCTATCATAATAGAAATGAGGTGCTATTTTAAGCACCGATTGCACGTGTACCTATAACATTATGTACAGGTGAGGCACTGTAGATAAAAATAACTTTAGAGAAGAATAGCCACGTGAAAGTCACGGTCTAAATAGAGACATCTTTTCAGCGCATACTAGAACAGTGTTCCCGAAGCCAGGGCCTCCCCTGCCACCAATCCACAGCCACGCCGGCACCTCTACTCCAATCTGTAGGAGGGAAAAGACATTTCCTGTCTTGCTTCTGCCTTCTCTGGATTAAATTCTCCCTAGCACAACCTATTCACAAGCTGCAGAATATTGTTTCAAAGAGGGGACTAGCCCTTCCTTTACTTTCACTGACATTTTATTTTTTTTATTCTGAAGGTCTCCACCCCCTATTCATGTTATTTTTAAAAACATTAAAAACGTTATTTTTAAAAACCACCGTGCCACTTTTCTCCCCACATCTTTATCCAAAGCCTGGAGCAGACGGGCCTGGTGAGTCCAGAGTCTGTCTGCACTTTGATGAGGGGTGGAGCACGTGAGTCAAGAACATTTGTGGAGGCAGCAGGCAAGGCCAAAGGTCCAGGACACCGACGAAAAATCAAGGATTTTGCTATATCTATGATCAAGAATTATTATTGCCACACAGATATGCAGGAATGATAGTGGCATATGTGATAACTTTCATCATATCAAGGCTGCTGAGGAAAAGTGGAAAGAAATAAATGTGCTTACTTTTCTACCCAAAGCACTCTAGCACTGTCCAAAAACACACCTGCACATTTCAACACAACTTACTTCAAACTTTAAAATTGCTACGAAAAAACTAACTTCTTGCCTTCTAAGTTTTAAGAAACTTTAAGAAATTCAATCAGTTCTTTTTTTTAAGAAAACAAAATTTTCTTTTTGTCTTTGATAGTCTTAAATTTTATGATGATGTGAAAATGTGTAAGTCTGTTCTTATTCAATGTGGCACACACGGAATCTGGGGATGGGGCCCAGGGATCTGTTTTATACACACACCCTCCTTGTGAGGCTGATACAGCTCAGATGTGAGGATGATGAGGGCTTCGGATTAATTTTGCAACTTTAGCCACCGCATGAAGTCAGGCATTGTGGTGTCATAGGGGGTTGTCTAGGTGTTTGGATCAGTAGTTCCCAAAGTGTGGGCCCTGGAAACTTGTGAGATGTTGCAAGCTCTTGGGCCTTATTCCAGACCCCCCAAAGCAGAAACACTGGAGTGGGACCCCGACACCCTGGTTTTAACCATCCCTCCTTCTGATGCACGCTCCTGTTTGAGAACCACGATTCTAGACCATTGTTTCTCCAATTCTATGCATATAAGGATCACCTGGGGATCTTGTTAAAATGCAGTTTTCATTCTGTAGGTCTGGGCTAGGGCTTGAATTTCTGCTTTGCTAACAAGTTTCCAGGTGCTGCCAACACTGTGGATTCGTGGACCACCCTTAGAGTAGCCAGGTTCTGAAATATTATGGTCACTGCAAATATATATTTTCTATTGTAAATGGATAACGTGGCATTCTGATTTAAAAGTCATTCTCCTGTGGGGCAGCTGGAGTGAGAATCAAGATCTAAAATAAATCATCTCCTTGAGTGAACCCGATAACATTGCGAGTTCCTGAATAGAAATGCCTGAGGCTGTAACTGTGGCTGTGGTTTCATTTCTCTTTGACATTTAGTAGGCACTTCATAAACGCTTATGGAAAGAATTAATGGGGACCCCAAGGTACTCCAAGGGGCCTTTGCCTGAGCAATGGGCAGCATCGTTCTGTTGACTCTTTTTTTTTTAATCTGCCAGGATAAGGGACTGAGAAGCAGGAGAGAGGCACACACACAGCCAGATGACCCCAGGGCTCCAAGGGAAGAGCCAGAGAGGCCTCAGCACTTGAGACTCTGAGGATGCTTTTCCGCTGTCAACACTTGGCTCGGTTTTTTTCCCTGGCTCAGATTCACCCTTTTAATCAAATTTCATTTATTCAGTGCCTCTGTGCACTCAGCACTAGTCATTTTTGCTAAATCCCATCTCTTCCTCCAGCACTTTATTTAACTGCAACTGAGGCAGAAATACTTGGATGAGGGCTTAGCAGGAACCCACAGGGGGCAGCTGCTGGCAGCCTTTGTTTGCAGGGGGGAATCCAAGGACACGCTCTCTTTGTCCCCGCCCGTTGATGTCGTCCTTCCCCCATCCCACCTTTCATCCTGGCCTCTTTGCATTTCTAGGGTTTCATCCTTTATTTTAGACAAATTGACTGTTTTCTCTGCAAAAGGTCTCCCCACCAACCCACTTGCACCTTCCTTCATTCTTCTGCACCTTCAACATGCCCTTGTTGGTAAGTAGTGGATGTGAATCCTTGAGCATGGGAGGCTTACAGCCTAGTGGTTCTTTCTAGTAGGACTCTCTTTTGGTTGAGAAGATCCAGGCTGTTGGTTCTCGACCTTTTGCAAATCTCAGGAAAGAAGGAAATGTGTATGCCAGCCTAGTTGCTGGAATGTCTGGGACTGTCTGCTATCTGTGGGGGAGTCCACCATACAGGAGGTTTACAAGTGCCACCATTCCCATTGTAAGGATTCTGAGAGGCTTGCAAAAATCAGCTGTGATTCAAATTAAGTCCTAGTTCTTTGGCTTACCTGGATCCCCCAGGGAGCATCTAGAACCCTCCCCTGGTCAGGCCTAGCCTTGCAGAGATGATTGCCAGAAGAGGCTGCTGGAGCTTCTGTCCACCCTCCTTGCAATGACCTCCTGTCTTTGTGCTGATTCAGGCTGTGCAAACAGCCTAATGAAATGGCATTACAAGCTTCCAGAACTTTTGTCAAAGCAGTTTGTTTTCCCATATATATATAGCCCTGTACTGTAAGCATCTACTAATACCTTACAAAAGATATAAAAGGAGCTTGAAAAGTGTTCATCCTTCTACTTTTTAGGGCAACAAAACACTTGATTCCACAAAGGGACAAGTAAATAATATCTATGGGAAGACATTAAGAAGACAGATTTTGTTCCTTCCCCTGCCACAAAAAAGTGAAGCTGGCATTGCATGTTTTGAGCTCAGCAGACTAGAATCAGGCCTTCTAGAGTGAACCCTGAGTGTCCTGCCTTGAGTGCATTTTAGTCTGGTGTGGAGTTGCAGGCGTCCTTCCACCGTGTAATATTAGTAGTGCTCTCCACTGTGACAGAATGCAGCAGGCACGATTCGTCAGCCCATTCAACTCATAGAAAATGTGACCTCTTCAAAGACAATGGGATCAGGTCCCTCCCACACTTCCTCACCTGTTCCACATATTTTCTATAATGCATCCATAAAATGCCTCCACATCAATGCTCCAGTGAGGATGAGAATTTGATTTCACAAGTAGAAAAACATTCAGAGGAATGTCCAGCAGTCAAATCAACCTACTTTGAGATTTGTGGGATTATTTTTGAAAACATGATATGTAGACTTTCATTACTTTGTAAATACATGCTATTAAATTTACGGCTTAATTCTGGCATGTAATGTCGTTAAATTATGGTTGCTTTGTGGATCATAACTTCCCTGCATGGATTCTAAATCTTTATCTTGCATGAATATACATGTTTTTTTCTCCTTTTGCCCTGAGTCATTCTAAGTTTTTACAAAGTGAGCTTCAGACTCAGAAAAGTGCTGGTGTCTCCAGGCACACCCCCAGCTCCAGAGCTCTTTGCAGAGAGTACAGAATTGATCCTCTGGCTGAAGCATCCTCTGCAGTGCAGACTGACAGTGCAGAACATGGCCCTGGGAAAGCAGCATTTCAATGTGCTTGTAGGAGGGAGCTTCAAGGACAGGCCTGCGACACGCCCTGTGACTGAGCGTGGTGGTTGCTGTGGAAGCTGCTCTGGTTCCCAGTCTCAAAGCACCTTTGGCCAGGGGTCTGTTGGGACTGCAGGGAGCTCACCCAAGAAGCACCCAAGGCTCAGGTAGGGCTCAGTGCTTTCTTTTGGATGGTCCCAACCACTGCCATCCTTCCTACCAATGCTGGACCTTCCTCCAAGGCCTGCTTCTGTTTTTCTGCTCTGAACTGTATCCCACCCACTAGCCTGGAGTTTGAAAAAAAGCAAACAGGCCAGACAAATTTTACACCCTCTCAGAACGATTAATGGACTTGAGATCAGCCTCCTTCCCCACTTCCCCAGGAACTCCCATCATCCCTCTCCTGCTAAACTCAGGGACCTTAGCTCAAACAGAGGAAGCTCGAGTGACTTCATCAATTAAATATAGGACGTCCAGAAAGGAAAGTGACCACGCTCTCTGTATGGAATTCTCCATCCTAGCCGAATGAGGATAATCATAACTCGTGATTGGCCCTATTTTAGCTGGCTTCTTCAGCGTGCCAAGGTCTTGACACAGATGCACCCCGAAGCTGTGGCAAGTGCCCCAACTGGCCTCTGTGTCCACCCAAAGGACTTTTGAGGTTATCTGTCCCCTTTGCCCTGTGCCCAAACCATTCCCTGTGGACCTGTTATTGGTCCACCTCTCATTTCTGAAATGTGTGTACCGGCCTAGTTGCTGGGATGTCTGGGACCACTCCACCATCTGTTTAATGCAGCAGAACTTTGAGACAGGAAGCTGGCTGCCCCTTCGGGTTTAGAGCAGTTTGCACAGGGTCACATAAAGTTAGTGCCTTTCATATTTTCTGAAGATGACTTCATTTGCAGTGATCACCTGGTTTTATTTTTTCTATAAAGAATCTTAAGGGACAAGGCATTTCTACATTTGCTCATGCATGATGACAATTCTTTGGTCATGTTTTGGCTTAAACTGAGCTTAAGTAAGTGGCTAAGAAACATCTATCACAACTGAAAAATCTTTCATGCTGCTCTTCTTGCCACAGTGATTCCCTTTCCTCCAGTTAACAAACAGTGCTTGGGGAGGCATTCCCTGGAAATAGTCGCCCAGAGTTCATCTGCTGCCTCTGCCCGGGCTCCCTCCCTTGGCTCCTCTGGGGGTGCAGTGTGTGGTTGTTCATGGGCGAGAGGACTGCCCGGCTCCAAACAGAGATTAGGTGACAGGCCACAGCAGCAGAAGCACCAGCCTGGCTTTCTCCTAAGGAAGCAGGGTCTTGTGAATGTCAAAATGCTCTGCTGGTAAGAAAACAGCAGGGAAGCAAATCTCCCCATTGTGGCCTGAGTTGCAGAGAGTGCTGGAGTGTTGGTTGGAAGCCACATGCTGCTTTTAGGCTCTTTCCACGTGTTTGCTGGAGGAGGTCCCGCCTGCTGCCAGCCTCTCTTCATCCCTGCTCTGAGGTTATTCTTCTTGTTGGAGATTTGTTCCCCAGCCCCTGCTTCTCATGAGTAGATTGGGGCATGGCTGGAAAAGACACCCCTTTATTCCAAAGCATTTATCATTTTCAAAACACAAGGTTGACATTTCTTAAACCCGGCCATTATGGCACAAGGAAATCGGCTGGCATCGGATGGCAAGGCAGAGTTGGCACGGCCTTGTGGGATTGGCACCCCTAGTTGCCCTGTCCTCTCCCCTCTTGGCTGTGCATTTCAGAGGGCACTCCTGGCCACACAGGCGGGGCGCACCCCAGCTGCGGGGCTCTGATGCCAGATGCTGGAATGTGTTTTTCCAGCAGCAGCCGTGGCAGCGGTGGCAGGAGCAGCATGAGGCATGTGGAACTCACTCGCTTCCTGGCTCCTTCTCAAGCTTCTCTGCTGGCTCTCCTGCAGAACTTTCACTTAAGAGGACAGGCTGACAATCTGCTGGCTGCTTTGCTGGATGCCATTGTGTTTTGACTTGCTTTTGATGGCACAGACTTTATTGGCTCTGGGTGTAAAGTTTCTGTGCAAACCTTTGCTACGGTGCGTGCCGAGTCAGTGAGTTCAATGTCCATCAGAAGGCCTTGCCATGTCTCTTAATCCTCTGGGTCTTTCAGGGGGATGGATGAGCCAGCCAGAACTAATTTGGAGCTGGGAGGAGAAGACGAGCCGAATTCTCCTCCTGGGCATGGAGACAGGGCCAATCTAAAGGCATAGAGGGGAACCTTGTATATCCTTGGATGTCCTCGTGCATGGGGTGGGGTGAGGAAGGAATGGGTTTCTTTCTCTCCTCCTCACATTACCTGTGCAAGCAGTATCATGTGTTTCCTGGGTTCCAGAGTCCTACAAAGTGGGTGGAGTGAGAGGCAGAAATTCCATTCACTGCTCAGCAATTCAGAGGCATCGACTGCCAAGTCAAGAGTTTCCTCTCAGACATCTTTTGGAAGCTTTGCAGCCTGAGAATTTGGGTTCCATAAAGCTGATGGCAGATGGGAGGAGGGGAGGGAGATAAGACTGTCTCTCTGGAATGGGAGAACACCATGATGCCGCAGGACCCAGCCCCTGCTCCATGCAAGCTAGCTTTGAGGCAAGTTACTGAATGATTAGTCACAGATGTTGGGAGAGCTAACAGATCCTTTTGTCTTCTGTGCCCAGCAGGACATCATTTCAAATGACTCCTTGTGGACAAAGAGAAGAAATTGAGCTTGAGAAGTTTCACTTGCTGTGATAGGAAGACGATCTAGGCGTGCTTTGGGTGTGGCTATATTTCCTTTTATAGCTGCAGCCCCGTTTCTCATCACCTGCCCCTCACATTCTCTTTTCTGGCCTATTGCACAGTGGGCAGGTCCATGCAAACCTACTCCCAAAGTCCGAGGAAGCCAAGAGGCTGAAGAAAGAGGCTGATGTATCCAGTTTCTCAGAAAGAAACGTTGAATAGGGACTTACGAACAGGAGCCCTGTCAGTGTCTCAGGTGGCGGTGAGACAGGATGGTGGGTCCCCTGCTCCATGACCCACAGACCCAGGGCTTAGAGATCACAGAGAGGGTTGGTCCAGAAGGGACGTGCAGGACGATTGAAGTATGATGACATCAAGGTTGGCTGACCTAAGGGCAGGATTTATAGTAAGTACTTGCTCTGATACAAGGAACAATAGACAGACTGGAAATCTTAGAGGTGTGCCTGGAACAGAGGTTAATCAGAAGCCAGTATGACGGATCAGCCTCCAGATGGAGTCACTGTAGCCTCCAAATGGCCACTGCGGTTCTCTACATGCACCGTCCCTCCTTACCCCCCCAGCCTCTGCACATACTGTTCCCCCTCTTTGAGCTCGTCTTCTCTTCATACCAGACTGTGTCAACTCATCTGACAGATCTCAGCTGCCACATCACCTCCTCCAGGGAGCCTTCACAGATGCCCAAGGACTCACATAACAACCTGGGCTTCTCTCAGCTAGAGGCCACCTCCACTAGGCTGTACTTTATGCCTCTGACTCCTCTTCTAGCTTGTTCAGCTTTGCTCAGGAAAGGACTCCTAGATAGTGATTGGTAGACTTTCAAATAAATATTTGCTGGTGTTGAATGCAGGTCTAGGGCTATCTTCCCTTCCTATCTAGACTCATATTATGCCCCAAACATCTCGTAACTAAAAATTAATGTAATAACTGCTACCATTTCCTGAGCATTTACTATGTTCATAAGACCACAGAAGAATCCATAGGAACCATACATACATTATTCTGACAACAGCGCTGCAATCTAAGTGTCCAAGTTTCTGATTTGCACACTGCATCATGCTGATGATGGAGCCTCTCTCCCAGGAAGCAGAGAGGGAGCGGCTTGGTGGCACTGGGACTTAGCCTTCCTTTGGCCCTATCCACTTCTTTTGCTCTGCTAGCAACCTAGCATATCAGGCAGGGTCAGCTGGATTACGCTGCAATAACAAACACCAAAGAGCCTCTAATCTCAGCAGCTTTACAAAATCTCTGTATTTCTCATCCACACTGTGTACTTGTCTCACATATGTGTGATGCTCTGCTCAGTGTCGTTTCTCAGGGACCCTGGATGATGACACAGCTGCCAAGTCAAATGTTGAGGTCCCATGAAAAGGAAACTGAGCAATGGAGCGTCTTCCATCCTCGATGAAGCACTTCAGTCACTATTCATCACAACTCGTTGGCTATATGGAGTCTCTCGGTCCTACTTATAAAAGAAGGGGTAAACAATTTAATCCTCCCTGTCTTCAAAATGAGAAGACAATAGTTAGGCATGAGCTAGCTGCCATTAATTATTGTTCCATTGGGTACTATATACTCACAGATATGGATACAAAGGATGGTTCCGGGTGGTGCAGGAATCCAGCTGTCCTTCCTTCAGGACTCTGTTTCTCCATCATCACTGAAGGTTTACAAATGAATAGCTTCACGTACAAGAAGTCCTCACTTAAGGTCACCAATAGATTCTTGGAAACCATGACTTTAAGCAAAATAACATACAATAAATCTAACCTTACCACAGTCCAACTGATATAAACAAGAGTTAAATTCCTAGGACACATTTTTGTTCACAAAAACATCACCAAACTTCTAAATAAAGACCCAAAACACTGCAAATACTAAATGTTGAAATAAATGTGAGCTATACATTTAAGAAAAATTAATAAAAACAAATGAGAATATACCCGAGTTTTGCTGCAACAGTGAGTGATGGTGGTCACAGCGGTAGTTGATTAAACTAAGGAAGAAATATTTGCAAAGCAAAAATTGTAAGGAGCACCTCCTTGCAGCGCAAAAACAAGCTATCATGAATACGAGGGGCTTGTTGAGCTCTTTCAGACCTCATTGTTTATTATTGTGCATCTGTGTGGTTATTGTAGACTTGATGCATTTTTATTTTACAAGAATTTGTGAAATTTTTGTCATTCATTCATTCATTTATTCATTTTCTAACACACTTATTCCAGCTCAGAGTCAAGGTGCAAGGGGGGAATGAGTCCTGGCCAGGATGCCATCCCATTGCAGGGTACACACACTCTCACACACCCACACTCACTCAGACTGGGACCAATGAACCTAATGTGCACAGCTTTGGGATGTGGGAGGAAACGGGAGTACTCAGAGAAAACCCACACAGACATGGGGAGAACTGCACACACCACACTGACAGTGGCTGCAGCTGGAATCAATTTTTTTTTCTCATCAATATTATAATAAAACAACATTGAATGACACGATGTTATTTGAGGACCTGCAGTATATTTATTTTTACCTTGGATCAATGTAGTATCTTACAGGGGTCTCAGTCCAGGGCGTAGTTATGAATATAGATTAAAGGTAAAGAAAACCTGTAACATCTGCCAATTCATTTCCATTCCTTTCAGCCACGTTGAAGTGAACTTATAATAGCAAATCTCTTGGCTGTAAAAATTAGCAGCCTAAAAAACACATCAGAAGTGCCGTCATTCATATTTCCAACAGGCCTGCAGCTCTGCCATGCAGCCCCCACCTGGGGCTGGCATGTGAGTGCCAGTATGTATGGCTTGTGCTGTCATCATTCACGTTATTTATTTCAAAAATTCAGAGTGTTCATGAAATGCAGGGATTCCTAGAATTCCTGTGTTTCAGTGCCAGGGTGAGCGGTTTTCCCAGTGTTGAAAGCTCTTCTTTCCCATGGCACATCTCTCTCAGGGGTGGGGCTGGGGATAGGGAAGGCTGATTTATTTCTTTGGAGCATCCTACCTCTTATTCTGATATTTTGAATGCTGAACATTTTTAGAAGCTTGTGTCCTGGTATCTCACGAAAATCTCGATATTGGTTTATTTAGTAAGTCGGTCAGGTTGTCAGCAGCGAGTGCCTGCCAGGTGCCAGGAGCTGGAGATGCAGAAGCCACTGGGCCTGAGTTTCTGCCCTCAAGGGTTTCACACTCCAGTGAAGAGTTAAAAAACAAATGGACAAGAAGGGAAGGATTTAGAGGCCATTATTATTACTCTTTTTTCTGAGCAAACAGTATAAACTTAGGGGGTTATGTTCAAAGTAAAAAATACTTGGACTTTTCTACTGATCTTTAACCCTTCCTTAATATCCATAATCCCTTATGAATTCATTTGTAAGATCAAAATATTCAGTTTGGTAGATGGAATATTCCTTGAGAAGTCTGTCTTGGTACCCATATGCTTTGTAGATTGTCTGGAACACAATAGGTGCCCAGTAGATACGTCGGAATTAATAAATTCAGAAATCAAGGATAATATAACTGCAGCCAAATATGCTGATAATTTTTAACTGAATACTCACTTCTAGGAATTTAAAGATGAGAAAGACAACCTCCTTGGACTCTGGGGGGGAACAGTTTGCAACATATATACTGTATGTAGGCATAGTTTAAATATAACTTGTATAAGTAAATATAATAATCATTTTGTGTTTGTGTGTGTGTGTTTGTGTGTGTGTTTGTGAGTGTGTGTGTGTGAGTTGTGTGTGAGTGTGTTTGTGTGTGTGTGTGTGTGTGTGTGTGTGTGTGTGATGGACGCCTATGCCTAGGCTGCTATGAAACTGCAGTTCAACACCATTCACTTAATGAGAATGTCTTTCTAAAGAACCCGGCACCCCTTAATGACCTCAGAGTACTCAGGCAGGGAAATGAGTGCACGCATAGCCACACCACATTGCTGGTTTGCCTTGGTATCTGGTCTCCGGTGGAACTCTTGGGCAGGCAGCAGAGCACAAATCCTTGTCGCTCTGTGGACGGTTTATGTAGACGGCCAGCTTTAATTTTAGCTTGAACAAACAAACAAATAATCTGTGGTTATATATAAAAATTGTGCTTAAAATTCAATTTAAGAGCAACTTAAATGTTCTGTTCATGACGTATGCAAAACCCACCTGGATATTACGCCTTACAAAAGAAATAGCTTCTTCAAGAAATAAACTGGGGATGTCTGTGTTTTTTTCTTAAGAGCTTCTCACCCAAGATCAGCCAAGTGAAGGGAAGGGTGGCCGCCTTCCCCTCTGCTCTTAGGGTTATACTGGGAGCATAATTAAAGTGGGAAGTTGGTTGTAACCCACATGCATTTAGAAGCCTGGGCTCTAAATGTTTTTGTTTATGTTTATGTAAATGTTTTTCAGATTTCCCTTCTACAGAGGCAAATGCAATCCTGACAATTAGTTATTGACAGAGGACAAATACTTCCTGTAGGCAAAGGCAACGTGGAGTTATCATCATTTTGGACAGGGCCAAACTGATAAGAGGGCTGTCTCCTCAGAAGAATGTCTCTGTGTTTGGAAGTTCACAATCCACTCTACGGGATTAAACAGAAGAAGAATAAATTATCCTTGCTTTATCCTTTGAGTATCTGCTGAAAAGATCAGCGTTGAGTGGATATTGGATCCTCTTTACTTAGTTTAGACAGGTGAGGAAAAGCAACCCTGTGTCAGGGAACATGTCACCCAAGACAGGAGCTTAGAGATGATTTCTTTCTGCTCAAGGCAGGGCTTAATGGAAGAAAACAATTCCCTGCTTCTTGCTGCATTCTCAGAAACCCAGGGCATGTGCTTGTACTTCGAGGACCTTTCTGCTCTGTTTCTTGCAGAGGAGTATGGAGAATGTCTGGGGAGACACAGAAAAAAACAAAGACTCAGGAAAACAGATGTCCAAGACTCCCCGGAATGGCAGCCGATATATCCCAAGTGTCCGCAAACCTGCGGCCAGTGAATCGCCGCCTCTCCCATGGCTGATCACCCTGGTGAAATTGAGGCCCCAGAACCTTGGCCCCACCACTGTGAGACCCCAGGCCAAGCCCTTGCCTGGAAACCAGCTGTCTTCCCCCAGGACATAAAGACACATCCTTTATGTTAGATGCTGTCCGTCCTACATCACAACATGGTTGTGGTGATACCTGAATGGAGTGGTGCACGTGAAATCACGCTGTAAGCGTGTTCAGCCTTGCACTGGCACAAACACGTATCTTTCTCTTACTGCCTCGATCCTGGGGCCAGTGTCCCTGTTTGCATCCTCCACAATCACTCAACACACCTTCCTACTCTATTCCCTAACCCTTTCCAAAGAAGGCAACAGAGAGTCTGGTATTTCAGTTTTGGGGAAATTATTAAAAACACTTGGCTGGGCAAGGTGGCTCAGGCCTGTAATCCCAGCACTTTGGGAGGCTGAGGTCAGAAGATCACTTGAGGCCAGGAGTTTGAGACCAGCCTTGATAACATAGGGAGACCCTGTCTCTATAAAATAAATAAAAAATAAATTAGCTGGGCACTGTGGCTCATGCCTGTAGTCCCAGCTACTTGGGAGGCTCAGGCGGGAGGATCACCTAAGCCCAGGCAGTTGAGGCAACAGTGAGCCGAGATCGTGCCACTGGACTCCAGCCTGTGTGACAGATGAAGACCCTGTCTCTAAAAACAAACAAAAGAAAACAGTAGTTTGATCCCAAAAGCAGGAATTTCCACAGCAAATAGAGTGGAGCTGGGCAAAGCTACGTCGATGAGCTGAAAAGTATGAAAAGCCAGATTCTGGCAGAACAGCCTATCCACGTTTGATACCATGCCTTTGTCTACTGTTTGGAATCTAATTGGTGGTCTCATAGTCTTTGAATGCGAAGGCTTCTCATTACAGTGCCTTCAATGAGCCCCAGGTGTGTCCTGGGATTGTTAATGTTAAAATGCTACAATAGATCATTCTATATGCCTGACACAATTCATGATGCCTTTCACAAAATGTAGCTCGGGTCTCTTGAAATGGCACACACAGGTAGCTGGCTGGGTCCTACCTCACTCTCTCCTCCTCCGAGGGACCCCACGTGCTGTAGTAAAGGAGAAAGGAGTCCAGGGCCTGTGGGCAGTGCCTGAGCACGTGGTGCTCTGATCTGCGGCCGGCCAGTGCAGTTCAAAGCTCTTGAACGCTTTCCACTTCAAAGCATGTAGGCAGAAATACAAATGGGTAAGCCCACATTATACTTTAGGGAGACATATCCATGGTACCAAACTTTAGTATGTACTAAAAAATAGGACTCAGTAAATATGGAGATTCCTGGGCCTGGTGCCTAGTGATGCTGGGTCAAAAAGGCTGAAGGCAACCCAGGAATCTACATCTCTGCAAGCCCTCACGTGATTCCAGTGAAGACAGACCCAGGATTATGCTTTGAGGATTAATGGTTGATATTTTGGGTGCAAAAAGGAGCAAATTATTTATTACAGTACAAGGCAAATTTTCATGGAACAAACACTGAGTGGAGTCACTATTTGTTTGGCAAACTTGCTTCTGATTAAGGAATGGAAGAACCACCCAGGGTGGTCGAGGTGATCGGTACATGTTATTGGGTGGTTTCTCCTCCCAGAAAACCCAATAGGATGGCTCAGCCTGCGTGAGACGGCGGCTGTCTTAATGAACAGGAATGGTGAATGACTCACACACCTGCAGAGCATCTGAACCAAATGTACTGCCTGGTGCAATGCACAGCCTGACAAGCCCCGTTTCTCACCACAGTGAAGCATCAACTTTTCAGGGCAGGCAATGCGGTGCCCCCAGAGAGCTGTGGAGGAAGGAGAGACCAGGCAGATTTGCCCTGTGCAGGAACCATGCTGGCTGCAGTGTGGATGGCAGGATTTTGAGAGATGTTAGAGACCAGAGCCAGGGAGAGCGCAGGACGTGCCTGTGGGATTCTAGGGGACATAGGGGGAGTCTGAAGCAGGGCAGTGGTAAGAAGAGTGGGGTGGAGGGTTGCGGGATATGGAAAAGGGAAGCTCAGACATGCCTGCCCGATGTAGGCAAAGAAGGGCAGGAGCCCAGGAGCTCCCTGGTGGCTGGTGGGCCAGAGAGAAATGAGTGCAGGAAGGTAAGGACACAGGGGAGCTTGTCTTGGATCTGGAGCTCATTGGGCTGTGGGGCGGTATGGAAAGCCAGCCCTGCCCTTCCCACCACCCCTGGAAGCTTCCATTGCCACCACGTGGACCACCTAAGCTTCCTCACCTGAGCTTTTAGGAGGCAGGTTGCCGTGTCACCAGCTTTGCTGTGGCTGCCCCAGGTCATGTTCACGTGGCACGTGAGCCGTGGTGTGTTTCCACCTCACTCCAGGGCTGCTCGGGGGCCCGTGGCATCATTGGGTGCCTCCTCCTGAGGGAGAGCAAAGGCCCCCACTTCCCATCTTCCCTGTACTCAAAGAATACAGTGTTTTTGGCTTCCCAGCAGAATTCCCCTCCGTGTACCTACGTTCCTGCTCTCATAAGTCCCTGGAGGCGTCCATCTCATCAACTCTAGCCAGTTTCTCGTCACTAACTTGCCATGGGCACAGGCATGCCAGTCCATGAGACCTAGTGGTCAGCCCGAGGCATGTCCCTCCAAATCATCAGGCCATGGTCAGTCTTGGCTCTGGCCTTTTGAAGATCACTTGACAAAATCTTGTCAAGATTTACAGTAACAAAGACCTAGAAGCAGAGATGTTATCGATTCTGAGGAAATATCAGATTGCGCATTAGCATCAGTGTGTTTGCTTCTGAGGGAGACATTTGATGGGCACATTTTATTTTGATTCAAAATATGATAATGCCATGCACAGTCCCCATGCTCTCTTGTTGGCACCTCTGCATGAATTGCTGCCAACAGAACTTTTCGAAGCAGTGCCCTCCCTGGCTCTGGGACTCCTCCGCCTGCCCCGGCAGACTCAGGAGGATCCCACTTGGTGACTGTTGAGTGCTGACATGTCTCGATAGAAGGCGTGACTGACTGCTGAGCAGGATTTGCTCTCAGTAGTTTAGTTATGAGGTTCTTGTGTGTGAGTCTGTGTGGTGGTTTTAGCTAACAAATACGTACAACACAGCCAGGTGCAGTGGCTCACACCTATAATCCCAGCACTTTGGGAGGCCGAGGCGGGCGGATCACTTGAGGTCAGGAGTTCGAGACCACCCTGGCCAACATAGTGAAACCCCTCTCTACTAAAAATACAAAAAATTAGCCGGGTGTGGTGGTGCACGCCTGTAATCCCAGCTACTCAGGAGGTTGACGCAGGAGAATTGCTTGAACCAGGGAAATGGAGGTTGCAGTGAGCCGAAATCACAGCTCTGTACTCCAACCTGGGCGACAGAGGTTGGTCACCTCAACAAACCAACAAACAAGACAAAACAAAAACCATACAGCAAACCAAGAGATGTTTTTCTGTTCTTCAATCTCAGGGTCACTTTTAGCTAAAGGTGGTTATTTTCACTGACTAAAAATATAAATATATGAGTAGAATTTAAGGGTTATTTTCCCCAAGGGTACGAGGAAAGCTCGGTTGCTTGAGACACTTAAAATGCATGACTTATTAAGGTATCTGCTCTCTTGGACTCTTATGCCCCTGGTTTGGGTGCTTTTAAGGTAGGTCCAGACTCCAACTGCAAGCCTGTAGCAAGCCCAGATGCAGTTCACCCTCCACTCCGCCTCCACCTGTGTAAACTGTGCCATCTTTTAAGACTCAGCTCAGATTCATCTCTCCCTTAGACCATCCTGGAGAGCTCTAGCTGGAAGTGACCTCTCCCCTCCCCCAGCCAGTTCTTCCACAGGCCTTTCCTCCTCCTTCTCTTGTTCTTTCTCTTATTCCTTCTTATTTTTCTAGCACATTTCTCTTACTTAGTTTATTAGTTAACTTTTATTCTTCCACTTGGGTGAAAGCTCCTTGAAATCAGGAACCAGGATTATTCTCTACATATTTCCTAAGCACTAAGCTTAATGCTGGCCTTATGGTAAGCGCCAAATGGAAATTGTTGGGTGACTCATCAGCGAATTCTCACTGATCTATTAACTCGACTGTTACTTACCGAGAGGGTCAGGACTCAGGGACCCAGTTGCCCAATTGGCCATTGGGTGTCCCTCTGGGGCCCAGTCCACCCACCCCCCTGTGTCCTCTTTTCCTCCCCACCCACTCCCCTGCCCCCACCGTGTGGTTCTGAGTGCTGCCTGCATGTGGAGAAGGTGCTGGCTGTGTGGATGCTTCTGGCTCAGCCTCCTTTGCTTTCTATTCACATTTGCAAAGCATTGGTTCTGGATAACTCTGAGGTTTCCCAGCCTTGGGTGGCCCGAATAAGCATAATTCATAGTGGGTATGTGGAGCTATTTCCAAGGTAGCTTAGATATCTGCCTTGTGTGTAGGAACTACAGGTTGTCATTCAGGGTGATGGGGGTTACTGACAAGCACCACGCTGCACAATTCTGTAAATGCTCAGAAGCCATGGGAAGCTACTGCTGAAACATCAAAGCCTATGCTTGATATTGGGGCCAGGGCAGGTGAGGTAGTGTAGGGCTGGCCAGTGTCAGTCATTTGTATAACTTCTTGATGTTTTTCTTAAACGTAAAAAAAAATTAAATAAAGGCTTCTTTTTAAAGAAAAACTTATACTGCAAATGGAAAAGTAATCTCATTTGCCATAATGAGTTAAAGCATAAACATATAATAAATGTTTACTCATATGACACTCCAAGTTGTACTGGTCCACGTGTGCCCGGCACTGCTGTGAGCCATGGTGCATGTCCATCTGGGAGTTCCTGGGGAGAAAGAGGCACTTGTGTGCATCCACACCCTGCTATTGACAAGTTGTGTTGCTTGGAAAAAGTTACTTAATGCCTTTGAATTTCCATTTCCTCATCAAAAGAAAGGGAATAATGTTGCACCAGAACAATATAATATATGTGAAGTAATATTTAGCCCAATGTTTGGCAAACAAAGGGGTAAGAAAATAAATAATTTGGAGCCTTCTTTATTTTTTATCCATGAGCAAATATCATGGGAGTTTTTGTCAGAGCAGGCAAATGGCAAATGCTGGAAATGTTGTTATACATCAGCTATCACTGAACTTGGATGACACTTCATTGTACTTGAACCATTTCACATGTGAGTGTGTTTGGTGGAAATGGCTTAGGAACGTTCATGTGTTCCTCCCTAGAGCCCAGATCACGGTAGTAGAGGTGTGAGAATAAAGTCTTCGCACTCACACGATCTCGCTTTTTTACCATCCCTTTCTCCGTGACCTGTTTATCCCTGGAGTGGCTTCCTCTGTCCTCAGCCTCCCACAAAGTCCTTTTATTTCACTTCCTCTGGGAGGTGCTGTTGTTTCCTTCCCTGGGTCAGGGTGAGAGAGAATAGAGAGAGGTGAGGTAAGTGGGAAGAAGAGCTCAGGACAGCCGCTGCCCAGCCAGGCCCCAGCCAGGAGGGAGAGGCTCTGCTGGCTCCTGCTGTGTGCCTGGGGCTTCCCAGGACCAGGCATCTATGAGTCCTTCCATCAGCCCCACCTCCCACTCCAGTCTTGCGGGGAGCCATTCCTCCTGCCCCAGATTAACCTTGAGCCAGCTGGGCCGCAGCTCCCAGGGCCCCTGCCCTGAGCCCACCCTTGCCAGCCCTTCTGTGGGCTGTGCACCCAGGAGCTCTTGAGGGTCTCACTCTTGTCAGGGGACAGTAAGATCTACAGGAGTCAGGTAGCTTCATGATGAGGGGTTATAAAAATGGAAGCAGGCTGGGCGCAGTGGCTTATACGTCTGTAATCCCAGTGCTGTGGGAGGCTGAGGTGAGCAGATTACTTAAGTCCAGGAGCTCAAGACCACCTTGGGCATCATGCAAAATCCCATCTCTACAAAAAATACAAAAATTAGCCGGGCGTGGTGATGTGTGCCTGCGGTTCCAGCTACTCAAGAGGCTGAGGTGGAAAGATCACTTGAGCCTAGGAGGTGGAATGAGCTGTAATTATGGCTCTACACTCCAGCCTGGGCAACAGAGCGAGACCTTGTCGCAATAAATAAATAAATAAACACAATGAAATAAAATAAAAATAAAAAATGGAAGCAGAAACATCAGTGAGCAAATCAGCTTCCCAAAGCCCTTCCAATGGTGAGTCTTCACTCCTTTTGCTCTGTGGATGGGTGAGTGAAGTCACAGGAAATGGAGGGACTTCTCCAAGGCCAGCGACTGTGCTGCTCCTAATTCACCTGCTTGGAGTAAATTTGTAAGTCTGCTAATGGGGCCTCAGGACTCATTTGTTTTATAATTCTTTATAATTATTATATATTTATAATTTTTACCATGATTTAGTAATTGTTACCATGAAGGTCGGATGCCTAGATGAGGCTACAAAAACCCTTTAACTCATATTTTGACTCATATTGCAATGGAAAATAATGACACAATTTTACAGTGCTTGCAATTACATTATAAAAAGCAATGCATGAAAAATATTTAAAAAATTTTTAAATTGGCTTCTAGTGATTGAGGACATAAGGTTTGCCGTTAGTGGGGATGGGGGCCAGGTGAGGCCTCAACTTGGATTCAGGAGAGGACTGCTGTTCTCTCTGCTAAGTCATTTTCTCTTTCCTTCCCCCGTTTCCATCCTCTGTCCCTGCCATCTTTCTCAAATATGTATTGAAAACATAGCATGTTACACACTTTAGGCACAAGCAGGAAAAACTATAGTTCCTGTCTAACTGTAAAAACTCAGCATGACAAAAACTTGGTGCAATGAGTTTATCAAGAGAAGTGGGCTCAGAGGCATGTCCATATGTGCGCAGATGCACATGTGTGTGCATGTGCCTGTGTGTGTCTGTGAGGGCTGGGCTTCTCAGTGAGATCTTTTCATAGAAAGCCACATTTTAGTTTCTTGAGCTGAAATTTAAATGAAAAGAGGGCACTGACATGAAAAGCAGGTGGTGACATTTGGGGCTAAGGGAACATGTGCAGAGACATGGAGAACTAAGAAAGCCAGGCATGTCAGGACCAGCCATGAGAGCACAGTGTGCTTGGCAGTGGCAGCAGGAAATGGAGTGGCCAGGGGAATCGGAGGTCCCATGGGCCTCAGTGCTATGCTAAAGCCTCAGACTTTCTATGAAGGTGATGATGACCTTCTGAAGAATTGCAAACAAGGCCTAACTATGGTAGGATGGCCTTGGGAGGACTGGGAATCAATGCATCGGAGGTGGGAGCCATTGGGATACAGTAGCATGTGGTGAAGAGGACAGGCAGGTGGGGAGATACAGGGCCTCCGTTTTATATTCTAATTATCTGTGTCTGCTGTTTCCTCGTCCACGTCTGCCCGTGCAAGCAGCCTTGTCTCCTTTTGGGCTCACCTCAGTGCTCTTTCGACAGCCTTCCTAAGTCCACTTTGGCATCCCTTCCTTCTGTTCTCAGTTATTTTTATCTCATTCAAATATCATATAACTCACCTCAGTCTCAAAACTCCCACTGGACTAGAAGGGCTGCAAGGACTACCTGCCTGTCTGACGCTCCCCTTCCTGGCCATCCCTCCCCTGCTGGATTTCAGGGCTGGCTGTGACACTCATTGGTCCTGGGACTTGGAGCAGAACCCTCCAGACGCTGGTTTTCCTTACATGAGAAAATAGGATTTATAGGCTGATTTTCAGGGTTATCATGAAGATTAAATGAGATGGCTCAAGAATAAATGCCTGACAGAAGTGGAATTTCATAAAGGTTAATTTCCTTCTAGTTGTCAGTTTTCTTTGCTATTTGATAAATTTGGAAGTAATGCAAATGTTTTACTACAGACAGAAACCCAGAAAGAATTTGTGTTAAGTTGGCTGATAAAAATTCTGATGACAAAGGTGGTAGCTACTACACTAACCTGTCTATCTATCTATCCAACATCCATCCATCCATCCATCCATCATCCATCCATCCGTCCATCCATCCATCCATCAATCCATTCCCCCATCACACAGACACAAATACATGTAAATATAAATACAAATAACTAAACTTGGGATAGTAACCTTTCGTCCAGCTGAAAGGGCCTGTTTTAAATTTAAAGAGTTTCCATGTAAGTAGTTAAAAACAGGCGACGATGTGGACCCCTGGCACCCAGATTTGTCTTTGTAATTGCTTCCTGTCTATCTCCATGTTGATGTCTCAAAATCCTGTTCTAAGGTTGACCTTGATATTTGCTCCTCTTCTTAACATTTTTCATCTTGGTTAATGGAATCATTATTTGTCCATACAGTCAGCTAAGCCAGAAACCAAAGCCATCCCGTGTTTAATTTTCTTCTTCCTCATGTAGTGTCCCCTGATCCGTGCTTCCTAAACATTCTGGGTCCTGTCCCCTTCTTGCCCTCTCCCCTCTCATAGCCACATCACTGTGGCTGGGGGTCTGCAGAAGTGGAAGAGAAGATGGTCATCCCTTGGAAGACAAAGTGGATTCTCCATTTCTTGAGACAATTATTATTTTTTTTTTTGAGATGGAGTCTCGCTCTGTCGCCCAGGCCGGACTGCAGTGGCATGATCTCGGCTCACTGCAAGCTCCGCCTCCCGGGTTCACGCCATTTTCTTGCCTCAGCCTCCCGAGTAGCTGGGACCACAGGCGCCTGCCACCGCGCCCGGCTAATTTTTTGTAATTTTAGTAGAGACGGAGTTTCACTGTGTTAGCCAAAATGGTCTCGATCTCCTGACCTCGTAATCCGCCCGCCTCGGCCTCCCAAAATGCTGGGATTTCAGGCGTGAGCCACCGCGCCCGGCCGAGACAATTTTTTATAACAATTTCCAAAGTAAAATTGATCATTAAAGGCTTGGAAGGGAGCTCTGAACACAGGAGTGGGGTCTTCCTGTGCAGAGTGTAAATCCTGGTCACATATCCTTCCTGCTTCCTGCCCTCAGACCCTGGGCCTCACCTGCCCCTTTGAAGCTGTGAAACTGTGGCTTAAAATAGATTATCTAGTTGCTATCACATATTTTGGGTTCCTTTCATTTAGTATACCTTTTATTTCCAGTTCCCATTTTTTTCTAAATCCCTATCTTTAAAAAAAATCAATGTTTTAAGGTCTTGCCTTTTTGTTTCTTTCATGTAGTCCTTAAAAATCTCAAAATTTTAATTGTAATTATTTTTTATGGATTACAATATAATATTCCTAGAGAATTTTAATTTTCTTCTGTGATGTTTGGCTAAAGTACTCTATGTATTTAAATACACTTTTTTTTTTCTAGATTAAAGAAGTTCTTAATGTTTCTACTGTGTCCTTAGTTTCTTGAGCCTCCAACTATTACTAACTTCCAATTGACTATTATTGTATAAGAAAGGATTTGGCTGGTCATTTTCCCCGGTTTCTTGGAGGAAGCCTCTAAACCTTTGTAATTTCCTCAGTGAAGGGAGTGTCCTTGTTATTCGTGGTGGGGCCCTTAGACCATGCTTGAGTTTATGCCAACGAGCTGACTCATGGAGCATCACTGGACAGTTTCAAGATGGGGACTGGCATGCTCTAAAGACCAACAATGTGATTAGAGGGCTGGGGTTTTGAGCCATGTGATATCAGTGACCCCTTGGCCTCTGGGGAGGGAGAGAGGCTGGAGATTGAGTTCAATCACATGGCCAGTGCTTCAATCAATCCTTCATTCAATGAGGCCCCATTAAAAACTCTGGACACCTGAAGCTCAAGTGAGCTTTCCTAGTTGATGATTCACATTGACATGCCAGGAGAGCAATGCATCCTGAGATTTGTGACACTCGCAGACCTCCCTCTGTATCTCTTCATTGGGATGCTCCTGAGTTGCATCCTTTCTAATGACTGTTGTCATAAGAACAGCACTTTCTTGAATTATCTGAGTCATTCTGGTCAATTATCAAACCTGAGTGGGTCAAGGGAAGCCCTGAATTTGTAGCTAGTTGGTCAGACGTGCAGGTGGCCTGGGCACCCCAGAGCCTGCAGCTGGCATGTGAAGTGAGGGCAGCCTTGTGCAGGGCTATGAAGTTTGGCCTAACTCCAGGCAGTTAGCAGGAGAACTGCATTGCAACTGCAAATGGCCTTCGATACATTCCCTCCTTCCCGCAGGGCTTCTGTTTCACAGGGCTGACTTGCTCTCTGCTCAGCTCGAGTGCTGTGCTCCTTCAGCCCCTGATGGCGATGCCTTTCCTTTCCTCTTCCACAATTCTTTTCACCCATCAAGGTTTGATTTCTGTGCCATTTCCTTTGGGGAATTTTTCCTTATTACTCCCTTTCCGGCTGCCCTCTCCCTTTATTGACCTCCCACAACACTGGAAATTACTGTTTTTTTTTTTGTTTTGTTTTTATTTTTAGAATATATTATTTTCCCAACAGGATAGTAAGAGACACTGAGGCTCTTATCTTAAAAAATCTCCTGCTCGACTTAGCACAGTAGTCAGCGCTCACAGCTCACTATGTACCAAAGAACTGAACAACAATTTATTAAAGTGATACTTGTGTGGCATTGGTATAGACTCTAGACTATCCTAACTCACAGAAGAGGTTCACAGAGCTTTAGGTTTGAAAGAGACTTTGAGGGTCATCTGGTAAGACCTCTTTGTTTTGTTTAGTAAGCACTCCATAAATATTTGTCGAATGTGTAAAATAAGGAAAAATGAGCCCCTGAGATACTTGACTTGTCCCAAGTCCCAAAGCTATTATACACATTGAACTGATGAATCTAGGCCAACCCAAGATTGTAATAGAATCCCAGTCTCTCCTTTCTGTGTGATCTCACTCAGTGGACGCATTCTCTGCACTCATTCGGTTTTTGGAAACAGAGTGAAAGTCCCCTTTCTAAAACTAATACAATTCAAATGATCTTAAGTGTCTTAGAGGGTAAGTGGTTCTTTTATTCCTTCTTTCTGAAATGGAAAGGCGTGGCCTCAGATCAAGCAGGTGAATAGTAGGAAAGCATATGAAAGCATTTAAATCCTTAATGAACATTTCCTGTTGCAAGGCTTATTTTAGGTATAATAAATTAAATCTATAATCTTAGTATCTAGGATGAAAAGGAAGTAGGAAAAAAGCAATACCTAAATGTGAGGTCTAGTTACTACCTATGTGTAAATCTTATTTCTATCAAATTGCCTGTTTATTTACTTCTCAGTAACAGCACAAAGACACTTATTTTCTAAGTAGTGATATTTTATTGCTTAGAAAGATGTTTTAAGTATTTTAAAGTACATTTACAGAAATTTTGCTGGTTTTCCAGAAGAGCAGTGAGCTGGTGATGAACTTGATAACTCACTAAGGGAAGACTGTGGAGAGTCCCCTCTTACCTTTAGGACTTTAGTAACATTATTCACTTGGTATCTTGTCACTCCCGTTCACCAAGGTTGGCTTGGAAGAGCTCTGGAAGTCAGACTCTAACAAGTAGCCTTGGGTTATACAATCTTATTTTCCTCTAAAACACGACAAAAAGTAGGTATGTTGAGCATATGGGAGGCAAGGGAAGAAGAAAATACACTGTGACAGGGCTTTTGCCCGTGTTTGCTGGGAGTGAAGTAGAAACCCGGAGCTGCCTCCACGTGCCTGTGGCCCAGGCACCATGTACAGCACGCCGGGTCCTCTGGAGGCAGCTATCCTCTCATGCAGGTGAAAACAAGACTCAGCCTCCATCGAGCCAGTGCCAGGCGGATGTTTTTCAAATGATGAGGAGCTCAGAAAGATGCCCAATCAGCTTCCTCCCGAGAGAGGGCAGCACTGGCCGTGAAGGTAGATGGGGATTCTTAGGAGAGAAGGAGCGCATTGCTTTCCATGCGGGGACTCCTTCTAACGAAACCGGGACGGGAGCAGCACTGGACTGAATTGTGCGACTTTAGCAGGTTGTTTATCCTCCACAGGTCTTCGTTTTTCATGTGTAAAATAGCAACGACCATCCCCAGCCAGTCACACAGAAATTCTGTAAGTGTGTTCGAAATTGGTGGG
Source organism: Pongo pygmaeus (assembly GCF_028885625.2). Taxonomy (NCBI): domain Eukaryota; kingdom Metazoa; phylum Chordata; class Mammalia; order Primates; family Hominidae; genus Pongo; species Pongo pygmaeus. The sequence continues at coordinate 27,962,196 of NC_072387.2, forward strand.
TTCTTGGTCTCACTGACTTCAAGAATGAAGCCGCGGACCCTCACGGTGAGTGTTACAATTCTTAAAGGTGGCGCGTCCGGACTTTGTTCCTTCTGATGTTCAGCTGTGTTTGGAGTTTCCTCCTCCTGGTGGGTTTGTGGTCTCACTGACTTCAGGAGTGAAGTTACAGATCTTCCCGGTGAGTGTGACAGCTCTTAAGGCAGCACGTCTGGAGTTGTTCGTTCCTCCCGGTGGGTTCGTGGTCTCACTGGCTTCAGGAGTGAAGCTGCAGACCTTTGCGGTGAATGTTACAGCTCATAAAGGCAGTGTGGACTCAAAAGTGAGCAGTAGCAAGATTTACAGCAAAGAGCAGAAGAACAAAGCTCCCACAACGTGGAAGGGGACCCCGCGGGTTGCCACTGCTGGCGCCGGCATTGTGCTTTTATTCTCTTATCTGGCCCCACCCACATCCTGCTGATTGGTCCATTTTACAGAGAGCCGATTGGTCTGTTTTACAGAGAGCTGATTGGTCCGTTTTGACAGGGTGCTGATGGGTGCGTTTACAATCCCTGAGCTAGACACAAAAGTTATCCACGTCCCCACTAGATTAGCTAGATACAGAGTGTGGACACAAAGGTTCTCCAAGTCCCCACCAGAGTAGCTAGATACAGAGTGCCGATTGGTGTATTTACAATCCCTTAGCTAGACATAAAGGTTCTCCAAGTCCCCACCAGAGTAGCTAGATACAGAGTGTCCATTGGTGCATTCACAAACCCTGAGCTAGACACAGGGTGCTGATTGGTGTGTTTACAAACCTTGAGCTAGATACAGAGTGCCAATTGGTGTATTTGCAATCCCTTAGCTAGACATAAAGGTTCTCCAAGTCCCCACCAGACTCAGGAGCCCAGCTGGCTTCACCCAGTGGATCCCCCACTGGGGCTGCAGGTGGAGCTGCCTGCCAGTCCTGCGCAGTGTGCCCGCACTTCTCAGCCCTTGGGCAATGGATGGGATGGGGCGCGGTGGAGCAGGGGGCGGCACTCATCCGGGAGGCTCAGGCATGGCAGGCTGCAGGTCCGGAGCCCTGCCTTGCAGGGAGGCAGCTACTGCCGGTGAGAAATCCAGTGCAGCGCCAGTAGGCCGGCACTGCTGGGGGACCCGGCGCACCCTCTGCAGCTGCTGGCCCGGGTGCTAAGCCCCTCACTGCCTGGGGCCGGTGGGGCAGCTGGCTGCCTGGGGTCTGCCAAGCCCACGCCCACGCAGAACTCTAGCTGGCCCGCAAGAGCTGGGCGCAGCCACTGTTCCTGCCTGTGCCTCTCCCTCCACACCTCCCCGCGGGCTGAGGGACCCGGCTCCAGCCTCGGCCATCCCAGGAAGGAGCTCCCACAGTGCAGCAGCAGGCTGAAGGGCTCCTCAAGGGCCGCCAGAATGGGTGCCGAGGCCGAGGAGGCATTGAGAGCGAGCGAGGGCTGCCAGCACGCTGTCACCTCTCATAAGGACCAAAGGTGATCACTTGGGCAGGGACTCAGAGCAGTGCCCGACAAGGAGAATATGTGCAATAGCTGTTGTGGGTGAACTTATGCAAAATAACAACAACTGACCATCTTGTCTATCCAGATGTGACTCGTGAAGGAAGGAAGGAAACTAAAGGCAGCCTGATGGTGGGGGGTAAGGTCCAGTACTCAAGGGGAGTCCTCTCTAGGTGGTTACCTTGGTTCTCCAGCTGGCACTGACTCAGGTAAGTTGTCCTTACCTCATCTTTGCGGCCCTGGAGAGGAAGCCTCAGGCAGTGAAAATGAAGGAGGAGGAAAACCAGAATTTCTTTCTCTCTGTGTGAAAGGCCTGTTTCTGGAGCCTCCCGTAGGAAAGAAAAATCTCTCCCAGAAGTTTTCCGTGGAAGGGGAGAACTGAGCTTTTACTGTTGGATGGAGATTCCCAGGCACTGCTCTTGACTCCAATGCTGGGTTGTTTATTTAGGTTAAAATGTATTCATTGTTCCTTTTAGTGCATTCCTTACCTTAAGTGCTTATTAACTTTCTAGGGAAATCTTATGGATTTGTTTAAAGATGATTTCAAAGTATTTTGAGTTCTTTTAAAGTACGCTTTTTGTTGTGTTTTAGAGGACAATAAGATTGTGTAACCCAAGGCTACTTGTTAGAGTTTAGTGAATATTAATGGGATAATACAAAAGTGAAGATCAAAGCCACCCAGTTTATAGTTTAGTTAGTGACTAGTCCATCTATGCGGACATTCTGCGGTTATCTGAGAAGAGGGAAAAGTTGCTGCTCAGAACCCAGGAACTGCAAAGGAAGCTGACTTCATCCTTTCTCTGCAGCCTAGGTCATAAGGACAGGGTCCCCAGTCTGGGGCTGTCTAGCCCCCACTGCCTGTTAGGTGGCTGATCAGCGTTGTCTTCCAGCTCTATCTCTGCGACTATTCTGTGAAATTTTACATATTGTATTTAAAATCAAAGCATATGATGTCTCCCCTGCTCTGCTGTAGGGTCTTTCCGTTGGCCTGGAATAGATAATATCCATTTGCATAGTCTGTGATGAAAGGGTTTGTTAAGCAAAATACCAATGTAAACAAGGCTTCAGAGAGGATGTTTCCAGTGCAAACACTTGGAAGCACTCATGAGTCAAGTGCAAATGGCTTACAAACTACAGATGTCTTAGCTGGGGAGTGTGTACTTACGGATGTCTACGTGCTTGCATTTCTATTTTTGCAATCCTTCCAGGTAGGTCCTATTATGATCCTCATTTAACAGAAGAAGAAACTAGGGGTCAGAGTGATTCAGTAGATCTTCTAAGGTCACATAGCCAGAAAACAGCAAAGCCACACCATGTTTTTAACAGCGAAGACAGAGTCTCAAGAAATGGTATCTGACGCATAAACAGTGAGAGCATGTCTGAGGCTGCAGGTAAGAGCGTATCCAACTGAGGTGACTGGCACACCTGTGGATGATTTTGCTCCCTAAGGAGAAGTCCACAGAGGAGCGTTGTCCAGGGTTTGTTCTGTTGCTCGACAATGTCTAGGTGGCTGTCCTTATGATCCTAGGGGTAGTTTCGAACATTGTTCCCTCACAGGACAATGTTGAAAGGCAGGAAGGAAGGCTGGCTACGAGCACCCTCCTTGTGTGTGTCTCATTTTTTAATCAGAGAGAAAAATCTCTCCCAGAAGTTTTCCTTGGAAGGTATTTTTCCCCAAACCAGGCTGGTCACAGACCCTTGCCCAGCTGCAGTGGAGATGGACAAGTGTCGGGGACTTGTGAGCTCAGCAATGGGAGGAGATGCTGCTGTCAGAGCAAGTGTGGAAGGATGGTTTTCCTAATCCAGCAGCCTTAACTCCCCGAGAACAGGGAGCTGTGAGGTCTCCTTCTGGGACGGTGTCTAAACCCTCAGCTTTGAGAACCTCTACAGTAAAGGCTACAGGTCTAGAATAAAGCTGTAAAACTGGGTGGGATGCCTTTGTACTCTTTTGAGGACTATTTATTATAACTCATTTTTAAACAAAGAAATGTTGAACTATTGGAACACTGAACCAAATTGGGAAAAAAATTTTAAAAACACCTTCCATCCGGTAAGAAGGTAAGTATAAATAACAGCTTGTGGTAACAAAGGCTAGCATGGACCACAAGTTGTGCTAAGAGCTTTGCCTACGTTACTCTCATTAATCTTCATAACAATGAGAAGAATACCTATTTTATTTTATTTTTTTGAGACAAGGGTCTCACTCTCTCACCCAGACTGGAGTGCAGTGGCGCAATCTCAGCTCACCACAACCTCTGCCTCCCAGGCTCAAGTGAGAATCCCCATTTTATAGCTGAGAAGACAGAGGCTTCAAGAGGGCATTTTGCCCATGACCCCGCGGCTAATACATCACACAGCCAGCCCTGAAGCACAGCACCTTGTGCCTCCCCTCCTGCGCTGCCTCTGGGTTGGTGGGTTAGGTTCCTTTCCCTGTTTGCTCTGATGAGAGAGGCCCTTTATCTGAGGACAACAAAGCAATCACTACTCCCCAGTCCCCTCAATAGTCCCTGGGGCTCTGTCCTTCTGGTCTCTTTCCTACCCAGCTCCTGGGTCCTGGGGATTCCGTCCTCTTTTGAGCTCTGCTGTGTTCCCTGCTGGTCACCTCTCTACTTCCTTGACCCCTGAAGGGCCACCTGCAGTACCACCCTGCACAGCATGTTCTGAAGGTCTGAGGTGATGGAGGACCATGGTCCCGACTGAATCCTCTGTTTGAGCCTCCTTCAGACCGTCAGCATTGGTTTTCCACTCCTTTGCAAAATAAAGAATATGTGGAAGTTTTGGAATCACAATTCCTCCTGATGGAATCACATTCTCAGATATTTTCTTCCCTAACCAGCCTTTATAATCAGAAATGCAACAGTGGGAAGATTCTTCTATTGTCCAAAGCCAGTCTCTAGGGTTGTGGGCTGGTCTTTTTGTTCTTGTTGTCTCTTGCACCTCATGGAGGAAATGAACAGCCCAGGAACCTGGGCACAAAGATACCATTCAACCTTGAAATTCTTCTCCACTCTGTACTGCCTGGGACGTCTTCTCCACTGGTGTGAAGACCTAGTATTTATTGTTTATTTCATTATGTAACATTTCATATGTAATGGAGGCTCCAGACTGAGCAGAAGCTGGGGTTACAGACGTGTCTGGGCATCTGATGAACTCACTGAGGCAAGCTCAGAGTCAGTGTAGGTTTGCATGGTCTTTATTTAGGAAAAGAGGACTGCAGGAACATGAAGTGGTGAGCTCAGCCAGTGATGTTTGTCCTGGAGACAGGTCCCTTGGCCCTGCACCAGGAATGTGAGTCTGAGCCTCTCACTGGAGAGTGAGGCTTCAGGTACAAGTGAAGGAGCAAGAGTCTGAAAGTCTTGAAGGCACAAGAAGCCCTCTGGGGTAGCCAAACATGACCCAAAGTGAGGGAAAGGACCATTCTTGTTTCTGCATGGGGCACAGCGTGGCTTTGGTGGATGCAATGTGCACAGTAGATACTCAATGACTATGCACTCATTGGAAAGAAGAGAGGGAGGAAAGGAAAGAAGGAAGGACACTTGAGGAATATAGAGCTCTGAGCATCACCTCAAGGACATGCAGCTTTGAGAGTCCCAAGACACTCCATCCGAGTCACACCCTCCTCAACTATCATACTGATCCAGGCCATGAAGGCCCTCGAGAAGTCCCGTGACAGCATTCATGAGCAGAGCGGTCTAAGAAGAATGTGAAGAATACCAGGTAGTGAAGACTGTAATTTCACGGAAACACCCCCCAGCCTCGCAGGAAGAACCAGGTGAGCCTTGTCCAGGGTGGGCGGAAGTAGGCTGTGGGACATGATTGTTTAGCTGTGAAGAGCACAGGGTATCTGACTGTGGGGCGATGGATTCAAAATCCACCCTGCTATCTGCTTGTGAAGCTTCAGCTGGGCACAGCTGCAGTCACTGAAGAGGTTGGCTTATTCTAAGTGCACGTGGGTGCCACATGGACTAGCAGTGGCTTCCACAGGAGCAGTGATTTTGATTCTGTCTGTACTTGGAGCCTGAGAAGCCTCCGAGGAGACTTCAACTACATGCTGTGCAGGGACAATTGTCTTCCTTGTGGCAACTTTTCAGTAATCATTGATTGATCAATTCATCACTATTGCTTACTTTGGTCTTATGAAACTGATAAGATACAGTTGTATTTCTACCTGTATAATTGGTTGTAAACTTTCAACCTTGATTGTAAACCAAAGGCATAGAGGTGTGGGGCTAAGAGGCAGGAACACGTGGCCTGGGTTGGAATCATACCTCTGTCTTTGGAAAATGGATTGAACCTCTCTGTGCCTCTGCTTCTTACTTTGCAGGATTCTCCTGAGGATTAAATGGGCTGGCATTCATAAAGCTCCTAAGACCCGCTTGGTGCTTGAACAGAAGTCAGATGTGCCAATTCGTGGTTTACATGGAATACCTCCATTCCTGCCTATCCTCCTGTCTCCACCTGCTGCCACTGGAGGGTTGCTTGGAGCTTTGCGAGAATCTTTACTTTCAGCCAGGGAGAAAGGAGAAGGCTGCCTAAGGCAGGGAGTGCTTGGGGGAGCATCCTGCAGGAATGCGCTCTGTGGACCTTGCTCAGTTCAGACCAACAGGTGTTCATTGCATTCCAGGCCTGTTTGCCTCCAGGAATGCACAGGTGAGTATTTCGTGGTCCCTTCTTCATTTCCTCCTGTGTAAATTCATGCGCATTTTCAGGTATCTTTGACAATGGAAATACTTCTGAGTAGTTTGCAGGCATATCACGAGGTGGGCTCAGTTCAGTCAGACTCCTTTCCTTATAACAGAACATCATGGAGGCGTGGGGATTATAACAGGGTGGCATGGAGGCGTGGGGATTATAACAGGGTGGCATGGAGGCATGGGGATTATAACAGGGCGGCATGGAGGCGTGGGGATTATAACAGGACGGCATGGAGGCGTGGGGATTATAATAGGATGGCATGGAGTCGTGGGGATTACAACAGGGTGGCATGGAGGCGTGGGGATTATAACAGGACGGCATGGAGGCGTGGGGATTATAACAGGGTGGCATGGAGGCGTGGGGATTATAACAGGGCGGCATGGAGGCGTGGGGATTATAACAGGGTGGCATGGAGGTGTGGGGATTATAACAGGGCGGCATGGAAGTGTGGGGATTATAACAGGGTGGCATGGAGGTGTGGGAATTATAACAGGGTGGCATAGAGGCGTGGGGATTATAACAGGGCACCATGGATGTATCGGGGATTTTGACTGGGAAGACAGCAGACATACTCATTTTGGAAGTGGGGACATTTGAGGGTCTCAACAAAAATGAGCAACACCAGGAGAAAGGGCTTTAGAAAAGGGCACAGAGGACTGGCAAAGTCAAATCACCTCTTTTCCAAAGCTCACAAAGGGTCCACCCTGAGCAGGGCATGGAAGGAGGAGACACTCTTTCTCCTCTTGGTCTCACTTTCTGATGGTGAATCCATGTTCTTGGGACCCAGAACTCTTAATAAAACAATCTACCTACTTTATGGATTCAATAATCTTTTGCTGTGTAGCCTAAGAAAATGACTCTCAGTCATTCACTCCAGCCTCTTGAGGGAGCTCCAGCCCCCAGTGTCCTTCCCCTGCCTGGTAGCTCCCTACCCTATCTCTCTCCAAAATGTCCTGTGTCAAGACCAAGGAGTCTCCCGGCTGGGGGTGCTGGTGAGAAGACGCAAGTCGTTAGGGGCTCTTGGGTCCTCACGGCTATACTAGTTGACATCACCCTCTTTCAGGGAGCTGGGGGTGGGAGAAGGGTTTGTGCTTTTTTAGCTCTTGGCCCTTTTATTGTGCATTAGTCCATTCTGCATTGCTATAAAGGAATACCTGAGGCTGGGTAATTTATAAAGAAAAGAAGCTTATTTGTCTCATGGTCTGCACCAGCATCTGCTTCTGGGGAGGCCTCAGGAAGCTTTCACTCATGGTAGAAGGTAAAGGAGGAGCAGGTGTGTCACACGGTGACAGAGGGAGCAAGAGAGCTCTCAGGCTCTTTTAAACAATCAACACTTGTGGGAGTGAATAGAGCGAGAACTCACTCATTCCTGTGGGGAGGGCACCAAGCCACTCATGAGGTACCCGCCCCTGTGACCCAAACACCTTCCAGCAGGGCCCACCTCCAATGTTGGGATCACATTACAACATGAGATTTGGAGGGGACAAGCGTCCAAACTATATTATGTAGATATATTTTTTCCCACATAGTGTGAAAGGATGGGTTAGTGTGAGTGAGTGGGCCTGGGCCACCTTTGATGTGAGGGAGCTCCCTCCAGCTCTGCTCTAGATCTTGGGAACAAATAAATGTGTATCTTCCTTTTGCTCCTCTATTCTGAAGAGAAATGAGCTCTGTTAGGGGCTGAATTGCATCGCCTCATGTCTCCCATCCAAATTCGTGTGCTACAGTCCCAATCCCCAGTACCTCAAAATGTGGCCTTATTTGGAGATAGGACCCTTAAAGAGGCAATTAGGTTAAAATTGGGGCAGTATGTTGGGTCCTATTCCAATCTGACTGGCGTCTTCATAAGAAAAGGAAATTTGGACGCACACAGAGATACCAGGGATTCTCACACAGAGGAAAGGCCGTGTGGAGACCCAGCAAGGAGGATGAGGGAGGCCCCAGGAGCACCGACACCTCCCGACACCTTGATCCTAGACTTCTTGACTACAGAACTGTGGGACTATACATGTCTGTTTAAGCACCCCAGGCCGTGGGACATTGTCATGATGGGCCTGAGCAGACAAATACAAGCACCATCCACCCTCCCCACTCCACCAAAGATGAGGATCAGCGCATGGGGTGAGAGGAAACGGACAGAAGTAAATCAGCTCCCAGTCCAGGCTCTGGCTCATTAGGTAGAGCCCCTGTGGCCCACGTATTGTCCCCATCTAAATCAGCTGGCTCAGGGGCTGGACCTGTGAGTAACAGACAGGGTGCATCTCTCCTTGCTATCTTCCTTGCCTTCTACCCCAGAGAGGGAGAACCTGCGGCTGATCCGGGTGAGTGGTCAAGGACCAGGATTTGGCCAAATATCTTTCCATTTCATCACACAGTTAACACTAATTGTCACTTATAACTTCACTGTCATGGGAAAATATGTTCTAAACTACCAACAAGAATTTACACGTGTTATTTTTGGATTGCAATGGGACTAGCAATATTTGTAGATGTCTTATCAACATTCAAATTGTATACACTTTTTTTTAACCAACATGTCGTTTAGTTCAATCTTTGCCCTAATGTAGGCCAATCTTTCCATAATTAGTTCTAATTGCTGTACTTGTCAGGTTGAGTAAATGGCTTCAGAGGATTTTTCATAGATAAGATATAGGCTGGGCCAGGTGCGGTGGCTCACGCCTGTAATCCCAGCACTTTGGGAGGCCAAGGCAGGTGGATCACGAGGTCAGGAGATCGAGACCATCCTGGCTAACACAGTGAAACCTCGTCTCTACTAAAAATACAAAAGAAAATTAGCCGGGTGTGGTGGTGGGTGCCTATAGTCCCAGCTGCTCAGGAGGCTGAGGCAGGAGAATGGTGTGAACCCAGGAGGCAGAGCTTGCAGTGAGCCTAGATAGCACCACTGCACTCCAGCCTGGGCGACAGAGTGAGACTCTGTCTCAAAAAAAATATATATATATATACATATTACATATACAGAGATGTATATATCTATATGTGTGTGTGTGTGTGTGTGTGTGTGTGTGTGTGTGTGTGTGTGTAGGCTGAAGAGGTCCTTTTTATGGTACTGTAATTGTCTAACAAACAAAACTGACAGAAAATTTTAGCATTTGGTATTTGAGATGCTGTCTCCTATTTGTAGAAAATACTCACTTTGAGGCATTGAAATGCTAGGTGTGTACAATGTTCCACTTAATGAATTTCCATGAAATATTTGTTTCTTTTGCAGCAGTCCTTAGTACCTTACAAAAGAGAATGATGCGCTATGCATTCTTTAAAAGTGCGTTAAACAAGTTCCACCAACATTATTTAAAGGCATTGTCTCAAATGATGTAGGTGAATATTTCCAACCAGATCATAGCTATCAAATCCTGCATGAGGTTTTATAAAAATGGTTTTAAAAACATTTTTGAAAGCTCACTCTGCCCCTAGCACTGAGCTAGGATGAATGAAGCTTGGTGCTTGCCCTTAAGGAAACCTACAATTTAGTAGATCTGATTCATAGTCACTAAAGAAATTCCCTTTAATGCTCATTATTTCTAGAAACGAAAGGAGATAATCATATAATAAAGTGCTAGGCCAAATGCTAGGCCTATAATCTAGTGTTCCATAAGTGTTAGCTATTATTGTCATTATTATAAAAAAGAGTCAAAGAAATACAACGGTATACTTTTTTGTCTTTTGTCTTGTTTTATCCGTTAGTCACCTTCAGGGCAATGCCTGTAAAAGTAATGTTAATGATGACAGAAGTCTATAATGCTTTCCCAAGTGTTTGGTGACTACAGTATCACCTTTTCTACAGAGGGATAAAAATAAACACTTCCCGTGGGTAACAACATGCTGATCTTCAAGCATTTTGCAATTCAGATGTTCCGTTTCACTCTCTTTAACAGCTCGGAGAATATTTCCATCTTACCTGGTTGTAGGACCCAGGTTTGAAGGTTTTACATGCCCCTTTACCCCCGTCGTCTTGCCAGCATTAGCTAAGCTGTTCACTGATTTTTTTTTTTTTTTTTTTTTTTACAGGAGTGAAGCCTCAGGATTCAAGACTTTTGGATGTTGTTTCACTTATAGTTTTTTCACTTTAGGGTAAAGCATTTACTGGGAAAAATAAACAATTGTAGCTCAAGGCTGAGGCCCAGATGAAGTGCGGGATCCCTGGCAAGAGTGTAGCCTCGTGTGCACGTGCCCTCCCTGTGCTGTTTTGGTGGGGAGGGCAGCTCACGGGGCTCATGGGAAAGGAAGCGAGCATGTTAGAGGTGGCTGCATTGTAAGAGTAAATTCCGTCTGATTTACAAAGTCCTCGAAGCAGCTCCCTGTGGCTCTGGCAGCTAACTGATCCAGCTAATGGACGGGGCGTGGCCTTGTGCCTGGCTTCTGATGTGCCCTCGCTGTAATCCCACCCCCCATCGTGGTCTCGCCACACTGGGCGGCCTCTCCCTGCTCGCTCCTCTCCTCTGCTTTCGTCTGCTGGGACTTCTCCCACGGCTGCACCACGTTAGGGCCTGCTGGGTGGCCGCATGGGACGCATTTTCCACCACAGATGGCCATGACTGAGGGCAGATGGGCCTCCTGAAGGTAGGTCCATCCCGACTGCAGTGGACACAGGGCTCCTGAGAAACTCAGTTGCTGAAAAGTGTCATTTTCCAATCAGCTTGCCTAGGTAAGCCCTGTCATGGAGTCAAAGATGCTGCTTGCCTTTTTCTTTAGCATATTTACTCCTTAATTAAATATGTAAATATGGCCTTTAGAAAATTCTGTAGGAGTAGGGATGTTTTTTATCCTTTTTTTTTTTTTTTTTTTTTTTTTTTTGAGACAGAGTCTCACTCTGTTGCCCAGGCTGGAGTGCAGTGGTGCAATCTCAGCTCACTGCAACCTCCGTCTCCTGGGTTCACGCCATTCTCCTGCCTCAGCCTCCTGAGTAGCTGGGACTACAGGTGCCCGCCAGCACGCCCGGCTAATTTTTTGTATTTTTAGTAGAGATGGGGTTTCACCGTGTTAGCCAGGATGGTCTTGAACTCCTGACCTCGTGATCTGCCCGCCTTGGCCTCCCAAAGTGCTGGGATTACAGGCGTGAGCCACCAAGCCCGGCCTTTTTTTTTTTTTTTTTTTTTTTTTTTTTTTTTTTTTTGAGACAGATTCTTGCTGTGTTGCCCAGGCTGGAATGCAGTGGCTTGATCTTGGCTCACTGCAACTTCTGCCTCTCAGGTTCAAGCGATTCTTCTGCCTCAGCCTCCTGAGTAGTGAGTAGCTGGGATTACAGGCGCCCACCACCACGACTGGCTAATTTTTGTACTTTTAATAGAGACGGGGTTTCACCATGTTGGCCAGGCTGGTCTTGAACACCTGACCTCAGGTGATCCACCCACCTCGGCTTCCCAAACTGTTGGGATTACAGGCATGAGCTACCATGCCCGGCCTTTTATCTTTTATGCAGGGGAAGGATCCATTTATTTAACAAGGGACACAGACCAAATCTCAGCTTGTGGGTCACAGGGAGGCGAAGACAGACACGTGGAAGGACAGAATTTCACAGGAAGGATCTTTCAAAAAACCTCAACCAGATAGAAGGACAAATCTGGAGGTGTTCAGGCCTCATCCCTACATGGGCAGGCAGAGCTGGCTGCGGGTACAGTGGGGAGCAGAAAAATGGACTTGCAGTAGGAAACCCCCTTGGGCTGAGGGCAGGACGCCTGGTCCTGGTCTAAGGACTGCAGAGTTAGGAGTAGCCTGGGTAAAATAGAGAGGGTGGGCGGACCTCCAGGGCCTCCAGGTTGTCATTTCCTCAGGAAGCCCCAGCTGCTGGTGACTGGGCTGTCTCCTCTTGTGGCTCCACACACGTGTCCTTCTCGAAGTCATTGTGGGTGGTCACTGTGTCAGTCTGCTGGGGCTTCCCCTGTGCCTCCTGGGTCTCATTACCAAAAAGTAGCCCAGCTCTGGCACAGAGTGGACACTCAGCGAATATTCATGAGGGTGATGGAGGGGAGCAGAGGAAAAAGGGGGAAAGATGGAAAAAGGAGGAGGGGACAGAAAGGAGTGAAAAACAATAGAAGGAAGGAGAGATGTGAGAGAGGATGTGAGGAGAGGATGGAGGGATGGGGGAGGAAGGAAGCGGGAAGGGACGGAGTAGGAGGGAGGGAAGTAAGCAGGCTCACTATTGCACCCTGCAAAACTCTTCTCTATTGTAAAACAAACATCAGAATTGGAGACAGTCAATCATTTGCAAAATAATACATTTGTAAAATGGTAAGAAAATGATGCAGTCTGAAAGTATGGTTTTTGGATCAAGTAATCCCACAGTGAGTGTAATCACTTCATTACCCATATATTATTTCATACTTAGATAAAAATCACATGTATGTGTGTTCTAATGTCACCTTTATCCTATTTATACTTGTGAATCTACAGAAAGTTGGCTGTTGAGGGTCATACTACTAGAATGGATTACGGCAAATCTTAATTTAAGCAGTCCCAATTTTGAGTTAGTGTACAAGATAGAAAACAAGCTATCTGAATAGTACCGTCTTTAGAGTGTTACAGTTAAGCACTGACTCCGGTGGCACGGTTTGCCTGCCGTCAGCCCACTTCCAGTGCTGGCCCCAGAATCCTGGGGCTGCCCCTCTGTTGTTCTTTGTTAGCAGTACGGTGCTAGGAGTATTTGAGAAGCTTGGAATCTTAAGAGGGTCTCCGATATCCCCACTCAGATTTTTATCAGGGCCAATATTTGTCTCTGTACTATGTAGAACTTTAAGAGGAGAAAGGTGATATTTTACAAATTCTATAGGTTGCTTTTTAAGAGCTCTTCACATGCCTACTGAATGTTTAAAAATAAATGGTCTTTGTCACAGATGTTGCAAAATGATCATTGTAATTGGTCAAATGTATTACAAGGTCTGCGGAAAAGGTCAATTTCTTGGGCATAAAGCTGCTGTTTGTATGTGGACTGATTTAAGCCATAGGAAGTCTATTTTCAGAAGCAGTTTTCTATGAGTAGCTTTGAGGAGGAAAGGGTTTGAGGTCTGGACAGTGCAAATGAGGAATTACTGAAGGGTAAGTCATTTTCCTGGGAAGCCCTTTTTACCCAGTCCAAGGAAACCAACATCTTTGCTGAGGAAATGTGTTTTGTTCCCTGTTATTCCAATTCCTGGCCCTCCGGGAATCTCTTTGGCAGAACCCCCTGGGGACCCAGTGGTGGGGGTGGAGTGAGGACTGGGGGGTGTCTGGTTCCATTTTATCCCCTGAATTCAGGCCCTTGAGCTGTTGTATAATGTTACTAACAATACTTTGTGTTTATGTAACAGTGAACAGCTTACAAGGTACCTTAATATATATTAGAATCAGAGTTTTAGACCTGAAAGGAATATCAGGAATCCTCTAATCTTAGGGATAAAAGAATATCAAGGATCCTCATTCCTTTCATTTTGGTCCTTCCAATGACCCCTCAAGGTAGGAAGAGCCGGCTATTTAGGTAATTCAGGGTATGCTGAAATTACAGATGAAGAAACAGAGACTTGGACAACAGGAGCATCTTGTCTGAGCCACATGACTTGTAAGCAACAAAACCAGGCCTCGAAGGTAGTTGCTCTGGGCCCAAAATCTTGCTGCCCACAGGCCACTTCCCTGCCCAGAAATATTGCCACAGTCCTGGCTGTCCACAGCCTCCTGCCCACCCTTAGGGCAGCTGCAGAAGTTCCCTGCAAATTAAGGAAAATTTAACCAAAGACAACTGGATGGAGGATTTTAACAAGAATTAATTACTGGAAGCTATTATTCATAACACAAAAGGGCAATTTTCCCTGCATGGTTGAGGCAAGGATAGTGGATTTTGCAATAGGCTTTGGAGAAGGAAACTGCAGGTTTCATCACTTGTCACCTTTGGCCCGCTCTCTTGCCACCTGCTGACTTCAAGAAAAATTTGCCTGAAGATGAGGATTAATGTGATGGCCGATTCCATTACTTCTGTACTTTTTGGATGAAATTTGATCATTCTGCTTCACATTCCTTCTCCTCACCTGCTCGGGAAAGCAAATTGAATTCTTTGAAAGAAAATTCAGTCCAGACCAGAACACACACAGAACCAGCCCCTCTTAAAACGTAAGGGGCTCATCTTAGTCACAAATACTTATCTTCTGGTTTGTTTACATTGCATGGTTTATTCCATTAAGGTCCAATTTCAGGTGCTCAGTGAAACCCAGATGGCTCGAGGCTGGCTGCCCTGAAGAATCTAACTACCCATAAGTAAACAATTTCTTAGACTAACTTCCTTAAGGATTTGCTTGGAGTTCCCTGGGAACTTGGCTGGCAGAGGGCTAGTACTAACCTCCAGAGCTGCGGGCTGTTCTTTCCTGAGTCAGCCATTCTGAGCTGGGCATCCATTTGCTAACCCAGCTTCTCAGCTGACGATGGGCTCTGTGCAGCCCAGGAAGGAGGCTCGTCCCTGCTTTAGGGCCTCCTTGAACCACTTCTTCCTGCTCCCAAGCACCTGGTGCAGGCTGCAGCTGCTTGGTAGCTGAGCAAATAAAATATCATCCAAATCACGGCATCCCCTACCCCCACATTTTAAAATTAGCTATTTGTCCCAGTTTTTTTCCCCTTAGGGACTTTTAATATGTATACAGTGCATAATTGACACTCTTTGCTGAATCAGGATTTGTAGCTAGAAGGGACTAATATATTTCATTTTGTAATTGAGCAAACTGAGGTGCAGAGAGGTTAAGTCACATGTCTGAGGCCCCCAAACCAGTGAATGCTGGAGCTGAGAGGGCAATCCCAATGTGACCTAGAGTTCAGGACCACTTATGCCCTCCGGATGTGGCCTCAGGCCCTCCTTCCTTCGAGGTCGAACTCCAGTTTCTCTCCTCCATGACTCTAGCCTACTGGAATCTTTCTCCATTTTGAACTTTTTGCACTTAAAGTTCAGGCCATACAAATGAACACTGAGGAGTTCTTGTGTTGTTTGAGGACACTGGTTTTCTCCTCCCAATGAATCTGTAAGGTCTATAGGGATTACAGCGTTCACTTCTTCTGTGTTCAGGGAATAGCAGAGTAAAGCTATATACACATCTAGTAAATGCAGATTGGTTGATTGTTGGTGTATGACCACCCATCTTGGCTGCCACTCCCAGTTTAACTCCAGAGGGATAATGGTGTGTTCTGTTGAGCCTGGTGGATGTGGTATATTCTGTGATCTGCTTGTTGGCAATCCCAATCTGTCTCCTCTGGATTACTCTCCACATTCAACTGCCATCCCTTTCTCCACCGCTTTCCATAATCAAGTGCTGCAGGTCCTCTTGACTGGCTTCTTGCTTCCTTGCTCCCTTCATTCTGTCTGAAGAGCTCTTCCCTTCATACTTGTCCTTTACCAGATGGCTCAGTGTCACCGCCTATGTAGGAAAATAGCATCGTTTACCTCTCTGCCCTACAGCACTGTGCATCTCCTGGGTCTAGAGCTTGCCTGCTTGTGTTCGGGTTATTTGTTTGCAAATCTCCCTCTCCACCAAGCCTGGGTGCCCCTAGAGAGCCAGGACCTGTCTGCTGTATCTTTGCACCTGTCTTGCCTCAGGGCCTGGCACGGAGCTCTGAACTGAAGTGCTTCAAAATATTTGTTGAAGGGAATGACTGACTTGGCATGCATTGTCAGACGAGGTAGCAGGAAGACAATGCACAGAGGGGCTGGCTAAGAATTCCTAACTGCGCCATAGCATGCTCTAAGCACTCATTGTCTGCAGACCATAGAACCTTGAGGAGCATGAGAAGTTTTCTTTTTCTTTTTTTTTTTTTTTTTAAGACAGAGTCTCGCTGTGTCACCCAGGCTGGAGTGCCGTGGTGCAATCTCAGCTCACTGCAACCTCCACCTCCCGAGTTCAAGCAATTCTCCTGCCTCAACCTCCTGAGTAGCTGGGATTATAGGTGTGTGCCACCACGCCCAGCTAATTTTTGTATTTTCAGTAGAGACGGGGTTTCGCCATGTTGTTCAGGTTGATCTCCAACTCCTGACCTCATGATCCGCCTGCCTCAGCCTCCCAAAGTGCTGGGATTACAGGCATGAGCCACCGTGCCTGGCCAAGAAGTTTTCTAAACTTCTAGAAGGCCCAGGCCCCATCCTTGGTAAAACTTTTCATCTACTGGGAAGACCTGAGTGTAGAGGTGAATTTATCCTGACGCTAATGGAACTTACACTTTAGGAACTCACTTGCCCAGACCCCTTCTAACATCTTATACTAAATTTTGGACTTACAATTTTATTTTCTTTTCCTTAAAAGAAAACATAAAATGTAGACCTTCAGACCTGTACACTGGCATCTGCACCTGGCCTCAGGATGCCTTTTGGCTCTTCCTCGGCAGAGGCACAGGAACACACGAGTCACTCTTCAGAGCTGAAGGCATGGGCTGGACAGTTCCAGAGCAGTTAATTCAGAGGTCTTACTGAGGACCCCGGGATTCTTTAGTGGATGAGATCCATTGTCCTTCTAGCCCATTATTCTCTCCTTCATAGTTACACCAAGGAATGCTTTAGGAGGAAGTAGAGCACTTACCCTCAATTGTATCTGCCTTAAAGACAGAATTACATATGAGAGGTGTCTTTAATTAAATAAATACACCATGCCCAGTGCTGTGGTTTGAATGTGTTCCCCAAAGTTCATGTGTTTGAAACTTAACTCCCAATGCAACAGGGTTGGGAGGTGGAACCTAATGGGAGGTGTTTAGGTCAGGAGGGCTCTGCCTTCATGAATAGATTAATGTTGTGATTGAGGGAATGGGTTCGTTATTGCAGGAGTGAGTTTGTTATAAAAGTGAGTTTGAGCCCCCTTTGCACTCTCTTGCTCTTGCCTTCTCTTGCCCAACCACCTCCCACTATAGGATAACATAGTAGAAAGCTCCTTGCCAGCAGATGCTGGTGCCATGCTCTTGAACTTCTCAGCCTCCTGAACTGTGAGCCAATAAATTCCTGTTCTGTATAAATTGCCCAGCCTTAGGTATTCTGTTACTGCAGCACCCATGAACTAAGATACATAGTGTGTTTAAATTGTGTTATATGCTTTTCAAAAATTGTTTATGTTTGTTACACCATTCTTTCTTTCCATGTGTCCTAGAAGGAGGATTGAGATAAGGGTCACCATCTGTATTAGTGGATGAAGAAGTTAAGTCTAATGTCAATCAGTCATTGAAGGCCACAGAGCAACCCAAGTCAGAGTTGAGGTAGAATTTGAATCTTGTCTAACTTACAGTTTGTCTTCTTCATGAGCTTCAGAGAGAACAAGCATTATAAATCATGTATTGAGAAAAGCACAGACTTTCTTTTTGCCAAAAAAGTGTTCCATTGTCAGAAGCATGGGGGCTGGAGGAAGTGATCAGAGTAGAAGGGGTCAAGACAAGGAAGAGTGTGTGTGTGTGCGCGTGTGTGCAGGGAAGTGTAGGTGGAGGTGTGTGTATGTGGGGAAGAGTGGGTGGTGTGTGCGTAGGTATGGGGAAGAGTGTGTGTGAAGGGAAAAGTGTGTTTGTGTGTGTACGTAGGGAAGAGTGTGTGTGTGTGTAGGGAAGACTGTGTTTGTGTGTGTGTAGGGAAGAGTGTGTGTGTGTCAGGAAGAAAGTGTGTGTGTGGCGGTGGAAGAGAGTGTTTGTGTGTGTAGGGAAGAGTGTGTGTGTGTAGGGAAGAGTGTGTGAGTGTGTAGGGGAGTGTGTGTGTATGTGTGTGTGTGTGTGCAGGGAAGAGTGTGTCAGGAAGAGTGTGTGTGTGTCAGGAAGAGAGTGTGTGTGTCGGGAAGAGAGTGTGTGTGTGGGGGGGGAAGAGTGTGTTTGTGCGTGTGTAGGGAAGAGTGTGTGTGTAGGGAAGAGTGTGTGTGTAGGGGGTGTAGGTGGTGGGTGTGTACGTAGGGAAGAATGGGTGGTGTGTGTGTAGGGAAGAGTGTGTGTGTAGGGAAGACTGTGTGTGTAGGGAAGAGTGGGTGTTTGTGTGTATAGCGAAGAGTGTGTGTGTGTTTAGAGAAGAGTGGGCGTGTGTGTAGGGAAGGTGAGTGGTGTGTGTGGGTGTATATGCAGGTAGGGGAGAGTGTGTGCTGCCTAAGAAGATATTCAGGTCAGAAGTCCACGGACCAGCATATATCAAGCCTACAAATGAAACAATGAGGGAAGGATGGATCCACAGTCATCTGAGGGCAATGGTGATTTGATTCATTGACACATTTGGTGTATTATTGTGAACACGGTCAATAGCATGGA
Source organism: Pongo pygmaeus (assembly GCF_028885625.2). Classification (NCBI taxonomy): domain Eukaryota; kingdom Metazoa; phylum Chordata; class Mammalia; order Primates; family Hominidae; genus Pongo; species Pongo pygmaeus. The sequence goes on from NC_072387.2 coordinate 27,980,615, forward strand.
TTGAAAGAGGCAGCTGTAGCTTAGACATTTTTAGAATGTAACACCTATTTAATATTTTGTTTCCTAATTTAGTGCCCCCTCTCCAAAGAAACTAAAACGCTTCCCCTAACTTCGTGCCAAGGTTGCTATGTGAAACAAAAGTAGTGCAAAGCTGCTCTTCCCCGAGGCCCCCATGTGACTGTATCTGAGGCTATTCAAAAGCCCATGCCTGCATTTTCCTAGTGAATTCCAAGCATGTCAGAAACATTTCCTAATTAATCTTCACAATCTACTCATGAAATAAATGGCAGTGCTTGGTATGAGTTGAGTGTCACACATGGAACCAAGCAACGGCAATACTGGACGTTTTAGTTTTCCACTGCACATATGTACCCCACCAAGGCATAAGACAGAACTAGGTCTCCTGTCTGCAGACAGACGAGTATCAGCAGCTTCTTTCCTATGGTCATTTTACATTTTGAACGTCATGAAATAGTCGTTTGTGGTAATTATTTCTTCAGCCTAGGTCTATTTAATTTAACGTTGCTTGGGAAAAAAATGATAATAAAATCCCAAAAGATACCGATAAGTTCTGCGTCCCGATATGTCTTTATGACGACGTAGGGTGACAAATTAGGCAAGTTACGTCATTGGCTAGAACCACAATCAGAACCCCAGCCACAGAGCTTTCTGAGCACTTTGCTTGGTTTGTAGCCATTGGTCTACATCCATTCTGTAATGCTCAAGTGTCTGGTTTCATACATAGCTATGTGATCCTCACATTTTCACAAATAGGTGGACATCTTTGCATTCCAATACCAGACAAAAACTAGTGCTGTGAACGCTCTGTGGGAGCTGTGGCTGACACAGCCTGAGAGTCTAAGACGGGGAGCAAGGGAGACAATGTGGCCCTGCCATTCTGGGTGAACACGGTGGTGCCATTTTTAGGTACAAGGGGGTCTGAGGGTGGAACAAAAAGCCTGGAACCACAGAAGGTGAGCATGGAGATAGCAGTTGAACCAGATGGATTAGGGAGATGAAAAAGGGAGAAAGATGAGAGGTAGAGGATTAGCAGGAAAGAAGTGTCAACTCCAGAAGAGAAGCCTTGGGTTTTGTGGAATGTGCTCCATGTAAAAAATAACTGCATTTTGATGTCTCTCCCAGGCTTTTCATAGTTAAGACAGCTGCAGAGGAAGAGAAAACTCCAGGGCCCTAAACAGAAGAAGTGTTTTCAGAAGATGTGTGACTCACATGAAAAGTCCCTGGAGGGTGATCTGCACACTGTCCTTTTTATGATATCACGCACAACTCCACTAACCTGGCCAGGCCACCAACCAGATTCTGTCTCTCTTGTAGCACTTTCTGGGAAGCATTAAACTCCTTGCAGAGGCACTGTTATGAGCCAGCGTAGAGCAAACACATGGGCTGGCACTGTAAGGTGTCACGTTCCTCTTATGAACGTGTAGTTAGTCCAGGTTATGCCTCTTGATATTGGAGCACAGCTAAGTGTGTGGGTGTACATGTGGGCACACCACACATACACACACACACACAGTGCACATGCCTGAGATAGGTTAGAAAATGTGAAAGTTTAGCTTTGTCCCCGGGTGTCGTTAAAGTATTTAATCTGAGGCAATGCACGTTTACAAACAAAAGGACTGTCACTTTGATGCCTGAATACAGAAAGCTGTGCTTGTCGGCCACCAAATAGCTCCATTTCCGTACAGTTAATCTTCAGAGCGTCTGTTCACGTTAACTCTGGTTTGTACTTTGTAGAGACTTGCTTTTGCTGTTTGGACAGGTGAAAGCATCCACTGCACAATTATGTTAAAATAATAACTTGTCTGTTGTCTGTGTGAGGAGAGAAGCATTGAAGCCTGTATCAGTTATCTTTAATGTCTATTTTGATGGCTTTTTATTTATGGAATATCGGTGCGTTTTGATCTGCAAGGCCTCTCAGTTGTTTTTGGAGGAGAGGGCTTTAGATACAAATGAGTGATGGGCACAGCCACGGACAGCCCATCCTAAATTAAATATTCCCTGCTGGATCTTGCCATTTTATTTTTAAAAAAGTGAAATTAGCATGAGTTCATTTAATATCTTGCACTGTCCAAGCCAGAAATAATACCATAATCCTAAGGGATCGCCCTTGTTTAATGCTCCTATTTAAGCCTTCAAACAGCTCTTTAAATACATGTGTCTTTATCTTTGCTTTTTACTTTCTTTCATGTTTCTCTAGGCATTTGACTTTGGAGTCTGTCTAAGTCACACTGCTGTTTTTCTAAATTATCCTTAAAGCTGACCTCTTTTGGGAAGTCCTTGCAGGGCTAACGGTCAAACAGCATTCCTATATTTATCCTGGGCACTGAGGGAATTCATTTTCCTTTTTTTATTCTGGGCAAGGGGGACCAGATGAAAGTGGGCATCTGGTCTGTCTTTTATCTAAAATGTAAAATATGCTTTTTGAAACACCATATTGAAACCATCCGCACAATGTTGAGGGGACAGCTGGGGGTCCAGATCATTTGCCTGTCATGGTTCTCTGTTTATTAGGAAGCACTGCAGCTCCTGGAGCAGCCCTACCTCACTTGAGGATCCAGCAGTTGAAGCTGAGTTTTGATATATGTTACATAATGAAGCCCATGGAAGGTGCTCTGAGCATAAAATCTTACGAAAAAAATTTCTCTGAGATCTTTTCCCTATTTCCTATTTCTAGTGATGTAGTTAGATGTATTTACAACTTTTGAGCCTGTTGCAATTTTGGTATTGGTTACACCTAAGGTAGGCTCCAGTCAAAATTATAACATTGGCAAAGAGTCTCCTTGGAGACTTTTCTCCAGGTGCTCAGATCTTGTTTAGATGTACCTGGGACCCCACCGCCTTCCCCACTGGGCCAGACATTGTCCTGGACCCTGTAGTTCCCATCCGCTTCCCATCCCTCAGTAGGGATCTTGTCTGTTCATTCATTCATCCTTTCATTGAACAAATGTTGAGAGGCTGCTAAGAACCAGGCCTTCCAATCAGCCCTGGGGATACAAAGGGGGCATGCAGTGGCTGCTCTCAGGGATCTTACAATGTGTGTGCAAGTAACAGAAGCAATGAATTAATGATGCTGCATTAGGTCAGGTGAGGGAGGTAGGAGGAGGGGGAGGGAACCACCTAATGGGGAGGCGTCTCTGGGAAGTGAGGAGCCTGCCTGCAAGAATCCAGAAGGAAACCAGTGTGACTGGGGAAGAGGATGGACTCCACGGATCTTGGCCACCTTCTGAAGATATCTCAGCAGTTGCACTTGACTCTTTTTGTTTCATCTTCAGGGTACCATTTTAAGGAATACTTAGTTTATTGATTGCTAAGAGTCATAAGGTAACTTAGACTTCTTACGAATATATTCAATGTTCAGAAAAGTCTATTTTTATTACCAGCAACCACAGTTTCAACATTTCATCTGATCTTTTTCAGTATATAACAATTTCCTTTGACTTTATGTTGATGTCATTTCTTAGCTTGCCAAAGTTTTAGAATTTTTAGGATTTTTTTCAGTTTCTCAAGTAGCACATCAACTTTCCTTTATTTCCAAGACTTGATAGCAAAATTCACTTGGATGTGGTATTTGTTGTTGCTGTTATTGTTTCTTTCTAGGTCATTCCTTACTTTACTCATCTTCAGCATTCCGTAAGTTGGTCATTTCAATGATTTTCAGTGAATTGGTCTGATCCCACATCTCTCTTCTAAACTTACTTTCATTATGTTTTTATTTTAAATTGTTCTTTTTACATATGTTTACTTCTTACGAAACTTCCATTATACTTTGGAGTTTGGATGAATGTAAATTCCAAATAAATGTACTGATTTCTCCTCTTCCCTTATTGATCTCCAGCATCCTTCTCTAAATATTTATTGAAGGTCCATTCTGTGCCTTGCATAATGATAGGCTCTGGGAATAGAAAGAAGAAACAAAATCTTTGTCCTATAAACATATGGACACCAAGTAATGGAGTTTATCTGCAGTCTCTTATTCTGTTAGGCAAAATTTTACTTCAGTGAATTTAGTTTCTTACGCCATAGAAATGTATGATGCACCTACCATTTCTTAGGATCAGCCCAGCTGTAGGAAGTGATATTAGCTTTTAATTTTCTCACAAAGACATACAAGGCTTCACCAAGACTTTGGCTTAACTTTCTTTTCTCTCTTTCTTTTTTCTTTCTTTCTTTCTTTTTTCACTAACTAGCTTTTAAGTCTGGTATTGATAGCACTTGACTGTGTTATTCTGATTTTTGAAAACCTAAAACTTACCTTCTTAAAATTTACTAGCTTATTCCCTACTTCTTTTTTTGTCTTCTCAAAAAGGAAAAAGAAGAAAAGAATCCTCACAACATGGCTACTACCTGGTGTGCATTTTCCAGGATGGTTCCTGGGACTTCGGTGTTTGGCAACCCATGGCATGGTCACCAAAAACTTGCCTATTTAAACAGTCTACAGTTGTTCCACAGTGAGCAGGTCTACGCAAACCTACCTCCAAAGTCCGAGGAAGCCAAGAGGCTGAAGGAAGAGGTTGACACATCCATTTTCTCAGAAAGAAACATTTAATAGGGACTTAGGAACAGAAGCCAGGGTCTCGAGTGGTGGCCAGACAGGATGATGGATCCCTGTGCCATCACCCCCACAAGACCCAGGGCTTATACACGAGAGCGACCCCTCAGGGAAAGGTGAGTGCTGTATGAATCTGCCTAATGGTAGGATTTATGGTCAAGGTTTTTTTGTTTGTTTGTTTTTTGTTTTTGTTTTTGTTTTTGTTTAGATGGAGTCTCGCTCTTGTCACCCAGGCTGGAGTGCAGAGGTGTGATATCGGCTCACTGCAACCTCTGCCTCCCAGGTTCAAGTGATTCTCCTGCCTCAGCCCCCTGAATAGCTGGGCCATCACGTGCCCACCATCACGCCCAGCTAATTTTGTATTTTTAGTAGAGATGGGGTTTCACCATGTTGGCCAGAATGGCCTTGAGCTCCTGACCTCAGGTGATCCACTTGCCTTGGCCTCCCAAACTGCTGGGATTACAGGCGTGAGCCACCGCGCCTGGCCGGTCAACGTTCTTTTGTTGACCTAAGGGCAGGATTGATGGTGACAGTAGATAAAGTAGAAATCTTAGAGGCATTCCTGGAACAGGGATTAATCAGTAGCCAACATGGTGGATCAGATCCAAGGGGGGGCTTTAGGCTCCACAGTGATGCTTTGCATATTCAAGCTCGGTGCTGCACAAACTGACCAATAAGACAGCCAATAAAACATTACAGATGTTGAATTTGTTTTATTTCCTGTGCCAGTCAAGGTTCAGGGTAGAATGCAGAATCTACTTGAGATATCTTAAGCATAAATGACTGTATTTTAATGAATTAAGTGAAGTGCTCACACAATTGTTGGAAAGGCTGGAGAAGCAAGTTCCAGTCTAGAACTCTGAAAATAATGCCCAGGTGCCAGAGAGTCTGGCACTGACCCCTGGGCCTGTAAGATTCAGGAACACACCTTTAAGGCTGAGATCCATAGATAGATTGGGAAGGCCCTATTGCTGGGGCTACAGTGGCCTCCCTATACCCACGAAGCTGGAGACGGACTTTCTGAAGCAGAATGAGGTCCCTGTCTCACCTGTAACTGCCTTTTATTACCCTGGAAGCTGGAGATGGGGCAGTGGAGCACAGCCACAGGAAGAAACGTCATATTCCTAAGACCTTGTTGTCAGCAGATAAGAAGCCAAAGGGCACCAATCTCTCCTCTACCTGGCTTTCCCCTTTAAAATGTCAGTGACTTTTAATATCCTCAGGATCTTTAGCAGAAAAGAAGTCTAGGACATGTAGTTTTTAGCCTCTCAGGGTCTACAGTGCAGGAAGGCACCCTAGAAAGGGTTGAGAATGAATGCTGAGTGCCAATTAATTACATGCAACACATTTACAGAAGGGCAGATAGTGGGATGTGCCGCTGAATACTATACGATGGGCAGCTAGGTGAAATATCTCCTATAAGGAGAAGGCCTCCTGGAGTTTATTTTACTGGAATCTCCTGCCATTAGGGCAACCAACCCTCCCTGCCTGTGAAATAAGGCACGGAAATAAGAACTTTCAGGGAAATTCCAGTTAAGGCTAGTCCTGTGTAGAGAAGAGAGGGAAAGTAAGGTGTGCACTAAGTCCCAGGAAATTTAAGAGAGCTGAAGTTTACCCTAATTCTCCCCATGTCAAAGCGAGTGGAGTCCATACTGGTGATACAAGCAGTAGGTAGGAATCTGGACTCAAATCCTTACTCACATATAATTCACATGGCATTATGTAAGTTGGGAAGCACGAGCAAACTAGATACTTGAGAACATTGTGATGTTAGATGTCATATATCATTAATGAAGTCAGCATAGATTCCTTAGGCCACACCGTCTATGTGAAAGCCTTTGGAGCGAGGCTGCCATCAGGTGACATTGTTCTAGGTTCAATGGGAAGGAGTGTATCAATCTGTTCTCATGCCTCAATGAAGAAATACCCCAAACTGGGTAATTTATAAAGAAAAAGGTTGAATTGACTCACAGTTCTGCATGGCTGGGGAGGCCTCAGCAAACTTACAATCATGGTGCAGGCATCTCTCTTCACAGGGCAGCAGGAGAGAGAATGGGTGCAAGAAGGGGAAATACTGGATGCTTATAAAACCATCAGATCTTGTGAAACTCACTCACTATCATGAGAACAGCATGGGGGAACTGCTCCCATGACCCCATTGCCTCCACCTGGTCCCATCACTGACATGTGGGGATTATGTGAATTATAGTTCAAGGTGAGATTTGGGTGGGGACACAGAGCCAAACTATATCATTCTACCCCTGGCCCCTCCCAAATCTCATGTCCTCACATTTCAAAACACAATCATGCCTTTCCAACAGTCCTCAAAGTGTTAGTCTTAACTCATTCCAGCATTAACCGAAAAGTCCAAGTTCAAAGTCTCATCTGAGACAAGGTAAGTCTCTTCTGTCTAGGAGCCTGTAAAATCAAAAGCAAGTTAGTTACTTCCTAGATACAATAGGAGTACAGGCATTGGGTAAATACAGCCATTCCAAATGGGAGAAGTTGGCCAAAATGAAGGCCCCAGGCAAGTTTGAAATCCAATAGGGCAGTCATTAAACCTTGAAGTTCCAAAATGATCTCCTTGGACTTCATGTCTCACATCCAGCTCATGCTGATGCAAGAAGTGAGCTTCCACAGCCTTGGGCAGTTCCACCTCTGTGGCTTTGCAGGGTACAGCTCCCCTCCCAAGCTGCTTTCATGGGCTGGCTTTGAGTGTCTGCTGCTTTTCCAGGTACACAGTGCAAACTGTCAGTGAATGTACCATTCTTGGGTCTGGAAAATGGTGGCCTTCCTCTCCTAGCTCCACTAGGCAGTTACCCCATTGGTACTCTGTGTGGGGGCTCCAACAGCACTGCCCTAGCAGAAGTTCTCCATGAGGGAGAAAACTTCTACCTGGACATCCAGGCATTTCCATACATCCTCTGAAATCTAGGTGGGGGCTCTCAAACCTCAGTTTTTGACTTCTGTGCACCCACAGGCTCAACACCATGTGGAAGCCACCAAGATTTGGGGCTTGCGCTCTCTGAAACAATGGCCTGAGCTATACCTTGGCCCCTTTTAGCCACACTGTAGCTGAAGTAGCTGGGACACAGGGCACTATGTCCTGAAGCTGCATAGATCAGGAGGACGCTGGGCCCTGCTCTCAAAACCATTTTTTCCTCCTAGGCCTCCAGGCCTGTGATGGTAGGGGCTGCCTTGGAAGTGTCTGACATATCCTGGAGACATTTTCCTTATTGTATTGGTGATTAACATTCAGCTCCTCGTTACTTATACAAATTTCTGTAGCAGGCTTGAATTTTTCCCTAGAAAATGGATTTTTCTTTTTCATTGCATTGTCAAGCTGCAAATTTTCCAAACTTTGAAGCTCTGCTTCCTGTTGAACTCTTTGCCACTTAGAAATTTCTTCTGCCAGACGCCCTAAATCATCTCTGTCAAGTTCAAAGTCCCACAGATCTCTCAGGCAGGGGCAAAATGTCACCAGTCTCTTTGCTAAGACATACCAAGAGTGACCTTTACTCCAGTTACCAACAAGTTTCTCATCTTCATCTGAGACCACCTCAGCCTGATCTTCATTGTCTGGATCACTATCAAAGCTATTCAAGTCTCTAGGAAGTTCCAAACTTTCCCACATTTTCCTATTTTCTTCTGATCCCTCCAAAATGTTCCCACCTCTGCGTGTTACCCAGTTCAAAACTCATTTCCACATTTTTGGTTATCTTTACAGCAGAACTCCACTCTTGGTACCAATTTACTGTATTAGTCTATTGTCACACTGCTATGAATACCCAAGACTGAGTATTTCAGTTTCAATTTATAAAGAAAAGAGGTTTAATTGACTCCCAGTTCCACAAGCTGGGGAGGCCTCAGGAAACTTACAATCATGGTGGAATGCACCTCTTCACAGGGTGGCAGGAGAGAGAATGAGTGCAAGCAGGGGAAATGTCAGATGCTTATAAAACCATCAGATCTCATGAGACTTACTCAGTATCATGAGAACAGCGTGGGGAAACCACCCCCATGATTTGATTACCTCCACCTGGTCCTGCCCTTGACATGTGAGGATTATGGGGATTACAATTCAAGGTGAGATTTGGGTGGGGACACAGAGTCAAACCATATCAAGGAGGTACCAACTGTGTGAGGGGCCACAGTGAGCCAGGGTTTGAAGAGACCCAGGACCTCATCAGGATCAAGTGTTCACTGCAGGCTGGGAGACCAGGATGGGCCTTGTTGATTCAGAAGACTAGACAAGTAATGCATTTTCTTCTTGCTGTTTCGGCATTGGATAGAGACTGGCTGCAATTTATCATTCACCAGAACAATTTTTGCATAGAGATTTGTAAGAGAACCCTTGCTTTGGTTTCAATGAGGCCTTCTGGCCTCAAGAATCTGAAGAGATTTTGCGGTTTGGTTTTATTTTCATAGAAATACCAAAAAAACCCTCTGGAATACAAACTAATTCTGCATTTTAGGTTTGTCATATAGCTTCTGACAACCACAAAGTGCTCAAGCATTTAAACTTATGTTAACTAAATGAGCAAGGATTTCTTCCAATTCAAAGAAACCTGTGAGCGTGGCAGGGATTCTGTGTGGTGTTGCTTGCCTACTGTTGGCCACATGCTTCTTTTTAGCTATAAGGATTGAGAGTATGAGTCACCTATAATTTTATGCTTCTTGAAAGCTTTCCTGAGAAGTTATCTTCAGAAATCTTCTTTCGAATTCTGTATCAGACTTTTATTGCGTTTATATATTAATGTTAAAAGTGCCTTGTACATGGCTGCGCCAACTGGATTGGGAGTCTTTTTCCAAAAGGGCTTAAATATCTGATGAAAACTGTATTTTCTTGGGAAACAAAGAAAAAATGAGTGCTTGGTACTTCCTCAGAACTTTGTTTGGGTGTGAATTTTTGTTTTTAACTCCCTGTACTCTCATTCCCAATGGGCATGACTTTTTTTTTTTTTGAGGATTTTTTTAAGGTTTTAATTACTATTTTCTCACATGACTCTGCTCCCCACCTCATATAATTATACTATTTGTTGGAACCTAAAGACGTTGAAACATTACAGGGAATGTAAACCCACTTTGCTGGTCTATAGCTTTGGAGTGCTTCCTCCTGCTACTCAAAAACCTGTTGAGCTCCTGGTGGCTGTACTGGAGTGAGCCTCCTGTCTTGGTTGTCAACATCTGTGGCTGTCAGCCCACAGTAACCTTTGAAGAGTACCTTGGTGGCCACTCAGGCACTTCCTGATCAGGTTCAGAGTGACCCAGAACCGGGATTATTCCAACCCACACTGGTGCAGCCATGCAAATTCTGAGTGGAATCCTTAGGGTGTTGACCCAGTGGCTGTGGTCAGAATCTGTACAAGACTTTCTGCAAAGACACATTTCTTGGCTTCAGTTCTATAGACTCCAGTCAGCCAGGGGAGAGGGGACTCATGACCTCTGCAGTCATGACACCATGAGGAATGTATATTTCAATCTGCAGTTTGCAGCTCACTTCAGATTTATGCACTGTAGGACATACGGACACATCCTACTCTGGCTGTGTACTCATTGACTCCTAGCTAAATGCCAGACATGACAGGAGATGGTAGCATTTTCTCACATGTGCCACTTCACATTCAGTGGGACTATTGGGGCCAGTGGGGCCAGTGGAGCCTGGCCCTGGTATGTATTATATTTAAGCTCCTTGGATGATTCTGGGCAGCTGGATTTGGAACATCTGACCTACAGGATTTTAAAATTTGAGCATTCCAAGTAAACTGTGGTATCCCCTACCCCTCAGACTGGGCCAGTGATGACCAGGGTCATTCGGAGGACTCACAGGCCCGAAACGCCTTACAGTGCTTGATGGTCTTCCTGAGGCAGGCCGGAGGCATCCAGCCAGCATAATGCAAATGCTGAGCTCTGAGAAGTGACATCGCATGTGGTGTTGGTAGGGGAAAGCCTGCCCAGTAGAGGTGAACCACCATTACTGATGTTACTGATGCCTATAGACCGCTGTCCTCCACCCCCGGGGTGGTGCTGGGCACTGGGTGGATTTGGCCTTACAGAGATCCCAAGATGAATGGAAAACAGAGGGAGGAAAAAAAGACTTGTGTGCGTTGTAATTTCCTTCTTGAAAGCAAAATTCTGCACCTTAAATAATTTGCACACACACACTGAGTATGCCTGTGTGTAACAGCAGACTTTAATCCAACTTGGCTCTGCCCGGTGGAGGGCAGAAGAGAACAGGAGTGTAGGGATCCTCAGCTGTCCACCCACCTCTGCTAGCAAGCATCGCAGCCAACGGTTACTCCTTCGATGACAAGGAAGGTGACTACTGACGGGGACAGCCACGGTCTTAGACTTGCAAGTCGATACTTCTGGTGGAAAAGGAATCCTGGGCCCGCAGAGCCCGCGGCATGCACTCTGCTATTCCAGAACATGGTTTTGAACTGAAAGCAGTTTTATGGGTTGCAATCAATGAGTAGGACAGAAACTTCCTATTACTCAGAGGAATATGATCACATAAGTGGTCCCAAGTCAGCAGACGGAGGGGCAGATGGGTACTCAGAGGACAGAGAGGACAGAGGTTGGCTGAAAAGTCAAGTCCTTTGGAGCCCTTTCTATATTGTAAAAAACAACAACCTTTCCCTGACCACATCATAAATGTTCACAGGAAAAACAGAACAGTTTTTTTTTTTAACAGAATGTTTAAAAAGTATGCTACTTTAAGATAAAAAGGTCAGCTCTAGGCAGAATAGTAAACTACGGTTGCTCTGATTTTATTCAGTAAATGGATTACTTTGAAAACATCATTGCTGTGTCAAAATAGATGTTTAAAAAATATGCAGTTGATTTTACAAACCTCTCTCATGGATTCTTCCCCTTTCCCTGCTGCAGCTCACCTTCGCCCCATGAGGCTGCATGCCTGCCCTGAGCCTGAGATGACAGCCTTGGCCTCCACCATCCCCATCTGACCATCTCTGGCACATCCTCCAGGCTGACTCTCATGACACTTGCTAGAGGACACCTTCACCTTCTCCCTCTGTCAAAATCAGGTGCACAGATCTCAGTAGTTTCCACCTGCAGCACGTTTCTCATGCCTCTGCCGTAAGGGAGGATTGCATCGCATGGTAATTCATTTTGTTGTTTACTGCGCTGGAGAATCTAGCAATCAGACATTTGTCTCATGGGTCTTTGTGCTCCTAGGGCCCTGCAAAGCCTCTAAAGCATGCAGGCACTTTGCAAAGGCTTCCTGCTGAATGAAAGGAGGCGCTCCCACGAGTCACACTGCACAGACAGTGGGGAGCAGCATCACCTTCCTCCTCGGATATGTGGAGGGTTTCAGGTGTGAGAGGACAGTACCTGGAAGAGAGTGTGTTGGATGGCTTCCCCAGTGAGAACACATGGCCCTACTGTCACTCAGCTCCCAGTAAATAGTAAGTGCTCACAGATGTTTTTTGAGCATGAAAACCTTAAAATATGCATTGTAGGAACTACTGACTATTTTTGGAGGAGGAGACCAGGTCCCAAAGGGAGATGAGACTTACCAGGTGTCACCCAGCGGTTCTGGGACCACGTGAGGCTCCTGCTCTGGTTCCCAGCTATGAGCTCAGCTTTTACCTCCCCTGGGAGGTTCTGTGGTTGAGGACAGACTGTGGAAACCCTGAAGGTAGTTGGTACATAGCCACAGGCTTCTGTGTTTCTGGGTTTACTTCTTAAAGAAAGTCAATCTTGATGCCCATTGCAAACGAGCCGAGTGCTGCAGTCCTGTGAGTGGGAGCTGGAGGGGAGCTGCTGCCTGGGCACACTGCCTTCCAAGTCACCTGTCTCGCAAATAACACACAAAATTCCCAAGGACCTCAAGTCCTGTGAAGCAGCGAGCGCATCTGCATAAGGGCTTCCATCTGTCACTGTCAACTCCAGAATTCACATCGATTTTGCTGTTTCTAACATAAACTGTGACTATTGCTGTGGTTTGAGGGTTTGTAACAAGCAATAAAATACAAGTGGACGTTCAATTTACTTAAAGCTTATACATGTCAGCACCTAACCAAATAAAAAAGAGGAGGAAAAATAAACTGACAACGATTAATATCCCTAATGATTTGTTTTGCTTATTTTCTAAAGTAGAAACTTGATCCCTTCTGTTTAAAATAGGCAGAGACATGATACCAGGAAGCACGAAAGCAATTTAGCTTCTGTCCTTACTTGTTCTTCTGCCATAGTTGGGAAATTTTTTATTTTCTGTGGAATTAAATGTGCAAATACTAATTTTCACTAAATAAGAAAAATGTAAATGAGGTTGTGAATATGTCAGTAAGAGATGAACATGTCTAATGTAATAATGATTCTTTTTTGTTTGTTTGTTTTTTGAGACAGAGTCTCTCTCACTCTGTTGCCCAGGCTGGAGTGCAGTGGCATGATCTCAGCTCACTGCAACCTCTGCCTCCCATGTTCAAGGGATTCTCCTGCCTCAGCTTCCTGAATAGCTGGGATTACAGGTGTGTGCCAACATACCTGGCTAATTTTTGTATTTTTAGTAGAGATGGGGATTCACCATATTGGCCAGGCTGTTCTTGAACTCCTGACCTCAAGTGATCCACCCACCTCAGCCTCCCAAAGTGCTGCAATTACAGGTGCGAGCCACCCCACCTTGCTTAATGATGATTCTCTATCTAAACTAACACACTAACAATGTAGTGGGTGGTGAAATCTGGATTTTCTAGCATCTAGAGACGTAAGCTGGGAAGTCCTTCAATAGCTCACTCTATTCCCTGTGAAAGAAGTCATTAAAACATGTTTAATGTTGGCAAATTTTGCTTCCTCTTGTTTGGGCAAATCAAGAATGATAACAGATTTGGAGACCAACAGGGCCTTTGAGAACTGGTCGTGAGACAATCAAGCCCTTGCTTTTAGATGGGCGCTTTTTTGGTTAATATTTGGCACTGGCAGGTTCTTCTAAGATCTCAGCATGCTATCCTCCACATTATTTCTTTTCTTCTCACACTGTGTTTGAGACCAAAGTGATTTCAGGCATCATTTGCCCTTTTTGGAGCTTCTCCGGATGGATGACTTGGACACTTGTGGGACATGTTGTAATTTGCCCCAGGAACTCCAGCTGCCCCACAAAAGCAGGCTAGAAGATACTGCCAATTAAATGGTGCCACAATGTTACAAATGCAACTTTGAGTGGCAGATTTGGGCTGCAAAGGAATTAGCAGTCAAGATATAAAGAGAGGCAGAGTGGATTGTGTCAAACTCGTACTAGCTCATGAACCACACCAGCAGGCACTGGCTGGAAAGGGGAACTTGGTGGTAAAGAGGGTAAAGAGTGCCTGTGTTCTTTTGTGGTGGGGAACAATGGTCAGTTAGTTGCTTCCATGGGGGGCTTGAAATGAACAAGGTGAGAAGGCAAGCCAGGTTCCTCCGTGACACACAAGGCTAAGGGGCCTTCATCTCTGCCTGTGAGGCCCTGGGAGTTGGCTTCTTCCTTATCCAAAGGAAACAGTAAGATCTCGTTCTGTATTATTACTGGCTCATGAAAACTGCTGAGTAAACACAGGTTGTTGAAAAATAACATGTTAATTTTAAAATGCTTGCTATGTTCTCAAGTGGGGTATTAGCAAATTGTGGACCATGGCTGAATGCAGCCTGACACTGCTTTTCACATAAAGCTGTACTGGAGTACAACCCTGCTCGTTTGTTTACATGTTGTGTGGCTTCTTTTCCTATAACAGTGGAGTGATGGGGATGGTATAGCTTCCAAAGACTAAACTATTTACTATCTGGCTCTGTTCTGGGAAAGTTGCTTATATTGGCTCTAGAGTAGCCTTGTCCAGTAGAAATACAATGTGGGTAACCTGGTGGGTCTTGACTGATTTGTTTCGATGGAGGAGGTAGACATCTGTCATTTGCTGTATGGGAGTAGAGACTCTGGGCTCACCCTGAACCTCAGAGAGGTCACATGGTAGCTAATATCTGAGTCTTACGTCCTTCAGTTGTAAGATTGGAATCGTAGTTATATTCTACCTACATCAGAGATAGTTGTGGGAATCAATAAAATTAATATGATAATACATTGTAAGCCAGAGGCCCAGGGAAATAAAGGTATCACAGTAGCTTTCAAGAATGAGGATCCATCCGGTGCATGAAAGACTGATGGGCTTTTGTCTTCTGTCCACATTTGGGTCCAGTGTTCCGTAAAAAGTATCCCCTAAAGGTGATCCCAGTGATATGAAAGTGAGTAGCTTTCACTGCAAAAACACACCAAAATATAAAGACCAATGACACTATGAAGAAACTACATCAACTAATGTGCAAAATAACCAACTAGCATCATGATGACAGAATCAAATTCACACATAACAATATTAACCTTCAATGTAAATAAACTAAATAGCCTCAATTAAAAGACACAGACTGTCAAATTGATAACGAGTCAAGACCCATCAGTGTGCTGTATTCAGGAGACCCATCTCATGTGCAAAGACACACAAAGGCTCAAAATAAAGGGATGAAGGATATACCCAAAGGATTATAAATTATACTACTATAAAGACACATGCACATGTATGTTTATTGCAGCACCATTTACAATAGCAAAGACTTGGAACCAACCCAAATTCCCATCAGTGATAGACTGGATAAAGAAAATGTGCACGTATACACCATGGAATACTATGCAGCCATAAAAAAGAATGAGTTCATGTCCTTTTCAGGGACATGGATGAAGCTGGAAGCAACATTCTCAGCAAACCAACACAGGAACAGAAAATCAAACACTGCATGTTCTCACTCATAAGTGAGATTTGAACAATGAGAACACATGGACACCGGGAGGGGAACATCACACACCCAGGCCGGCTAGAGGTCGGGGGCAAGGGGAGAGAGAGCATTAGGACAAATACCTAATGCATGCAGGGCTTAAAACCTAGATGATGGATTGATAGGTGTAGCAAACCACCATGGCACATGTGTACCTATGTAACAAAGCTGCACATTCTGCACATGTATCCCAGAACTTAAAGTAAAATAAATAAAAAAAGAGAAAGTGAGTGGCTTTCCCAGTGGGTTACAATATAATATTTAGGAATTTCTCTTAACTGTAAAGAGAAAAAAGTATAACAAGAGATAAACAATTTTAATAAAGAAGGGCTAAGAAGGCATAGCTTAAGAAAATGATTTTATTCTGAATTTTTTAAACTTTGAGCTTCTGGATGTTCTGTCCCAGAAAAACAAGCCTCTGCATTACAGAAGGATGGGTTCAGAGAGTGCACCGTGCCTCTGGTGTCAGAATGTTGCAACCTGGGCTCCTGTGAAAAGCCTGTGTGTTTTGTCATGAAGGCAGGAGGCCTTATACAATCCTACCAGTACTCTTGTTAGATTTGGGAGATGCAGGCAATCTGTATTTAGTGTGAAGTCTGATTACCTATTGAACAAAGAAAAAAAAATTGGAAACAATTGCTTTGGAAAGCACAGAAAATACCTATTTTCTTGCCAGAGTTTTTATCTGAAAGTGGAAAAAACAGGGTTTAGAATGTCTATTTTGGAATCAAGGATGCTTTTAGCACTGATATCTTCTATTTAACAGGAGATTCTGATTTTTAAACATTTGTTCTGCTGGATCTCAGAGATCTGCTGGTGTTGGAAGGATATTAGCCATAAAAACATTTTAACAGGTCCTGTTATTTAGTAATGAAATAGTAGAGGTCATACGCAGCATTCACTTAGAAATATTTTTTTAAATAGATCATGGGGAGACAACTCGATGATTCATTTTAAGTCTGGAAGTTTGAAATTTAGGAAACTCCTTGAGGAAGGTTGTTGACGCCACTAGTGTTGTGGCCATAAAGATACATAACGAGGTTCTTATTTGTCAGAGACCATGGAAATATGGATTTACCCGAAGGAGGGATAGGAACTAGATGATTTCTCAAGTACCTTTCAATACTTAAATTTTAGAATGTTCAAGAAAATAGAAGAAACTCCATTTGTTGCATTTATTGGGATGATGGTTTGTCTCTTTTCATCCTTCCTGCTCCTTCTTTTCAGGCTGTGGTGGGGGTCTTTTCATTTTAAATATACCTATTGTATTAGTCCATTTTCATGCTTCTGATAAAGACATACTTGAGACTGAGCAATTTACAAAAGAAAGAGGTTTAATTGGACTCACAGTCCAATTTATGTCCAATTTATGTGGCTGGGGAGGTCTCACAATCATGGTGGAAGGCAAGGAGGAGCAAGTGACATCTTACATGGATGGTGGCAGGCAAAGAGAGCTTGTGCATGGAAACTCCAGTTTTTAAAAACCATCAGATCCCAGTGAGACACATTCACTATCACAAGAACAGCAAGGGAAAGACCGGCCCATAATTCAATCATCTCCCCTCAGGTCCCTCCCACAACACATGGGAATTATGGGAGCTACAAGATGAGATTAGGGTGGGGACACAGCCAAACCATATCATTCCACCCCAGACCCTCCCAAATCTCATATCTTCATGTTTTAAAACCAATCATGCCTCCCCAACAGTCTCCTAATGTCTCAACTCATTTCAGCATTAACTCAAAAGTTCACAGTCTAAAGTCTAGTCAGAGACAAGAAAATTCCCTTCCACCTATGAGCCTGTAAAACAAAAGCAATGTTAGTTACCTCCTGGATACAATGGGGGTACAGACATTGGGTAAATATGCCATTCCAAATAGGAGAAATTGGCCAAAACAAAGGGGCTATTGGCCCCATGCAGTCCAAAATCCAGTGGGGCAGTCAAATCTTAAAACTCCAAAATGATCTCCTTTGACTCCATGTCACATATCCAGGTCACACTGATGCAAGAGGAAGGTTCCCATAGTCTTGGGCAGCTCTGCCCCTGTGGCTTTGCTGGGTACGGCCTCCCTCCTGGCTGCCTTCACAGGCTGGCATTGAGTGTCTACAGCTTTTCCAGGTGCACAGTGCAAGCTGTCAGTGGATCTACCATTCTGGGGTCTGGAGGATGGTGGCCCTCTTCTCACAGCTCCACTAGGTGGTGCCCCCATAGGAACTCTGTGTGAGGGTTCCCACCCCACATTTCCTTTCTGCACTGCCCTAGCAGAGGTTCTCCATGAGGACCTGGCCCCTACAGCAAACTTCTGCTGGGCATCCAGGCGTTTCCATACATCTTGTGAAATCTAAGTGGAGGTTCCCAAACCAATACTTGATTTCTATTCACTAGCAGTCTCAATAACACGTGGAAGGTGTGAAGGCTTGAGGCTCACACTCTCTAAAGCCATGGCCTGAGCTCTATGTTGGCCCCTTTTAGACATGGCTGAAGTGGCTGGGACACAGGGCATCAAGTCTCTAAACTGCACACAGCAGAGGGACCCTGGGCCCAGCCCACGAAACCATTTTTTCCTCCTAAACCTCCAGGCTTGTGATGGGACAGGCTGCTGCAAAGGTCTCTGACATGCCCTGGAGAAATTTTCCCCATAGTCTTGGTGAATCACTTTGGCTCCTTGTTCCTTATGCAAATTTATGCAGCCAGCTTGAATTTCTCCTCAGAAGAAGGGATTTTATTTTCTGTCACATTGTCAGGCTGTAAATTTTTCAAACTTTTATGCTGTTTCCATTTTAAAACCGAATGCCTTTAACAGCACCCAAGTCATCTCTTGAATGTTTAGCTGCTTACAAATTTCTTCTGCCAGATACCCTAAATCATTTCTCTCAAGTTCAAAGTTCCACAGATATCTAGCATGGGGGCAAAATGCTGCCAGTCTCTTTGCTAAAACATTACAAGAGTTGCCTTTGCTCCAGTTCCTGACAAATACCTCATCTCCGTTTGAGACCACCTCAGCTTGGATTTCATTGTCCATATCGTTATCAGCATTTTGTCAAAGCCATTCAGTAAGTATCTAGGGAGTTTCCTAACTTTTCCACATTTTCCTATCTTCTTCTGAGCCCTCCAAACTGTTCCAACCTCTGCCTGTTACCCAGTTCCAAAGTCACTTCCACATTTTCGGGTATCTTTTCAGCAGTGCCCCATTCTACTGGTACCAATTTACTGTATTCGTCTGTTTTCACGCTGCTGTTAAAGACATGCCCAAGACTGGGACATTTACAAAACAAAGAAGTTTAACTGGACTCACAGTTTTACATGGCTGGGGAGGCCTCACAATCATAGTGACTTGCAAAAAGGAGCAAGTCACATCTTACGTGGATGGCAGCAGGCAAAGAGAGCTTGTGCATGGAAATTTCCATTTTAAAAAACCATCAGATCTTGTGAGATCCATTCACTATCACAAGAACGGCATGAGAAAGACCCACCCCATGATTCAATCATCTCCCACTGGGTCCCTCTCACAACACGTGAAAATTATGGGAGCTACAAGATGAGATTTGTTGGGACACAGAGCCAAACCATATCACCTATGTATATTCCTCATAACATTCTCCTTATGAGTGTCCATTTTTGTCCATTAATAGCATCTTTTAGCATTGGGGCACACTTCATCCTTCAGAGACAGTTTGGCTTTTTTTTTTTTTTTTTTTTAAGACAAGGTCTTGCTCTGTTGCCCAGGCTGGAGTGCAGTGGCGTGCTCCCAGCTCATTGCAACCTTGACCTCTCCAGGTTCAGGTGATCCTCCCATCTCAGCCTCCTGAGTAGCTGGGACTACAGGCGCATGCCACCACACCCAGCTAATTTTTCTATTTTTAATAGAGATGGAGATTCACCATGTTTCCCAGACTGGTCTCCAACTCCTGGGCTCAAGACATCCACCCATCTCAGACTCCCAAAGTGCTAGGATTACAGGTATGTGCCACCACGCCAGGCCAGTTTGGCTTCTTAATTCTCTGCAATCACTTCTTTGAGTATTCACTTTTCAGTCCCTTTCAGGACTAGCTCCCTTTGCCCTTTGCTACTTTTTCCTTCTTATCTTTTATTTCCTTGAGGGTAGGTTGTACGGTAGAGGCAGTATATAAATTACCTGTTACTTATTAGCTGTGTAATTTAGAAAATGTTACCTAACTGAACTTCAGTTTTATTCTTTGCAAAATGTGAATAATCACATTCACTTTACAGAGATTTAAGAAATAAAATGATTTAAAGGTAGTCAGCACTTGGTACATTTATTGAAAACATTTAAACATGGATGTATGGGCGACATGGTAAGCATTTGACAACTTTCTTTAGATGATTGGTTGGGTTGATAAATCACACTTTTTTTTTTTTTTTTTTTTGACAGAGTCTTGCTCTGTCACCCAGGCTGGAGTGCAGTGGCATGATCTTGGCTCATTGCAGCCTCTGCCTCCCGGGTTCATGCAGTTCTCCTGCCTCAGCCTCCCGAGTAGCTGGGATTACAGGTGCCCATCACCACACCCAGCTAATTTTTGTAGTTTTAGTAGAGAGGAGGTTTCTCCATGTTGGCCAGGCTGGTCTCGAACTCCTGACCTCAAGCCATCCACCAGCCTTGGCCTCCCAAAGTGCTGGGATTACAGGTGTGAGCCACCACACCCAGCCGGTACTTCCTGTTTTTAAAAGGCCACTTTGTGGTGTCTCACGGACAGGGAATCAAACTCTCAGTTAATGTTCTGCTCTATTTTCCTCTGTAATTTCACGTTACCACCACGTGGGTCAGCAGGTAAAGGAGTCTCTTAGTCTTAACCTTGATTCCAAAACAGGAGAAATATAGCATACGTAATTTAAACAATTTAAATCCTGAATTGCCAATATAAAATGCTAAGTGTTAGACAGCACCATGCTAGCTTTGACAAACTATAAAAATAGATGAAATTTCTAAGAAAAGAGACTTTCTCCGTGACCATCCCCTGCCAGCTATGAATTTTCCTGGTTGGCATGAATTGTGCTTGAGAGGTGATATGCCTCAGAAGCTTTTCCAGCAGAAAAAGTTGTAGATTGCAACCAAAACAATGACTCTCCACAACTAATGTGTTCTAAGTGGCTGATGGCTTCAGACATTGTACTTGTTCATGTTGACCAGGATTGGAGTGCTGATGGAGGTAGGGCAGAGGGCTAGGGTTGCAAAATTCTCTGGTCTAGCTTTTAACATAACTGAAACTGCTTAGTGAATTATTCCATTTGCATTCCATTTGCTGACTTAAGAATGACCACAGAGGCTATAGGCAAAAGAAAGGATCTGGCACCAAACTACTCACTTGGCAAATTATCTTGACACCAGTGCACACTATACTGAATATCTTAGACTTTACAATAGAGAGAAAAATCTACAAATTTATGTATATGTGGGAAAACCTTCACTTAACAATCTTATCTTTATTTTTTTTCTTTTTCTTAAATAATTTCAACTTTTATTTTAGATTCAGGAGGCACATGTGCAGGTTTGTTACAATGGTGTATTGCATGACACTGAGGTTTGGGGTATGAATGATCCCGTCACCCAGGTAGTGAGCATGGAACTTGATAGGTAGTTTTTTTGCCCTTTCCCTCCTCCCCTTCTTTCCACTCTGGTAGCGCCCGTATCTATTATTTCCATCTTTATGTCCATATGTACCCAATGCTTAGCTCTCATTTATAAGTGAGAATATGTGGTATTTGGTTTTCTGTTCCTGCATTAATTCCTTTAGGATAATGACCTCCAGTTCCGTAATGTTGCTGCAGAGGACATGATTTCATTCTTTTTTCTGGCTGTGTAGTATTCCATGGTGTATATGGACCACATTTTCTTTATTCAACCCACTGTTGATGGACAGCTAGGTTGATCCCATGTCTTTGCTATTGTGAATAGTGCTGCAATAAACATACTGGTGCAGGTGTCTTTTTTGTAGAGTGATTTATTTTCCTTTTGGTATATACCCAATAGTGAAATTGCTCAGTCAAATGGTAGTTCTTTTCTTAGTTCTTTGATAAATCTCCAAATTGCTTTCCAAAGTGACTGAAGTAATTTACATTCCTACTAGCAGTGTATAAGCATTCCTTTTTCTCTGCAGGCTCACCAGCATTTGTTATTTTTTTGTCTTAAAAAAATCTTATCTTTAAAGTCATCAGAAAAAATAGTGGAGAAAGCCTTTATTTATTAATTTAACAAACATTTGTTGAGCTTCTATTATGTAGAAAATACCTGCAAGTGCTGGCCGGGCACAGTGGCTCATGCCTGTAATCCCAGCACTTTGGGAGGCCGAAGCGGGTGGATTACCTGAGGTCAGGAGCTCGAGACCAGCCTGGCCAATATGGTGAAACCCCATCTCTACTAAAAATACAAAAATTAGCCAGGCATGGTGGTGGGCACCTGTAGTCCCAGCTACTCGGGAGGCTGAGGCAGGAAAATGGCGTGAACCCAGGAGGCGGAGCTTGCAGTGAGCCGAGATTGTGCCAGTGCACTCCAGCCTGAGCGAAACCCCATCATAAAAAAAAAGAAAAAGAAAAAAAAAGAAAATATCTGCAAGTGCTAAAGATAAAAAGAAAAAATAGGCAGAGGAGTCTCTGCTCTTGAATAGTCAGCAGTCATCTGGAGAGACACAATTATGTTAATTTGATAAAGACCCCAATAGAGAAATACATAAGCTGTAATGGAAGCACATAGGAGAGACTCAAGGAGAAAGGGGCTGAGGTCTGGGAAGTCTTTCTCATGCCTTATTCAACATCACATATTGATACTGTGAGCACATGCTGGAAGTCTAATGTCAATGAGAAAGCCTTCAGGCATACATTAGCTCTTGTTTTCCATCATAACATTCATAATGGAAAGATGCGCCACATAAAAGCAGTGCCTAAAAGCTTTATGCTGTGGCACAGTCCTTCCTGAACATTAAAGGAATCAAGCAGGAGAGAAATAATGAATGCGAAGAATGTTTTAGTCCAGACTTCTGTATTCAATCATTAAATAAATAACGAGTGCATCCATATGCCAGGCACTCCTCTAAGACTAGGGATACAGGCGTTAACAAGACGATGTCCCTGCCTTAAGACAACTTTCATTTTTAACTGGGCAGGAACAGACAATACATCTATACAAAAATGTATAATGCAGTATAATTTCAGATATTGAGAAGTGCTATGGACAACCTAATATAGGGCCATGAGCTGGGGAGTGACTTAAGAGATGAATGGTGTCCGCTGTCACTTGGGTGGTCAAGGGTAGTGACGTTGAATGAGAACTAAATGATGCATCATGTCTAGAGTTCCTGAGAAGGGAATGGGCCTGGGATGTCTGAGTAATAGAAAGGATTCCAGTGTTTGCTAGAGCTGGGTGATCCAGGCAGGAGGGGAGACAGTGAGGCTAGGGAGGTAGATGGGGCGGCATCTGAAGACATGCCAGCCATCTCATAGCAGGGATGCCCATGCCAAAAATGGCTATGGGGAAATTGCCAATGGAGGCATATCTCACACTGAATATAAGAAGATTCATTATTAAAAAAACAAACTCTATATTTAAGGAATGTGGAAAAGCCTCAGACATAACTCATGCTTCTGTAATCATAAGAGAATTCAAACTAGTGAGAAATTCTCTACAGGAAAATTACATGGAAGACCTATCCCCACAGATCATCTTCTCCTCTCTATCAGAGGCTTTGTGATTGCACCCCATGATTGCAATCCATGTGAAGCACTTTCAGGCGTAGTTTAACACCTCCCAATCCTCAGGGACTTCACACAGGAGAGTAATCCTGGGAATGAAATGGGGGTGCAGCAAGATGTTAAACGCTGAATTCTGTGGTTTTAATCCAGGCCTGAGTGGTTTTTATAGATTCCTTTTATAGTTACCAGTTAATAGAGAAGAAGGCAGACACAGTCATCTAGGGGTAAGAAGGACCTGGGGCTGATTAACAAATGTCCCATGAATCTTTCTGGAATGTTCTTGCTGAACAGCATCTTCTTTCTAAGAAAGCAGAACTTTGGAAGACGAGGTTATCAGAGCCAATGAACTGAGTCCATAAGAAGTGGTCTGCTGAGACTCAATGGTGGTTTGTCTGCCTGCATACATCCCTCACCACATACACCAAACACTGACTAGAACCACTTCTGCGTATCAAGCACAGTGCACAATCTGCATTAACAAGATTTTACCATTGCATTGTCTTCATTAACATGACGTTGCTGTTGCTGGAAGCCTCACCTAGGCGAATAGCTTTATTGTTTATTACAGGAACTTCCAGAACAACCATCAACTCTTCCCTAGAAAATGTTCCCCTCAACTCCAAACCTTTGTCTTGCTGCTTCCACCAATCATAAACTATTTGGTTATAATCCTTATCCATTCCTAATCAACCACCTGTACTGAAAGAGCAACCTTAAACCACCTTCAAAATGTCAATGAAATCTGACCTTGCTTTTCTCTTTCTGAGACAGTTCTGAAGCCCTGATGGGGTGGTGTCCTCCCCTGCAGTGGTAAGCAATGAACTAGGCCCTGTTGTATCACTAGATTGTACTGATGCTATCTGGGGATGGTACTGGCATGCCAGAATTTGGGGGAGGCGGAATATACCAAGACAAATGGGACAGAGCCTGGGAGCCTTCATCTTGGTGCTTGAGACAGACTAAAAACATAACAAAATCAAGAGGATGAAAAGACAAGCCACACACTGGGAGAAAATATTTGCAAAATTCATGCCTCATAAAAGACTGGTATCAAAATATACAAGCAATTCTCAAAACTCAACAAGTAGAAAGCAAACAACTCAATTAAAAAGTGGGCAAAAGATCTGAACAAATACCTCACCAAAGAAGATACACAGATGGCAAATAAGCATAGGAAAATGTGCTCCACACCATAGATCATTAGGGAACTGCAAATTAAAATAAGGAGATGCCACTACACACCTATTAGAATGACCAACATCAAAAACACTGAGAGCACCAAATGCTGGCAACAACAGAAACTCTCATTCTTTGTTGGGGGGAATGCAAAAATTGTGTAGCCACTTTTAAAGACAGTTTGGCAGTTTCTTTCAAAACTAAACACACTCTTACTGCTATAGATTGAATGTGTCCCCCAGAATTGATACATGGAAACCTAACTCCCCAAGGTGATGGTGTTGGGATGTGATTAGGTCATGAGGGTGAGACTCATTGATGAAGGCTTCATTATAAAAGGGGGTCTAAATCCTAAACAAAAAGAACAAAGCTGGAGGCATCATGCTACCCAACTTCCAACTATATTACAAGGCTGCAGTAACCAAAACAGTATGGTACTGGCACCCAAATAGACACACAGACCAATGGAACAGAATAGAGATCTCAGAAATCAGACCACACATCTACAAACATTTGATCTTTGGCAAACCTCACAAAAACAAGAAATGCAGAAAGGATACCCTATTTAATAAATGGTGCTGGGAATACTGGCTAGCCATGTGCAAAAAATTGAAACTAAATCCCGGCCGGGCACAATGGCTTACGCCTGTAATCCCAGCACTTTGGGAGGCCGAGGTGGGCGGATCACGAGGTCAGGAGATAGAGACCATCCTGGCTAACATAGTGAAACGCCGTCTGTAGTAAAAATACAAAAAAAAAAAAAAAAATTAGTCCGGTGTGGTGGCAGGTGCCTGTAGTCCCAGCTACTCAGGAGGCTGAGGCAGGAGAATGGCGTGAACCTGGGAGGTGGAGCTTGCAGTGAGCCGAGATTGTGCCACTGCAGTCCAGCCTGGGCAATAGAGTGAGACTCCATCACACACACAAAAAAAAATTGAAACTAAATCCCTTCCTTATACAAAAATTAACTCAAGATGGATTAAAGACTTAAATGTAAAACCAAAAACTATAAAAACCCTAGAAGAAAATCTGGGCAATGCAATTTAAGACATAGGCATGGGAAAATATTTCATGACAAAAACATCAATGTGTTTGCAATGGCAACACAAGCAAAATTGACAAATGGGACCTAATTAAATTAAAGAGCTTCTGCACAGCAAAAGAAACTGTTATCAGAGTGAACAGATAACCTATGGAATGGGAGAAAATTTTTGCAATATATCCATCTGGCAAAGGTCTAACATACAGAATCTACAAGGAACTTAAATAAATTTACAAGAAAAAAACAAACAACCCCATCAAAAAGTGGGCAAAGGACATGAACAGACTCTTCTCAAAAGAAGACATTTATGTGGCCAACAAATATCTGATAAAAAGCTCAACATCACTGATCATTAGAGAAATGCAAATCAAAACCACAATGATATACCATCTCACATCCGTCAGAATGGTGATTATTAAAGTCAAGAAACAACAGATGCTGGTGAGGTTGGGGAGAAATAGGAACACTTTTACACTGTTGGTGGGAATGTAAATTAGTTCAACCACTGTGGAAGACAGTGTGGCGATTCCTCAAAGACCTAGAGGCAGAAATATCATCTGACCCAGCATTCCCATTACTGGGTATATACCCAAAGGAATATAAATCATTTTGTTATAAAGATACATGCATGCGTATGTTCACTGCAGCACTATACACAATAACAAGGACATGGAATCAACCCAAATCCCCATCAATGATAGACTGGATAAAGAAAATATGGCACATATACACCATGGAATACTATACAGCCATAAAAAGGAACGAGATCGTGTCCTTTGAAGGTACATGGATGAAGCTGGAAACCTTTATCCTCAGCAAACTAACAAGGAACAGAAAACCAAACACTGCATGTTCTCACTCATAAGTGGAAGCTGAACAATGAGAATACATGGACACAGGGAGGGGAACATCACAAACCGGGGCCTGTTCGGGGGCTGGAGGAGGGAGAGCATCAGGATAAATAGTTAATGCATGTGGAGCTTAAAACCTAGGTGATGGGTTGATAGGTGCAGCAAACCACCATGGCACACGTTTACCTATGTAACAAACCTGCACATCCTACACATGTATCTAGGAACTTAAAATAAAATAAAATTAAATATATGAAAAAGAAAAAAAGCTGATAAAATAGTTGATCTCAAAAATAAACAATTATTTATATTTTAAAATGATTTCAATGTAAAATAATAAACATTTCAAAGTAAACATAAAAAAGGCTCATCCTTTTGATATGAGCTAGGAAGCAGGCCCTCACCAAACACCGAATCTGCCACACCTTGGACTTCTAGCTTCCAGAACTGTAAGAAATACATTTGTGTTGTTTAGAAGCCACCCGGTCTATGGTATTCTGTTTATAGCAGCCCAAACTGACTCAGGTGGACAATCATACTCATTGATGTTTATCCAAATCAGTTGAAAACTTATATCCACACAAAAACCTGCAGATGGATATTCAAGGCAGCTGTATTCACAATTGCTAAAGCTTGGAAGCAACCCAATAAGTCTTTCAGTAGGTGAATAGATAAATAAACTGTGGTATTATCAGGCAATGGAGTTCTACTCAGTGATAAACAGAACTGAGCTACATGAAGGAAATGTAAATGCATATTACTAAGTGAAAGAAGCCAATCTTAAAAGGCCAGAGGTAAATACTGTATAATTCTAAGTATGTAACATTCTGGAAAAGCTAAAACTATGGAGCCAGTAAAAAGATCAGTGGTGTCCAGGGGTTTGGAAGAGAGAGAGATGAGTAGGTGGAGAACAGAGGATTTTCAGGGCAGTGAAGCTATTCTACGTGACACTATCATGATAAACACATTACATCCTTACCCTAGTTGAAACCCATAGAAGGTACTACACCAAGAGTAAACTCTAATGTAAACTATGGACTTTAGTTAATAATAATGTATCAATATTGGCTCCTCAATTATAGCGAATATATCACACTAATGCAAGATATTAATCATGGGAAGAATTGGTGCTGGTGGTTGTTGAGGGGTCATGAGTGTATGGGAACTCTTTCTGCTTTCCGCTGAATATTTTTGTAAAGTAGAAACCTTTCAAAAATAAAATTTATAATTAACCCTCCCCAAATCCCAGATGATTAAAATCTGGTGAGATGAATCATTTGGTAGAGGTAGGCATCCAGTATAATGAGTCATATCTTAGCAGGCTGCTGACCTGGATGCTGGGGAGCGGAGTTATAAACTGCACAGGAGAGTCTCTGAGGAGGTTAGCAGAGCCCTGAAGAGTGAGAGTAGATTTAGCAGGTGGCAAGGGGCACAAGGGCATTGCAGGCAAATAAAGTCACATTTATGGATGCCCATGGTGTCCAAGTGGGGGTCTCCGGGGGTTCCAGTTCTGCTGCAGTGCAGGGTGCAAGGGAGGAAGATGAGTGGGGCCAAGTCATAAAGGGGATCTCTGCGATGCTCAGGAGGGAAGAGACCGCCTTTAGGAGAAGGGGCGGGACGTGGTCAGTGTGCATCTAGAACCATCACTCCTATTGCGGTGGAGAGGTGGTCATAAGGGCAAAGTGAGCGGTAGTAGGGCCGATGAGGATGCCGCTGGAGCAAACCAAGGATGGAGATTGTGCTGGATCCAGCTTGGTACCCATGATGCTTGGCGCAGTGCTAGAGGCTCTGTGCAAACCTGGATAGCATTCGCTGAATGCTTAGGGTGAGCAGTAGGACTGGCGTTTTCTATACTGGGACTTGAAACATCTTCTCTCCTGACCTCCTCAACCTTCTCCTCTACTACATCGAAAATGATACAGCAAACGTCTTTTCTGAACCCTAGATAGGAAGGTATGATCTGATAACTGTGTAAAATATTGGACATGGTGGGTTGTCTCTGAAAATCTGGGCTGTGTGGTGTCTCTGCTTGAAAGAGTCAGAGGGACATTTCTCTTTACTACTTTTCAGAGATGGAGATATTTCATTCTGAGCTCTTGCCTGAAAAAGTAGGAAAAATAATTTATAAAAAACAGAAAAGAAAAGGTCTAGAATGTGTTTCATTTATGTAGTAAAAGACTTCTGGGCTGTATAACAGCATGACTTTTCAAAGTGCATAATGACCCTCTTTATTAGTTTTAGCAACTTATTAGAGTATTTTGGAGGCAGAATTTTCTATGAATAGGTAGAAGACACATATAGAAAAGAGTGCTCCTAAGGCATTCTTGCTGACAGCATAATAATAGCTCTGCCCCTGGCATTACAGAACAGACGGCCACACAGCACCCTTGACTTCAAAGTCACTTTGTCTTCAGAGAAATTTACTGTAATTCCTCACAAAAAAGGACCTTTGAAAATTACATTTAACATATTGTATCCCTATAATCCTTCATGTTTTTGCCTTCCTATAATTTGTGCTGTAGACATTATCCGTTAAAAGCAAAATTTAAAATATAAGATCAACGTTTATTCAAGGCATGAAAGAAGACAATTTAGATCAGCTCACACATCTGGCTCTGTCTCCCTCTCTCTTGCTTTTACTCATCAGTTGCTCTTTACAGGATGCCTCCTTCCTCTGAGGCTTTAGCGCAGAGCTAATAATATCATTATTGTTTTCTTAGTTCTGGTGTCAGTGCAGAGCCTTGCATTTGCACAGCCAAAGATGGCATGTGGCTTCCAAACTTTGTCACTTGGAGCCCCAAAGATTTCACAAAGGGCTTCCAGGAGAAGCGCTGGTATCCAAAATACCTATTGAGCTGGAGCTGCTTCACCTTGATCGCTTTCATCTTTGGGAGCCTCTCTGTATGATTTAATTTGGAGATCAGTCTCCTTGCTTAAACAGACAAACGAAAAAGGGTGAAAACACATGGTCTTGGTGAAACTTACGCACAGACAACAGGCCATGCATATATGCGTTCTTTACTATGGCTCTCTCACCAGCCCAGTTCTTATTGTCCTAACTCAGAGGACAAATAGATTTAGATGCCATTTTGGATAAATTCTCTGCTGTCCAAAACTCTCACTACATGCTGTCTGAAACTCTGGAATCAGATACTTTAGATGACATTGATCTCTGGCTATCCAAATCTGGGGACTGAATACATTTGCATTGCACCAAGCAATAATCCTACACAGTCTTGCACGCTTGTGTGAATACAACTTCAGGACTGAGAAAAATAACAGAATGAACTTTCTGCTTTCCCTTACCACAATTTTTTTTCACTGCCATAGAGCAAGTGAATGTGTGTGTGTGTATGTATGTGTGCGTGTGTGTGTATGGGGAGAGGATGTCTTCTTAGATTCCATTTTCAAACATTGGAAAGTTAAAGAATTAGAAAGTATCATGTCTGCATATTTCAGATTTGACAGTTAAGAAATTTTAATTTCCTGGCTAGGTGCAGTGGCTCACGTCTGCATCCTGGCAGTTTGGGAGGCTTAGGTGGGCGATCACTTGAGCTCAGGAGTTCAAGACTAGCCTGGGTGATATGGTGAAACCCCATCTCTACCAAACATACAAAAAATTAGCCAGGCGTGGTGGTGTGCACCTGCAGTCCCAGCTACTCGGGAGGCTGAGGCAGGAGGATCACTTGAGCCTGGGAGGTAGAGGTTGCAGTGAGCTGAGATCACACCATTGCACTCGAGCCTGGGTGACAGAGTAAGACCTTGTCTCGAAAAAAAAAAGAAATTCCAATTTCCCATAAAATTTAATTTCAATTTCCCATAGAATTTTCCCCAAGTTTTAATTTTTAAAAAAGTTCAGCATGGAATTTCAGCACATGGGTGGAGTTAGGAGTGGAGTGAGCCTCAGGAGAGCTGGTGTTTGGGAAGGGACTTTGTGTCCTGACACATAAGGTTTAAATTCCCATTCTGATACTTTCTAGTTGGTGACCATCTCTCTATACCTCAGTTCTGCATATATAAACTCTCAAATCTCATGACTTTTTTGGGTATTCACATTTTTTCCTATGATGACCCTGTGCAAATAATATTAAAAACTAACAAGTTTATATGACTCTCTCCTGTTAATCTACCTGTTGTCAGTCTATTTCATACACCTAGTAGGGTAGAAGGAAAGTCTTTTCTCCTCTGCAAATGCTAATAACAGTAACAAAAATGTGAGATGAGATCCAACTGAGTTTTCCCATTTGCATGCCATTCCAACGTATTCTATGCGTACGGAAAATTGTATATAAATCTCAGTATTACTATTGATAACGGTCTCCATACTCAACTGGACAAAACAGAGGTGTTGTGTGTTAGAACCTATTTTAATTAATCTATATTTCGGTCCTGTGAAATTCTTCCAAAAAGGAAAAAGAGCTAATAGTAGCATCATTAAAAAGTGCTTATTTAAGTGATGCCACGCATTTACAAAGCATGCCATTTGGCTCAAGGGGAGGATGAAAGCATGGAGTGTGTCTTCTTACAGTTTGCAGTGAGTCATCTTCCCCAGACAAGGGGGGAGCATATGGCCTGACAAGCAAGGCAGCAGACTGATCTGCACTTTGACAAGGAGACCCAGTGGGGTGAGCTGGCATCCCAGCTTTGGGCTGGTTACTTGGTGACATCAGGTAAGTGCCAAAAATATCAAAGGCTGATACTTAATTCTGAATCCTTCTGAAATCCTTCCGTTGGTTTTTATTACCTCTAATGGCTACTTCGGTAATCGTGGGAGGTTGCCTGATTCAAAGAAAGTGAAGTGAGATCACCATAAGAAGGAGTGGTATTCTCAACCAGCTGACAATTTTAGGGGCAATGTCCTAAGCTACAGTCAACAAGGGACCTCAGAAAGGCCTTTTGGATTTAGGTGGATGAGCCTCTTGGGGGGCTGCGATTTGGAAAAGCTTAACCATACTTTTATTCCCAGGATACTTCTTCAACTGCTGGCCACTGACTTAAACAGATAATTTTCTGTCATTACAGACTGCACCAGTGGATTTTAACGCTTTCCTTGCTGTCAGAGCCTAGGCAAAGGTTCCTACGAAATTGCTGCCCTCAGGAAATGAATCCGTGTTTCTAGACGGAGCTTGAATCTCTGAGCCTCACTTCATCTCTTTTGATGTGTCTTTGTCAAACTGAGTATTCTTGATTCAGATGTCAATGAAGTCAAGAAGATGATCACAAAAATAAAAAGCTGATGAATCTTTTGGAAAGTTAACAATTTTCTTTAGGAGTTTTTCTCTTTCCCGTGTAAAATGATCACCCCAGTTTGCCTCTTCATGATCCATTCACAGCCGTGTCAGGAGGGAGATAAAGAAGTAGAAGGACCCATGTGAATTTCCCCCTGCCGTTTCCATGCCGTCCCTCCCATTCAGACACAACCCCCTTTCAAACATTGCAAGCGGGAAGAAACTTACTGGTTATGGGTATTCTGAAAATGCTGTAGCAAAACACAGTCCCGGAGGACACTCAGAGAGAAGCCGTAGAGCTAAGAGACCAGATTCTAGTTCTGATACTCTAAGTAGCTATGCAACCTGTGGTTAAAAAAAAATAAGAAAGGAACTTGACTATATTGACAAATTACCATGTGTCAGGCACTTTACATGCATTTTCTTATTTAATTCTCACAAGGTACTCCTAAGAAAGGTAATTTTCTACTTATTTTGCAGATAAACAAACTATGATTCAGAGTCTGTGAACTATTCCAAGTTAACATCAGTAGTATGCAAATAAAACAGAAAACTTGGAAATCAATTTGGACTTCAGGATGAAAACAGACTGAATTCGAACATGCCCCAGGCAAGGGGTCCAGGAGCCACACCCCTCCATAGGGAGCTGTGGCTCCAGATCTTGGGTCACCCGAGGAGGTCTCTATGGGACAAGAATGGCTTGGAATCTGGATAGGACATGAGGCCCCCTGGTGGGTTGTGGCCCCGGGGGATATTTGACAGTGTATGGAGACATATTTGAATGTCACAAGTGGGACAGAACCTAATGCTATCTAGGGGCTGGAAGCCAGGAGTGCCGGGACACCCCCACAGCGCCCAGACTCCTCCCGCATCAAAGAATCCTCTGATCTAAAATGTCCATCTTGCCAAGGCTGGGGAACCCTAGTGCACCCTTCTGAATTATCGAATTCAGTTGGTGGGGGATTCAAGGAATCCAAGAAAGTGGGGCTTGACTTGGTGGTTTGGGTCTCTGGAGATGGCAGCTGTTCTCCCCTGGGGACAACGCCCTTCACAAGCTCAGCTCCCAGGCTCCCACCACCGGGCTGCTGCTGCAGGAAAGTGCATTGGGCTTGGGGAGGGATGGGGTGTTTGGAGGGGAGGGCAGCAGGCTTTGGTGCCGGAGACTGCTTAGTCAGAACCCGACCACTGAAGTGAAGCTGGAGAGAATGGCAAGCCGACTGATTTAGAGCATAAGATTTCAACTGGCAGCCAGGCACGGTGGCTCATGCCTGTAATCCCAGCACTTTGAAAGGCTGAGGTGAGTGGATCACGAGGTCAGGAGTTCAAGACCAGCCTGGCCAAGATGGTGAAACCCCGTCTCTATTAAAAATACAAAAAATTAGCCAGGTGTGGTGGCCGGTGCCTGTAATCCCAGCTACTCAGGAAGTTAAGGCAGAGAATTGCTTGAACCCCAGAGGCAAAGTTGCAGTGAGCTGAGTTTGCGCCACTACACTCCAGCCTGGCAACAGAGTGAGACTTTGTCTCAAAAAAAAAAAAAAAAAAAAATCCATCCGGCCACCCTCCATTTTGGAAGCCTCAGCCTTGAGGTCTTGAGGATTGGACTGCAGTGGGTCTGAGGTCCTCAGAGACCAGGCAGGAGCTGCATTCCACACCATCTCTTGTTTTCTTGGTCTGCAGAAACCATGTAGCAACCCAAGGAGGGTTCTGCTGCTCATACAGTGGACCAGACCGGCTACCACCACAGGCTTAGCACATGCTCTGCCTGGAATCCCGTTTCCCCCAGGGGTTGTTGGCTTGTTCCCTCACAATGTACAAGTTTCTGCCTGAAATCACCTTTTCAGGAAAACCATCCTGCTCTTAAGGTAGTCTCCACCTACCTCTCTCACTGGAATTTCAGTTTCATGAGAGGAGTGACATTGCTGGTCTTGGTCACTGCATCACTCGTGTTCTTATCGGTATTGGGTCATTTTCAATTTCACATGAAAAAAGTGTGTATGGTGTGTATGGTGTGTGTGTGTTGTGTGTGATGTTTGCAGTATGTGTGTATGTTTGTGGTATGTGTGCAGTGTATGTATGTGTGTGTGGTATATTTGTATAGTGTGTGTGGTGTGTGTAAGGGATGTGTATGTGAGGTGTGTGATGTGTGTATTTCTCTGAGGGATGTGTGTGTATATGGTGTGTGGTGTGTGGGGTGTGTGGGGTTTGTGGGGTGTGTGGGGTGTCTGGAATGCATATGAGGTGTATGTGGTGTCTGTAAGGGATGTGTATACGGGGTGTGTGATGTGTGTGTTTCTGTGAGGGATGTGTGTGTGGGTGTGTGGTGTGTGGGCTATATGTGAGGTGTGTGTGGTGTAGTGTGGAGAGATGTGTGGTGTAGTGTGTGGGAGTGTGTGGTGTGTGTTATGTGTGGGGTGCATGTGTGGTACACGCTGTGTGATGTGTGTGTCTGTAAGGGGTGTATATGTGGGATGTGTAATGTCTGTGTGTCTGTTAGGGATGTGTGTATGTTGTGTGGTGTAGTGTGTGTGGGATGTGTGGTGTGTGTGTGGTGTATATGAAGTGTGGGTTGTGTGTCTGTAAGAGATGTGTATGAGGGGTATGTGATGTGTGTTTCTGTGAGGGATGTGTGTGTGTTGTGTGGTGTGTTGTGTGTGTGGGGTGTGATGTGTGTTTTGTGTGGGGATGTGTTGTGTGTGTGGGGTGTGGGGTGTCTGGGGGATGCATATGAGGTGTGTGGGGTGTGTGATGTGTGTCTGTAAGGGATGTGTATGTGGAGTGTGTGATGTGTGTTTCTGTGAGGGATGTGTGTGTGTTGTGTGTGTGGGGTGTGTGGTGTGTGTGGGGTGCATATGAGGTGTCTGGGTGTGTGGTATGTGTCTGTAAGGGATGTGTATGTGGAGTGTGTGATGTGTGTTTCTGTGAGGGATGTGTGTGTGTTGTGTGGTGTGTTGTATGTGTGGGGTATGTGGTGTGTTGGGGGTATGTGTGGTGTGTGGGGTGTGTGGTATGTGTGGGGTGCATATGAGGTGTGTGGGTGTGTGGTGTGTGTCTGTAAGGGATGTGTTTGTGGGGTGTGTGATGTGTGTTTCTGTGAGGTATGTGTGTGAGTGTGTCGTGAGGGATGTGTGTAAGGGATGTGTGTGTGTGTGTGTTGTGTTGTTTGCTTGTTGGGGGTGTCTTTGACCAAGCACACTCTTGTAGGACCACTGAGTTGCACAATTCCAGGCACAGCAGATCTGAGTAGGTCTGCTCAGATCTTGAAAAAATCTTGAAAGATTATTTATCACTCAAACTCATGGGCCTCTCATAGACATGACCTGACAAGGCCACCAAGGCAACCCAATGCAGGACTTCTTAGGGCCTGGCCAGCTGGTCTTTCGCTGACGTTGAACACTGGGCTGGGCAGCATTTATTTGGAGTTTAACAAAAACTCCACTCAGACCATCTGTTTCAGTCACTAAATAAACAGAAAATACAAATTTAAAAATAATTAGGAAAACAGCACATTGGGCAGTCACCCATTTAGGAAAGAGAGTGATAGTAGTGTTAGGCTCAAAGTATCTCAGCTATTCCTAATTGATCAAAATATCCTGATGTTTATAGCAAATGAGAGAGTGACTCAGAATGAAATGAAGTCAGCAAAATGCCAGAAGTTTTTACATCCAAAACAGAGACATGGCCCATATGTTCAGAAATACTTTTGTCCTTAGGAAATGTTTATGAAAAAAAACCAAATAGGCAGTTCCTCCAAAAAGAGATTCAAATAATAGTAATATGATTCAGATAACAGAAGCATTTTTTTCCATTAAGATGACTTTCCTTTTTTTTTTTTTTTTTTTTTTTTTTTTGCTAATTGTTCCACCCTTGTGTTTGAGAGACCATTCAGAGAGCAAATGCAAAAGGTTCCATTCTCGGCATGTTCATTTTTTACGTGCAAAAATTTGAGAAGGTTGAAGGGTTTTTAGAAAAGCTTTTCACGGTGCCATCCATATACTGATTATGGTAAATAAACATGATAAAAGATAATGCTATTGTCTCATAATATACAAAATATCTACACAAATATTTATAAGCAACTATATATCTAGTATTTGTCCTCTGTATAATCCCATCCATTTACACTGGGACATAGAAAACTGTGGTGCTAATCACATGATGATTTTTTTTTTTTTGAGACGGAGTCTTGCTCTGTCGCCCAGGCTGGAGTACCGTGGCACGATCTCTGCTCACTGCAAGCTCCGCCTCCCGGGTTCACGCCATTCTCCTGCCTCAGCGTCCTGAGCAGCTGGGACTACAGGCGCCCGCCACCACGCCAGGCTAATTTTTTGTATTTTTAGTAGAGATGGGGTTTCACCGTGTTAGCCAGGATGGTCTCGATCTCCTGACCTCGTGATCTGCCCGCCTCTGCCTCCCAAAGTGCTGGGATTACAGGCGTGAGCCACTGCGCCCGGCCACATGAGAAGTTTTTTAAAGTAAGAAAATGTTTAAATAGTAGAAAATAAGGGTACTACTAAGACCAGGAAGGAAAGGCGGCTGGTGCTGGAATGGGGCATTGCGGGACCCAGGGCAGTGACCGTTGCTGCCTGGGAGAATAAGCGACAGCCGCTGTGAGAAAGGCGAGTTGAGGTCCTTCCTTCGGAAAGCACTGCAATGGGATCTCATCAGGTAGCTCTGAGAGTAGAGGGGGTCCTCAACAGTCGTGCCAGGACAGCGTGTGCCTAGGAACTGCTCCTGGGCGCTCTCACAGGCGCCCTGCACTGCCCCTGGTGCGCGTGTCCTCTGTTGCCTGGGAGGTTAAAGGGACTGTGGTCCAGGCCTGCCATTGGCTCCCAAGAACCCCGCCTCCTGGTGAAACCCCCTCCTCTTGAGTGTGGGTGAGACCTGAAGACTCACTTTTACCAAACAGAATATGGAAAAGATGTGGCCTCTCAGGTTGTTATAAAACAACTGTGACTTCGCGGGGCTCTCCGTCCCTCACTCTCTGCAAATCTCTCACTCTGGGGCAACAGGCTCCCCGGTGAGCTGCCCCATGGAGAAGCCCATGAGGCATGGAACCCAGAACCTAAGACCTGCCAGCGCCCCCTGTGTAAGCCTGGACGCCATCCTCCCGAGTTGGGCCTGGAGAGGGCCCCAGCCCCAGCCCCAGCCGACACTCTGAATGACACCTCACGAAAGGCCTTGAGTGAGAGAACGCAAGTAAGTTGTGCTCACTGGCGGATCTTCAGAAACTGAGATAATAAATGTTTGTTTTCTGAGCCTTTAAATTTGGGGGTAATTTGTTTCATAGAAAGAGATAATAAATACAGGGACCTTAAAATGTGGCATCCTAACTAATTTGTTTCCAGGGTTTATAGTGAAGATATTTATCTATCAGCACAGTGTAGACACCAGGTGTGGACGTGAGCCTGGGGACAGAGCAGTGAGTGGCAGCCTCGCTCTGTGGACATCCATCTCCCTGAGCTAAGACTCCCTATTTTTAAAGGGAGGTGTGAGATGGATCTAAGCCTGGGATTATAAACTCATATATCTATAGGTACCAGGCAGACACCATGAAGTAATAAAGCGAGCCACTCATAAGGTCAAATGTGGCCACCGACACTTGGCTTGGCAGTGGGGAGGCAGTGGGGGTAGAGGAAGGCACCCTGCAGACTGCAAGCTCATTCAGAGGAAGAAAGCAAGAGCCCCTTGGGCTCACCCTCTGCAGACATGTCCTTTGCCCACACAGTGTTGGCTTGTGCAGTGGTTTGAACGTGGGCCCCTTGGGAGGGGCCACATTAAAACCTGGAGTTCCATCTCCACCTGGGTTATTGGAAGAGGAGGTATAGGTGCCACCTGCCATTGCTGCCCACCTAGTCCCGCAGGGGGCTGCGCCCACACCAGGGTCTCCCTCTGGCACTGGGTGTGACAGTGTCCACTGCTTTCTTTTCCCCCACCTCCCCACCCGTTCATCCTCCATGTCAGTGACAAGCACTGGTTCCATTGTTTTTTCCAGGAATCCAGCCGGGGCTGGGGGCTGGATCTGTGAATGGAGCCGTCTCAGGGTAACGGTGTGGGTTGGCATTGGGGGTCAGCTGAGCCGCCTTTCCTGTTGGAAGTTCCAGTGGAGATGAGGCACATGCAGATCCTGCAGACAGATTGAGACCAGGAGTTCTGAGTGATCTCAAGAATGCATGGACCTTGATTTGTTTACATTCCCATTTCACTGAAGGAAAATGGAAACCAGTATTTTTTTTGTTTTGTTTTCTGTTATCTGACCATTGTCCCCTTGAATTCAATTGAATCTAAACTTTAGAAAATATGGGAACAAAGGGAAATAAAGCAACCTGCATTGAGCACCCCATCATGAACAATGTCTGGTGCTCAACGGCCTTCCAGGTGCTCAGAAATAAATGTTCTGTTTTTCCCTGATTGTTCTATAAGATACATGGAACTTGGCTCAATATTTATGGTAAAATGTCCTCAAAATTATTTGAAGTTAACACAGCGGGATAATGAATGAGGAAGAAAAAGAATGTTGTGCATTTTCTCTTTTCTTTTTCTTTCTTGTTTCCCCTCGCCGCTTCCCTTTCTTTTTCTTTCTCTCCTTCCTACTCTCCTCACTCTTGAACCAGTGGAACTGTGGCGGTTTTGTTTTGTTTTTTTCCCCATGAGGTGGTCTTCAGAGGGTTTTAGATGGACACATCAGGGTTCTATTATTAATATAAGTGGCCGGTTTTCCACCATGTGGAAAGACTGAAGCGGAATTTATTTTTGTATGCTTTATGCCTGATGTGTTTAAGGTGTGTAAGGTGCCCAGGGCCTGGAGGTGAACACATGAAATGACAACAATTAAATGAGATCCAACTGAAAAAGTAGAAGCTGAAAGAATCCAAACCAGTGCTTGGGAAGGAGGCCAACTTGACCCATCTGTCAGAACTGAGGGCTGGAGACCGGCTCCTGGTGTCAGTGCCCAGAGAGGAGTCGTGGTTCCTCACTTGTACAATCGCAGGAATGCAAGACGCTGCACACATTTCACTCCGTATCCTCCGCGTGCAGGCAAGGAAACAGTGTTAAGGAGCTCACATCAGACTAGAACTCAGAACTGTATCACCTCACACTCCTCGTTCGCCCTCTCTTGCAGTCTGATCAGCCTCAGGCAAAGGGAGGCAGGAGTCAGGAAGAATTATGACAATGGTTGGCTTTTCTACGGAGCTTTCCCGGTTTCAAAGGCAATCTATGTGCAGGATTGCACTGATTCTCCACAGAACCCCTGATGGTAAGTATTAGTATAACTTCTCTCATTTTAGATGGAAAGGCTAACGCACACAGCTTGGTATTAAGTTAACAAGCCGTCAAAATGAATCAACTGAGCACTAATATGTACCAGGCACTGTGGTAGAAGTGGGTAGCAGAGGTTCAAGTCCCTACACTGCCAGTGATTAACTGTGTGACCTTGGGTAAGGTAGGGAACTTCACTAAGCCTCTGCTCCTGTGCTGGTGGAAGTGAAGGTGATGTTTGTACTTACCCTGTAGGGGGTTATCAAGACGAATATGCTGGGCCACAGTGAATCCTCAGCAATGCAGTTGATTCTGACTGCTCGGGAATTTACCCAGGGGGTTTAGCTGAGGACTGACATTAGTGAGACTTGAAACGAGCTTTTCTAACTTTGCGTCCAGTGCTGTTTCAACAATACCAGGTAAACTGGAAGTATAAAAGTCAGTGATTACAGAATGTGAAGGAATACAGTCCCTGCCTTAAGAGAGGAGCTATAACCAGGACCCAAACCACAAAGAATGTGCAGGGGGTGAGGGGTTGCAGGGTAGAAAAAGTCGTGTGTTTCATTCTCATCTCAGGCTCATGGCTGAAGCCCCTGTAACAAAAGACAGGTGAACAAGAGAAAAGCGGTTTTATGTGGCATGAGAACCCTCATAAAGAAAGACCCAAAGACACAGGGAAACCTGTGTATTTTTATGCTTAGTTTTGATGGTGAGTAGAGTTGTTCAGAGGTACGATTGCACAAAGGGGGTATGATCTAATAGTAATTAAATGGGGGGGGGGGAACTCGGCAAAGCCTGTTTGTTCTGATTCTTCCCTGTGTCTCTGTGTCTTCGGAGGTATGGACATTCCTGCAAGGCTGAGGTGGGAGGACTGCCTGAGGCCAGGAGTTTGAGATCAGTCTGGGCAACACAGTGACACCCGTCTCCAAAAAAATTAAATGAATGAATGAATAAATAGATAAATAAATAAGCCAGGTGTGGTGGTACACACCTGTAATCATAGCTACTTGGGAGGCTGAGGCAGGAGGATCGATTGCTTGAGTCCAGGATTTGAGGCTGCAATGAGCCACCATCACATCACTACACTCCAGCCTGGGCAACAGAGTGAGACCTTGTCTCCAAAAAAATACATATATAAATAAGCATGTTCCTTTCCTCTGAGTATAGGGGGGTGCACCTGTCACGCGAGGGTCTCCCTGCATCAGGGGAGAAGGTCAGAGGATTCTTTCATGGCTTGTTTCAGGGGAAAGGGTTGAGAAGGTCGGAGAGACCCTCCTGCTTCGGCTGTTTTCTCAAATGCTGTGGTGCCATATGTTGGAGTAACATGTCCTGAATAATAGAATCTCTCCCCTAACAGGTACTGTTTTAATGATGATCAGCAACTCACTAGAGGGGCTTTGGTTTTGGCTTTGTGGCTTCCTATTGTTCTCAGGACTGTGTGACTTAATTTTAGGTGAATCTTGACAGTTCAATACTGTGGAGGGATCTGGAGAACACCAAGTGACTGTAGTCATGGAAAGGTCATGAAAACCAGAAGCAGAATTGAGGGCATAGCGGAAAGAGGGAGGAGACCCCGGTCCAAGACAGGTGGGGCCTGGGGTCAGCCAGCACTGCTCCCAGGGGTGGGGACTCCCCAGAATTGATACACTCTCAGTGTCAGCCTTAGCAATGCTTGACGAGACAGTTGCTGGCATGCCCTTTAAAGCCGGCCACACCTGGGCTGTACTTACTGCTCCACCACCAGGCTGTGGGAACTTGGACTGTCTATTTAGCCTGTCTGAGCCTTGCTTTCCTCCTGGGAGGCTGAGGAAGCACCACGAGGCCCAGCCGGAGGGGTATGGTGAGGATGGGGGGA
Organism: Pongo pygmaeus; assembly: GCF_028885625.2. Taxonomy (NCBI): domain Eukaryota; kingdom Metazoa; phylum Chordata; class Mammalia; order Primates; family Hominidae; genus Pongo; species Pongo pygmaeus. The sequence continues at coordinate 28,021,112 of NC_072387.2, forward strand.
GTAAGCCCCAAAAGCACGGCATGTAAAGCATGGTGCCTGGTGCCCGGTGAGTGACGATAAGTGACAACTGGATGAGCGTTTTCGCTTCTCTGTGTAGTTCATCGCTCGTGAGGTTAGGGCAGGGCAAGGCAGGCAAGGTCTCCTCACATTTGGATCAGAAAAGTCTTCCTGTCATCCACTCTGAGGCTAGTGGGTGAGCCCCATCCCAGGGGCCCGAGCCCGGCCTGAGTGGTGATGCTGGTCTTCCCCACAGCCTCCGGACCCCATTCCTGAGCTAGGTTTTTCCAGCCTGATGACTTTGGCTAGCATAAAGGGTTGAGAATTAGCAGAAACGTTCTGGTTTCCTTTTTATCACATTCTGCAAGGGGTGTAGGGAGTAGGTGGTGGCATTGGGAGCAGATGGTGAGAAAAAGAGGGAGTGAGTGGCCAGCATCCAGTAACATGCATGATCCCTTTGTGCCTGACATGCAGTGGGTTTTGGACAGATGTAAAGAGAGGTTATCTGCTTCTATGTTCAGCAGCATTAATATCAGCCTGCATAGGACACCTGGCAAATCTATATCGAGATTTACATTCATGTTGAGAAGCCAAATGTAAATGATTTACAAGATATCTGAAGTTTTAAGTGACCCACTCACACCAGGCTCCACACCAGGACAAACGTGAGTCCTGCGCAGGCCATTTTTCTGCTTCTCCCAAGCTGATCTCTGTAACAGTTTAGTAAAGTTTGGTGGCTGCACTTGACCTACACAAATAGAGTCATCATTTAAGGTCTCTGTTAGAATTTATCTCCCGCTGCCTCCACACTCGGCTGCTTTTTACTCCTTCTTTAAAACTCATGACTGGGCGATGTCTGCATCCCTGGAGCTCGGTTTCCTCCTGTAAGTGCTTGTCTTTATCCACACCACGGCCAGCCTTTCCCACTCACCTGCACTTTCTGCAGCCTGAGCACCCTGGGCCAGCATAGCTGTTGGGACTCAATTAATGGGAATAAATGGATATTTTAAAAATTAATGTCATTGCTCTTTGCATTTGAACCATCAGCTTAACATTCAGTTGTACAGTTGACTCTTGAATAACATGGCTATTAGGGGTGCTGACCTCTGTGCGGTCAAAAATCCACGTATAAGTTTTGACTCCTCCAAGCAAACTTAACTACTAACAGCCACTGTTGACTGGAAGCCTTACAGATAACATAAACAGTGCATTCACGCATATTGTGTATGTTGTATGTATCATATGCTATTTTCTTACAATACAGCAAGCTAGAGAAAAGAAAATGTTATTAGGAAGATCATAAGGAAGAGAAAATATATTTACAGTGTTATGCTGCGGTGATCTAAACTGAACATTTGTGGTGTCTGTTTACGTGATGAGTCGCCTGCCTGACATAGCAGCACCCGGAGCTGCAGCCCTTGGTCTACTACAGTACACATCAAGCAATTCAGCTTTTTCTTGGACTGTCACAACTTTCCTCTGCTTCTTGGGAGCATTTCCAGCACCACTAGTGGCACTTCACATGGGTCCTATGGTGTTATTCAAGGTTTACAGTATTGCACTCAGCATGATGAAAAATACATGAGAACCTCAAGAGATCACTTTTTACTGTGAAATGCAATTTACTGGTGAGACGAACGGCTCACGTGGAGTTGATGAGCATCACGTGGCATTTTAAGCGGATACCCACAACACTTGAGCTCACTGCAATAGCAACAGGAGGTGGCTGCGAAATGATTCCGGCACTACAGTAATTCCTACAATGAATTGCATGCGGTTATGATTTGATGCTGCGTCTTTACATTTGTTTACATTTCTCTTGACTGCCAATGACACCATGTACATATGGTCTGTGTGTAGGTAAGTTCTGATAAATTTTAACATTTTATAATAGATTTGTGTCTATTTTATGGTAGTAAATAATAAAATAGGCTAGTGGGTACATATATTTTATGCACTCATAGCATACTTTTTTGATTTTTTTTTTTTTTGCTATTTCTAGGCTACATGGTTTATCTGCGATTTTTTTCAAATTGTTGCAAATCTCCAAACAATTTTTCGATATATTTATTGAAAAAAATCTGTATAGGTGGACTCGTACACTTCAAACCCTTCTTGTTCAAGAGTTGACTGTATTGTCTTGTATTACACTACACTACTCCTTCTGCTTGGCTGTGTCATCCAGCTAGATTATAAATGTCTGATGCTGCTTTCATGGCTGGTACTCAGTTGTACTGATCGGTATTTGATTGACCACCTCTTATCTGGGTTTGTATTGCAATAACTGACATCTGTTTATTGACATAAGCTTCTTTCAGATGCAGGACTGCATTTGAACCAATACATAGGAGCAGCATTTTATTTATTTTATAGGTGTGGAAAACTGAGACACAGAGAAGAGAGGACTTGAATTAGAGCTTGTATTTGGATAGAGAAAACAAAATAGAACTGTTGTCAAATAATTCTTCAATTCACCTCTGCTGCTTATTCGGAAAGTTGTGACTGGCAGGAAAGCGGTCCCCTATTGAGTGGCTTAGTTGGGGAGTTGTAAGACTCCCTGGAACTGGGGCTGAAGCATCCACACAGGGCACCCTGAGGCCATCACACTTCCTGGTGGGTAATTCGTTAGAACTGCTGTTAACCCTTTAATAGATGCAGTTCCTGACTACAGCAGCAAGCCTCCTTTCATCTCCCTGCTCCTTTCTCATCTATTACAAATGTCTCCAGGGAAGACTTCGAGTAGATGGCACAGTGATTTTAATGGCTAATTGAAAAGTCATGGGCTTTTAAAGCTCAGAAAGGCTTTCAGAAAGATTGATGATGGCCCATGGATGTGGAGTGTACCTTCTGCAGCTGTGTGGGACTCTCGTTTCTTTCCTGAGGATCTAAGTGGACCCATCATCCCAGCTGGCCATCTCCCTGTCGCTCTGTCTCTCTGTCTCTCTGTCTCTCTCTCTTTCTCTGTGTGTGCGTATGTGTGTGTCTTTCTTGTTCTCTTTCTGTCTCTCATTCACTCTTAAATGGCTGGAAGTCATTGCCTGTTGGTATGCGAGTATGTGTTTGGTAATTTTCCCTTCTCTTTTCACTTGTAAACTTTGGAGATAAGAAGGCCTGGGATATTTTGAGCTTTCCTCCCTCCCCTAGGTGGAACTGTGGCTGTAATGTATCCCACATCTTGGGAAATATGCCTTCTTTCCCTGAAGTGGTAAAAGAGACCCTTTTAAGCAATAACGTGTCATGGCGTATACATAGATGGAGATATTATCAACACCTCATAAGTAACATAATTATATTTTATGTGTTGCAGTGTCTCCACTTCCCCAAATCCTTGCGGCTGTAGCCAAAGATAGAGCATCTGAAGGAGAGACAGTTTGGATGTGGGTGTGCATCCGTTAATGAGCGGGAATTGAGAGCTCTATTCCTAATTGTCACACCATTATGGAAAGCTCCCCAGGGTAGACTCAATTTCCATACAGACGAGGTTAGTAGTTCTCACACCTTGGAATTTCATGTAGCAGTAAAATTTCTAAGAATATTAGAGGTACTGGTAGGTTTGTCAATTTTTAATTTTGCTAATGAAAGGGAACATCAGAAATATTAAAACAAACACACAAGAAAAAAATCAAACCTAAACCAAAATCAGATTTAAAAACCGCCCCCAACCTATAATCATTGCATCTTTCATAAAGCAAATGACATTTCAACGCTAAAATATGTAAAAAGCTTAGGTCCCTAAATTGTAAACAAATAGGTCTTTCAAATATACTAAATTTTGCATTACAAACCACTTACTACTTTTTTTATTATATCATAAGCTCATCTTATTTTTGAAACCTCTGACAAAGGAGGGGCTAAAATACAAGAGAGATTAAATACACCTCCGTAAGTATAGAGACAATATCTGCCAAAATGATACCATTTCTCTCTTTGGCTACTGGAACCAAAGGGATCGTTAAACGTGTTTTCCTTTTTGCTTATGTGTGTATTCTGAAATTTATAAAAAAATATTTAATATTGGGAATAATAATGGAGTGACATAAACTATGTTAGATCCTCAAGTCAGACTCTCATAGCTATACAGGGTATATTTTGGAATATTAATACAAGGGTCAGACATCATGCACCTTGAGTGTCTTTTTGTGCTTACAGCAGGTGGGGGTGGGTCCCCTGCCACCCCGTGACTGTCTCCACCTCTGTTGTCCCACTCCTGACTCCACCAGCCCCCACCCCACTGCCTCCTCCAGTCTTGCCGTCTGCTACCCGATGGCTTCCTCTTGACACCTCCTGGCCCTATCATCTCATGGCCTTTGTCTACGTGGATTTCAGCTTCTGTGCCTCCTGCTCACTGGCCTGCATTCTCCAGTTCCATTTTCCATTCTCACTCCTGAGAAAGGAAGGCTTTGCTTGGGCCTGCTGTGGTGAGGCCCTATGTGAACAGGGTCCCCTGGAGGATGATCGGTGGCCAGCTGCCATTGGGGCTAGAGCCGACCCTGGGCCAGTAAGGGGTGACTTGGGGCATACTGTCCACACTGGGCATTTCTCTCGAGTTAGAAAGGTCTGAGTAAGTTAAAGAGATTCATTGCACAGCATGGTGACTACAGTTAATAACAATGTATTGTATTATTGAAAATCACTGAGAGAATAGATTTTAGGTCTTCTCACCACACACACATGCACACACAGGCACACGCACACAAAAGTATATGAGGTAATGCATAGAATGTTAATTGGCTTGATTTAGCCATTCCACAATGTATACATATTTCAAAACATCATTTTATGTACTGTAATTATATATGATTTTAATTTGTCAATTAAAAAATAAAAAGGCCTGGAGGGAGGTGACGATGTGAACTAGCCTGAGCCCTGAGCTCTGGGAAAATCTGCCATGAGAAGTTCCCCACCCTCATGTGTTCTCAGCAGTGGCTAATCACAAAAGACTACCCTCATGTCCTCAGAATAAGACCAGCCTCCACCCATGTAAGTGACTCCCATAAGACTTGAAACGGGTCTTTTATTGATTCCCTTTATGAACCCCAAGTTTCTCATCAGTGGAAATTCTTCCTCTTCTAAAACCTGAATAAAATCATCCCTTAATTGTCTGGGGCATTTGGTCTTTCTTGAGAAATTTTGTCCATTCATATTCAGGGGTAAACTAAAACTTGCCCCAAACCACACAGACAAAATGTCTCATGTTTGGTTTCAAAAGGAACTCTGGGCATTTTCCCCACAGGTTCTGTGGTCCTGTGGGCATTGCTGGAACCCCTGGCTGGCTCTCCAGGGAGCAGCTTGGAATAGCACAACTTGAGTGAGCGAGGTCTCTAAGCCTCATGACCCCCAGCCTTTTGCATTTATCCCACGTTCTTTTCCTCTGCATCTCTCAAGACTTTCAGAAGCAAACACTTGGGTTCTTCAGAAGCATCGACACTCTTCAGGGTTCTTGGCGTGAGCTTTAGAGTCTTGGCAGGCAGCTGGCAATAGTCAGGTGTGAAAACAGGCAGTGGGCTTGTTACTGAGAGTGAGCACTGTGTGTTTGACGCTGTCTAGAGGGCTTACCACTGTGATGCCCGAATGCTCTGATCACAGTGATGGGGCCCAATGGAAGAAGCGTCTGCTTTTTATTGTGTTTTGTTTTGTTTTGTTTTGCTGGCTTCTCATGCCACAGCCCTGGATTGTCATGCTCAGATTTCTTGTCCAGGACACAATGCCCTAGAACTTGTGTGTACTGGATGGAACAAAGCGTGCACAGCACATCTCCGGGTGTGTCGCAAAGGCTGCCAACCCTGCTGGGAGGTGAGAGCTGGCACTGTGTGTCTACCTCGTCCATGACTTCTGGCAGCACTAAAACTGGGGCCTTTTTCTACTTCCAGGGACAAGTCAGGGAAGATGCTTTGATGTGACAGAAGAGTCTTATCACAAAAGGTGTTTTGGGATTCTGAGTAGAATTTAAATAAATTTTGATACATATATATATATATGGTGCATAATGAAATCCTCCAAATTTGTTTTCTTAAATGACTTTTTTCTTTATTTTATTTGATTATTTATTTATTTATTTTTGAGACAGAGTCTTGCTCTGTTGCCCAGGCTGGAGTGCAATGGCATGATCTCGGCTCACTGCAACCTCTGCCTCCCAGGTTCAAGCGATTCTCTTGCGTCAGCTTCCCAAGTGGCTGGGATTACAGGTGCTGGCTACTTTTTGCATTTTTAGTAGAGATGGGGTTTCACCATGTTGGCTAGGCTGGTCTCGAACTCCTGACCTCAAGTGATCCACCCACCTTGGCCTCTCAAATGACAAAGAATCCTTATGTCTACTAAGAACCACTTAAGACCTTCATGAATTAAGTTTTTCTGACCTCAGTGTGCAGCCTGAGGCCTGCCCACCCTCTGTGGAGACTCAAGTTGCTCTTACTTCTGGAGAGGGAGGGAAGGAGGCCAGTGCCTGCCCAGCATTTGGGGCCACCACTGCTGCACAGAACCCTGAGCATTAGTGTGTACTTACTCCCTGTTTAAAAACATGCATACACTTATCTTGGAATAGATGATAATTCTGGAAAATGCTTAGCTCTTTTCTGTCTGTGATGTGTTTTGAATTATTATTTCCATCTAAGGCCAATAGGCTTCTTATTTTTATAGAGCATAATGCTTTTATTTAATGTGCAAGTATAGTGCACTATTTTAAGTCTACTTGAACCTTACACACAAGTAGAGATAAAAGATGTTTCCGGAGTCTGAGTGTATTAAAAACAAAATTGATTCTCGACTCCTTTTTCTTCCCAAGGCCTGGGGCTTCACCTTAAAAACTAGCTCCTTTCATCAACTGCACTTAGGAAAAACAAAAATAATAAGCCACATCCTTTATTTCAAACACCCTGAGACTTTAAAAAAATGTATTTACAGCAATAAATTCTTATTAAATGAGAAAATGATTACCAATGGTATTGAAATGGCTTATTAAAGGATACAGTGACGAGAAGGCCACATAGCCATCTGTCCTGCAGCTACCTATTCCTTCTGCTTGGTCACAGTTTTTACAAAATACCAAGCCTCTGGAACTCAGCTGCCTGGAATCAAATCCCTGTACTTGCATATATAAAACGTGCGATGCAGGTTTTATTACCTAACCAACATGAACTTGTTCCTTTGTTTTAAAGTGGGGATATCTACCATGTAGACTTTTTTGTGAGGGGAATAGGCATGGGAGTGAAATTTTAATGAGAAAGTCTGTGTACATTGCTCAGGGCAGCCTTGGATTTACTAAGGTTTGTGCTACTTAGAGTAGCAATGAACAATCCCTCCTCATAGTGCCCAAGTCCATTTGGTTTACTCTTCTTTTCTTTTCTTTTCTCTATTTTCTCTTCTCTCTTCTCTTCTCTTCTCTTCTCTTCTCTTCTCTTCTCTTCTCTTCTCTTCTCTTCTCCTCTCCTCTCTCCTCTCCTCTCCTCTCCTCTCTTCTCTTCTCTTGTCTTCTCTTCTCTTACTCTTCTCTTTTCTTTTCTTTGACAGAGTCTTGCTCTGTTGCCCAGGCTGGAGTGCAGCGGCACAATCTCGGCTCACCGAAACCTCTGCCTCCCAGGTCCAAGTGATTCTCCTGCCTCAGCCTCCTGAGTAGCTGGGATTACAGGTGTGTGCCACCATACCCAGCTAATTTTTGTATTTTTTAGTAGAGAAGGAGTTTTGCCATGTTGGCCAGGCTGGTCTCGAACTCCTGGCCTCAAGAAATCCACCCACCTCAGCCTCCCGAAGTGCCGGGATTACAGGCGTAAGCCAGTAATCCTTGCCTGGCCTGACCCGGCCTGTAAAATTTTTTTTTTTTTTTTTGAGACAGAGTCTTGCTCTGTCACCCAGGTTGGAGGGCACTGGTGCAATCTCGGCTCACCACAACCTCTGCCTCCTGTGTTCAAGCGATTCTCCTGCCTCAGCCTCCCAAGTAGCTGGGATTACAGGTGTGTGCCACCACACCCGGCTAATTTTTGCATTTTTAGTAGAGACAGAGTTTCACCATATTGACCACGCTGATCTTGAACTCCTGATCTCAGGCGATCCACCCGCCTCGGCCTCCCAAAGTGCTGGGATTACAGGCGTGAGTCACCGCCCCCCACCACCACTTCCCTTTCTTATAATGAGCACAGATGGCGGCCAGCCTCTCTTTCCTATCGTGGTTGTGGCTGTGGCTTCCCACACTGGCCATCCTGCCCCAGCGCTTCCCACTGCAGACTGTCTGACACATGAACTGTGATGATGGTTTTCCTTCCTGGATATCAGCAGAATCCCGCCTTTCTATACTAAGCCTGGGGAGCAGGGAGGGAGGAGTCTGCATTCCAGAGTACGTCCTGGGCCTCACTTTCATTTCTAATTCTGGTTCTGGGTAGTCAAGGTTTTGTGGTCAAGTGTCATGAGAATAACCCTCTTTCCCAATGATGGCATCTCTTTAATAAATAAGAAAACAGTGGAAGATTAAAAGTAAAATTCAACTTTCTGGTAGCATTATCATTTGTGTTTGGCTTTCCTGAGTTTGTGGTAAGCTCCTTGAGGTCAGGGCTGCCTTTAGGCAGGTTAATGCCCCCAGGGCCGAGAACGGGAAGTCCTTGAATGAAGAATCCTTGGGGGCCGAGTCCAAGGAAGACAACAATGATCTCCAGCATCCTCCAACAGAGACGTCTGGGCCCAGACAGAGGCGGCCAAGGCGAAGAGAGGAAAAGCTGTTTTCTGAGAGTCTGAACAAGAGCCTCCAACTTAACTTCAACCATAAGAAAGCTGTTTATCGAGGCTCAAATATCTGACAGGCATCAGAGAACACCCAGAAAAGCTCCCTGGAGGCATGGTTTGAAGGCAGCTACAGCTGCATGCTGTCAGAGAGAAACCACATTTTGCACGTGGATCAGATCCCAGGGCCTCAGCGCTAGCATCCAGCCCCAGTGCTGGCCGGTCTTAGAAGGACACTGTGAATTTCTGAGGCATTTCCAGAGGCCCCGTGATGGATAGGAGATGAGCAATTGCTCCGCAAAGGAAGGCAGGCTGAACATTTTGTGCCTAACTTGAGCACCTCCCTGATGTGAGAGACAGCTTTTGAGCGCCTGGGATACTTCAGTATCTGATTTAATTGGAAAACTCACAGGCAGCTACTAGACCTTGACCACCAAGCCATTGGGGGTAGGTGTAAGGATACCTAAGATCCTTGTAGCTCATCTACATGTTCTTTTACATCCCATAACTTTCTTAACACTTTTGTCAGACACACCAATTACACTTTGTTACTATTTTCAATGAAAAAATGTACAGTCTGATAAAGCTCATCAAAATGACCCCCAGTGCGGATCTTCACGGAGCTGGCAGAGCTACCTTTCGGCAGGGTAGATAGCTGCACTTCACAGGAGGGTTAAGTAAGACCTAAAGAGATCAAATCACTTCAATTCTGTGTAACAAATATGTACTGATCAGCTGTTGCATGCCCCAAAAAATCTAAAGCCATCATCTTTTAAGTAATGGGATGTGCTGACTTCTCGCTGTATTTGCACAAGGACAACATATCAAAGTAAAATAGAAATACATAGATCCTGCTTTATCCTACACTTGTACAGACCCATGCCCACATGCCATAACACACACAAACACACACACTCAATACACACACGAGTAAGTCCTACAGAGAAGCTGTTGAAAGATTTTAGGAAGTAGGTTGTTTGAAATTTTAAAAATGCTGTGGGAATTTTTACGTCATATGATGTAGCTACTTCTATGCCCATAGGCCTCAGAAATTTCTAGGCTGCGCTGCTGGTAACATGACCTTTTGCAGATAAAGTTAGGCGTATATAAAAAAAGTTTCTAAAACTAACTTTTGTTAGAGTATTGGCCCAAATCTTTTTTCCAGGCATTGTCCTCTGGCAGCTAATCCTGTTGTGAGGTCTTTATTGCTGTCCTGTGACTCACCTAGAAGCAAGTTTCTCTGAGGAAGGACAAATCCTTGTAGCTTTTCAAAGCACATCTATTAAACTCTTTGGTCGATATCATGTCAGGATGCATGCGGTCAGGGGAAATTTTATCTATGATTGTCAGGCACACTCAGAATTTCCTTTTTGTGATGGGTGCCTGCAGTCAATCCCAGATCCTCCAGAAAGGGCTTTAAATTCAATCTAATCTCTGTCATGCTGCTTGGCAATTGATTTGAGTCACTTTGACATTTCTGAGACTGCAGATTTCCCAGAAGGAGAGCAAGAGAGAAAGTTTTATAAATACTGCGACCTTGAAGTAAAAAAGAGACTTCACTTTCCTGCTCCAGATCTTACCATGTGCTCTCCTGAAATTCAAGTAAGAAAAGGTAATGAAGTTAGAAAACGTGAATTTATCCTTGTAAACCCTCATTGGGCAACTCAGACTTACCAATGAGATTTTGCTTCACGTCTATGGTAATTTGCTAGATGTTTGGACTCAGTTGTTAATGAGGGCCTGAGGGATTATAATGTATGGCATTTTGTTTTTTTAGTGGATTTCAAGCAAAAACATGGACCCCAGGGTGACATACGAGACTTAAGCATAGGCAACTTGAAGGTGCTTAGGGGAGTGCATCTGCATAGTGGGAGACAGGGAAGGTGGGAGCATCTTGGAGCTAAGGTAGAAAGCTAATTACAGGTAGAAATTAAGGCAGAAAGCTAATTATAATTCTCTCTGTTGCCCAGGCTGGAGTGCAGTGGAGCAATCTTGGCTCACTCACATAGTTTTACATAGTTTTACGGGAAAAAAAACTATGAAAAAAAACCCCACAGGCTACACAAGATGGTAAAGAGGTTCCATAATCAGGCAGCAAGAAAAGCCCCGTGCTGATGTGGACATTGTGATGAGCTGGGCATCGGACTATGGGCCCGGACAGGAGCCAATACAGAAGACCAGAAGACTGTGTGCACTAAGAGTGCCGGGAGGGTTTGCATGTACTTCGAGGGGCCCTGCCTTGTGGGCAGATGACATAATCCTGGATAAGTAGCCAGAACCAAGTGGTCCATAGCAAGATCTCTTCCATTCATCAATACCCAAAACATCACATCAAATCAGCATCAGCACCCAGGGATGTGTGCCATTCATGGCTCTTCTCAGTTTGTAGACAGCTCTGTAGTCCTGGGACTTGGGAGGAGTATGTAGGAGGCCCCGGGGGTGAGTGGTGTGGTGGTAGTGGTGGTGGTGGTGGTGGTGACTAATCTAAATGAAAATGAAAAATTTCAAAGAGGTAAGTGGTAACTTGACATGGTTTTGTCATGAGCACTATCACCTTTAATTTTACATTTTGAAAATAATTTTCCCTTTTAGTGTAATAGTGGCATAATTCATTGTTGACAATCTTGCATCAAGAAATAAAATTAAAATGATATGTAATTGCATTACCCAGAAATAAATAACATTTTGGTACAGGTTTTCTTGCCTTTTCTCTGTATGTACACACACAGAGAAATAAACTTTTTCCGAATTGGGCATCCTGTATACATCCTATTTAATAAGCTAAAATCTTCACTTAAAATTAGTGTGGATTTTTTTAATGTGATCAAATATTTTCATAACATCTTTTGTAATAGGTGTGTATTTTTTTAATGGATGCTATATTTGGTTTAAATGATCCCTTATTCTTGGGCAGTTTGGTTGCTTTCTTGAATATGATTTATAGATGGATATTTCTATGGAAAGTTGACTTGGGGGAAAGGCATGCTTTTTCTTCTTTTAAACACAAATTTCTTCTACAATTGTTCAATATAATTTGATGGATGTTTAAATTGAGGTGTACTTTACAAAGGGTGAAGCGCACATATCTTAAGTGTGCAGTTTGACGAGTCTGACAAACATGTTTTCTCTGATCAAGTCAGAGATCATTTCTATTGCCACAGGAAGTTCTCACGTGTCTTTCTAAGTCAAAGCTCAAACTCTCTACAGTTGGGACTACAGGTCTGATTCTATCAACGTGGCTTAGTTTTGCCTTTTCTAGAGCTTCTTATAAATTGAACCATACAATATACACTTTTTTGTATCTTGGTTTTTTTCTTTCAACATCATGTTTTTGAGATTCATCCATGTCGCTTCAGGTCTCAGTAGTTTATTCTTTTTTTTATTGTGGAATAGTTTTCTATTATATATATAAATACACCATAATTTGTTCATTCATTTCCTTGTTGATGGACATTTCAGTTGTTTCCAATTTTTGGATACAAAGACACTATAAACATCCTTATATAGGCTTGTGTTTGATTGCTTGCTTATTTTTGTTTTGTTTTATTTTTTCAAACGTATGTTTTGTGGGTAAATACCTAGGATTAGAAATGCTGGGTCATAGGGTGAACGTATGTTTAGCTTCATAAGAAACTCCCAAACAGTTTTCCAAAATGGTTGTAGCATTTTACTTTCTTCTCCCACCATCAATGTATGAGAGTGCTGTTTTTTCCAATTTATAAAAACATTGGTATTGTCAGCTTTTAAAATTTTAGCCATTTTAGAAGACACTGTAACACTTCATTGTGTTCTCTCTGCATTTTTCTGACAACCATGCTAAACACTTTTTCACATGCATATTGGCTATTCATATATCGTCTTTTGTGAAATGGCTGCTCAAGTTCTTAGCCCATTTTAGATTGGGCAGTTGTCTTTTTTTTCAAAAAAATTAAATTTTTTATATTTGATGTATATTAGGATGTTTTGATACGCATATACATATATATCTTAAAATGATTACTACAGACAAATTTACATATTCATCACCTTCCATAGATACCTTTTTCATGTGTTAAGGGAACCTAAAATCTACTCTTTTAGCATGTTTTCAGTATACAATATTAACTATAGTCCTCATGCTGTATGTTAGATCTCTAGACTTATTCATCCCGCGTGACTGCAACTTCATATCCTTTGAACTACATCTCCTCATTTGCCCTCCAGGCCCCTGGTAAACAGCGTTCTGTTTTTTCAACTGTTTTTTTTTTTTTTTAAACAGAATCTCTGTCTGAGCTCAACGCAACCTCCGCCTCCTGGGTTCAAATAATTCTTGTGCCTCAGCCTTCCGAGTAGCTGGGAATACAGGCATGCGCCACCATGCCCAGCTAATTTTTGTATTTTTAGTAGAGACGAGGTTTTACCATGTTGGCCAGGCTGGTCTTGAACTCCTGGCCTCAAGTGATCCACCCACCTCGGCCTCCCAAATACTAGCATTACAGGCGTGAGTGACTGCACCTGGCCATCTATTTATTCAACTTTTGTTTTTAAGATTCTTCATAGAAGTAAGACCATACAATTTGTCAGTCTTATTTCTGGTTTATCTATGTCTGGCTTATTTCACTTAGCATGATATTCTCCAGGCCCATCTATATTGTCACAAATGGCAGGATTTCTCTCTTTTTAAAGGCTGAATTATATTCCACTGTGTATATATACTACACTTGCTTTATTCATTCATCCGTTGATGGATACTTTAGGTTGTTTGCATAGCGTGGCTGGAATGATGCCATGCACGTGGGAGTGCAGGTGTCTTTATGAGGTGCTGCTGTCATTTCCTTTGGGTACATACTCAGAAAAGGGATTGCTGGACCATCTAGCATTTTATTTTTTCTTTTGAGATGGAGTTTCACTCTTGTTGCCAAAGCTGGCGTGCAGTGGCGTGATCTCGGCTCACTGTAACCTCCACCTCCCGGGTTCAAGTGATTCTCCTGCCTCAGCCTCCCAAGTAGTTGGGATTACAGGTGTGTGCCATCATGGCCAGCTAATTTTATATTCTTTTTTTTTTTTAGTAGAGATGGGGTTTCACCATGTTGGTCAGGCTGGTCTTGAACTCCTGGCCTCAGGTGATCCACCCACTTCAGCCTCCCAAAGTGCTGGGATTACAGGCATGAACCACCGTGCCCGGCCAGGACCATTTAGTATTCTATTTTCAGTATTTTGAGCAACCTTCATACTGTTTTCCGAAATGGCTGTATCAATTTACGTTTCCACCAACATCGTACATGGATTCTCTTTGTTCCACATCCTCACCAACACTTGTAATTTTTTAGTAGTCCCCCTAACTGGTGTGAGGTGATATCTCGTTGGGGTTTTGCTCTGCATTTCCCTAATGATTAGCACTTTTTCCATGTGTCTGGTGTCTATTATTTCCTTTTATTTATAGTTGGCATGTAATAATTGTTCATATTAATGGGATACAGAGTGATATTTCAATACATGCCTACAATATATAATGATCCAATCGGGGCAATTAGCATATCCATCCCCTCAAACGGTTGTCATTTTTTGGTATTGTGAATACTCAAAATCCTCTCTTCTAGCTTTTTGAAAATATGCAATGTTATTGTTAACCATATTCACCCTACAGTGCTATAAAGCACCAGACCAATTGCTCCTCTGTAACTGTAATTTTGTATCCTTCTACTAATTTTTCCCTGCCTTCCCTCCCCACAACACTCCTCAGCCTCTAATAAACACAGTTCTACTCTCTTTCTTTTTTTTCTTTCTTTCTTTTTGTGAGACAGGGTCTTGCTCTGTTGCCCAGGCTGGATGGCAGTGGCATGATCTTGGCTCACTGCAACCTCCGCCTCCTGGGTTCAAGTGATTCTCGTGTCTCAGCCTCCCCAGTAGCTGGGATTACAGGCACCTGCCACTGGGCCTGGCTAATTTTTGTATTGTTAGTGGGGACAGGATTTCGCCACGTTGGCCAGGCTGGTCTCGAACTCCTGACCTCAGGTGATCTGCCCACCTTTTCCTCTCTAAGTGCTGGGATTACAGATGTGAGCTGTGGCACCCGGCCAATTCTACTCTCTTTCTATGAACTCATTTATTTTAAGCTCCCAAATATGAATGAGAACGTGTGGCATTTGTCTTTCTGTGCCTGACTTATTTCATTTAACATAATGTCCTCCAGACTTATCCATATTTTGTTGGCTATTTTTATATCTTCCTTAGAAAAAGGATTATTCAGGTCTTTTGCCCATTTAAAAGCTTTTTTTTTTTTTTGCTGTTGAGTTATGTGAGTTTCTTATATATATTGGATATTAACATCTTATGAGACACATGGTTTGCTAATATATTCTTCCACTCCATTGGTGCCTGTTCATTTTGTTGATTGTGCCTTTTGCTGTGCAGAAGCTTTTTAGTTTGATGTAGGCCCACGTGCTCGCTTTTGCTTTTGTTGCCTGAACTCTTTGGTGGCATCCAAAAAGTTATTGGTAAGGCCGATATCAAGGGGCTTTCCCCTTATGTTTTCTTTTAGGAATTTTATGGTTTCAGGTTTATATTTAGATCTTTAATCCCTTTTGAGTTTATTTTTGTGTATGGTGTAAGGTAAAGATCCAGTTTTTTCCTCAAGGCCGTATTGACTTGTTACCATTGCTTTATAATAAATCTTACAATCAGAAAATGTAATTCTTCCAACTTGTTTCTTTCCCCAAGTATGTTCTAGTTATTCTCATTGTTTTTTGGCATTATATATATATATATGTAGTTTTTTTTAAGAACCTGTCAATTTCTACAAGAAAAAAAAAGCTTGCTGGGGTTTTAAAGGAGATTGTGTCAAATCTGCAGATAAACAGAATTGGTATCTTAGCAATTTTGGGTGGGTGTGCAACCTAGAAATATGGTATATGTCTCTATTTAAATCACTTAGGTCTTTCTTTTTATATTTCTCTAAGATGCATTTTACAGTTTTCTGTGTGCAGGTCTTGTGCTTATTTTGTTAAATGTATCCCTGGAATTTTTGGTTATGAATGTGATTTTAACTGCTATTGTATTTTAACCATATTTTCAAATTTTCATTGTTAATATATAGAATTACCATTACTATTTTTTATAGTGACCTTGTATCTTGTGATATTACACTTAATCACTCTAGTAGTTTTTTTAAAATAAGGTTTTATGAATTTTCTACATAGATATTCATGTTATTTTTGAATAAAGGCATTTCTATGATTATTATTTAATCTTTATGTGTTTTACTCCTGTCTTGCTGTATGCAGTGACTAAGCCTCCAGTACAATCATGAACAGAAGAGATGAGAGAGGACATTCTTGCCCTGTTGTTAGTCTTACAGACAGATTTCAGTGTTTTACTGTTAAGTATGATATTAGCAGTTGGTTTTTTGTAGATGTTCTTTATCAGATTGAGGGGAATTCCTTCTATTCCTACTTTGTTGAGAGTTGTTTGTTTTTTTTGTGTTGAAAATATGTTGAATTTTGTCAAATGCTTCTCCTGCACACTCAGATCATCTGATGGCTTTTTGTTTTCAGTGTGTTGAGTGTCAAACAAATGCCATGCTCCTGGCCTGAGTTTAACTGATATATTCGTATCAAGTCATGATATATTATCATTTATATATACATTTTGGGTTGATTTGGTTTACTAATGATTTGTTAGGGATTTTTGAACCTATGCTTTTTAACTATACTGGTGTCTTTGGTCAGGGATGGGTCATCTTTTTGTTTGACTTTGGTATCAGGATGATGTCAGTTTCATAAACCAAACCAGAACGTGTTCTCTTCTCCCCAGTTTTCTGAAAGAGTTTGTGAATTATTGACATGATTTATTCTTTAATTATTTGGTAGAATTTACCCACAAGTAAATCAGTGAATCCTCTTTTATCTTCTGTTTTCTCCCTTCTTGAACCAGAATGTATATGACCCTTATCCTATGCCCTTTTCATCATCACGCTTTGGAAGAAGATAACTGTCTTATTAAATTTGACAGGTTCACAGATGGAGAAGAATCATGCCTCAGATGGATTATACATAATGCCTTGCCCATACCTTATTTAGATCATGAGATCTAGGACTTTTGAACAGATGAGATTTGAATGAGATTTTGGATTTTGATTTGATGCTGTAATTGGTTGAGTTTTTGGGGAACTCTAAGTGGGATAGATATATTTTACATTGGGACAGACATGTATCGTTGGGAACCAGAGGAAGATGCCCTGTGGTAGGCAGAATAATGAACTTCTTGGAGATGTCCATGTCCTAATTCCTGGAGTCTGAATGTGTTGGTTTACTTGGCAAAGGGGAATTAAGATTGTCATTGGAATTTACAATCCTAATCAGCTGACCTTAAGATAGGGATATTATCCTGAATTATCTGAGTGGGTTCTATGTAATCACAAAAGTCCTTAAAAGTGGAAAAGGGAGGCAGAAGAATGGGTGAGAGGGACATGATGTGAGAAGAACTTCACCTATCCTGCAACCTTTCCACATACTCTTCTCTCAGCCTGGAAGACTCCTCCTATTCTTTACCTGGATAATTCTTACGTAGCCTTCCATTCTCAACTCAAATTGCATTACTTCAAAGATGCCTTTGCTCATTACCAAATGTACATTAGGCCTCTCTCTTATTTATTTATGCTTCCTTTGTAAGCAGCGACATGGCTCTTTTGCTCACCCTGGTAAGCCTAGTGCCCAGTATACCATCTGACACACAATTGGTGGTCAACTGTTGATTCATGAGTGAATTTTGTTGGTTACTGTTGATCACCAGTGAAATAAGTGCTTAGAAACACTTACAGGCCGAATAAGAAGAATTAAACAAATGAATGACTAGATAATAGGTACGTGGGAGTCGCAGGGATTGGCATCTTATTTCATTCAGTTTTGCCTACATTGGCTCCTTTCTTACAAATGTCTTGATGCCTATTGAGTATATATCCTAAAAGTTTCTTTGAGTTTTCTGGAAGAAATGGCTGTTGTTGTTGTTGTTGTTTTCAGCAGCTCTTTTGACTCGACCATCCTCACACCAGTGTTAGGTAATTTAGACAGATTAGAACATCAGCTTCTTCTCAGGAACCCACAGAAGCTTTGGAATGGAGACAGTCCAGAAATATACCCATGTCCACATTACTCAATCCCTAGAAATGGCTATTTTTAAGCAGAATGAGCTTGTTTTTTTCTAAATGCAATTTCCATCTTGTTACTAGAGAGCTGGATTTATATAGGTTGCCATGTCTTATACCAGGATACCTTCAGAGAAAGGAAAGTACAGGAGATGTTTTAAGTGCAGTAGGAATTGTGAGATAGGAAACATGCCTAACATGTATAGGTTTCACACAAAATTTGATTATTAATTTGATCCAAATCTTACTTTTCAGAAAGGAGAAAGATTTTAAAGACAGGGTAAGGAGATTCCTCCAAAATGCCCAAAGTAGACTTAAGCAAATACAAAATTTATCACATCTACTTACCAAATTTTATAATTAATTCATCAGTTCAACAAAATTGCCAATCATCTCCTATGAACCACCTATTGTGCTAAGGGCTGTGAGGCCACCAAGACCGATATCATCAGAAGGCAGCTTGCACCTCCTAGGAGAAGGCATGTATCCCCATAGCTGAAGTCAAAGTGGGAAGCGTTCCCTGGCTGGTGGACCAGAGAGCCCCGTGGGACCCAAAAGAGGGTGGATGCAGGCCTGAATGGGAGGAAATCTGGTAGCAACGGGTTTCCGTTTCTCCTTGGATAAGACTTTTCCTTCAAGGACATAGTAAGTTCAGTTTTACAAAAAATTTTATTTTTTCTTGATACATAATAGACGTATACATTTTTGTTCAGTTTTGACATGGTAAAGCACACACTTCCTTTTTCCCTTTTTTTTTTTTTTTGTGACAGAGTTTCGCTCTGTCACCCAGGCTGGAGTGCAGTGGCGCGATCTTGGCTCCCTGCAAGCTCTGCCTCCCGGGTTCACGCCATTCTCCTGCCTCAGCCTCCCAGTAGCTGGGACTACAGGCGCCCGCCACCACGCCCGGCTAATTTTTTTGTATATTTAGGAGAGATGGGGTTTCACCGTGTTATCCAGGATGGTCTCGATCTCCTGACCTCGTGATCCGCCCGCCTCAGCCTCCCAAAGTGCTGGGATTACAGGCGTGAGCCACCGCGCCCGGCCAACAACTTCCTTTTTCTTTTTCACTCCTGTGATTCTGCAGCTAGAGAAAAAAAGGAGAAAGTTCGGTTAGAGAAGGATGTGGCTCAAGGTTGCCTCATGGGTGTGATCTTGAGTGGTGGTCAGTTCCTCCTACCTTTGCTTTCTCCCCGTAGCCTGAATACAGTGAGCCATAGTGTCAAGGCCTCAGGCGCCTTAATCCTCAGCTCTGTAGAGGAGGCATGGCCCATTGTTTCCATGGCAGTGCCCTGTAGGACAGTGACCTGCTCAAGTCTAGCCTACCAGGGACGACTTCCTATGAACTGATTTTTTTTTTTTTGAGATGGAGTCTTGCTCTGTTGCCCAGGCTGGAGTGCAGTGGCGTGATCTCAGCTCCCTGCAACCTTTGGCTCACTGCAACCTCCCCCTCCTGTGTTCAAGGGATTCTCCTGCCTCAGCCTCCTGAGTAGCTGGGATTACAGGTGCCTGCCACCATGTCCAGCTAATTTTTTTATAATTTTAGTAAAGACAGGGTTTCACCATGTTGGCCAGGCTGGTCTCGAACTCCCGACCTCAGGTGATCTGTCTGCCTCGGCCTCTGCCTGCCTTGGCCTCCCAAAGTGCTGGTATTACAGGTGTGAACCACTGCGCCAGGCCTTTTTTAAATTTTTTTTTTTTTTAATTTTTGATTTTTGTAGGTACATAGTAGGTGCATATATTTGTGGAGTACATGAAATATTTTGATACAGGCATGCAATGTGTAAGTGGGAAATCAATCACCTCAAGCATTCATCATTTATTTGTGTTACAAACATTCCACTTGTACTCCCTCAGTTATTCTAGACTGGACAATAAATTATTGCTGACTGTGGTCCCCCTGTCGTGCTATCAAATACTAAATCTTATTCGCTGTATCTAACCATATTTTTGTACCATTATCCATCCCACTTCCCCACTGTCCTTCTCAGTCTCTGGTAAACCATCATTCTACTCTCTGTCTTCATGAGTTCAATTGTTTCCATTTTTAGCTCCCACAAATAAGTGAGAACATGCAAAGCTTTTCTTTCTGTACCTGTCTTATTTCAAGTAATATCATGTCCTCCAATTCCATCCATGTTGTTGCACAAGGCAGGATCTCATTCTTTTTCACAGCTGGATAGTGCTCCATGGTGTGTATGCAGCACATTTTCCTTATTCATTCATCCATCTGTTGATGGACACTTGGACTGCTTCCAAATCTTGACTGTCACGAATAGTGCTGCAATAAACATGGGAGTGTCAATATCTCTTAGACAACCTGATTTCCTTTTGGAGGAAGTTTCAAAGCTCAGTGCAGTTTTGAGATTCTGGAAGTAAATGTCCCAACCCACACTAACAGCACTGGTTGATAGGGAGTTGGGCAGTTGGCCCCTCTTCTCAGTGTCCTCCATGTTTTCTGTAATGAGCATACACTATTAGTAAAACCTCAGCAGACTTGGTGGGACCTTAGAAGTTGTCTTATGCAGCATTTTCATTTTTCAAAAAGAAAAATAAAGGTGGGTTTCCCGTGGTGTCTTTCCCAAGGGCCCCTGACTGGCGTGTTCTCTGCCCATTCAACCCTTCCGGGAGCACCTCCGCAGGACTGAGCTAGGCTGCAGGAGCCCTGAGAAGTGAGGGATGGCATCCGCGCCTACTGGGAGCTGTCCAGTAGGGGTCCAGACACCCAGTCCATGAAGTGCAACTCGAGCCTTCCAGAGCAGAGACTTGTGTGAATGGCCTGCAGCAAGCTGGAGAGAACGGGGAATTCAGCCCCAGGCAGGAGAGATCTTCCCTTTGCTCGCTTCTGCCTCATTTGCTGTCTTTACGCCCAGCCTTCGATGGCTTCAGACTTCCTTCCTCCTGCCCTTTTCTTGCTGACTCCATTCCTTTTCAGAAGCAGGTAGTGAGAGATGAAAAGGGCTGTAAACAGCATTCTACGGGTAATGGATGGGCAGGGAGCTCAGAGGGTGGAGGGGCTGGGATGGGCACAGACTGTTTCATTTGATCTGCCTTTTACAGCTTCCCCCGGGATCCCACAAAGTCACTAACTTTGAAATAGTTAACGAGGGGAAAAAAAGGCATGTTATTAAGGCAGTTCCGTAAGCCTGAGCATTGAGAGGGCTGTGTTTCTAGCAGTAGGAGGGCCCACATTATCTTGGATTTTGTGTTCACTGCTCTGATAGCTAAGCATCATTCCTGAAATGAACGCTTTTGAAAGGAAAAAGTGAGCAAGGGAAAATACACCGTTGGGTTGCAGTGTTCTCCTGTTTGATGAGAATTGTGCTCTCCCTCTGCAGTGCCAGTCCCTTGCAGCAGACCAGTCCTTCTCATGCCACTCTTGGAAAGAATGCCAGGGCATATCAGAGACTTAATGCTCCCCTCATCTGCCTGACAGCCAGTTTGAGTGCTCAGCTGAGCTTCAAGCACACTTTTGTGCTCACCAGCACACAGGAGGGGCTGGCGGCTGGGAGGATAAGCTCTGCGCTGTGTCTGGAGCCTGGACATCAAGACATGTCAAGAGAGAGCCCAATATGTGCCGTGAGGCCTCAGGGATTTCTGATCAAGAGAACTGTTTGCCATTTGGGAGCAGGCAGCTCGGACCACCATTCTTCTGCCTCTCCTGCTTCCCATGTGATCTGAGACACCTGCATTCACCTGACCAGTCGGTCCCAAAGCCTGAGCAACAACCCAGCTCCTCCCTGGCCGTCCAAAGCATTCTTGGCTACACAGTGTCTTTTATGATTGCCTGTTCCTTGAATTTTCTGTTGAAAATATTCGTGCATTTTCTTGCTGTTAGTAGTTGAAAAAACATCTCTTTAAAATGGTCATAATGCTTGCGCCCTTCAGTCAGGGCCAGCAGGTGAGAAGTTGGAAGAGTGTGTCTTGTTCTGAAGTAGTTTGTGGAGGAGAGATTTCAGGGAAAGGAGAGGTGGAGGAGGGAGCATCCAAGGGCAGGCTGGAGACAGAAGCCGTGGCTGGAACGTGGGCCACTCCAGAATCTGGGTGCAGGAAGGCAAGAGGGCTTCCTCAGCTCTCACCTCGCTGAAGCCAAGCCTGCTCTGACCCTCACACGCACACTTCATGCCCAGCTGGGATTTCAGGCCTGCTCCCAGCCCTTCTCAACTTGCTCCTCTGCTCCAGGAGAAGGCAGAGTGATGTCTCTGTGCTTCTGCGCTGGCCCCATTTCTGGGCACCGCCACACTGAATGCTGACTGTGGTCTCATATGTCTTCTCTGAACTGGATAGGACCTTCTCCAGGGTTATTCTGACTTGTGCTTCTTTTTGCACCCCCTCTCCTACTAATGATATGGAAGGGAAGTGCTAGGAAGGGAAAGGTGTGGTCCCTTTAAATAATACAGAAGGGGAAAGTGTTGGTTAGAGGAAGGCATGGTCCCTGGCTAGGGCTCCACCCCCATGGACCTAGGTGAGGACAGGCATTTCCTGACCAAATGTCGCATTTCCCAAGACCACCCTGGCCTGCCATGCCCCCATCCTGTGCCCATAAAAACCTGAGAGACCCCAGCGCGCAGACACACAGGTGGCTGGATGTGGAGAGGAGCACATCAGCAGAGGAACACATGGGCCGCTGGATGGAACCGGCATGCTGGCAGGCCACTGACCGGCAGAGCGGCATGAAGTTTGACTGGGGCAGTTGGAGGAGAACTCGGGCCACCGAGTAGCCTGACTCCAGGAGAAAATCTTCCCACTCCATCCCCTCTGGCTTCGTCTGTCTGCTGAGAGCTACATCCACTCAATAAAACCTTGCACTCATTCTCCAAGCCCAGGTGTGATCCGATTCATCCTATACACCAAGGCAGGGATACAGAAAGCCCTCTGTCCCTGCCACAAGTTAGAGGGTCTAATTGAGCTGGTTAATGCAAGCCGCCTATAAACAGCAAAACTAAAAGAGCATCCTGTAACACATACCCACTTGGGCTTCAAGAGCTGTAAACATCAACCCCTAGACACTGCAGTGCGGTGGGAGCCCCACAGACTGCCCGTCTGTATGCTCCCCTAGATGTTTGAGCAGTGGGACACTGAGGAAGCGAGCCACATCCCATCACATGCCCTTTGAGGGGGACAAGAGAACCTTTCCTGTTTCAGTAATTGTGGTGATGGTGGTAGCAATGGTAATAAGAACGGAATAGGCATAGGTTACATGCACTGGCAGCTTCTAGGCACCAATGTGGAGTGCTGGAATGCTTATGGACTCACTTAATCCTCATAAACACACTGCTGTGAGATGGCGGTGGGGCCTGCTCAGGATTGCACACCTAACCAGGGCCACACCAGGCTGCCTCACTTCAAAGCTCTTCTGTTGATTCAGGGGGAAATGAACAGAACCAAACGCTGGAAGTTCTGGACCTGAGACAGGAAATGGATTTTGTGAATGAGAAAGCGAGCGATGGTCTCATTCTGGCTTCATCACTGTGACCATGATAGGATGTGGGCATTTTTAAAGACCTGACACCCTTGGACCTGCCATTCTGCCCAGATGAGTTGGAGGGACTGATCTGTTGGAGGACCGAGTCCCCGCATGGCTGGCAGCAGTCTTCTGCCGTTTGTTCTGATGAGGCTGAGCCTCACAGCTGCAGTGGGTGACATTGGGAGCTAAGGAACTCAAAGCAAATAACACAAAACATGCCAGCAATTGAATTCTAGCCTCAACTACTGCCAGCTGTTTAAGGGCAAGATGGATGAGCTAAGAGTGCTCTGAGTTACTGCCCGGCAGTGGGAGCCTGCCTGCTGCGGCCCACAGTGCCTCAAAGCTCTGGTAGAATAACTGCCCACAGGGATGGGTTCCTCTCTCTCTTGCACCAACCCCTCCCCAGGTCCTTTCTTTTCACACCATGCTAGTGCACAGCCACAGCTATTTGGAGGCACAGAGACTGAGTGCCCACTGCATACGTTTCTCACAGACGTAGTGTCCAGAAATGTCATTTGCAGACCCTGACTGGGGTTGCCTCTCTGTGGAAGAGACGCCCCATGGGGCTGCCTCAGGTGATCCCACCGTGCACCGTCTGGTCACTGTGGAGTGGCTAGTGCTGTGTGCCCTTCCTGTCGACATAATGAATTATAGGTTTTGTGTCCAGAGACCTGGTCTGGAATAACTATATCTGGCTCACTTCAAGTCACGTGGATTCCTTCTTGAAGCAGGAATTATAATATTGACTATGTGGGTGATAGTTTCGCTAAATTAATACAAGACTAGTTTAATAGTTACGTAGCAACACTACCAGGTCGCATCTGCGATGTGCCAGCCTGTGGGATCTCATCATGTAGTTTGAGAATGAAAAGCATTTTTCTATTATAATCACATATATAATATTAAAAAGCAACAGTAATATTCAAGATGTCCTATCTGCTCATCTCACCAGGTCTACAGAAAGTTGCTCCCATCTGCGGGGAGATGCCTTTGATGGTATTGATCGGCTGTACCTCTGCTATTGGTCTGCCTTACTTCCTGCCTTTAGCCCACACAATTTACGATTGTGTCCACTTTGCCGCCCATCACTAGGGGAGGGCCATGGTTTATTTCATGAGCAATTCTAGCACAGAGTAGGTGCAGGTTAGAAGATATTCCTGCATTCTATTAGACATTATCGGTTTCAGAATCACCATCATTATTACATAATCTGAGGGCTGGAAGAGACCGGGAACCACTGTGAGACTGGTTCTATCCCAACAAATTTGACATTATTCTTTTTAGTCTTTGCGGTGCAATGGAGGGACATTGAAGCTGGTATTAAGGGTGAGGCACAGACAGCCAGGAGTCACACTAGAGGCAGCAGTGTGGCCAGGGCCTGCTCCCTGGCCAGAAGTTCGCACATCTGCTGTGGTCCCCACCACAAAGCCTGCCTTCGGGAGCCTGCTGAGCCTGCTGAAGGTGGAGCTGAAGTTGGGTCTAATCTGGCCAACAGGGCAGCCACTAAGGCCACGTGCACTAAAATGCGGCTGGTCCAAATCAGGATGGGCTATAAGATGACAAATACACACTGGATATCAAAGCATTGGCTTGAAAAAAAGAATGTAGAATATCCCATCAATGTTGTATGTTGCTTACACCTTGAAATAATAATATTTGGGATATTTGGAATTAGATAAAATAGATTACTAACATTCATTTTATCTGTTTCTTTTTACTTTTTAAAATGTGGACTACTTTACTTCTAACCCGCAATCCTGATCCACAGCCCAGAAGATGGCCTTGAGTCATATCCGGAAGCCCAGTGTGTGTCGGGGTCGGAGGCAGCCCAGAGACAGCCAGGCTGGGCACTAGGGTTCTCTGTCTAACCAGGCTTGCCCTCTGAAGAGCATGGCTTGTTTATCAGCTGCCTTGACATCAGCTTCTGCCTCTGTCCTATGAGAGGTTTAGCATAGAACTGGTTTCTGTGCATCGTCCAGCTCTAAAGGAATAGTGACGAGTCATTTCAGCACTAGGGGCCAAGCTCTGTGCTGGGAATCTGCTGCCTTCAGTTCTGGTTTCTCTCCAATCAGTGAGCTGCTGTGTGTTTTGGAGCAAGTGACTATAGCAGTGGCATCTGCTCACCTCCAGTTCTATCATCTTGTTTTTCTAGAAGGGTAAAGGAAAATGAGTGCCATGAATGACACTGTGTGAACTGGGGATCGAATGGGAGACAGGTTCCACACGACCAGAATCTTGGATGATTTCCATTGACTCTGCTTTGAGTGGACTTTCCGTATTTGGTTGAAAAACGTAGCTGATGTGAGCAGCTGTGCAAAGATAAGTGGGACTCTACACTATGAGAGCTTCTAGAACTACAAATGCTCGATGGAGACAGTCCTCCATTCTACACTCAGTCTCTATGACTGTTGGACTCCATAACTGTAAGTGAGAGTTCAAAGCCCCGTCTGGTCACGGTTGGTGAGGGCCTGGAGACAGTGGAAAGAGAGGGCATGGAGGTCCCTGGCATGGCAATGAGGAAAGCACACAGCTTTCTCTCATTGGCAGCACCAACCAATGCATTTTGATTGTGCATCAGGGTTGTTTGTGGTAGCACAGCTCAGTACAGTGTTGGCCGTAAAAGGGAAACTAGACCAGAAAAACAAAGCAAAGCAAAGCAAAACAAAACAAAAAAGAAAAGAGAGAAAAAGGCATTGGGAAACTAGAGGAAGAACGACTCTCTAAAATATGATCAGGGAAGGAATATCCAGTGAAATGTGGCATTTGAAGATGGAATGCATGACCTACTAATTGAAAGCTGCATACTAGGAACATTTGATATCAATACAATTTACTTAACCAAATTACTGTTATTAGTGAGTAACAATGACAAAGAGTTATCCAACATCCACACATTTAATTTTGGTGATTATTATTTACGCGTGATTTATTACCCCCAGTGCAAAGCACAGCTGGAAGGATCACAGAGATGACTCACAAGTTCCTAAGGCCAAATTTTTGTTTTGTTTTGTTTCGCCAAAATGATGGTTTTATCGAATCCCCGGGATGACAGCCTACACCTGATAGATACGTCCCTAACACCAAATGCATTGGAGGAAATGCAGGAGCATTGAATTATAACTTTGTTTCTAATGAGAGGTTCAACCTTCTCTTTGTTCTTAAATAAGAAGCCCTAACCAGAGGTCTTGAGAAGGATACAAGCCTAATACTTTCTTTAAGACAGTAGTTGCAGACTACAAAGAGGGCACAGTAACACCATGTTATGTTCAAATCACTTGAAATGATTTAATTGCAGTATTTCTACCATTTTTAGGAAGGCTGCCTTTCCAGGCCCACCGAAAACACTTATAGCGCATTCTTAAGCCTGCACAAAAATAATTTGCATAATTGTTATATTTAGGGAACAATGGGACAGAGGGGAATCCCATTCTTGTCCCAGCATCTAATTCTGTACAAGGTAACACTGTTCCCACTGCCAGAGCCCATCCCTTTCCTATTTTAGTTGCAGTTGGATAGCAGCAGGCAATGTACGTTGCAACATATGCATTTAAATCAAATTATCTTTTATTAGAAAACTTTCAGCGGGGCGCTTGGCTCATGCCTGTAATCCCAGCACTTTGGGAGGCCGAGGCTGGCAGATCACTTGAGTCCAGGAGTTCGAGACCAGCCTGGGCAACATGGTGAAACCCTGTCTCTACTAAAAATACAGAAATTAGCTGGAAATGATGGCACATACATGTAATCCCAGCTACTTGGGAGGCTGAGGCACAAGAATCACTTGAACCTGGGAGGCGGATGTTGCAATGAGTCCTGATCACAACACTGCACTCCAGCCTGGGTGATAGAGCAAGACTCTGTCTCAAAAAAAAAAAAAACTTTCGGAAAGGTTAATCCTACAGCATATCAGTCAATAAACCACTGCACCAACAACTAGCAATGAAGATGGAATAGTTCAGTTAAAATGAATTAAAGGCAGTAGCTAGTCCTCCAAAGGGTCACGTTCTCAGATTTTCTAAAATTTTCATTGACTGTGAGTGACTGCCTCACCTGTGTACTCTGGTGTCAGGAGGGGAGGCAGTGTTCTGGGTGGAGATAGGTTTGCACATCTCTCTGTTGGATAGGCCTCTGGCCAAACCACTGTGTCTGGCAGTGGGGTTTTGAACAGATAGCCTATGGAGCTTTATAACTAGAGTGAAAGCCACAGGCCATGGAGAGCCTTCTCAATCCACAGCAGGCCTGGGTACTAATCCATTGCCAATGTTTTCTTTTGGGAACCTATAAATTCATGAAGATTACCTCTCTCCTCTATCAATGGTTTTTTGTTTGTTTTTTTTTTTTTAATTATTTCTGTTCCCAGGCTGTCTCTGACATTCAGCATAAATGCTACCTTTGCCTAATTCTTAAACAAATAGATTTTGCCCCCAGTCAAATGATTAGGGCGAAGACACCTATCGTACAGTGCTGGCCATGGGATGGATGGAGGGGTTGGGTGTTTTAGTGCTTCTTCCCCATAATGCCCATCTATTTTACCTTCAAACCACCCCAAATAAACACTAATTCTAAGTAAATGCAGTGTACTTGCTGTGCAAATGATTTAAAATAATTCCTGCCATGTTCTTGTCACCCCAATCAAATTGCCATCAGCTTCTTTCTTTAGTAAGCCCCTCCCTGCAGGAAGTCCCAAGAGCTGGCAGTACTTCAACAGCGGGCCCCTTCCTACCTGCGGCCTTCTCTATACTCTCATTTAGTTTCGGGGGAAGCTTGACACTATGGCTGTCGTTAGACTTCCTACCGCATTCATAACCTGGGAGATTCTCATTTGTTCTAATTCCTGAATTTTCCCAATGGGTCTTAAAAAAATAAATTACAAATATTTGAAAAGTGAAGTATTTTTTATCCGAAAGTTAGACAGCCTTACCCTTTAGATGTTCCAGTGTGGCATGTCAAATCCTTAACTCAGTTGGTTTATCTCTGCTCCAGCTAACTGGAACATAAATTCCCCTGTTTTTTACCACTAGTCTCTATTGAAAGTAGCAATTTTCTGGCTGAGATGCTATCACAGGAATCACCAGGCTTGGGGCCTAATCTGAGTTCCATGATCGAGTGTCTGTTGTACATGATGGGATATTTCTGAATGTATCTAGGCTTCCATTTCTCCATGGACAAAGTGAGAAGACATTGTCTCCACTCTCATCATAAGTGGGGTGTAGAGATAAATTATGTTTTTGGAAGAATTTTGAGCTCTTAGGATGAATGTGTTTTTAAAATCTGCAGAAACCCTTATTGCTGCCATTCTGTTGACCCCAAATCTTTAGTGTCCTGGATCTTTGCTTTTTGCTAATATGCCAGCAATGGTTGTTTATGATGACATCTTTGAAATGCTGCAAGATTCCAAAATGTCTTCTGAATCCCCAAAGAGACCTTCAGAATGCATCCAATAGACTTTTACTATTTAGTAGATAGTAAAGGGCATTCTAGATATTTGGACAAACAAGGGTGATATTAACTCTGTCGATCAAATATTAAATGATTAAAAACATGAGAGGAGAGTCTATTCTCTATAACAATGTGTTTCTCCCCCTCTTTCACATAGACACACATACATAGAGAGAAACAAAGAAACCCAACACAGCATGGGATAGAACAGTTGATAACCCTTGCTTCCTTCTTCTCTACTCTTATCCTAAGAGACAGATCTTCCCTGTTCATTTTAGGATGGAACTCATTTGACAAAATCTTTATTATATGCACATCAAAGACCTAATTAACACAGATTGTGTGTGTATATATATATAAGAAAATAGAATTCTTATAGTTTATAGAATAGGACTTCCTGGTCTTGACCTGGTCCGCTGTAGCACTCAGAGGCCTTTGCTGAGCGTGTGTGTGTGTGTGTGTGGTGTGTGTGAGGTGCCACACGCCAGCAAGCTGACTGTAGATTATGACTCTTGAATGGGTAATGGCTCTTAGTTTATGCATTTCTCTTACAGGAAAGTAATTTTTCTTCACTAAGAAAATAAGTTTTGAAAATAAGTAATTTTAAGGTAGTTCATAAGCTTTACACCTAAATTTTAGGTAGACTATGAATTTATTCTCTAAATATATAAACAGAAAATAGTGGGACATGAGAATGGGAAATATTACTGGTACTGGCAGAATCTACCAGAGCACTAGACAGATACTATTCAATGGTCATGTCCCATGGTCCTCCTGGCTTCACAGTACTTGGTAGTCCAAGGGACATCGGCACTGTGTCGGTGCAAGAAGAGGCGGCTGGAAGAGGATAATTCAGACCTCCTAACAAGTCTGTGAATTGTTTCATATCCATTGTTTATGTGGTGAGGTCTCACAGGACCCACAGATTAGCACTGGGTGAAGGATTGTGTATGGGTATGATACGGTTTGGATGTTTGTCCCTTCAAATCTTTTGTTGAACTGTGACCTCCAATGTTGGAGGTGGGTCCTGGTGGGAGGTGTTTGGATCATGCGGGTGGCTGCCTCACGAATGGCTTGGTGTCCTCCTCACAGTAATAAATGAGTTCTCACTTGATGAGTCCTCTCGGAGAGCTGGTTGTTAAAAAGAGCCTGGCACCTTCCTTCTCTTGTCATGTGGCACATCAGCTCCTCCTTCAGCTTCTATTATGATTAGAAGCTCCCTGAGGCCTCACCAGAAGCAGATGCTGGCACCGTGCTTCTTGTACAGTCTGCAGAACCATGAGCCAAGTAAACCTCTTTTCTTTATAAATTACCCAGCACCCAGTGATTCTTCACAGCAACACAAAACAAACAGAGGCTACCATTGGGCACTCTGACTAGAGACTTCCACATTCCTTCCTCTCCCTGACCTTGTATTTCCTCATCATCCACGCTGCTGCTTTGTAAAGCCCCACTCTACACAGAAACACTCATGTTCCAGGCCCAGTTCACAATCATTATAGTGTTGTCACACACAGGGTCTGCCCTTCCCTCCTCACTTCAGGGTCCTCAGTGAGCTCATGCCCTTAGATTTTTGTGTACATATGTGTGTCTCTCTGCTCAGGAGGCTCCTTCGACACTGAGAGCATTTCTCATGTTAATGATTATCTTCACATCTCTGCCATCACACTTAAGACATCACTTTGTACACAGTAGGTACTTAATAAAGTTTAATTGTTTTTAAATAATCACAAGTATTTGTAAGGCCATGGTTAGTTGTCTTATGACTTTAAGGGTGAGAGTAATGATTTTTTTATTTTTATTTTTTATTTTTTTGCTTTCCAGCATTCTTGATTTCTCTCTGAATGTTGGCAGTTTCCACTCTTCTGGCCTAGACCTCCGTGTGTTCTTGTTCTTTCTCCACACCTGTCTTTCGTGGTGGGGGGTGCTATTGCACTTTTGACCACTGTGTATTTTCTAATGATCCCCAAGTCTGAGCTTTTGTGCTCACCTCTGTCCCAAGCACTTGTCTTGTGTTATCCCTCCACCAGACACCACCACCCACATCAGCACAGATCCCTCACCATCTGCTCATGAGACTCTACCCACTGAGCTCCAGATTTTGCTCAGTGATGTTACCAAGTGCCCAATAACCTGAGCTGGAATCCCTATCTCTTTTGAATCTGCGTCTTCTTATTCGCAGTGATTCTTTGCATGCAGAATGAGTCATCTAATTTTCTGCGTAAGACTCCTTTGCATCTTGAAGCTGCTGTTCACATCTCTTCAGCAGTATGTTTGAGGCCTCTTGTAACCAGCTCTCCCGGGTTCCTGTAGGATCCCTCGGGCCCAGCACAGTCATCTTTCTTTTCTCTTTGAGAGCACCTCACTCTCTCCTGTCTCCCTGTCTTTCACCATGTGCAATGCCATTTCTGCCAACATCTGTCCAGTACCAGTCTACTCATACTTAAGACATCTGGCCCAAGGACTGTTGTACCTGTTCCCTATTCTCTTTTCTCTAGGTCTCAAAGCTCTTACTTTACACACCTGCAGTAGCAGGGGCTTCTTGTAGGATAATTACCTGCTTATGCTTCATCCCTTTGCTAGACTTAGTTCTCCTAGAGGAAGGACTGTGCTTAATCATCCTTATGTCTATAGCATAGTTATCAGTTAGAAATAGAAACTTTATTCATTGAATATATTTGGTAATCAGGTCTCTGTACCTAAAGACATTGGTAGCACATCACTCACCTCATCACACCGGGGACAGAGATGCAAATGTTTTCAGCTCAGGCTGCCATGACAAATTACCATAGATTTGGTGGCTTGAACATTTATTTCTCGTGGTTCTGGAGGCTGCAGGTCTGAGGTCGGAGAGGCTGCAGATCTGAGGTCAGAGAGGCTGCACATCGGGTTCTGCTGACAGCGCTCTTCCGGGTGATGTCCTCAGATGAACTTTCCTTGGTGCCTACGTGCAGGGAGAGGATTCTCATGTCTCTTCCTCTTTTTATAAGGACACCAGTCCCATCAGGGAGGCTCTACCCTCATGACCTAATCTAACCCCAATTACCTTCCAAGGGCCCCACCTCCAAATGCCATCAAACGGGATTAGGTTGTCAGCATATGCATGTTTGGGGGACACACACGTTCAGTTTACAGCAAACTGGAAGCTCTGGGCACTTGCCCTCTGTGAGCTCCATGCTCTGTGGTTTGGATAGGACTTTTCTCTACTATACTCTCCTTCCATTTTGGGCCACTGAGTTCTGCATTATGCCTGTGAGCAAGAGATGTCCTGCCTCCCGCCTTTCAGCTTCCCACACCAGGTGACTTGTGCCTCAGGTATTTCCCTGTTTGGTCCTGTCAGAAAGGAAGCAAGATGACATAGGTTAGACAAAGTGGCATTTGAGATAGTAATAGAACAAAGATATCTTTGTTTTTAGAGGCAGAGTTCTCTCTCTGTCACCTAGGCTGAAGTGCAATGGCGCAATCACAGCTCACTGCAGCCTTGACCTCCTGGGCACAAGCTATCCTCTCTCCTCAGCCTCCCAAGCAGCTGGCACTACAGGTACGTGCCACCATGCATATTGTTTTTGACTGGTAGAATGTAGCTAAAGGACCTTTAGCCACGGAGAAAATCGTATGAGAAAACATGTTGAGGTCCAGGAGAGAGGAGAACAGATAAAACCAGTAGCAGATCACTAGTAGGAGAGAATGAAAGATGAGGCTGGCCAGCTCACAGATGGCTTGACTCTGAGGAAAGAGGAGGCCTTGGAAAGATGAATCCACTGCTGATGTTGAGGTGCAGTTTTCCCAAGCTTTGTCAGTTGGCGCACGTAATGAGCCCCATTCAGCTGCAGCTGGATAAGCCCGCTGCTTCACTCTCTGGAATGAAAATGCTTGATCAAGGTTTCGGCTACAGAGTTTTGATCAACAGTGCAGTCCCCTTTGTATATTTGTGGATTATCAGATACCTGAAATAAATGATTAATTCTGGGCTGCATTTTATTTAGTGCCTAATTACAACATCTAACTTCCTGAGTGAGCTCTGGCGAGGGCTGCGAGAGGCACTGACTGCCCAAGCCCAGGTGGCCAATCTGCCAGTTCTCTGTGCATTTCAGCTTCTTACGCTCACCCCCTGTGCCTGACTTCATACAGAGCTCAGTGTAGTGTTTAGCATGAAGAAAATGATGACATTTTGTAATGGGATTTTGTGGCCTGCAGTTAGTGGTGGAAAGGAATGATGAACTCTCTGAACAATGAAACATGATGTCAGATGTTCTCTGTCAATTTCAAGTCTCCACAGTGCTGATTGTGTGTGCTGTGTGTTTGTACGTGTGCATATGTGCACATGTGTATGTGCATGCACGTTCCGTCCTATATACTCACTTTGAGGCTTCGCAGGGCAGGCTGTTTATGAAGATACAACTCATAATGTCAATGTTAAGCCCTAAATGCTAAGTCCATGCCAACCTAGGTCTTGGCCTGCTACAGAAATGGAGAAATGAGTACCTCGTGGTGGGCTAACATCATGAAAGACCACGTAATATGCTACATCTGTGTGGTTCTTCCCCTGGGACGTTGTCTGTGGTATAGCAGGTACTGGCTCTGTAGAAAAGAGTTTCACTTGGACAAGATAGTGTCAAATAAGTTTTACCTGAATGAGCAGAGTTCTCTCCTTGGGCTAAACCCAAAGTGCTGAGACGTTCCCTCTTGTAAGCCTGGCTACCCCTAGCCACATCCTGTGTTACCTGGCTTGTAAGCCTGGCTACCCCTGTGCTGCGTCCAGGCTACCCCTGCCACATTTCTGTGTGCGGGGTGACCTGTTTCATGACGGAACGTGTCCTTGCTGCTTCAGCATGATGCAGTCACGGTGCACTGGACCAGGGAACACTGAGACGGAAGAAGTGAACCTTGCTCTCTCCCATTCTCTGCCAGACTCTGGTCCAAAAGTGCACAGCATTTGCAGCCACAGCCACTGCCAGAGCCAGGTGCGACCCCTTCATCCCCACTTCCCAGGCGAGAAAACTGAGGCCCAAAGTGGAACAACACCTAGTTATTATGCATCGTGGAGGTGTCAGGAAAGGAGTGTGTGTGGTGTGTGTGTGTATGTGTGTGTGTGTGTGTCTCTGTGTGGGTGTCCATGTCTGTGTATGTTTGTCTGTGTGTGTCTCTGTGTTTGTCTTTGTGTGTGTTTGTCTGTGTGTATGTCCCTGTTGTCTTTCATGTGTCTGTGTATGTCTCTGTGTGTATCTGTATCTGTGTGTGCCTCTGTGTGTATCTGTATCTGTGTGTGCCTCTGTGTGTATCTGTATCTGTGTGTGCCTCTGTGTGTATCTGTATCTGTGTGTGCCTCTGTGTGTATCTGTATCTGTGTGTGCCTCTGTGTGTATCTGTATCTGTGTGTGCCTCTGTGTGTATCTGTATCTGTGTGTGCCTCTGTGTGTATCTGTATCTGTGTGTGTCTCTGTGTGTATCTGTATCTGTGTGTGTCTCTGTGTGTATCTGTATCTGTGTGTGCCTCTGTGTGTATGTGCACAGACACATGTGTGCTTAGGGGTAGTGCAGGAATAAGGACCTGAAGGCAAATGTTCTTCTTTTCCCCTGAAGCCTGTGGCAAACATCCTTTCTCGGCTTCAAGGGCAGTCGACTCTCAGCTGTCACGCGGTGGGGACAGCCTCGGACGGAGTGCGCCATGTGCAGCTCAGCGCAGCGATGAGTGCTTGCTCAGATTTTGGACATCTCATGTCTAATGTATTTGGACCTGCTTGTTTCTGTAATGAAGAAAACATGCTGCTTCTCATGGATAATAACTTTTGACTTCCTGGACAGCTCTTTTGTTTTGTTTACTTTAGCAGAAAGTATTCCATCCTTTAAAAATACTACTCTCTCTTTTATCTGTTTTAGAGTACTAAAAATACATCAACGTGTTTATATTTAAAAATGGGAAATGTCAAAAACATTTTTATAGTATCTTTCTTTTAATCTTTGTTTAAAGGACTATGGGGGTGGGGAATAGCTTCTAGGTCATGTTCAATTTTGTCCATTTCCGAAAGGACTTATTTCTCTGTTAAGGATTCCACACCTTTTGTGTTGGACAGATGTTCAGGAGTTTTAAAAAGGCATATCACATTTCTCTGAACCTAGTAGTTTGAAGTATACATTATTATAATATTAGACTCATTAGGATTAAAATTTGCTCATGATATTTAAGTTTGTAAAAAGTATTAAACTCTTTGAATGACGCCACATTCTATTGCATGTTTTATTTTTGTTTTTAGCTATTTGGAACATAACTTGCCATGCTCCATTATGGCACCCTGGGACAATTATGCACCTTTATCCCTGGTTGAGCCAGAGGCACCCAGAGCATGCTCCAGAGGTGCTGAAAAGTGCCTGAGTGACTAAATCCCCTCTTCCTGTGCCAAATGGTGAGAATGCTCCAGTATGTCCCACTTCTTGGTGACATGGAAGAGAAATGGCCTTTGCTGTTGGTAATTTCAGGCTGCTGCTAACAGGAGCAATGACCCCATAAAAGGTTTTCAGCTGTTGGCAATGTAAACAGACAGAATTACTGGAAAGAAAAAAAATCTACCTTTGAAACAGTCAAGAGCTTTTTCTCTTTCATTAGGAAGTAATGATTCGAGCACTTCGAGGAGCCACAAATGTACACAATTTAGTGATGCTTTGTAGTTTTGTGTGTGGGGGGGGGGGAAGCACTGATGAGACTTTTTCTCTCTCTTCATCTTATAGTTTTATTCTTTCACAAAAGCATATTAAATAAGATAAAGACCTGTGATACTATGCGATGAACACTAAAGTGACTACAGTGAAATGAAAAGATATCATTAATTTGTAAAAGTTCTACATTCAATGAAACAGGATTGCAGAGACATATCTGCAAAATAGTCAAGTTAATATGGTGGAAAGATCTAATTATCTGCAGCTAAAGTTACCTCATTCATGTTTAATGCCAATCATAAATTCGTGCATTTATTAGAAATGAAAAAAAGAAATGGAAATAACTGGGGCTTTGGGCCATTATGCTGACTGTTGCTGGAGACTGAGAAACTGTTCAAGGGTGGAGGTTTTTTCTTCTTTATTTCCACCTCCCCATCTCCTTCCAGACTGGCAGAGCCACGGCAGAGTGAATGGATGCATTGGAATTCAGTGGGTTTTCTTGTTCAAATCATTTTCTGCTACACAGGAAAAGTCCTCTAAGGGTCAAAAGGATGCTCAAGTATAGTCACCCAGTGTCATTTCCCCTTGCAAACCCATTTCTCCTGTGGGGCTTCCCAGGGCAGTTTCTCTCACCTGTGATGCTTGTTATACTGAGGATGATGGAGAAAGGGCTCCTGGAACCACCTATCAAATATGTCTCCTTTCGCGTTTGGACTTTCTATCTTTAAATCTGGGTTGCCTTTACAACTGAGAGGTTGCGGTAACTCTGGTTTTCTTGAACCAGACAAATAATTTCAAAGACATTATTTGCATTTACTAACTAATTTTCCCCTGAGACCAATTGCACATAATACAGTGCATTGCCCATCTCTGTAAACGATTCCCGAAGTAAATTAGAAATCAAAGTTGGGTCCAGAAATAGTTGACGTTACTCTAGCACTCACTGTTCTAACCCTGGATGGTCTTGTTAATCCTTAGAACCTTCTGCCATTTCCTCACTATTGCTGCCATGGAGCTGGGCGGGTGTTCACCTAGACCTCTCTTGCTGTGTGCAATTTTTGTGATGTCTGTGGTTTTGACATTGTGGGCTATTACTGATGGGTCGTGTAAGACAGGATCCCCTTCAAGTCTTCCCTCACCCCAGGTAGGTCATGTCGATTGGATGTTTTATATCCCATCCATTTGCACTGCAGTTGACTAACGTATTTTCAGCCTGCAGAATCCTATCCAAATTCACACTGTTAAGCAAGTTCCCATGGCCGCTCTTACGAGATGATTATTTACTAATTTGAGAACCGAAAAGTAAGTAAAAAGAATTTCCCTTAGGATTCAAACCAAACACTTTCATACCAGCCAGATATCTGCACTGGCATTCTCTTAAGATGTCAAAAATTGTGGAATGTTTTAAAACTATTTCAAAAGGTCTACCTTTTAAGTCCATGGCTTGCAGTGTTGAATAACCTCACAAATGCACAACAGTGGAACATCAAAGCAAATGCTGCCCATTTATCATTATAGTTTAGGCGGTCAGCACACAAACCATGCTCCTCCTTGGTGCCCGGGGTACGTGATGGATGAGTCACTGGAAAGGATGTCAGAACAGCCACCACTTAGCCAGAGGCAAGAACTTCGTAGACTAAGAATCAGATCTGGCAAACCTAGATTCTGGAACGCCTTGTTCAATTCCAATTCCCCATAACTTAGACTCAGACTTGTGACAGGAAAAATTTAGCACCAGCAGGCCTACAGAGTGCTTTAATGCTGGAGGTGTATTTAATGTTTATGAGTCCTATATAATCCAGAGACCTTGTTTGTTCCTTGGCAAGGTGGTACTGCTCATCTACTTCAAAGGCTGACTAAATTAAAAAAAATGACTAGAATTGCTAGCCACCCTTCATTACCACACACTTTATGGAGGCATGCGGAGTAATTTCATTTGCTTTTATTTCAGGGACTGTTACGTATCTATGTCCCATTTCATCTTCACTCTTTCAAGTTGATGCCCAGATCTCCAGAATAACTCTTATGAGCGTGCTACAGTTTCCCAGGTATCTTTCTTCTTAGTCCACTGCCCTAATTTTGGGCATGGATCTGTAATTCCAATTATTATGCACACATACATGAACACCTCTCTCTCACACACACACAAACAGACACACACAAATCATACATGTCAAAAAGATTGAAGGGAAATTGATCAAAATGTTAAGAATAGCATATTGTGTGATAAGGATATGGTAATTTACTTTCTTTTTTCTTTTTTTTTTTTTTTTGAGACATAGTCTTACTCTGTCGCCCAGGCTGGAGTGCAGTGGCACCATCTCGGCTCACTGCAAGCTGCGCTTCCTGAGTTCACGCCATTCTCCTGCCTCAGCCTCTTGAGTAGCTGGGACTACAGGCACCCACCACCACGCCTGGCTAATTTTTTGTATTTTTTAGTAGAGACAGGGTTTCATTGTGTTAGCCAGGATGGTCTCGATCTCCTGACCTCGTGATCCGCCCGCCTCAACCTCCCAAAGTGCTGGGATTACAGGTGTGAGCCACCGCGCCCAGCCGGTAATTTTCATTTTTTATGTTTTCTCATTTTTAAAATTCTATAATAAACATAAACCAATTTATTATCAGAAAGATACTATTAAAATGTTTCTTAGGAGGTTCAAACTTATAAATTACTGAACAAGACCTGTATGTATGCACACACATCCCCCCAGGTACTTGTGTCAATCTTATTTTTTGGCCATCTACTGCAAAACTTGAAGGATAAAAATATCTTCTAAGAGAAGAAGTTTTACTTCACTGGATAGATGTCCTAACTTAATACTATATTTTCCTGCCATTAAGGTGCCATCAGTTTTTATGGCATAACAGCATTTGGGGTATGATTAAGAAAAACCCTTTATGACACTCTATGGCATTAAGAATCATTCTAATTGCAGAGATGTTAAAATGTACATTTTAGAACTTATAAAATATGAAATAATCCCTGTCTTATGCAACTTCAGAAAGCAGATTATTAGGGATCACCACCCAGGTTATTTAGTAAGGTTAGGGCAACCCCAATACCAAACCCTGATAGATACTGCAAGATAAAGAAACTGTAGCTCAGTATTTGTCATGAATGTAGGTAGATCCTTCATTATGTATTACCAAACTGAAGATAGTATTATTTTAACAAGAGAATGATACATAATGAACAAGTGGCATTTATCTCAGCACTGTAAGGTTGGTGTAACTTCTGAAAATTAATCAATATAATTTGCTACAGAAAAATATGATCAGCTCAATAGGTAAAGAAAAAGTACATGACAAGATTTTTTGTGAGTAAAAAACACACTTTTTAGCAAACTAGGGAAAAGACAACTTTCTTAATTTTATAAAGAGTATCTACAAAAATCCACAGCAAACATGTACTTGATGGTGAAATGTGGAGTGCTTTCTCCCTAGGATTTGGAACAAGACAAGGATGATTGATTTTATCACCCCTGCTTAACATCGTACTAAAAGTTCTAGCCAGCACAAAAAAGTGATAAAAGCAGATAAAAAGTATAAAGTTTGTTATTTGCAGATGACATGATTATGGGTTAGAAAACTCTGAGGAATTTACCAAAAACAAATGTAATGAATTTAATAAATTTTAAATTGTTGCATTATACAAGGTCAACATACAAAAATCAGTTATATTTCTATATACCAGCAATGAACAATTAGATAATGAAATTTAAATATGCCTTTTATGATAGCATCAAAATAATTAAATTATTTGGAATCAAAGTAATACAAAGTTAAGACCTCTACATTAAAAACTATAAAATACAGGCTGAGGATCTCTAATCTGAAGATTTAAAACCCAAAATGCTCCAAAATCCAAGACTTTTTGAATGCTGGCGTGACAAGTGGAAAATTCCACATCCGACCTTATGTGATGGGTCACAATCAAAAAGCAGATGCAGTTTATTCAGCATCTCCAAGGGAAACAAAGACACCGCCAGGCCTGTTTAGCTGCAACGTATCTCTTCTGCATAAGCTCATATTCCCCCAGATGAGCATGCCCACAAAGGGTGACAAGACTGCACATATGAGGGCTGGATGTGCCAACGGCAGGTTCCTCACAAGGCCCTATATGGGCCCAAGACGTTTGTGCATCACTCACTGTTTTTTTTTTTTTTTTTTTTTTTTGCTTATTCTCTGCTCTGTGGTGTAAAGGTATTGTTGAAAATGTCAAAAAGGACTGCAGATACCCCTGCTGGTAACAGTGTTAAGAAAAAGAGGAAGCATTTTTATTTCTGTGTAGTGCAGGAAGTCAAGCTGTCAGAGAAACTGGATGGCAGTGTCATTGTGAAACATCTTACAGAAGAGTGAGGTGTTGGAATGACCACCACACAGGACCTGAATCGTTGAAGTTCTGTGTTGAAAAGGATGAACAGAAGTTAATGAAAAATAGAAAAACACTACATAAAACAAAAGTAGAAGAACTTGATTATGTATTAGAAAAGTGGATTTGTCAGTATTTGCAGTGAACACATGCCGCTTAATGGTATGCTGATCATGAAACAAGCAAAAATCTATTGCGACGAACTGGAAATTGAAGAGAATGGAGACTATTCAATAGGCTGATGGCAGAAATTTGAGAAAAAACACAGCATTAAATATTTAAAGGTTTTTGGTGGTAAAACATCTGCTGATCATAAAGCAGTGGAGAAATT
This sequence comes from Pongo pygmaeus, assembly GCF_028885625.2. Taxonomy (NCBI): domain Eukaryota; kingdom Metazoa; phylum Chordata; class Mammalia; order Primates; family Hominidae; genus Pongo; species Pongo pygmaeus. The sequence continues at coordinate 28,061,193 of NC_072387.2, forward strand.
CATTGATGAGTTTGCCAGAGTAGTTGCTGATGAAAATCTGACCCCAGAACAAGTCTATGATGCTGATAAAAAATCCCTGCTTTGGTGTTATTGCCCCAGGAAGACACTGACTACAACTGATGAGATAGAACCTAAAGAAATTAAGGATCCCAAGGACAGAATAATTGTGCTGAGAAGTGCTAATGGAGCAAGCACACATAACTGTAAACTCGTTAAGATAGACAAAAGCCTGTGTTCTCTCTATGTTCAAGGAGTGACTTTCTAACCAATCTCTTATTATGCTATAAAAAGGCATGGATCATGGGTGACATCTTTTTTGATTGGTTTCGCAAACACTTTCTACCCATGGCTCCTGCTCATTGCAAGAAAACTGGGCTCAATGATGACTGCAAGCTTTGTTATTCCTTGACAGCTGTTCTGTTGATCCTTCAGCTGAAACTGTCATCAAAAAATGTTTATAGCATGTGCCTTTCCCCAAATGTGACTTAATTAATTCAACCATATGACCAGGATATGCTTAGATCAATGAAGAGTAAATATAAACACACTTTCTGGAACAGCATCCTAGCAGCAGTGAAGAGTGTGGGTGTGAAAGGAGTTCGGCATGAGGATTCTGTATATGCCATTGCCAGTGCTTGGAACACAGTGACTAAAGACACAGCCATGCATGCCTAGCACAACCCCCAGCCTGTGACTACTCTCAGTGTTGATGAGTAACAAAACAGAGGCTTTGGATTCCGTGTATCAAGTGAGAAAAAAATGATGTCTGACCTTATCATATATGCAAAAAAAATGCCTTCCGAGTCCGTCAGCAAACTGGAAGAAGCGGATGTCAAAGAACATTGATAACAGGCTCCAGTTGTTCACTCATTGACCCATGGCAAAATAGCTGACATGATTCCGAATCAAGGTGATCATAATAACAGTGACGATGAAGATGATGTTGTTGAAAGTGCAGAAGACGTGCTTACAGACGACGCGGTGAAAATGTGTGATGAGCTCATTGAGGGCCTAGAGCAGTGTGTGTCCGTAGCAGAACAAAAAAATCCAGTCAAGTTTATAAAATCAAAGAGAGATTTCTAAGACATAAAATGCTGTTAATGAGCCAGATGAGTCTGGAGAAAACATTTTTAAAAGGCACCCAGCAGAGCGCCTACTCATCCCTAGAGGACCCCCTTCTTGGTCCCTCAACTGCTTCTCAAGTTTCTTCTCAATTATAAAAATAAAACAGTGCATAATAACTGCTTAATCAAAACAAAGCACTGTAGGTGGGCACTTGGGGCCTGCCGTTATTTGTGGTTGCTGTTGTTTAACAGCTGATACAGGCATTCTGATGATGCCACTGTGCTACTTCATTGCCCTGAACATATTATTTTTCCACTGTATTAATGATTTGTCATATATTTTACTCTTAAGTACTTATGAGTGAAGAAGTCTAAGAAACTGATGGCTTATTGGTAGCATCTAAATTCAGAGTCAGGAATGATGGTGATGCCAAACAAACACCAATCATTCACATAGGTGGTGGAGGGAGTGGCATCTTTGCTTTCTGATGGTTCAATGTGCACAAACTTTGTTTCACCCACAATATTATTAAAAGTATTATATAACATTATCTTCAGGCTATGTGTATAAGGTGTACATACATAAATAAATTTTGTGTTTAGATTCGGGTCGCATGCCAAAGGTATTTATATATTATATATATGAAATATATATAATATATAATATATAATATTGTAATATATAATGTATATAATATATAATAATATTATAATTATATATTATTTATAATAATATATAATTCTAATAGATATTATTATGATTATTATAATAATAAAACATATAATTCTATATTATCTGTAATATATACTATATAATATGATAATTATAATTATTATCTATAATATATAATATAAATATAATATATCATATATAAAAATATCATATACAACATGTAATAAAAATATACTATATAATATAAAATATATCATATAAATATAATATATAATATATACTACAAATATATATAATTATAATATAATATAATACGAAATAATAAATATAATATACTATATAGTATAAATATAATATATAATATTTATATATAATCGAAATATAAATAATTTATTATCATTATTACTATGTATAATAATATGTAGTATATTATATATTATAGAGAATATATAATATATATAATATATATTCTCTATGATATATAATATATTATATTCTATATTATATATATTATATATATTATATTATATTATTATCTAATATATATAATATATTATATTATATATTATCTTACATAATAATATAATATATTAATAATATTATATTAATAATATAATATATTAATAATATTATATTAATAATATAATATTATTAATATATTATACATAATATATTAATGATATTATATATCATATAATATATAATAATATGTAACATATTAATATATTACATAATATATACATTTATATATAATAATATGTATTATAATATATACATTTATATGTAATAATATGTATTATAATCTATATACTATATTATATATATTATAATTATAATATATAATGTAATATTTTCTATATTATACTATCTTTATAATTATAATACATGATATAATATTTATATATTATACTGTATATAATATAATATATGATATAATATATAATATAAATATATAATAGAAATATATAATATCATGTATTATATATTACCTAATATAAATATATAATATAATATATTATATCATATATAATGTATTAGATAAATATACTATAACATATTATATAATATATAGAATATATATTATATAGTATATAATTTATAATATATAATATAATATGTAATATATTATATATACTATATTATATCTATTATATAATGTATATAATGTATCTTGTATACGTTATATATTATATAATGTCTATTCTATACGTTATATACATTATATATTATATAATGTATATTATATATTATATACATATATTATATATGTATATAATATATATTGTATACATATATTATATATGTATATAATATATATTATATACATATATATCAGATGTATATATATACACATATATACATATGTATATATACACATATATACATATGTATATATACACATATATACATATGTATATATACACATATATACATATGTATATATACACATATATACATATGTATATATACACATATATACATATGTATGTATACATACATATGTATATATGTATAGATACATGTATCTATACATATACATACAATATGTATATGTATATATGTGTATATACGTGTATATATAGATGTATATATACGTATATATATACACGTATATACACATATATACATATATACACATATGCGTACATATACATATATACACATATACACATATGTGTACATATACACATATACACATGTATATAATATATATTATATACATATACATTATACATCATATATAATACAATATATGATGTATAATGTATTATATATGTTAAATTATATATTTTATATAATTTATACTATAATATATCAATATATAATTATATATTTCTATATAAAATATATTATATATGACATATAATATGTAATATATTGTATTATATATACTACAGTATATTATATATTATATACTGTATATAATATAATATATTATACATAATATACTGTATATAATATAATATATTATATTATACATATTACAAAATATTATATATTGTATATATTTTCTGTATATAATATATTTTATATATATTACAATATATTATATATGGTATATATTTTATATATAATATAAAATATATTGTATGTATATAATATAAAAATATATTGTATGTATAAAATATAAAAATATATTGTATGTATACAATATAAAAATATATGGTATCTATACAATATAAAAATGTATGTATACAATATAAAAATATATTGTATGTCTACAATATAAAATATATTGCATATATTTTATAGGTATTATATGATATATTGTATATATTTTATACGTAATATATCATACATTATTGTATATATTTTATACGTAATATATAATACATTGTATATATTTTATACGTAATATATATTATATTGTATATATTTTATACGTAATACATAATACATTGCATATATTTTATACTTAATACATAATACATTGTATATATTTTATACGTAATATATAATACATTGTATATATTTTATACATAATATATAATACATTGTATATATTTTATACGTAATATATATTATCTTGTATATATTTTATACGGAATACATAATACATTGTATATATTTTATACGTAATATATATTATATTGTATATATTTTATACATAATACATAATATATTGTATATATTTTATACATAATACATAATACATTGTATATATTTTATACGTAATATATAATACATTGTATATATTTTATACGTAATATAAAATACATTGTATATATTTTATACGTAATATATATTATCTTGTATATATTTTATAGGTAATATATAATACATTGTATATATTTTATACGTGACACATATTATATTGTATATATTTTATACGTAACACATAATACATTGTATATATTTTATACGTAACACATAATACATTGTATATATTGTATACGTAATACATAATACATTGTATATATTTCATACGTAATACAAAATACATTGTATATATTTCATACGTAATACAAAATACATTGTATATATTTCATACGTAATACAAAATACATTGTATATATTTTATACGTAATACAAAATACATTGTATATATTTTATACGATATATATTTTATATATATACAATATATTATATATTGTGTATATATTATATATAATATTGTATATTTTTTGTATATATAGTAAATATAGTATATATAGTGTATATAGTATATATAGCATACATAGTATATACATAGTATATATATAGTATATGTAGCATATATAGTATATATATAGTATATGTAGTACATATAGTATATATAGTATATATATAGTACATATATAGTATATATATAGTATATATAGTATATATATAGTATATGTAGTATATATAGTATATATAGTATATATAGTATATGTAGTATATATAGTATATATAGTATATATAGTATATATAGTACATATTGTATATAATATTGTATATATAGTATGTATTTTATATCCAATATATATTATATATTATATGAATAATGTATATTATATATTATATGAATAATGTACATTATATATTATATGAATAATATTCATTATATATTATATGAATAATATATAACATACATTATATGAATAATATATAACATACATTATATGAATAATATATAACATACATTATATGAATAATATATATTATACATTATATGAATAATGTATAATATATATTATATGAATATTATACAATATATATTATATGAATAATATATATAATATATATTATATGTAATATATAATATAAAAAATATTGTATATATTTTATATGTATAAGATAATGTATTATATAATATGTATTATATATTGTATGTATTTGATATATACAATATAGAATATATATAAATATCTTTGGCATGGGACCCAAATCTAAATATCTATATATTATTATTATAATCATTATATATTATATATAATATACATTATATATATTTTATATATAATGTATAATATATATTATACATATTTTATATATAATGTATAATATATATTATACATATTTTATATATAATGTATAATATATAATACATGTATAATATATTGTATATGTATAATATATACTATATAAGTATAATATATAATATATGTAACATATTACATATGTATAATATATACTATATATGTATAATATATAATATATGTAACATATATATGTATAATATATTATATATGTGTACTATATATTGTATATTATATATGTATACCATATATTATATATAATATGTATATAATATATAATATATATAACATAAATATATATGTTTAATATGTATGTATAATATATATCATATATGTATATATTCCAAATAATATATATGTATAATTATATTATTATAAATATAATATATGTATAACATTATTATACATATTGTAATTATAATGTATATATAACATATATATTCCATATAATATGTATGTATAATATATATTATATATGTATATATTCCAAAATCCAAAAGAATCTGAAATCCAAAACACTTCTGGTCCCAAGCATTTTGGATAAGGGATACGCAATCTGTATTGCTGAGAGAAGTTCCGAAAGAGAAGTGAATGAAAACATATACTATGTTTATGAATTGGAAGACAATATCATTAAGATGTACAAGTCCTTCAAATTATTTGTAGATTTGTAGATTTTATATATTATAATATCCGTTGTATAATTACATATAATATATAATCATAATGTATTATATATAACATATTATATTATAAAATATTATATATAATATATGATATATTATAAAATTATAATATATTATAGATATATAATATATCATATGATATATCATATATTATATATTATACATATGTAGTATATATTTATATATTACATATGTATAATATGTATATGTATATATTCCCAAATTCAAGGGAATCTGAAATCCAAAACACTTCTATTCCCAAGCATTTTGGATAAGGGATACTCAATCTGTATTGCTGAGAGAAGTTCCAAAAGACAGAAGTAAATGAAAACATATACTATGTTTATGAATTGGAAGACTTAATATCATTAAGATGTACAAATCCTTCAAATTATTTGTAGATTCAATGCAATATTTATAAAATTCCTGTAATTCTATTAAAAATATCCACAAAATAAAAAAATTCTATGCTATAGAAAATTTAAATTTTTTTCTATAAATATTTCTAGTAAATGTTTTATAAAATTCCTATAATTCTATTAAAATTCCTACAGGCTTTCAATTTTTTGGTAAAAATTGACAAGTGGGATTCTAAAATTTAAATGGCAATACAAAGGATTTAGACTAACCAGAACACTCTTGAAAAAGAACAGCCAAGTTGGAAGAATTATACTTCCTAGTTTGAAGACATACTATAAAGCCAAAATTAGAAAATTAATACTGCATTACCATATAAATAGATAAATATATGTATGAAACAGAATAGAAGGGCTAGAATTAGAATCAAATAGATATGGTAAATTAATTTTTGACAAAATTTTCAAAGCATTTTAATGCAGAAAGGAAAGTCTGCAGCAAATGGTGCTGAAAGAAGTGAATAGTTGTATGGGAAAAACATTAACCTCTACTTCATACACAAAACTTAAGTCAAAATGGACCATAGAACTAATCATAAAAGCTAGAATCATCAGTCTTCTAAATGAAAACATAGTTGGGACTCCAAGGTGGGCAGTGCTCGAGCCCAGGATTTTGAGACCAGCCTGGCGGCATGGTGAAATCCCATCTCTACTATAAATACAAAAATTAGCTGAGCATGGTGGCATGCATGGTGGTGTGTACCTGTAGTGCCACCTGGTAGTGAGGCTGAGGTGGTAAGATTGCTTGAGCCCAGGAGCCGGAGGTTTCAGTGAGTTGAGATCATGCCACTGCACTCCAGCCCGGGGTATAGAGAGAAACCATGTCTCAAAAACAAACAAACAAACAAAATAAAACAAAACAAAACTAAATGAAAACATAGGAGAATATCTTCATGACTTTGTGGTAGACAAAAATGTCTTATATAGGGCACAGAAAGCACTGACTAGAAAAGTAAACCCACTGGGCTTCATCAAAATTATACATGTTTGCTCATAAAGGCCCTGTTAAGAGTCACAGGCTAGGAGAAAATATTTGCAATACATACGTCTAAAAGTATCCAGAAGATGTAATGAATTCTTACAAATCAATGATAAAAAAGAAAAGCCAATAAAAACAAGCAAGAAATTTGAAGACAGTACATAAAAAAGGATGTCTGAATAATCATTAGGTACATGAAAATGTGCTCAATAAACGTAGTCATCAAGAAAATGTAAATTAAATTGCGGTGAGATACCACTTCACACACAACTGGAAGGGCTAAAATCAAGAGACTGTTAACACCAAAGTTGACAAAAATATGGGTCAGCCAGGACTGTCAGACATTGCTTGAGGGATTGTGAAATGGTACAAACACACTAGAAAATGAACACATTCTTACCAAGCTAAACATCCATCACATGACCCAGCAGTCCCACTCTTGGATACTTACCCAAGAAAAATGGAAATATGCCCATAAAAATTCCTTATCAAAATGTTTACAAAAGCCTTATTCATAATGCCCTCAAACTGGACACACCACAAATGTCCATCCCAATAGGAACGGGTAATCAAATTGTGGTGTACCCACACCATGAGATGACTCTGCGAGAAAATGGAAGACTACTGATAATATTCAACAAAGTGAATGAGTTTCAAAAATGTTACATTAAGTAAAAGGTGTTGGAAACAAAAGAGAACATACTGTGTGATTCCATTTATATGTCATGCAAGAGCAGGCAAAGTAGCTGTGGCGACAAACAGCAGAAAATTTTTCCTGGGTGCAGAGGGGCTGACAGAAGGGGCACAAGGGGCCTTCCTGGGGTGATGGAAGCATTCCATGTCTTGGTTTGGCTTGTAGTTACATGGGTGTATGCAACTCTCAAGGTTCATTGAAGTGGACACTGAGGATATGTGCATTTTGTTTCATGTAAACTCTACCTCACTGTGCACATGATAAATATCTCTTCTTCTGTCTATCATTATGTAACCCATTCATCTATATGTTGTATTATGTAAACCAGTTCCGATTGAAAAAAAAAAAGGAATAAATGCCACCCAGTGTATTTTGAGAGATGTTTGAGTACTGCTGGTTTGTTCTCCATAGTACCACATGGTGAACAGTGGTAAGTATTTTGGCAGGAAGCAGACTTCAGCATAAATTTCACTCTCACTCCTTGTTAGCGGTTTCCTTCTGCAGATTACATGCACTCTTTCAGTGCAGCTCTCTCACCTGTAAATGGGAGTATTTGTTTTTACTTCCCAGAGTTGCTATGAGGAGAAAGCAAGAAAATGCATGTTAGAACAGTGAGAGGCACATAGCAGATGTTCAAGCAATGTGGTTGCGGTAGAAGTGGTGCTGACAGTGGGGTTTTAGGAGTTGCCCCTGCACATGTATTTCCTCTGCCTGGAATATCCCTATCCTCATCCCTTCTTAATTTCCTGGTGAATTTGTACTGATTGAGTTGTAACTCAAATATTCTTTTCTCTAATCTGCCGCCTTCTTATTCCCAGCTAAAGGCTGGCCTGGGTTCACCTCACCTGCATTCTCAGATTTTGCAATTTTTTTTTTTTTTTTTTTGAGACAGTCTTGCCCCGTTGCCCAGGCTGGAGTCCAGTGGTGTGATCTCAGCTCACTGCAAGCTCCGCCTCCCGGGTTCACATCATTCTCCTGCCTCAGCATCCTGAGTAGCTGGGACTACAGGTGCCCGCCACCACACCTGGCTCATTTTTTTTTGTATTTTTAGTAGAGACAGGGTTTCACCGTGTTAGCCAGGATTGTCTTGATCTCCTGACCTCTTGATCCACCCTCCTCGGCCTCCCAAAGTGCTGGGATTACAGGCGTGAGCCACCGCGCCCAGCCAGATTTTGCAATTTTTTTAAAGAACCTGGATCACTTTGTCCATGATTATCTGTTTCAGCTATGTTTTTCCATTAGATGTGCACATCGGCAGTTCAGATATTGTGACATCTCGCTGTACCAGTGCCCTGCTCATTTTTGTAGAAACGCAATACACATTCGTGAAATTGCATTGAATGAAGAACTGTTACATATGCTTCCTGGGATCAGCTGAGCCACTAATGGCAGTCTGGGGTTGTCTAATGTTGTCTCAGCTGCCTAATATTTTAAGTTCTCGTCCCTCTTTAACTATAACTCCTCACATGTATGGGAATGAAGGCCCAGCTTAGTTAACAGAGACAATTGTCTTCTCTAAGCATTTGTATTGTTATAATATGTTATTTAATATTACATTATTTCCTTAGTCATACTCTAATTTTTTTTTCTCAGTGAGAAATAGTCAAATGCATATCAAGAATATCTTTTAATATGTGTTGCGGGAGAGGGAAAGATTCAGGTAATTTTTGATACATGCTACATTTATACTATAAAACCACAAGTTCTACAAGAGCTAATGTTTCCTTCAAGAGATTGTGGGCGCCTGTAATCCTAGCTACTCGGGAGGCTGAGACAGGAGAATCGCTTGAACCCAGGAGGTGGAGGTTTCAGTGAGCTGGGATTGTGCCACCGCACTCTGTCTTGGGTGACAGAGCGAGACTCCATTTGAAAACAAAACAAAACAAAATCCAAAACAAACAAACAAAAAACCTCCAAAAGTGTACATTATTAACCTCCATGTAAAGCCCATATTGTCTCTCCAGATTCACACCCATGGCTTGCCCAACGTGCTCCAAATAAGAAAGTCAATCAAGACGGGGAATGATATGGTTGACACTAACGTGACGAAAATCCTGAGGTGGCTCCTCCGTTTCAGGAGCACTATTTCAAAGAGGGACTCCTAAAATTCTTCTGACCCCTCACTTTTTCTCTGAGGAGATGAAATTTCCCTTTTGCTGGGAATGGCGTAGATTGAGATGACATGGTCTCCACGGTTCCCGGCTGCACTGCTCTGGGAATTCCTTACTGTTGACATCAGATGACCGGCATTTTCTTATTTTATTGGTCACCGTGTGGGTTGGGTTATGTGAAGATTGGCATGTCAGGGTCACCATGAGAGGCAGCTGAGAGTCTTTAGAAATAGTGATTGTGACCTAATGTGAGAATTTAACAGAAGAGGATGAAAATTTAACTGTTATTTTATAGGCACAGAGGGCCCAGGGGATCAAGCCGCAGAGAATTTCCGATTCTGTGCCAAAGTCACTATGCCATATGGATTTCCTCTACACAGGGCATTTATTCCACACCTTCACTTGGTTTCCAGAAGAAGAAAAATATCACTCTTCTGAACATAGAGAAAGCACATAACTAAAGTTAGAGAATGATGAGTTCTTAGGAAAAAAAAAAAGAGGAAGTCAGAGTAAGCAGCCTTTAATATAAAGTTTACATTTTCTGACTAATTTCATTAGCCTCCTTGGTTCGAGCTTACCAAGAAGACATCGTTTCCAAAATGAGGGAGGCATTTTCCTCCCGAGTAGGAAGGTGTGCCTGCCTGCATCCCGCCTGGGGAACCATGTGTTGCCCACCCTGATTGCTCTGCTGTTCCATTTAGATGCCAAGAGAGTTTTTATTCCCAGTCCAAAACTGGGAGAGAGCATTCCTCCTCAGCTGTGAGGCAGCCACCTTTCACATTAGGATGAGTTCCCTAGAACCTCTCACTGCACGCATAATTGCTGATCTTAATTGGTGAAACATCTTATGTAGTTCTGTTGTTTAGGATGTTTGAGGGTGATTAAAGAAATGGTAGCAGCTCTGTTGCCCCCAAATCCTTATTAGTCGCCTCTTAAGTGATGGCAGACCAGTCCCAGGTGGAGCAATGACCGTGAACCCTGAGTGGAGCTGGTGGCCTCTTCGTGTTTGCCAAGCACTTAAGTCCCCTCTCCCCATTCCGTCTTTCCTCGTCCCTCAGACTGTTTTCTATCTCACCCTTATTCCTATTGGTTTAACAGCTACAAAAGAGTTGGAATGAAAGCCTTTGGGAATCAAGAAAACTTCAGAAGATCTGGAAAGGAGTGATAAGGAGTCCTAGCTAGAAGAGAATTCTCTTCCAACTTTCCTCCATGTTAATTAGTTCTCATTTTGAACGTTTGGGAGGAATGTGAGCAGACAGACTCTGGGACCCCAGGACCATTGCTTTGCGGGAGGGAGGGTGTGGTGCGGGAGCCCCTAAGACTCCTGTGCTGCAGCTGAGAAAGGATGCTCAATACTAGAGAGAACCCTGATATATCTGTTTTCCAGGGGGAACCATCTGAGTTCTCCACCCAGGTGGGTTTCCTGGGAGGAACGGGCTTCAGAGGAGTCCTGTCAATGTGAGGAGGGAACACTGTCAGGGAAGTGGGTGATACTTGGAGGTTTGGATCAGGCTGAAGCCAAAGCTTGGGTATGGGAGCAGATTGGTCAGATGAAAGGGCAAGTGAGTCAAATGTTCTGCAAGGAACAGAGGAGGCAAGGAGACCAATATACTTTGGACTGTGTGGCAAAGGAGCTAAAAGGAGGAGAAGAAAATCTAGACGTAGGTCTACGGTGTAATGGAAAGCCAACTACAATACGCCAAGGAAGGGGTGGCATTTTCAGAATGACGAAAGCCACTTTATTTTATAGTGATTTTGAAAGAGAGAAAGTTTTAAATTAAAGAATATGTCAATCTCCAGAGCCACTTGATTTTCTTTTTGGCAGCTTATTCAGAGTTGGTCTGACCAAATATTATAGCAGCTTCTCTGTTTTGTGCCAGGGCATGATTAAATGACTTCTTAAGATGGGTTTTAGCTGTGTAAGTTGCCAACCTATCTCAGGTAAGTTTATGAAACCCTTGCTGCACTGGACTTTCCTCTGTTCATCCCCAGCAGGGCACATGTGGGCAACTGTGGTCACAGGATAGCTGTCATCGGTCAGGGGACTACGGCTGTCTGCTGTAAAAATGGTATAGGTTCTTGTGCCTCTGATAAGAACTCACAGAAGAAATAAGAACTTGGCACTGGAAGTAGCTCACAATTTGATATTTTTGGTTTAAGGAACTTTTTGGCAGACCTTTTGAGATCTGTGTACCTGAGTAGTTCACCTTCCTAAGACAATTTGAAAATTTCTCCTTTGATTCTGCCACCCAAGATGTGCTCAGCTTTTCCATCAGAACCAGCCAGGGAAGCCTGCTTCCCAGCTCCTTCTGGAAATTCACATCCACAGGGGCTCCCCTGCAGGTCTGTGTTGCTGTGGGCCAGCTGGTGTCTGAGCAGGTAGGGGAGGTCACACTGAAAACTGGAGTCTGCTTGATACCCCGTGGCCGCAGTCCCAGGCAGTCATTAAGTCAATTCCTGCTAGGTGTAGGTCGGTGTGTAGGATGCAAAGATGTATACAACATGCTCCCTGTCCTTGATTTCCTTACAACCTCATTGGAAAGGCAGGCCATTGATACTGAGAAGGGCAGCCAGACCAAGCAGTTATGCTATATACCCCACGAGTGGTACCAATCAAAGCAGCTATTTAGTGTTTCAGAGGAGAGAGCAGCCATTGTGGCTGAAACGCTTAGAGAAAGTCACATGGAAGAGACAGGACGGGACCTGGTTTTAAAGAACAGGCTCTACTGGAACAAGTAGAGAAGGGAGAGGGAGATGCTCCCTGTCAGGGCTGGGATGGAAATGTGTCCCACTGTGTGGGTCTCGCATAAAAAGTCAAGTGCCATGAGGAAGGAGGGAATGGTTCTTGAGACCCTGGGAATCCATGGCTCCTTCTAAGACCAAACCACGTTGGGGAATCTGCAGGGCTGCAGTTGTGAGCTGGGCTGTTTGTCCTGGAGTTTGTGAGCCCTGGGGAGCCTGTGAAGGATCTTGGGCAGGTGAGTGATTTGAGCACGGTGTGGTCGGGACAATTTGGAGTCAGGATGCCAGGAGGTTGCTTTTAGCAGAGCTGCTAAAAGACCTGTAGGGCTATAATTTCATTATCAGCCACAGTGTCACAGCCTGAGTGGTCACTGGGAACTTGATAATCACAGAGTCTCTCAAGCCATTCCTGGTAAACACTTGGGATTTTCAGGTCTGAGCTCCTTCCTCCCAGTTTTTGCTCTTTCCCCTACAACTCCCTTCTAATCTCTCCCTTCCCCAGGTATTAACTTCCCTGTGGGCTCCTCAGCAGCCGGCTGGGATCTGAGTTTTCTCTTTTCAGGCCTGGGAGGTCTAGAGGCTGTGCCGGTCAGTAGTTTCTGGGGCTCTAACATCTTTTTCTTCTTTTGAACCCACTATAAATCAGAAGTTAAAAAGACATTTAAAAGTTTACCAAGGTGAATAATGTGATAGAAATGTGAGTACTAGTGGCAATTGGGAAAAACAAACAAGCTTGCTGATTATAAATGATTTTATCCTTCACATTGAGCAATTTATTTTATGCTATGTATTCTTATAAAATGACCAGATTTATTACTATGTGTGCTCATTTTTAAATTTTAATTTTTAAATAAAATATTTTTTTGGCTTCCATTATATTTATTTTTATAATGAGGCTCCATTTATGGCAGGAGGTTCTGTTTTCCATTTTTTGTAATGATAGAAAGTTTCCTTTTGAAATATTAATTTAAACCAAAATTTTGTCAATTTGGAATAAATTGTTAAGTAACAGTACACGATACATGGCATATGGGTTTGCCAAAATTGTGACACCCTTAAAGGACTGAAGTTTATAAAACGACGCTCTAGAGAAAGTAGACTATGCTGTCCCTGACATCTGCTACTGAAGAGGATGAAAACTGTCTTGGCTTCCATTCCACCAATAAGACTAAACAAAGATCCAAGAAGATGATGCATAAGGATCTGATACCTCTCATTGGAACCATGTGTCTCATCATCTGTACACTCTGTAAGAAACTTCAGGATAGGGACCAGATCTTATGAGTTTGTGTTTAATATGCAATCCTCTCACATGAGGCCTGCATATACTAAGTACTAAATACATTTTTGCTAGAGGAATGAATCTGTAGATTTGCATTGCAGTAAGAACACCTCTAGACAGTTTAATTTTGTGTTTGTTTATTCTAAAGCTGTCAGGCTATAATTAAATAAATGTTGCCAATGAGTCTAGCTTGTCACAAGTTTCAAAAGAATAAGACAACACAGGTGCATTCAGCTGATTGGTGGGATTTGGATTCCCACAGGCTAGCTTGCTGCAGCAGGTGTGAGGAACTGTGAATAAAGGGCACAATTAGAGCTACCTCGAGGATTGAACCTGGCCAATTCCTACATATCTAACATTTTCTTTCTTCTTGTAGAAGAAAAAGAGTCTTGGAAAAGAGACATAGCTGGTTCTTAGTAACTACTGGGAAAAACATCACACGGAGCCCTGGATGAAAGCCATTATTTCCAGTGGAAATACTGACTCGTAGCACCATGGCCTATTGTAAAATCTAGTGAAACGTGCATAAAAATCTTGCATCTGGTTTGAGATTTATCTTTGCTACCAACTCAGTCTGTCTGCATTTTTGACTGTATTCTGGGATGGCTGCTCATGCAGGAATGAGGGGCTACCTTAAGGGAGACTCAAAGGAAACAATATGTGGAAGAAACGTAGAGAATGAGTTGCTTTTGCTATCACAATGGCGTATGAAAAAGATTCTTTACTGAACAATTGACAAAGGATAAAGTAAATATGAGCTTATTGCAGTGACTTTCAGGGACTTTTTATTGGACAACAGTGCCTTGCCCTTCTCACAGTGAAATTCATTAAATTAGGCTTTGGTATCATGTGCGTGACTTGTAAATAAACAATACTTTAAGAAACAGCTTTGCAAAGCCCATGGCATTTGGGGTTGCAACTCTGTTTAAGGCATGGTTTCCTATTTCTCAGTATCTTCTATGTGAAGGCCCATTTACTTTAAATGCTGGAAACTGCTTTGTTCTTTTTGAGATACTGATTCAGTTTTGCTCTATTGAAAAATTCTTTCACAATTATGTTCTCTGCATTTGCTCACAGCCCAAGTCACCATCAGTATGGGAGATTACAGTCTGCATATAAGCAGTTTAATGTTCCACCTGGTATTGCCACTCTATTCTAATTGAATTCCCTAGTCCTGATTTTTTATTTTCAATTGTTATTTTACCACTTTATGGTGTATATTTCTAGTTCACTGCTATTTACAATTTGTGGAATGAAGAAAGACATCTGAGGTGCTTGGGTGTAGCATCCAAATGCAAGAGCATCTCCTTGTTCTTAAAATGAAAATGGGAGTCAGTTATGAAAATGGATGTAGCTCTCTGATTCAAATAATGGTTGAGGACATGTATAAATGGCTTGGCTCAGTTGCGAGGCTGATAAGAGTGTGTTTGGAATAACCAGTCTCAATGCCAAGAAAAATGCCACATAATCTCAGCTTCATCTAGCAAGTGAACTTGGTGTTGGTGTGGGGTGATCTAGCACTGGTTGGGAATGTCAGGTTTGGAAATACTTCCTGGTGGTATCAGCTATGGAAATAGACACTAGACGAGGCCACGCAGCTCATCAGCTATTCCCTGAAAGCAGAAAATCCAGAGGTTTAGAATTCAGGGCCTCCCGGTAGAGAGAGCATTGTGAATATTCAGGAATACTCTCCCCGTTGTCAAAAAGCCTTGCATCTTCTCTTCCCTTCCTCTTTTCTCTCTTTATACTCATCCTTCTCCTCTTTTTCTTCCTCTTCTTTCTTCTAATATATGTTGAATTTCTTTGTTTTATACCTCAAATACTCATTTCCTGCCTTCCTTTTCTATAGCTGCTGTAGCGGTTCCCATAAACCCAAGAGCTCAACGCAACCTTTATTTCATCGCACCTGCCATGGTTGACACTTAAACATCAGCTCTACAATTTACATACACCATAATGTACCCATTTTATTGTACAATTAGATGAATTTTGACCCGTGTGTACACCCATGTAACCATCATCATGATCGAGAGTTGGAGCTTTTCCTTCATTTTCCTTGTGCCCCTTTGTCTTCATGTCCCTCCCACCCCACCGCCCCTGCTCCTGGAAAGTGACTATCCTGCTTTCTGTGACTGCAGATCCGTTTTGACAGTTAAAGAATTCCATGTAAATGGAATTGCATCGTGCCTTCTCCTTTGTTTCTGGCTTATTTTGCTCAGCACTGTGTTTCTGGGGCTCGTCCATCTCGCGGTGTGCATCAGTTCTTTCTTGATGCCGCCAAGTAGTCCATTGTGTGGATACGCTAGAGTCGGTCCATTCACCTGTTTTGGACATATGGATTGTTTCCTGTTTGGGGCTAATGTGAATAAAGCTGTTAGGAACATTTGTGCACAAGTCTTTGTATAGGAAAATGTTGTGCTTTTTTGGAGAAAATACTCAGGCGTAGAATTATTTCACTTTAAGAGATTGGAAAACTGTTTTCCGAAGTTGCTATACCACTCACCTTCCCACCAGCAAGGTATGGTATTTCCAGTTGGTTCATATCCTCACCAATACTTGGAATTAGTATTTTTTGAAGTTTGGACATTCTAGTGGATGTGTTGTGGTATCTCATGATTTAGTTTACATATCCCTGATGATTAATGAAGTTGAAAAGTTTTTGATAAGCTTATTGCTCACTGTGTATGTCTTCTTTTGTGAGCATGTGGTAGGACCTCTGCTCATTCTGAAAACTGAATTGTCTTTGTCTTATTAAGTTAAAAATTCTTTCCCTTATATTTTGGAAACAAGTTTTTGAGTTTGCATCATTTGTTGAACAGACTCTCCTTTATCAGCTGAATTTCACTGACACTGAAAATCAAATTCCTATATATATGTGGGTTGTTTCTTGACTCTTTATCTTGCTCATTGCTGAATGTGTCTATTTTTAGATCACTACCACTCTTTCCTTATATACAAAATCCATATATATGTGTGATGTATATGTATGTGTAATTCCTCTTTGTTCTTCTTCACAATTGTTTTGGCTCATCTTGGATTTTTGTACTTCCAAGATCCTGCTAGGATCCTGTCTGTGATGACTTGATTTTATGTGTCATTTTGGGGTGAATGGACATCTTGACTCTAGTGTGCACTTCTGCTGAGGTGTCAATCACAGTGGGGAGTGGGATACAGGTGAGTGAATGTGCCAGGGGTGACAACTGGAGCCAACTGATGGGCCATTGTGCATCTCCCGGATACTTGGAAGACTAAGTAAAAGCAGAGGTGCCTACTAGAGTAAAATGGCAGGAAAAAAGCCTGCTTTTTTTTTTTTTAAATTAGCATTTAAAAATTCATAGTAGTGATGTAATTAGTAGTCATCAAACTACTAAGCTGATTTTCTAATTATATGTACATTTAAAATGTAGATTATTGTTGGATTTTTAAGTGACATAAGTGTATGCCTTAGATGTGTTGTTGACAGACTCTAGGTCTGAGCCCTCATGTACTCGGTGTGTATCACTGCCAACAAGCCATTAATTCCAGGCTTTAGGATCCTTGTGCTGGGACTGGTGGGTCCTATGAGTGGGAGGAAATCAGAAGTGTAGCAGTGGGTCCCTGCCACCTGGCCAAATAGGACCAGACACTTGGCTGGTGACTTGGCAGAAATATGATTGAATGTGATCATTTTTGATGAGCTAAAATGCTAAACCTGTACTTGAGAAGAACTACTGTATAATTTATGAGTAGCACTGTGTCTTTTCTCTGTCCTACTTTTCTGAAGCAATGCATTTTCTTTGATTCATTTACTATTTAGGTCTCAGTTGATGGGCCACAATATAAGGTCTTTACTCTTGATGATTTTTCACTCTTCCTTTCTCGCATCCACATGCCACTCCACCTGCCTGCTTTATTTCCACATCAGAAAATGATCAGGATCCACTAGTCTTCTTCACTCTGATTTCCCAGAATTGGTGGAGGATTTTTCTAATTCTTCAGTGTCTGGAATGTGTAAGCTTTAGTTTGTATTTGACGTCTACCAGCTTCCTTCCCACCCAGTATTTTTCAGTGATTCATCAATTATTTATTAAATACCCACTACATTAGATATTTGTTTTCTTTTGTAGTGCCCTGTGCTTACCTCTTTTACTGCATCTATCACATTAAATTATGTCTTTCCCACTACTTTAGGCCCCGAGGGCAAGAGCAACGCTGGGTGTACCACTGTATTATGGTACTTTGCAAATTCATGACACTTACTATGAACTCAATACATTTTTTTTCCTTTCTCCGAACTTAGTAATCACACTAAACCTTTTTTGTAAAATTACGTTCTTCTGATATTATTTATTTAGTTGGTTACATTTTTCCAGTATAAAAAATTTTAACCATGCAGAAAAGTACAGATAAATAATATAACACTTCAGTATTAATAAACACAAGGCATCTTCCAACAAACTTTGTTTAGTCTGAATACTCTTAGTTATTGAAAAAATAACTAAAAATTAGTCTGAAGTGTTTTGCTATTTTTCCTATAGAATTTTTCTTATATTTTATAATTCCTACCATTTCAGTAAGAGAAAATCTTATATAGTTGAAGGCCCTGTGTATTCTTCCCTAATCCCGTGTCTCCTCCTCATCCTCCCAAAGAAATAACCATCTGAACTTGTTCATAGTATTTTCAAGTGGGTTTTTAGGCTTCTTGTCCCTGTGTTTTTAAATGATACCTAGTATTGTTTTATCTTTTTGTAAATGATGTGTTATTCTGTACACTTCTGCAACTTGATTTTCCCAACTGATGTGATTTTTTTGAAATTAGTCCATGTTGATAGATGTTGCTCTAGCTAGGTCATTTATTTTAATTGCAGAATGGCATTCCATTGTGTGAACAAACCCGCCATGTATTAATCAGGGCTTCTGGTGATCAGCATTTAGATGGTCTCCACTACGTCTGTGCTTACAAACAATGTGGCAATTAACATTCTTGTACATGCCCCATGCGCACATATATAAGTGCAATTACTCGGTCAAAAGAGTATACGCATCTTCAATTCTATTACTTATTGCAAAAGTGTTGTTTTTAAAAAAAATCAAATCTGATAATGTTTGTCTTTTGAGTGGCAAGTCCATTTGTATTTACTAAATTCCTCCTGTATTTGGTTTCATCTCTGCCATCTTATATTGCACTTTCTATTTAGCCTGCTTTTTCTGTTTCCCCATCCTTTTTTTTTTCTGCTTCTGTCATTTTTATCATCATCTCTGCCTTCTTTCTATTGGTTTGGAGATTATATAAACACTATATTCTATTCCTCAGTAGTTAAACTTTACAAATTTAAGAAGTGCCCCTGAAATAATAAAGTTTAAGCTTAGTCAATTGCTTTGTTATCTTACTAAATAATGAAGGATGATACAACACATTAACTCTTAAGAACAATTTCTGGCTTTCATATCATTTTCCCCTCAATACTTTAATTCTCTACTTGATTTTTTTGACTCTATACCAAATGTTGATAAACTAGATTTAATCACAAGTTTGACAACTTTTTTCTCACCAATTCTTCTTAAATATTAGTGCTTCCTGGCCGGGCGTGGTGGCTCACGCCTGTAATACCAGCACTTTGGGAGGCCGAGGCAGGTGGATCACAGGGCCAGGAGTTTGAGAACAGCCTGGCCAACATGGTGAAACCCCATCTCTACTAAAGATACAAAAAAAAATTAGCTGGTGGTGGTGGTGCACACCTGCAATCCCAGCTACTTGGGAGGCTGAGGCAGGAGAATTGCTTGAACCCAGGGGGTGGAGGTTGCAGTGAGCTGAGATCACTACATTGTACTCCAGCCTGGGCAACAGAGTGAGATTCCATCTCAAAAAAAAAAAAAATTGGTGCATCCTTCTGGTTTCACCTTTGTCATAAATACCTTCTCAAGAAGGTCTTTCTGTGCAGGTCAGCTAGTGAATTGGTTTTGGTTTTTGTCAAAGACTGTCTCATTTAGCCTTTATTCTTGAATACTTGCTTAACTGGGTATAGAATTCTAGGTTTTAGTTACTTTTCCGAGACGTCAAAGACACTTTTTCTGTCTTTTCCTTCTTCTAAGGTTGGCTGTCAGCATGCTTGTATTTATTTGTGAATAGACTGCTTTCTCTTTTATTACTTTTACGATCATTGTCTTTGATGCTCTATATGTGCATTATGACAGGTCTAGGGGTGCCTTTATTTATCCTACTTTGGATCTTCCTTGATTCCTCAAACCGAGGATTTATGATTTTCTTCAATTCTGGAAACACTTTAGTCATACGTATTCTCTTTGAATTTTGCCATTCTTGTTCTGATCTCTACTTTGGGAAGTCTTATAAGCAAATGTTAGACTTCATGCTTCTAACCAACCTTGTGTCTCTTTCAGGTCGTTCTTATTAAATATTGACAGATCCAAAAAGATAAACATAGTAAGATATCAAGAATAGATGCAATGCACACCCAGGCACCAGCAGCATCCTTGCAAGGCCTCCTGAGCCTGTCTCCATCCTGCCCCACCGCCAGGTAACTGCTGCCCTGCAATGTGTGGAAAGCATCCTCATACTTTTCTTTTTAGTATTACCGCAAATGTTTGTAACCCTAAACAGATTATTGCTTAGTTTTTCAAGGTTTTGAATGTCTTGTAGATGGAATCATACTCTAGATATTTTATGGCTTGCTTTTAATGCTTGACATTAACTGTTATCCATAATGTTATTTAACTGTACATTTTTTTGGTGTATTTTCTAAATGGTAATCATTTCATAGATAAATTTGTGTTGTTTCTTTGTCTCCAATCCTCTTACTTTTTGTTTCTTTTTCTTTTTCCACTGACTGGGAAATCCAGTACAATAGAAGTAGCAATAACCAATTTTTCTGCCTTGTCCCTCATTTTAAATGGTACATGCGCAGTGTTTCTCCATTATCTGTGATGTATTCTGTAGGTTTATAAAAAGCATGTAGACTTTGTCCGTGTATCCTTTCTACTTCTAGTTTGCTGTGTGGCTTTAAAAATTGTGTATAAAGATGTTGTATTTTATCAAATGCTATTTAAAAAATCTATCAGTTGATTCTATGAAATTTCTTTAATCTCTTAATAATTGGTAAATTGTCTGAATTGATTTTCTGATGTTAAAAACAACATTTGCCTCCTGGAATAACTAAATTTAGCCATGAATTATTTTGACATAAGTTATTTTAAGGCACGTTTCTTAATTTCCAAACAAATGCACTATACCTAGTTATCTTTTCGTTATTGATTTTTACCCTAATTTCATTGTGGTCAGAGAAAATGGTCTGGATAATACCAACCCTCTGAAAGTTACTGAGATTTGCTTTTTGGCCCAGCGTGTGGTCAGAATTGGAAAGAACCCATGAGTGCCTGAGAGGAGAATGTATTCTCTTCTTGTTGGATCATGCTTGTTAATTGTGATGCCCAAGTCTATATACACTTACTGGTGGTTTTGTTTTTGTTTTTTGATTGCTTGATCTATTACTTTCTGGAGATAAATGTGTTAAAATTTCTGTATATGATGGTAGATTTGTTTTATTCTTTTTATATTTGTTAATTTTATGCTTGGTATATTTTGATGTTAAATTTTAAGATTCATGCAAGCTTGATGCTATTATATATTTCTGATGACTTATTTTTCATTGTATGTGACTCTTTACCTCTAGTAATGCTTTCACCTTAAAGTCTGATAGAGCTGAAGTTTGAAAAAAAAATCTCATCTGGTAATCTTTATCTTTTATTTATTTATTTATTTATTTATTTATTTATTTATTTTTTGAGATGGAGTCTCGCTCTCTCGCCCAGGCTGGAGTGCAGTGGTGCGATCTCGGCTCACTGCAACCCCTGCCTCCCAGGTTCAAGCAATTCTCCTCCCTCAGCCTCCTGAGTAGCTGGGATTACAGGCACCTGCCACCACACCCAGCTAATTTTTGTATTTTTAGTAGAGACTGGGTTTCACCATGTTGGTTAGGCTGGTCTCGAACCCCTGAGTTCATGATCCACACTCCTCAGCCTCCCAAAGTGCTGGGATTACAGGTGTGAGCCACCATGCTCGGCCATCTTTATCTTTTAACTGAGTAATTTTTCTATTTGTATTTTGTAACTACTGATATGTTGGGGTTTAAATTACCATCTTATGTTTTTTTATTAGTCTTGACTTTTGCACTTAATTTTCCTTTTATCGTTGTCTTCTTTGGATGGATTGGGCATTTTGTTCCATTTCATTTCTCCCTGTGCTCAACAAGAAACCATATCTTCAATTTGTATTGCATAATATCTTAAAAAGTTAATGTTACTCAATAGCTTTGTCCTCTTCATGAATAGTAAAAGAATCATAGGAAATAACCTCAAATACCCTCTGAGATTATATGCTTTGAGGCTAAGAAAGGCCAAAGGAAAGAAAGGAAGAAAGGAATGAAGAAGGGAAAAAAGGAAGGAAGAAGAAAGAGGAAAGAAAGAAGGAAAGAGGAAAGAAAGAAAAATATATATATTTTTTAAAGCACAAAGCTTTAAAGCTTTACTTACCACTTTCTTTGCTCAACACTTTTTTTTTTCCATCTGGGATTACTTTTATTCTGCCCTTAAAATTTCCTTCAGTGAGTACCCATTGATAGCAAACTCTCAGATTTTGTTTTTCTGAAAATACTTTGCCCCATTCTTAAAAGATATTTTTACTGAGTATGCAATTCTAAGTTGACAATCATATTCTATTTTTTTTTTTTTTCAGAGATGGAGTTTCGCTCTTATGCCCAGGCTGGAGTGAGTGGTGCGATCTTGGCTCACTGCAACCTCTCCGGCTCACTGCAACCTCTGCCCCCCAGGTTCAAGCGATTCTCCTGCTTCAGCCTCCCAAGTAGTTGGGATTACAGGCGCCCGCCACCACGCCGGGCTAATGTTTGTATTTTTACTAGAGATGGAGTTTTGCCATGTTGGCCAGGCTGGTGTTGAACTCCTGACCTGAGGTCATCCACTCACCTCGGCCTCCCAAAGCGCTAGGATTACAGGCATGAGCCACTGTGCCTGGCCGACAAATTATTTGAGCACTTTTGATATATAAGGAAAGTGCTGTGAAGGAAAGAGCCTGGTCCCTTTAAATGATATGGGAGGGGGGAAGGGAAGTGCTGGGTAGAGTAGGGCGTGGTCCCTAGCTAGGGCTCCACCCCCACGGACCTAGGTGAGGACAGGCATTTCCTGCATTTCCCAAGACCACCCTGGCCTTCCACGCCCCTATCATGTGCCTATAAAAGCCCAAGACCTTCTCTAGACACAGACGGAGGTGATTGGATGTGGAGAGGAGTGTGTCCGCGAAGGAACGCACCAGTGGTCTGCCCTGCAGAGGAACGCAAGCTAGGCACTAGGCATGCCGGCAGGTCAGCTGAGCGCTGTCCCCAGTGCAACGCGGAGGAGTTTGGCTGGGGTAGTCGGAGGAGCTCCTGGGCCGCCAAGCGGCCAGACTTCAGGGGAAAGCCATCTCTGTTCTGGCGCATTTATCGGCTGAGAGCTGCTTGTAGTCAAAACCTTGCACTCATTCTCCAAGCCCACGCGGATAAGGTTCACCCACACTGCGGAGGGCGTCGGAGCTCCACAGCCTGCCCGTCTGTATGCTCCCCTAGAGGTTTGAGCAGCGGGGCACTGAAGAAGCAAGTCACACCCCCATTGCACGCCATGGGAGTAGGACAAGGTAACTTTTCCTGTTTCACTTTGACAATACGATTCACACCCCTTTTTCTTCTTCACTCTATAGTTACTGCTGAAAAGTCAAGATAGGGTTGTTCTATTATAAATGATTTATCTTTTCTCTCTGCCTGGTTTTAGAAATGTTCATTTAATCATTGATATTTGGTGGTTTTCCTATGTGTTTAGCCATTTATTTTCTAGGATTCTTGGGCTCCTTGATCATAAGAATTAGGGTCCTCTAGTAGTTTTGGTTGGAAAACTCTCAGCTATTGTTTATTCATATTTGCTTTCCCTTATTTTAGCGTTATGAATTCCAAGTAGATAGATGTTGGAACCTCTCATACCGTCTTTCATGTGTCTTAAACTCTTTTTACCATATTTATCTTTTGGTATCTGTGCTTATGTTAAAATGTACCCACAGGATTTTAATGTGTAGAGGTGGCCGAGTGAGGACATGGAGCAGTCAGTGCCACTGGGAAGAAAAGTTTATTACTCAGTTTCCTAGAAGTGAGAGGCATTGCTTGCCATGCAGAAACACATGGGGCAGCCCCAGCCCCAGAGCTGGTCAGGAGGCAGGGTAGGAGTGAAAGAGAAGCACAGGTCATAGCCTTTTTTGGAGTTTCTGTGGGAAAGTCAAGGCAGGGCAGAGTAAACTTGGCTAGTTTGAGTAATTCTGGCAGCATTTAGGGCATAGCGGCTGTCTGTAATTGTCTGGTCATTGGCCAGGTTAATTTGGGGCAGGGAAAATATTGGCTTGGATTGTGAGAGTTAAAGGAGAAAGTTGGGGGTATGAAGTTGGGATTGGTTGGTTTGTAGATAAAAGATATGTTCACAGGTGACTTGTTTATTATCTCTAGTAATTAGCCCTGGAAGCTGCAGTCTCTCCCAAGCTGGCAGGCTCCCACTCTAAGATGTCAAAACATCATAAAATAAAAAAACGAAATACTGTGCTCTCTCCTAGAAATTTTTTCATCTCTATTTTCTAGTTCACTAATCTTGTCTTCAGTGGAATCAAAGCCTCTATTAAATCCATTTATTGAGTTTCTAATTTTAATTAGATTATTTATTTCCACAAGTTCTTTTTGTCTAATAAAAACTTTTTGCTTTTTGCTCATTTTTCCGTTTCTTATTTTATTGAGAATCTTAAATATGACATATTTGTTTGTGTGTGGTAATTCTAATGATTAAAGCCACTGTGGATCTGATTCTGCTATCTGTTATTTCTGTTGGCACTTGCTTATACTTCCCTTGTTTTTCTGAAGTATTTTGTGATGTTTCACTGTGAGTTCATATTACTTGAAATTTAACTGGAAATTATTTGAAACTGAGATGACTGTATATTTTTCCAAAGAAAATTTGCATTTGCTTTTGCTAGATTTGTGGACACCACTGACCTAGAATTACCATCTACATTTTTAAATTTGAGGTCTTCTAACTCATTCAGTTAGGGCAACAAACTTGCATTATACTTAGCTTGTGATTACAAATAGTCAGGGAAAATACTTTTTTCTCTCCATTCGGTGCCATTTTGCTACAGATATTTTTTACTATTACGAGGGGTGCTGGGGGTGTGTGCAACATTTATGGTTGATTTATAATCTGGGAATTTAACTGTTTAGAGTTCTGTTTTTATATAGGTGGTCTTTGATTAGATTCCACCTCTCTTGTGCCCTTGTAATTTTTCTTCTGGCCCCTAAACCCATAATGAAATTGTGTTTTGTAGTTGCATTAAGTTTAATTCAGCCACCAGGACTCATACTTCTCTGTATCTCTTCTATCGCTTCCAATTTTTTGGGCTTACTTAAGCAGGCTTACATTTTTCCATCTCCAAAGCAATAAAACGTTATATACTTTAAAATTATTTTATGCAGCATTTTTCTTTATGTTCAGTGGGAGATCCTATCAAAAATGGAAATTTCTCATTTTTCTATATTTACTTTTCCAATATGTGTTTTGGAATGTCATTTAATCTTATTTTTTCAGTTAACTAAGTCATTTCTGCTGTGTCTAATCTACTGTATCAGAGTTTCTTTGAATTTTTAATTTTAACGATTATATATTTAATTTTTAGAAGTTATTTTTGATTAATTTTCAAACCTCTGAGATTTATTTTATTGTATTTTAATCTTTATGTTTAAATTCTTTCTTTAATATTTAAAAATATACTGTTCTTCCAGCCTCTATCTGAATCTTCTGTTATCTGAAGTTTTGGGAATCTAGTCACATTCTTAGATGTCTGCTGATTACAGCACATTATTTTTATACACCTTTGCTATTTCTGATTTCGAACTTATGTACAGAGGGAATGTGCCTGCATGCCTTCTGAAAGATTTTTTTTTTTCCATTTGCTTCTGCCAAAGCATTCAAGAATATCACTGAATCACAAATTATGTTAATTTCTTGGTCTGGAATTTCTTACTATGCAACTGTTACAAATTCCAACCTCAAAGTCAAATGAAGTGTGAGTCCATCATACAAATTCTCAAAGGACACTGTTTTTTTCCTGTACCAAGAGATGAGCATTCTTGTTTTCTTCTTCTGATCATGCATGCATTTTTCTAGTCTGTCTTTTTGTTCCCTCCCTGAGAATTCTCCTTTATGAAGCATTTTCAGTTTCAATATCTTGCCTCCCTTAGGTTCAAGAACTCTTCTGTACCCATGTGGGCATCAAATCTTCAGCCCCAATCTCCTTTATTACCAAGAATGATAGCCCAACCATATCTGCTGCTGTGTCTATCAGCTCATGTGTCTGTTTCTAGTGTCTACTTATTGTTTGTTGCCTAAACATTTATCACGTTTTGTGATCTCACTATATATTTTAAAAGAATGTTGATTTTATCTAGCATTTCTGGGTGTTCTATAATGAAGACGTTTTGGGTTAGCTACCCATGTTACAAGCTATGGAAAGGCTTTGCTTACTATTTTAGTATAGAGTGCTTTCTGATTTTTGTGCCATCATTTGGTGGGGACCATATTAATCTTTATCCTTTCAGTTTTTGTATTAATGCTAATGAACTGGATTGTCCTTGTGAGATCTTGAATATTTCATAGAAATGCCTTTCTGTTATGGAAAACAACTGAGTAACAGTCTCTGAAAGTCCTTTGCTCACGACTGGCTGGTGTTGCTTTGTAGTTGGAGTTTTTCAGAGACAGAATGAAGAACTTCAGGAGTATAATAATCGCCAAGTGGAACTTTTGTGTAGTATTGTGTTGATTTGAAACATGTATATTTCCACGTTTGGTGATTCTTAAGAAAACATGCCTTGGTTGTAAGAATATAATGCATAGGGATATTTCTGAATTTGATTTTATATCATTCAATATTTTATGGTTTTAAATCCTATTTTTCAGATATGATCAAAACCCATTCATTCATTACTCAGAATGAGTTTGCCCACTATAGAGATAATACAGGTTCTAGGGAACAGGCTTTTTCTACCCATGTAAGCTAATATCATGTTCTTTGCTTCAACACTTATGAAAGTACCAAAAATTACTGTGAATGTTTTTTCTTTTTCTTTTCTTTTCTTCTTTTTTTTTGGAGGACGGGATGGGGATGGTGGGTGCTTGTGGAGTGAATTCTTGTCTTATCTCACTGACTCTCCTGACTGACTGTATCCTGAAGCTCTGCTTTCTTACCAAATCCTTGACATTACAATGGCCATGTGACCTTTGGTATGGACAGTATGATAAAGCATCAAGATTCTCTTGAGACACTTTGGAGGATATCATGCTATATTGTACAGATAAGGTAGGAGAAGGAAACAGAAAAAGAAATGACAGCGTTACTGGGAACAAGGGGAAAGAAGAGAGTCAGTTATCTGGTGTGTTTCTAAATAGGCGTGTGTGTCTTATATATGTATATTATCAGCTTAACTTCAAGTACTAGACTTACTTATTGAATGACTTATTATTGGAGGAATCAGTGAAGATCAAGAATGATCATTCCATCAAAAGCAGGAGCTTGAGTGAAATGGCGGCAGTAGAGACTTTGGAGGGAGGACACAGACCAGTAGGACTCCAGTGGAAGATTAGAATATGTAGAATAAGGTGAGATCATGGAGCCCTTGAATACCAGGCAGGTGAATGTAAACTTCATTCAGGAACCAATGGGGACCAATGAGTGGAGGAAGATGGGCTGAAATTAGAGGTTTACATGACATAGATAAGAGATCCTGATTCGGGAAGCTTGATAGGGAGATAAGTGTGTGGGGTGATTTAAAATGAACAAGGGGACATCAGTAAAAAGGAGAAAAAAACAGGTATTTGCATTTTTAAGGGAGAATAAAAATACTAACAGTATGGTTAAGAAAAAGAACGAGCACAGTTACTCACAATTTGGAATTGGATGTAAGGGGATTAAACCTTGGGAAAAGAAAAAAAAAACCGCAGGCCTTAGATGTTCAAAAACAAATTCTCAAATTAGCTTGCTCTTGTTCAAGGCATAATAATACTTGGGGAGTCACCCTGGTTCTTGCTTTGTGGAGGTCAGTCAAGAGCTAAGCAGAAAGCCCTCCTGATTATTTTAAAAAAATCAGGAGGCAGAGAAGCCAGGGAGGCCAGGATGTGGCAGAAGAGCCTAAGGCAGTTGTCATGCTGGGGAGCTTGGAAGCAGCCAGGGGTCCTGGTAGGAGCTGGCAGAGGTTTATGTCCTAGTAATTTTGTTACAAAAAGGTGAAACTCAGCTTTGGTAACCAGCTTGTGATAAAGGAATTGCGTTTCATGTTACTGTAAGTCTTTTAATAGTACAAATGACCCTTGAACAATGCGGGTTTAAACTTTGCGGGTCACTTACACACGTATTTTCATCTACCTCTGCCACCCCTGAGAGAGCAAGGCCAACCCCTCCTCCTCCTCCCTGTCAGCCCACTCAACACAAAGATCACAAGGATGAAGATCTTTAGGATGATCCATTTCCACTCAATGAATAGAAAATATATTTTCTCTCCCTCATGATTTTCTTAACATTTTCTTTGCTCTAGCTTACTTTATTGTAAGAATACAACATATAATACCTAAAACATGGAAAATATGTCTCCATCCATTGTTTATGTTACTAGTAAGGCTTCCGTTCAACAGTAGGCTATGAGTAATTACATTTTTGGAATCAAAAGTTATACGTGGATATTCAACTGTGTTGTGGGGTTGGTGCCTCTGTCTCCCAGGATGTTGAAGGACTGACGGTACACTAAAACATTAAGATAAAACAGCTCTCCCTTCTCGCCTCACTTACACCTGCACTGGTGTTGCTGCCGCTTCTAAGTGTGCTTTCTTCCCACTGTCTCTGATCTCCAAGCCAAGCCCTAGTCATCTGACCAGCCTCTCCAAGCCCCAGGCCTACTCAGCTTCAGTCTGCTTCTGCATCCTACTCCCTCCCATGGTATCCGTTGTTGCTGATTCCTCTGCACAGCTCTCCTGTCTCTATTTTCTTCTCCCACCTCCAAAATAAAGGGCTACCAAAGACCTGTCTCATACGTCTCATGCCCGTCCCTGAACTTTCTTCTTTAGGGTTTTCCTTCTCCCCTTGGCTTCAGATGTCATGACCATGAAGGCAAATCTCAAATTTGGGTGTATATCTATTCTTGACCTCTTAGTGAAGTTCCAGTGCCACCTCATTACAACTAAAAGGTGTTCCAGTTTGGCCATCTTAGCTGTTTTAGATTCATACTCGGCACATCGTACTTTGAGTATACGCCTTCCAGAGAAACAGAACCAATACTATCAATGTATCTATCTATGAGAGAGAGAGAGACAGGGACAGACAGAAGGGGAGAGGGATATTTATTTTAAAGAATTGGCTCATGTGATCACGCGGGGCTGCAAATCTGAAATCCATAGGGCAGTTCAGCAGGCTGGAAGCTCCAATAAGAGCTGATGTTGCAGCCTTGAACCTGAAATCTGCGGAGTTACAGGCGGGCTATCCACTCAGGCGTGATTTCTAGGTTGTAATTTTGAGGAAGAACTCTTTCTTGCCCTGGAAACCTCAGTCTTTACTCTTAAGATCTTCAATTGATTAGATGAAGCCCACTCACATTATGAAGGGTCATCTGCTTTTCTCAAAGTTGACTTTAAGTACATTTATGGTATTTTTGTTTGTTTGTTTTTAAGAGGGTCTTGCTCTGTCACCCAGGCTGGAGTTCAGTGGCCTGATCACAGCTCACTGCAGCCTTGACCTCCTGAGCTCAAGCGATCCTCCCACCTCTTTCTCCTCAGTAGCTGGGATTACAGGAGTGAGTCACTGCTCCTGGCAATAGTAATAGTATTTTGTAAATGTTAATCACATCTAAGAAATACCTTAACAGCAATATCTAAACTAGTGCTTGACCAAACAGTTGGGCAGTGTAGGTTAGCCAGGTTGACACACAAAATTAACCATCACATTCTGTGTTCAGGCTTGCTTTTAATGGTATCAACCGCAAATTCCAGAGATATTGTTGAGTTCCTTTACTCCCTGTCTTTGAAGTCAGCCGAGCCTGGGGATTGAGTCTCAGTTCCGCCATCACTATCCATTTGATCTTAGGTGACTTGTCTGATCTTGTCAAGATTTAGTTTTCTGCCACGCATGGTGGTTCATGCCTGTAATCCCAGTACTTTGGGAGGCCAAGGTGAGTGGATCACTTGAGCCCAGGAGTTCGAGACCAGCCTAGACAACATGCAAAACCCTGTCTCTACAAAAAATACAAAAATTAGCTGGGTGTGGTGGTGCCTGCATGTAGTTACAGCTACTCAGGAAGCTGAGGTGAGAGGATTACTTAAGCCCGGGAGTTCAAGGCTACAGTGAGCTGTGATTGTGCCACTGCACTCCAGCCTGGGTGACAGAGTGAAATCCTGTCTCAAAAAAAAGATTGAGTTTTCTTATAGATAGGATGGGAAAAAGAGCAGTACCTGTGCATCTCACAGACCTGAAATGGGGGGAGGCATACACATTCCTGAGCTCTAGAAGCTTGGCTCACGGCATGTTCTCCCTTGAAAATGGTGGCCGGGTCACCTTACTTAGCCATCGCACCTGCATTGCAGCATGGCGTCACCATGTCAATTTGGCAGATGCAGAATTGAAAGGTTAGAGTTTGCCAGTAGTAATAGAGATTGCAAACGCCAGAGCTGGAATTTGAGGTGAGAGTGTTCTGAAACCAAAGCCAGACATCCTTTTCACTGCACCAAACTGGGGGTGCTCCCAAGTGCTGGAGAAGCTGAGTAGGGTGCACCTGAGGTGTGGACGTACCTGTCTGCTCTCATCCACACACCATCCCCACCAAGCCTGGAGGACATGGTGTATGTTTCCCTGGGTTGGGGGCCACTTAAAATCTAGCTCACCAAACTTCTCACCTCACTCAAATTGTCCCTCCCTTAATGCTTAGAAGAAACAGACAAATCACACAAAACATGATGGATAACATAAGTTTCTTTTATTAACAATTGAGGTAGACAGTCTTCCCAAACATCTGCGTTTGTTTTACTATAAAATACAATTTTATTTGTACTGTATCAGTCTCAAGCAGCCCATGAAGACACGCTTGCATTATGTTTGTTTTACTTTAGGAAAAATTAAGTCAGGAGAGGAATCCAGTATATAGTTTTAAAACTCGAATCCAATAAAGATGGAAAGAATGCCTTTCCTGGAAAACTGAGCTTTGCTCTTATGTCTCCCACACTGTAAACTTCTCATATCCAGAGAGTGGAGTCCCACGTTGTCTGTCTGTCTTTAGTGCTGCACTTCTCTGTGATTTTGTGATTTTTCTCTGGAAGTGTCTGTCTTCCTCACTGCAGTGTGACCTTCCTGAAGGCAAAGCCTGGGACCCTTTCATCTTTGAAACTTCCATACTTAGGCAGGTGGTAGACACTCAAAAAATATTGAAAGAATATAAGGAAAAAGCAAGGCCAAGAAGGAGGGTATAAGGAAAAAAGACTGCCACAGTGGGCAGAAAATGGAAGCAAATCAACCCACTTAACCCGGTTCCTAAGCATTAACGCTAATTGAGTTTTACTACATTTTCTTCAACCCTATTGTGCCCATCAAATGGAGACACTCAATCACTAAGTCATATTCTTCCTGAAGGGTCACTTCTCTTTCCAGTAAGACATGAGCATGGCATGTTCAGGAGAGAGAGTGCCTCAACTTGATTATTAATTGCAGCTTCTCTCCAGCTCACGGAGCTGGTTTGTGGCCTATCAAGCATGAAGAAATGGAGCTTGAAAGTTTGCCAGCAGACAACTTAGCTTTCTGAATAAAAGCTGAGGCTCTGAGAGCACTGAGGCCCATGAGTCTATTCACAGTGTGGAGAGGGAAAGCTCTGTGCTATTTCCATATGCATAATATGAGAACAAGCTATATGACATTATTAACCTTTGCTTGCTTCGTAGTAAAAAGTACCTTGACTACAAGGATCCACCCTCCTCATCTATTGATCTAATCTAGAAGAATTGGCTATAGTGATAGCTATATCCTTGGATGGGTATCATGTTAATTGCTTTACTTCATTGAATCATTGGGAGAGTCCTACAATATAGGTGGTGGTGTCATCTCCTTTTTAGTCATGAGGAGTCTTGAGACGGAGAGCACTTTCCTAACTTGCCCAGGACCTTACCTCGTGGCGGAAGATCCAGAACTAGTATCCTTGGTGGTCTGGCCCTGAAGAGCATGTCTGACCACTGAGCCACATACCCTACTTCTTTGTAAGGAGGAAGTATTTCAAACAAGAACACTTGGATTTCCCTAGAGACAGGAAAAAAAAATCATGAAAATGATCTTTGGAGCTGGAGGCCATTATGTTTAGCAAACTAATGCAGGAACAGAAAACCGAATACCACATATGTTCACTTATAAGTGGGAGCTAAATGATGAGAACACATAAACGTATAGGGGGGAACAGCAGACACTGGGGTCTACCTGGGGGTGGAGGCTGGGAGGAGGGAGAGGAGCAGAAAAAATAACTATCGGGTAGTAGGCTTAGTTAGTACCTAGGTGACAAAATCTGTAAAACAAACCCCTGTGGCACAAGTTTACCTGTATAACAAATGTGCACATGTACTCTTGAACCTAAAATAAAAGCTTAAAATAAAAATGAAATGCTCTTTGTGTATTTAGAGTACAATATGCATTTATTTGAGGAGAGCTTTTATATATATTTTTGTTAGCTTGTAAAAGCTGAGCATGAATTTTGAAATCACCATCAGCCACTGAGATGTAGACCGAGGCCTGCTTACAGCGAGGGCACGTGTCTCAAGTGGTTACCCTCTGAACTGTGGCTTTCCTGCTGGTGTTCTGGTGAGAGCCTCTTCTGGGTTCTCTCAAGGGAGGTTCCTCGTGTAGGTTATCCCTTGGGGTGACCGTTCCTAGAGTGTATCACTTGTTCTTCTGCTTGTTGGGCCAGGTTTTAACTAACTGCTTTCAGCTCTTTGTCAAAAGCTTCTGTCGCACACTCCAGAATCACAGATCTCAGGACGATGTGTCTGGTGCTTTCCTTCCCTGAAATTCAGTAAAGAAATAAAGATTTCAAGAAACAATGTTTTTAGCTATCTCAACCATTTCTCAGTGGGTATGACTAATTCAGTTCAACTAGCATTTGTCGAGTGTCTATTCTATCAATAATCACAGTGCCTGCATTTTTGTTCAAGCTTTCCTCATTTTAAAGCACTTTTGTAAACAGTATAGGCAAGGCTGTGTGTTGTGATGATCAGGGATGAGAGGATGTGGCATGAAAGGGCCACCACAGGAAAGGGCTGGTTACCTCTTCTGGCTTGGAGGCTTTGTCAGGGGTGTCCTCAGAGCCTGCGGTCATTTGATGGGCTGCTTGAGGAAGATGTACTCTGCATTGGCTCAAAGGAGTAGAAGCACCAGATTTTGCACCATTGAGAAGATCTTTCTTACAACTGTTGTTTCCAACAACAGAACGGGCTGCATATGACACTGGCAGCTCCCCAGCTAAGAAGCTGGCTAGGCTGAGTAACCAGTGTGACCGGGGAGAGGATACCAGCAGGATTCACTCTCCTCTCATTTAGCTAGGATCATGTGATCTGGGGCCAGATGACCTGAATTCTTATCTTGGTTGCACCACTGGCTCGTGGTGTGAACTTGGGAACTCACAGTCTCTCCCTCATTTGGCTGCTGAAAGGACTAAGTGGGTTAAGGCAAACTGCTTAGAACAGTTTTTAGTAAGTCAACAATAAATGTTAGTAGTTTTGTTTTGTTTTGTTTTTGAGATGTCTCACCTGCAGCTGGGCTGGAGTGCAGTGGCACGATCTCGGCTCACTGCAACCTCCACCTCCCGGGTTCAAGCAATACTCCTGCCTCAGCCTCCCGAGTAGTTGGGACTACAGGCATGTGCCACCATGCCCAGCTAGTTTTTGTATGTTTAGTAGAGATGGGGTTTCACCGTGTTGGCCAGGATGGTCTCGATCTCTTGATCTCGTGATCCACCCGCCTCAACCTCCCAAAGTGCTAGGATTACAGGCGTGAGCCACCACACCCGGCCCAAATGTTAGCAGTTATAAAGGACATCTTCCAACTCCATTTGTGTTTGATTATAATGTAATATGCTACAGTGGCTAGTCATGAATAATCATTACAGAACATTGAAGAAATATGAGTTATTAATGAAAACTTTTAAATTACCATATATTAGAGGTAATAAGGTGGGAAGAGTAGGAGATGCAAACAAGCAGAGGACACACTTCCTGGGTTCTGGGGTTCCCAGTCCTGTTGGGAAGACATGATGCATAAGATGATAACTTATAATTGCAAACAGTGCATGATAGAATGCTTCAAGAGTGGTCAGGCAGTCAGTTGAGAGAGGAAATCACCAAAGCAGGCCTTGAGTTAAACACCCAGGTTTCTGTCAAATAATGGTATGTAACATACAACCCAATGTCTCATTGGCTGAAAACAACAAGCATTGATTGCTCACGGTTGGGCCTGTGGGTCAGTGACAACTCAACTGGGCAAGGCTGCACTCGCTGCAGGCTCCTGCTGTTGGTTCAGGGCTTCTCTGCGTGGGTCTTGTTTTGAAACTCGGGCTGAGGAAGCAGCCCTCAGACGAGGTGAGTTCTCATGGTAGGGGTGGGATCATTGGCAACAGGGGATCCTCCTATGGCTCTGGCTTGGAACTGGCCCAGCCACCCCTTTCCATTGTCCAAAAACGGCCACATGGCCAAGTTCAACATCAGTAGAGCAGGGATGCCTATTCTGGTGAAAGTGAAGCATGGCAGGGGTGAGAGAGAAGAGAAAATTGTGAGGAAATAGTGTACAGCCTACCACAGATTGCTTTCAAATGTGCACATTAACGTTCAGTAGATGCCTTGAAGGAAAGAATCACAGCATTATTCTGCACATGATGGGCATGCAGTAGTCGGGCATGGTGGCTCACACTTGTAATCTTAGCTCTTTAGGAGGCTGAGGCTGGAGGCTCACTTGAGGCCAGGAATTTGAGACCAGCCTGGGCAACATAGCAAGACCCCATTTCTACAAAATTTGAAATGGGTATGGTGGCATGTGCCTGTAGTCCTAGCTACTTGGAAGACTGAAGCAGGAGGATCGCTTGAGCCCAGCAGTTCAAGGCTGCAGCGAGCTATGATTGCATCACTGCCCCCCAGCTTGGGCGACAGAACAAGATGTCTCTAAAGATAGCTAGCTAGCTAGCTAGATAGGTTCGGGTGATTTTCATATGATATTCTAAGTGAAAACCCAAATCATAGGCAATTCAGCCACGGCAAAATACCCAACAAGTTTGTAACCACAGGCCACCTGGCCCACCTGGAGATAGGCTAAGATGCTGAGGAGGATGGCGCCTCCCTCCAGGGTGCTCACATTCTGATGAGGAGACAAACAGGAGGGCTGTAATTAGGTCAGAGCTAAGGTCTCTACCTCTCTTTCAATACATTGGAAATAGGCTGTTGCCAAATGTGGCTCTGAAGGCCTGTGGTAAATTGGGCAATCCTGAATGCACTGTAATTTCCAGGGGCTCACTGTGTTGACTTTATGATAATACCCCCAGGAGAGGTTGGATAATACTTTGCCTTGTAGCAAACGGATTTTCTTACTGAAGTTTCTCTCTGCACTTTGGTCGCTGGAGGACATTCTCCTCATACCCATACCTCTGAAATGAAAGGTGCTGGAAACACATCCTTGTCTTCCAATTGATGGGTCTATGGCACATCCACACGCAACAGGCCGCAGAAGCTGGTGCCAGAGCTGTGGTTGGGAGAATTGCCTCGCTGGCTTCATCTCCAGTCTGGAAAGAGGAGGATGGGTGCCTTTGTGGGTGGACTAAAGTGTGTAAACATCACAGTATCTATAGAGTATCTGTCATTTGACAAGTGTTCTGTTTGTGCCTCTGCATGCATCATATATTGATGCCCACCATGTGTGGGTAAGGAACTACTCCCCTGTACGAGGTCTAGAGAAACTGGATATCTAGGTCAGTCTACCACCAGAGGTTGGGCTGCTTCTACTTTTTCTTCCTTTTATATAAATCAGACTGACCTTTTTAAGAGTCTGATAGAGTAGAATGACAGATCCCAGAAACTGGGAAGGGTAGTGGGAGGGGGAGGGGGGTGGTTAATGGGTACAAAAATACAGTTAGGTAGAATAAAGAAGATCCTAGTGTTTAATAGCACAGCAGGGTACCCGCAGTCAGCAATAATTTATCATACATTTATAAATAACTAAAAGAGTATAATTGGATCGTTTGTTAACACAAAGAAAGGATAAATGCTTGAGGTGCTGATACCGCATTTACCCTGATGTGGTTATTATGCATTGCATGCCTGTATCAAAATATTCCGTGTACCCCATAAATAAAGACCCTGCTATGTACCCATAAAATTTTTAAAAAGGAAACTGAGGTAACTTTTGACCCCCCTCTCCTGAACAATGTGTAAATGGACAAACACACACGATTTGCAGACAATGTCAAAGGGTTCACTGATCTTTTAAAAACAAGAAGTAGATAGAGTTGTGTTCTGACTTAAGAGCCGAAGGGTGGAATAAACTTAAAACCCCTCAAACAGATTTTTGGAAGAAAAGGTGAGGTGCAGTGAGAACAGAGTCACCTCTTTCTTTGAAGATAGATGTATGACTGACATAATTCACACACGCACACACACATATGCATACACACAAACACACATGCACATGTGTGCACACAGGCATAAACACACATACACAAACATACACATGCACACACATGTATGAGCACCATGCACAGTCCAAACCCACATTTATTGGACTGGCTGATTCTTAGAGTGGTTCTCACTGATCATGAGATGCCCAGCCCAGCATAATCTTCTTTTTATTGGAAGCGAGAGACCACAAAGGCAGGGTTGTAGAAATTCTTATGAGGACATCTTATTTGAGAAGGTCCCAGTTCTTTCTCACTGATGCTAAGTCAGACATGTGAAGAAAGCCCTCTTCAGGCATTTTGGCCAAATTCAAATAAGTCAGAGGCCCAGAAAGAGTAATTAACTTGCAGAAACTTTTTCTCAACTGATGGGACCACATAACCTATTATCCCTTAATAAGGCAGTTTTTTCAGTGAATCATGGGAGCTTGGACAGGCTGAGGAAAAACCAAAAGGACATTTTCACTAAAGCATCGTATGATCTTTCCTAATGTCTCCACTACCCCAGAAATTGTGTCATCCTCTTAAAAGGGACCAAGTTAAGGCTTGATGTGCCTTTTAGGCGCAATGAATATTGTTTGGCTTCAATCTTGATGAACTAGCCGTGCAAAATATATTTCGTTTCCTTGTTTTGCGTCATGTTTGATGTGGTTCCCTATCATTATAATTTGTGTGATGATGAACAAATCACTGTGATAAAGATGGACAATATTCCCACCTGGTAAAAATTCAGTAGAGACAAATGAGGTGAATCAAACATCCTCAAAGACTCCCCCAGGTGCTCTGGAGAGAGACTTTGGACATTTGTGCCATTGGTCATTCATGTCAAAGGGGAAACAGAAGCATTATGAAAGAGGAGAACCAGGAAGAATGTCAGGAATGCTGCACTGTGCTTGGAAGGGAGACAGAGGAATCAGTGGATCGATCCCTTCATCCAACAGTCTGCTCATGTTCACGGAGTCCCTGCTCTAGCCAGTCGCTAGGCTGGTCCTAGGGACAGAGGGGCAGATAATAGTGATGTGGAGCTTTCTGTCCTGCATGGGGTCATGTTAAACATATGGCGAATGGGTCTTCCTTTGCTTTGCCGAAGTGCGTTCACAGTATGCTCCTGCCCATGGACCAAGTTGGGTTGAATACGTATTACTTCCTCAGGAAATAGCTCCCTGAGGAGGTTATTTGCATTCATGATCTGGAGAAAGAATTGAAATTACTCAGGCAAAAACAGGGTGGTGGACAAGAGGGTAGAAGGATTTCTAGGCAGAGGAAACAGCATCTATGCATCTACAATGGCCCTGAGATTGGACACAAAAAAAAAAAAAAAAAAAACATGGCAGAGGTGGCAAGAGGCCAATAGGTTGGATCACAGTGATTGAAGAGAAGATGACGGGTAGGGCTGGGGCCAGAGAGGCACAGACCCTTGTGGCCCTGGAAAGGATTTTGAAGCTGGATTGGACACAGAAGGGTTTTAGCATGGGAATTCCATAATAAGATGGTCATATTTAAAAGATCCTGTAAAAGTTAGTGTGGACAGGATGAGAGTATTTGCAAGAAGACAAACCAGAGCCCCAAATGATCATGTTTTAGCCAGAGATGCCATTGCCTTAGATGACTGTGTTGACCATGGGGGTGGAGAGAAATGGATGCATGCAAGGGATATTTAAGAAGCAGAATTGATAGGACTTGGCCATTGATTGGATGCAGGGATGAGAGCTTTTGTTGGATGGCAGAAGTATGTGTCTTTGGGGAGACAAAGGGGAGATGAAGGGCCAACCGTGTTGTAGTAGCCACAACGGACATCTATTTTCTATGTCTTCAGTATAGTGTTTAGTTGTTTATGTGCAATCATTTATAAAACCATTCTGTAGTTCATTACTTCTAAGAAAACTTCCTCCTAATCTAGGTCAGTGTCATTTATGTCTTCTACTTCTAAAGAAGAGGAAGAAGTGACTTTTTCAAGGCCGATGTGTAAGTGTCCACTGCATAGAAGCCCTGGACTGCTGCCATGGATACAAACCCAGGACAGATAGGGCTGCACCATTGCTTTTAAGAAGTCTGTCCTTCAGTAGGAAAGATAGAACCCATAGACCTGCACACAGTGAGGGACCATTTAAATGCAACACAATGCCAGTGAGAATAAGCTTTGCAGACTTAGTGCCTAAGTGCAAGGAGGAGGCATAGGCTTCCCTGAGAAGTGAAGAGTGAGAAAGACTTGCTGGAGGGGTGGGATGTAAGCTTGTCCCCCATCAAATAAACTTTTAATTTCACAATAGTTTTAGGTTTACAGAAAGGTTGTAAAGATAGTACAGAGAGTTCCCATATGCCACGGAAGTCCCTTAGAGTTAACCATTTGCATTACTGGGGTACATTTGTCACCAAGTCATTTTTATCAACTCAAGTCCATTCTTTATTGGACTGCATTAGTTTTGCCATAATGTCCTTTTTCCATTCCAGAATCCCATTCAGGAGACCACGTTACATTTAGTCATCACGTCGCTTTAGGCTCCTCTGGGCTGTGATAGTTTCTCAAACTCCCCCTGCTTTTTTTTTTTTTTTTTTTTTTTTTTCCTGGCATAGCCTTGCTCTGTCGCCCAGGTTGGAGTGCAGTGGCGCGATCTCGGCTCACTGCAAGCTCCGCCACCTGGGTTCACACCATTCTCCTGCCTCAGCCTCCCAAGTAGCTGGGAATACAGACGCCTGCCACCACACCTGGTTAATTTTTTGTATTTTTTAGAAGAGACAGGGTTTCCCCATGTTAGCCAGGACGGTCTCGATCTCCTGACCTTGTGATCCACCCGCCTCAGCCTCCCAAAGTGCTAGGATGGCCTGCTTTTGATGGCCTTAACAGTTTTGAAGAGTGCTGGTTATGTGCATTGCAGAATGTCTCTCAGTTTGGATTTGTCTGAGGTTTTTCTCATGATGGAACTGGTATGATGGGGTATTGGAAGACCACAGAGTTGAAATGCCCTTCTCAGCACATCATATCAAGGGTCCATACTATCAACATGTTTCATCATTGTTGATACTGACCTTTTTATCATTGTTGATACTGACCTTGATCACCTGGTTGAGGTAGTTTGTCAGGTTTCTCCACTGTTAAGTAACTCTAATTTACCCCTTTTCTTTTCTGTATTCTTTAGAAGGAAGTCACTCTGCCCAGCTCATACTTAAGGGATTGGGTGTGATGCTCCACCTCCCTGAGGACAGACTATTTACATAAATTATTTGGAATTTTTCTGCATGGAAGATTCTGCTTTTCTCCCATTTATTTATTTGTTAATTCAATCATTTATTTATATCAGTATGGGCTTATGGATATATATGCTATACTTTTAGTTATGTTTCAGTGCTACATTATTTGTTTGGTTGCTCAAATTTTTCCTGCTTTGGACCTGGGAGCCCACTCAGTGGACTCCTGCTCCCTGTGACATATGCACTCATCGCTGTGTGTGTTTCTGGGCACTTCCTTACTTTCAGGTACTACGAGATGCTCCAGGCCCTTCTTGCATATTTCCTGTTCCAGCCTTAGAATCAGCCATATTTCCAAGGAGCTGCAGTTTCTTTTATTAGAGAATGGTGTGAGGAACCAAGACCTTGGCATTGAATGTGTAAGCTGGGTTTTAAAGGACATTGAATGTGTAAGCTGGGTTTTAAAGGACATTGAATGTGTAAGCTGGGTTTTAAAGGACAGTGGACAATAGAAAGGAACAGGAATGGCATTTGGAGTAGAAAGCTTGGCATAAGCAAGTATCCTGAGAATGAAGAAAATGAAGTCTATGTGGAAAGAGCATATAACTAGGTGGAACCATTTGCACTGGTGAAATAAATCTTTCAGGCTTTAGGTCCAGACTGAAGTGTAATATTATTATCCCATCCCCCAACCCATTTATTCATCACCTTTATTCACAGTAGCTTCACCTTTTACCCATTAGCTAATGCAAAAGTCCTGGGAGCTATTTACTTCACTCTCCCTTTCCACTCATATGCAATCAGTGAAAAATATTTCTTGATTCTGCCTCCCAATAATTTTTAAACCTGTCTTCCGCTGTCCAGAGCCACATCTCCTGGCCAGGTACCTTCAATGGTGGGTAAACCAGTTCCAACATCACTGCCAACGTCTCCTCCCTGCAGCAGCCTTGCCACATCTGATGGTGTTCTCTACCATGATCAAGGCGATTGGGCTTCCCATTGAGTTTAAGGTCAAGCCTGCTGAGGCCGATGGGCTGGGTGTGATCTTTTCCTCACCAACCTGTCTACCTGACTCTCTGTCTTTGTAACCTGAGATCCCACAGCAAGATCTTCCATCACTCCTCAATCAAGCATTGCAGTGGGGCTTTAGGAGGGTGTGGCCTTTGTCCAGATGCTTTTGCCTTATCTGGCCTGGCTACCTGGTATGACTAACTTCTTTCCATTTTTGTTTTGCTGTCACCGCCTTGGGAAGACTTGTTTGCTCCATGGTCAAGTATGATCCTCAATGCTGATTCTTACACTACTGGGAGAAAATGGGCCCATATTTTCAATTTATTCAGTAAATACTTGCTCAGCATTTAACTGTATACTAAGAGGGTGTTCAAGGCGGTAGCCGTATAGCAGTGAAATGACAGAGTAAGAATCTCCTCCTCTTGGAGCTTATAGTCTGATGAGGAAGGCAGAAAACGGGTTGAGCATTCATCTGAAAGTCCAAAATCTCAAAGTCTCCAAAATCAAGCTTTTTGAGTGCCAGTGTCGCAGGTGGAAAACTCCACACGGAATTTAACACAAACTTTGTTTTATGCACAAATTATTAAACATTTTAATATGAAGATATATATGAAACAAATGAGCTTTGTGTTTAGACTTAAGTTCCTTCCCCAAGATGTCTCATTTATGTGTATGCAAATATTCCCAAATCTGAAATCACAAACACTTCTGGCCCAAGGCAATTTGGGTAAGGGATGCGCAACATGTAGCAGATACATAAATATGATATTTAGTATATTTGGAGCTGATAAATACTATGGAGGAAAAGACAGCGGAGGCCAACAGGTGTGCACGGAGTTGGGGGAGTCTTACATTTACGTGGGTTGATCAGAGAAAGCTTCGTTCAGAAGTCG
Organism: Pongo pygmaeus; assembly: GCF_028885625.2. Classification (NCBI taxonomy): domain Eukaryota; kingdom Metazoa; phylum Chordata; class Mammalia; order Primates; family Hominidae; genus Pongo; species Pongo pygmaeus. The sequence continues at coordinate 28,103,664 of NC_072387.2, forward strand.
ATGCATAAGCAAAGACTTGAAGGAGGGGAAGGAAGAACCCATGCAGGTATGAGGGGAAGAGCATTCCAGGCAGAGGCCTGAGGGAGAGGTAATGCCTGATGAGCTCCAGAACAGCCAAGAAGTTTGAGTTTGATATGCCTGTGAAACACAGAGGTCTAGATATCCAGTAGACAATTTATGCATGACCTTGAGTTTAGGGTTGGAAACTTCAGGCTGGAAATTGGGAGTTATCACCTACAGATGGCATCTGAAGACAGGAGACTAGAGGAAGTCTCAGGAGGCTAAATGTTCAGTGGCTGAGCTCTGGGACACCTGAGTTCTTTAGACTCGGGAGATGATAGTGGACCAGCAAAGGGACTGAGGAATAGCTCGGAGGAAAACCAGGTGGGTCTGGTGTCCTGGAAACCACAGGAAGAATGAGGAAGTGACCCACTACTATTAATTAGTACCATCGTGTACATAGTATTTACAATGTGCCCGTCACTGTTCTGAGTCTTGTATGTATATTAACTCGTTACATCCTCATAATCCTTATGAGGTGTTTTGTTTTATTATTTCTGCTTTGCAAATGGAAAGTCAGGCCCAGAGGTAAATAAACTTGTCCAGTCACATAGCTTACAAGCACTGGAGCTAGGGTTTGAATCTGGACCATCTGGTCTCAGGGTTTTGGTCTTCAGCACCGCATCATGTGTGTCCAAACACTGCAGGTACAGGTGGAAAAGCTCAGCGCTGAGACGAAGCACTGTGGATATCTTTGGTGAGCTTAAAAGAGAAGCTTGGAGTGAGTCCTGGAGGAGATGGAATGATTAGGGGCAGTCGATGAGGCACGGGAGGAGAGATGGTAAAGATAGCAGCCAGAGACAACTCTCGTGAATAGCTTGGCTGTGAAGGGGAGTGAGAAACGTTAGGAAGACTACAGGGAGATGTGCAATCAAAGAGGAATTTTAGGAAGAATGTTAGAAATTATGGTATGTTTGTAGATGGGTGGGACTGAAAGGGTAAAAAGGAAAAGAGTAATGACCTAGGAGGAGAGAAGGTGAACCTTGCATTTGTAACTGTGATCTAGAGAAGAGAGAATGTGAACCCTGCATTTGAAACTGAAAAATTATTTGCTGAGCTGCTTAATGTCAGTGATCTCTGCCAAAGTATAAACTGCTAGGGTTGGGGGATTTTAGATTTCCAGGTGCCGCTGTGGCTCCATGTGCCCCACGTCCTTGCCTGGTGAATGGGGGAAGGAACCATGCCACTGATGAAGGTCAAAGCAGGGCTCCTGGTGCCCTGAACCTCCATATCTTCCTGCCCCACCGCTGCCTGCAGACCCAGCTTTCTGCTCGCAGCCTGGGCATGCCTTCTGCCTGTATCCTCCCGTGAAGGCCAACTCCAAACCCACCAGGCATTGCTGAGGAGTAAGTGGGAAGGAGAAGTCACATGGCACAGGATGCCGTGAAACTGCCCCAGAGCCGTTGGAAATCTCCCCGGACAGCCACTTCACGCCTTTCCCTGGTTCCCAAACCTCAGTCCTGCCAGCTGCCCGGGCTCCACCTCTATGCCACTGCCCCACAGGCTCCTTGGCTCTATTCTCACTGCCCTTTGTTTCCCAGCCTTGGGTCAGGGACAGACCTCCATCCATTCCATGGGAAGACTCCCTAAGGCCCAGAACTTCTCCATCTCAGAGGGATGAATGGTGGTCAGCAGAGATGCTTTCAGGAGTGAGGGATCAGAGGCTCTGGGAAATGCCTCACCATTTCACAGAAGCCCTTTTCCTTCTGCCAACCCCCAGGGGCATTTATAAAATTCCAGAGTGAGATTGAGAAGCTGAACTAACTCACCTGCAGGGCTGGGTCTCCCCCACCAGGCAGCCACAATCGCCTGCAGGGCATCTGCTGAGTGTGGGAGAAATGCTGCTTTTCAACGTAGGTGTGAGGGCAGAACTCATGCGTGTTTGTCAAAAAGGCCTCCCACAGTTTTTGAGGCATCACACATACACCTACTCACACTCCCCCACGGAGGCATGCTCCCCTCTCTCACACACGCACATGCATGCAGGGACTCATACATATCACTCATCATGCCTCTCTCCCTTCCCTCCCCACACCGAGCTACCCTGCCGGCAGCACAGAGTGAACAGCGCCGTGCACCCATCTGGGCCTGACCTGCCTACATTGTTTGCCTAAAATACTTGTGAGTATATATACAGCATGGTAAGGAACTAATTTTTGAAGCCAGTGTGGGGGCTCCAGGGCACTCCACCATTTCCTCTTGTCCCTAAAGCTGTTAAACTAAATTATAGGGCTGGGAGAATGAGAGGCCAGCTGTGCTTCAGCTGCAGGCCCCAGTTGTTGTGACAAAGTGAAAAGTGTGGGTACCAACAGATCATTAACTGTGCAGCCAAAAATAGGCTGATGATTGGATCTCATGCTCTGCTCTGAGGAGACTGTGGACCCAACTCTGGCAGGTGCTGGTTCTAGCCCAGGATGGCACTGACTCTCACAGCCAAAGGGGCATTGACAATTGCACCTAACACACCACCTCACGTTCTTCTTACTTCATTACATAAGGGCAGGTTTTATTTTTTATAAACTGTTCTTAAAATTGACAGGGGTTTTTGTCTCTGTTTTGGTTTTGTTTTTAAAATTTCCCCACAATTTCCTGTTGCCCTGCCTCTTTGGCTGAGTTCGACTTTCCTGTTGACTATAATTACTGCGAGCCTGGTGAAGAGTTGAAAAATCTAAGTTGACATTAAAGGTGCATTACACTTGAATAAACCCAGAGACAGAATATCACACGTTGGTTTGGAGTTGCCCCTGTGTTTTGTCTAGATTAACAAATTTAGACGGCTTTTGATTTGAATAGCATTAATAACCGCTGGGGCAATCTCTGGAACTTGTAAACACTGCTCATAAATAGTCGCTAAAGTGTGAGGTTGAATAAATATTACCTCAATGGTTTGTGAAGAACTGGCCAGCATGGAACCAAATTGTGTTTTGAAATAAGACCTTTCTCATTGGGAAGGAGTGGAGGGAGAACAGGATTGGGACACTAAAAAGTAGCTACTTCAATTTCTTGACTGCTTAGCAATCCACAAGTGACCACAAATGGTTGACATCATCTGTGGTGCCTCAGTTTCTCTCTCATTATTTCTAAAGTGGCAATCGTAGTCTAGAAGACTGATGTTTTATGCAGTCACTTATTCATTCCATGTTGGAAGAAGAACTGAGAATATTTTTTTGGCTGCAGCCTTGTCACATGAATGTACAAATTTTGACCTTGAAGAATCCATAGACACTTTCCAGTTCTGTGTCATTTTACACACGGGGCATCCTAGGCCCAGGGAGCTACATGGAGCTGGTTAGGCTCTCTGCTGCAGACCAAGCAGAGGCATCATTTCTCAAGGCTTCTGTCATCTGTGGCTATCAGCTTTGTTATCATGACTCACATTTGCAACCTGGCCTATTTTCCGGGCAAATGTGGGCTGGCCTGGACTTGGCAGAGGCTCCTAGAGGAGATGTTTGCAAATGAAGATGCATAAAAAGTTTAAAGCTTAATGGAAACTCAAAATTTATACTTACTTAAGAGAAAGGGTTTTAATCATACAATTTAGAATATTTTTCTTTCCACACTTTCTGAGATGTTGCTAAGTAAAGGAAAGCTAATAGCCAGAGATGATGTAGGGAAGTGTTCCTGACCAGGCACTGGAGGCTGTGTTTTGTTCCTAATTAACTGTGTTGGTCATGATAATGTTTGCTGAGCATTTACTGTGTGCCAGGATTTTAGGTAGTGTGGTTAACCATACGGTATCTCATTTAGACCTCACAAGGAATCTTTGAGGTAAGTGCTGTTATTGTCACTATTTTATATTTTTAAAAAGTTCAAAGGAGGCTAACATTCGCCCAAGGCCGGATGACTGGTAGTGCAACCAGGATTTTAACCCTGAGATTCTGGCAACCCATGCTGCCTGTGCTTATCTCTGTTTTGATTCTGTCACTGAGATGCCGGGGCTTTCAAGGTACCGTGCAGATGCTTGGGCTGCCTAGCGCTGGTGATTTCTTGTTGGGGAACACTCCGATGATTAACTGAATGTCTTCGCTTCTTGTTTGTGTGAAGCACACGTGTGTTTGGGCACCGCGTGTGGAGGCTGTGGAAGGCTCCCAGATGAGGGCACGTGGCACTCAGGGTTTGCCCACTTACCATTTGAGCCATCGACAGGCATGAAGATGGGAAGCTGGGCCTCGGTGAAACACCCTGGCATGTTTTGATGACATGTTTCACTGGTTGCATGATCATTTAAACAATGACCAGCCTCAGGGCTTATTTCTCAACAGAATTCTACTTTTCAGTTCTGTAATGATGGGCAGATTTTCCATGACACGACTAAAGTCCAACGCCAGTGCCACTTCTCCCATGATGCTTCCCGTTCTCTCTTGTGCCCACCGAGGCCCCGTGGCTTTTCCTTGCAACCTCCCCGTGGCCCTCACCGCGTGCCTCGTCTTGTGTCACAGTTATCTGCGCAGCAGAGAAAAAGGAGCACGGACCTCACAGACAGACAGATTGGGCTCAACATGCACCTGGGCCTTGAGGAGGTTAGTGTATCTCCTGGAGCTAACTTACTATTTTGTTATTTTCATTTCATAGATAGTGAAAGTGAAATATTCCTTGGAAGGTTGGTATGAAGAATAACTATAAAGTAGATTAAGCCATAGTGTGACGTCCAACATGGAGGAGGATTCCACAAGTGGTAGCTAGTATTATTGTACTTATTAATGAGTATATTTAGGCATATCAATTAGATTTACTTGACAGGTTACATACTTGAGAGTAGAGACCACTTGTCTAACATTATGTTATCTTCATCAATCCTCCTACATATTTTAGGCACTTGAAAAATGTCTCTGAAATTAAAAAATGAATACATCTATATGGGTATACATATGTGTGTATACATATATTTTTAAAAGTTCGTATATGTGTATATACATACAAATATGCATATGTGTAAATTTTAAAATGTGTGTATATGTCTGTATATATATATGTGTGTCTATATATATAAAATATGCACTAGTGCTAGAACCAAATACATATGCGTGTGTATATATTTGATACATTGCTCTGTGGAATTTAAATTTCACCTGCTCCTTTTATCATTTCCTAATCTCCCACCAGTTAATTATTTGAGGACTAATATTACTTTAGGTTTTGTGGTTTTGTTGGTGGTGGCAGATGATCTTTATGTAAATTAAGAGAAAACCAGGGCTGTGGTTGGAGTCCGGCACACTCCCGTGGCCCCAGCGTTGTAGCCCGCGTATAAGCATGCCTCCACTCACACCGATGTACCTCGACATCGGTTATTTATGACTCACTCCCCAGCCACTTATTTGTTCCTGTGTCACAAAATCTGCCTGTGCAGGGAGGCTCGCGTGCTGACCGTGAGCACAGGGAACAATCCTCATTTGTTCATGCAGAAACAAGGTGGGTAATTGACCTGACCACGTGCCCCCTGGGGAAGGAGCCAGGGTGAGGGTGGGGGTGGAAGGCCTGGACCAGGAAATGTCTGACACCTTCCCACTTCAGGACACTTGGGCATGCACCTAATTTTTTTTGTTGTGCCTTTTGTTCTGGCGAGGCTTTAGCTGTAGGGGAGATTATATAGACAGCGCTAGTACCAAACATTTATTTAACGTGAAATAGCACCAGCTGCCATTTCTGTGTCAGTGAAATAGATTCTTTGGAGGCCCTTCCCCTCCTGAGTCTGACAAGGCAGACAAAGATAACAGCCTGCCAGGACTCCATCCCCTGTGCAAGGCGTCACTATTAAATCCCAGGAATGTGTTTCCAACTCCTCCTCTCTCTGCCGCTTGTCTTTGTTTTTTCAAATGAGCAGGATCTTGGGTGGGCAAGGGAACTTACTTGGGGATTGCTTAGCACTCCCTTTCTCAAAGCCCTGGGATATTTTAATTCTTAGCCTTGGTGCCCAGCACTTAAAGCACATGAAAAGTAAAGCTTTAGATTGAAGTTGAAAGAAAATACCAGAAATGGCATTTGGAAGCCATGAAATATGGCACTCGACAGATGAGACAGGCAATACTGCAGCATTAGCTGTAGATTTCACGAGCAAATTTCAGGGTTGCTTGGGCCATTAAAAGCAAAACAAAAACCATAATTGCTCCTAATCTCTATTCATTCTGCATGTGCAAATCCTGTTCAAAGGGAGATTTTGAGGCGGAAGATCAAGAGAAAAATAAGCATGAATCTTTGGACAGTGTCAGATGTGATCCTCCTTTGAAGGCATGTGAAGAATAGGGCTGGGTCCTGAGGTGTGAGCGCTCCTGAGCGGCTCATGCGAGGTGACAGTGCTTTAAAAGACCTGGCTTCCTCGCATTGCCCTTGTCAGCCTCATCTACATCTACAATCCCCTTTTGTGTAGGGGAAATACTTCTGCTGGGTTTTGGCTCAGAAGCTGAGCAAGATGATCTTGCCTGCAGATGTGCTTTCACTTAAGTTTTCTTAAAAAAAAACAACTCTGCTTAAATTACAGCAAAATTAGTTGTGCACCTAAGGGGTTACAGGTTGGGAGTGGAAACAAGAGGGAAGAGAATGGCCAATTTAATCTGGTTGTAGACCCAGGAAAAGTATTCTCCTAATAATTTGTAATTCTTGTCCTCTTTTCCCCTGAGAATAAAGGTTCTTATCAGTTCTCAGTTGCCTTACTCATGCTAATACTATTTGTAAGATAGGAGACAATTGTATGCAATAATCTTGATCTTTAATCAAACTAGATAATAAAAAGCAGTAGTTAAGTGACAATATATTGAGGCTAAAAAAAAAAGAAAACAGTAGCTGTAGTCTGTGTAGACTAGAATGTGAAGTATTCCTACTATGATATACTCAGACTTTGTGATCGCATTTAAGAATATTTTGGATAATCTATGGCGATTGAACTTTTTTTTTAGTATTACATATGCCTTGAACAGGGTCTGATATATTATAATTTGCACCAGCATTAGTTTAAGCAAACACTATGCAACAAAATGATAATAATCCATCAAAACTGTATTTCTTTCCACATTCACAGAAAATTAACTTGAGTTACTGTATTGATGGGGTGAGTGGGGTGCTTGAGAAAGTCCTCCTCATCTCCATTTTTTCTTTCTCCTTCTCTGCCTCCATGTGCCATACATTTTTTTCCAAACAAAGCTCCTTCATTTTCAGTGACTTAATTTTTTTTTATTTGTATCACTGGAAGAGGAACAAGTGCACAGTTTTGTTACATGGATATATCGCCTAGTTGTGAAGTCTGGGTTTTTAGTGTAGCCATCACCCTAATAATGTACATTGTACCCATTAAGTAATTTTTCTTCCTCACCCCCTCCCACTCTTCCAAGTCTCCAGTGTCTATCATTCCACCCTCTACTTTCATGGGTACACATTGTTTAGCTCCCACGTATAGGTGCAAACGTGGTATTTGACTTTCTGTTTCTGAGTTGTTTCACTGAAGATAATGGCATCCAGTTTGATCCATGTTGTAGTAAAAGACATGATTTCATTCCTTTTCATGACCAAATAGTATTCGATTGAGTATATGTGTAACATTTTCTTTATTCAGTCTTCCATTGATGGATACTTAGGTTGATTCCGTATCTTTGCTATTGTGAATAGTGCTGTGATAAACATATGAGAGCGAATATTTTCTTCTTCTTTTTTTTTTTTTTTTTTTCCAGAGACAGAGTCTCGCTCTGTTGCCCAGGCTGGAGTGCAGTGTCACAATCATAGCTCACTCATAGTAACCTCAAACTACTGGACTCAAGTGATCTTCCTGCCTCAGCTTCCCGAGTAGCTAGAATTACAGGAGCATGCCACCAAGCCCAACTCATTTTTATTTTTATTTTTGTAGAGACGAGGTCTTGCTTTGAGTTCCTTTCTCTTAGTAGGTTTAAATCAATTGTCTTGATTTAAAACAACAACAGATTGGACCTTAATATTTGGTCTCAAAGTAAATGAAAGGTTTGAATGAAGAATATTTCCATGTGTCTTTCTGTCCTTAAAATCAAAAGTTGTGAACAGGCTGGGTGAGGTGGCTCATGTCTGTAATCCCACCTCTTTGGAAGGCCAAGGCAGGCAGATCACTTGAGCCCAGGAGTTCGAGACCAGCCTGGGCAACAAAACAAAACTGCATCTCTACAACAACAAAAAAATTAACCAGGCATGGTGGCATGTGCCTGTAGTCCCAGGTACTTGTGAGGCTGAGACTGGAGGATCGCTTGAGCCCAAGAGGCAGAGGTTGCAGTGAACTGTGATTATGCTACTGTACTCCAGCCTGGGCAACAGAGTGAGACCCTGTCTTTAAAAAAACAAAAACAAACAAACAAAAAATAAAATAAAAAGTTATAAACAAAGAGGAGGAAGCTTTTCTGGTCTGATTGCTGTTGAAAGGAAACAGCTTTCTTTTAATTTGACTGAGGATCAGGTAGGCCCGAGCCTGTTTGCATAGGTGCTCAGATTTGGTGTGAAGCCTTAGTGAGTGTCTTTCTCTTTCTGATGGGTAAGTTCGAGGCAGACACTTCGCTCCTGGCTTCTATCCTAACCTCCAGCTCAAAACCCTTTGCATCTTACCCTCTGTAATGGATAGGCCAGCCAGGGATTCTGACTTCTGTACATTCTGCCACTTTGATCAGTGAAACTTTAAAGGGTGATTTCTTCAAAAGATGTTGAAAGCTGCCTTAAGTTGAGTGACTTCATAGCAAAGACTAAGCTGCTATTTCTTACCAAATTTCCTCTTCAAGGAGCATATGCAACTCTTCAAAACTTTTCCTTATTCAAATTGTCACACCAAACCAGAAGATCACCCCATTACAAAAACAGAGCCCATCGCAATTACCATCTCCTTTATAAAATGAAAAATTATGCTCAGACTATTGCTCCATGAGAAATTACAATTCCTGTGCAACGGATTGTGACTTAAGCCATTACATTGGTTCTTTATGAAGTCTGGGCAGAAAGGAATTGGAACCCCTTAGAAACCCCATCAAGAGTAGCTCAGGGCTTCCATATCCTTTTTTTTTTTTTAGCTCTGGAATAACCTGGCTTTTTCTTGGTGATTTTGTGATAAATAATCGGAATATTTGCAAAATATGTTGTGATAAACAACAAAAGCTTAGCTTTGCTATAAATAATTGCTTAAAGAAATAGGAGTTTAGGTAGAACTAATTTAAGATAAAATAAATAATAAGAAAACATAGGCAAATATTTATGTAATCTCTCTATGGGAAAAGACTTTCTAAAATAATAAGCAAAGAAAGGAGCCGCAAAGGAAAAAACTAGCAGATTTGCTTGCCATAAGACTTTAAAAATCTTTATATATCTTTATGCATTCAAAACTGCATCGATGAAGTCAAAACAATAAAAAAAGGAAAAGTATTTTCACCAAACCTAATGGTGTGGGGTTACTCTCATTGAAAGATTAGGAATTCGTGCAAATCAGTAATTGAGTGCACAGTCAGTAAGACTATACAAATAACGAGAGGAAATTGAAATGTCTGATAATAAAAAATATTCAGCTGTGTTGTTAGTAATCCCAAAAGTTTAAAACTTTAAAAAACTCACCTAATATCAAAGAATTGTATGAAATGCTAATTACTGGCAAGAATTTAGTAATTGGTCATTTCTATATATTGCTAGTAGAATAAACTGATATGCCCTATTAGAAAAATAATTTAGTAGGCCAGGTGTGGTGATCCCAGCACTTTGGGAGGCCAAGGTAGGTGAATCATGAGATCAAGAGATCCAGACCATCTTGGCCAACATAGTGAAACCCCATCTCTACTAAAAATACAAAAATTAGCTGGATGTGGTGGTGCGTGCCTGTAGTCCCAGCTACTCAGGAGGCTGAGGCAGGAGAATCACTTGAACCCAGCAGGTGGAGATTGTAGTGAGCCCAGATCGTGCCACTGCACTCCAGCCTGGAGACAGAGAGAGACTCCGTCTTGGAAAAACAAACAAACAAACAAACAAATAATTTAGCATTATGCATTAGAACCTTACCAGTTTCATGCATTAAGTCATTCATTGCAATGTTTTTTTTTGCTAGCAGAAAATTAGAAATAATCAGTCGATCAAGAAAATTTATAATTATGTAGTTATCAAAGGATACTCACAATTTTAGCAATAAAAGAAAATACTCATGTTAATTTTAAAAAGAATACAAAATTATATATCCAGTATGCCTAGATGTGTAAAATTCTATTTTATTACAAAATTGCATAGAGATATACCAAAATATGGTGATTGTTTCTGGATTTTATTCTTTATACTTCTTATAATTACACTATTGTGAAGTACTTAAAGTACTATTTCTAATAGTTTCCATTAGTGTTCCCAAGCTATTTTTACATGTCAGTCTCAATTGTCTCATTTTCATCATGGGAATTAGTGTGTGGTATATAAAATTAGTCTATATATTATTACTACATATAGTCTATAAACTATAAAGCACCTATACTATGTAATATAAACATTTTATTTTAATGTGTTAATATATTTGTACTTGTTAACTTGCATTTTGTTAATATATGCATAAGTTGATATAAGCTGCATAATATCAGCAAATACATACTACATGATTTCAGCATATATCAATATTTATGTATTTCGGTTATATAAAATTTATTTCTGCCTACAAAAAAGGATTAATTATATTTGAACTTAATTCAGGGTAGTCTTAATGGCTGCTGCATTCTCCTCCATTCACAGTGACACACCACAGCAAGTACAATTCCTTAAACTAATGTCAAACTCACGGATTTCCGAGCCCCACTTGAGGGCTCTCATACTTCAAACAGCATGTGCCACCACAAATCTCCACTGCAGTGGGGCCTTTGGACAGGGAGGGCCCTGGTGTCCTGTGTAATGGAGTATGACTTTTATAAGGTGTTAAGAGTTGCTGTGTGAATGGACATTGTCACCCATAACTTCAGTGCTCAGATTAGTAAAATATGTTGCCTTTGAAAAAAAAAATTAAGTTGATCTCCAAGAAAGGACAAACACATGGGAGAATCAAAGGGCTCTTTCAGATTTGTAAACCTAATATCAAAGAATTCAGAAGTCTAACCCAGCCATACAGGTGTCCTTTGCTTTGATCATTAATTAAAATGTGACTTCTATCCAGTGTCACTGTGGGAGGACTTGACAAAACAAAGAATGTCAGGTACCTGACAATTTCTTATAATGCCCTGAAAGACAGGTGTTCATTCCTGCAAAAGCTTTGAAGCTAAAAATAAAATAAAACAAAATTTAAATTAAAGGATATTCCCGAGCACATAGTAATCATCTTAATACGTACATTTCAGGGTCTCTTTTTCTCCCTGATGATGGTAGTGGTGGTGGTGGGGGCAGGGGTGTTAAAGACAGGCAAAACCTCTGGCTGGAAAGGAATGCAGAAAATGGGGTAAAGTAAAGCCTTGTAAGTCATTTGAGATCAATCGTCAGAGAATGTGTCTCAACGGTGTCATTATCAGATTAATATTTGAGTTCCAATTTAAGCTAGAATTATTTGGATAACAAAAATCAAAAGAAAAGTTTTTACAATTTTGCCTCAGAGCAAAAGAAACGTATCGGAGGTGGGATTTTTGTGATTTTTTTACCACACCTCTCAAATTCCTGTAAGCTTGTGTTGCTCTGTAGAGTCATGGATGTTGTTACCTTCACAGCCCTGTTTTGTTTTACCTTGAGTCAAAACTGGGGGAAAAAAAACTCCTAATTTATTTTGAGTTTTAGGGGTACTATAGACTAATCATTGCAAAACATTATTTATTTGATAAGTCAACTCTACTTTGGAAAAAAGAAGAGATGCCTCCTTGGGGATAAAAACAAACTTTTGGTTAATCAATTGCTTCTTTTTATTTTCTCATCAGCATTTACTGGGGCCAGGCCCTCTGTTGTGAGTGTACTAATACAGTGTTTCTGAACTTTGAAGAAACTTACAGAGTAGAATAATTGACAGTCTAAACGAAGAGCAGTCAGCAAATAAAAACATTCAGCAAAATACATAGACGGGAAAACTGTGTACAAGGGTTACAAGAAAAGTAGGGCACATTCATTATACGTAGAGTTAAGTAAGTGGCATAGAGCTCCAAGAAAGCATTGGGGAAGGGTACAGGCAGGGATCACATGTCTTTTAGTTACGAAGAGATTCAACGGCTGTGGGACTCCAGAAGTCCACAGAGAGAGAAGTTTCATGTAGCAGAGTAGGCAGATGTCACAGGTGCAGGAAGCTCTCTGTAGCAAGGTGGATTGCTACCCGTGGGACTCACCTGGAACACGCTGTGGAGGGAAAAGCCATGTAGGGGCCCTGGAGGGGCTGGGGAGCACTAGGAAGATTTAAGCAGAAGGTAAGGGCTTAGCTGAAGGAGTGCTATCATGAGATTAACATAGTCAGTAATTTTGGTGAGAAAAATTACCTTGGTCCCAGCACAGGACACCTTCGTGAAAGAACTTCTGTCAAAAGTAGAAAGTCAGAGATACAATGGTTTGTTCAGACTTCAGCTAGGTCAGTAAAATCAGGTTGAAGACGAGTATTGGCAAGGAAAAATGTTCACAGTAAGCTTACATAATATTCCCATTTTTATTAAAATATACGTTTGTGAAGAAAAAAGGGGCCATAACAGAAAGCATACTGACAAGGAAAGATGTTCACAGTATGCAGATGTAACATTCCCATTTGTTAAAACCTGCATTTGCAAAGGAAGAAAAAAAAAACACCTCAAGCTGGAGATTGCAGCAGTGACCACTCCTTTCTTTATTCGCTGAGCGTTGAACCTTTCTCAGCTTCTATTTCATGATTGCTTACAGAAATTGGCTCTTTTGAACGTTATTTTAGAGTTAAAGTGGTGAAATCTTCCATTTATGTGGAGGCATTTTTAAAGAAATGTCTCCTCTGTACCCTCCCGGGAGTTCCTGCACCATCACATCCCCTTTGGTTCTGCTTCCTTCCGTGGCTTAGTTATCGTAGGGGACTCGGGCTTGGCAGAAGCTCTAGGGCCCACACAACACCATCCCAGGCCCCCAGGCCTCCTTCCACTGGCTCACACTGACATGTTGCTGCCTCTTGACCCCAAGAGTCCGCAGTCCTCACCACTTCAGAAAGCTTTGAATCAGATATTGCTGCTGGGCAGCTGTTGGTCTTGTCTGCGATGTTCTGTCAAGCCCACCAGCGTGTAGCAAGGGCAGCCCTAGGGACAGTGGCTTGAGAGGACAGGTCTGCATTTTGCTTATCTCACTCTCAGCATGAAGGTTTCCAGTGGGTTTTCCCATAGTTTTTCATATTTTTCTTTGGAAAATACTGAGTCTACTTGATCAAAGAGTGAGCAACTGTCTTCTTCATAGAAACTTACAGAAGTCCTCAGAGTGTTTCTGTTGGCCGACAATCTCTTGACTTCATGCAGGGTCACAGCTCCATTCTTTGTCTGGAACCAGATGCAACCTAGCTGCCCTTCTGTTGATCTTTCATTATAAAAACAACTATTCTGGATAACAACATTGCTTATGGCAATGATGATAGTACTTCTTGATATTGTTTAACACTTAATATGCATCTGTATGCACAGTATACTATACTAAAGTATGCATATTTAATATGCATACTATACTAAAGTAAAGTATGCATATTTAATATGCATACTATACTAAAGTATGCATATTTAATATGCATACTATACTAAAGTATGCATATTTAATATGCATACTATACTAAAATATGCATATTTAATATGCATACTATACTAGGAATCGTATCAGTATTCCCCACTTATCTCTGGGGATACAGTCTTAAGACCCACCCAGTGATGCTTCAAACCTCAGATAGTAATAAACCATATATATATATACACACTGTGTTTTTTCCTGCACATACGTATCTATAAAATTTATTTTATAAATTTAGCTCAGTAAGAGATTAATAATAACTAATAATAGAACAATCATAACAATATGCCAGCATTACTACTCTTGCACTTTGGAATCATGAGTAAGTTAAATAAAGCTTAAACCTCAGCCCTGTGATACTGCGAAAGTAGATCTGATGACCAACTGGGCACAAGTGACTGATGGGTGGGTGGGTGGTACATGCAGTGTGGATCCCTGGGACAAAGGGATTATTCACGCCCTGGATGGGGAGCAGTGGGACAGGGCAAGATTTCATCCTGCTACTCAGAATGGAGCACAAGTTAAAACGTATGACTTGTTTATTTACAGAATTTTCCATTTAATATTTTCAGACCACGGGTGACTCTGGGTAACTGAGACCTCAGGAAGTGAAACCTCAGATAAAGGTGGGTAGGGGGACTACTGAATCATTTACGTCGCTTTGATTTTCTAGCAATACGGCGAAACAGGTATTTAGTGGCCATTTTACTAATAAGAAAACTAAGCGTCAGTATTAAAGTTTACACAACTACAAAGTGATAGATGTGAGGTCATGTTGCTCTGTCTTCAATTTGGTTTATAGAAAAGCACACATCTTATGAAATGCACTTTCCTTATTTCAGTAATTTTAAGAGGTACGAGGTAGTGACACATAATAAGCTTTTGATAGTATATATTGAGTGGATAATAGAAGTTTCAGAAATTTCCGCCTTAATTTTACAGCAAAGTCCAAAGACTGGTCTTGGCCATCCCATAGGGGGCTGGCATATCCTCTAGTAGAGGTGAGTGTGGAAACTTTCTATCCTTCTGAGACTGAGATTTATGAAAATGAGGTAGGGAAGATGGGATGGCCCATTTACTTTCCATTCCTCATCATATTTTGACTTTTTCTTCTAGAGTTGGTTTTACTAAGTGGATACCATTTGAGCACCATATTAGCCAATATCCTGGGATGATTAAAAAGATATTGTAATTGAGGAAAAAGAAGGAATTTTTTGTATTCATTTTCTCTCATTCCTATCCTTACTATAGTTTAAATGTGGTCATCAAAGATACACCAAAGTGAAGTTCAAGAATGTACAGGAAGGCAGTGGTGTAAAATTAGTTGGAAAATAACTGTCACTAAAATGTCAGAAGTGAGTCTTAAAGTACCACTCATCCCACTGAGTCCACCATTCGGTCAAATTGAAAGAGAAACCCATCTGAGGGTGGTGGCTTTAGGAGCCCATCTTCTGGGAATGAAGCTGTGTCTCAACAGTTTGGAATTATGTGATCTTGGTAATGAATTATGAAGAATTGCCTTTGCAGGATTCTGCAGGTGAAGAAACTGAGTCCCACAGAGGTCGGATGACCTGGGCAAAGGTGCACAATCACGTCAGTCTGCCTTTCCATGCACGTTATTGTGCACTAGTATTTTCTCTTTTTTCTTCTTATTTTTATATTTTTTCTCTACTTCTTTGTTTTGTTTCTTGAAGAAAAGTCAACACAGCCCAAAGGGAAAGTTTTACCTGGCAGATCCCAGACCAGGCTGAGATTCCCCACATAGCAGGGATGCATTGCCATCCCCACAAACACTGAGAATTCTGCATTTTTATTGGCTCGTGAGGTGGCAGTGATAGCATGTAATGAATTGGTAAAATGTTTGAATGGCCTTATTTTCTTATAGCTGATGAAGTCCGGGCAGGTATGTAGTTTAAGCATAGGGAAGGATTTTACATCATGATTTCCAGAACTTTTACTGAATACAGAAAAATATTAGCATTCTTAGTTGTGTCACTGTTTTCTCCAGATATTGTAAAATTTCCACATGTAGACAGAAACTATTGGCTTGCTTGTCTTCCTTGCAGACCAGCTACAGTGTGTATTCAACAAGTTAAAACCTAGTGGGCTTCTTAACTAGGGAAAGTATGTACATTTATCCAAGGTGAAATAAGGTTGCCATTAATTTGCTGATTTACAGGGTGATTAAATGCAAAAAAATGGATAGAAACAATTGCAAACAGATTGGGAAAATGTTCTTTATCCTTTCCAGAATATTTCTGATTTTTATTATCATTAACATCTGAGCATTTCAATACAGGTCCATATGTTTTAACAAACAGCTTAAATTGAATACATTTTTTAAAACTCTCACTCATAAGTATTGACTAAGTAAATTTTACTCATTGTGGTAATGGTGAGAAAGCAACCTGGTTATGATCAAGTTGTCAGCATTTCATTCATTTAAAAACCCCAATACGGCCAGGAGACGTTTCCCTCCTTCCCCACTCCCCACTGCCCATCCTTACTGGATTGGATTACTCTCCCTATAGAGGGAGACTCTTCAGGCATAAGCTCACATTTAGATGCTGAAAGACAATATTCTATCTAGACTATTTCTCATCTTTACATCCAGATTTATTTTCTTCAACATTCTGTATTAGTTTGAATGCCTCTGGATATATCGGCAGAACATAATCCTATAATAAATTTTGTTTTGGGAATAAAAATATCCAAAAATGTCCTTATCTTTTAAAGCCTCCCAGATTCAAATTTGATTTTTTTTTTTAAGTTTGGGTTTAGTTAAAACAAAACAAAACAAAACACACAGGCTTAAAAGAATCCCAGATAACTTTGGCTGATAGAACTTGTCATGCTAGAGCTGATTGTTTTGTTTTTGGCAGATAATCTTCAAGAAAAAAGCAGAGGATGGGGCACAGTGTGAGTTTACTCCTGGACGGAGTTATTTATTATCGGGGCATTTTGTTTGAAAACAACTGTTTTTTAAGGGACAAAGGTGCATAGCTCCTTACATAATTATCTATTTTTATATCATGTTATAAATTGGAAGTATGTACCCCTTTTATTCATTTATTTCAAGAAATGTATATGAAATACTGCTTGTTGGAAATTGTGTGATGTTCAGGAAAAGTGAGGATGACTGGGACGTAGTCCGTACCCTGAAATAAGAGACTGAAAGATAAGCGAGCTTGGTAATCAATCAGCCAATACTCATTGAGCATGGTCTGTGCTGCCCACTCGACTAAGTTTGGGGGACATAGCAGCGAGCCAGCTGGGCATGGTCTCTGCTGTCACGAAGCTTGGGACAGAGAAGCCACCATTAAACACAGAAACAGGCGTGCTGAGTCCCAAGCAGGACAGGAACATGGCCCTGTAGGTTGGGTATAGGGACATTTGTTGGGGGAGCCAGAGAAGGGATTACTAAGGAAGAATTGTTGAATCTGATTTCTGAAGTAAGAGTTACAGTCAGGCTAAGAAGATCAGGAGTTAGGGGATGGTGAGTATTTCAGGCAGAGGGAACGGCTTGCACCAGGGAAGTGAGGTGGGAAAGAGTGGGTTTGTCTAGGATGCATGGAAAGTTGGGTGTGCCCAAAGGAGTAAGAGTGAGTGAGAGAGAGAGATGAGGGGCCTCTTTAGAGCTGAGTTCCCTCCTGGAGGGACCTGTGTCTGCAGATTGCAAATGAGCATTGCAGTCAGCTGCTGCATTCGCTACCTAAGCAAACAAACCAACAGACCACAACATCAAGGCTCAGGATAGCTCAGTCTAAGTTCATCACCTCAAGGGATTTGGTATTTTACCTCAAAGCTTTTTAGTTCATTTTACGAGCATGTACCAAAATAAAGGCAGTGCTAATGAAATACCAGCCTCTGATATCTGGCTCAGGGTTCCGCTGTTTTCAGATTTTTTTAGGTGGTCTACACTTTAGTCACATTTTGGCCCCTCTTTAGTTCTTTCAGCAAGCCAGGTGTTTTGAGATTGCTCAAGCTTTTATAGACGGGGGTTGGAAAAAGTCCAGAAATGACGCACATCTCCTTCCAGGAGGTGGAAAAAGTGATAAACAAAAGTGATTATCAGTGTGTACAAGTGAATTTGTGTGTATGTGTGGGGGAAACCTCAAAAACCAAACCCTCAGAGACATAGGTCATTTTGGAAGTCTTTCCCAGGTTGAGCAATAGAATCTGTATCAGAGCTCAGTGTAGTAATTAGGTTTGGGTTTATTTACAGAAGGAGATAACAATTTTGGGAAGAATCAGTGTGACTTAAGATTTTTCAGATGAAAACAGCACACCCATATATCCACATCATCTGCAGCTATCATCTTATTTTACTCTCCTCCCATTCCCCAAAGAAAAAATAAATAAAGCACATTCTCTGGATCTTTTGGATTACACGCTAGGTATAATTAATATGTCTGTTGAGTTTCCCACGTGGGTGGCACTGTATAACAGTTCAGGAAAAAATGTTTCTTTCAACACTTTGAACATCATCAGTCATTTGATTCAACTTTTTTTGCACGTCATTTTTTTTTGTTTTAATAAAACGTTTTAAGCACTACTGAACGTATTTGGGGGGTGACGTTGTTCACAGGTATCTCTCTTAATTTTTCTGAACCACATATATTAGTGAGATTTGCAATGCTTAAATGTCTATAGAGTGTAATGCTGTGTCTCCTAAGCTGCAGCTCTCCAAAGTAGATACATATGCATTCTCTTGTGAAGTTTGTGCTTTCATTTGTTTGACTCATTTCATTCTTTGACTCAACCCAGAATAAGTACCCTTTACATCTTAGTTTGGGAATTGATAGTTTCATTCATTATATTTACCTTTGGTGAGTATTTACTGGTCAGAAGTCATTGATTCTCAGGCAGTCTAGGCTATAAGATAATGCTGTTGCCACAAATTGGAAAACAAAGGTGATGACAAACCAAATAGGCTAAAAATACAGTTCACTTTGGACAGGTAAAACAAACAACCTGGAGGGTTAATGGAAAGCACGCATGCTGTGGGGCTCCAGATCCTGGCTTACTCCTTATTATCTCTTTGCCCTTAAGTGAGTCATTAACCTGTGCTGAATGTTGTTTTTTTTTTCAACTATAAATGGATATAATACATACTATAAAGATTGTTGAGAGGACTGGCAATATGCATATACATGACAAGGCACCTAATAAATGGCAGTTATTCTTGTCCTTAATAGTAATGATAACATACATCATGCATGGCCAAATCTCCTCCTCCTCAGAGCTCTCACCTTCAGAGAGTGAA
This sequence comes from Pongo pygmaeus, assembly GCF_028885625.2. Lineage (NCBI taxonomy): Eukaryota > Metazoa > Chordata > Mammalia > Primates > Hominidae > Pongo > Pongo pygmaeus. The sequence goes on from NC_072387.2 coordinate 28,122,625, forward strand.
CTAATAAGAGCATGGTAGCAAAGTATTGCCCTGAGGCCCAGCTGGACTTCAAATTAAACAAGAGTTGGAGTTGGAAAGCTACTAAAATAAAAGCAAGCAAAATCTGGGAGCAGTAGGTGAGATGCACAGGAAGATACATTTAGTTGCATGTATGGATGGCTTTTCTAATGAGTGGGAACATTCTAGAAAGAATGTGGCTGCCTCATGAGGCTTGTGTTCTTGGTCTAAATGATTCCCAGCAGAAGCTGATTGACATTTGGCTCACACTGATGCCAGGGAGATTTTCCCTTTGGGTGGAAATGTGGATGAATAATTTAAAATGGTTTCTCTGACTCTAAGATTCTGTGAGTCTATGGCAGGATGAATTTGTGGTGGTGGTATGGGAGGACAGAAAGACCTTTGAATCCAACATCAGGAAGAATTACTCCCAGTGACATTTATTCTGTTCTGAAACACTCTGTTCTCATGGATTTGGAAGAAAGTAGTAGTCGAGGTTCATTTATTCTGTAGTTTAGAGTCACACATTCTGTAGAGTTGGCAAGATCCACAAAAGTCATCAGATCCAACCTTGTACTCACTTTCAGAATCTTCTGATCCATCATGAAGGGTAGCATTGAGTTGGCTCAATCGCTTCCAGGAACAGAAAACTTAGCAAGCTTGGCCTCAGAGCTCCTGAAACCAGTGCCCTGCAGATGCCAAGCACAACCGTACTCGATATTCCAGTCTTGTGTGTGTCATTTTGCATTTTTTCAAGTTTTTGAAAATTTATATTTTCTAAAACCTTTCTGGTCTTCATTTGTGGTTCTCACCTGCTTCTTACTTTGACCATGTCGCTTGAACCTTTCGGGAAATGGCTGGCCTCATCAGGAGGGTTGACTAAACCTGTTAAGTGGCCTCTTGCCATTTCTTCACAAACTTCCTTACCCTTTCTCTCTCTTCTAATGGTTTTAGAATCAACAGTCCTAGCTTGGCCCCATGGACGTCCACAAAAGCATATCTTCATCTTGGGAGTTTCGTGTATCTCTTTAAGAACTTTAGAAGAGAGAATGGAAATTCCTCTCTCCCTTTCTGTCTTGTCTTCCCTCTAACTTTCAATAGTTTTGCATTATATGGAAGTATACTATCGAATTACATAGTTTTGACTGTGATGAATGAATGTATGGATGATTAGTATTTTTTTTCAATGGGTGATACCATTTTTATTCCTCCAGGCAAATTAAAAAGAGGAGAAAAACCCCTCAATGTACATGTGTAAAAAGACTTTGAGATTATTTCTCAAAAGTTGTTGAAACCTTTTTTAGGTTTGGGTTTGCCAAACAACAGGGTGTGAATTCAAACACAGGCAGGAACAACATTTCCCTGACTTCTTTAAAAAAAATGCTTTGAGAGGTTATGTGATATGCACCAGCACTTCAGAAAAATCCTGCCAAGGAAGCCCTGATTGACTGCTGTGGCTTTAGGCCACTCTCTGCTTGTCGGGTTGCCTGATTGAGAACTGGCCCTAGTAGACTGCTATGCACCAAAATAGCTGTTCTAACGGAAGACCTCTGTTTGCCACTGGTACATAAACAGGGGAGAGGGTGAGATGCCAGCTTCAATTGTCAAATGTGGTGGGGCCTGTGGAAAGAATTAACTTCCTTGGAGTTCACGTTTTGCAAGATTGAGCCATCCAACATACGAGGGAAACAAGAAGAGCCACGTGGGAGTGCAAAGGCTCCAATTGCCAGCCACGTCGCTTCTAAATGTGCACACTTTGGTTGAGTAGGACAAGGTGGCAAGTTGAGTGAGTCTGAACATTTAGGAGAGACAGCCTGATGTGGAGGGAGAAACGGGACACCAAGGCCAAGCCACCCAGGCTGAGGGAAGGTGACTCGAGACCTCTGTCTGCCTTTTGGGGGGTGTTATGGGATCAAATGAGATTATGACTACAGAATCGTTTTGGGATCTTTCTTTGAATTTCAAACTAATGAAATCATATTCTTTCCTTTAGGGAGGGGATAAAATCAATAAGTGAATAGTTTTCATTTTCCTAGAATGGTTCAAAATTCGGCTTGAGATTCCACCATGTTCTTTCAGTTCTCACACCTTAACTGATCTCTCACATAACTGCCCATCAAATGTATCATGCTGATCCATCCATCCTATGCCTGGATTAAGGTCCATCAAACTCTCTAATTTGAATTCCCATTAACTTTAAAAAGATAAATTCTATAAATGTTTGTAATATCTAAAAATTTCAAGGTGCTTAGGTTACTAGAGATCACTTTGGAAAATCATATTTCCCTATCTCCTCCCAAAATACCCAAAAGATTATCTTTCAGCTGCTGATACATCTGGCCATGGCAGTGCATTTTGAGAATGCTAGAGCATCACACAGACATCTTAATGATGTTAAGATCATAGGTACTGTTTTCAAATAGGGTAGCTGGTTTTCTCTACTCCATGATTAGGGGCCATACCTTTAAACCCCCAACCAGGCAGCTGCCTAGTTTGTAAGTGAATGCCTCTGCAAAGATCAGGCCATGAGAAAGAACATGAGAACACAGTCATTCACTGAGCAGATGTATTGAGCCACTCTTAGGTGCCAGGCAGTCTGTTAGTTCCCTCCCCTTGCTTGGCTTAGAGTCTAGAGGTAGAGACAGGCGTTCCGTAAGTAACTACTAGTGTGATGAATGTCATAAGGAGAAAATGCATGGCTCAGTGTACGTACATCAACTGTGTTTGAAAAAGAAGCCATCAATGTCTGCATTCTTTTCATGTGTATTTATTATTAGTTATAATATGTTTACATATTAATAATACATGCATATGCATTATTATATTTGTTATTCATAATACATGATTTTACTTCTGTCTTCTTATAGCCCTGAGACTATTACTGTAAAGAGCAAGAATTTTGTGCTGCTCAGGGAAAGAGAGTAATCAGACACCATTTAACTCATTGGTAATTGTTGCTTATCAGTCCTCCTTTTTTTAAAAAAAAAAGAAAAAACCGACTCTGCTCTAGCTCAGTGCTATTTTATTTTAGTCATCTTCATCCACGGTAGACTGTGTTGAAACAATGCCAGACTGAACATTGATACCAGGTGCCTGTCCTAGCAGAATCCAATATCACACCTGCAGATAGAGTGTAAGATTACGTCATGTGTCGTGCCCGAGCACCACAAATGACTCTATACTTCATCTCAAATAACATTATAATTTACACTTGGAGCCTTCAGACTATGTAGCCTTGGCCAAATGAAAGTTTTTGCAGCCAAACACATCAAATTCAATATATTTCACTGCGCCAGTGGGATTGTTTTTTTGAGAAAGTTGAACATAATTAAATCTATCAATGGCATTTCAAATAAAAAGTACCTGTCTTGGATAGGTAGGCTTATAAACATTTGGCTGTCAGTTAGGAAGATGTCACAGAGTTTTGTGCTGGAAACCAAAGAAAAATGAAAGAACTCTAGTGTGTTATGTGAATTGAATAAGAGTTCACCAATGAAAGGAGGAACAATGAGATCTTTTGTTTTACAGAAATGTCATAGTTATAAAGGTATACATTTAAACTTGGAGAATCACTTCAGGCAAAACCTCCCAACTCAAACATTTTCCCAGCTCCGGGACATAATCTACAGTAATCTCTGAACTTTTGGAAATATTGTGTGGATATTTCAACACCTACTCACCCCATCCATTCTAATTGTCACCTTTGCACTTTGGTGCCTGACAGGCTTCTCTTAGAGAGCAGGCATCGTCACCTGCTCACACTTTGATCCACTGGCTGGAAAGCAGCTGCTCTTCTTTGTTCGGAAAACCATTGCTAATGTTTATATGAATAGAGGAAGGGAAGAATGTCCTCATTCCTGTTCTTCCCCCACCACCTTCTTCAAAGGACCGGAGGAGCTTTCCACTTGGCTATTGGGTGCCTCTGACTTTTGGATTCATTTTATCGTTCTCATATCTCTATGGAATTGCCCCAGCATCTTGAATCTTTCAAAAAGGCTTATTTATGTTTAAGACAGGCCAATAATCTCTGTGGTCTTGAGTCTGATTGTAGGGGAGCCAGAGACCTTTGCCACTCCAATAAAAGTAACTCCCTCTTAACTCTGCCTTTGTTTTCTAGTATTGCCATGGTAGTTGAGGACTGTCTTAGAATCTTGCATTTCCTGTGTCTTGTCGCATGGGTGCAGGATGTAGAACACAGGAAGTGAGGATGTTGGTTGTAGTGTATATAGGATTGTGTAATAAGGGTTCCAGGACACTTTGAAAGGCCTGGATTATTTGGAGGAAGATTGTCCTAGGAGGAGGTTGGAAAACAACTATAGGAGAAATGTAAAAGCACAGAATAGAAACTTGATTTTTATCACTCTTCTGTGTGTTATGACCACAAGCTACTGGGGAAACTGTTTTATCGTACAGCGATGAATACATCAGATAATATGGAGACATGTATGTAGAGGAAGCAGCATGCCTCTTCCCACCAGGTCTTTGTCATCAATTTTTAATTGAACAATGCTTTTCTATGAAATTATTTTCATTGATCTCATATCAGGGAACAGTATGTACTGGGCAGCTTCTCCGTGGTAACGAACAATCCCCAGGTCTCTGTGGTTTCCAAGAGTGTTCATTTCTTGCCATTCCGTGTTGGTGACTGCGGTTGATGGTAGGAGCCACAGTTCCGCCTGGGTCTGTTGGCTCTGCACTAAGCATCTTATCATCCTTGCCTAGGCTAAAGACACAGTGTTTACTGAAAAGCCATGCTGGTAGAAAAAGACAAATGTGAGAAATCTGGGAGAAACATGCAGTACCTTGGCACACAATCCCCTTTTACTCCCACTTCCTCAGTCCGATAAAGCCACACAGCCAGGCTGTACAATGGCATGGGGAGTTGTATTTTGCCGACCGGGAGGCACTGCCAGCTACATACCAGCAGGCAGGATGTGTGACATTTTATGGGAGGGAAATGAATAGGGGGATCAATAATTCAGGTTGTCATAGCATGTCTGTTCTCATGTGGCTTCTTGCCCAACTTTAAAGAAATCCCAAGTAAATTCAGCTTTAGAGATGTTCAGAGTATTAGTGCATGGAAAGCCACACAGCCTCAAAAAGTTCTTGAATATTGTATCCATACCTCTTTCTAGTCTACACACTGAGTGCCAATTAACATTTCCCAGGGTGCTATTTGTCATTGGTACTTTTATTTTTATTTTTATTTTTTCTTATTTTTGAGACGGAGTCTCGCTCTGTCACCCAGGCTGGAGTGCAGTGGCGTGATCTCGGCTCACTGCAAACTCCGCCTTACGGGTTCATGCCATTCTCCTGCGTCAGCCTCCCGAGTAGCTGGGACTACAGGCGCCCACCACCATGCCCTGCTAATTTTTTGTATTTTTAGTAGAGATGGGGTTTCACCGTGTTAGTCAGGATGGTCTCGATCTCCTGGCCTCGTGATCCACCCACCTCAGCCTCCCAAAGTGCTGGAATTACAGGTGTGAGCCACCACGCCAGGCTACTTTTATTTTTTTTTTTTTTAACTGTCAGGTGAAATTCAACCAAGAGCTAAACTGAACTGAAGGAAGTGTGTTTTCCTACATTTATTTTCTTTTGAGTTTAAATTTTACTTAACTATTAAATTTATGATGATGAAGTGTTCATATTTTCTTCAAAGTGGACTCTATATAAACAGTTAAGAAATTAACTATCAAAATTATTCACACAGTTATTCATAAGTAGTGACAGTAATTTATGTGTAGCTTTTATCCCAAAGGATGTTCTAAGATTGCTTAGCTCCTCTATTAATCAGTTCCCTAACACCCTAAGCCATTAGGTCATTAAAGAGCTCTTGGCACTTTACCTAAAGGCTTCAGGGTGTTAATCCTGGTTTCCTGGTCAGATTCCAAGTAGGGTAATGACTTTCTGACTTTTTAAATTACTCCTGCAATTTTGGTCAAACAGGATGTTCTTCTTGCTCTCTGTCCCATGTGGTTTCACTAAGTGGCTCGCTTGTTAGAGAGATGTGCCTCTTCCATTGCAAATGAAATGAGGATGATTTAAAAGCATTTATAACAGCTTCTGAGCTGCAGCGATGTGCTGAACTCTGTCATGAACCTAGATGTGGTTTCTTTCCTAATGGAGACCCTAAATGCCACCAAACACAGGTGTTCACCTTCTTTTCTATGATTCACTTGGATGCATTTTCCCTGGGTGAGCTCAGCTCACAGAAGTTGACCCGGGAGGAGGCACTTTCCGATCCTGCCTCTGAATGAGGAGCACAGAGGCTCTGAGCAGCCTACCCGGTTGTGGGCGGGGGCGGGGGTCTCCTCTCCAGCTGATCAGAGAGATTTCCTACAATCTCTCCTGGAAAGATTGGTGAAACTAAAGCTTATGGAGAAACAATTTCGGATGCTCACCAAATAGTAAACATTTTCTTGTTTTTTGAATATTTAAGGGCACATTTTATTATTTAGAAGTTAAAATGTATCTCACTAATAATAGAGCCTATTTAGAAAAATGTGTATTATGTGCACACATTTTTAACAGCACAAATAACTTGAATTCTATTTTTCTCATTAATAGGCTATTAATTTTGACTTGTACAGAAATTTAAATAAATAACAACTGAATGGATGCTTAATTAGTATGTATGTATTTGATTTCATAAGAATCACATGAGTTTCCAGCATTTTCACCAATAAAGTTCACTTTTGTTAGTTGTTGCTCTATTTATTCTAGATCAGAAGGATTTTTGCCTCCCAAATTGAATGTATTAAGTAACAGTTAATTTGCTTGTTTAGTTTTTCTTTTTTAACATCAAAGGCATAAATAGCTAGTAATCAGTTATTGAGCATTTCGGCTCACTATTAGACTGCTGGCTCCTTGAGGGCAGAAATAATGTCTTATTTTTATCCTTAGTGCTGAGCACAGCAGCTAATGCATTATATAGATGCTCTCTGAGCATTATGGAGGGAGGGGGGGAAGGACAGAGGAAGGAAAAAAAGAAGGAAAGGAAGGGAAGGAAGTCAAAAAAGAAAAGGAAGAAAAGAAGGAAGGACAGAAAGAAAAGAAGGACAAAGAAGTACAGCAAGGAAGGAGAGAAAGAGGAAACAGTGAATTATTATCTTGAGTAGATACAATCCCAGCCCCAAACAGAGCAACTAGGTGTCTGACTTACCACTGGAGACTTCTGGGGGTGTGTGTGCGAGTGCGTTTCACCTGTTATAGATTGGCGGTGTCCTTAGCTGTGTTTAGTGAAAGCTTTACTGGTTTTATTCATTTACTGCTGCAGTCGGAATACTGCCTTTGCTCTGTGTCTATGTGCTTCTCCCTTCCAGCCAGATCAACTTGTTTGTGTCCATGTGAACGTCAGGAAGTGGCTTTGAAAGGCTCTAGAGAGTAGCTGAAGTGCATTGTTATTAAATATTCATAACCATAATGGACAACAATACTGTTAACTAATTAATTACTAACTCTCAAAAAGGGCTACAAATCAACCATTAAACGAGTAAAGTCATTATTTTTGTCAGAAGCCCTCAACATTCAACTTGAGTTAGGGTAGATGACTCCATATAGCAAATTCAGTCAGTTTCACAGGCAATCAGTTTATTCATCATTGTATTTATGATCAGTTTCTTTTGTAGTAGAGAACAGCATTAAATATGCTGTTGTCACTTGACTGAGATTTTCTTTGTAAGCTAAGGAGAACACCTTATTTAGTTTTTCAGACTAAAACTATTGCAGCCGCCACCTGCTGTGGAGGAGAGCCTGGGTAGGTGGGTGGGCAGGGGAGGTGGAGTGCTCCTTTCACCAGGCGCTGAAATGTGCTCTGACTGCACACGGAGAAGAATCATGGTCCCACTTCCTGAACCCTCTACTAGAGATTCAGCTCCACAGCCGAAGAGGCTGGCATACAGCTCAGATGGCTGTCTTTGCCAGGCTCCTCAATAGACAGAAAGGCGGCAATCACAGCTGCCACCTTGAGATGTTGCTTTCACTTGAGAGCAGTTTCATCCTGTTATGACCAGCGACATGAGATTCATGTGATCCAGAAGCCTGTCAGTGAACAGAACCCAAATGTCCTGATCAAGACATACATATCTAGAGTTTGGTTGAGACAAATGATGAGCCTGGAGGAGGGCATAGGATATCCTTTCATTTTCCTGAGGGTATTTGCACTATGCTAGATCTTCTAAACTACTTTTTCCCAAATTGCATTATGGGTTATTTATAAAAAGTGGAGCCCACTATTTTCCAAATATTTGACTAAAGAACTCTTTTTTTGGGGGGCGGTGGTGGTGGTAGGAGGGCTGCATTACTTTGGCTCCTGCCAAGTTGATTGTATGGAATTCTGCTTTGGAGTGGAGCCCTTGGCACACGCTCACAGCAGCTTAGGAGAAAGACTGATGAAACTTTTTGGTGTTTGTTGCACAAATACTAAGAATCTGGTTCATTTCTCAATTCATGTCTTTTTTATGGGGTTGATAGGAGGATTTCCCCGTTCCTCAGTGCTGGAAATAGTTGTTTTTCCTTAGAAACTGTTTTAATGATCTCTCACAACTGTGCAGCTGATTGTCTCCCTATGTGAGTGGGCCGATGTGAGGCTATAGACAGAAAGTCCTTTCCTCTTGAAAGGTATGAGTCTGAGTGAAGCTGAGGCGGTCAGTGCAATTGCAAAGGTATAAAAAGTGCAAGAATCTAGAATGCTGTCTGGATTGTCCAAGTGGATTTGGAGAGGGAGGTCGTGACCCAAGTGGAATATCTTCAATGGAACAGCTCGGGAGATGGAGATGGGGCAACAGGAAGCAGGCCGAGAAGGGGTAACAGCTGGACAAAGTGTCTCAAAGGAAGGGTTTTTATGTGAGGCTAAAAAAGGTTGAGGAATAATTTTCTGAAACTGGTTACAAAGACTAGAGGGATCCTTCACTTTCCTGTAAATCCTGTGAACTCGGAGCAGGGTGGGACCCCCTGCTGCCGCTAATGGAAGAAGGTAGCAGGATCCACCTCTCCTCTTCAGCTGACAGCCTCCCTCCCTGCTCAGTGCGTCAAGCTGGTGAACTCCCCTCCATCCTGTGCGCCTCCCGCTTTTGCTCCTCACACATCCCACCGGTCCCATATCTGTGGGGTCTCCAGCCGCCTCTTTCTGTGTCATTAGCACCTCCACCTTGGTTCAAGGCTTTATCCATCATCTCTTCACTGGATTATTGCAACAACTGCAAGAACCTCCAACCTAATCTCACCGTAGCTTCTCCCCGAATCCACCAGCCTCACATTGTTGCCATAGTGATCCTCCCGAAACATGGACTTCGCTTTGCTGATGCCCCACGCTGAGCCTGTGCTGCCCAGAAGAAAATGTTTCAGCTCCTGAGTGGGCATAGGAGGCCTCCTTGGGCCCATGCCTAGTGGCTGGGATCTCACTCCCCTCTCTTGCCACTCCTCCCCCAGCCTCTACCTCAGGCACACCTCATCTCACTGTTCCTCCACTCTTGGCCTCCTGACCCAGGCCCACCCTTTTTTCCACTAATAGGAAAGCTCCTCTCTCCTTCTTCATGAAGCCTGCTCTTTCTTCCCTCTCACCTCACTCCATTCATGCTGTGAGTTTAGCCCTTGCTGTCTTCTTCCTGGGGCTGTCCCTTTCACTAAAGCAAACTCCCCAAGGGCAGGGAATGAATATGATCCATGTTCTTACTTCCTAGCCTAATCTGATGTATAGCACTTTTGGTGATAAACATATAAACACTTGAAAGGAGGCATGTCCCTAGTTAATCAAGTTACTTTACATTTAAAGAAGAAATCAGTGATTGAGGTAGGGCCTTTAAGGCTCACTCTTAAACTCACTCTAAGAACTCAGCCACTTCTGAATGGGACACCCATTGTATACCTGGTTCCACAGTAGACAGCACAGAGGCCCTGGAAAGGAGAATGGAAGATATTTTATGCATCAGCTTCTATGTGGTGGTGTAGCAAAAACAGTTAATTGACTTCCAGTATCTGGCCTCCCTTTCAACTCTGGTACTAGAAGTTCTAGTCCCCAGTTAAAAAGGATGTTTTCTAGCCTTTTTTATACTGATTTGTGGCCACTGTTCTGGCCCATGGAGTGTGAGTAGATGTGACATGGGCAAATTCCCAATAAAAGGAGCATGGCTTCTCCTCCTCATCTTCCTCTTTCTGTGGGCTTCAGTGGGGTAGGTAGAGCCCATGTTTGGCCAGAATAGAAGCCTGGGAATGTGCAGAGAGATACGACTGAAGTAGGCTGAGTGTTCCTGTGTGGCCTACTGCAATAATCCATTGACAGATGGTGGGTAAAGACTTGGACTCAGGCAAGAGTGATGATATTAAGGACCTAGACTCTTCCTACTGTTTCCTGACAACCTGGGCACTCTCTGCCTTGCAGTGCTGACATCTGGGTTTTTACTGTCTTGTTTAAACCATTCTGTAATATTTTGGGGTATCTTTCTTAGAGCAGCTCACCATATATTCTTAATCAGTACCAATGGGCTCAGGTATTATTAAGGTTAGTCAGTAGGCATTTTTAACAAATACAGGTTGCTGTATAAAAATATGCCAACTTACTTTATTGGCATAAGAAATAAAAGACTCACTGTGTAGTCTAAAACTCAAAATTTCAATCATTTTCTCCCACGACCTACGTTCCCCACAGGGGGCCACTGACATTAGCCATTATTCTGGCCTCCCCTTTACTATGTTAATCTAGGCATAGACAATTTTCTAATATGCAGCTCAAACCAGGTTTTAACAGTTGACAAGGTTTTGCTAAATATTCAGGATAATAGAAAGAGTAATTTGTATAATGAATAATACACAACTTGCCATTAGGTATGATTCTTCTCAAACCCTCAAGCAAAAACCCATCTCATAGGGTTCTCTGCAAGGAATCTTATGGTGAGCTCTGAGCTCATTATGGCAGAGGCCATCTCATCTCTCCTACCCCCTACCCAGAAGTACTCCAGAACACATCTAGATTGGGAGAAGTTGAGGCCCAAGAGAGAGTTTGAGATCAATTTCCAGCCTAAAACCACCCTGGAAGAGTCAGCTTCTGCTTTCAAGCTTCTTCTCTTCCCAGGAGATGACTGGCCTTCGCTGTCACGGAGGAACAGCCCTGTGTTGACAGGCCCAGAAGATAGAGCAACACCATATATGGTCATCAGAGCAGGATCTTCCCACTGCTAGTGGATTTAATTCTCCCACTTTCACAGATGAGTAAGTGAGGATCAGAAAGTTAAAACAACTTATCCTGTGTTACATGGCTTCTAAGCTTCAGGGTCAGGATTTGAACCCAGTGTCTATGGGAGGGCTTTTCAAATGCCCACCCAACGGCTCGCACCAAGCTGGCTGCCCAGACCCTTGAGGGAGCTTGTTAAAATAGCGATCGGTTCCTGATCCTACCTTTGAAAATACCTTTTAAGTGGTTTTAGGATGAGTTTTAAGGCTTTTTATTAATAAGCTACTCTGGCGATTCCAATACACTGCAATATTTAGAGACAGTTCCTTTTCACCAAACAGGGCATGTTAGCCTCAGACATTTTTTCAGTCTTTTTCCCTTTGCCAACTCATCCTGTTTCCCCCATGTAAAACAAATGCTTCAAGATGAGAGCAATATGTCTCAAAATGGAGCAATTCAATATTAGTTGAGACAATGCTTTGGTGGTTACTTGTATGAATATATTACTATTACAGCTATAATCTCCCCCAAAGTTTGATGGGTGTATTTCCACCCATCCATTACTACTTATTGAGTGAAGCTTTGCAGCCAAGTCTGATAGGGAATGTCATAGATGAATAAGCCTCTCTTCAGATTGCCCGAGCTGTCTACAAGGGAGACCAAAGTACACCCATGAAACAATTCAAAAGTAATAAAAAACGTGGGTGGGGTGCCATAGTTTATGCCTACAATCCCAGCACTCTGGGAGGCTGAGGCAGGAAGATTGCTTGAGCGCAGGAGTTTGAGACCAGCCTGAGCAATCTGGCGAAACTCCATCTCTACAAAAACCAGCTAGGCATGGTGGACCACACCTGTAGTCCCAGCTATTTGAGAGGCTGAGGTGGGAAGATTGCTTGAGCCCGGGACTCAGGAGTTGCAGTGAGCCATGACCTCACCACTGCACTCCAGCCTCGGGGACGGTGAGACCCTGTCTCAAAAAACAAAACAAAAACAAATATCCAAGTAGAAAATACATATTGAGTTGTGGCAACAGGTACTAGGTGGAGTAGAAACAGAAGTGAAGAATTATGCCAAGGGAGCAGGAGAACAGGTGGCTTCATAAAAAAGAAAATGCTTAAATTAAATCTGGAAGCATGAGTGAGGTTAGGAAAGTCAGACACAGGATGGAAATTAATGTAGTAGGCATGGGCTAAGCAAAGGTACACTCTGTCATAAGCAACCCAAGGTACTAAGGATACTGTTCTCTACAATAGGTGCAATTTTTCTGAGCTGTTAAAAATATAAATGGGAAGATAAACAGAAACTCCAAGAATATCTTATCTGCGTCCATCCACCAGTGTGTGTCTGTGACGGAGGCCTGAATTGTATGCTGCCATGTGGGTGGCCAGAGGGAAGGTGAGCCTAGGGTGGAGAGCAGTCCTGCGGCAGGATGACAGGGAGGATAGAAGCAGCACTGGAGACCTGGGAGAACTGGGATGCCTGTTTGGAGAGAGGGTGTGGCGTTGGGCAGGTAGAGGGAAGGTCTCTGTTTAGCAGCATAGCACTGCACAGGGGACACGGCCCAGAACTAGGGCCGTGTGCTATGAACTGATGGGCAGCTCTAATTACTTTCCTAAATTTTGGGCCCAGTGACATTTTCTTTCCTGCCCCATGGGTCAGGTTGGTTTTAGAAGTGAGACATTTATTTTATTCTCCTTCAAAAACAAACTTTACATCATTGATCTGCCGCTAAAAAATGTTTGTGTAAAATTCCTGCCTCGAAGCCAGTGCCTGTGACTCAGATGGTGTGCATTTCAAAAGTCTCTCAACATAATTTCACATAAAAAAGAAACATCTTACGTTGGGCCAACTCTGCTGAAACCAACTGCCTTGTATCACTAATATGTAGCTGGATTGATTCATGATGTACATCTTCAAAGACCTGGATAATCATCTTTGTTTGCAAATTCCTTATTAACGTGGAGATAAATGCTATCATAAATTTGAACTTTTATATTATGAGCTGAATTTTTTGGTCTTTAAAATTTATTTCCAGAATATTCGATAGCATGACTCTAAGGCTGGATGGCTCTTTCCCAACTGGACATGGTTTGAGATTTTTTTTGTCTCCTTTTTCTTTATGCGAGATGATAAACACTTAATAAGAAGATGGAACTTATGGAAAGTAGCCAGAAGAAAATAGCATTCTACCGATGGAATTCCACTTCAGATGCTGTGCTGGAAAGAAATCCTCATCCTGGGCTCCTTGTGCCTTTTGATGATGGCTTTAAAAACTGTGAAAACAGCGAAAGCCAAGTGTGTGGTCTTCAGCAATTTCGTAATAGTCTGTGCAGGAGACAGAGGGGGCGGTGGTTTGTTGGAAAAAATGATTAACTTTTTCTTTATGATGACAGAAAACAGTTGCAATTCAAAAATGCCGAGGTTTCTGCAGCCCTCCCTTTTGGCAAATTGTTAGGTAATCACTTCTTCCAGGTGGCGCTTTCAATAAAGACCTTGGAAAGTCACGCCCCTTCCAGAGATGTCCTGGGGCAGAGCCATTGTCAACTGGGAGAAACTTGTAGAATGAGTGAGGGCAGGGTTAGAGGAAAGGCTTTAAATTTTTCTTGTTGGGGGTAGCAGGGTAGATTTGCTGTTGATTTCCCAGAGTGGGTTCCCATGCCTCAGTCTTGGTCTAACGTGCATTACAGTCTGCCTCAGCTTCTCCAGCAGAACCAAGGGAACCCTCCTCACATTCTATGATTATATTTGTTATTGTTTACTTTAAGTTATCCCAGGAAACAGCAGGCCCACCCTAAATGAGAGGTCTGTCCGTCCACATACAAGTCAGCTTAGTAAAACAGGTTCTAATTAACTAAATTACCTTGATTAAAATATACCAACCATTTTTACTTTCTAATAAACATTTCCCAAGACTGGATTTTATCCTGTTATTTTGGTAGAAATTTGTTCAACCTGGTGTGGAACTGGAACCCAGAGCTAACACTGTCCACCTGTGGATATGTGTGGTTTCCCTTATTTGTAACACAGAGTGGAAACATAGCAGATGCTTTGCAAGGTGCAGGAAAAGCCAGGTGCATCTATCAGGTCAATTCAAAGTTCCCTTTTGAGTACAATGCCGGACTTAGGTCATGCAAAGGCATAAAAGCCAATTTAACTGTGCACAGTCCAGTAAGGGACAGACATTGCAAAAGTATATCAATACATGATGCAAACGTTAAGCTAGAGTTACACACAGGTGCTCTAGATAATTGTAACATTTGAAGGCATGTATTTTGACTACATTGGGTATTCCTGTGGTAAACTGACAAGGATTGAGCCCTGCTGAGGCACATGCTTGCAGACACTTGAGTCCTGGATAGTATGCACGTAGATAAAAGAGAATCCACGCGACTCTACCCCAAGTTGTCAAGATGTGGGCATCACCCGACTCCCATCTGGTCAGCCTCCTAGCAGAGGAGGCCGTTTTCTGTTGCTGAATTTACAACTGCTTCGTGCCCATTGGCTCCTTGGAAATTCAATCCCAATTCATCTAAAACTCCTCAGGGTCAAAATAGTTCCTGAAAATGAATTTTGCTGAAGCTTGCTTTTGGGTGCCTGTGACTTCAAATCCTTATCCTTTGCATCTTCAAGATTCTGGTCTGGTTACTTAGGCAAATTTCTCAGTAGCTCTGGAAAATTCGCAATGATTTAAACCATTTTTTTTTTCCTTTAGCCTCTCCGGGACCTATGACTCTTTGCATGTTGAGGTTTTGAATTCCTTTGCATGACAAATTCTCTGGTGGTTACAACAGACAAGAAGGAAGAGAGGTGGTCAGGGTCTCATGAGAAAAACCATACCTAGATAGTTTGCTCAAAGAGAGTGCTGTTAATTCAAAGAGGCTGGTCTTCCTGAGAGATTCCTTAACCCAAGGCAATACAAAAGTTGGTGTTTGAGTGTATGAGAGAGGCCCCGTGTTATGAAGGCATGTCAGAAAAATGATTGTGGCTGGGTATTAACTTGAGACCTAGGCTGTGAAAGAACAGGAGGTTTTTTTTTTTCTTTGAGATGGAGTCTTGCTCTGTTGCCTTGGTGTGATCTGGGCTCACTGCCACCTTTGCCTCCCAGGTTCAAGCAGTTCTCCTTGCTTCAGCCTCCCGAGTAGCTGGGATTACAGGTGCGCCCACCACAATGCCTGGCTAATTTTTGTATTTTTTAGTAGAGACAGGGTTCTGCCATGTTGGCCAGGCTGACCTTGAACTCTTGACCTCAGGTGATCTGCCCGTCTTGGCCTCCCAAAATGTTCAGATTACAGGCCTGGCCAAGAACAGTAGATTTGTTACTTGCCTTTCATACATGGGAAGGTGACTAAGGGAAGGAGGCATGGGAGTGGAGAGAGGATGGTGCTGGAGGGAAGGTGGGCAGGTGGATAGAGTCATTTAAGACATGCAAGGAGCCCCTTGGCATGTAAGAGAAAAGGTGCCACACATCCCGAAAGCCCGGAGGAGGGGCACACTGTCTTTGGAATGTATTTTCATTGACTAGATTAATCTGCTTTCAATTAGAGTATTTATAGACTACTTCCCCCACAAAGGCCTCCATGATTGATCCCAGCAACAGTATACTTTTTGGCCTTTGAAACTTTTTTGAAGTTTTCTTGCTATACCTACCATACTGTAGCTAGTTTTATAGTAATGCACATACTCTTTGAGCTACAGCCTCAGCTTGTTGGTGGGGCCAATGTCAGTTTTCTCCTAGGGTCTCCCCTAATTCCTTAATATAGTCCTTGTAAGAAGTGCCCCATACATGTTTTTTGACTTGAGCCCTTGCCCATTTCTGGGAGTCCAGGATCCAGGCCAGACAGAGGGATTAAAGGACTGAAACAAATCACACTACCTCCCCCTGCACAATATTTTCATGGGATAAAAATGCCCTTAAGATGAATATCAAAGGCAACTCTAAAAGTGAAAATAACAAAGCTAAAATACACCCTAAATTGTTCGTTTGGAATAAAGAAGGGGTACCCATTCTGCATGTGCTGGTGAGAGTGCTGGTTTATGGGTCAACTCTTAGGCACAGACTTTTCAGCACTTAAAAAATCGCCAGCTGAGCATCCCCTTCCAACTTTTCTACCCTTTGAATGTCATTGACCTACAAACACCACCACAGGGCTCTGAAGACCGCTGTTGTGATACCACAGATAATCAAACACACAACACGAGCAGTGGGGACACTCCTGACCGAGAGGCAGAGTGCAGAGGACGGGCACCCGGACCTGTGCCCAGTATCAAAAGCACTAACGGAGCCGGTGCTTCCCATGTTCACTGGACATGCAGTGTTCATATTAGGACTAGCTCTAGTTTGATGTCTTGCTATTTCCACATTTGTTTTAGTGGCTCTTCATCGTGTTTACATTTGTCTTATTTCTGGGCTATTTCTATAAGCAAGTGACTATTTGATTAAGATTTATCCATTCCATAAATATGACCATTTCATTCAATATGCTACCAACAAGCTTTTGGTAAGTCCTACTATGTGGCCAGTGGTCACACAGATTAAAGTCAAATTCATGCAGAATCCTGGCTTGCAGACAAAGTGTTTATCTTTTCTCTGCAATGACTCATCCTCACTTTCCAGAGGTACCTGGTGCAGCCATGGGTCTGCTCTCCCCATCTCCCATCAATATTTGCTCCTAGGGCAATCTCAATCATACTTTTGAAGTTATATGTTGCTCTGTTTGTTTAAAAACATTTAAAACATTCAGTTAAGAGGCAAGTCTAAAACAGTGTCTCTGAGCATTCATTACATTACAATAATGGAGGTGATTTGAAACAGTAGAGGTGGGGGTAAGGAATATGTCCGGCCCCTCCAGTCTGTGGATTTCTGTCTTTGCAGATGTGTAAGTGCAGATCTGCCCAGGACTGTCCAATGTTGTGGCTTCTTTCAAGAGCAAGGTTCTAGCATCATCAGGAGATGGAAGAAAGTAATATTGATATACACCGTTACACAAAAGGTAGTATTTTGGATGCCAAGTATAAGATATTGCAGCAAATTCTGTGTCCTCTGTCTTTGGAGCCACCTACTATTTTACCGCTCATGATCAAAGGCTTTTTTCCCTTTTTATTCTTGTGGTAATTTTTAGTGTCCATTCACACTAGCCAGGATGAGCAGGTCTACCCAATAGCATTTTTTATTACAGACAGTTCTTCATACATTGTTGCACTTAACAGATTTACAGAGAGCACCTTGTTTTCAAGACAGATTATTGTTCAATCTTTTATACTTGTGTTGACTTACACTCTGTTGTAAAATTTGAAGGAGGATAAATGCATAATCAGATTTAATGACCTACGTTATGTAAGTTACAATCTGATTGGCAGTGAAGATATTTAAATGCAAACAAATGGCAGATGTTAATCTCTGCCTCCTTAGCTTTCAGGTGGTAGGTGTAGGACACTTCTGGCTTGCAGTTCCCAGGTGATGCTTGCTTGACTTTGTTGTCAGCACCTGCATTAGTCCGTGCTTGCATTGGTATAAAGAAATACCTGAGACTGGGTAATTTATAAAGGAAAGAGATTAATTGGCTCACAGTTCTGCAGGCTGTACAGGAGGCATAATGCTGGAATCTACTTGGCTTCTGGAGAGGCCACAGGAAACTTACAATGGTGGCAGAAAGTGAAGGGGAAGCAGGTACATCTTACAAGCTGGGAGCAGCTGCAAGGGGCGGTGGGAGGTGCTACGCACTTTTAAATAAGCAGATCTCACAAGAACTCACTATCACGAGAACAGTACCAAGAGGATGGTGCGAAACTCTTTATGAAGAATCCACCCCCATGATCCAGCAGGCCCCACCTCCAACAATGGAGATTACAATTGAACATGAGATGTGGTTGGGGACACAGATCCAAACCATATCAGCGCCCCTCAGTGTGTGTGGTGGAATCTGGCTCTAGAGTGGCCCATTTCGGCAAACAAACTGGAGATATTACAGATAGAACTTACTCTGATTTCCTGCACTAAACCCAGCTCTTCATATTTTCTCCATGGGTCACTTGGACATTTTTTTCCCAACATATATTTAATTGTAGTGTGATTCCTTCTGGGCAGCAGAAACTTCAAATATCCATAGATAATTTATTCCATCAAATCCATAGCTATGGGTTCTTGAGGCTTCTCCCTACATCAAATTATGAGGCAGCGTGAGCCATCCACACAGAGCACTCAGAGCCCACTCCTGGGCAAGTCTGTGGAGTGTATTGCTTGGTGGAGAGTGCTTCAGACAGGAAAAGGGGAGCTTCCTCCATGCCTTCTCCTCTGATTGGTGGCCCAACCCCAGTGTCCTTTCCCATCCTGCCATGTTTTTTTATGGCATACCCCACCTGGTCTCAGTTGTCATCTCTGGCTTCAGGCTTCATGAAGGCCCTTTATGCTCAAAATTAATGTGAACTGCTGCTCTGGACACGATAACAGGGAACTAACCTACAGAAACTAGGAGGGGAACAACCTGAGTTTAGCTACTAGACACATTTAGGACACATTTTGAAATTACATGTGCAAAATTATGTATTCTAGTTTACTTAAAAACTTAGCAAAAGCAATGCCTTTGGGCTATGAGTTTAAAACATGACAACTATTTTAATTTTCCTTCTGCGTAGAATGAGGAAATGTGGGACCATCACTCGTGATTTGGGAGGTGGGACAGTGTAAAGACCGCAAACAGTGGAGTTTCCACATTGATGGCTCATATGCAGTTTGTGTCTACTTGCTTTTCATCATCATTCTCATATAGGAGACCAGCTCTCTATCCTCGGCCAAACTGTGCTTTCAGTATAGGAAAAGTAAATGTTCTTTATTTCCGTATTTAAATGTGTAATGCAAATAACATCTTTTCATCTTTGAGTAAACAACTCTGCTTCTGAATTTGGGCACATCACCTAACACATTCATGCTTTGTGAAAGAAACTCTAAAGCAGCAGTTTTCAAATGTGCTTGATTTTGATTAAAAGTTAGAATTACATTTAACATGATAATCCAATACCCATGCCTATGTGACACGTGCACTACTGAGTATTATTCTATTTTCTGTTTCATTCTATTCTACTCTGCTTCATTGAAGAAGTGTTGTCTATGAGGCACTAACTTGATTTCATAACCTGTTAATAGGCTACGGTGTACAATTCCAATCCCCTGGAAACTGTTCTCTCTATGACTATATACTGCTTATTGATGGTGTAGGGGAAACTCTGGGTTGAAGCAGTGAGCTCTAGAAACTCTGGGGGGCTGTGACCGGCAGAGATGCATGCACACCGGCTGTTTTCACTGCTTCTCTGTGGATTCCCAGTTGTGCACTGTGACAGGAAGGAAAAGCCAGGAAGGATTTGCTGCCCCTTTACAGTTGTGGAAGTGTCTCTGTGCAACCTTTGAAAATGGACAAGGGATAGCTGCCTTCTGGTTAAGGCAACACACACCATGTGCGTCTGAGATACACTTACCTTGATTTTGCTGCATCCCTGAATGGGAAACATAATCTGCCTACCTTCGACAGTCATGACCACTTACCTAGTCTCTTCCATGGTCGCAGACCCATTCCTGCCCCAGACACTGTCTTCAAACTAATGTGGAGCTTCAGACACGCTGTGTTCCACACTGTGCGGCCACCTTCCTCTGAAAATCCAAATTTTGGTTCATTTCCCTGCAGTTTCCTTTGCTCTCTACCCCTTACCCTGTGCCTTAGCTAGCTAGATTGACCACTGAAACAGTGACCCTCTGGTTCTTGCTCTGGTTACCAGCACCTGACCGCAGGGAGTGTCATGCTTCTTCATGTGCATGCTCGTCCTGAAGGACGAGCGGGCATTGCTTTCTGCTATGATCTGGGAGGCACTGAGTGTGAATACGGGCCACGGAGGAAACCAGATAGACCCTGTGGACAGCAAGCCTGGGACCATCCACAGGAGCTTTTGCATTGAAGATGGCAGGAACATTATTCATGGCAGCATGTTTGTGGAGAGTGCAGGGACATGCTGCACTTTGAGCTGCACTTGGAGCTGGGAGCACCTCCAGCTCCAAGAGTTACCCTCTAGATTACAAGGGAAATCCAGACATGTTTCAGAGGGCAATCCAGCTGCCTAAGGCACAGGGTTAGGGGTAGAGAGCAAAGGAAACTGCTGGAAATTGAACCACACTTTGGGTTTTCAGATGAAGGTAGCCGCACAGGGTGGAGAGCAGGGCCTGTCTGAGGCTCCACATTAGTGTGAGGATAGTATCGGGGGAAGACCTTGTCTGCCAACATCATTGAACTTTTGTCATTGAGCCAACATTGATTTCTTACACCTTTTTGTCCCATATTGGGATGAAATATTTTCACCTGATAGTAGCACATGACATTGTACAGGGAGCACTTCCAGCTCCAAGAGTTCCTCTTTAGATTACAAGGGAGTTGATGGAAATAACTAGATTTGTTAGAGCATGGTCTCCTTCCCATGGGAGGGAGGAGAGTAGAGTGGGGAAGCATCCTGGCCTGCCCTCTGTCACGCATTGCAATCCACCAGTTCCTTGGGGGTGAAAATACAGGCCAATCCTCTTGTCTGCACTCCCAACAGACATGCTGCCATAAATAATGTTCCTGCCATCTTCAATGCAAAAGCTTTTGTGGATGGTCCCAGGCTTGCTGTCCATAGAGTTGGTCTCCGTGGTTTCCTCTGTGGCCTGTATTCACATTCAGTGCCTCTCAGATTATAGCAGCCACTGGCCCCGAGTGCCAGTATTTCAAGAATGCATGAGGAGGTCATCAGAAGCCTATTTGAATTTGAAACCAACAAGACAAATCCCGTTTGCTTGAAACACTCAGTGATCTCCCCAGTAAGGCCTCACTGGACCCTGCTGAGCTTGAAGGCAATGAAGGTGTGCTGACTGTTGGCCATGGTCCCACTAGCTGCTTTGGCATTACCTTTGACTGCCACTACCAGCACTGAAAATGCCCCTGGCCCTACATGCTTTCAGGCAGTGGCCATCTAGCATCCATGGTGATCCCCACTCACAGCTCCCAAAGAACGAGCAGGCATTGCCACCAACATTGGGAAATCATACAGTCAATACTCATTTGTCCTATATTTCTGCTAAGAAGACAACCATGAGCAATCAGTAATACTGTATAGGCCTATCTTAGGATTTCTGTAAGAGCTGTTTCTAGCTTCATTTAAAAAAGTGTTTTCTCATAGCCAAGTATGTTTTTATATCTTTCTAATGAAGTGTGAGGTGCTCTGATAGCTGTCAACAATGGCAAGGCAGTGTACTTGTTCTTAGGGAACATTTTTTAAATTGCTGTACAGAGGAATATGTATAGCTTTGAATGTAATTAGGAGGCAATGGAACAATAAAGGGGAAAATGTTGGGTTAACACACTTAATTAGAACAAAGGCCACCATCATTATTGTCATCGTCACAAATATCATCTGCTATGGTTTGAATGTCCCCTCCAAAACTCAGTGTTGAAATTTAGTTGCCCATGTTATGGTATTGGGAGGTGAGGCTTTCAAGAGGTGATTAGAGCCCTCATGAGTGGGTTAATAATGTTATTGTGGAAGTGGGTTATTGGAAAAGTGGGTCCCTGCAAAAAGGATGAGTTTGGCCCAATTTTCTCTCTCTGCCTCATGCCTGTGCTTCCCCCTTTTGCTTTCCACCATAGGATGACTCTTGCCAGATGCTGGCACCATGCTTTTGGACTTTCCAGCCTCCAGAACCATGGTCCAAATAAAGTTCTATTTTCTATAAATTATCCAGTCTGTGATATTCTCTTATAGCAGCAGAACATGGACTAAGACAGAACATTGGTGCTGAGAGGTGGGCTTATTGCTGTAGCAAATACCTAAAAATGTGAAAGTGGCCTTGGCAATAGTTAATGAATAGAGGCTAGAAGAATTTGGAGGTGCAGGCTAGACAAGCCTAAATTGCTGTAAATGGAGCATTAAGGGTAATTCTGGTGAGGGCCCAGGAGAAGAGGAGACCTGTAGGGAAAGTATAAATCTTAGAGATTACTTAAGTGGTTGTGACTAGAATGTTGGTAGAAATATAAACAGTAAAGGCCATTCTGATGAGGTCTCATGGAAATGAGGAACAAAGTATTAAAAACTGGAATAAAGGCCATCCTTGTTGTAAGGTGGCAAATAACTTGGATGAATTCTGTCCATGCCTGTGGGTTTTAAGGAAGGCAGAATGTAGGAGCAATAAAGTAGGCTATCTGGTGGAAGACATTTCTAAGCAAAATATTGAAGAAGCTGAGTGGCTATATTCAACCCATACAGTAAGATGCAAAAGGTAAGAAATGACTTAAAGAAGCGATTTATAAGTTAAGAAGCAGAACAGGAATATTTTGAAAATGTTCATCCTGTTATGTAAAGAATGAAAAAGCGTGTTCAGAAGAGCAAACCCAAGGATATGGCCAAGTGACCCTTTGCTAAGGAGATTAGTATAGATAGAAAGGATCTCAAGACAATGGGAGAGTGTTCCCAGACGCATTTCAGAGAGCTTTGCGACTGCACCCCCATCACGGGCCCAGAGCTCTATGGGGGCAGAATGGTTTTGGGGAGAGCTTTGCGACTGCACCCCCATCACGGGCCCAGAGCTCTATGGGGGCAGAATGGTTTTGGGGAACAAGCTGGTTTTGGCATGAGCTTGTTTCCCAGAGCCCCCAGGGTCTCTGCTCCTGCATTGTGTCACAGTTCTCCTTGATCATCCCAGTTATGGCTCAAGTGGGTCCAGGTGCTGCTTGACCCACCAACCTGTAAGGTGTAAGCCATAAACCTTGGCAGTATCTATGTTGCTGACTCTGGAGATGGGCAGAATGCAAGGGCTATGGGACCAAGGCAGCCTCCAGCTAAATTTCAGAAGATGTGGTCAACAGCCTGGAGACCCAGTCAGAGACACCACAGGGTTGGAGCCACAGCAGCGAGTTTCTGCCCCTACTTTGGCAATCCTGAGTAGTAGTTGGGGTTGGAACTACCACAGAGTTACTATTAGGGCAGTGCCTAGTGGGGCTGTGGGAGTGGGGCTGCCCTCGAACCCTCAGAACTATAGAGCTACTAGCATGCAGCATCAGCCTGGAAGAGCTGCCTGGCATAAAACTCTAACCGTGAGAGCTACTGGGTGGACTGAGTCCAGCAAAGACTTAGGAGAGGGACTGCCTAAGGTCTTGGGCCCAACTCCCACCCCAGCATGCCAAGGATGTGGGAAATAAGGTCAAAAGGGCTTATTTTGGAGCTTTAAGTCTTGGGGTTGTTTTCCCCGTTGGGTTTTACACTTAATTGGAACCAGTTACCCCTTTCTTTTTGCCCTTTTCTCCCATTTGGAATGAGAATGTCTATTCTATGCCCATCTCATCTTTATATTTTTGGAAATAGATAACTCATTTTGATTTTATAGGCTCATACCTAGAGAGGAGTTTGCCTTGGGATGAACCATGCCTTGAGTTTCACCCATTCCTGATTTAGATGAGGCTCTAGACTTTAGACTTTTAAAATAATACTGGAAAAAGATAAGAACTTTGAGGTTATTGGGATGGAATGAAGGTATTTTGTATGTGAGAAGAATGTAACTTTTGGGGGAGCTGGGGAGGAATGCTCTGGTTTGAATGTCTTCTTGAAAACTGATGTTAAAACATAATTGCCAATGCAACAGTGTTGGGAGGTGGGGCCTTTAAGAAATGATTAGGTCATGAGGGCTCTGTTCTCATGAATGGATTAATGCCATTTTTTTGAGAGTGGGCATCTAATAAAAGGATGAGTTTGGCTGTCTTTTTCTCTCTGTCTTGAGGATGTTTCCCTCTTCTGTCTTCCACTGTGGAGTGACCCTCGCCAGATGTCAGCAATATGCTCTAGAATTTTTCAGCTTCCAGAAATGTGAGCCAAGCAAACTTATAAATTAGTCAGTCTGTGCTATTTTTTTATAGCAGCAGAAGAAGGACTAAGACATCATCATCTTCAAGAACTTATATTGATCATCTCTGTGTTATGGAAATTTGGCCCATTCTAAGATGATGATTTTGAATGCCTGTGATTGTTGCCAAGAAGTCTATCCATAAATAAAACTCACAAATTTACACTGGCTCATTTTAAGTTTTCAAGATATCTAACTCATCACCAGTTTCTCTCTCTCCTTCCTTCCTTCCTTTCTCTTTCTCTTTCTCTTTCTCTTTATCTTTCTGTCTCTTCCTTTCCTTGCAAATGCCAAACTCAAGCACAATTTTTTTTTATTAATTAAAAAAAATTTCGCATGTTGGTTTTATGTCAAACTTGTGACATTTTCTTCCCTGATGGATATTCATAGTGCACCAAGATCCCCTTACGGTCAATGGGGTGATGAGCAAGGTGCCTAGGAGCACTGCCTCATTCTGCTTCTGCTCCCTTTGGGCAGACTTCTCTTCTGGAAAACTTTGCAAACATGATGTTTGCCCAGGAGCATAGCTGCTGATGCTGCCTACACATGTAGCAAAGATAGTAGCTCAGATCTAGCCCAGGGTAAAAGGTGAAATATTTGTCAACCAGGACAGCATCAACCTCCAACCAGTAGGTAAAAAGACACAAGTCAAAGTGCTGGGGCAAGCCGCATGAGGGCCCCCTGCTGGGGCCCTGGGATTCCCAGAAGAGTGGCTTGGCAGCAAGGGTGATCGGCGGGCGCTCTGTGATTTAGGGTCAGTGGCTACTTCCCAGCCAGCACGGAAGTGCTGTAATATCTTAACACCTGGTACAGCCATCCCAGTGCCTACTGGCTGAATGGATGATACTGGATGAGCACATTGCAATCACTCCTTCACTTCTGATGTCAATTCAAGCAGGGTTATTTTTCATCCCTGGGAATGCTAAATGCTAAACACCACTGCTGCGAGATGTTCTGATTTGGGGATTAGTTTTTAGGTTTCCTCCCAAATGACGTGGACTGATATGGCTGTTATTTTTCTGAGGTTCACCCAGACTTAAGTGGGAAGAATGGACAACCAAAGAAAACATTTGAATCTCTTAAATACCATCTGACAATTGTCTCACTAATGTAATACTGATTCTAGGTAACAACAAATCCAAGTTATCGTCTATTTTTTAAAGTCTTGGTTATCTCATTATTGCAATGAGGTTATGACTGATCCTTCTGTCCAGAATGTTTTTGGTGAACTGCCGTCTTATTTTACCAAAATCACTAATTCCTTTTGAAGGAGATGTACCAAAAGATAGAGATGATTCTTTTGAGTGGGCCCTGTGTATGACTCGGTACTTAGATGTGGAGGCTATAGGGAGTGGCCTGGTAGTGCAGGCCTGGTGCAAGCTCAACCATGGGTGAGAATAGCCCCACTAGCTGTGCTAACTTTTCCTCGTTAGCCTTCCTGCAGCTGCAACACCAACAGGGCTCTCCGGCAGCAGCTGTGGAGACTTTCTGGCCTGACTTCTGTCTCCTGGCCGCTTGGCTTGGAGAGTACTCATCATGGATTCTGCGTTTACTTACAACATGCACTACAAGTTTGCGCAGCTTAAAATCTGAAGAAAATCCCCAGATAGAGCCTTTAGTGCTGGCAACTGAATCAGATGTCAAATATCAAGATAGGAGCATTTTGAGTCTAATGTGAGAGATACTTACAGGATGTCTATGCCTTTGGTTGTTTTGTTGTTGTTGTTTTGTTTTTCTGTTTTTTGTTTTTTGTTTTTTTTTTGACCGAGTTTCACTGTGTCACCCAGGCTGAAGTGCAGTGGCACGATCTTGGTGGATGTCTTTGCCTTTGTTTTTGTTTGTTTGTTTGTTTGTTTGTTTAAGATGGAGTCTTGCTTTGTCACCCAGGCTGGAGTGCAGTGGCTTGATCTTGGCTCACTGTAACCTCTGCCTCCTGGGTTCAAGCAATTCTCCTGCCTCAGCCTCCCAAGTAGCTGGGATTACAGGTGTCTGCCACCACACCTGGCTAATTTCTTTTTTGTATTTTTAGTAGAGATGGGGTTTCACCATGTTGGCCAGGTTGGTCTTGAACTTCCTGACCTCAGGTGATCGTTTGCCTCGGCCTCCCGAAGTGTGAGGATTACATGCATGAGCCACCGTGGCCAGCCACCTTTGGTTTTTTAAAACAGGTTCTTACTTCTTTGCTGAATAATTTCACTTTTAACTTCTCATGATGAAGAATTTCCAAGTGTTACAAAATGAGAGAGAATAGACTAATGGACCTCCCGTGTACTGACACCCAGCTTTATCAATAATGTACACATGGCCTATCTCCTTGCACATAATCCCTACTCAGACAAATACCTCTAATACTGACTTTTTTTCAAAAGAGCCGATTGTGTTTAACAGTGATTTGGTAGAGTGAATCCATGGTAGTGCTAATATCAAGGTGCTTCTGCCATTGAGCGTAGTTGTTGTACAAGGGAGGCAGAGAAGGTGTGTGTCAGAGAAGCACAGAAAGGATGAATGACAGATACATCTAGATGGGAGCTGTTTTTTTTTTTTTTTTTTGAGACTGAGTCTCATGCTGTCACCCAGGCTGGAGTGCTGTGGCGCGATCTCAGCTCACTGCAAGCAATGGGAGCTGTTTTAGAGCAAGGACTTCCAAATAGTGTCATTGAGTTGAGTAAGAACTTGAGGGAAAAAAGATGGAGGAATGCAGCTGGCTCTGGTGAAAATAAAATACTACCTGGGACAGAAAAAGAGAAAACGTGGGGAATAGCACGAACCAGAAGAGAACAGAATTACAAAGGCACACACAGTCACAAAAGCATGCACATGTCTAAATGTAAATCCAGACAGCCCACTGCAAACCAGCAGGTAGAAATACGTTTTCTGAGAGAAATGAATGTAAGTCCCAGGGGCTAAAATCTGTAAAGGCCAAGTGTGCATTTGTGTTTCCTGGAGGCCATTCCCTGCGTGAACAGGGATTAACTGTTTCCCCCAGCTACTGGTCTCTTTTCTGTGTAACATCCTATCAGGTATTCTACTTGAATCTTCTATTTCAGATTTTGTTGGCATGTAATTGTCTTTCAATTTAGTTTGAGTGATGTTAATATTCTCAGAAAATCATCCATCTATATCTATATATCTTAACATAGCCTGCTGCGTTCTCTTGGGCAATTTCACTGTATCTTCAGGATGTGTCTTTTTTTTTTTCCCAAGACAGCACATCCATAATTAATTAAATGAACACTAAAGTCTCATTCATGCCTGTATTCATTCAATAAATGGCCACTTAGTGTCTATTAAGTGCAAGATACTGGTGGAGGGGAAGATGCCTGTGAGCCGTGGTCATCTGAAGAGCACAGAGGCTGCTCAGGGCATAGGCGGCTGCAGGCAGGGCCGTGTGGGAATGGTGGAGCCTACGTCAGTGCTCAGCATGTGCCCTGGCAGCAGGCGGGTGTGTTCAGGGGATTGAGGATGCACACCGAGGGTGCATCAGAGAAGCAGCGGGCAGCATAATCTTGCCTTCCAGGGTGCACTGAATTCACATTCCAGCTCTGTGGCTTATTGCTTCTGGAAATCTGGGATGAGTTAACTTCTTTCTGCCTTACCTCCTTCATCTAGGATGCTCATAGTTGTATCTACCTCCTACAATTTGTGAGTTGTGAGTGAAAAAGTGAAGTGTTGTAAGGAAATGAGTGTGAAGTGTTGTAAGGAAATGTGTGCCATGATCATTACTCTGCCTTGGCAAAGTGGGACCAGCTTCCAATATGGCCAGGAGGAGGACTGGGGCTAGGCCCTGGTAGGGGAGCGCAGGGTGCCTGGGGAGCTCAGGGAAAGGAAAGGTGGGCCCCCATTATGACACCCTGTTCAGGGACACTGCCCACAGGGTTTGGGGAGTGGCTGGACCGCCTTTTATATAGAGCACCCTTGACAGAAGTAACTCCATTTTAGGAAAAGACTCCTTACAGCTCAAAAGGCAATCATGCCAACAGGACTGATACTCACCTAATCAGTAGAGGCGACACCCAACCAAAGGAGGGTGTAACCAGAAACTCTCTTTCCTGTCAGCTCTCACCAGAGGACTCCGGGGCTATCAGAAGAGGAGGAGCATCATGAGTTTGACGCGGCCATCCTGCTAATTCTGCTTTGCAGTCACTCGTGGTCAGCACCTGCATTTGCCCCTGAAGTCTCTGCCCAAATCAAAAACTCTTCCGTGCAAAATGTTAGTGACCATCTGTATCAGCTAGGACACTCAGCCTAGGAGAGTGTCACATCACTCTCCTTGGACTAGTTCATTAACTCCTTTCCCTACCCTGTTTTCCTCTTAATGTTAAATTTTACTCTTTTCGATGTGAAAGCTTTAACCTGTAACATTTCTATATTAAGTATACTACTACGTATGGCTTGCAGTATTAACTGACTTGTAGAGTGGCTGGAGCCTGTGTGCCACCAGATCTGACTGCCTTGTGAATGCTTTGTGAATGGCGCTAAGGAGAATTGCTTCCTTGGGAACACCATGTATCTCCTGGCTTTTATGATTGAAATAGCATCCATAAAAGTCTGACCTTGTGGAAAGACAAACGTATGTGGACCTGGTTATGTTTGACCTTGCGCCGCTCATGACACATCCGGGAGCTAAGTCAGCTGAGTGGGGAAAGGCAATTCAAGGAGAACACAGGTTGGAATGCATCTGGCAAGAGATGATGAGTGGGTCAGCCAGTGGATGGAGCTCCAAAGGAGGCAGTGGGAAGTGGCCCTGGCCTGCAGGGTTCAGGCATCTGTTGCTTTGGGAACAATGATGCTTTGATCCACTGCCTTTGAATCCTGGAGTTTTAGGAGAAGTCCTTGAAAGTCACCAGCTTTCCCCTTAACAGCTTGAAAGTTGGAAAGGTGAGGTGCTGAGCCCAGGTCCACACAGCTGGTTCTGAGGAGCAGGCCAGTACTTGAGCTCAGTTTCGTGCATTCCTAGTCCGTTTGCCTTTCTTGCTTTTGCTGCCTGCCTTGTCAGGAGAATGAAAGAATCAATATGCGTGGAGTGCCCACCCTGTGCAAAGCAACAGCCTGTTCCCTTTAGACGAAGAAGGCAAGAATCCAGGCCAAGGGGTAAGCTGCTTCAGTGCTGTCATTCTACACGGTGACCAAGGTTGTTATTTTATATTCAACCTTCTTGTAAGGTCAGGGAATGACAACACATTATTCATCCTTTGATGTTTGCTAAGCAAATATAAAGTTTGTAAGTTGGCGTGAACCCAGTGTTGGTTTGAGAACTCTCAAATTGCAGCTTGCAGAGTTGTGGGTGAGGGTAAGAGATACAGAGATGTGATAAGGAAGGAGCATAGCAGATCTATGCAAAACTAACCATTTGTAAATTGCATGGAAAATTGTGTTTTTGCACTGATGTGTTTTCCCTAATGCCTTTCATTGGATTTGTAAGTGGGGTGCAAACTTAAGTCCCCAGTATTGTGGCAGTCTTTAAAAATAGTCAGTTTTTGGTTTCGAAGGACTTCAGAACTGTGCTTCTTAACTTTATTAGGAAGACTATACACATTTATGCTTTGAAGAAAACGCGGATTAAGGATTAAGGAATTTGTGAAAATTGGAAGTCAGGGAATTTGCTCAGTTAGGACTGATGGAGAGGCTGAGTGACTTTAACATCAAAAGGAATGTCTCTATGTGATACTGTTTCCTGTCTGTTTCTGGGAGAGCATTTCAGTCACATTTTATCAAAGGCTTAATCTGCTGATTTTTGGTGAGTTTGTATGTTTTTTTCTTTCTTTTTTCTTTTTACTTCATAATAAAATTTTGAATTGACCTAAATCTGATAATTTATTCAAAGTAAAGCCAAGGAGCTATTTTGCCTGAGGACACAGAGCTTGAAGGGGACAAGTGAACAGAGTGAGGAGAAAGGGCTTCTTTTCTTAGATTTGCTGTGACTCAGCCGAGATCCTGAGTGAATGACTCAATTTCTCTTCACTTTAGTTTCTCCATTTGTAAAACAATTTTAATAATACTCGGGATTGCTGCCTGTGAAATAACTATCCCTTCAGAAGAAATGAGCTATCAAAATACAATATGTGATTAGGCAATCTGTAGCTTTTGATTGTGTGTGTACTAAGGGGCCAAGTTTAGCAGTATTTTTTTGGCCAGTGTTCTGAAGGAAATAGTTTGATTTTCACAATCAGTTGGGCTTACCAGCAAACAATGATCACAAAAGCTATGTGTTCGAGTAAAATACAAGTTATTTTCTAGCATGCTGGCTCCCACTGTTCCAGGCAGCTAAATATGTAGATGGTTGTTCAGCTTCACTGTTATTTTTTTGGTCTTGTCTCATCAGATATGCGTTCCAAGAAATTAAGATTTGTTTCACCATTAAACTGACATTCTCAACTGCACTCCAATCAACTGGATAAAAGCAGAGAACCCATCAGAAGCTGTTTCTGGTTGACTATCACCTTTCAAAGAATATGTATTGGGAGAGAGCCTTCATCCTTCTCAATTAGTGATTGTTAGAAATCACTAATGATGTATTGGAAGATGCTTTTCATGCCAAAGTGTTCCAAAACCCTTTGCAAGCGCACATATAAACAGGCATTACTTCACCGCCATTGAAATGCAGCCACCTCTTGGACAAAATGTGGCCGCTGTTTAATAATGCATAGCAACATTCCAAAACAATGGAGGCCTGGAAGTAAGGGGCAAAGTTGCGTCCAACTCAAATCACCTGGGAAGTTTTCTGGGCTGAGTTAGTTGTGCTGTAAGGGAGCTTTTGTAACTGCAGGAGGCCAGGACATTAGTTTGACGTCTGTTTAGGAAAGTCGGCTCCATTCTGTTCAGCACCCCTGGATCACGTTCACCTGTTAAATCATCCATGTCCCAGGCTGTATGTAACTTGGTGGATGGTCCTCTGAAATGGGGCCAGTTTTCGATACCAGCAGACAGAGGGGCTGGGCAGTATGGAGAGGTGGCCTTTCATGAGAGACAGGGTGGGCAGACCCCTGCAACAAGATTTGGAACTGGGAATGGCCCTGGGTGATAGAAAGCAGAGATTCATCCAATTCTTTCTGGTTACTATAAAGTGTGTTCTCCAGCTTTGGAAATCTTTCCCACAAATTCATTAACCTCTGGTCTATGCCATACTTCATACTGATCTACTCTGATGGGCCACAGATCTTGAAAAAGAGCCAGAAAAAATGTCTCTTTGAACCAAAATTTGATTAGGAAAAATAGCTTATCCTTTAGGCAAAAGAATAACTCAATTTACAGGTAGATTAACCTGTTTTGAATAGGAAAATCAAAGCTCAATGACCACTTGTATTGCTTTACACCTTCTGTGGTCCCCAGGTTAGTGTGATTATTTTTATGGATAACGAGGGAAGTCAACACAGCATACCAAAACTTACAGGTTGCATTAGAAGAAGTGCTCACAGGGAAGTTGATTGCTGTACATGCATATATTAAAGAAAAATGAAAACCTCAATGTAATAACCTAGTCATACACCTTAAGGAACTAGGAAAAGAGGAGCAAATTAAACCTAAAACCAGCACAGGGAAGAAAATAAAGATTAGAGTGTAGAGAAGTAAAATAGAGAATAAAAAATTATAGAGAAAATCAACAAAACCACGAGTTGATTTTTTGGAAAGATCAAAGGGTTGACAAGCCTTTAGCTAGACTAAGAGGAGGAGAGTCCATCGTGGCAGGGTCTTTTTCTTTCATTCTGGGGGCTTGACGGGGCTGGGCTGGTCTCTTTTCTCACTCACATAAAGATCTGGGAGTCTTTTCAGTGTTGTCTTGGATGACGGAGTGTAGTGGAGAGTCCAAGACCCTTCCTGGGAGGCTGTGTGTCACAGGTCAAAGAAAACTGTGTGTCCTCCACACCCTAAACATTCTTATATGAACAAAAAAGGAAACACAAACATCCAAGGCCATCCTACAGTGGAAAAGAGCAGCCTGGAGCTGGGGCGGGGGCTGGCAGGCAGAGCCCGCGCTGAGTCAGATTAGGAGGAACATGTGGTGGTGGGGATGATGTTTGCAGAGTGATTGTCTAGCCAAGGTCTTGGCTAGAGCCATTGGCTGGTAGGGCCACTGCGGTCCCTACCCTGAATCACCCTGGAGCCCAGCAGCTCTGTCTTCTCAACATGCAGGAACCAGGGCTGTGGTTCCAATTCACTGTATCCTGGTGACAGTTCTGATTCTCCATGGAAAATTCCGTATTTCCCAACTAGGTCCAAATTAAATATTGACTTTACTAATTTTAAATTGTTTCACCCAGAGACAAATGTACTTTTATAAGGACATTCTGAAGAAATATTTTGAGTGATTGCTGAGGCACTTCTGCTAGACAGGGCTTCATGGAGGTGCGGTTGTGGGGAGCAACAGAGATGTGCCTGCAGCAACCTGGCCTGGGAGGGGCAGCAAGAGCCTGGAACCCTGAAACACTGCCCCTGACCAGGCACGGGGCACAGCTGTTGGGCTCCTGTGTGATGTTCACCGTGCATGTCTTGCGGAAGCTGTCCCATGTTCCCTGCAGGACATCTCAGCGTCCTCTGAGTCCTGGTGATTTGTAGGCTCTTCTTCTGCCTGGCTGTGGATACACAGTATTTCCCGCCTGGGCTAGCCTTAGGGACTACCAGGGGTCCCCCTTCTCTGGGTGTCTTTCTTACCTAATCCACATTTCACTTCATCTCTACGGTGTGTCCAAAAGCAAAATTTCAACAAATGGAGTTGACAGATTGAATTGGCTGTTATCAGTCATAGCCCATCTAAAGATTTAGACAGGTGCTCCACTGGGCGTGACAGAACAGTTGGTTTCTATAAAGCTGCTTGAGCAGGAGCAAGGAAATGGCATAATACAAAAAGCAGGTGGGCTAACATCTGGTGATTTCAGGTTGCTTTTCTCCAAAGGGTTAAAGCAGAGGGGATTTCCTTATCATGCTGGCTGAAAGTGGCTTCCTTAGAAATTTGGCTATTATCTCTCCTGATTTCTCAGAAGGCCAGATAAACACTTTCATTTCTGTTTGGTTGCATGAAACTGTAGCCTGAGTGACTCCATTTTGGTGTGATGTGTTGAGGCGTAGTTTCGGAGCTCACTCCAAATCAGTGGCCTCCCATAAGTCATATTTAGCAAGTACCAGCAACTTACGTCTCCAGCACAACTGGCGGAACCAAGTTAGTTCCGTTTGATGATTGTTAGGATGTTCTCCAGTCACCTTCCCTGCCCCCTCACTTGATGTCAGGTCAATGTGTTATCTCACCCAGGAGAACATTGTTCTTGAAAGCCATCCTCTACTCATAAAAAGCAGTGATTCTCCAGGGCATGTAAGGGAATTTGGTGTTTTTTCTGAATAGGAGGGAAAGACATCAACAGATGTATTGGAATGGATTGGGAGTTGGAGGCAATGAGACTGGAGTTTGGGATCCGTCCAGGAGCCTAATAAGATGATCCTATAGAGAGACGTTGGGGTCTTATCAAAAGCGTTGGCCAGAGAAAACTGTTACTGGGAGCTGCCGCTCTTCCCTTCAAAAATGAAACTGACATTGACAGGATGAGGGCATTTCTCCATAACGAATTCCAGGATCCTTTGTGGAATGCATGTGGTGGTGTAGGCACTGGGCTAGGAGTGGTATGCACAAGAAGGAGTGTGTCCTGGTTCTGCCCCCGGGGACCTCTCAGAAACTTGACGAAGACTGTCATGCTAACGCTGGTATAGCAAGCTCACCTGCATCGTAATTATGCGTTTCACACAGGCTTAATGAAATAGTAGACACAAAACACAGGATAATTACTTAAAATTGAGGCAAGACATTTTCTGGTATCCTGTAAGTATTAATGTTTAGTGACCCAGACAAGCATCTTTTAAAACTTTTTTCTTTGAGCCATTTATAATATACCAAACTTTGTCTAGGAGGAAAAAAGTCACACTAGTTAGTCCTCGTACTATCTTCTGTTCAATCAATCTACCTTAATTGTCTCTTCTAGAAATTATTATTTCCACACTTAGTGCAAGCACAGTAAACACTTATTTAGTATTTTTATTCTTTAACCTTTTTAAAAATTCTATGAATATATAATAGTCATATTGTATTTTAAATATTAAAAATTATACTTATTCATTAGTAAGCAAAGCAAAAGAAAACAAGACCCAGTGAAATGTTAGGCATCTTATTTTCTAGGATTTATTCATGTTGTAAAAAAATGGCTTGGCTTGTTGCTTAGATAGGAGCACTTGACCTGTGTTTGTGAATTTTGTAGGATTTCCTGTGTCTTATTCTGCAGGCAGCATTGACAGTCGCCGTGCACGCACCTTAGCATCTCTCTGTAGTGGATCAGCCAGGAATTGCTGACAAGGACCCCGCATGGATAAGGATGTACGTGTGGCCACAAGGAAATCTTTCCTGGCTGAGGCTGAGTTGGAGACCCTCTGTGTGCTTCCCTGTCACCTGGGCTCACCTGTCCTGACACTCCTGATTTGACCTGCTGCCTGAATGAGCCGCAGCTGATGGAGTGAGTAACAAAACAGAAAGCTTCCCTCTCTGTGCCCTCTCACAGGAGGGGATAAAAGCTGTTCGTTTTCCAAGGATAGGCATTCTTAGACTGGGATGACAACAATAACAGTTAATTATCGACAGAGAGGAAACTAAAAGAACTCAATGTCCTGACTTAAAGGAATGCAGGCAAAGGATAGTGGGTCAAACCTGCATTCGTAAGGGTTAGACTTTTCTATATAAGTATTGAGTTGTGGAAGTCAGAATGTAATAATTATTAGTAATAGGGCCAGTAGGGTGTTGACTTAGCTCATGGATTATATAAAACCCCTGGTCTTTGGCACCTTCCTAACATTGGACATAGGTCACCCCTGCACAAGCAGCGAAGGAGCAAGCACTAAGTAAGATCTGACCTCCGAGTGCATGTCCAAGCTTAGCTTCTGTGACTTTTCTCCCAAAGCCTGACTCATCTACTCCCAGTCCCCAACGCATCTTACCTTTTGAGCGTGCTATGTAAGAATTTGCCCCCTCTCTGCCTGGCAGTAAATGTTGTCAGTGAAGTGGTTCCATCAACAGGAATTCACGTAGAGCAGTGGGTTGTTGAAATACAAAACTCATTCTGATTCCTCTTTACTCAGAATTACTTCTGTTGTTCTAAGTTAGTCATGTGTAGAGACTACTGACAATGCTAAAATCATTCATTGGGCAGACTGAAGTGCATTTTTTGGATGTTTTCTCTCTTAGAAAAATAATTGTTATCATTTGAATTTTTTTCTGGGTCTTAGAAATATTTTTCTCCTTGTGTTCCTGTATGACTGGTTTGGTGCACATCTTCACTTAACTCTCCACGATTCTCTCAGGTTCTGATGATATGAGAGACTGACTCCAATACCTCTGTGTCCCCAGGAGATTGTCATTGAAATGCGAGCTCTTAGCATTTTCTCCGTTTTGAGCTTAAAACTGAAGAACTAAAAAAAAAAGGAATTACTAGAGACATCATTTTAAACATTCTTTCTCAATGGGTTTTCATAGATAGAGATGCCTTACTAAATGTTGAATTATTTTGGTAAGTGATTATACATCTTTACATTCAGGACAGGAGCCTTTCAATTTGTGTTTTTGTGTTGCTGAGGTCACTGGTTTTTTGTTTGTTTGTTTGTTTGTTTTTCCGTTTGTGGGTGGGTATTTGGAGGTAAGAAAGGTGGTGAACTCAAGAGTAGAAGTCACAGAAGTTACATGACACTTTAAGTTTGAGAAAGGACTGAATGAGCCACGTTTAACAAAGTCAGACTTGTTACAGAAAAAGAAACAGAAAACCTTTAGAAAATGGCATATAGCTCATGCTTGTAATCCCAGCACTTTGGGTGGCTGAGGCAGGAAGACTGCTTGAGGCCAGGAGTTCAAAACCAGCCTGGGCAACATAGCGAGATCCTGTGTCTACAAAAAAAAAAAAAATAATAAAAATAAAAATAAAAAAAATTAGTTGGGCATGGTGGCAAACATTTATAGTCCCAGCTCCCTGTGGGGCTGAGGTGGGATCGTTTCAACCTGGGTAGTTGAGGCTACAGTGAGCCATGATCATGCTACTGTACTCCAGACTGGGTGACACAGTGAGGCCCTGTCTCAAAAAAAAAAAAAAAGAAAATCGCAGAGTATAAAAACTAAGAGATGCATTCTGGAAAAATAACAAAACCTGCCGCCAGTCCTAACACCTCTATGTTTTGTATTTTAACCCCCTGCTTGGTTAAGTGAAGGGGAAGTGAAGACCAAAGTAACTCGTTTCCTTTAGAAACACTGCTTATTGGCCTGACATCATGGAAAGAAATTTCCCCAGCTATTTTGGTAGTGGTGGTAATTCAACCCTGAATGTAAGAACTGAAACCTTCTCCCACATCTGAGGTCACCATAAACCATTGTGCAAGTCACTAACTCTTTGGCCATTTCAAGTCATTGTTTGTCTTTCTAACAACAGTCTCCATAAATCAGTCACTTGGGTGTTCTCAGGCATTGGAATGAAGTGTGAGTTTTCCCATCCTTGGAAATTAATTGAAATCAACCAGAAGGATCAGATGGCAAGGTGATGAAATCAGAGTCAAAGGAGGGATGGACTAAGAAGCGGAGCCCGGGCCTGCAGGCTCCTCGAGGCCTCCGGTTCCCCTTTGTTGATGGGCTCTCCCCAGTGCAATTGAGTTTGTTTTCGCTTCCTGTTATTCCAATAGGTCATCACTCTTGGTGTGTGTTTGACCTCTCCCTGTTTCATTACGCAAACCACCGCCCCATCAAAACACCAGCAACAACTGCAGCTTTAGGAGAAGGATGCCAAGTTTGATTTGTATTTTAGGTAAAGAGTCATCTGATTTTAGCAAGATGGTAACGTGGTTAATGTAAAAGTGAAAAGTTCAGCTCAACAAGGGCTATGTTTTTCTTGTAGATGTCAGAGGGTATTTTTCAGATGGTTCTAAAGTGATTTCTTTTCCTCAGGTGAATAGTAATATTTTGGGCTATTTTCTTTGGGGTTATGGAGATAACCTGAAATTGCTCTTCCTTTATCTGAGTATGGTTTCCATGGTTGTACATAAAAGATGTGCT
This sequence comes from Pongo pygmaeus, assembly GCF_028885625.2. Lineage (NCBI taxonomy): Eukaryota > Metazoa > Chordata > Mammalia > Primates > Hominidae > Pongo > Pongo pygmaeus. The sequence goes on from NC_072387.2 coordinate 28,159,756, forward strand.
GTCATTACTGAAATACATAGAGGAAAATACCTATTTTCACTTGTATCCATTGCATGTGATTTTTGGGCTCTAGTTCATGAAATGGATCTGTCAGTGAAAAACATATTTCACTGGAGAAACGCCTAAGAAAGTGTTGTTATAACTAACATACTATTCCTTCTGTTTCTACATCATGGAAAGGTATGATGTTTTCAGTCTATGTTAAACATTTTCCCGGAGGTGTTTTGTACTAAGACGTTTATTCATTTGGAAAATGTTAGTGTAAAGTCCAAGGACTTCAGAATCAGATCCATTCCTCTGTATATTAAGTGGGCAGATTGGCTAATCTTTCTGATCATCAGATTCCAACATTCATAAAGTAGGAAGAACAATGTCTACTGTTCAAGGTCCTTACTGAGTTTAAAGGCAGTGCAGCTAAGGACACTGCCTGGCATGTTTTGGACGTTCATTCAGCCAATGGAGGTTTTCTAGCCATGTTCTGGCTCTTTTTATTTTTTTGGAGAGTGAGTCTCGCTCTGTTTCCCAAGCTGGAGTAAAGTGATGCGATCTCAGCTTACTGCAACCTCCGCCTCCCAGGTTCAAACAGTTCTCCTGCCTCAGCCTCCCGAGTAGCTGGGATTACAGGTGCACACTGCCATGCCTAGCTAATTTTTGTATTTTAGTAGAGGTGGTGTTTCACCATGTTGGCCAAGGCTGGTCTCGAACTCCTGACCTCTGGTGATCCACCCACCTCAGCCTCCCAAAGTGCTGGGGTTCCAGGGGTGAGCCACGGCACCCGGCCATTCTGACTCTACACAGTGTTCCATTAAGTTTCTTACCACAGTTGTAATGCTGCTGGTGGCATGGTTACTAATTTGCTTGTCCTTTGCCAAAATTCGTTTGGCTATTTTTATTAAGGAACAAAAGGGAGATACGGAGCCCCTCTGCTTTTGTTGTGTAAACTCAGAGCCCTGTGATTTTTAACATAGTTGAGGTGTTTTATATATAGAGTACTTAATGTGAAGATTCTTTTACAATTTGGGTCATGGTCTATTGCTTGACTATAAGACTGGGTGTTGAAATATCCTTATTCCAATGAATTTAAAAGCCATTTCTCCTGTGATAGAGGTAAATCATTTGAAACTGCAATTATATTGTCTCCAAAGGAATATTGCATTATTCCTGAAAAAAAAATCAGGTTATATTTCTTAGGATTTGGTAAACAATGAAGGTCACCATAGAATTTTAATGATGACAACCTTGCAACACCCTTATCATTTTTTGTGTCTGACATTTTCTTTTTGGTGGCTTGCCCTGGTGATCTTTGTATCAGTAGTATCTGTTATCTGTGCCTTGTAGAATAAGCTTTCTGGGGTAGATGTTAATATTGAGCTCAGTACAAATTGATCCCATCAAAAAAACTTTCAAAGTCAGTTTCTTTGTTTTGATTTTCATAGTATAGTAATAAAAATGGCTTAAATCATGGGATCTAAGGCTGGGCTTGAGCAGATAAATTAACACACTTGTGGGAATTGGCTCTGGTCTTTAGGCGCCTCAGCTGGGAGTCATTTGTTTGGAATAGGCGACATTTGGCCTCTATCTAATAGTGGGAAATGGACGAGGATTTGAGTGGGCACAGGACCCAATGGGAGCAGACACAGATGCCCACCAGGCTTGGAGGGCTCCAGAAAGACAGGGATGGGGGTGGGAGCAAAGACTGTAATGAGCTCACTCCAAAAGAAACGGGGCAGGCATTTCCTGAAAGTGAATCGCCAACTGATTGGAGGGCAGTGCAGCTTATCTTAGAAATCGAACACAACTGGGCTCTTTGACAGAAAAGCGTGGCCGTGTAGGGGTGTGGAATTAAAAACTATCTTACCATTGTCCAGTAGGATGGGGAAGACTTGAGGGCAGACATTAGAGAGAAGAATATTTAATTATTTAGCATTCACTGGTATCATAGGGATCAACATGTCCCTTCTCTGTGGAATATAAGCCATGAAGCAGCATTGAGAAGGGATCATGCAGGTCAGACAGAGCTTCAAAAAGTACTGTATAAAAGAACAGAGAGCCAAACAAACTGATGCCTCTCTGGATGCTTTTCAAGGGCGTATGGGTCCCAGGTATAAAGGTCTCCACGGCCAATGAGTTGTGGGGGATAAAGGCTTTGGATGCCACCCTGAAAATCTTATCCCTGCTGAACCATGGGACCTTAGTGTTGCCAGATGGGATGGCTTCTCTGTGGCAGGTCTGAAATGCATTTGAGGGTATGGGGTGGGAGTGTGCTGCTGAGTTGGGCTCTTAATGGACAGGTGAACATTTCACCGAAATTTCCCCGGTATTTGGAAATAATTGGTGACTTGTTTCAATCCTAATTGACAGCCTCAAAACCAAGATCATGTGCATATAGTGATTGAATTAGCCCTTCCTCCCCCAGCACTACCCCTGCCCCACCCCCAGCATCCCAGATGTTTACTGTAGCTCGGGCAGACTCCAGGGCACTAATTGATGTAAGAGGATAGAAACTCTTGTGTGCCTGATAGGCTGTGAACATCTATGCTTTGTAATACATGTGACTATAACCTTAAAGGATTTATTTTCCTTATACAAGAACAAGAGGAAAAAGAAAGCCACTCGCTGATCCATACTCCTAACTATCAGAATAGTGAATTGGAAAAGGATCTGAGACAGCCCTCGATCTGAGCCTCAGTTTTGGGAAGCAGTGACATACCTCTGGGACTCAAAGCAAGTCACTTGGCCGTGCTAGACTTTGGGATGGCCCCGGCACTGTGGCAACTCTTTCAAAAACATTACCTCATTTAGTGCTGAAGCCACCCATGTCTTGCTTTCTTTTGCATAAAACTCGTTGGATGAAAAAGGACCATCACTGGCCATCAGAGAAATGCAAATCAAAACCACAGTGAGATACCATCTCACACCAGTTAGAATGGCAATCATTAAAAAGTCAGGAAGCAACAGGTGCTGGAGAGGATGTGGAGAAATAGGAACACTTTTACACTGTTGGTGGGACTGTAAACTAGTTCAACCCTTGTGGAAGTCAGTGTGGCGATTCCTCAGGGATCTAGAACTAGAAATACCATTCGACCCAGCCATCCCATTACTGGGTATATACCCAAAGGACTATAAATCATGCTGCTATAAAGACACATGCACACGTATGTTTATTGCGGCATTATTCACAATAGCAAAGACTTGGAACCAACCCAAATGTCCAACAATGATAGACTGGATTAAGAAAATGTGGCACATATACACCATGGAATACTATGCAGCCATAAAAAATGATGAGTTCATGTCCTCTGTAGGGACATGGATGAAATTGGAAATCATCATTCTCAGTAAACTATCGCAAGAACAAAAAAACAAACACCGCATATTCTCACTCATAGGTGGGAATTGAACAATGAGAACACATGGACACAGGAAGGGGAACATCACACTTCGGGGACTGTTGTGGGGTGGGGGGAGGGGAGAGGGATAGCATTGGGAGATATACCTAATGCTAGATGACGAGTTAGTGGGTGCAGCGCACCAGCATGGCACATGTATACATATGTAACTTATCTGCACATTGCACACATGTACCATAAAACCTAATGTATAATAATAATAATAATAATAATAAATGCGTTAAAAAAAAAGAAAAAGGACCGGGTTAAGGTTTAAAATATGATTTGTAATAATAATAGAATAATAGGCTCTGTGTTTTGAGCACATTCCACGTGCCAGGCATGTGATACTTACAATGTATGTTTCCAAACACCATCTCATTTAATCTTTAGAGTAACCCTGTGAGGCAGGTACTGATTGAGGTTGGTAAATCTCAGGTCGTAAAGATAGTATGCCTTGTTGTGAAGATAGGAGTGGAAATTTAAATCCCAAATTATTTTATTTAAAATCCAGAGCATCTTTTGGCAAATCTGTATTTTAGCTTCCTAGAACTACACCGAAATTTTTTCTGGAGTAATGAAGTAGTAATGAGTAATGAAAACATTAGCAATTCTAGTAATTCTTCACCACCATGACAAAGAATTCAAGATTTCTTTTTATGTGGATCTCAGAAATCTGATGACATACCTGGAGTGTTCTTCTGGATGGAATATTTACACTTTACCTTTAGGATATCACACAACTCTCTTGTCCATTTCCAGCCAAGTCCCACAGAAGCCCTGTGGGTCACTGAGCACTGACCCCAGAAGTTCTCATTTTCTTTGTTCTCGTCTTGAAAGCTACAAGTAGATGAAAATCTTAGATCCATGCATACGTGTGCTGTAGGGCTATGGCTTTCTTTACTAAATGAAGGCATCTTCAAACTTTGAGAAAACACTTTGCTTATGTAGCTGAAATCACATCAAATGTTTGCTTTCCTTTTCTTGTTGTTGCTGCTGATGCTATTTTTCAGGCAAACACTGAGCTTGAGACAGAGAAATCTTCAAGTGTATGTTTCATAGAGGTGTTTCAGCTTCTCTGGCAGAAAAGAACCCACAAGTTCAAAAATGAACATGGACCTCTTGAAACAAACTGTATTCTAGCCCCGATCTCAGGCAGGCTCCTGACCCACAGAAAGAACATGTTCTCCAGTATATCTGTTATCACAGAAGGAGAAAAAAGATGGAATCTGACATGGCTACAGCTTTGGGCAGACAATATTATGTATGACCATTTTTTTTTTATAATTGACAAAGGTAGTAAAACTAAAAGTGATACGCTTCATTCTCTTAGTCATAAAAATGGGCTTTTCTTTGGTTACTCTCACTGACTGCTTAAGTAGCTTTCCAAACTCCAAATCCTATTGAGACCTGACACAGAATTGTCTTAAGTTCTTTCTTCCCCTCTCCCTCTGGCATATCAAGGGTCAGCCTAGATGTTCCATCTCAGCGTTCTCCACATCCCTTTGCAGATGGCGGAGGAATGGGGAAGCATGATCTTCAGTGGTAAAAGGAGGTGTTGGTAGAGGAGAGACAAGGAGAGCACACCCTCATCTGTGCTTGAAGGTGAGAGGGAAGGGGTGGTCAGTGGGTCAGCTCTGGTCCTGCTGAGGATGGCCCCAGTCTCCAGGCAGTGAGGGCTGAAGGGAGGACAGTCAAAGAGAATGGACTCAAGGCTGTCAGAGCAGGGCTGGAACCCATGACTCGCCATGAGTTTACCGGGCATGTAGGTCCCATTCGCGACAAGGGACAGAACCTTCGAAACCAGCAGATGTCACCAGTGCATACCCAGTGACCCATGCAAGGTCACAGGGTCCCTGTTCCCAATGGGAGGATATGTGGGTTGTCTTCTACCCTTTACACCTGGATGCCGTCTTAAGGAGCTGAGTAGGAGAGACCCACTGGTAGAGACAAGGCGTTTCTATTTGGGAGAGACTGAAGACTGCATAAAAGAGAAGGTTCCAGTGATCTGATGGAAAGGCCAGTCTACTAACAATGCATATCACTTTTCAGCACATTTGAATTAAATGCTTTAAGTGGGCAAATGTTGCAGCTTCATCGTAGCTGCTAAACCCAAACAGTGAATCTCCAGCTGATGGATCAGCAGAGAGGAGACAATCTGAGTCCCTTTTAGATCTGTCTAAATTACACAGCAGGACCGGCCTCTTTGCCCACTGTACTTATGTAACCTGTGACCCTGTGACCTGTTTAATCTTTGATTGACACTAAAGCATGATATGCTAAATGAATCAGCATCTCTAGTATATATTAGATAAACCAGAGGTCTAACATGGAGACCTTTCTGAGTAAACAGTAAATACCTTTTGGTACACTAAATGTTTTTCTGCAAATCTTCCAGTTCTTTGCCACGGCTGTATTTAGCTCCTTCCTTTGTTTCGCTCTCACTTGGTCCCCACTAGTAATCATCTCAGACTTTATATGGAATGCCCCTGCTTTTGCAGTGTGAAATTCTTTTTGGAGGATCTGAAACAAGGAGAATGAGTCACTGACACGAACACATCTCGAACGCTAGTATTATGGCTTTAACCACCTTCCTACAAGCTGCCAGCCCTGTGCCTCCAGAAAGCTGTGCGGCTGTTCCCCTGACCTCACACACAGGTCAGCTGCTTGGAGGTCGTGGTCAGGCCAGGATGCGCAAACGAAATTGTGAGGTTCATCTTGCCCTCACGCAGCCCAGAGTAGTTGAGGGAAGAGCTGCAGGTTTGGCCTTGAACTTGGGAAGCTCTGAGTGATCAGCTGGGAAACATGGCCTGGGCACAGCCCTCTGCCTAGCTGTATTACTTAAAGTCCCCTGTGAGCTCCCGGCATCACAAAGTGTAGCAATAAACCATCACCATACGTGCCATGGTACCTCTTAACGCACATTCTGGGAAATGTCTTTCAAGGAACGCTGTTGTACAGTGGAATTAATTTTCACAGGTAACTTGTAGGACCAAAAGTTTTATTTAAAATAAAAATGCTCTAAAATTTCCATGACTTCAGCACCTGGAAGAGCTGTAGAGTCTAACGGGCATCCCATTAGACAGGCCTGAAAAAGAGCAGATGGAAATTCTGAGGGTGAAGTAAAAACAGATGGGAGTTCTGCAGGTGAAACATGAACTTGAGTATTTCAAAGTTCATATTGCTGAACGTAAAATCCCATTAAGTTTGTTCCGATAAAGAGTTAAACTGACAAGCTGCCTGGTGATCTCCCTCCTTGTGAATTTCCAACGCATTTTGCCACGGACAGTTTCTGTGGCTGGGGTTAAAAAGTACTTCCTCCGAGGCTGCCCGCTCGTTTGCAAATGGCAGGTCTTCAAGCTGCACTTTCTCCTGCCTGGGACTCCAAGGTTGCGGCCTTGTAAACAGGGAGACATGGTTTAGCCTCTTTCTTTTTCTTTTTCTTTTTTAGCCGGTTGCTTGTCTGTCCCCTGTAATTTCCCCGTCTCCATTTAGACAGCTGTGCACCCACAGAAAGCCGTGCTGGCCAGGCAGGCCGGCTGGTGCTCTGGCCAGTCTGAAGCCTTCTGGTGTTTTGAAAAGATGTCGCTTCATCCCACAAATGTCCCCTTCTGTGAAAGAGGCTAAACTGTGTGACACAGCTATCCTCCACGCAAGAAGGGCCTGGCACAGAGCGTGGTGTTTACTAGCAGTGGGTAGTTCACCACCTGCTGTTTCTTAAATGGCATAGAACTCTGCAAGTTGCAGGAGACAAATAGGTTCTAAATTTACTTGAGTCTGTGTAAGTGACCTGAACTGCCCAAAGGGAAGATTCTCTCTGGTGAAGGGGCTGGCTCTTCACTTTGGTGTTTGCTTTGTGTGTGTGTGTGTGTGTGTGTGTGTGTATGTGTGTATGTGTGTGTGTTTTAAGAGACAGGGTCTTATGCTGTTGCCCAGGCCAAGTGCAGTGGTACCATCATAGAGTTTACTGCAGCCTCAACCTCCTGTGCTCAAGCAATCCTCCTGCCTTGCCCTCCCAAGTAACTGGAACTACGGGTGAGCACTACCACACCTCACTAATGTTTATTTATTTTTTATAGAGACAGAGTCTCACTATGTTGCCCAGGCTGGTCTCAAACTCCTGGCCACAAGTGATCTTCCCATCTTGACCTCCTGAGTAGCTAGGAGTACAGGAGCCACTGTGTCTGGCTTGGTGCTTGCTTTATGATGGAGACTGCAAGGGAGAACTGGATGGGGAGTTGGGGGTTGTGTCGATCTTTTCTGTCCATTGTCCCAGCTGCTAGCTGTGTGGAATCCAACATCAGGCTTTCCCAGGAGGAGGAGGATGATACGTGTTTATCTAACATCATCTCTCTGGGTTGACTTTCCTGTATTCATAGAGGAAAAGTTTATAGGTATAGGGAGTTCTTAGTCAAGTGGTCAGGGGTGGGGAGGTTTGGAGGTGCAACCTTTCTGGTATTTTTCCCAAGAGTCCGAATTACCCTTCTTAAAACAAAAAGCACATGTGAATCCCAAAGGAGCTCAAATTGTAGATGTGGGTATAGTTTGCTTAATTCACAGGGGCTGAAATGGAGGGCCTCTGAAAGAATCCCATAAAGGAGTAAAACTCGTGCATTTGTCTGAGATTTTAAATATGTGAGATGTTACACAGCTAGATGCTTCCAGAAGCTATGACAATAAACATATTTAACAATCATGACAGCAAACAAATGATGCTGGTTTTGCACAACGGGTCCAGTGACACCAGGGACACCTGTGGGAGTATCAGCCTTGCTTCAGTGTGCCCACAAGGCTGCAGACTGCCTAAGTACTGTATTTGAAGCTCAGTGGTTTCTATGGTATCTTTAGAGCCAAAATTGATAGAATACTCACTCTCAATAAAATAAGAATAAAAATTTGCCTTGTAAATTTGTTGTAAAAATAATGCCTGATGCGAAGTGCTTATTAAGTAGCACTTGCTATTATTATTCAGCATTCTTCAGACTAGAACATAGTAAGTAAAACAATTTTTTTATTATACTTTAAGTTCCAGGGTACATGTTCACAATTTGCAGGTTTGTTACATATGTATACATGTGCTGCACCCGTTAACTCGTCATTTGTTGGTGTGCTGTTGGTGTGCTGCACCCATTAACTCGTCATTTACATTAGGTATTTCTCCTAATACTTTCCCTCCCCCTGCCAACTCCATGACAGGCCCCAGTATATGACATTCCCCACCCTGTGTCCAAGTGTTCTCATTGTTCAGTTCCCTCCTATGAGTGAGAACATGTGGTATTTGGTTTTCTGTCCTTGCAATAGTTTGCTCAGAATGATGGTTTCCAGCTTCATCCATGTCCCTACGAAGGACATGAACTCATCCTTTTTTATGGCTGCATAGTATTCCATGGTCCATCTATGATTGATGGACATTTGGGTTGGTTCCAAGTCTTTGCTATTGCGAATAGCGCTGCAATGAACGTACGTGTGCATGTGTCTTTATAGTAGCATGATTTATAATCCTTTGGGTATGTCCCCAGTAATGGGATCACTGGAAATTTTTATTTTTTATTAGTTTTTATATGTTCATGTTGACAAGATCTCTGTTTGAGGTGCACCTAGCTTTGTTTGTTTTAAACCACTTTATTGAAGTATGATTAATATACTAAAAGCTGTACATATTAAATGTGTACAACTCGATGAGTTCAGGGATAAGTGTGCACCTGTGGAACTGTCATGGCCATCAAGGCCATAAACATATTCATCACCTCCATCATTGAAACCTTGTACCCTCTAACCAACACCCTGCCCTCACACCAAGCTTGTTTTGAGTATTGAATCTAACATGTCGAATCATTTGATGGCATTTTCATTTGCTAAACCTGGCAACCCTAGCCAGATTAGAAGAAGCAATGGCTAGTTGTGGAGTGACCATCATATATCTTAGGAAAGCACGTCACTCAATATGTAGAAGATTTGGCACCCAAAGCCTGGCTAAACCAGTGAAGGGGGCATGGGGGCATGCGTGAGTATTGGCCTGCAAGCTGAATCCCAGCGGTTTACAATTCTCTATGCTCTAGAGGCTCTCTATGCTGTTTTGCTTCAAGCAATCATGTTTAATTTGTACGTTAACAATCTAGAACCTTGCAGGAGGCCGTAAGTGTCTGGCCTCTGTGAAGTCGAGATGAAACAAACAGCCTCTTTAATGAAACTAGGTCAAGTGACAGAGTTAGAGGTAAAATTTGGCCATTTTTATTCCGGAATTCTTTCTTAAAATATCCAGGGGTAGACATCTCAGGAACTAAAATTCAGCAGCCACATGAGATGTGGAACATGAGGCCAGTTCATGAAATGCTACTTGATAAATGGAGAACTTACAAGTCTAGTGATGTATCTGATTATGTGGCTGTGTAAAAATTGCTTGTGACTTTAAAAAAACCTTCTAGGTTTTTTCCTACTTCTAGGTAACAATGGGAAGCCAGGGAGACATTGTTGTAATACCAAAAATGTGCAAGAAATGTTCACTAAAAGTTTTTGTTGAAAGATATTTGTAACAATAAGATTTTCCCCAAGGGGGTGATGGTTCAAGTAGTGGTTGTTGTTTATGTATAGCTACAAAAATCACTGTCACTTAGCCAAAGTTTAACACATTCGTTCAAATAACAAATAAGTCTCTGAAAAAAAAATAGCCTGGTTTCTTATTTGGGTAGCTGCTGTAGTCTGGTAAGACAATCATGGTGACTTTAGTCACCTGGGCTGTTGCAACAAATTACCGTAGGCTGGGTGGCTTGAACAACATGCTTGTTTGTCACAGTTCTGGGGGTTGAGTGGTCCAAGATCAACTTGCCAGCAGATCCAGTGTTTGCTGAGGCCTGCACATAGGGCTGCTTCCTGGTGGTCATCTTCTCATTGTGTCCTCATGTGGCAGACAGCAGTCATGTCTCTTCTTTTTTTACCTTTTATTTTTTGAGACAGGATCTCACTCTGTTGCCCAGGCTGGCGTGCAGTGGCATGATCATAGCTCACTGCAGTCTCAAACTCCCGGGCTCAAGCAATCCTTCCACTTCAGCCTCCCAAGGTGCTGGGATTACAGGGGTGTGAGCCACCACATTCAGCCATGTCTCTTATAAGGCCACTAATCCCATTCATGAGGGTTCTATTCTCGTGAGCTAATTTCCTCCCAAAAGCTCCATCTCCGAATACCATCACATTGGGATTCAGACTTCAGCATATGAACTTTGGGAGGATACAAACATTCAGTCCGTTACTGTGGTTAAAAACTTTTATGTGGCCAGGGGACAATAGGGTATCCAAACATAGGAGGCAAAGGCATGGAAAAACAGAAGAAAACAGGACCTACTCAAATGGGATCTGGAACACCATCATTTGGGTCTTACAGATGGCCTCATAGGCAGGTGAAAGGAAAAATCTAGAATAAAAAATCTTTTACCAAAATGGAGGGAAGAAGGCTGACTTAAAACAAATAGTGATTTTATTTCCATGTTTTAAATATTCCATATGACAGCACTAATATAATTGGCATTTTCACTTTATAGTTGCTGGTAAAAGGAACATACTTTCCTTGATACGTCTAGAAATCCTTGGCATAATGGGCCAAATGCTCTGTTTTTGAGGCAGAAGATGTTACATCTCCTGCAGGTCACTTTGCTGCTCTTCACTGTGGGGTGGATTCTCATCAGCCATGCCTGGAAAAATGCAAGTGGGACTGGGACTTCCGTCCCATTCCTTGAAGCCAACCTGGCTCTGATAACTGCCCAGGCCAGAGTGGCTCTTCAAGGTGTGACAAAGAATGAGACCCTTCAGTTCTTCCCTTGAACACCAGTGATCAAACTCACCATTCAAACACAACTAATATATCCCACAGATAGTCAGTACCTACTGTGTAGTATGCCCAGTGATACAAAGCAGGCATGTAACCTGCATCCATGGAGTTTAATGTTTAGAGAGGGAGACAGAGAATTAGTGGTAAATAACAATGAAAGAGTAAAACGCTGAAGTCTGAGGTATTATAGATACACGGCAATGAAGGAAAACAATAGGGCATACCTTTGAGGATGAGGAAAGGGGAATCTAAGGTGGTCGGGGAAGAAGATTTTCTGATAAACTCAAATGATTTAAAATATTTCTGGACTGCCTTGTTAGCACTTCAACATTATATATGCTCCTGGAATTTTTTGCCTTTTTAGTCAGATCTAACACTTTTAACTCATAATGAAAAGCAGGTAAAATGTGGATATCTGATGAGGTTGAAAGTTCACACAAATGGAAACTGTCAGTTTGAAGCATATAGCTTACCATACCTTCATTTATATATACTGAAATTGATTGTGATGATCAGTATTAAAATCTCACAAAGCAGTTTTCATCTTCAATGGAGTTTCAACATTCCAGCGAGGTATGTAATATTGTCTATAATTTCTAGGAAGGAGAGGAGTAATTTCAAGTCAGAGACGGATTCTAAGTTAACACCCACTTCTGTGGTATGGCTAGCCTGATAGACCAAGTTTTCTCTCTCTGTCTCTCTCTCAACTTCCCCTTATTACTCTAATTCTGGTCAGCACTCCCCCAACTTTATCATCTTCCTTCCTCTGAATAATTTGTCTGTATTTTTAATGATCACAGCTGCTCCAGGTCCAGGACCCTAAAATTCTGGGAACCAGGATGGGCTCAATTGCAGGAAAACCATGGGTCTTCCCAGATGGGAGAAATGGAGGCCCTCATTGCTCAAGTCAGTAACTCCTCAGGCAGGCAGCAGAAGCTGGCTTTCAGGAAGGGTCAGCACGTTTCTTTCTCAATCCCAGAAAGCCTTTGAGGAACCTGCTCGAAAGTGGCAGGTATCCAGGGGTCCCTTCAGTCCCTGAGGATGTGTGATTCTTGTGAGTAATGGTTCCTATGGTGCCTGCAGCCACTTCAGATTTTATTCTGGAAGCCAAATCAAAGAATGTTTCCTATTTCTTAGGTGTTTTTCTAATGAGAGGAGGTAATGAGAGCCTGAGAATTCTGGTGATGGTCCACATACCTAAACAATGTGGACAGTCTTCAGCTGCTGCTGCTTCTGCAAGCCAAGAAAATAAAAACCCTTGCAAGCACCACACACACATATACCATACACACACATGCACCACATACACTACACACCTATGCATGCACACACACACACACACACACACACACACACACAGCATACACATCCCATACACACCATACATGCCACACACATTACTCATACACACACCACACCCCAACACCCCACACGTGCCACACACAAGTGCATATACAACACACATGTGCACACAGACTACACATATACACCAAACACATATACATCATACCCACCCACACACATACTGCACATGGTACACATGCCACTCACACACACCACACTCCCCACATATGCCACACACACACACCGCACACACTAAACATGCACATGCATCACACATCACACACATACACATGTGCACACACATGTACATGCACCACGCAAATAACCTGATATATCAAAAATCCCAGGGCTCACAAGCAAAGAGAGATTGCAGGTCATGGGCTTATTTTAAAACACAAATGACCACAATTCATAGTTTGTTGCACACAGTGAACAAAAGTTTGTTTTCCTTTTTAATCTTAAAAATATCTGTCTTGCAACAAACTCTGAATGATTCATTTTTTCTTATATCACTGTAAGGTCAGCAGAGCAAATGTTATTTTTGTTTCACAGTTGGGGAAACTTGCCCAGATAGGTGGTGGCTTCTCCTCATTTTGTGTCTGGCCACGAACTCAAGACCTGTATTTCTATTCTGGTGCAATAGAATCCATGAGCATCTGCTGCTCTCTTAGAGTTAACTTATACCCAGGATTTGGGGAGACTTTCAAGTGCCCAGTTCTACAAATTTTTTTAAATCTAGGCCAGAAACCTTACCAGGCAATTTGTTGTATTGAAAATTTATAAAATAATAATGACCTATAAAAACCAAACAAGCAAGTGACCTATCCAATTCTAAGCTTTTCTCATGAAATTTAACTGTTTCAAAGTTAGTACATGATCAATTCGAGGCTCGGGTGTGATTCCTTAGAGTCTCATCATTGAGATCTCCCAAAAATTATGAGAAGAAATATTTGAAAGGGGAAGGAATTAAAGTGATTTGTGGATTTCTATACTGGAAGATTTTTATGCTTTTCCACCCTGCTAGGTTTTTGCCTCAGCATAAAATGGATTCAATGGAACGACTGTGTTTTGCCGATGAACAGCTGGTTTTCTCTTTTTTCCCCTCTGAATTAGTGATTCATGATTTATTTTGGTCTTGTGAAGACACATTCTCAGATTGTGATGACATACACAAACCATTTGACTGAATTCAGTAAAAATACAGTAAAGTAAACCCAAAAGAATAAACAGGACAGTTGCATTCCAGCAAACATTTGTTTTTACTGAGAAGAACATAGATAACCAGTTTGATTGCGTCTCCCTCTTTTAGATAGTCATCCCAAGTCCTGAAGGACAATGATTAAAAGATGGAAGTGGACCTCTCTGTGTTCCAGTCTCCTCTCCCGACAAAATGTGTTTGTCATGAAAGGGAGCTTAATTTTTAACGTGGTTGAATTACTAAACACTTGAATTAAATATTCTCATGAGGGCTTATCTCCTAAAGAAAGCATTCTGTTTCCTTAACACTGGAATGGGCGTTTCATGAAGTATCATAAACAGTTTACGATTTAAGAAGAAAATGTAGTAACCTCCCCTGGCTTAGGGAAGGGTTCTGTGGCTGTAGCTTGTTACTGGCTGGAGACTGCTGAGATCGAAGGCCGTCAACCTTGGAGATGCTGGCAGGGGAAGCTTCACCTCTTTTCCTGGTCTATAGAGAGATGAAGTAGGACTGCAGGAAGGGCTGGGAGGTGGCCTGCAGTTAACAAGACATCTCTGCCCACTGAGCTGTTTCCCTCACGTTTCACTGATGATTTCACAAGTGTGCATTTTATTTTAACGCGAGGAAAATATTTACTCTTGGTGCGCATGAGGCAGGCATAGCTAGTGTGACAGATATTTGGAGAATGTTTAAAGGCTGTGAGTGCATTGAATATCTGAAAATTAGGGAGAGAGGACCCATGAAACCTGTTCCATTTATTATGTCTGTATAAAAAATTACTCCAACATGAAGTGGCTTAAAACAATGGCAACATTTTATTTTGCTAATGGATTTATAATTTGGGCAGGGCTCAGGAGCAACAGCCTATTTCTGCCCTGCTTAGCCTCAGCTTGGGAGGTTCAAAGGCTGGAGCTAAAATCGTCTGAAGCCTCATTCACTTATGTGACTGTTGATGCTGACTGACTGATGTTGGCCAGAACACTTACACATGGCTCTTCGTATACCTTGGGCTTCCTCACAACATGGCAGCTGCGTTGTGAGGGCAACAACCCTGCGAGAGAGAGAAAGATGACTAGGGGAAGCATATCAGCTTTCTGACCCAGCTTTGGAAGCCAGGAAGCATTACAGTGCTTCCTGTGGGTTCTGTTCTGAAGTGCTTGCAAAATCTGGCCTGGGTTTAAGGGGAGTAGAAATTGATTTCACATCTTGATGAGGACTGGTAAGTTTCTGAAGGAGGAGATGGAACTAGATATTGCTGCACCCCAGCTTTGGGAAAATCCTCCAGTGGGTCCATGAAAGGAGCATCTAGTAGGTCTGTAGGAAGATGGAAACACACACAGCTCTTACTTTGCCCATACCCTGGTGCCACTGGAGTAGAAGTCCTGATGTGGTGATGTCATTTCTATGCCTTCAAATAGAAATGAAATTCAAAGACACATTTTGAATTACTGTGAATCTGATAATAAACTTCCATAGCATTGTCTAACTTAAGTGACCCAACAACTGCCTTGTGAAGTGGGAAAGGCAGGCATAAGCCTCTCCATTTTGAGGAGGAGGAAGCTGAGAACTGAAAAAGTTTAAATGACTTTTCGAATGCCATAGATTGCATAAATGTCAATATTGGGACTCAAATTCACATCTTCAGATTTCAAATCTGGTGTGTCTTTTGTTCTAACCACGTTGAACCTGAAGAAGAAAAGACCAAAGCAAATAAATAATCAAATGGGTTATATTCTGAGATTACAGTAAGAAGGGGTAAGAGATTAAAGTGAGATTGACAAAGTTAAAAATATTCAGAGTATTTTTTGCTGTCTAATGTGTTTTTTTGCTGAGTAATGATATATTTAAAACTTTAATGCTCATTTATTTAAAAAAAACTTTATTAGGAGCCTACTGCATGCCCAAAATGATGGTGGTATAAGTATAAATGGCAAGATTACTGCTTTCAAGACTCTATTAAGCTCACTGGGAGAAACAGACATATAAAAGTCAATGGTATATGTCCTTTTTAAAATGATACCAACAAAATAGTATTGTATTAAGCTCCCACTCCACATCAAAATTTCCATGAACACTAGAAAAAAACTTTGAAATGATATAATTAGAGCACTGGAGAACTTAATAGGTACCATGATTATGAGTAATCTAGAAATTTTGAGGAACTTCAGAAAGAAGGATAGCAGCTGGAAATGGATAGAAAAAGTAGAAACAGGGAAGATATACCCCCAAATGTAACCAGAAGCAATCTTTTTTTTTAAAGATCAGTTCCAGAGGTAATTTAAGCCCGTAGTGAGTAAATCATGAACCCCGAAGGATTTTTATGGGGCGATTGTCAGACAATGGATGAATTTTCTGTGTCTGTAGCAGATGTGCCAGACGAGCTCTACTTGGCTTTCCTTCCTGTGCTGAGCATCTAGCAGCAACAGTGTTCACACCCAAGGTAAAGCCTAAAAATTAAATAACCCCACAAATGGAAAAGAGAATGAGATCCCAGGTTGTGGGAACTTTAGGCTCACCAATACCTACATGAAAAAACGCAAACAAGGAAAAAGAAAATGTAATCACTGACTCAAATATTTGTCCACAGCTAAAATTGAGAATGTTCTCCAAAATGGGAATTGAGATACAAGAAGTTACTGCAGTGGGCCAGGCCCAGAGAAGCAGAGAAGATGCAGGAGGAACAGGTCAGCTGTTTAGGTCTGTTCTCTCTGTCACCCAGGGCATCTGTCAATATGTGGACGGAGATTCTTATTTGGGCTAGAGTCAGCTGAAACCCTCAGCTACAAGTAAAAGCAGACACCCAAACCACCAGTATTTGATTGGTGGTAAAATAAAAAATAAAACACCGCCACACGTATACACATAAAAGAGAATCACCATGGGGACGGAATTGGTAGTGCCGATAGACGAAAACTTGAAATATAACCTTAGGGAGATTTGAGGAGCTTTGATGAAAAGGCTGTATCAAAAATATGTCTTGGAAATTCAAAATATGTCCATCAAAATGAAAAAAAATTACATATGTTGAACACAGAATAAATACAGCTAAAGATTGAATTATCCAACTGGGCAGTTGAGTCTGAGTTATGCAATACAAAAGGTAAGAGACAGGCCAAGTATGAGGGGAAGAAAAGCTAACGGATATGGAAGATGGATCTAGAGATTAAATATCCAGCTGTGGATCCCAGAAGGAGAGAACAAACAGAATGAAGAGTCAGGAATTCCCAAAAGCTGAAGAAGCTCGTGACTCCTGAGACTGAGGGAGATCTAGAACTGATAAGGTTTGCCAAGCAAGATACACGCCTGCACACGGGCTAGCGAGGTTATAAGCACCAAACAAAAAAAGAATCATAAAACTTTACACAAAGAAAAATCAGCTAACTACAAATTAAAGAGGATCAGCTCAACATCAGACTTCTCATCATTGATAGAAAACAATATAGATAACAATGGAGAGTGTCTTTAAAGTCATTTGATAAAAAACAACTTGGAATATAGAATTGTTTCATACTGAGTTATTTTTTCATTCAAGTGTGAAGGTGAAATAAAAATACTTGTAAGTGATGAAAGCCTTATAAAAATTACCCACAATAGGCATTTTATAAAACAATCACTCGAGGTATCCAAACATGATTAAGGAAAAATATAAAAAAGATGATGATATGAGCTATGAGAAAGGGCGGCACATGAGGAAATCAGTGTAGTGCCTAGCTGAATTTCCGTAATTGTTGATGTATGGTTTGAAAGAACACAAGCCCCTCCTCCCTTGGTAAAAATTCAGAAATGTAAACTCCATATAATTTCAACATGGGAAACGGTGAAAAATAAGAAAAAAAAGCTTGTGAAACATTGCCAAGGTCCTTAGTCTGTTTGTGGTGGGGCGGTGTATAGAGTAATTCTAGATAGCAACAAAAAAATCCACATATAAATATATGCTAACATTTTAATGACAACCCTTCCAAATATGATTAAAATGCATATCCTAACTAAATAAGAAAATTTGGGTGAGAAATTGATCAATTTAACAAAAAATACTCTCAAAAATAATGATCAGAAACCAGATGATGGAAAACAGAAGACAATAGTCACCTCTTTCACTCCTCCTAAATATGGCAGGAAAATATGGATAGCCTGTTAGTAATTATCTAAATGTGAACATGTTTGTCCAAAAGAACAGGGTATCCTGTACCATGTATCCTTTTCAACTTGTTTCTTCCATTTAATATCATGTTTTTTGATACAATTTAGGTTAGTGCTCACGCTCTCTCTCTCTCTATATATATATGTGTGTGTATATATATATGTATATGCATGTGTATATATATGTATATACATATGTATATATGTGTGTGTGTGTGTGTGTATATATATATTTTTTTTTTTTTTTTTTTGAGAGGGAGTCTCGCTCTGTTGCCCAGGCTGGAGTGCAGTGGTGTGATCTCAGCTCACTGCAAGCTCCGCCTCCCGGGTTCATGCCATTCTCCTGCCTCAGCCTCCAGAGTAGCTGGGACTACAGGCGCCCGCCACCACGCCTGGCTAATTTTTTGTATTTTTAGTGGAGGTGGGGTTTCACGTGTTAGGATGATTTTGATCTCCTGACCTCGTGATCCGCCTGCCTCAGCCTCCCAAAGTGCTGGGATTACGGGTATGAGCCACCTCACCCAGCCAGGTTAGCAATATTAATTTCTCTAAGGTATACCTTGTATGAATAAATCACGTTTCATTCACTTATTATCCTCGTTCAAAGCCAGTTATGTTTTTTCTATTTTTTTCACTATTAGAATAATTCAGTATACACTTTGCATATTTTCATATCACAGGAGAGCTAATTCTGGGTGAGTGTTGGGTGATAGAATTGTAGGGTTTCAGATGATCGGCATCTCCAATTTTAGGAGATGTGGCCTAATTGCACTCCAAAGTGATAAATAATTGTTTAATTTATTTAAATGGGCTCATGCAAATGAAAAAGTACTGAGGATGCATGAAGTCAAGCTAACACACACTTCAGAACAGTCCTTATCTATGAGGAAGGCAGGAGGGAGAAGGTGGGAAACTTTGGACTGGATCCATAATATTTTATTTCTTTAAAGGGATTGAAAACTAAACTAACATGATAAGCTGTTCTCTGTGAAATCTGGATAGGGAATACAAGAGCATATGTTATGCTATTTCCTCATCTTTATTTGAAACATTTCATAATGATATATATTAGAGATGAAAATTCCATATGTATTGGTGTAAAGAAGGGAGGGTACAAAAGGAAACTTTAACAGTTTAACTGTCTGTTGGGGAACAAATAATTCATTATCTGGTGACGGATGATCAATAGCAAGGAGTTAGAAAAGAGCAGGACAGTTTTGGTGGAAGGCTGCACTGGTGAGAGATGGACAGGAATTTAGACTCAAACACCAGGTTTGGGCCAGATTATTAGAGGTCCTGAGATTCTGGGCAGAGTTTCTGAATTTCCCAGAAGCCATCTGAAGGGTAAGTTGAGGTGGAGAAATATTCGAAGCAGGAAGGCACATTAGAACATGCAATAATGTGGTTATGAAGGATGAAGAAGTTAAATAAACCGTGGCAGGATGGACAGGCATGACAGCAAACTGAATATGAAGAATGATCATCACAGAAAGTCGCAAAGCAATCCTTTTAAATTTGGGGATGGAGAATGGTGCCATTAAGACAATAAATACAGAAGATAGATGAAGCTGGGAAGAAAGATGCTTAGTTGGATTTGGTACACTATGGATGTGAAATGCACATGCAATTTGCAGATGTTCAGTAAGTAACAGGAAAGACTTTTTGTTCTCAAATGCTCATGACGCATGCTTTATATGCATTATTTATTTATCCTTACAATAACCCACATCATGTCTGACGTAACTGATGCTGAGCTACACATGTTAGCTGAACTCAAAACCAGGATTGTCTCACTTCACAAGGAAAGAGAACACAGCTAGCAGTACTGAGTGCCTTCTAGGACATAACCATTCATTTAATTCTCCAAATAACTTAAGAGTCTGGTATCAACTTCATCTTACAGATGAAACAGTTCAGGCCTGGGATTTGTGAAGGCACCTACGTGCCTGAGGCTGCCTTCCTGGTTAGAGCCGGGCTCTGGTTGGCTGCAGACCTCATGGTGTGTGTGGCCTCACTTCACTCCTCTAGCCTCAGTTGGTTACTGCACCCGCTGTCGGCATTCTGAGTAGTAATGGGGTAAGCTGCACACAGCATGCAGAAGAATGCCTAACACACAGGACAGTGCTCAAGGCGAGCCAGTTATTGTTCATTATGGAACAAGGTCGTGCATCAGGTATTACTTTTATTCTCTGAATAATGGCAATGATTCACCCACATCCACCCACCAGGGAGTGGTGGAGCATATGTGGAATCCAGGTTCCCCATCCTTCGATCCTACAAGTTTCTCACGGTGCCTCCACCTTTCTTTTTTTAATACTCACTTCCAGGAAGCATGCAATGCCTTCCCTCAAAAATACATTTACCTCAACATGCATGTAGTGAAAGCGTGTTGGTGTCTGAAAGAAGAGACCTCTTCATTTATCTGGAAAGTCTACCTGCAAGCTCTTTTGTCACTGACACTGTGTATAATTACATTACTTTTTCCGGATGTACTTAAGCCCCATCACCGTGCTCTCTGCTACTCTGCGCACGACCTGCGGTGCAGCCACTGAAGGGTGCCTTTCGGGACTGGCCTCTGCGGAGGCTGCTCTGGGCACCCAGTATTGAATCCACCTCTTGAAAGCCGTGAAGCTGTGCAGTCCTAAGAGAACACTTTATTTTTACTGGAGAGAAGGAGATCACTTTCGACACATTGCTGTGCAATTCGTTAAAGAAAAATTATGAGAAAGGCTTATAATTTTTTCCATGACATTGAATGACAGCTGGAAGTTACGCTGGAAAAGGAGTAATGCACCCTGACATAGCTTTGAGGACAATCTCCCCAAGACATACTGGGACCACACATGGGAGGTGATTACACTCCAGTTAAATTCCTTTCACTTACTTCTGTACAAAAGCTCTGCTGTTTCTCTTTGATCCTCCAGAGGATATCTTCTCTCTGTGGTGTGGACTGTGGCCACTGGCTACTCCTGTCTCTCATGATAACCTTGTCGATTTTGGATTGCGCTTTCTCTGCTGCCATTATGAGAGCTGGCTTTATTCTCAGTTCAGAGGCAGCAGTGCTCAGCTTTTGCTGAGAAAATGGTAAACATTAAATGTTATCACACATTTTGCTGTTCAATGATAAAAGGACCAAGAGGAACCACCTCTTCCCGACTAAATAACTCTGGGATACTGCAAAGAAAGCATTTCTCTCTCTTCTGGTGTTTACAACTCAAGGCTTAGATCAGTAGTAAAGATAAACTCAGGTGAAATTCCTTTGTCCTGGATTGAGCGGTGAAGAAATTACTTACCTAAAATCTAAACAAATATGACTGTTTAGTTTCAGAATGTTCTAAGATGTGTTTTTGTTTTTTTAGTTCAGTTTCAAATTACACAAAGTATAATTCGGAGAACCTAATTCAGTGCTCACACACCCTAGAAATGATTTAAGAATTAAATTCACTGCTTTTCTGAGCCCTGACATTACTCTGATTTTAGTTCTGGGCACCTCAGCTTCCTTCTCCTATTTCTGTCAACATTTCTACCTTCTTCTGACTTCCAGCCATCCTCATCCACTGTCCTCTGGGTTCCCTGGGGCCTCTCAGGCTGTCTTGTATGGCTGATTTGAATTGATGGCCACAATGATAATTCATAATGATTGGGCTTTACAGCACACATAAAAATCCAAGGATTCTGTGAGATCCATATTTGCGGCTAGCAATTTTCAAGGACTTGAATTTTAAGACCAATGGCAAATATGATAATAAATATCTTCAAAACAATGCAAATTGCCAGGGGCAACAATTTGGATATTTCCTGTTAGCCATGTCGATAATTTTAGGTTCTATATTCAACAAATGCCGCAACGATTGTTTCATTATGAACTTGGCCCCAGGAGTGTGCTGGGGGCACAGTGGACATTGCCATTTTTTCCTGCATGGAGCTTATAGTCTGAGGAGGAGGCAAATGACAACCAAATAGCTGCTCACACAGCAGTCATAGCAAGGTGCCCTTGGAGCATGTGGGCCCCTTTAGAGGCCTGGCAGAGTCTAAGTGGGCCTCCAGAGGGTTTCCCATGAAAAAGTGGCCACGGAGCTGAGATCTGAAGGGCGTCTGAGATTCACAGATGAGGGGGAGCAGGTTTTAGCTCAGGGAAGAGTGGAGGCAAGGACTGGGGGCAGAAGGGAACATGGCCTGTTCCAGGACCCTAAGGACAGGCTGTGTGGATTGAGCTTGCAGAGGGAAGGGAGAAGCTGGGAGGCTCAGAGCCCTGGGGCCACAGTGAGGATTTTGAACCTCATCCTAAGAGCAAAAAGACGTATGTCGCAGAGTCTTCCTAGCCCTCAGCTTTGGGGCCTCGGCTTACTAGATAAAGGAATGCCTGGCTGTGTGTTCTTCCTGGAAAACATCCTGCTGCTGGCAGAACCCTAATGAGGGAAGGGGATACAGCGCCCCTTTCAGGACCCTTCACAGACAGAGGAGGGGTGTGGGCCGGGAAGTTTGTTGTCATAAGGCCTTAAATCATACCACACATTCAGCACTCAAATCCCCCTACCCACAAGAGCAGTTCTGGCTCCTGAAATTTGGGCGAATAAGTAAACAGCTGATGCTGCTGGGTCTTTTCTGGGTCCAAGGCTCTCCTGCTCTGGGTCTTCCTCTTGGTGACAGTGGACTTGGGCTCCTGGCCTGGAAGACTCCCAAGAGGTCAGTTTAGTTCTGGAGTGAGTTTTTTAAAAAAATAATTTATTTTGTATCTAGAGTGTGCAACATGATGTTTTAATATACATACTGAAATGGTTACTATAGTAAAGCAAATTAACATATCTATTAGATCACATGGTTACCCTTTTTTTGTGGTAAGTGCGTCTAACATCTGCTCTCTTAGCACATTTCCAGTATACAATACAAGATTATCACTCTAGTCTTGAAAACAGCAAACATTTATCTTATCCTCCCTCCTTAAGCTCCCTTAACTACTTCATTCTACCTTTCATTTCTCTTTATGTCCTGAACCCATATAACCCTTACAAGCCTTTTAAATTAATACAGTTTTGTTGAATATTAAACATATGTTTAGCTTTATAAAGATGTGGGGGCTCAACAAATATAATCGACCTAGATGTAAGAACTAAAACTATAAAATTGCTCAAACAAAATACAGAAGAAAATGGTTGTGACTATCAGTGAGGCAGAGGTTCCTTGAACTGGGCAGCAACAGCACAAAATAAAACGTATCTATAGACGGCACTTGATAAACAGCAACAAAACTTTTGCTTTTCAAAGGCACTGTTAAGCAAATAAAAAGTCAAGCCAGACACTGGGAGAAAATATTACAAATCACATGTCTGACAAAGGGCTTGTTTTGAAACAGGTAAGAAACTGTTACAAGTCAGTAAGAATGTGAACAACCAAGGAAAAAATGGGCAAGAGATGTGAACAAACACTTTACCAAAGAAGTGATAGTTTGCATCCCTAGTTGTTAAAAAACTGCAAATCAAATGCACAATGAGACACAATTACACACCCACTAGAATGGCTAAAATTTAAAAGACTAATCATAGCAATTGTTGGCAAGAATGTGGAGCAACCAGATGCTCATAAACTGCTGTTAGGATTATAAAATTTCTTTGGAAAACAATTTGACAGTGTTCTCAAAAAGTTAAACATATACCTACCATATGACCCAGCCATCCCACTCTGGGTAATTCTCCAAAAGAAATGAAAGGAGATACACAAAGACTTGCACATGAATGAATGTTCATAGCCCTGTTTGTAGCAGTCAAATCTGCAAACAACCCACATAGCCTATCACTCAGCAATAAAAGCTATTGGTCTTTGCTACAACATGAGTAGGGCTTTAAAAGCCATGCAAACAAAAAGTACATAACAGTCCATTCATCTAAAATTCTAGAAAATGTGGACCAATCTGGATATAGGAGGATAGACTGGAGATGAGCAATTTCCTGAGGACAGAAGTGGAGACAGGGTGGGTTACAGAGGGGCATGAGGGAACTAGTGAAGCTGAAAGGAAGATTAGCTTGATTGTGGTGATGGTTTTTTTGTATATAAAATTCATCAGATTGTACACTTTATGTACAATTTATTGGATATTAGTTCTACCTAAGTAAAGCTGGAAAATGCTAGGAGCTGTCCTTGTCTTCTAGAGCCGTACATTCAGATGAATTTAATCAGACCTAGTCTTGCTGACCTGATTTAGAGGAGTTCAGGTCTTTAGAATTGTTTTAACCTCTTGGGGGTTGGCGATCTCCAATCTAGAATGCCCTGAGGTGGCTCTGCTGCTCCTGGGACCATTCTGAGCTACAACATAATAAGTAGAGAAAGTAGAGACGCATAAGCTCATGCTCTGGCATTTTGGGAGGAGAAAAGCCTCAGAGAACTGTAGGGGGAATGAGTTCAGAGCTATCTCAGCAAAACAACTGAGACCTACTGAATTGATCTACCTGCTAAATACTGTACTGGGTTAAATACTGCAGGCATTTAATCTTCACAATAACCTTGTGATTCATATCCTCCTTTTATCAAAAGGAAACTGAGTCAGAGAAGATAAGTCACTTGCTCTTGAAATCTCATTCAGGTGTTCAGGGTTTACGGGATTGCTGCTTTGAGGCTCATGATTGGTTTCTGATAGCACTAGAGCTATTTATTTTTATGTTACAATGAGGTTCATATGTTATAGATTTTTCAAGCAGTGTTGGCCTTGGTAAAGGCAATGGCTAGCTTATCACGGGTGTCTTGGGCAAAAGAAATTGTCATATGATTTCATCCCACAGTAAGAAACCACTCCATGACTATGAGTTCACTGCTGTTTACTCATAATTTCTTTTAAAGTTGATATATAGCAAAATCCACTCTTTTGGGTGTACAGTTCTTTTAATTTTGACAAATGCATTGAGTTGTATAAATAACCACCAGTCAAGATATAAAATAGTTTCCTCACCCCCTTCCCTAAATTTCCATTGTTCCCCTTTTTAGTCAGACATTTCTTCCATCCCAAACCCCTGTCAATCACAGATCTATTCTCCATTCCTCTAATTTTATATTTTCTAGGATGTCAGATGAATGGAGTTATACAGGATGCAGCCTTTGGGTCTGGCTTCTTTGCCTTAGATGAATGCATTTGAAATTGATCAGTGCAGGTGCCTTTGGTGGCCATTTGTTCTTTTTTGTTGCTGGGTGTACTCTTTTGTGTGGATGTAACAGAGCCTGCCTAGCCACTCCCTCATACACACAAGGATTGTTCCTGGCTTTTGATGATTATGAATATGGCTACTATAAACATTAGCGTACAGGATTTTGTGCAAATGTAGATTTTCATTTCACTTGGAGAAAATATTTAGGAGGTGTTCTTCTGGATCCCTCGTGCTCTGTTCATTATTGGTTTTCTAGCTTTTTTCTCTGTGTTTTATTTCTATTAGTCTATCTTCAAGTCTTTTCCCTTATCTCCATTCTGCAATTGAGCTCATCCAATGATTTTTTAAATTTAAAGTATTTCATTTTTTAGTTTAGAATTGTCCATTTTTTTACATCGTTTCTATTTCCCTCTGAGATCTTCTATTTTTTTTTTTTTATTCATTTGAAGATTGCTCACTTTTACCTCATGGAGACGATTAAAAAAAAAAAACTGCTCTAACATCTTTGATGGTTCTAACATCTTTGATGGTTCCAACATCTGGGCATCTGTGGCTTGTCTTTTTCCCTGAGAATTTTTCAGATTTTCCTGGTTCTTTGGATGGTGAATAATTTTGAATTGTTTCCTGAGCATTTGAATGTTGTTTTGGGAGACTCTGAGTGCTTTAAAATCCTCTGAAGAGTATTGATTTCTTTGTCTTAGTAGACCTTCAGCCTGTTTCACTGCAGACCACAGTTCTCTCTCACCTGCTGTGGGTGTTAGTGCAAACGTCAGTACAGTCTGCAAAGACTTCTGTGATATTAGGGTTGCCACAGGCTCCCCTCAGTGTGGGTATGGGATCTGGGTGGTGGTTTGTGCCGTATTTGGTTTTTCAAACTCTTGCTGTGCATCTGGGTGTCTGGTCCATGCACCTGAAGCTTGGTGGAGCCTGGGACTTCTTTTGGATACAGAGTTTGGAGATACTCCTCTCCAGCTTTCTGCTATCTGGGGATTTTCTATACACTTGAGCTCCCAGAGGACCATTTTCCCAGATCTTACGGCCAAAAAGTTAGGTTCCTTTCAGAGGTTTTCCCCTTGGCCCAGTTTTGGTTGTCTCAGGCTGTCCTTAGGGCAACATGGAGAGAGAAAAGAGAAGGGAAAAAAAGAGAGAGAGAGAAAATTTCCCCTGAGCTCCTTTGAACTACAGAGGCTATTTTTCCTTTTTCCTCTGTCCAGAGACATGACTTTTCTCAGATTCAGATGACTGCTCCTGCACAGCCTCTGGAGTGGCACAACTCTGAGCACAACTCTGTCAGGGTGGGACCTGAAAAGGAGAGGAAGCAAAGACAAAACCTCAACTGCCACCACCTCAAGCCCACACCTTGATGCAGGAATGCCAAGAAGGTTTGCATAGGTGCTAATTTTTTGCAATGAATCTTAGAGTTTGAGTACAAAGGATCTCGTCAAGGATCTTGTACTCCTGCTGGATTTTAAAAGCAGGGAGATAGAGTATTTTCTAAGTGTGAACACAAATTAAAATGGCACAATAAAGGTACATGAACAGCACCTGCGAAGTGCACTGGTTGGGACTTTAACTTTTGTAAAGAAAGAGTCTTTTATAAAATGTTTTTGAGGAAGAATTTGTGAGATATTATTTTCATGCAATTCAAATCCCCCATGTCCCATCTCCACTGTCAGAAACAATTTTCGTTGTTGTCCACGTTGACGGACTCAGATCAGAATGAAGGTCATGCAGGTGGAAATCTCGAACCTGCTGCTGTTCAACGGGGCCGTTTGGAGAAGCCCCTGGAGCCCCAGACTCTTTCTTCATCTCTGAAGTGTGTGTGGCATTGAGCGGGCTTCACTGCAGAAAGGAGAAGAAGGAAGAGATGGAAATGGAGTCCTGAGGGACAAGGGGACGCTGAGAGCCACTCTTTCAACCACGAAGAAAAGCCACAGCACCAGAAGAAAAGGTCAAAAATAAAATATTTAAATTTTCTTACTGGTACTTTTCAGATCCAACACTCTCTGTGAATAGTCACATGGAGAGCTGACTCACAAATGATGTGTTGAAATGTATTTGGATACTTCACAGTACAGAATTATAAGCCTCAATTAACCGGATAGTTTCTTCAGTTCTCCTCTGCCCCCACCCCCTTTTTTTTTTTTTTTTTTTGGAGAAAGATTGTTTACAAAGCTCAGTCTGTGTTCATATGGCTGTCATCATCTTTAACAATATTGAGCAATATTTATTAAGTCAGTAAAAATAAATTTGACACTTTCCTTCTCTGTAGAGGTTTGGAACCAAAACTTGTTGCACAAGATGTGGTTAAGTGAGAGAAACACACACAGTTGTGTAGTAAACACCAAATTAATAGTGTGCAAGATTATGTATTTAAATTGTTCTCAGGTCAAGGGTAAGTTCAGAAGATTTTTAGAGTACGTTAAATTGCAGGAGTTTTATGTTTAGGTAAGGTAAGGTTAAAATAATTGGTGTCTTCTAAAAAGCCTGGAGGGTGGACAGCCAGAGGAAATGGGCTTTAATGAACTGGTGCACTGGGGAAATTTGGATTTGCAGTGGGTGAGCCTTCAAATGCAGGGGCCCTCACTATGTTTGCTTTGAGAGCAGCACAGAGGCTGTGTGGCATGGGCTCTCTGGGAGTTCCTCACTATTTCTGGGGTGGTGGGTCTTTTATAGAAATTGATGTGAACTACCTTTTCTAAACACACACATACACACAATCGTATTTCTGGTTTGGAGGGTTCATCAGTAGGCTGTGAGTTGTGAAGGCAGGTGCTCTATTTGTTTCACACATTGTATCTTCTTAAACAATATTCAATGCATGAGGTGATGAATTCAGTAAGCAAATAGACATCAAATGCCTATTTGTCGAGGACAGCTCTTGGTGCTGGGGACATAAAACTGAGCCAAACATAGAAACATTCTTGTTGTCATGAAGCCTGGGGGAAGACAGACAATCAACACAATGAATGAGTCAAGGCTATGATATATGAGGTGGTGGTAAACACCGGGAGGAATGTCAAGCAGGGAAGGTGGGTAGAAAGTTTGCAGGGAAACTGTAATTTTAGGTGGCATAGCCAGAGAAAGTCCCACTGAGAAGTTGGCATTCAAAGAAAGACCTGAAGGAAGTGAGGACATAGATTGCACCTCTCCATGGGTCATCCATCCACCATAACAGCTGGGTCAGTTTTATGTCACTTATTCATTTATTTTCTGTTAATTAATATTTGGAGGTTTGGTGAGATCAATATTTGTCAGAGAGATGGGCTGAATGTCAATTTAGAGGGGAAGGAAGCTTTATAACCCTACTGGTCTACTCAGAAGGAAGAAAAAAATTAGATACAAGAATGACTATCACAATAAATAATCAGAAATTAAAATTTTGGGTTGTATGTAAGTTCTAATCCAGGTTGTTCATGTCCCCTCTTCAAAGTCTCTTTTATACGCAGGGCTTGTTTCCTAATATAAGACAGTGTCCTAACATGTAAACCAGGAATGCTTTCCTCCTTCAAGTAAGAAAAAAACCTAAATAGAGTGACTTAAATAAATAGGAGCTTTTTCCACACAACAAGCAACCCAGAGGTAACTTGCTGCTGGCATTTGTTCAGCAGTTTAGCAGTGTCAGAGACAATAATGACTTAATTTTTCTGGCCTTTTCCTCATGGTTACAAGATGGCTGTTGCATACTCAGCCATCATGTCCACATTCCATCAGATGGGCTAAAATTGAGTAAGGGGAAGAGCAAAGGACTGAATCAACAAAGCAAAACCTTCCTCAGGGATACAGAGAAGACATGGCTTATGTCTCATCAGCGAGAACTTTTAACAGGGCCAATCCCAGCTGGAATGTGGCTTTGGAGGAAGGAGGTTATAAATGGAGGCTGGGCATGACGGGCAGCCTCTCTGAGATGACCCCCATTATCCTACATCCTGATATTTATGCCTACATCTTTCCTTTTCATTTGCACTTGACCTAGTGACTCACCTCTGTGCATGCACTATGGCAAGTGATGACATGTCACTTTAGAGATTAGGTTTCAAAGAGACTGTGTCGTATCTTCTGTCTTGGGCATGCTCTCTCCTGCTCCCTCTTGATTGCTTGGCTTGGGGTGACCAGCTGCCACACTGTGTGGCAGTCCTAAGAAGAGGCCCATGTAAGTGAGCTTAGGAATAGATCTTCTGAGGTCTGTTCACAACCGTGTGTGTGAGCCTGGGAGAGGATCCTTCACCCGCAGTTGAGATTTCAGATGAGTGTATCCCTGGCCAACAGCTTGAGTGCAACCTCATGACAGAACTTGAGCTGGACACACCCAGGTAAACTGCATCCAATTCCTGGTCCACAGGAACTGTGAGATAATAAGTTTTTTGTTTTAAGTTGCTAATTTTGGGCTAATCTGTTACACAGCAATAGATAAGTGATATATTGGGTCAATGAATTAACCATGTCTTTTACATCTATATGTGATAATATTCAACAACAAAAAACTTCTTGATGAGAAACTTATTAAAGATTTCTCGCAAGTTTAAGTAAATTAAGTGTACTAATTCTCCCTGCTCTCAAAGTTATTTGTCTCTTCAAGGAATACTAGATTAATGAGCATCATATAAATTTTTATGGAAATTTTGTTGTTACCTAATAGGGACACTCATGTAAATGTTTCATGGGTGTATTCTCTACATCTAATACCAACCAACTCTCCATGTCCAGATTATGATTTATTTATTTGCAAGTCTCTGAGTTATCAGGAATATTTCTCATGGGCAGAAATCACCCTAGCCATATCTCAGTCTTGTGATCTTTGTAATACTAAATAAAACATTTCATTTCAGTACAAGCTAATCATCTAACATCCTATTGACATTTGTTTGGGCCTCAGAATTTTGTGTATCTCAACATTTTTCAAAGTTCTCTGTGATGTAGGCCAGTCTTAAATATCTAAAAATTGGTTTATTTTTCTCCAATATACTTAGAGCAGGCTGATTTTCTCCTTTTTTCTAAATATGCTCTCTCATTGTTGCCTAATCAGGCCTTTGACTATTTTGTATCACCATGTAAATTTTCCTTGCATACCACCCCTTCTCCCCAACAAATCTCATCCAAATCTTTCAAACTCACCTACAAGGCTCCACTGATCATATCAGTCCATGCTGGTCTGTTCTCTTAACACCCATTTGGCCCTCCGCCACCTGATTGCATAGAGTAGGCATACTAGGAAAATATTTCTGGAATTAAGTTTGAAAAATTTTAAGGAGTTTTGAAACATTCTCTCTTTTTTAATAATATCAGCCTTTCTACTTCATAATAGGGAGTGAGGGTGAGGAGTGTTAGTAATCATTATGTACCAGGCATTCCTTATACCTTTTAAAATACAACAAGCTATGACATAGGCATTACTATCTCCACTTTACAAATAAAGACAGTGAGGCATAGAAAAGCTCAAGTCCTAGGCCGGGCGCAGTGGTGCACGCCTGTAATCCCAGCACTTTGGGAGGCCAAGGCGGGTGGATCACCTGAGGTCAGGAGTTCGCTACCAGCCTGGCTAACATGGTGAAACCCCATCACTACTAAATACCAAAAAATTAGCAGTGCATGGTGGTGCATGCCTGTAATCTGAGCTACTTTGCAGATTGAGATAGGAGAATTGCTTGTACCTGGGAGGCAGAGGTTGCAGTGAGCTGAGATTGCGCCATTGCACTCCAGCCTGGGCAGCAAGAGTGAAACTCTTCCTCAAAAAAAAAGCCAAAATAGTTAGTCCTTAATATCACAGTGATTGAGCAAGGATTGGACCTCAGGTGGTCTGAATCCCAAGCACTTTCTCTTCCCTTGAAACCACACATTCGTTTTTAGATTTGAGAATTACGTTAATATATTCCTCAAAGTAAACCAAAATTGGAAATTAATTATCTCTTTTTCTTTTAATTCTTAAGCAAATCCTTTGCACTTAGGATCAAAAGTAGTTGCATCGATTCTCCTGTTGAACATCTACCTTTGTTATCTTAAAAACCTGAATTATTGGCTTCAGAGTCCCTTGTAAGGTATTCCTTGAAACTTTCTCTGACATACCTAATTTCTAGTTTGAATTTGGCATTTTGGACCTTGTGGATTTTATTGTTTATACTTGGGTGGTTTATTTTTCATTTAAAAACCCATCTGACTTTTTCTTAATTGAAATCTTTTTGCTTAATTGAAATCAACATTTCTTTGGTAAGTTTTGGAAAACCTAGTAATATTAAATATATATTTTAAACAATTCTATTAATGCTTAGAAAAGTATATGCAAAAACTGTACAAGGATCAGGTCTGAGCTGTGTCAATCTGAAGTTGGTTGACAACTTTTGCTGAGCTTTCTTACTGCACAGCAAGTCACTGAATTGTACATGAGATGACCAGTTTTGTTCAGATATGTGTCCTTGTGTTGACGCATATTTCTAATCCAGTCATATAAATGCTCCTAAATGTGCCCCATTCAGTGAGATGGGAGAAAGTTCAAGAAATACCATATTTTCAGGAAGGTCAATTAGTATCATGGGAGTTGATAGAAGAGAAAGAATATAGGGAAAATTTCAATTCTCTATAATTGGAGTAAGTGAATATTAAGAAAATTGATTATTGATTAACCAAAACACCCAATAGCATTAGTGTCCTGGATTTTCACCCTAGGATGCTTTGCAAACAGAGGCTTAGAAAAGTAAAAGGGAGAGAAGGATCTGGCAAAGTTCTAATCTCCCCAAGTGGACACTGTGAAGCATAAAGCACTGTGCATTAGGAAGGTTTTATTGCTATTTTTATTTATACAGGAATATAGTTTTTTGAAATTAATTAAAAATTATCCCAAAGAAGGAATGGAGTTTGAGGTTGTGAAGAGAATTGGTGATTCCTGAAGTCTTACTGTAATATACTTTATCAAGATGAAGTCCAGGGCCCTGGTGAAGTGGGAGAGCCTGGGCAGCCTGGGTCCAATTTGGCTGCAACCTGAGTAGCCCATGACTGTGTGTGTGTCTCTCAGCCTCACTGCATCAGAATTTTCTCATCTGTACAAGGGAATAATCATAGTACTTATTAATCAGACTGCCAGGATCAAATCAGTCAATAAATATAAGGCTTTGAAAGGAGCTCGTGGCACATAGTGAATATCTGATAAATGTTGGCTATTATTTATGACCATTACATCATTTAATCCTTCCTTAAACATTGTTATGTAGGTATTTTACACAGAATTTATAGAAGAAGAACTCAAAATGCAGAAACACAAAATTACTTCTCCAGGGCCATACACGAGCTATTAATTGATAGTTTGGAGATTTGAGCAGAGATTGATCTGATGCCAAAGCTCATATGTTTATTTAAATAAAGTTTATAAAAACAATGCTTTGACACTTATAAATACAATCTCAATTTTCTAAATAAAAAATTGTTTTTATTTGACTAAGTGATGGATTAAGGAGTGAGTTTTCCTAAATATCTCAAAAGAAATGATTAAGTCAAGGATTCACCCAAAGACTGTTGAAATGGAAACTGAAATTATTATGAATTAGCACAGTGCTTGGTCTCATAAAATTCAGGTGTGCGAGTTAGCGGCGGACAAGTTCTCTGAGTGTGTGTGCTGAGAAATGAGGTGAGAATGACAAAACTATATCTATAAAATGACAGCAATACATTACAGGTGCTAATTAAAACAAAATGGTCTCTGTCTTGTTTCCAGGAACCCCTGTCTCCTCATTCTTACTTTTAGTAGTGTTTGTTTTTAGGATGACATGAGTCAGTTTGGTGGATAATACACTGAGGGCAGAGTCAGAATCTCATAGTTCTTGATTACTTGAAGTTGTTGGTTGGATATATTAAATTAAAAAGTTGCTTCAGTTTGGAGTGGACAATATGGTTTAAGAGCATAATTGGAAGTAGGAGTTCTTAGCAAACACCAGGTCAGCATGGAGTTATCGTAAATCTGAGTAGGAAACAAATTGGGCGATATAACTTGGGCTGCTTGCTTTCTGTCTCTAAATTTCATTTTCATAAAGTGATCCAGAAGAGATTTTGTATAGTGTGAATCTAAGCTTGATGGAAAATCAATCAGGTACTGAAATATTCAGTCATTTAGGATAGACTGTAGTGACAAAGAAATGATAGACACTTGGGATTAGAAGAGATCTCAAATGTCTTATGGTCCAACTCCACCTATGCTTAATACCTAGTTTTTTTGTTTTTTTCCAATCTCATCTTGACCATCTCTGGTGATATAAAACTTATTATTGCACTTGTAAAAGTTACAGTCTCAGATGGCCTAATGGCAAGAAAAATGTGCTCTTAGATAGAGCACAATCCTTTTTCAGTAACTTCCATCCAGTTTTCTGATTTCAACCCTCTGAAGCCACATTTAATTTCTAATATCATTTTCATATAATATGTTCTTGGAAACTTTTCTTCAGGTTGACGATCCTTATCCATTTAAAGCCTTCTCCTTTTGAGACCCTTGAAAGAAATGGTCAGTAGACACCTGCCAGCTTGTTGACATTTCTTTTAAAGACTATTTTTCAGAACTGAGTACAGTTCTCCAGTGTGGTCTCCACTGATAAGGCCAGAGTGCTGCATGTTCTGATCACTCCAGAACAGGCTGCTTAAGGTTGTATAAGCCTTCCTGGCCACTTACTGAACTGTTGACTCTTGTTGAGGCCAATGATAATCATAATCTCTTGAGTCTTTTTTTTTTTTTTTATTACTATTAGTTATGTCTCCACAGTTCTGCATTTCTATGACTCCCCTCTTCTCACCTCCCCTCCCTTTTTCTCTCCCATCCCCTCCCTTTCCCCTCTCCTCCCCTCTCCTCTCCTTTTCTCTCCTTTCTCTTTTTCTTTTTTGTTGAAGCTTGAAATGGACAGTGTTTATGCCTATTATAGCTTATTGAGCTAGATTTGACCCATCTTACCACACTGCTAAGATTATTCAGGACTTTGTCTCTGATATCCCATTTGACATTCCTGTCTGTAATTTGCTAGTTGGATCTGTGTGTGTCTTATATGAGAGACACTAATCACAGGCTGTTGTTGACTCACATCTGGAACCTAACCCTGGATCCAATGTTGTGAGGGGAGGCTTGATGGCTCTGGCAGGTAATGTTGGGAACTTGACAACTGAGCCCTGGTGTGTGGGGGATAAAAAGCAGCCCAAAGCAGAAGAAGGACAGGGCCCATGGATGCAAGATAGGTTAGGAGGCACATTTTAAATATATCTAGGTAGGTATTGCCCACCTGTCAACATTGCAAAGTAGAAAACCAGGAGCTGGCGGCAAAATGGTAAGGGAAGGATGATGCCCTGGTGGGGAAGGGGCACCATCCTGCCCAGGTGGGTGCTGACTTCGCGCTTTCACTCCTCCCAGCACCCAACACGAATCAGTGTTGGGATTTAGGCTGAAGCCTCAGAGGCTTTCCTTTCTGAGGAATTCTTTCTGCCTCAAAGTCATCAGAAGTGCACAAACAGCAGCCCAGATCTCCTTCCTCTAGGTACACGTTACCTTCAGAGGCACAGAAGGCCCTCAGGAAATATATGCTCACAGGGGATGATAGGGAAATATCTTAGAATTAAAACCCCTATAAAACACAAGTGACGCATAGAACAAACAATGGTCATTAAGCAGAACTTAAGAAATCAGACAAAAAACAAGCATAAAAAGTAAGTATAATAAATACTTTAAAAGAGATAAGAGAAGCTATGTGGAACATGAAGCAAGAATTTTTAAAAATCATAAATAAGAATCACTAAGAGCTATCTAATATGAAGATGTAATAGCTAAAATAAAGAACACGGCAGATGAACCAAAAAGAACAATTAATTAGTCTTAAGAATGAATTAATCAGCTGGAATATTTTGCCAAGGAATTCTTCTGGTAAGCATCAGGAAGGGATAAACAGAGGGAAAATGTAAAAGACTTGTTAAAAAATATGATGGCTGGGTATAGAAATGTTAAAATATAATATAAGTCAAAGAAACTGAGAAAAATTGAAATTACAGCAACATTACTTCTACCATAAGATGATAGGGGACCTCAGATTATAAAGACTGCCATAGTGCCGTATACTAATGAAAAACCCACATACAGATACATTGTAATTAAATGTGGGAAAATGAAAGACAACAAAAAAATTCTAAAAACTTGGAGATAAAAATTCTTATACAAAGGAACAGGGATCAGACTGGTATCAGCCATTTTGTAAGAAACACAACAGAGTAGCATTTTCAAGTATTAAAAGAAACAAAACCCCTGATGCCTAATTACAGTTTTATATTAATTAAACTGTTTATTTATTTATTTATTTAGAGACTAAGTCTTGCTCTGTCGCCCAGGCTGGAGTGCCGTGGCGTGATCTTGGCTCACTGCAACCTCTGCCTCACGGGTTCAAGTGATTCTCCTGCCTCAGCCTCCCAAGTAGCTGGGATTACAGGCACGTGCCACCATGCCTGGCTAATTTTTTTGTATTTTTAGTAGAGATGGGGTTCCACAATGTTGGCCAGGCTGGTCTCGAACTCCTGACCTCAGGTGATCTACCCGCCTCGGCCTCCCAAACTGTTGGGATTATAGGCATGAGCCACCGTGCCTGGCCTAAACTGCCAATTTAAATGCGAGGATAAATAAGACAATCTTAGGCAAGCAAAGCATCAGAAATTTCACCAACTACCTTCTTTGAAAATCTCCATTGAGGTAATACTCCAAAAAAACTTTTAAGTTCAGGAGGGCACTGTTAACTTGGAAATGAAGTCAAGATTACTGTTGTCAAAATAATACTTAAAAAAAAATATGCTCAATGCTCATAATAATTTTTTAGATGGTATCAGCAGAGCTGGGGTGAGTGGAAAGACTGAATTGAGTGTATGGTGGGTTGTGTGGTGGAAATTATTGAAGAGCTAAGGAAAAATGGAGCTATTAATTATTAATAACTGTCCTGTGGAGGAACTGGATCAGGGAAAGGGGGCAGATTTTAGACACTGAGAAGCCTAAGAAATTGATAGGCGAAAATGAACGAAGTACAACATACATGAAACAAAACCTAGAATGACCAGGGATTTAATTAAATAATCTAGAATGACTAGGGATTTAACTATCTGATGAAGATATTCAGATAGGATGAAAACCAAAATGTAATAGAAACAATTTCAGTAAGATTAAAGGGGTAAAAAATGATTTACTAGAGAAATATTAGCTAAAAGAATGTTATATATTAGTAAAAAATGATAGTTTTCAAGAAAGTCTAATAAACATGAATATGTATACATTTTAAGATTTCCTTCAAAAAGTAAACAACTGAAAAACTATGGGGAAAAATAGATAAATTAATGATTAGGCTTTGATATATCGATCAGAAAAAGTAAACATTTGTCAGAGTTGAATATCTAGTAGATATAAATTACTTTACTTTCAACAAATAGAGAACATACTTTCTGTTTGAACATACAAAGAACACAGAAACTGACCACATACTACATTACCGAGAAAGTAAACCTTAACAACTTTTAGATAACCATGATCATACATAGTATATACTTTGACCATACATGTAGTGAAATTAAAAAAAAATTTAAAAACCCAAAGAAATCACGTATGTTTGGAAACTGAAAGAAAAATCTGAATATTTGACGAAGAAATCATAAAAGAAATGTCAAAAGAAGACGACTGGCACGTCTGAGACACAGCTAAAGCAGTTCTGGGAGGAGAATGTATAGCTTTAAATGTATTATTTTGCAGAATAAAAGAAAGAATAAAAACAAATTTGATGAGCTTGCAGGCATGTTTTCATTTAAGTCGTTGGTAATGCTGTTGAAGTGGACTGTGCATACGGCTGAGAGTCCTGTGACTTCAAAGACTTTCCTCTGTTAAATTGATCCATCACAATGGTGAAGTGGATATTCAGTCAATTATGATTCTGTCTAAATACATTAAAACTCAAGCAATAATTTTTTATACCATCAGAAAGGTATCACAAATATTTTTGTCTATTGACCATTAAATACAGATGTGTATTTAATGGTACATTTTTTTGAAATCTTCCAGGCAAGAAGAATGTTCATGATATGATTATTGTGAATCTTTCCTGACTCCTAATGATTGTCTATTTACTTCAAAATTAAATTCTTCACACATTATTTGCTTACCAATTTGTTCAAAACATTTTCTTGGCTGAACACCAAACTTGCCGGCCTCTGTACAGTTTGTATTATGAAGGTTCTTTTCCTTTCTGAACATTACAACATTTATTCACCTTCAGTCCTCCTTTTACTTATTTCCATAATTATTTAAAAGTTCACTGAAAATCAATTGCATTAGACCCTAGGATGATGCCTTTGAATGATTAGTTATAATCAAGAAAGAAATCTGGGAACCAAATTTTTTTTTTTTTTTTTTTGATGCTGAACACACAATGGTCAGGAAAGCCAATAGACAAGATTGGGGAAGATGTTGAAAATGAAAATATTTAACAGTTTAAGCAGAAAAAAAAGTCCATTTTTGTATAAGAAAATGTTCTTATTATGCACACATGATTATCTACCTCTACATCATCACTGTTCTTCCTGCCCCAATCAAGAGAGGCATTTTTCATTCACTTATTGCAAGAAACATGGCATTGCCAAAATTTAGATATTTTAACTTGCAAAATGGCAATTTCAAATGGCTCAACTTCTTACCATGTGCAAGGCATTGGGTATATGGTAGGGAACAAAAGTGATAGAGGCTCTGTCTCTTAGGACCCCTCCCTCTCCTAGAGGGACAATGTCCTAAGCCTAGAGAAAAGTCACAGATATTAATGGAGACGGTACAACCTGTGACCTTATCTTGAAAACAACTATCATTCTTTGCCATGTAGCTTGGACCACTGGTCACCAGTCCTGAGCAGTATTTTTCTGTTTGTATGTATTTGATAAGTAACTGGTTTTTAAAAGATGCCAACAGACCCACAGGATTGAAATCATTCCATTACACTATTTTTCCATTGTTCCTCCATCAGCCTCACATCATTTATCCAGGGCACTTGCTGTGTACTGCAAACTCTGTGGCGCTAATGATGTAGAAAGAATTTAAACTTTCAGCAGTAAATATCTGCTAGATAACAGCAGCTGGATGGATGGAGACCATCTCTGGTGCCATGTGTATCCTCCCTTCTGTCAAACATTTTTGTCTGTGGAGCACAACACAGAACTCACTTCACATCCCTGCAACTTTCCCTGGCCAAGTAGATTTGGTCTCAGTGCTCTTATCGCTCATGTGACAAATGTGTTTCTCATATGAATGTATGTTTATATATATATATGTATGTACAAAAATGAAAGGTTGGCAAGAAATTGATATGAACTTGTATAGATTGGATGCCTCTGCTAGCAATAATATTTATTCATCCATCTTGACTCACTTCAGATTGCTGAGACTCTATGTGTGTAAAGACAGTTTCTATCTCAAATTATAAACAACCTCTTAGCACTTATTGTGGTGTGATGGAGCTAATAGTACCTCAATAAATGCTCATAGAAGATTATAACTTTCCAATGTCTGTTTTGCGGCAATCAACATAAGCCGCAACTGAAGTAATTTTATCACATTGAAAATTAAGTGCTAAAAAAAGGAAAGAATTGGGGTGTGTATTTTACGATATAATTTCAGGTGGCAGTGTAGATGTCAATGTAACTTTTTCCTTTTCTAAATGCCCAAGTCATTTCACAAGGCCACAAAACTCTTCTTTCTTTTCAAGTGAAAATGGTTTCTTTTCAAATAGACGAAAAAGAAATGCATTGGCTTCAGGTTATATGAGGTGAGAAAATCAGGGGAGACTGTCCTGTTTTAAAGGAGAAGAATTTGAGCAATGAAAATAGCTAGAGAGCCCAGATTCTCATTAGCACCATTTTTATCTGGTGTGTGATAGCAGGAGATAGAGTTGATTAAAATCGCTTTTCAGAGGATTGAAAAAGTACATTCTTGTCACTCTCCTCAGATCATTGGGGCATTCTGTTTATTTTCTGCCTCTTTCCACTGATACTTATTTCTAGTTTCCACGGATCCTTTTTCTCTTTTTCCCACAGGGTGGTAGTCACTATATATGGAATTCCTTAAGTCTGGCAAGTGCAGTAATTTTTCTAATTACAATTATCATAAAAATTTTAATACCAATTTAAGGATATTCCTGTTCATACACTTTGAATATTACAATAGATACTCCCTTAATTATTAAACTTGTGACTTTGGATTCCTTTCCCTAATAAATATTAGGTCAGTTGAATCAAAGGAGGAGAAGTCTACCTGGAGATTTTAGTGACTATTGGGGAAATTAAAACAAACAAAACAAAACAAGACCCATAACGATAGAAAAACATCCAGTGTCTTGCGTTGATATTTCAGTGTAGCGTAGGATAAATTCCAGTTGCTAAAATCCAGTTTCACCTCCAGGGCTGGTCAATACCTCCTGTGTCTATGAGATTGGAGGAGGAGTTTGCCTCAGTGGGAAGGCTCCTAATGTTAGGTAACTACTCTAACATAGCAATACTTGAGTGATTATTTATTTTCTAAACACATTTCTCTGGTCCTTGTTTATTTATGGCATGGGAATAAACATTAGAGACTTTGTATAGTTTTATCTATTAATAATAATTAATCCAGTATCTGAAAACATTTCTAACTAGTGTTTTCCATGAGGCCTAAAAGAGAGAAATTCAATTGCCTTTTGAGATGTGAATGTTGAATTCATTTAGATCTCCTGCAGAAATAAATCCATCATAGGCAAAGTTAACATCTCACTAGTGTTAGAAAAACCTGCTGAAGTTCGAAATGTTTCTCGAGGTAGTATGTTCATTTGGTATTAGGTTTAAGTAAGAAAGTTAATTTTATAGGGGTTGGGGCTTTTGAACTTTCCTATCTCAGACATTCCTTGGAACTGGAGAAACTCATATCTGAGATCAACATTTGGCAGCATTCAGAATACTTTCTTCATTACAATAATATAATTTCCCATGTAATTTGGCTTCTTGGAGTGGAGGCGGCACTAACTTCACCACTTTAAATGGAAGAATAAGATTTGGCACCCTGTCATATGACTTGTCATTTGAAGTCACCTGCTTTTAAGCAATCCCAGAGAGGCTGGGGTTTAGAGTCCCAAAGGATGGCATATGACTCTTCTCCATGCTCCTCAGGCTAAACTCATTGAAACAGAAGCTGCACTTGTCATTTTTGTGATGAGCATGACTTAGTATTGCAACCCCAGAGCTGGGCGAAACACTGGTGTTATGCAGAATCAATCAAATCAAGGTATGGCCTTGCCAGACAGTAAATATATAAAAAGAATATAACTTTCTTCCAGAAGTGAAAGATTGGTTGAAGGAAATTCCCTGTAACCAAGTAGGGGCTAGAGACTAAAATCAAATGATTTGTTTATAAGTGTATAGGAATAATCTACTTTTCTTATTGTGAAGGAAGCTTGGTCTGTGCATCTGGGGTCCTGATAAAATCATTTTGGGTGGCTCTGTGGCTTCTGGTCCTGAGTTTTGGAACTCACCTGTAGAAGGTACCCATGTTGCTTGCAAAGGTAAATCTCTTCCCCTGAAAGGTGAGTAGATGTCCTATTCTTGGAGGTTTTAATTAAAAAGAAAAAAGTAAATAAATCAACCTTTGGAAATTCACACTTTTAAGCATAGGGACAGTTTTTTATCATTGAGATAATCTGCATACTTTTGGTACTTAAAGTATATGTAATATTGGCTGGGCACGGTGGCTCACACCTGTAATCCCAGCACTTTGGGAGGCTGAGATGGGCGATCACCTGAGGTCAGGAGTTCATGACCAGCCTAGCCAACATGGTGAAACCCCATCTCTATTAAAAACACAAAAATTAGCCAGGCATTGTGGCAAGTGCCTGTAATCCCGCTACTTGGGAGGCTGAAGCAGAAGAATCGCTTGAACTTGGCAGGTGGAGGTTGCAGTGAGCTGAGACTGTACTCCAGCCTGGGAGACAGAGTGAGGCTCCATCTCAAAAAAAAAAAAAAAAAGTATATGTAATATTTATGTAAGATAATCCAATCAATTATCTTATGTTTAAAATTTTAAAAAGATGATTCAGCAATTGATTTTAGACTTCAGATATAGAAATGTATAGAAGAATTTGACGACGTTTTAAAGTCATGGTTGTAATTAGCATATAACATTTATAATTTGAACTTCAAAT
The DNA here is from genome assembly GCF_028885625.2 of Pongo pygmaeus. NCBI lineage: Eukaryota > Metazoa > Chordata > Mammalia > Primates > Hominidae > Pongo > Pongo pygmaeus. Next base: position 28,200,972 of record NC_072387.2, read on the forward strand.
TTATGGAAAATTGGGTTTTTGCATTTGCAATTTAATAATCTGAATTAGTTAAAAACATCTGGTGACTTCAGATATGGTCTCTGTGCACAAAAAGCCCCCCTTTAACATCAAAATACTCATAGTAACACTTTTTATAGCTGCAGAAACTGAAATCCTGTCTATCTAGAAAATGCTGCATGTTCCCTTCCTTCTCCTGGCCCTGGCCTGTCACCTTTGGAAGCCATCCCTGACACACCTGTACCAGGTAGAGCCACCTCTTCCCCTAGGTCATCGTTCATCTTTAGCTTGCTTCTGTGGATTTGCTTTCTGTCCTATATGACAATCCTTCGCATTACCCAGAATTTTCTTAAGGATTTACTCCTATTTCAATCCCTATTACCTACCAAAATTTATATTTTGTTCTTGGCATTGTTCTAGGCTTGCTAAGGTGTTAAGGAGACTCCCTAAAATGTTATACTACATTGTTGTAGGCCTCAAGGAACTTTACATTTTAATGACAACTAGTACATATAGTGTGATAAATGATGCAGTACTACATGGCTCCCAGATGTTCTGATTTAGTAGTTGAGGTTGGGCCTCAGGAATCAGGATGTTCGGGAAATCTCCAGAGAAATCCAGTGTGCAGCCAGGTTTGGGGACTGCTGGATTAGAGGAAGGAGATTAGAATCTGCAAAGCCAGTTTGAAGGCATGAGGGTTTTTAAACGAATATTCAAAAGTCTGGCTCAGGATACAATCATGGGTAGAGCAAGAAACTGATACCCAGACATCATATAAGTGCCTCTCCTGCTGGTTACAGGCCCTTATGGGGATCAGGGCACAGGTAAAGTCTTAATTCCTGGGAGTCTTGGTAGAGAATGATTGCAGGGTTTTTCCCAGTGGGCTGGTCAAATGTATGGAAAATAGCAACAGGGAGCCTGGGGTGAGGCCAGAAAACAGCAGAACCTGAGCAGAGTTAGGCTCATGGAAATAGGAGGATCTTTGTGCCAACCCCAGCTCCATGAGCTTGTGGCACGTCCCCTTGGCCTCCAAGAGACCAACAAAGAGCTAAACAGGAAGGGGTCTTTCACCATCCTGAGGCTGACAAGGACCTCCACAGGGACTGGCAGGCTTTCTGCTTCCACCCACAATTCTAAAAGGGAGACACCACTTTCCCTTCCATCACATGCAAGGGTGCTGTGCTGTCCCCTGGACTCTATAGAACAATATTTCTGTCCAAATACAAGTCCCTTTTAATATCCAGAGAAGAAAGAGTGGTCAGAAGAAACACAACATAAACCTAAACAGAAAAAACAAAAGGCAGAAACAAAATACTACATTTTAAAAAGTACTTAACTTTCTAAAGTTGAAAATATGATGTATTAGTACGTTTTACGTTGCTATAAAGAAATACATGAGACTGGGTCATTTATAAAGAAAAGAGATTTATTTGGTTCATGGTTCTGTAGGCTGTACAGGAAGCATGCCACCAGTATCTGCTTCTGGTGAGGCCTCATAAAGCTTCTAATCATGGTGGAAGGCAGAAGGGGAGCAGGCATGTCACATGGAAAGAGCCAGGAGCAAGAGAGAGGGGAGAAGGTGCCAGGCCCCTTGAAACAACCAGCTCTCCTGTGAGCTAGTAGAGTGAGAACGCATTAATTACTGAAAGGACAGCACCAAGCCATTCATGTGGGATCTGATCCTATGACCCTAACACCGCCCATCAGGCCCACTTCCAACAGTGGGGTTCAAATTTTAACATGAGATTCACAAGGGACAAAACTGCCAAGCTATATCACGTGATTTCCCAACCAAATAATTGACTGATGAATTAAAGATGAGATAGTTATAGTTGAGACTGAAATTTGAGAACTAGAAGTTCAAGTGGACAAAATATTTCAAACAGAACATAATTATAAAGAGATGGATATAATGAGGAAAAAATCATTTTGGTGGGGAAAACCCATCTTTAATAGTGAAACAATACATCTAGGTGGGGAAATACTTGGTCAGTTGCTTTTAAAAGATAGTAGGAAATGTATATCTAATTATGAGAGGTAACTATTAATGAAATAGAAAAGTATGGTAGAATTTGTAAATTATTAGAGAATGGATCAAAGTAACAAAACTAAGAAGCAATTTGAAATATTCAGCAATCATAAGGTAAGATAAAAAATATATAATCAAGGCATCTTAGCCATTATGGTATATGCAAGTGGGCTGAATGCTTCCATTAAAGATAGTTGTTATTTTTGCATTATAATACAAAACCCAGTTATATGCTATATGATAACACTTAGAACAAATAAATACAGAAAGCTAGAACATAAGGTTCTGAAGATAATTAAACACAAGGCAATATTAAACAAAATAAAACTAACAAAACACTTATTTAAAAACCCTAAAAAGTAGAAAGTGGGAAAGGCAATATACTAATATCACAATATCATTAATATGATAATATATTAAAATACTCTTGCATTTAAGGTTAAGCAGGGGTATTGAGTAATGGTAAAAGGGAATTATAACATTCCTAAATTTCTACGCATAAAAAATATATCAGAAAAATATACAAGGCAATAACTATGCAAAATGCAGTGTGTAATAGGAACATGTTTGTAACAGGAAACTTTAATATACTGTTTTGGAAAATGGGCAGATCTAACAGGCAAAATAAATTAGTCTTGCAGTAATGAATACACAATCAACAAACAATAACCGTAAACATAAGCTTGCGTTTTTCAAAGGCGGCCATACATATCTGGTATGACTTTCACACAAAAAAAGTGCTCATTAAATTACCTATGAAGAAAAAATAAATAAAGATTTTTAGGCCACAAAGACTACTGAGTGGTCACAAAAATCATTTTCCTACTTGAATACTAAGAAACACACTTGCATAAAATTTTTGGATCAAAGACAAAATAAGAGGGAAATCACAACCTATCTAGAAAGCAATAAGGAGAAAACTTCACACTAAGTGTGATGGGGTAGAGCTGAACTCAGAGGGACATTTTGTATTTTAAATTACTTTGTTACAAGGAATAAATACTAAAAATAAAGGAACTAAGGAAAAATAAAGACAGAAATCTATCATAAGGAATTAGAAAAGGAAAAACAAAAACTGAAGAAACTGGGAAGAGAGAATTAATAAAGACCACAGCCAATCTTAATGAAATAAAAAAATGCAACAAGTAAAAATTTCAGAAAGGATACTTTAATCCAACATTTAGTTTTTTAATAGATCAGAAAAATAAAACTTTAAATGCTCCTGGTTCATGAAAAAGGAGAAATAAAAAGCAAAAATGGACACACTTACACACTTTGAGATACCATTTATTATAGTCGGTTTTTAAAAAGAAATTATTAAGAGTGAAGGAAAATGGAGTATACCTCCTGACCTGACAGTGTCAGTAGACACTGACAAAGGGAGATTATTTAAAATAAGGGGGTCAGGAATTTTGCTACTGATGAGCATATCTCTCAAAGCCTTTTCTAGCTTTTAATATCTTAGGATGATTAATTGACTAATGCTAAACTTTAAAGTATGTTTAAATTTGAAAAATGGAGGAGTCAATCAATGTGTTTATAATAGTGACACTCAGTATAATAGTTATTGGTGCACTACACACTTAAGTCTCTTGAATGTAGCCTTGGAAATCTGTAATGCAAGATTATTAATGTTACCCACAATCCACATTTAGTTTCTTTTAGTGTGTGTTTATATTTGAAAATATTACACATTTGGGAGAGAAGACTGATATCCGTCAAGATAGCTATATAAAGCAGAAACCTGCAAAATATTTAGCAATATGCTAAAGTATTCACACATGGAATTTCTCTAATTTTGAACAGTAGTAATAACAACGTTAACTTGGAACTGGATAAACATATGCATTATGTCACAGATTAAAGCAGCAGTGGTTGCTGTTAATATTTATAATCTTTATTCTATATGTGATACTTCTTCATCTAAAATAAAGCTTGACCTTTGAAGAGGTTCATGTGAAAAATAAGAATGACTTTTTGTAACTGTAAGATGGAATTTAAGAAAGGAGCTGAAAAGTTGTGATTCAGTTTTGTTCCAGGCCTTTATACCTCTCTTTTATGACACTTCATAAAGTTGCCTTTAAAAGGAAACAAAACAAACACCAATGTGAAAACACTATATTGTACATGATAAATACATTCAATTTTATCTTTTAACTAAAAATACAGAAATAAATTTGAAAAACAATGCAAAAATGAAAAGAAACAGAGATGTAAACAGTAATAGTTCACCCACATAGCATTTTAGTGTCTCTCATTTCTTTTTTTTTTTTTTTTCATTTCTTATTTTCTTTTTTTTTTCTTTTATTATTATTATTATTATACTTTAGGTTTTATGGTACATGTGCCCAATGTGCAGGTAAGTTACATATGTATACATGTGCCATGCTGGTGCGCTGCACCCACCAACTCGTCATCTAGCATTAGGTATATCTCCCAATGCTATCCCTCCCCCCTCCCCCCAACCCACAACAGTCCCCGAAGTGTGATGTTCCCCTTCCTGTGTCCATGTGTTCTCATTGTTCAATTCCCACCTATGAGTGAGAATATGCGGTGTTTGGTTTTTTGTTCTTGCGATAGTATACTGAGAATGATGATTTCCAATTTCATCCATGTCCCTACAAAGGATATGAACTCATCATTTTTTATGGCTGCATAGTATTCCATGGTGTATATGTGCCACATTTTCTTAATCCAGTCTATCATTGTTGGACATTTGGGTTGGTTCCAAGTCTTTGCTATTGTGAATAATGCAGCAATAAACATACGTGTGCATGTGTCTTTATAGCAGCATGATTTATAGTCCTTTGGGTATATACCCAGTAATGGGATGGCTGGGTCGAATGGAATTTCTAGTTCTAGATCCCTGAGGAATCGCCACACTGACTTCCACAAGGGTTGAACTAGTTTACAGTCCCACCAACAGTGTAAAAGTGTTCCTATTTCTCCACATCCTCTCCAGCACCTGTTGTTTCCTGACTTTTTAATGATTGCCATTCTAACTGGTGTGAGATGGTATCTCATTGTGGTTTTGATTTGCATTTCTCTGATGGCCAGTGATGGTGAGCATTTTTTCATGTGTTTTTTGGCTGCATAAATGTCTTCTTTTGAGAAGTGTCTGTTCATGTCCTTCGCCCACTTTTTGATGGGGTTGTTTGTTTTTTTCTTGTAAATTTGTTGGAGTTCATTGTAGATTCTGGATATTAGCCCTTTGTCAGATGAGTAGGTTGCGAAAATTTTCTCCCATTTTGTAGGTTGCCTGTTCACTCTGATGGTAGTTTCCTTTGCTGTGCAGAAGCTCTTTAGTTTAATTAGATCCCATTTGTCAATTTTGGCTTTTGTTGCCATTGCTTTTGGTGTTTTAGACATGAAGTCCTTGCCCATGCCTATGTCCTGAATGGTAATGCCTAGGTTTTCTTCTAGGGTTTTTAAGGTTTTAGGTCTAACATTTAAGTCTTTAATCCATCTTGAATTGATTTTTGTATAAGGTGTAAGGAAGGGATCCAGTTTCAGCTTTCTACATACGGCTAGCCAGTTTTCCCAGCACCATTTATTAAATAGGGAATCCTTTCCCCATTTCTTGTTTTTCTCAGGTTTGTCAAAGATCAGATGGTTGTAGATATGTGGCATTATTTCTGATGGCTCTGTTCTGTTCCATTGATCTATATCTCTGTTTTGGTACCAGTACCATGCTGTTTTGGTTACTGTAGCCTTGTAGTATAGTTTGAAGTCAGGTAGCTCTCATTTCATTTGATTTTCCAAAATACTTTAAAAGCATAGAGGGTATAAATTTCCTTATTGTATACGTGAAGGATCTAAGATTCAGGAACAATGACGCGATCTCATCAGGTCTCATCATTGAAGACTCCTAGACCAGCAGTTTCATTCTACTACCCTATTGTGCCTATCTATTCAAGGGAATAAAGTGAAGGCTGATTTCGTTTCATTTCGTTCATTAGTCTATTAATTTATTAGCATTTTATGCTCTTTTTTAGCATTTTATGTACAAGTAAATCTTAGCTGTCTTAGGAGCAGGTAGAACCACGTTAAGAGTGATGATTAGAGATGGGGGCAGAGAGAGAGATGGAGAAGAGAGAGAGAGAGGTCTGTGAGTGTGTGTGTGTGCACGCGCGTGTGTGTGTGCACGCGTGTGTGTGTGTGTGTTTAGGGGTCTTTTTAAATAGCATACGTCAGAGAAATCCAACCCAAGCAAAGTGAAAGTTGAAAGTAAGGACATGGGATATGTTTCCCTAGTTTTCTGGGCTGTAGCCTCATTTTCCACAGAATGACGTGGAGCCCTTCTCATCTGAGTCATTCGAAACTGTCCTAGACAAAACACTTGCAGTCCCAGCTTAGGGAATAATCTTGCATTGGCAAGAGTCTAGACTAACAAACTTATTTTCTCTGATTTTTACTTTGACATTACAGTGAATACAATATCTTTAGTTTAAACACACATACACACACACCTGTTAGGTGTTACATTATTTTTCTACATGGGTAGGAAGTTGGTGTGTAGCACTGTGGACTAGATTTAATTGATGAGATCAATTAAGTAGGTGTTGCTGACTTCTCTGTTCCTCAGAGCACTCTCTAACTTGTGCTTTCTGCTCATGTGTTTTGAGGATGAGAGATAACAGCTTTTTCCCAGCGTTTTGGAGGAAGGGCAATGTCATTTTAGGAAGAAGAAACCTCTATGGTAGATATTACCTGTTCTTTTTGTTTGTACACACACACAGACACACACACACACACTCACACACACTCTATCTCCTGTTGGTTCTTGGTTTTGTTTCTATGAAGAACCCTAACTAATACATCATATAATGCAAATAATAGAATATGTGACCTTTTGTGCCTGACTTCTTTAACTTAACGTAATTTTTCTTAGATTCTTCTAAGTATATCAGTACTTTGTTTCTTTTTATGATTGAATAATATTCTGTGACATGTACATGCCACAATTTCTTTATCCATTCATCCAGTGACGAACATTTGAGTTGTTTTAAACTTTCAAATGTTATGAATAATACTACTGTAAGTATTTTGTGTATAATTTTTTGTATGGACATACATTTTCACTTTCTCTCGAATATACACCAACAGTAGAATTGCCGGATCATAGATCATATGTTGATTCTATGTGTAATTGTTTGAGGAATCATCAAAGTTTTTTCCACAGTAGTTGCACAATTTTATATTCCCAGTAGCAATGTGTGAGAGTTCCTATTTCTCCATATCCTTGCCAAACTTATTTTTCATTTTCTTGGTTTAAGATGTCCTAGTCGGCGTGAAAAGGTATCTCTCATTGTGGTTTCGATTTGCATTTCTTTAGTGACCAAGGATATTGAGCACCTTTGCTCTGGTTTAGAACCTGCAGTATAATTATGCATAGCAGAAGTGAAAGCAGCAATCCTTTTCTTGTTCTGATTTTGAGGGCAAAATTTTAGGCTTTCACAATTGAGTATGATGTTAGTTGTGGTTTTCTCATAAAAGACCTTTATTTTGTTGCAAAAGTTCTCTGCTAGTCCCAGTTTTCAGAGTGTTTTTGCTATGAAAGGATGTTGAATACTGTCAGTGGATTTTCTGCATCTATTGAATTCTATTAATGAGGTAAATTACATTAATTTTCTTATGTCGAACTGCCCTTGCTGTCCTGTGATAAATACCATTTGATCTTGGGTGTGTAATCCTGTTAATATGCTGTTAAGGCTAGGCATGGTGGCTCACACCTATAATCACAGCATTTTGTGAAGCCGAGGCAGGAGGATCTCTAGAGGCTAGGAGTTTGAGATCAGCTTGGAAGATATAGTGAGATCCTGTCTCTAAAAAAATTTTTTTAAGTAGCCAGGCATGGTGGTATGCACCTGTAATCCCAGCCACTCAGATGCTGAGGCAGGAGGACTGCTTGAGCCCAGGAGTTCAAGTTCAAGGCAGCAGTGAACTGTCATTGCACTACTGCTGTTTAACCTGGGCAACAGAATTAGATCCTGTCTCAAAAAAAGTGCTGTTAATATTAATTTGCTAGTATTTTGTTGAGCTGTGGTGTGTGTGTGTATGTGTGTGTATGTCTGCATTCCTAAGAGATGTTTGTCTGTAGTTTGCTTGTAGTATCTTTGTCTGAGTTTGGTACTAGAATAATCCTGGCTTTATAGATGTGTTAGGAAGTGTTCCCTCCTCTTCTAATTTTTGGAAAAATATTGGAGTATAATTGGTGTTAATTCTTCTTTAAATGTTTAGTAGAATTCACCAGTAAAGGCATCTTGTCCTGGAATTGTCTTGAGAGGTTTTGATTATGGATTTATCCTCTTGTAGGTCCTTTGAGATTTTCTACTTGTTCTTGAGTCAGCATTTTCAGTTTGTGTGTTCTAGGAATCGTCCATGTCATCTAGATTGCGTAATCGTTAGGGCATCTAATCTCTATAGTTTCTGTAAGGTTGACAGTAATATCCTTACTTTCATTTTTGATTTTAGTTACTTGTGTTTTATCTGTTTTTTCTCACAGTCTAACTAATGATTTATCTATTATGTTCTATCCTTTCAAAGAACAAACTTATGGTTTTGTTAATTTTACTGTTTTTGTATCCTCTGCTTTTCTTATCTCTGCCCTAATCTTTATTATTTCCTTTTTCCTACCAGCTTTGGGTTTAGTTTGCTCTTCTTTATGTAGTTCCTTAAAGTTTAAAGTAAGGTTGTTGATTTGAGATCTTTCTTCTTTTCTAATGTAGACATTTACAGCTATAAATTTCTCTCTGAGTACTGCTTTCGTTGCTTCTTATAAGTTTTGGTATAGTGAGTTTTTGTTTTCATTTGTCTTGAAGTATTTTCTAATTTCCCTATTGATTTCCTTTATTGGGTTGTTTAAGTGGGTGTTGTTTAATTTTTATGTATTTGCAAAATTTTCAGTTTTTCTTCTGTTACTGATTTCTAGCTTCACTCTATTGTGGTTGAAGAAGATATTTTGCATGATATCAATCTTTTAAAATTTACTGAGAGCTGTTTTATGGCCCTGCATATGTTCTATCTACGAAATGTTTCATGTGAAATTGAGGAAGTGTATATTCTTTTGTTTGGTGAAGCATTCTGTATATACGTTTAGTCTAATTGGTTGGTAGTATTGTCCAAGTCTTTTGTTTCTTTATTAATCTTCTGCCTAGAAATTCTATTATTATGGAAAGTGATTTGGTAAGTCTCCAACTATTATTGTAGAAGTGCTTATTTCTCCCTTCAATTCTGTCAATATTTGCTTCATATATCTTAGGTGTGTGTTTGTTACATCTGTGTTTATAATTGTTATAACTTCATAATGCACTGACCGTTTTATCAATATAAAATGCCCATCTGTCTCCTCTCACAATTTTTGACTTAAAATTTATTTTTTCTGATATTAGTATAGCCACCCAGTTCTTTGTTGGTTACTGTTTGCATGGAATTTTTTTTATCTTTTCACTTTCAACTTGTTTTTGTCTTTGGTTCTAAAATAAGTCTCTTGTAAGCAGAACATTGTCAGATCGTGTTTATGTTATCCATTCTTCCATTTTCTGTCTTTGAATTGGTGAGTTTAACCATTTACTGATTATTAACCATTTAAACTGATTACTGATAATGAGGAATTTACTTCTGCCATCGTGCTATATGTTTTCTATATGTTTTATATCTTTTTGTTGTTATTGTTCTTGAATTCCTCCAGTACAGCCTTTCTTTGTGTTTGATTGACTTTTTTCTAATATACCATTTTGATTCCTTTTTTATTTTATTTTCTGTATATTTTAAAGTTTTTTTTTTAGTGGTTGCCAGGGGTATATTAAATGTATAACTAGTTTGAAGTGATATCAACTTAGCTTCAATAATATACATTAACTCTACTCTTATGCAACTCCATCTTTCTTTATCTTGCTGTTGTTGCCTATTACATCTTTATATGTTGTATGCCCATTAACATAGATTTATAATTACTGTTTTATGTAATTGTCTTTTAAATCGTATAGAAAACAAAAAGAGTGTTTATAAACCAAAAGTACAATAATATTGAGTTTTATGTTTACGTATGTAGTTAACTTTGTAAGTGATCTTTATTTCTTCATAGGGCTTTGAGTTACCATCTAGTGTCCTTTAGTTTCAGTTTAAAAAACTCCCTTTAGCCTTTATTGTAGTGCAGGTTCACTAGTGACAGATCCCTTTAGCTTTTGTCTATTGGGGAAGGTCTTAATTTAGCCTTCATTTTTGAAGGATGGTTTTTCCAGACATGGAAATCTTGGCTTACAGCTTTTAAAAATTCAGTACTTTAAATATATCTCACTGCCTTTTGGCCTCCATAGTTTCTGATGAAAAATCAGTTATTAACCTTATTGAGGATCCTTTGTACGTGACAAATTGCTTCTCTGTTACTGGTTTCAATTTTTTCTGTTAACTAGGACTTTCTACAGCTTGATGATAATATGTCTCTTTGGATTTCTGAGTTTACTCTGCTTAAAGTTGAGTATTTTGTGTGTAGCTTCACATCTGTCATCAAACTTACAAAGTTTTTGGCAATTATTTCTTTACAAATGTTTCTGCTCTTTTCTCTCTTTTCTATGAGTTTTATAATGTGTGTGTTAGTATAGTTTATAGTGTGCCATAGGACCCTTAGGCTCTGAATTTTTCTTCATATTTTTCTTTCTGCTTGTCAGACTTTTAATTACATTCTCTTTAAGTTCACTGATTCTTTTTTCTGTCTGCTTGAATGTGCAATTTAACTCCTCTAGTAAATATTTTATTTCAGTTGTTTTACTTTAAGCTCCAGAATTTCTATTTGGTTCTTTTTAAAAATAATTTCTGTTTCTTTATTGATATTCTCTATTTTTTCATATATTGTTTTCTTGATTTCTTTTAGTTCTTTATCCATGGTTTCTTTCAATTTTTGAATAAGACCATTAATTTAAAGTCTTTGTCTAGTAAGTCCAATATCTCAGTTGGTCTTAGTTAATTTCTCTTTTTTCCTATAAATGATCTATAATTTCCTGTTTATTTGTATGTATTGTAATTTTTGTTGAAAAGTGAACATTTTGAATATCGTAATGTGGTATTTCTGAAAATAAGATTCTACCTTTTCTCCAGAAATTGCTTTTGTTGTTTGACGAAGGCTGCAGTTGTCTCTTTTATGGAAGGAGTGTATTTCTTGTCATGTGTGTTCTCTAAAGTGCCCATTGTGTTATCTCTACAGTCAGCCAATGACTTGACAGGTATTTTCTTAAATGCCTGGATCCAATAAGAAAAGAAAAGAAAGGTACCTGTCTTTGAAAACTTCTGATGATTTATGTGATGAGAGTAGTGACTCCAGCGAGTGGGGGTTGATATAATATCTACTCTCTGTGCTGGCCTCTCAGTGATGAAAAGCAGTGATCAAACTGAATCATTTCTATTTTGAGGGAACACGGTCTCTATTGCCCAATCTGGTTCTAGCTAGCCACAGCAGCATTATGGGTGCCATCTCCATATCTGCCTGTCACAGGGTTTGGGGATGGGATGATAGTGGCTAAGCAAAACACCAAAATTCAATGAAATTTACCAGTCTGTTTCTTCATCAAGTGCCTCCCAGGATGTTGAGAGTGTTCCCCTAGATTCCAGAGCTCCAAAATTATTGACTTACAGTTCTTGCCAGCCAGCTTAATAGAATTGTGTGTGTGTGTGTGTGTGTGTGTGTGTGTGTGTGTAAGGACAGATTCCTGGAGCTTCCAATTCCACTATCTTTTGTGATGTAACTTCTATATTATGTTTGTTCTTCTATTTGTTAAGAAGAATCCAAAATAATGTTTAGACTCTTAGCTCTGGTAGAAATGGTACATTCACTAATTTTCCAATTTTGCTCCTATGGACTAGAGACTAACAAGTGGGAATCTAGAAAATGTATCAGAATTTTAGATCATCCAAGGTGGATAAACTACTCCTTTGCACTCCAGAACCTCCTGGGGACAGTAGAGAAATAAGGTGATTTTGAAGACTATTGTGAGAATGTGGAGGGTGTGTTTTAGTTAGTTAATTAAATTATAGATGGAAACTCCATTATTTAAGAGCATTAACTAATGTCAATAAAAGAGAACAAAGTTAAAACAATTTCATATCTAGAATATGTTTAAGAAAAATTTACAATATGAACAATATGATATAAAACATCTCTTAGAACAGCTCAAACAAGGCATCATGAAAACTTGGGAAAGTGTAGGTGATGACTTACCATGGGGCTTTTCCATTCCAAAGAAATACTGTTCTCTCCTGCGCACATTTTCAAGTCAGCAAGTTTCTTGACAGAAGGCGGTGATATCACACAAATGAAATTATAAGGGTCTCTATTAAAATATATGCACTTTTTGCTACTTACACTCTGAAAATAACAAAATGCATTCATTTGTGATATTCATCATTTTTTTCTTCAGTTTTTAGTAAAAAAAAAAGTTAACATATATACTTTTACTATGTAATACTCTTAAATCTCCATGAGGTAAACTGCTATTTTTATTTTCTGGTTACTAACAGGGTTTAGGGAGTCAATTCCTGATCTAAATTTATCTCTAAATTCTAATAGAAAATGAATTTAAAAATCATATACAAGAGGGAAATTTAGAGATAATAAAACTCTCTATTTTGTAGGGAGACCGCAGAATGCTTATTGAACAAGAATCCAGTTGTATGTTTTGTTAAGTAAGAACAATTAGTGTCTTAGGTCCTTTTGAATTTAAAGATAAAGTATATTGTATATTTTAATGTATAAAAATTGTAAGTATTTTGCATAAAATTTCTGTGAATCTGAAATGACACCCCAATTGAGTTGTTTCTTCCCAGTGAATTTTATGATTAGATCTTAAAAACGTGGGCACATTGACAATAAATGCAGTAGATTATAATTTGAAGGAAGTGATAGTAATAAGCATAAAAGAAAACAAAAATAATGGCAGATTTAGGTTTTACTGGCACATGAGAGGTCAGCTTTTGAGATATTTGAAATAACATAGAGTCTCACTGTATATAAACAACCTGATAATTTTTTTAAAGTTTCATAACCAAGTCAGCATTTCAGAGGGAAGAAATTTTGATGAAAGCCATGCTGTATAAAAATGAGCTCCTGTATTCATTAACTCTATTGGGAAACAAATGTTTCACCTAAGGAGGAATGTTTCTCAAGAAGCTAGTGTATGATATGTGTGTATTGATTAATTTTATGTCTTAAAATATTTAATGCAACTTGATAAAAATCAAATTGACTATAGAGAATTAAAAATATCATAATATGAAAATTCAATTTAGGTATGTGTAAGTCGTTTTCCACTGAATTCTGTGTCACTTGAAATCCTTACAAAATTTTATAAAGAGATAATTTATAGATATGTGTCTGTATATGTATGTATACACATGTACATGCATGATTTACATTTGTTTTTCACAGAATGGAGGCAACATTAGCTTTCCTTAAAGAAAACCATGACTCTTGACAGCTCTTTAAATATTTTGCAGGTCACTGTGACTGATTCAGTTCAAACATTATGTGGCATGAACATTTGCTCATGTGTCATATTGATGTTGATGATGTTAGCTGAGAGGGAGGAAGTGCTTAACTGGAATACTATGCTTCTCAGTTTAGACACTAATTTTCTAGCTGTTGCAAAACACATTTCATTCTCACTTTAGACACAGGGTAAAAGGCAGACTCTGCATTCACAGACTTGGAGAGCTCATGGAAATTCATTGCAGTTCTTAGTGATTCCACCTTTGATTTTTCTCTTCAGAGATGAAGATGATTCTAAGAACTACTCCAGGAGCTTTCAAACTTTTGTTTGGGATGCCACCATCTTTGAAACCTTTTTTTCTTGTTGGCTGGAAATTTTGTAAAATGACTCTGTGAATTTCCCCTGTGGCATGTCGACATCCAAGATGGTAGCCATGGGAGGCCCCAGCCCGCTTAGTGGCGACTCCACTCAGGAATGTGCACAGCTGCAGGAACCTGGGCTGCTGCGCGGAGGGGATTGTGCAGTTGCTCAGCTGTGTGATCCAGTGAACACAAAATATTTCACTCGGAAACTAATACTGCTTTAAGGAAAACTTACGGGGGGAGGGAAAACAGGTGAGACCAGATGATCTAATCCAATTAAAACCATGGGATCTTTCCTTCTTATCTTTAAATCATTTGCTTCCAAACATACCGTGGTGTGATTGCCTTGTTCTAATGTGACATAAGGGTGTATTTTCAATTTAAATGCATTGTGAGGTGCCAAAAGATCACTAAGGGAGTTTGTGGAATATGTTTTCCTTAGAGCTCCAGGGCTCAATATAGAGCACTTTTGCTTGAGGAGAAATGGAGATCTTAAATGAGCTCTAGAGGTCTCTTTATATCACGTTTATAAAATGACAAATGGATTGAAGTAGGTTCAAACCACAATGCAAACTCCGGGGAAGTTCCAGGGTATGAGGTGAAATCTGCCTCTCTTTCTGCTATTCGTTTTTCTCTTCGTGCCTTGGCTCTGTCTTTCCTTTGTTTCACTCTCTTCCTGTTGGTTCATCTTTTTCCCTTTTGTCTCTCTTTCCTCCTCTTGCAGTTTTGGAGAGGGTAGCCTGTTTGTTCATCTTTTCCTTATCTATGGGCCTCATGACCCTTCTCTTTAAAGCATTTGTTCATATCCTTATTGCTTTTAGAAACCAACAGAAGTTTCTGACATCATATATTGAATGTAACTGAGAGGAAGAAGCCAAGTTGTACTTAAAGAAAAGAGATGCTTTCTAAGAGAATCTGGTAGTGTTTACAAACTATGTTAGTGTAACACAAAATATTTATGAAGTAATTTCACAAAGGTAAGTCAAGCCCAGAGCCAGGATCTAAACTAAGGAACAGAGTAGGTGTTTGAGGAATGAATACTGTCTTCTCCCCTCTGTCCTCCAGTAAGGAAGCACACCACTGTGACAACTGAGGGGTTCAGAAGAGGGTGATTTCACAGCAGGTCATGAAAGGTAGAGGGCTGGTTGTTAGAATTGGGCAGAGATGGTGACATAACAGCTTTGGAATGATGCTACTGTGAGGTGAGGGGCTTGAAGCAAATCTTCATGAGCAAGCTGTTAGTCTTGATAAATAAGCTATTTTACTTGGTTCCTGTCTTATCTTTGTGGAGTAAGTAGCTTAGTTATTTTTGCTTCTTCTCAGTGTCATTTATCACAGGGACAGGAAAGTATTTTGGATTCATTTTTCAGCCTGCATCAACTTGTCGTGTGTACATCTCATTATGGTGCATCACAGTTAATTACTTACATGTGCTTTTCCTGCAAGACCGTGAACAATTGATAGCATTTAATTTTGTATCATGATAAGCATGTTGCCTGGTAGCAATTTCAGCCACATTTTAAAGTGAAATGGATAATGTAATGTCAAAACAAAAACTAACTCAACCTCCCCTACTGCATTCACCCCCTCCCCCACCCCATAATGAAGCACTATGATCACAGCAATAGAGATGACCAGAGAACCCTGGCACTCGGGCTGACTCCTGGCAGCTGGACTGGCAGGATTTAATAGTAAGAATACAATTTTGTGATAGAGGTGAGTGGACCACATTGCTCATTCCTGAAAGGATGCATTTTGCCTGAGGTTGCTGCTTCTCATTGTTGCAGGCAAGCTGTGGAAGACTTAGCTGTCTTCTGCTGGTCTCAGAGGTCAACAGGTATATTCACACGAGTTTTCTTGAAATCTGCATGCCATTGCACAAACTCTTTTAGATTTTGTAAACTTGGTAAAAACATTTCATTTATTAGGAGTAAATACAGAAAGATCTATAAGTTAACTAATGATATTTATCAAATGCTTATTTTTTCGGACACCGTACCCAGCCTTTCAAGGTTCATTATAACTACGGACAATTTGGGATGCATGAATGCCGTATGCCAGATTTTGTATTCTAAGGCAAAGAAAATATATATAAGCAAAATAGGTTAGTAGCTCAGCTTTGTTGAGATTTATTTTCAAAAGCAAATGTGACTTATTTTTTCTTGGCAAACTAGGGCCTGTCCTGAGAAGCATAACCAGGTTGGTGAGAGGATCTAGAATCTTGTAATATGAAGAGCAGGTGAGGGAATTAGGGATTTTAGCCTGGGGAAGAGAAAACATAATGGGAACAAGATAGCTGTCTTTAAATGTTTGAAAAGCTGTCAGGTGGGAAAAGGATTAGACAGATTCTGTGAAACTCCAGAGGGCATAAATATGGGTGGAAGTTTCAAGGAAGCGGGTTTGGGTTGAAAGAAATTTCTAACAATTTGAGCTATAGATAAAACAAATGATGTGTTCTAAAACACTGTAGGGTGTGTTCAAGAAAGGAATTTCTGCACCAATTAATCCATGGACGTTTGGATTAGATACCCTCTAAGGGAGCTTTCAACTCTAAGGCTGTATGTTTCTTGGGGATGAAAATCACACTTTGCACAAAGAGTTAGTTCGGTTTGCCATAACCAGTCACAACAGCCAACTTACAGATGTCCTGAGAAGCAAACTCAAACACTGCTTATGCGGACCTCTGAGCCCAACCCCTGCCCGCGTCTCCATTTTCATCCAAGAATCCTCTCTTCCCCGGTGTCCAACTTGCAGCCTTCTTGGTGGTTCTAGATTTTTCTTTTTTGTTGAGAGCCATCATATAGGCCAATTCCTCTGCCTAGAATTTCTTCTTTTCACTTTTTCCTTAGCAGACTCTGTGCCTCTCAACGTAAATGTCTCTCTTTCCAAAGAAGACATTCTTCTTCTTTTTCCTTTTTAATGTTTACAGGATCTGTGCGATGCTTTGTTGCATGTATACACTACATAATGACCAAATCAAGGTGATTAGCATATTCATCACCTCAAATATTTATCAATTAGTTGTGGTGAGAATATTCAAATTCCTCTCTTTTAGCTTCTTTGAAATGTACAGTACATTACTGTTAACTATAATGACCCTCTTGTGCATTAGAACACCACAACTTATTCCTCGTGTCTAACTGTAATCTTGGACCCATTGTCCAAACTCACCCCATTTCCCCTCCGCTTTACCCTTCCCAGCCTCTGATAACTTCCGTTCTACTCTGTACTTCTATGAGCTTACCTTTTAAAAATTCCACGTATGAGTGAGATCATAGTATCTGTCTTTCTGTGCCTGGCTTATTTCATTTAACATCATGTCCTCCAGCTTCATTCGTGTTGTTGCAAATGGCAGGATTTCATTCTTTCTGATGGCTGAATAATATTCCATTGTGTATTTGTACCATGTTTTCTTTATCCACTTATCAGTTGATAGGCCCTTTGGTTGATTTCATATCTTGGCTATTGTGAATAGTGCTGCAATGAGCATGGAGGTGCAGAGATTTCTCTGACATGCTGGTTTTATTTCTTTTAGATATATACCTAGCAATGGGATTGCTGGATCATATAGTAGTTGTGTTTTTTATTTTTTGAGAAATTCCTATACTGTGTTCCATAATGGCTGTCCTAATTTACATTCCCACAAATATTTGTTATTGTTTGACCTTTTGATAATAGACATTCTAATTGGAATATGGTGATATCCCATTATGATTTGGATTTGCATCTCCCTGATGATTAGTCATATTGAGACTTTTTTTTATATATGCCTATTGGCAAATTGGATGTTTTCTTTTGAGAGCTGTCTATTCAGGTCATGGGAAGCCATTCTTGATTCAGTGGTTAACTTCCTCTGTGAAGACCCTGCATGGCGTGGCACATTGCCTTTTTATAATACTCTTTACTCTGTTTGAGAATTATTTGTTCCCTGTCTGTTTTTCCTATAGGACTGGAGCCTGTATGAGGGCAGGAACATGTCCCTTGTTTTTGGCTGCATCACCAGTTTTAGACATGTACTGTATACTCATGTATTGACATTGAATTTACTTTTCAGTTTTCAAGAACTCATATATTGTGTGTGGTAGCAGTGTGTTGCTATGAGGGATGATGAGCTGTGAAGATTTAGAAACTGGGAAGCTTTAAAAAATTTAAAGCTTTTAGTATCTTTACAAGGTTGAAGGATTTATTTCTCATGATAACGCCTTTGGAGTTCTTAGAATAGCTGTCCGCACATAGCACCATAATTCTTCACCGAACAGGAACAAAAATGCATGGTCAGAATTACCTGATTTTTGCACAGAGTGAGCCTAGCAGGGAAGAAAATGCTAATAGTGAGACCAGATGAAAAGATGACAAGGAAGTCAATAAATGACTTTGCACATAATTATACTTGGTTTACTTCTTCTCAGCTGCAGTTGATCTCAGTTACCACCTTGAGAGTAATACCCATTCTTCTCCACTCTAAACTCTAATGACCTAGTCAACTGACCAAACAGGAAAATGTTCGACTATAACCTCCAGGAGAGAAATTTATAATACTTTATTGCAACCCAGTAATATTTACTTGTTTTATTGTCTGAAAAACTGTTCTTTATTATTCCTGCTGTTTTTGCCTAGGAAAAGTTAGTTTTCTTTCTCCAAGAGACTTTCCATCTGTTCCAACTGGTGTTTCCATTCACACCAATTGGCATGAAAGATCACGGAACAGCTTTCCTGGTGGAGTTTGGATCCATGTTTATCATCTACAGTTAATTAGAGGTGATTTCCCTGAACTTCTTGGGTAGTTTTGAGACCAGATTGAGAGGAAGAGATTTTCATTTCTTTGTGTTTGTGTAACCACATGAAACAGTTTGTCTCCTCCTGCCCATCCATCCCCTTTTTGCTTTTGCTGTAAGAAAATAACTCCAGTCTTGTGTTACTGACTCTCCTGATAAAAATTATTGGCCTTTTGTTAGGCAAAACAAACTAAACCCATGGCCCAGATTCATGGATAATATTTTTGGGGTTAAGTGCTTACAGAGATCTTTAAAAGTTATTATTATCCAGAGAAGAGATAGCAATAGTAGTTAGGGACCATTTTGTAGCAGTTACCACTGTCCTAGAAATATCAGCACAGAATTGTTGATTTTCTAGTGAAAAGAAGAGTAAGGCATACAAGTAGTTGTAATGTGTGTAGCGCAGAGAATAAGGTTGATCCATTTTCAGTAGGGAATGGGACATCAGTTATTTTTCCAGGACTGACGATGAGTCTTTGATGAGTCATCCTTACTCTCAGCTGGTTACAGTCAAGTCAACAAATATTTCCTGAGAAATATAAAGGAGCACTGAGACAAGTATGGATTTTACACCAAGGATTTCTTTGGGAATGAAAGTACAAGCTTTCTGGGTCTGTGGATCTCATCGCATTGTTTGGGAACATATGGATTGGATTTGTGATGTTAGTCATATTAGCAAGATACTCAGGTCAACAGAGTCAAGAAGTGTGTGTGTGTCTAAGTCACATAATAGAACAATAAATTCTTTTGGTTGTCTTTTATTTTAAACATAGTGAGACCTTTTGTCTAACAAAAGCCAGGTGTGCTCATGTATGCTGGTGGTCCTAGCTACTCTGAAGGCTGAGGTGGGAGGATTGCTTGAGCTCAGGAGGTCGAGGCTGTAGTGAGCTGTGATTACTCCACTGTACTTCAGCCTGGGCAACAGAACAAGACTCTGTCTCAAAAAAGTAAAATAAAATAAAATAAAGCAGCAATTAGAGCATCCAAAGAGTGCCTCCAGATAGTCATGGTGAGAACAGGTCAGTCAGTTGGGAATTGATAAGAACTGTGATGAAGGTGGCAACTGAGGTCAACTGCAGAAGTTTAAGCACTTTGGTAAACAATGCTTTAGATCCTATAGTTTGAGAACATTGCAGTAAAGTCAGTTAAGGGAAATAAATGAAATTGACCAGCGAGAAGATTGTTGAAATAATTGTCCTTGAGCGACAAAGAAGTCTATCTTCTGGAGGAGCAAGCTCTCTCCACAGAGTCAAATGTCTCCACTGAGACACTTCCCTGGTATGACTTTGGTTACCTGGAGGTGCTTCCTGTGGACGCTCTAATCTTGGGGTGGCTCTTTCCAAACTCCTGCCTGTGCACTCATGCATTCCTGCAAAAGCCCACAGTGGCAGGGATTCCTGTCCTGTGCCGCACTTGCCTGTGGAATTCTTGTCTCTGGGATTGTCAGGCTGTCACATTTGGTAAATCCTAGATTTGAAAAGGAAAAAAAGAAACAAAACATTTACATCAAACCAATATGCAACGGCCAGAGCTGAGAAGAAAAATGGTCCACCCCACTGGCCTTCTCTCTCTCTGCCCTCCTTCTCCTCCTCCTTCTCTTCTCTTTTTCAGCAAAACCTGGCAAATTCTTAGAATTCAAAGTTGGAACAAGACTGCTTTCTCCCCAGCGCCTGCTCCTTAAGCCCTTGGATGTTCGTGGCCCCGCTGCACTGCTGAGCCTGGCAAAGGGAGAGGAGGTCACGCAGGACAAATTGAAGCAGTGAAGGGATATTTGGCACCAAATTTAGCAAGAAATCCTGCAATCCTGTGGGCCAGCTGAGTCCATTACTGTGTAGGATACATCCACATGGAGCCTTTCTGTGGTCCTCAAGGTCAACTGATGGAGCAGTGGCAGAATGCCATGTGGTCTTAGAAAAGGCTTTTAAATCTCTTGTTCTTATTTTCTAAAGCTCATGCACTTTTTATTTTATTTTTTTAATGCTGGAAAATTCTTTTGCTATTGGCCTTCCATTACCTAATTAAAATGAGAACAGTGTGTGAGGAAACTAACCTATAAGAGAAAAGCTCCTCCATTCTCGAGCAAGTTGCTCTTCCAAGCCCTGTAAGATGCTCCCCCTGGAGGGCAACTCACACCCAAAGAGTACCCCTCCCGACTTTGGTGATTTCAAGCACTTCAGAAGGAGCAACATTTGGTATGTCAAAGAAGGGACATGCGAGAAGGGGAGAATTTTCCACAAAAGCACAGCTCGCTGCCAGAGAGCACACATGAGGCCTGAGCATTTGAGCAGAAACCACTCTCATATTTGAAAGAGCTGCAGCGAGGCAGAGAGAACTGGAGGAGAAGACTGAAGAAGCCAATGTATTTTTCAGAATGTGGCAAAAGTTTTCTGTGGTAATCCTACCTGAGGCAAAAATATAAAAGCAGTTTTAGACCTCCTTATTATGTTAAGCCAAATGTGACTTTCATCTTCCAAGAAAGAAATCGAAAAAAAAGTGAAAAAAAATTGGGCAGGAAACTGAAATCCCAATTTTTCATATGATCCAGTGTAGAGAACCTAAATCCTTTGTACTTTATATTCTTACTGTTTAAATGTAAATCACATCATATGTGGTCTGTGGGCTCTGCGACGGTTAAGAACGTCAAGTCACAGTTCTGCCCTCCTTCCTCCACTCTGGAGGGTGAATGCGTTTTCTCCAGGGGCAGCCTCCAGGGGGTGCTCCACACTGGGAGGAGGGCTGAAGTATCTTGTTGTCTACTGAGGGCTTTCAGACTTAGGGACCTAGGCCACGTGGTTAGGGGACAGGACCAGAATGGGAATGAGCCCTTTCCTTTTTGTCTTTCTGTTGATAGTTCCATACTATTAAGAGAGATACTATTAGGGTTGTCTCTTTTCAGCTCCCCATCCGCATATTTGCCTACCGTTTTTGAATTCCTGCAGTGCTGTCTTTCTCCAAGTCTATATCTTGGCTCTTGTTGCATTTCCCTCAATCCTCCACCCAGTGGTGATGCATCCCAGGCTGAGGTGTTGCTCGACTTCACCTGTAGCTTGCATTGATTCCAGAGCCAGCTTGCCAGCCTGAAGGTCTTGAAGGTGCCTCCAAGTCGGTATTTCCAAAATCAGGATTATTCATGCATTTGCTTATCAACAACGTGCTGTGTACCAGATCCAACCACTTAACACACTCAGTGATAAAGCAACTTTAGCATCATTTTAGGAGCACGGACTTTGGAGAAGGGAAGGCTGGGGCACATTTAAGCTGTATGAACTTAGGCGAGTTACAGAACTTCTCAAAACCTCATTTTTCCACCACAAAGGGTGGATAGTAACACCGTTGTCTTGAAGTGTCATTGCAAGAATAAAATGGGATGATGTTGTTAAGTATATAAACAATGCATGCTATATAATTGAGATCAATAATATTAGTTGTTGTGAAAGAGATGTGTAAAATAAATATGGGAACACCTAACTATGTGTTAGTGCATCAGGGACAGCATCATAGAGACAGAGCTGTTGAGGTCCTCCCTCAGAGACAAGAGGCAGCCAGCCAGGTAGGAAAGAAGGAAGGGTTTTCTATTCTTCTATTTTTGAAGGTATGAGGAGGCAGCATGAAATAGCACAGGCATTTGGTAAACATTAAGTAGTATAATACTGAGAGTGAGACTTTGTGTGGTAAGTGAGGAGATAGGGAGGTAGAATGTACACAGGCATCACATCATCGTGTACCTTTGTGTTAAGCTAAATAGTTTCAATTTTATCCTGGAAGCTATGGGGGGCAATTACAGGGCTTTAAGCATGGGAATGGCATGATCAGATTTATATTTTAGAAATAACACATTGGCAACTGTGTGGAGTAGGCATTGGAGTCATGCCAGGCTGGAGGCGGTGAGACTAGTTAGGAGGCAGTTGCAGTAATCCAGGCAAGGCTTGTTGAGGGCCTGGATTAAGGCAGTGACTTCGCAGATAGAGAGAATGGTGTGGATATGAGTGGATATTAAAGAGGTAGAATCTGTAGGACTTGGTAACTTTAGATGAGGGCTAAATGAGGAAAGAGAATCTGGGATGCCTGCCAAATTTCTGCTCTGGGCGAGTGGATGATGGATGAGTCCACGGTAGCATCACTCAGTGAGATATGGAATACTGAAAGATGAAAACATCTTGACAATGGGCCCAGTTTGGGACCCAAGGAATTTTCTTTTAGATTAATTTGAGGAGAGATGGCTAATAAGGTCCGGTCATTTCTTTTCTTTCAGAGGTAGGGAACCAACATCCAGGAGATGGTAAATGGAGTAGTGTGTTCAGATGAAGAGTTGTGTGTTGAGTGAGAAGAGCCAAGGCCAAGATCTGGGAAACGTGGGCACTCAAAAGGAGGAGGATGTTGAACTAGTCAGTGACATAGCCTACACCAGCAAGCCATGGAGCCCCAGAGAGAATCAGGAAAGATCGTTCAGTGTCACAGAAGGCAAAGGAGAGGCTGAGTCATGTAGTCAAAAGACACAGACCACATCAAGTTAGAGAAGAGAAAACAGACCATTGGGTTGGAAACATGGAGGCCATTAGTGACCTTGGCGAGAGCAATTTTATGGGCACTGTGGGAGGAATGCCCGAACGTAGTGCGTTGAAAGAATGTGGGAAGTGAGAAAGGGTAGGTATCCAATATATTCTACTGCTTCAAGAAGCTTTGCAGTGAAAAAGGGAGAGGCGTAGAGAATGGAATTTAGAAAGGAATTTGAATTTGAAGAAATTCAAATTTGCTTTCTTTTTACTTTCAGTTTATTTATTTTTGGAGTATAAATGTGGGAGAATACTCTGTGTGTGTGTGTGTGTGTGTGTGTGTGTGTGTGTGTTGTGGGGAAAATCCAGTAGAAGTAGAAATATTGAAATAAGCGATGGGATGCAGCCCTTGAGGATGTGAGAAGGGGAGGGTCACAGAGCATGAGTGATGGCAGGGCCCAGCTAGAAAGGTTACCTCCTTGAGACAAAAGAGAGTGAGGAAAGACCAGTGCAGGCATAAATATATGTTAATGGTGGGAGAAAAGGGTTCTTTCTTAATACATTATATTTGTTTCTGTTAGGCAGGAACAAGTTGATTTGTTGAGAATATGTAGCAAGGAGGCTTGAGGATGGAAATAACATTTTAAGCAGAGGAAAGAGCTAACATGCATTGTGTGCTTACTGTGTTCCGATCGGAATTTACTTGAAAGGTATTTACTTTTTTAATCCCAAAATCACCCTATAAGTCAGGTAAAATTAGCACCCTCATTTTACAGATGAGGAAATTGAGGCACAGATATTAACTGTCTTGACAGAGGAGAGCTGGAACCCAAAGTTTTGCCTCCATGACCCATTCTTTTATGCATTTATACATCCATGGAGCACCAATTTCGAAAGTACTACAACTGATTGAAATAATAGACCATGAAGTCCAATCTTTAAAGGAAAGAAAATTAAAACTCAAAAAGGTAACAGTGGCTTCAGATATTCCTTCACGATGTGAAGGAGTCTGGGATGGGCATCTTCAGAGAGTATCTGTGACCTGGAATGTGGCTGTGGCAAGACTTAAGAGTAATGAACCAGATCAGAAACAAACAAACCCTGGAGGGGTTGCTGAAGGGAAGTGGAGTCAGACAAGTGAAACTACTCTAAGGTTAAGGTGTTGGCTGGATTGACCACTTATATTTTAGCTTTACTGAGATATAATTGGTGTACAATAAACAGCATGTATTAAAGTGTAAAATTTGATAGCTTTCAACATAGTATATTTCATGAAGCAATCACTACAATCAGGATAATGAACCTAACCATCACCCTCAAAAAGTTTCCTCACACCTCTTTGCAATCCCCCCTCACTCTTTCCCATTTCACTCTGCCCACCCCATGCCCAAGGAAACCCTGTTTTAGTTCATTCTGGTTGCTATAACAAACTACCATAAAGAGGTTTGTTTATAAACAACAGAAATTTATTTCTCACACTTCTGGGGGCTGGGAAGTCCAAGACCAAGGGGCAGGCAGATTCAGTGTTTGGTGAGGATCTGCTTCCTGGCTCATAGATGGCAGCCTTCTCTTTGTAGCCTCGCAGGGTGGAGAGAGGAGGCAAACTCTCTCAGGAATCTTGTTAAGGACACTAATCCCATTCCTGAGGGCTCAATCCTCATGACCTTTGCTAACTCTAATTACTTCTTAAAGACTTTACTTCCCCACACCGTCACCTTGGGAGTACAGATTTCAACACATGAGCTTTTTGAAGGGAAACACACTTTCAGACCATAGCACTGATCTGCTTTCTGTCACTATAGGTTAATTTGCATTTTCTAGAATTTTACAAAAGTTAAATCATACCACATGTGTTTTTTTTTTTTTTGGTTGTCATTGATTTTTTCACTTGCCATAATTATTTTGAGTTATTCACATTGTTGCAAGTATCAATAGTTAATTCCTTTTTACTACTGAGTAATATCCATTGTTTGGTTATGCCACAATTTTGTAATCTATTCATCTGTTAATAAACCTGAGGGTTGTTTCCAGTTTTGGGTTATTACAAATAGAGCTTCTATGAATATCTACATATGAGTCCTTGTGTAAACAAATGCCTTCATTTCTCTTGGATAAATACCTAGGAGTTGATTGGCTAAGTCACATGGTAGCTATACACTTCACTTAGTAAGAAATGACCAGATTGACTTCCAAGGTCAAAGTGGATTGTATCAATTTACCTTCCCAATAGAATTGTATAAGAGTTCTAGTTGCTCTATATCCTCTCTGAAACATGATACAGCCCATCTTTTTAATTTTATTAATTATAGTTAGTGTGTAATAACATCTCATTGTAATTTAGTTAGCATTTCCCTAGTGACTAATGCTATTCAGCATGCTTTAATATGGTTTTTGATATCTGTATTTTTTTGGTAAATTATCTAAACTTTTTTTGTCATTGTTGACTTATCTCCTTTTTTATTAAGTATCAGTTCTTCATAAATCTTTTGTACAAAGTCCTTTGCCAGATACATGATTTGCAAATATTTTCACCCACTCTGTGGCATTTTTTTTCATATTCTTATGCAGTTAATGTTTTTGGAAGAATAAAAGTATTTAATTTGGATGAAGTTCAATTTATGGATTTTTATTTTATACCTTGTGATTTTTGGTTCTATTTAAAACATTTGCCAAACCCAAGGACATTAACATTTTTCTCTTAAGATTCATTTGTATATGTTGTAAGGTTACAGTTTTTTCTTTGCATATGGCTATTCACCTTACAGCACAATTTGTTGAAAAGATTATGCTTCCCTTATTGAAATGCTTTAAAGCCTTTGTTGTAAGTTAGTTGATCATATGTGTGGGAGTCTATTTCTGGACCCTCTATACATTGCCATTGATGTATTTGTCCACCTTTATGCCAGAACCACATTGTCATGATTATTGTAGTTTTATAATAAGCCTTCAAACCACGTAAGTGTTGTAACTTTGTTCTTCTTTTTCAAAGTAGTTTTGACTATTCTAGGTCACTCACATTTTTATATACATTTTAGAATCAGCTTACCAATTTCTGTAAAATCCTGCTGGAGTTTCAGTTGGAAAAGCCTTGAATCTATGGCTCCATTTGGGGGTGATTGGGTCTTAAGAATTGGGTCTTAACCTTGAAATGTGTATTTCTCTATTTATTTAGGTCTTGAATTTCTCTCATCAATGTTTTGCAGTTTTTAATGAGCATATCTTGCACATCTTTTGTCAAATTTATTACTGAACACTGTATTTTTGGCCCTATAATCAATTATTTTTATTAACATATTTTATTTTAGAACACTATAGATTTGCAGAAATTTGAGCAGATAGTTCAGATATCAAATAATCACCTTTCATACACACTTTATTCTGTTACTAACATCTTACATTAGTGTGGTGCATTGAAGAACCAATATTGCTCTGTAATTATTAACTGAAGTCTATATTTACAGTTCTTCAGGTTTTTCCTGATGTTCTTTTTTCTGTTTTAGGTCCCTTCCAGAATACCACAATACATTTAGTTATCACGTTTCCTTAAACTCTGCTTGGCTATAACATTGCTCAGACTTTTCTTACTTTGAGGATCTTGGCGGTTTTGAGTCGTAATGATCAGGTATATTGTGGGATGCCCTCTATTGGAATTTGTATGATGTTTTTCTCATGTTTAGACTAGGGCTATGTGTTTGAGGAAGAAGGTCACAGGAACAAAGAGCCATTTTCATTATATTAAGAGTACATGCTATCAACATGATTTATGAATGATGATGTTGATCTTGATACCTGGTTGAAGTAGTGCTTGTCAGGTTTCTCCCCTGTAAAGTTAGTGTTTTATTCCCCCTTTTCATATTGTGCTCTTTGGAAAAAAGTCACTATGCACAGCATACCATTATAGAGTGGGAAAATTATGTTCTGTGTTAGAGGGACAGAACTAATACGATATATATATGTGTGTGTGTGTGTGTGTGTGTGTATGTACACGCATATACACCCTGTATATACACACTCACACATATACACCCTATATATACACCCTATACATACTCTCATATATACATCATATATATGTATGTGTGTATATAAATGGGAGTTTATTAAGGAGCCTTACACGATCACAAGGTCCCACAATAGGCTGTCTGCAGGCTGAGGAACAAGGAGGCCAGTCCGCGTCCCAAAGCTAAAGAACTTGGAGTCTGATGTTCGAGGGCAGGAAGCATCCAGCTCGGGAGAAAGATGTAGACTGGAAGGCTAGGCCAGTCTAATCTCTCCACGTTCTTCTGCCTGCTTTTATTCTGGCTATATTGGCAGCTAATTAGGTTGTGCCTGCCCAGATTGAGGGTGGGTCTGCCTTTCCCAGTCCACTGATTCAAATATGAATCTCCTTTGGCAACACCCTCACAGACACACCCAGGAACAATACTTTGCATCCTTCAATCCAATCACGTTGACCCTCAGTATTAACCATCACATGTTCCTTCTCTTTTAGGGTGAAGAATACATATAATTTATTTAAAATTCTTCTGCAGGGGAGATTTGTCTATTCTTCATTTGTGGATGTGTTCATTTATTTATTTATACCAGTAAAGGCTCAAGGGTATTAATTTTAGTCTTTGGATTACAATCCAATACTAATTAATTTATTTCATTGGTCAAATTGTTCTAACTTTCATCATCAGGAACCCTTACAGTTGGCTTCTATGCCTCCTTTGACATACCCCTATCAATCAATGTGTGGTGTGTGCATTTTTTTTTTAGTACTTTCTTACTTTCTGATATTACAAGATGCCTCAGGCTCACCCTGTATTTTCTGCTGCAGTCCTAGATTCATCCATTTTCTCCAAGGGGTCCTGGTCCCTTGGATTTAGAAAGCAAGATATGGGCACTAGATACATTTGTTGCTACTGGATTTCATTTATTTTAGGCCATCTCAACTGACAGAGCAAAGAAATATGTGTATATATGCTAATCCATGTATGAACATGTCTGCAAATATTCCTACATATAACTGTACCAACATCAAGCTAGACATGAGTTCATACTGATGTCCCCAAATCTAATCCATTACCACACCCTTCTCCCCGTGTTCATCTGTAAATTCTCACTACAACAGAGAGATACCTGACTCCTACTATCCACCATCTATTTACTTAATTTATCAATTACAGTATACATGAGTAGCATTATCAGAATCATTAACCCCTCGCCCCATGGGGAGCAACTTTGTCAACTACAATACAATTGCTTATATGCAGCTCCTTTTGCCTTTAGTACTACAGATTCCATTCATTTCCAGAGGTATTGGTTCAGCCCCTTGCCCCCATCCCCTTCATTTAAATTGTCTCACACATTTGTAATACAGTTAGACTCTCTAGTCAGTCTGTATTCTTTCCTTGGATGCCCTGACTCCCTAAATTATTTTTTAATTCACATACATTAAGTGCACTCTTTTAAAACTTTTATTTTATTTTATTTTTCCATAAGTTATTGGGGTACAGGTGGTATTTGGTTACATGAGTAAGTTCTTTAGTCGTGGTTTGTGAGATTTTGATGTACCCGTCACCCAAGGGGTACACACTGCACTATATTTGTAGTCTTTTATCCCTTGCCCCCTTCCAACTCTTCCCCCCAAGTCTCCAAAGTTCATTGTATCATTGTTAGGCCTTTGCATCCTCATATCAATGAGAACATATGATGTTTGGTTTTCCATTCCTGAGTTACTTCACTTAGAATAATAGTCTCCAGTCTCATCCAACACTGCAAATATTGTTAACTCATTCCTTTTTATGGCTGAGTTGATATCATGTATATATCACAGTTTCTTTATCCGCTCGTTGATTGATGGGCATTGGGTCGGTACCACGATTTTGCAGTTGTGAATTGTACTGCTATAAACATGCATGTGCAAGCATCTTTTTCAAATAATGACTTCTTTTCCTATGGGTGGATATCTAGTAGTGGGATTGTTGGCTCTTGTGTTGTAAAGTTCTATGGATTTTAACAAATGCCTAATGTCATATATGCAGAATTGTAGTATCACAGAGAATAGTTTCACTGCCCTAAAAATACCGTGTATTTCACCTATGCTTTCCCTCCACCCTCCCTGACAACCACTGATGGTTTTACTCTTTCTGTGGTCTTGTCTTCCAGAATTGGATAATTAGAATCACGCAGTATGTAGCCTTTTTGGAGTGGCTTCTTTCACCTACCAATATGCAGTTGTTTCTTCCGTGTCTTTTTATGGCTTGACAGCTCATTTCTTCTTATTGAATAATATTCTATTGTATAAATATACTAGTTTATTTACCCACTCACTTACTGAAGGACATCTTGGTTGTTTCCAGTTTTGGGTAATTATGAATAAACCTGCCATAAATATTTCTGTATAGGATTTGTGTGTGAGGGGAGTACCTAAGTTTTCCACTCAGTTGGGTAAATACCTAAGTACATGATTGCTTTGTTGTGTGGTAAGACTATTTTAGCATTGTAAGAAATTTGAACTGCACTATTTTGCATTCCTACCAGCCGTGAATGAGAGTTCCTATTGCCTTGCATCCTCTTCAGCATTTGGAATCATCATTTTTTTCCTTTTTTTTTTTTTGTTTTTTTTGGATTTTAACCACTCTAATAGGTGTGTGGTGATATCTTATTAATAATTTAATTTGCAATTTCACAATGACGAATGATGTTGATCATCTTTTAATATGCTTATTTGACATTTGTGTATCTTTTCTAGTGAGGTCATTGTTTAAATCTTTTGCCCATTTTTAACTGGATTGTTTGTTTTCTTATTGTCAAGTTTTAAGAGATCTCTGTGTATTTTGGATACAGGTACATTATCATAAATGTATTTTGCAAATATTCTGTCTCAGTCTGTGACTTTTTTTATTCTCTCTGTCTCTCTCTGTCTTTGTTTGCAGAGGAGTATCTTTTGCAGAGGAGTTTTTAATTTTAAAAAAGTTTAACGTACCTATTTTCTTCTATCTTGGGTTGTGCTTCTGGTGTATCCAAACATTCATTAGACCCCAAATCACTTAAATTTTATCTTGTGTTATCGTCTAGAGGTTTTATAGTTTTGCATTTTACACTTTTCTGTTATCCATTTGAATTAATTTTTGTGAAAGGTGTAAAGAGTATATCTAGATTCTATTTTTTTTTGCAAATAGATGTCAGTTGCTCTGGCATCATTTGTTGGAAAGATGATCCTTTTGCCATTTAATTGACTTTACTCCTTTGCAAAGGATGTGTGTTTATTCTTTTGGCAGTGCCACAGTGTCTTGCTATAGCTTTATATATTAAGTCTTGCATTTGTGTAGTGCCAGTCCACAATTCTGCTTTACTTAAGTATTTTGTTTGCTATTCTGGGTCTTTGGCCTTGCTACATAAACTTTAGTTTGGTTTGTCGGTTTCCACTAAGTCGCTTGTTGGGATTTTGATTGAAATTGCATTGAATGGATAGATCAATTTGGGAAAAAACAATATCTTGACAATATTGAGTCTTTTTGTTCATGAACATAGAATATCTCTTCATTTATTTAGACCTTCTTTGCTTTCTTTCACCAGAATTTTGGTGTTTTCTGCATTTAGATCTTGTAGATATTATTTATACCTAAGCATTTTAGGGTTTTTTTTTTTGGCACTGATATAAATAGTATTATGTTTTAAATTTCAAATTCTAGTTATTCACTACTGGTACATGGGAAAACAAATTCCTTTGGTGTGTTAACCTTGTATCCTAAAACCTTGCTGTAATCTAAGAGTTACATGCTTTTTGTTTGTTTTGCTTTGTTTTCTGTTTTGACAAGTCTTTGAGTTTTGTTTTGACAAATCATTGTGTCCTCTATGAACCAAGAGAGATTTCTTGATTCCCAATCTGTTTTATTTTCATTTTTATTTGTTGGTTTATTACACTATCCAGGGATTCCAGTATGATGTTCAGTAGGAGTGGTGAGAGAGAACATCATTGCCTTGTTTCTTATCTTAGGGGCAAAGCATCCAGTTTCTCACCATTAAGCACGATGTTAGCTGTAGGTTTTGGTAGATTTTTTTTTTACCAAGTTGAGGAAGTTCTCCTCTATTTCTAGTTTGCTGAGAGATTTTATCATTCATCATTGTTAGACTTTGTCAAATGCTTTTTCTGCATCTATGGATACGTAATTTTTTTCTTTAATCTGTTGATGTGATTGGTTATATTAATTGATTTTCAAATGTTGGACCAGCCTTGATACCTGGAAAATGTCTCGCTTGGTCATGGTGTATAACTCTTTTCTGTACCCACAAATGGATGTAGTCACACGTTACCTCTTATGTAAAGTCCTGCTTGAACCTCTAGGGAGTGAATTGCTTTCTACTTTGGGGGGCTCACACAGAACTTTGCTTCTACTTTATTATGGTACTTATTATGATATATTGTTTTGATGTATTTTAAGTTCCACCACTGTAAGCATTCGAGAGCAGAATCGTTTGTTTTTTGAATTATTTCTCTGTCTTTATAATTGTAGCCCCCAAGGTGTTGCTATTTAATGATAGTTAGTTATTCTCATTATTCTTTCCATAGCTAATGCTTAGTTCTCTGCTTGACACATGTATGTATTCATAATTGTTTGTTGAAAGCAACAAAAATTAATTCCAGACACAGAGCATGTTTTGAAGCCAACCAGCAGAATGCCGAAATATTTTAGTGATATAAAGCTAGTGCTGATGGTGACACATAGAAAGGAATCCCCATTTATTTGTGGTGTTATTTTAAATTAATAAGCTGGTAGGCTTTATTAGTAATGCAGCTACAGATTTCTGACCTCTGGACCCCTCAGGACGAGGAAGGGCAGAGAAGGTAGATTTGGAACTTTATCACTTGTCTGGGTCACCAGAGATACGGATTAGATGTGTGTATTGCTCCATAAACATGCTGACATAGTGCAAGACTTTTGGGTTGCTTCAACAACCCTGTCTTGGCTCTGAGCTCAGATTCTCCTATCCCATTTCCAGCCTGTCCTTTCCTATCTCAGGGAGGAGGAGTAAAACAGGAAAATGTGTTTTGTGTAATTGTTGGAGGTTTGAGAGGTCTAAAATGAGTAGCACCATCTTGAGTCTGTAAAATCAATCAGAGCAGGAATAATGAGCAAAAAAAATCTTTTCAACAAAGTTTCAATGAAATCATAACAAGAAAGAAGTGACCATTTAGGCCTCCTTCATTCTTCTTTGTATTATGAGTCAGAAATTTAGGAGGACTTCTGAATGTTCCTACTCTCCTACTCGTAAAAAATGAAGACGCCTGTTGTAAAACACTTAACCCAATCAAGGATCACAGCCATGTTTCTAGGGCATTCCTGATTGTCTTTGTGACCCTTTGAAATCTTGCTGTTGTTATTGAGAATGTTTTACAGCCATGAATGAATCATGGAAAAAGCCTCTCAAAGTCAAGCTTGAGCACTCCTGGGCTATCATGAACATTTATCAGCTTTTTTGGTGGGAACTTTCTCTCCAGTGTAGTAGAACAGTCCTGAGAACCCGGTCTGCCAATTGCATTGAATTGCTTGAACAGGCTATTTTTTTCTTATGAAATCACTACTCTTGCTGGAATGAACCAGGCTGTTTCTTCCTGAAAAGTTTACTGTTGTCTTCTTACCCTGGTTCTCTCCTGCCCTCTTTGGGTAAACCTACATTCTAACCTTATTTATTGGTATTCTCTCTTTAAAACTTCGGATGTGCATAAGTACTTTCAAAGATAATAGTATAGAATTTTTTTGCAAGTACTTTTACTTTTGATTACTTCAACATTCCCATGAGATAAAGGTCAAAAAATTTAAGCATCACAAGATGATAGTTAAGGTCACACGTTTGTAGAGGTGGAAACTAGGCTTCTGTCTCCTAAACCAGGATCACTCCACTGGACTACACGGTATTGAGCACTTGCTACGGACTTTGCATGTATAAACATTAAATAACGTTTCGTAATTTTGAAACGTTATTTAATGCCAGTTTTACATATGAGGGGACTGAGGCTTAGAGAGATAAAGCCACGCTCTCCAAATGATACAGTAATAAATCCCAAAGCTGGTTAATATTTGGCTGTGATTGAGTCCAACCTTTGAGCCATGCTCTAACACCTCTGTGGCTTGGCCAGAGCTATTTTTCCAAGACCAAGATCACTTCATTTGGTTGCTTAGGAAATGCCCTGCATAAAGGTGCCTAGCTTCGGAGATTGGCAAGGCTGAAATCAGCCCAAGGTTCACTGGCTGGATTCATCAGGCCTTGGGCATGTCAGAGTCATCAGGGAGGAATAACTTAAAGTGGAATGTCCAGTGGGGACACTCTCCTAGGCTTTTTGGAGGGGTGCCTTTTCAGCACATGCAAAGATGCCGTATGTGCTGGCTGTGAGCCTGGCTGGGTTTTTCACATGTATTCCTACCTTGGGATCATAGTCCTTGCTGTCTTATCCAGCTCTCCTATAAAATCAGCCTGGGGTATGATCAGAGCTTAAGAGGGAGGAGTTTAGAAATCCCAAAGTTAGTTTATAACTTTTCAGCTAAGTCATGAGGGAAAAATGTGATTTTCATTGGAAATTGCCTCTGTCCCATTCAGGTAGAACTCAATATCTAGACTTGAGATTATGTACTTTTATAAAGAAACTTCAGAGTTCATTGAAAATGTTATCAGCTACCTACTTGCTACTGATAAAAAAAAAAAGACTGCAATATTTACTAAGCAGTTAAAGTATCAGGCTACAAACTGTAAACTTTCCTATTGCTGATATTTGATGTTTCTGGTGAAACTCAATTCAGTGCCTGAGATGATACCTGGAAAGTCTGTAAAACTTCAAAGATATATAAACGAGTCAACTTAACTACTCTAAATATCCCAGTGTGCCATTTGTACTTCAGCTTTCCCACATGTTTACTGAGAAAAAAAACTCAAACCACACACAGGGGTTTGAAGCAAAGTGGGTCTATTAGTTGGGGAATTCTGAGCTTCTAAAAGAGATGTAGAGTGATTGAGTTCTGGATTACATAGGAGGGGTTGTTAGCCTTGTGAGAGTGTCCTTTGTGCAGGTCCAGGTAATAGGAACTAGAGTGCTCCTTAGGATAGGAAGGGATTTAACAAGTGTTATTTACACAGTGAATACAATGATGGGCCCAACTGGTTTGCAAGTCAAGGAAAGTCAGGGAACTGGGCAGCTCACTGGGCTACACTGTATCTGCATCACACTGCTAAACATATCACCTATTGCAGGAGTGGAAAATGCTATGGACACATGAGTTACCATTGCTGTGAAAACCATAGCTTTGCATTTATTGACTTCATTGTGTTTAAAGTTTTAGTGTTGTGTCAGCATGTTTGAGGAAGGTGTGCAGCGTAGAATATATGTCTCACTTTCAGAGGAAGGTCACTCTAACTTAATACATTCTTTCCCCCTTAACAGAAAGTTACAGAAAGCTGTCAGTCTTCAACTCTGGTTCAATAGCTCCATTTCCATTGGCCCGGCTTAGAAAATATCAGTCTGGGTCCAACTCACAAAATTTAGACCCAGAAGGAAAAATAAATTCCTTGTGAGGTCATCCCTCCAGTCTGAACACTATCTGGTAGACTCTTTGAGCCACTAAAATGGCAAAGATCTTGGCCGTCTGCCCAGATACTGGAGAGGATGGAAGAGTTAAGCAAAGGAGCCAGGAGTTGTGGTGCAGGAGAGCACTGAGCCTGAGCAGGGAAACGGAGCGACTCAAGGCTCTGCAGACTGAGTGGCTGCTTGTGGTGGAGCAGAGACGAGCAGACTCCATGTGTGTGCTTGGGGTGGGGAATTGGGGATGCCTGAAAACTGTTCAGAGAAAAAGAAAATGCTTACTCATTACTTTACAAGTGTGGAGTCACAAAGAATTTCAGAAAATGCAAGAACATCACTATGCCTTTTCTTGTTTTCAAAAGTCCAACAGAAATTTAAAGGTATAGAAAAAGTAGGGGCAGAGCTTTGATGTTTGTGAGCTCTGTTTGGTAAGTAGATTGGGTGTGAGTGTGCATCTGTACTTCTGGCCTTGCTCCTCAGTACTCAACACCTGCTCAATCTGCCTTCACGGCCAGCAGCCTGTTGCTGACCTTTATAAAAGTCAGCCTGAGATGGGGCATTTCAGCAGTGCAGCTCCTAAGCGGCAAGCTGAGGAGATCCTTCTTTCTGTAGGGTTGTGTTTTCAAGCCAACTGGTTATCTGAATGAAGTTGAAACGACCAGCAACCCCTGAGTCCTAATACTGTGTGTCTCAGATTTGTTTTCCAACAGTTTTTTTTTTCAGGCATTTGAGAATATTGAGAAAATATTATAATGTTTATTTTATTTTAAAAATGTTTCTAAAAAGCAATGTGGTACCTTTGTATTTCTCTCTGGATAAAATCATGTGAAATTATTTTTTATTGCTGGACAGACTGCATTGTTAACCCTTATCGTATGCAGTGTGTGTCAGTCATGCATTACAGACAGCACACACTTATTGGACTCTGTAGCCTCTTAAAATACGGGTAAAAGCTGCTCTAAGCATCAGAATATCTCTATTCTCCCAAGAGCAGTAGATATTGAGTTACTGATTGTTAGTTTGCTGGATATGGTTTAAACACTTACTTTAAATAAAAGTACACATAAAACAGACCCCATTTTTGAAACACCTTTGATCTATAAGAGGTATGAAACAAGAATAGATTTTACTGAGGACTAACATATTCTCCATCAACCTGGTTGGCTTTTTACATATTTTTATAAAAGATAAATATTTTGCATATCCCTTGAGATGGAGAGAAGGTTCTAGAAAGGTGTTACAGTGCAAGTTTTCTTTTTTAAAAGCTGTTTTTGGTTTGCCAGAATCTTCTACTTCTGCAGAATTTCCCTCCAGCCTATTTAAGCTGAAGACCTGATGGCAGCTGATGTCCATGGGAGAACATTCACAAGCCCATGCATTCAGGTCCTCTGGGCACTTTCATTATGAGGATAACATCTTTGTTGGTTTAAGTTACTCTTTCATGTTACAGGAGCCTGATATATAGAAGGTTGCCTGACTTTATATTTCAAATTTTTCTTTGCTGAGAATACACATAAAAATCCATATCTTTGAAGATGGAAAAAAGAATAATCTGCACATCTGCATAATGTCCTGGATGTATTCCTGACAGTAAAAACATTTCTCTGCCCATAGTTGGTGGGGAGAATTAGGCTGATAATGGTTTATTTATTCAGCATTCAAAACTTATAAGTATACTTAAAAATTATATGAACCTAAAAGTTTTACATATACCAAGCTAAAGTCTTATGTATAATGCTAAAACCATTTAGATATTCATATTCGTATGTGTGTGAATCCAAAAAAGATGGTCTTTTGTTACGACAAATGCCTTGATTGGTCATTTGGGAGACAAATCAGGCTCCAGGGCTGTCCCCAAAGACAGAGAGAGGATGTGGCAGCCTCCTAGAGAGCTGAAGCAAGAGTTTGAAGAAGTGAGCACATTTCTAGGAATAATGGATCTAATATGCAAATATGTGAGTAGTTTACATTGTCCATTGTCCTGATGTAAATTTTTTTTATATCTTCAAACCTTTAATAACTTTGGCTTTTTATATGATAAGAATCATATAAAAGGGGCCCAGCTCATGCAGACTTATAACCCAAGGTGTGAGGAAAATATATTTTTTAGTCAAACCAGCAGAGAAGCATCGTCTTGTGGATCGTGATTTTGTTTAGTCACTTTAATGTATACAGACAGGTTTCCATGTGCAGGAGAAAAAGGACTGCCTTCCATGAAAATTCATTTTTCTACAAGAGTTCTTAAATTCATGAATGTAGTCACATTGACCTTTCTCTGGGGGTACGTATAACATGGTTAGGCATCTGTGTTAAATTAGATTTGAAAATTTTCTGCTACTATAACAGGTTTTAAAATATAGGACACTAGCATTTTTTTTATTTCAAGCTGATTTCATATATCAGTTCAGGCTTTTTATTACTATGATATTTCACTCAGTTGGCTTTTTTTAAATCCCTTCTGTGCAGTTAGATTTAATTGTTTTCATTAAATGTGCTAAAATAATATTTTAAATAGCTTTATAAAATTGGCCATAAAATGAGTTCTTGTTTGGGGAAAATATGCCATATATACATATAAATAGAGGAAAAAATTAGACTTGCAACATACTGGGTCTATGAAGTCTGCGTAAATGTAATGGTGTAACATTTGCTTATTTTCAATAAATTATGTTAGATTTACTGATTTCTGCAGTATTATGGGAAGGTCGCATTGCAGATATTAAATCATGGTTCTATACAGAAGTCCTAATGAATGAGTTTTTAGATGGCTGCTAGATTAATGAGATTTCTAATCTGTGTTACTGGGCAAGTTTTTCAAAAACAGATACAAAAATCAATTACATAAATTGAACTAGTGAATTAAATTGATCACTTGGATGATTGTTCAAGCAAATACAAACAAAAGAAAATGTTTGACTCATTAAATAATGGAATTTACATAGGGCTCATGGTAAGTAATTCAGACATTGTGCCCAGATTTGCAACTGTATTTTGAGTGGTGCTCATTAGGTGTACACAATCGTATTTGTTGACTTAATTGCCTATCTCTTGCATTGATCACAGTCCTTTGAAGCTTCTTTATGTGGCTGCACATTGTAGTGGCTGGGGGAGTACTCACGACTGGAGATCCTGACTTCCCTGCTCCGAGGGAGTACTTGGTCAGTGGATTTTCCTTAAAGCTCCCCAGGAGAGGCCGGGCGCAGTGGCTCATGCCTGTAATCCCAGAACTTTGGGAGGCCAAGGCAGGCGGATCACGAGGTCAGGAGATCGAGACCATCCTGGCTAACACGGTGAAACCCCATCTCTACTAAAAATACAGAAAGTTAGCCGGGCGTGGTGGCGGGCGCCTGTAGTCCCAGCTACTCGGGAGGCTGAGGCAGGAGAATGGCGTGAACCTGGGAGGCAGAGCTTGCAGTGAGCCGAGATTGTGCCACTGCACTCCAGCCTGGGCAACAGAGCGAGACTCTGCCTCAAAAAAAAAAAAAAAAAAAAGCTCCCCAGGAGAGTCTAATACACAGCCTTGGGTTGAAAACCACTACTCTACTGCATTTGTTGGCTTTTTACATTTTTATTAAAACAAGAAAAAAAGCAAAGCTTGTTTCTCCAATTCAGCACTCAACTGGGGACAGTACCTAGTATAGAGTGCGGCCCACCACAAGCCTCAGGAAATGTTGCCTAAACGAGCTACTGTGTTGTCTTCTAAGATGACTACACTGCCCTCTAAGCAACACCGCTTCTAACAAGACAGTCCAGAAATTAAGCAGAGCTGCTCACAAGTAGAATCAGCCTTAACTCAAAAAATATGAGGACAGGAAATTTTCTCAATGGTCCTAACTAGTGTGACCTCAGGAGGAGGTGAAGAAAGGGGCTCTAAGCTTAGCACCTGAAGGCATGAGGTACAGAAGATTCTAGAATGGCATCATCATCCTGACACCCAGGCATCAGGAAGGACACAGAGAGGACCAGGGAGGTGTATGTTTTCTAATGGTGTGTTGTTCAGAGGAGGAAATGGCCACCCAAGCCCCATGGAACTGTATCCAGGCTTAAAGGAACCGAGGCCGCACCACCCAAAGACATAATGACTGCCCAAGAACACCTCAGGCAGATAAGAAAATTACCTGTCTGTGTTTGTTTCGCTTCTAACCCAAACAAGTTTAGGTGAGAACATTACCAAAGTTTAGGTATCCCATAAACCAAGTTAGGTGAGTCAAAATTTATCTAAGATTACAAACTTTGTAATAGGTAGTAGTTTTGTCTTTGATACTCCCATGCTTTTGAGTCTGACAGAATATTTGATTTGAGATAGTCCAATATTGTCTCTACTAAACCAGGGCATTGGTTTAGTTTCCTCTAGATTTGTTTCCTCTAGGCTTTGATCAGCATTAGGAATGATGATAAGATGGCAAGCATTTAGTGTGAATTTGCTTAGGCACAGGTACTATACTAAGTGTTATCCAGGCTTATGTTATGTAATTTTCCCAATAGACTTGAACCAGGATTCTGTGTTGCAAGTGACAGAAAACCCAATCCATACTGGCTTAAACAAAAACAGAAAATGTGCTGGCTCCTATAACAGAATCTAGGTCCAGTGGCAGTTCCAGCTTCAGCTGCAGCGCAGATGAAATTGCTGTGACCTGGCTTCTCTCCTGCTCTCGGCCTTGCTTCTCCTGCAGTGGCTCTGTTCCCTTGAGGCAGCTTTTCCAGGGCAAAACCTGACTCACCCCAAGCTTCGTGTCCAGTGAGGAAGAGAAAACATCTTTGTTGTCAGCAGCAACAGAATGCACGAGATTCAACTTGGTCATTTGCTCACTCCTGAGTCTATTGCTTTGAGCAGGGGACCGCAGTGAATGGATTGACTTCGACTTGGGGAACTGCAGCTATAGGTAGAAATAAGCATGAACAAGAGGAAAATGTGCAAATAAAAATCAAAGGCAGCTGTCAAAAGAAGGAGCCATCTGGAGGCTTGGAGAGTTGAAATCGTTCGCCTGAGCTAAGACAGTTGGCACGTGGCCGTGTTGGCATTTGGAGGAGGAGTGGATGACGGAGCACAAGTCAAGTGGCTGCTCTACAGGGTCATATTTTCTTCCCAATCATGTAGCGGGGACAACAGAGCCTGGGGGAGGACCAGATCCCAGGAGGATGAGCAGCCTTCCTTCCACAGGGTCCCTCTCCTGGTCTCTCCAATTGCAAACCCATGTTTTCAAAAGAAATTCTGTGAGGCACACAGCTGTGAGCATTTGTTTATAATAAGTTGTTTCTTTTCATAATAACTGTATTAAAATATTGGTCCCATGACCGTTTTCCCCCCACCTATTAAGAGGCATTTTCCACACAAGTTCTTATAATTGGCAGTAGGTTAGTCTTTTTAAAATCCTCAACCTTTAACAAATATTTTCACACTATGTAAGCCAAAGATAAGGAGGAAGGGCAATTTTTTGACAAAGAAAATTAAAATAAACTTTGGCCATGCTTGCTTTGTGCAGATCAAGCCTGTCAATACAGGCTTGTGGGATTTGCTCTGCGATGTCAGGTATGTTGCATATTTTGATGCATTTAGATGTCTTCTGTTTCTCCTTCTAGTTGGCCTTCGACTGTCAAATTATCTTTACCCTATCCAGTATATTATATGCTTAGTTTTTCCATTGCCTCTGAGACAGTTATCGATTTTATATAACTCTTTTATGCTTTTTGCATTTTTTCTTTAAAACTCTTGCTAGCCACAAAATTCAGTTTTCAGTCACAGACTGGTTTGTCATTGACAGTTCCTCATCTTGTATATTACCTACTCTTATTCATTGGCTGCCAATTAAAAGACTCAGCCCTAATTCTACACAATCAGGTTCTGACACTTGAGGTATTGCTTTTTTGTTTCCACATCATCTTGTCTGTGAAAACCTTCTTGTCCTGATTTGCAATTTTACTTACTTTATATACTACCATTTTTAGTTCATTTTATTTAGTGTTAATTACTTGATAAAGAATGATGGATTCTTAACAATATAGAGTGTAAACGTCCTGAATCAAATGCTTATAAAAATGAAAATGTAAGTGTAATATTTTGGTTGTATTTGGCAAGAGAATCTTGAAATACTGAACATTCCCCTTGATTAGTTACCTCATCAAACCAGGTCTCTGTACAGAGAAAAAAGCAAAATAATTTAACTTTTCATACGAACAGTGCCTTTAGCCCCTAGGTTACAAACTCTAGTAGACTAGGTGAAATTCCATGGAGAATGATCTTCAGCAGTCATTCCGAATGAACACTAACAGTGCACAGGTGCTAGTCTGCCTACAGTCACCCATGAGCTGGCCTTGTCCCCATCTTTCCAGCCCACTGCCCAGAAAAATGAGAGTAGATCTGCCCATGAGAAAGCCAGAGGAGATCAGTGAGCAAGACGGTTTGATCCAAATCAGAAAAAGGAAATGGCTGCAATTTATCAAGACTCTTCTTGGTTGGTGGCTGGACACAGTAGCTCATGGCCACTCAGGTCAATCACGCCACTGCACTCCAGCCTGGGTTACAAAGTGAGACCCTGTCACTAAAATAAATAAATAAATATATGCATATATACATGCAAAGACTCTTCTTGGTAGGGGGAAGGATTTGGGAAAACAGGATGTTGCTTCCTAGGTCCACCTGACTTAGCCATATCAGAGAAGAGAACACTGTAAAAGGCAAAAGAGGTGGCCAGGTCTCTCCAAAGAGGAGATCCACCACCAGGCCTAAAGTCTCCAGGTTTCTTGGATGAACAGATTCAAGCAAAAGAGAAAAAAATATGAGGACTCATCAGTCTTGCTTCCTTGGAGGAATTTCCCAAGCCAGACTTTGTACTTCTTCATCCAAACATACGTGCACATGCGCATACACACCAAGAGAAACAAAAAAGAGAGACTGAGACAGGGACAGAAAAAGAGAACCAAGTAAAAAGAGATGGCTAGACCTTCTTTCAAGGGAAGTAGAATCTACTTACTTCTCTTGATATCTAAGAAAATAATTCTCAAACCTTCACCCTTTCAACCAGTTTGAAAGCTTTACCTTGGGGTAAAATGAGGGGCTTATGCTAGAGGCTTACTAAGAGGAAGCAAATGTGAAGGAGA
This sequence comes from Pongo pygmaeus, assembly GCF_028885625.2. Lineage (NCBI taxonomy): Eukaryota > Metazoa > Chordata > Mammalia > Primates > Hominidae > Pongo > Pongo pygmaeus. The sequence continues at coordinate 28,242,769 of NC_072387.2, forward strand.
TGGGAGTCTCTGACATTTTCCCCATAGAGATCAGTGAATTCCGTTATATACTACCTTCAATACAGAGCAGGTGAGAAGAGAGCAAAATAGGTGTCTGCTCACTTTGTTCCACCATTTTTTTAATACTGTGGACTCCTTTGCCAATCTGGTGATGCCCATGGACCCCCTTCATGGGAAAATGTTTTTAAATACATAGTATAAATGACAAAGAATTATAAAAGAGACTTATGCTGAGATAGACTTCTACCAATAGATGGCTCAGGGGAGGGAATTCAGGGAGTGCAGGTTAGGAATCATTGTTACACAGGACTGAGCACCAAGCAATATCCCTGCAGGAAACAGGTGGCATACTCAGGCTAGGATAATTTGAGGATGATTTCATAAAAAGATATTTACAAAGCATGGGCAGGTATGGGGAAACCAGGAAGTGCAGTGCAGTGCATGTTTCCAGAAAAGGCAGGCCTATGATCAATGCCAGATCCAAAGGAAAGAGGGGCAGCATTTACTGGAAGGAGGGTAATTTCAGAAGAGAAGTTACTAATCTTGAGATTGGGCCAACCACAGGTGACCCTTACAGAGAGGGAGTCAGGAGCATATATGCTCTCTCCTTACCCCTCGCCTGATCTGCTGGGATCCCCAGAGGTGCCATACATTAAGCAGACTTTTAAAAAATGTAAATCAAATTAGGTTGCAAGAATTCTCATGTCCTAGAGCCAGAGCCAGCCCAATCCCATCAATCCCCATACGGGCCGACCTCCTGCCAGTGGATATACAGCATTATGAAAAGGTGGAGCAGGGAAGGAAACGAATCACCAAGTGCAGATGATATTAGTAAAAAGTGCCTTCACTATAACCCGGTCTTTATTTTTGTTGGCAAATATTTAGAAATACTTTAAACCATATGTGGAATTAAGAGTAATTGACCCCCCTCCCTTTTGCTAGAGTAATTTTTCTTTTGTGATTTATTTAAAAAGCAACACCCACTGATAGATTTCCCAGGAAATCTCTTTATTTTCAGGTTAGCTGGCCCGAGATGTCAACTGTGCTGAAGGAGAAATCCTTTACAAGTTTCATCTTGAGAAATGGTTAAAATCACCAGATTCTTTGGGCACAGCTATTTGGTCTTTGAAAATATAGGTGGAGTACTTGAAAACTATTTGGAAAGTCATTTGTTCCAATGGGTTGTATTGTCATTCCGCAAATTACCCAAAACTATGTTAAAAATGAAAAAAAAAAAAAGATTATTATCTACCCACGGAGATTCATTGACAATGTATACACAATGTTCTGTGATGGTTTTGCCTCTTACAATAATAGAGGGTTAACAAAGTTCTGACCCCACCTGTCTGTGTTCCCCAGACGAGAGGCATGTGGTCAGTTACCTTGGTGCGAAGATAGTGCCGATACAGAAATGAAAATCATTTACTCTGGGAACTCAGCCTGCCAGCACGCCTGTGAAATGATTTGCATACGGTTGTACCAGGAGTTCCCAGAACTCGTTCCTGGGTGTTCCCTCCTCTATTTCCACTGCTGGCTGGCTGATTCTGTTTGGGTGTATGTCTCCATGTGTCATGATGTTCTCTTTTAAAATACAGCAAAGTTCAAGAAGTTTTGCTTCCTTAAAAGCACACTTGGTGCTCAAATATGAAATACTGAGCTTTTTTTCCACAGGGCATTTTTGTTTGTTTTTGAACTGCAAAGCAGTTTTCTGAAACTGATCTTCCAGAGTGAATGATGGGAGTATATTTTCTTCTGACGCTGGCTTTCCTAAATACTAAACTGCCACCATAGGAGTCCTGCTGGTTTATCTTCCTTTCCTGGAGATCCTAACGTTGTAGGGGACTTGATGACTAGAGAGGGCATTTGCAAAGACGAGGATGTCTGCAAAACATTCCTTTTTTTTCTTTTTCTTTTTCTTTTTTTTTCAGGCAGTGATTCTCTGCAGAAGCATTTTTCTTTTTAAATGAATTCTCAGAGGGCAAACAGAGATGAAAAGGGAGGAACAGCTGAATATTTCTACTAGTGTTTTGACCAGAACAGCCCTAAAATGTTCTGTTTATTAACAAGAGGAGAACGGTTTGTGTAAGGTTAACGTTGGCATTACTTAGCCGGGTCACTCCTGTAGAGCGTCTGCATGAATTAGGAAAGGCTGCCAGGTTTCCATCTGTCAGCAATGCAAGCCCGGCCACAAACACAACTGTCGTGACAACCACACCGAGTTAGTCTTTCAAATAAAACTTGTTAAAAGCTACTGCCTCCAGCCTCCACCCACTGCAGCTATCTGCATTAAATCACCCTCTAACTAGTATTTATTTTCTTAGGCATTCCTTACTTGTGCAGCTGTGGGCATGCTGGCCTTTGATTTAAAATAACCCCACCAGGATGAGCGTTTACAGTCCTGAAGGTCGAGATGTGTTGAGGAGGATGTCTGAAAGCAATGTCCCACCTGAACCTTCTCGGGCTGCAGTGCCTGTATCCGGGCCCTCTGCATCTTCCCTGTAGGACATGGTCTGTAAGTCTGGGAACTGCTGGATCAGCTGATTTATTTCAGATGATGGCAAACCACAAAGATCCCCTTAGAGTAAGGCCATACTCTTGGTGGTGGAAGGCCCGCCCTCAGGCCAGTTCCTCTCCTCAGCCCCCCTCCATCGCCCGGGTTTTCCCATTATGATGAACTTGGGTGGCAAAGGCAAGTTTGGATTAACTTTAGCTCACCTGTGAAATCCGAGTTGACAAGGGAATCAAAGCTATCACGGAGTCCACTGGCACTGTGTCTCCTGGGGTGTGCGTTTTCTTTTAACTCACAAGCTTGAAATCTGTGAGATCAAATGGCCTAGTGACCCCCTGGTAGGACTCTGTTATGTAAAAGCAATTTAGTGTTCTCAATATGCTCTTTTAGGTGCTAGGTCCTTTTAGAAGATTTCTCCACAGTAGAGAGGTATCTTCCCTACTGGTCAGTGTGGGCTGTAAAAATGGGCACTTGGTTAAAAAAATGCTGAGGGTAGAAAAAGTGAAGTGATGGTGAAACAGATTGTGTATTTCTGTACTCTGTGTACATTTTTGAAAAGAAAGGGACAGCCCTTTCTGATTGTTAGAGGAATACTCAGCAGCTATGCCTGTATCTGAACAATGTGGTTAGTACCAAACCTTTAAAGAAACATTTATGCCTAAAATATTATGAGATAAATAGAGGCTTTTAAATGTCAAATTCCAACTTCTGCACAGCTTCTGAAGTGTTGTAGGAATTGAAGGAGCTTATGGTGTCTAGTACTTGGTGGTTACTCAACAATATCTGTTAAGTGAATGAGTGAATAAATAAAAATGGTGATGATGATGTTGGTGTTAAAGGATAAACCTTAAAAGAGAATAAGATCATGATTCTCAGGCAAATATAAAATCAGCACGTCAAAAACTGCATTTAATATGTAAATTAATGAAGAAACCAATATGATAATATTACAATTGGTTAATAAGAGAACTCAAAGAACTGTATTCCTTATAGTCAGACAGGGATTGCTGAAATGAATTTACAAATGGATGTAACCTGGCAAAATCGGTCCACATCCACAGGGTGACACACAATTGTCTACCAGGAGATGAGACACAGTATGTATGTCTACAGGCAGGAATTGTTTGTATAACTAAGAGTTTTCTACAAATCAACCTGCGTTTAACAGAGTTGTAAAGTAGCCTAGTCAAAGAAAAGCAACCAAGCAAACGTGCACACCCTGTAGAATCAAATAATCCTTGTAATAGTAGCATTCCATTGAGGGCTATCCAAAAATCCTTTAGGCCTATTTCAAAATCTTCCACAATCTTCCCCACAGTAGTTGACATATCCATAGTACGTACTCAGTGCCAGACACTGTTCTGGATGATATGCTTTACACAGTAATTTATTGAATCTTCCCCAGCAACTGGCCCAAGTTTACAAAGCAAGTCAATAAGGGGTCAAAATTTGAGTCCAGCTTGTCCAGCTCCACCACCTCAGGCTCTTGTTGACCATGCAAAACTCCCTGAGAATGGATGTGGTCAATGGGTGTCTGCTAGCGCAGCTGAGAGGCTACTGCTACCCATGCTGGTCTTCAATTAGCATAAGATATCATGGGAGGAAAAGGGGTGATTGAGGCTCTACTAGATTATCCCAGGTCTTTGGCAGTAGACATAGGTGCATTGTGTTTTCTGGTTTTCCTTTGTTTACTCATCAAATCTGCACCTGGCATAGCGTGTTTCATCTCACTGTGATTGGCACATTCACAGACTGACGCCACAAGCCACAGTGTGACGAAAGGAATTCATTGCAGGTTGAGTAGAATGGAATAATCAAGTTAGATTTTTTTTTAAAAAAATTATAAGCCCAAGTAAAACAGGAGGATTATGGCAAAATACGAGTCAAAAATGGTTGCTTTGGGACCCACACTGTGTTTACCCAGAAAGGTCTTACAAGAGGTTGTAGGCCTGCTTGTTCCTACACGCAGGAGGCCTGGCATGGCCCAGGCACTGCCTTCAATCTTTAGCCACAGGGGACCAGGCCTAGTTTTGTAAAGTGGAGAGTGGCAAATACAGAAAGCTGCAAATTCCCAAATTGGCAAAAAGTTCGTCCTATTCATTTTCTTTCCCAGTTTTACTGCTTTGTATTAAAAAAGAAAGTCCAGGAAATATTTAGTACAGTTGTAGAGCTATACCCTGGGAATTCTCAAATTTACTATCCGTGGCCTTTTACTCTCTGTCATCCCCACACACAGTAACAATGGGAAGATTATGCTTGAAGGCCTATGCATTGTATTATGTATTTGCAAAGGCTCAAGAAAAGCAAAGCACCTACAAAGCTCACATTCTCTGTTGGCCTCTGCCTCCACTGAGTGGGGACAGCTTATTCCACAGTTCAGTGGTCCCCAAGAGGAAGAAACATGGTGGATTCTCCCTCATTCTGTGTGGGATCCCCTTTGCTTTGGGTAAGACCAAAGCAAAGAGAGTAAGTCATTTATAGTTTTGGAGAAGTGCAATTTTTTTTGGCTGGGTTTTTGTTTTTAAATAAGCTTTAGTCCCTTGTATGTAAGTAAAGTTTGGGCAGGAGCCCATGTTTTATTTGATGCTTTGGGAAGAAAAAAAAACAATGTCGTGATGATAATATGAATAGTTTAAAGTCTATATCACTTCTTTTATGTTCACCACATCTCTGAAAACCTACTTATAAGAAATTGGTGAAGGAGAGGTATTGGATCATATTTCACCTTCAGGGGGTAATGTCAGAAAGGGAGGTCTGTGAGGGTGGATGGGATTGAGGGTGGTTTATTTATTGATTCATAAATAAGCCATCTGGGAGCTGGGCTGGAGCCAGAGCTGATGGTGCACATTCTCTTCCTAATTCTGCATCTCACAGGTCGTTGGAAATTGTCTGTGGTGGAAGAATTTACACCACAGAACTGGCAAATGCTACAAATCAGGGTTTCCTCATTGCCTCCTCTCAGAGTGTCATTTGGTTGTTGAACACTTACTAGCACTCCACTTAGGATACCCCAGGTACCAGAACAGTGCTTGGCATATAGTTAGTGCTCCAAAAGTACTTGGAAATGAAAGAATGAATGTTTCTAGGAACCCTGAAGTAAATTTCACTCTGGTGAAATAATATCTTTAAGTTATGTAAGTTCAGAATTTTATCTTCAATTTACCTGACAGCATAACTGTTGGTCTGTTTGGTCTGCAGGATGCCAGTTGCTTTTTCATGCTTTGCTTCTTCTAGTTTCTATACAATCTCAGGAAAAGTGAGAATTATTCTCATTTTACAGAGAGGAAAAGGAGGCTCAGAGTAGCAAAGTGTCACTGCTCTATTAAGAGGCAGAGTGTGTGTTCACTTCCAAGTTCTGGTTGATTTTCAGGCCGCAGCATGGCTATGAGACAACACTGCCTGGCCTTACTGTGAAGGGAACCCGTGTCACGGAAGGCAAAGAGTGTCAGGCTCATTAACTGCAGGCGCCATCCCGAGAGCTCCACTGCCCTTCTTCAGGCCTGATGTTTCTTGAGCAGAAATCAGTGAATTTCCAGCTCTATGTATGCTTCCCCTATCCCCTGCTGGGAGATCTTAAAGCAGATATAATACTTATTATTAGATCATGACAGCAGTTAATACATTTTAAACTCAGAGCAGTGAAATTCGGCTTGCTGGTTTGACTTGGGAGTGTCTTGAACAATGAGCGATGAGTACATTGGCTGAGCAGAAAAGATGGAATGATATAAGATAGCTGCAATGTCTGGTGTGACTGTCCTCCCAGGCACCCGGTGTGAAGATGGCTGTCTTTGAATATAAGTACAGTATTTCACTTGCTACAAGGACATCAGCACCCACCCCAGTCTGCCTCTGTGGCTCCAGGTTTTGGGATGCTTTCTGTGTCCTGTCATCAGTAGAGGAGGCACAGGTGAGGGGATGGGAGCAGCTGGGCTCAGCTCTTTGAAGGCCTTTGGAGAAAAGGCTGAGATGATAAAGGAATTTAAACGCAACGCCTAGCAGCCCACCCACTTGTACCTGAGCCTACTCTGCCGTCAGGGATGAAAGGGCGGCTGCTCGCCCATCCATTCTCTCTTCATTAATTTTCTTCGAAAATTGGGTCCCTTTACCTGCCCACTTGCTGGGACCAAATTTCAGTGTGGACATGGAAAGGGAAATAATGGGGAAGCATGTGATATGCAGAACAATAGCCAGTTCCACCAGGCCCACATTCTTCACGAGGTAGAGAAATAACGGCAATCAAGAACCATATTGTTATAGTCTGCTTTGAATGAAATTCACAAAAGTTCAATTACGAAACCCTGGAGTGCTGCTTCCCTGAAATTTCAGTGCGTTCATCACAAAGAATGTCTGCTATTGCCTGTCTCTAAAAGGTGGTTGTTTCTGAAATGTAGTTTATCAGGCTGCTGGCTTTGAGGGTTGTTCTGCAGCTTCTCTCCTTTTCTCCAAGGCACGGTCCATCCCGGGTGGATTCGCCAGGTGAGGCAGGCCAGGTGCTTCCATTTGCTGAGGAGGCCGCAACATCAGAAGTAACTGCTAACGTATTATTTGCCATCTTCTGCAAGAGCATAGAGAATATGGCGATTTCAGTCCTAAAAGCCCAAATCCGGGGAAATATTTGCAAAATCTGTAACAGAAAATTAATACTGTTGCTACATAAAGAGCTCTTTAAAATTGATACAATATAACTAGAGTTGTGAGAGTAAAATAAAGTTACCATGTTTTGGGCCCAAATTGCCGGCATCCATGGGAAGAGTCGGGGTGAGCTGGGGCTATTGGTGTGGCACCCTGTAGGGGTGAGTCCAGGCATTTTGACTTCACTCCTGGTGCAGAGAGCAGATTGTGAAGGGAGGGTGTTGGGGATGGATGGAAGAGAAGGTGACATTGCAGCTGCAGTTCAAACATTTCTTTCTTGGGGAGAGAGCAGGATGAGGGGGCTAGAATAATAGCCTGTGTTAGAGAAGCCGGGAGTTCTAGGAGAAAGACCCCTGTGGCATTGAAAGAAACTGAATGGTAGGAGGAAAAACTGACTTTGTGATAGTTTGGAGGTGAGACTGAGGGAGAAGAAAGTTCCAAGGCTGACTCCTGGCTTTCTGTCCGAATAACAAAAACACTGCAGATGGCACCACCTCAGACAACGGATAAGCTTGGGAGAGGACCCGGGTTGTTGCTGGAGACCGGAGGAGGAATCGGGTTCGGTCTGTGAGGTTACTGTGTGGTTCCCTGATGAATGACAGAGGAAGGGCTGAACTGCAGGTCTCAATTTGATACTTATCTCAGCATAGATAGAATTTTGGGCCCAGATAGAGAGTTAACCTTTGAGGAACTTCAGAATTAAATGTCCAGGTGGAAGATGATGACTTTGGAAATGACTCAGAGAAGGAAAGGCCAGGGAGAATGGGGAAACCGGAAAATAAGGAGAGAAAGCATTGAACATGAAGCACATTGGATGCTGCTGGGAATGGACTGACAAGTCTCCTGGGTTCAGCGACGGGGAGCTTATTTGTAACCTCTGCAAGAGTTGTGAAGTTATGCAATGAAGGCAGAGACCAAGCTGGAGCAGGATGAGAAGCGAGAGGGAGCTAAGAAACAAAAATGGCAGCTCCCAAGATATTTAAAGAAGCTTGGTTATGAAAAGCAGGGAGGAACCAGGAGCCATTTGATAGCCGTGGGGTGAGCATTGAAGACACAGAAGAGTCAGTGAATAGAAAAAGTTCCAAACTCCAAGGCACAGGCCTTGGAAAGGGGGACAGATTAAATGGAATTGTCAGCATGGTGTCTGGAGACAGTGGGAATTCCCATTTGATGACTCCAAGTTTTTTTATGTAAATTAGGACTCAGGTGACTATTGCTGGAGGAGAGGTGAGAAGAACTGAACCATCCAATCAGAGTGGACAGTGGGCTTACTGACTAGACAGGTGTCATGGCAGAACATCTGCTGAAGACAGCGGCTGTTCTCATCTCTGCTTCTGCTTCAGAATCTTGTCTGCATGGAGTTGTTGCTTTGCAACTGTAGCTAGGATGGGAAACAGCATGAGGTAGTGTCTTAGTTTGCTGGAGCTGCCTAACAAAGTACCACCGACTGGAAGAAGCAAAAAAATATGTATTTCTCTAGGTTCTGGAGGCTGGAAGTCTGAGATCAAGGTGTCTGTAGGGCTGGTTTCTTCTGTGTCCTCTCTCCTTGGCTTATAGATGGCCGTCTTCTCCCCGTGTCCTCACATGGTCATCCTATATGTGTCTGTGCCCTAATCTCTTACAAGGACAGCAGTCATATTAGATTAGGGCCCGTCCTAATGACCACATTTAACCTTAATCACCTCTTCAAAGGCCCTGTCTCCTGACACAGGTCTATTCTGATATACTGGGTGTTAAGGCTTCAGAAACATTTGAATTTTGAGGGACACAATTTAGTTCATAACAGGTAGATGAAGATGAATGTTTCTTGTTAGAAAATGGCAATGTCTTACTCGCTATCTTTAAAGTTTTATTTAAATGTTCCAAGTGAGTGCTTGCCTTTAAAAACAAAAAACAACAACAAAAAACTTTTATTACGTCTTGCATCCCTGAAGTCTGAATGTGCACTCTGCACTGCATTTACAGCTTGCTTGCTTTCTCATTCACTGAAGTATCAAATACTTCATAGAAATTTTCCATACTTTGTCTTAGTCCAAAAATTTGTTTTGAGAAGAAAGGGCAAGTAAAAGTCACCCAATTCTCTTTCAAGTAGATCCAGAGAAATGATATTGTTTTTCCTTTTTCTTTGAGAATTCTCTGGAGCAGCTTTGCTCTAAAATGCTTTTAATAGGAGCTGAATTAAAGTTTTTTTTGTTTTTTTTTGTTTTGTTTTGTTTTTTTTTTTACAACTAGTCTTGTAGTAAAGATAGATTTAAAAAAGTGGATATTGATTTTTTTTACACCAAAAGTGAGATCATTTTAGTAGTATTTTTCTGAGAAAATGTTCAATTTCATCTTAGAAGAGTCTGACAAAGTAAATGAAATGCATTGTTTAAAGGTTTAACAGGTATTTTTCCCCTCATTTAAACGTATAGATATTATGATCACATTCTTTATGAATACATAACCTATTTTACTCCTTCACACTCTTTGTATTAGGGTAAAAATACTGATGGCTTATTAGGATATCAGATGTATCACTTCACGTTAGATTTATCTGTGAGTTACAAAGGCCTGAAAAACAGTAGGTTAAACAGGATAGGAAAACGTTTATTCCTCAGGTAAGTCTGCTGAGAGCAGAGGAGTCCAGGACTTGGAAGTGGCTCCATAGCCATGTGGAATGCAGACTGATGCCTTGATAAAAAACCTCCTCCTCATAATCCAAAGTGGCTGCAAGAAGTCCAGCCATCTCATCTGAGTTCTGATCAAAAGTGTGAATAAAGTAGTGAAAAATGTCATACCTTCTCCTTTCAAGGAACATTTCCGCAAGTTGCATCCATTTGCACTTAAATCTCACTGGCCAGAATTTACACCTAGATTCCTGGGATCCTGAAGAGTATGATCTTTTAGTGGGGTGAAATACTGTCCAGAATAAATTCTGTTGAATGCTGTGCAATGCTCCTAAGGAAGAGAGGGAGAAGAGATGTTTGTGGCCACAAGGACTGCTGGTTCCTTTGTGTACCATATGCGTACCATGGCTGGTCACTCTGGCTCTGGGCAGAGAGAGGCCTGGGCTGCACAAGAATAATAATGGTAGCAAGAAATTAAGAAAACACATGAGCAGTGTTTTCCAGAGCCGGCACTTTCAGAGCCGTTATCTCAATCAGTCCTTATTATGATGTTCTGAGGTAAACAGTATCCCAGTGCCATGGACACTCAGGGTATAATGTAAATTTTCTAAAATAATTCAATCCATAAGGGATGAGTCCCTCATTCTGGGATCTGATTAAAAAATCTGCCTGCTGTCTGCTGGGCCAGGCTGCCTCGGCATCCCTTGTGGTAGTGAACGCTCTGCCAGCTGGTCCTGCAGAGAGGTGGGGTCATCCCTGCCCCTTCACCTGACCTCGCAAATCCCATTATTTTTCTTTGCTCATATCCCTTACATCTGTTCATTCCCTATCTCTACCACCACTACTCTCCCCGGACGGTTGCAGTGGCCTTGCGAGTTACACGTGTTTATGGCGTTCTCATTCCCTTCCAGATGATCCAAAATGGAAAGCCAGGCACATCCCTTACCGCCATCAAACCCTTCTGTGGCTCTTCTTGCCTTCAGGATAAAGCCAGCTTCTGGGTTAAACCCCACCCTCCACGATCGATGGTCCTGACAGCCTTCTCTCTTACTGGAGCTTTTTCCCCCAGGCTTGGGCTTTCCAGCAATTTTGAGCTTCTTTCATTTTCTGAATTGTTCCCCTCCTCCTCTGTCTCTGTTTTTTGTGCTTCCTCTGCCTAGGTGTCCTGTTTGCCTGACTGACTCCTGTCCACCCCTCAGAGCTTGAGAGAAGCTTCCACAGAGAAGCCCATCCCTCCGGAGGCTGGCTAGGGGCCCTGGCTGTGTGTTTAGCTGTGTTGCATGGTCATCTCTTTCTCATCTCCCCAGGTAAACAGCTAAACCTCAAGGGCAATGCATTAACTGTGTCTTTTTATTCTGATGCTTTGACATCTGGGTCCTGTGGACCCTGAGAGGCTGCCCCTCCCAGGGTGAGCCAGTGTCTGTAGTGTTAAAACACTTGCCTGCAAACACACCCTCTTTTGCAAACCAACCAATCCAGAGCCCACACCCCACATCTCCTCTGTCAGGCTCCCATCCTCTGGGCCACTATTCCCCTGATCACCCCAAGGTTAGGGACCAGACAACTAGGAGCAGCCCTATGCCAGGGCCTGCTGAAATTATTCAAACCAGCCAGTCCTAAGCCTGCCCACCCTGCTCTGCCTGTTCCTTCCTGTGGAAACCACAGTAATGCCTCCTCCCCACCATGTCCTCTTGCTCCCAACGCTGGTTCCCATGTAGCCCTGTGTGGTTTGGAGTGCCCTCTCCTCTTGGGAACTGAGTAACACACTCTCCAATGGTGTTGTCGCCTAAGCAGTTGGCCTCATCTTACCTGAATAAGAATGCAACCCCCATTGTCAAACAGGCAAGGGCTTTGTCTTCTTCCCATGGCACCAGGTGTCCTCACAGTGCTTGACACACAGTAGGTGCTTTGTATGCACTTATTCAGTGATTGGCTGGAGGAAAGAAGGGGGAGTTTGAAAGAATCCAGGAAGGCTTCCTAAAGAGTGTCATTCAAATGGTGCATCAAGGGGAAGCAGGGCTCTCCATGCGGGGATGCCTGGGAAGGATGTCCTAGGAGGCTGTGCAGCCATCGTCTCTGCCTGGGATACTGTTGGCTTGCCTGCCTTTCTTAGCTGTCCACACATCTCTGATACCTTAGCTGCTTGTTGTGTTCCCAAGAACCTCCCTGCCCAGTCACACTGAGTAAAAGCACTCAATTATGTGGATTTTCACAGCACTTTGTCACTCTCCTTTTGGTACCAGGAACAATTTGTAATTTTATACTTGCTTGTGTAATATGATGGCTGGTCGTGTCCCTTCCTCTAGGTCATTAGCTCTCGGAGGGCAAAGACTTGGAAAAGCTCACGCCTGTAATCCCAGCACTTTGGGAGGCCAATGTGGGCAGATCACGAGGTCAGGAGTTCGAGACCAGCCTGGCCAACATGGTGAAATCCTCTCTCTACTAAAGATACACACACACACACACACACACACACAAAATTAGCTGGGCATGGTGGCGCATGCGTGTAATCCCAGCTACTCTGGAGGCTGAGTCAGGAGAATTGCTTGAATCCGGGAGGCGGTGGTTGCAGTGAGCTGAGATCATGCCATTGCACTCCAGCCTGGGCAACAGGGAGAGACTCTGTCTCAAAAGAAAAAAAAAAAAAGAAAAAGTTCAGTAATATTTGTTGGATAGATGAACGCATACATTTAGGACACAGAGGGTGTTTTAGAGTCACTGAACAATATGGTCCCCACCGGGGCATGCAAGGAAATGCCCTGGAAAGGTAGGCTGGGGCTGGGTGAGGTAACCATGCTCAGGTTTCAGTCCTGCAGCCGCCATTTTGGAAACAACCATCTTATAAAGAGGTGAGACCATTGGTGAGGGTGGAAATAGGGGAATGAGGAAGAGAAGACAGGGCATTGGAGAGAGGGAAGGGTGTTCTGAAGTGTGTTTCTGCAACTCTATGGAAGGAGTCGAAGTTGAACCCCTTACAAATATCTGTCACCATTTTCTGGCCTCAACTCCGCAAACAGTGTGAAAGCACTCCTGGTTCTAGTGATGGGAAGTGTAGTTTCAGGGTTCATTCATCTGCGCCTTGTCAGCAATTTTTCACAGGCCCTCTTTTTTTTTTTTTTTTAAAGTCAGAAAAGATACAATAAGAAAATGCAGCACACTCAGGAAAAACACATACAAGCTAAACGCAGATCCATTGTTTACTGAGCTGGTGAACCCATGGCTCCCTTGCAAGGCTGCATTGTGAGTCTTTTAGGAGAACTGATCCTATGCTTGTGTGTTGCTATATGAAGCGCTCCTGTGATTAGGTTTTAAACAAGGACAGTGTGAAAAGGAGAAAATCTGATCCCAATTTTTCTATTTGTAATAAAAAATAATGACAAAGAAAACTTAAAGGGCAAAATTTTGAATTCTTAAGTCTCTAATCACACACACACATTAATCCATCTCCCTTTGTATGAGGAAAGGCAACTATGTCACAATTTCCCTTTGCTAACAATTCCATGTTATCTCTTAACTGGAATGGATTTAATAACTGGGAGACTGAGAGCCATTGAGCTTTGATGACCCTTTAGTGGCCTCAAGTTATAGGACAAAAACTACTGAGGAAGTATCTTCTAAGGACTTTGGTGATTTCCGTAAATGACTCCACTTTAAATTGCTGGGATTGTGTAGCCTCCTACAATTACTGGTGTTCTAATTTCCTGGGACTAATTTTAGAGGGTGGAAGATTTTAATCATGGAAAGGAATTGTTTCCATTGTTCAGACTAACTTCAGAAGCAGAGTTGAAAGCCAGTGCCAGAGAGAGCCCCCAGAACATTCCACAGGGGCTGGGCAGGCCGGCCCAGGGCCTGCCTATGGCCTGAAAGAGAAAACCTGCCACAGAGCCCGGGCTTCTCTGATCCTCCCCAAAGTTTGTCTCTCATTTAGCTTTCTTTGTGTCTGAGGATTTAGCAAAGGCCTCAGGGTGAGTTTCTGCATATCCTTTTTCCTCGGGAACCCCAGTGGTTGACGGGGTCCCTGGTAATGTGGCCTTAGGATGCTGGCCTTTTGAGTTCCTGTGGAGGGAGCAGGCATGGGGGAGGGTTGAAGTGTGGGGCTCTGTCTCTCTTTGGCGTCCCCCAACGTAGAGCTTTGTGCACCTTTCTTTCTCTCTGCTCACACCCCCGTGCCCTGCAGATGGGAGCAGACACCAGCAGGGATTCCCATTCTAGCCCCAAGAAGTACCCATGTGCCTGGAAGGGCACCTCAGCGTCCAGCCTGCCCAGCCTGTGAGGCCGTGTGACCTCTTCAGAGCTAACTCGCCTTTCTTTCCTGAACATGTGGATCCGCACCCCCAACCTGCACCATCTTCAGATTAAGATTTTGGATTTATGGAAAAATAGCTATTTCATTCACTGTCACCTACTAAAGGTGTGTCACAAGTACCAGGTGATGGGCAAAATCATACTGCTGGTGTCTGCGGCTCCCTTCCCTGCTTGGTCTCCTATACAAGACCTTCTGGTGGAAGGAAGCCTTTCTCACTAATTTTTATTTGGAATTTCCCCATGCTGCCTTCCTGCCCGTGGAGTACTCTGCTTTGAAATGTCCTAGGAGTACTTGCATTGGAAGAAAATACTCAATACAATACATTTCAGTAGATACAAGTTCAAAAGGAAACTCCTGGGTGGGTGGTGGGGTGGTCAGAAGACTGTATTAATAAAGTTTACAGTAAATGAAAAATGAAGAGAAAAAATACATATACACTGCATGTCTCCCGCTAACTGTGTTCATTCCTAATACATTTAATAGTGGTTCATTTTCTTTTCTATGTCTCTAATTTTTCTGTGAGGAACATACTTATAGACCATGGAAAGGACACATGCTGAAATGTGTCATTGTACACCAGCCTGGGGACGCTGCTCTGAGTCACACTTCAGGTCCTGGGATCTGGGCTCTTGAGCAAATGTTAGAGGTTTTCCAGTCCAGGCTCCTGCCTCATTTAAGCTGGTATTTTCCTGAATGCCCTTCCAGAATGCTGTCCACCCATGTCTGAACAGTCCTAGTTAGAGGGAGGTCACCACCTTCCAGGCCACAGAGTCCCTTCTTGGGCAGCTTTATTGTTAGAAACAAAAAGAATGAAAAACTGTGGGGTTAGGTGAAGATGAGAAGGATGGAGAGGGAATAGAAAACATTGCTAATACGTTGAATTTCATAGATGTTTGGCCGGGTTTCCCATTTGAGCCACACAGAACCAGGCGATCTTTCACAGACTTGTCACCCTCTCCTCTTTGAGAGCCGAATCATGCTTCCTCTTCATTTCCACATTCTCAACACCCCAAGTTCCTTCAATCCCTCATTAAACAGGCTTGCTTTTAGCTCCTCACCACTCGAGTTACCTCCTTCTAGACTAATCATAGTCAAATTGTCTTTGAAAAGTGTATTTCCCGGAGCCCAGCATGTGGGCATGGGTACGGGCGGTGCACTGGATGGGACTTTTCCTTCTCTCCATCCGAGTGCTATACACGAGGGTTTTCAGCTTAGGGCAGCATTCGCGTTTTCAGTGGTTACATCACACTGTCAGCTTACATTAACTTTTGTGGTCATCTCTGCTCCAGTATCTCAAACTCATCGAGTGAGTCAGAACCAGGGTCAGGGGAGACGTTTCCATTGTGTCTGTGTGGAGGTGTCAGGGGACATTAAGGCAGTCACCATGTGGGACCCTAGGAGAGGAGCCAGCAGGGAGGAGGGGCTCTCTGACAGCAGGGCCTGCGGGATGAGGGAGCCGCACCTGTTGTGAGAGTCGTTTCAGAGTCAGTGCCCCTTTAGGTGAGTGCACACTGTAGGGATGACAGAGTTGTGCAAAAACTAAAAGCCTCGGCTGGGTGCGGTGCCTCATGCCTGTAATCCCAGCGCTTTGGGAGACCGAGGCGGGTGGATCACCTGAGGTCAGGAGTTTGAGACCAGTCTGGGCAACATGGCAAAACCCTGTCTCTACTAAAAATACAAAAATTAGGCATGCTGGTGCACGCCTGTAGTCCCAGCTACTCAGGCTGAGGCAGGAGAATCACTTGAACCCAGGAGGCGGAGGCTGCAGTGACCCGAGATCACACCACTTCACTCCAGCCTGGGCGATAGAGCAAGACTCTGTCTCACAAAAAACAACAAAACTCTAAAAGCTATGCCATGAGGGGCTCAAGTATCATGGTGGTGGAAAGGCAGTTTACGCAGAGCACAGTGACCGGGGGCCCCAGGCAGTGGTGTGCCAGGCAAGGCAAGTGGAGGGGAGGACAGAGGCAGCTGTCAGGGAGTGGGGAGTGTTGGGGGCATGGCCGCTGTCTAAAGAGGCAGAGTGGACTTGGAGAGAATTCTGGAGCAGTGAAGAGACACAGAGCAGGCGGCAGCCTTGAGTTTAGTGCAGGGACTGAGTGGCCTCATCAGGCACATATAAGTGGGCAGCAGGAGCTGTGTTGTGATTTGAGGGCCACAGTCCATGTGGCCTGGGATGAGGGCAGTCCTTCCTTGCCTGGCTGTTTTCTTAGAGATGATAGTCTGAAAGGAGAGCAGTTCATGCCTCAAACAAAGCCCCACCCAAGTGCAGGTCACAGGCCGTGCGGATATCAAGGCAGATGAGAAGCTTCTCTGTGACTTCCGGGAGGATGCTGGAGGAATGAGAGGACCTCGGAATGGGGCCAAATGAGGTCCTGCCAAGGGCAGATAAGAGCCACTTGGGCTGCTGATGGGACCTTAGTGGTATCCACAGATAATCTGGCCTGGGGGTTACAAGGCTTTTCTTATCCACAGAAATGTTTTAGACTAACCACGTGAACATTGTTTTAATAGAAGCTTTATGGTGAGAAATCACAGAGTAAAATCGCCATTTGATTCTGTGACTTCCTGAACCGAGCTGGGTCCAGGGCAGACCCGCGTGTTTGGATTGTGTGGACTGGGCCACATCTGGGGCTATTAGCAGTTCTCTTCAGTTCTTCCTCTCAGCGTGTGTGGCTCTCCTGCATGGGAGCCCCAGCCCAGACAATGGAGGACTTCCCTACACACTCTGAAGACTTGGGGATAAAAACTGTTTGGTGCCCAGGTCAGAGCACAGAGATGTTTAAACCTTGATTTTAACTTTAAGGTTTGAAAATCGGACCATTTTAATGTTTCATTTTAGACTTACTTGTGCTGTTTCCCTATTGCCAAATTTCACTTTCATAAGGATTTTACTGTAGAGGGATTCTCAAGTGAGATTCTCTGGTTCACGCTTTGACATTCTAACCCATAAAATTAAGCAACAGATAGGATCACTACAAAAAACCCACTTAATATTGCTATGATTACTTACATGCCCCTTTGTAAACTCACTTGAATCATCAACATGTGTCTTTCTTCATGAGAGTGTACAGACACTGAAAAAAGGATTTTGCACATATCTTGGGTTGGAGA
The DNA here is from genome assembly GCF_028885625.2 of Pongo pygmaeus. Taxonomy (NCBI): domain Eukaryota; kingdom Metazoa; phylum Chordata; class Mammalia; order Primates; family Hominidae; genus Pongo; species Pongo pygmaeus. The sequence continues at coordinate 28,259,939 of NC_072387.2, forward strand.
GCCGTTATAAGACGTGTGATACATTTCGATTTAGAATTTTTCCAGAAAAGATTTTTAATTTACAGTCAATTGACTTCCGTTTTCTTTTTCTCCCCTCTTCTATTGCGCTGAACTTAAAACCCATTTTAGCTATTATTTTTGTATTTATTGGATTGCAACCCTCTTAATGAGATTTAAATGAAAAGTCCTGAAGTGCCCAATCTAGACTTCATATTGCGCCCACATGCTTTGCTAAAGCAGGTACCGTACCAGCGGGGATCCCTAGTTGTCACAGCTGTAGGAGCCTCCTAATTGCTTGTGACATGGTGCTGCCTTTTGATCTTGACCATGTTCTCCTAATTATTTAATCTTTGACAACATGAAAACATGTTTAACCACATACCATGAATAAAGATCCAGCATGACTTTTCTCCTGAGGCCTAGTTCAGCCTGCATATTCTTTATGTGCACAGCAGCTAAGGAAAAAAAAAAAAAGTTTATTTCCTGTAATCTGTTGAAGGGAAACTAGGGGATGGGGGTGGTGTGTGTGTATGAACATCCCTCCAGCCTCTCCCACTCTAGACTTCTGCTGATACATTTCTTGTTTGTTCTGAATTACCCCTGAGTTGTTGAATGCTCAAATGCACTGTTTTTAGGCTGGTATTGTCTGACAATTTTTTTCTAGCCTGGGGAAGGCAGGGAGTAGGAACTCATTGTTAGACAAAGAAACAAGGAATTGATTCTGGTGTGTTACGCTTGTGCTCTTCTATTTAGGAATATTTACGTTTTATTTCATTTAGTTCATGTGTCTGTTTTCTTCAATGGATTCTAAGCTGCTTGTTGGTAGGGGCCTTACTGTGTCATCTATGAATCATCTGTGCTTAAAAAATAATTGCTGTGTGTGGCCAGGCGCGGTGGCTCACGCCTGTAATCCCAGCACTTTGGGAGGCTGCGGTGGGCTGATCACGAGGTCAGCAGATCAAGACCATCCTGGCTAACATGGTGAAACCCTGTCTCTACTAAAAAAAAAAATACAAAAAATTAGCCAGGCGTGGTGGCAGGCGCCTGTATTCCTAGCTACTCAAGAGGCTGAGGCAGGAGAATGGCGTGAACCCGGGAGGGGGAGCTTGCAGTGAGCCGAGATTGCACCACTGTACTCCAGAGCCTGGGCGAGAGAGTGAGACTCCGTCTCAAAAAAAAAAAAAAATTGCTGTGTGAATGAATGAATGAATGAGCAAACGAGTACATTAGTTTCATGAATCAATGAGTGAATAGTAAATGACGTTTGTCTTTGGGGACTTTGTTAATGCCATATGTGTACCTACTGAGGCATCTCTGTGAAAAACTCAGGAAAATGTACATCGTTTCTTATTGGGGCATCTTGCTCTGCTCACTCTCTGCATCTCTTCTTAACTATGGCAAAAAGAATATACCACATAAAGATTTTTCTCCTGGGTCTGAACAGTACAGCCCAGTGTTCTGTAACTGACAGAGGCACACCAAACTTTTTTGCCTGGGGCACCAATATCCACCACATATGCTAGAAGGATTTATCTTAGCTCCTGACCTATTGCTATTTCCTGGCAGAATTGTTTACCAGGGTAACAGGCTGCCTATGTATTTTGTTGAATATTTGTTGGGTAGAGGTTTAGGGTGAGGGTGGGGGTGAGGGTTAGAATTAGGGAATCGAGGCTGTGTTGGAAATCTCACCAGTGGCTTGGAAATGGAATACATCATAGGTTGCAAACTTTTCTGCAAGGATCAAGGTAATAACATGTCGGCCTTGTGGCCTTGTGGGTCTCTGTCACAGCGGCTCAACTTTGCGGTTGTAGCAGAAAACCAGACCTAGACGATGCAAAATGGCCACGGTGTGTTCTAGTAAATCTGAAATTCGAATTTCTTGTAATTTTCCGTGTCATGAAATATTATTCAACTTTTGATTCCCTCCGCTGATCATTTAAAAATGTAAAAACCATTCTTACCTCGTGGACTGTAGTTGGCTGCCTCTGCAAGGCGGGGACAACACCTACTTATTGTACTTTGGGGGACCCATGAGAACACTGCAGTGAGATGGAGCAGAATGAAGACAGCACCCCTACTGAGGAAGCCTTTTGCATGAAAGGACAGCATTGTTGTGAAGGACAGTATTTTTGTTCACCATAAACTTCCTTTCCATTGGCTTCCAACAAGTTGTTGGTAGGTTTTGTTTGTTTTTTTTTGAGACAGAGTCTCACTCTGTTGCCCAGGCTGGAGTGCAGTGGCGCAATCTCGGCTCACTGCAACCTCCAGCTCCCAGGTTCAAGCGATTCTCCCCCCTCAGCCTCCTGAGTAGTTGGGATTACAGGCATACGCCACCATGCCCTGCTGATTTTTGTATTTTTAGTAGAGAAGGGGTTTCACCATGCTGGCCAGGCTGGTCTCAAACTCCTGACATCGTGATCCGCCCGCCTCGGCCTCCCAGAGTGCTGGGATTACAGGCGTGAGCCACTGCACCTGGCCCTGTCAGTGGTTCTTGTTTGTTTGTTTTTTGTTTTTTGAGACAGAGTCTCTCTCTGTCTCATCCAGGCTGGAGTGCAGTGGCGCAATCTTGGCTCACTGCAGCCTCCACCTCTCGGGTTCAAGCTATTCTCCTGCCTCAGCCTCCAGAGTAACTGGGACTACAGGGGCACACCACGGCTAATTTTTGTATTTTTAGTAGAGATGAGGTTTCACTATATTGGCCAGGCTGGTCTCGAACTCCTGACCTTGTGATCTGCCCGCCTTGGCCTCCCAAAGTGCTGGGATTATAGGCGTGAGCCACCGCGCCTAACCCTGTTTGTGATTCGTAAGTCCGTTCTTAACTTTAGTATTCTACCTTTGATTGTGTTGCCCTCTGAGACTGTGCAACCTTTAACAGGCTGGGAGCTGGAACTTCAAAGTCCCAGAGTCGTCTCCGCAGAAGGCATATTTCTGCCAGCATCCTGTTTTCTGTATAAGATTATATCATGACTGTTGTCCCTGTCAGTTTGGCTACAGAGAAGAGATGCTTTGGGATTGGAAAAAAGTATGCTTTGGCATCTACGCCACTGAGCAGCTCCATGGGAGTGACTGAGAGGAGAGGGATCAGGCAGTGCCGGCCAAGAGGTTCCTTGGACTTTAATGTCACAGTGTTCGCCTGCACACTCACAGGGGTTACAGGTCTTCTCTAGTCTTTGTGTGGGGTCTCAGCTGTCCTATTTGTACTAATAACATAAAGGGAAAGGGTAAAAGAGGTTCTTTTTGCCCTTCTCATAATAGCATTTTTTTTCACTCTAAATGAGTTAATCAAGCCATCACATATTCCAATGCCTTTATCATTACTTAGGTAAAAGTCTGGACTTCATGCCTGCAAGAATTGATAAGAAACCAATCCTTGGGATTTTAGCCTCTAATTCTTTTTTTTCTTTTTATAAAATTACTTTTGAAATGAAAGGAGATATAGGGAAAATACAACATTGAGTCATCTGAGACCAACTTCATCCCATGACGTTTTAATTTCAGGAATATTTTTCCAGAACTCATTCCAGAATTGGACAAAAAAATAGAGTAAGTCTAAGGAAAGATGTACCTGCATTTTTTTTTCCAATTTTTTGCTAAGTCCTCTGTTCCAACTTCCATTTGTCACACACAGCCACATTATCTGATACTTATGCCTGAAAAATAAGAACGATGCATTCACATATAGATGGAAAGTTATTTTCTTAGAAATTCAAGGAGCAAAATCAGCTGTCAATAAGCTTTTAGAAGGAAAGTAAAGGATTGCTAGGAATGTGAGTGTGATGGAGCATTTCTAGTAATATTTGAGACACTATTTGCAACACCTGTTCCAAACTAAATAAAACATTATATAGAGCGCATGGAGCAACTTCTGCTCACATCTCATGTTTGCTGCAGGAATACAGAATGCACACACATTCATGTCATGGACACATGTGTCAAATTGATCATACTCCAAAATCTGCATGATCAAACAGTTCTCAAGTAATTTTAGTCCTTGACATAATCCACTTCTCAGTTTCAGGACCTTTTAAAGCTGTTTCCATGAATACTGATTTAAAGTCACCCATGTGTGCAGAATGAAGAATGGAATGAGAAACATCACACGGCAGCAGAATGCAGAGGGATCTCTCATTTCAAAACAAAACCAGTATTTGGGTTTGCCATGACTGCACAACTGTACGTCTGCACAAGTGTCTTCGTTGCAGGCACATGGTTCTTTTATTTAAAGGTTAGGGCGGGGGTCAGGGTCTGTGCTGATTTTATGGATCAATTTTTTAAAACTTGTATGCTATAAGGAAGAGATGATTCTAATTTCTTTAAACAATTTCCATACAATGCTATTTATTCTCATCACTTCAGAAAAATGTGCTTCATAGTAATCATTTGTTCTAGGTGGGCGTCACATAGAACTGGGTAAGTGGGTCCAGTCCCACCCAATCCATGCACCCATCATCTGAATAAAACACAGCAACCTATAGGGAGACATAGTGTGGCTCACCCTGCTGGGATAGAGTTGTGTTTGTCTCTGTTTTAGTGAATTTTCATTCACATTTCTCCATTGATCATCCTTCTCAATATAGAGTGTATGGGAAATAAAAGCTTAGCAACATCTCAAAGAAGTGAGTTTTAAGGAAAGTTATAAAACAACTACAAAGATTGACAGAATAGACGTTTTCTGGGAATCACTACACAGGAGGATTTACTGAGCTTTGAGGGTATACTCATGTGAATCTGCCGATACATTTGTTATAAGGTTTGGGCAGACAGTAGGACAAAGTGGCTGAGACAAAAAGGAGTCCTAACCTTCAAGGCTTTCTGACCATGGGAAGTAGCCAGACTTAATACAGAGGTGGCGGTGAGGCTTGGCAATCCAGAGAACATTTGTCATGGCTCCAGGGATTTGGATCCAATTTTTAAATAATAAATGTGCAGGCCAGACAAAAATGCACCTGTGGGCTATGATTTGTAACCCATGAACCAAGTGTTCGTTGGGTGCAGGGTGTGTCCCCACAGTCGAACCACCCAAATGCACAGACAGAATGTTTGAACTCTGTGTAGCGAACAAAGGGCTATAAATAGAGCCGAGTTCTGGAGTCACTGCTGAATCTTGGCAAAGAGATCTCAAGATCATAATCAGAGAGGGAAGGCATCCAACGAGCAAGAGGAGGAGGAAAATAACAGCTCAAATGCTTCAGGAAGGTGGACAATTGCTCATTTATCCACTCATTTATTCTTTCTTTTTTAAATTGTTGCTGGTTTTGAGTAATATATTGCCTGCTTTCATTATTCATATTCCTAAAAACCAGGTAGTCATCTATCTGGGATGATGTCAAAACAGAATAAAAATGGCAAACGTGATCTCAGCGTTGTAATCTGTCCTTTGCCCTGCTGGGGTCATTCCTTCCTTTCCTGAATGCATTTAAGAAGAAAATTATTTCCTTGCTGCAGAGACTTTGTGTCTGTTGGGTGGTGGGACTCTGGGGACACAGTGTTGATGTGGCTGCCTCAGAAGAAGGAAAATCTTCTTCTTCTGCACTTTCTAAAGAGAAGGACAACTTCAGTGAGTGGCTGAAGCTGTGAGGGCTTTTCAGACATCAGATGGGTGACTTTTATGAACCCTGCAGAAGATAATGTTGCATCGTGCTGGCACTTTACATTCTAAAGAGCATAGAAGACACAGAGAAATACATTTCCTTTTACAGTAAAAAAAATAAAAACTTATGCGCAGGTCCTCTTGATATCAAACCTGAATTGTGTGTCTGATCAGTGTTCCCTAGATGATGAACGTCAGGGAAGGATGACAATTGTAGGATGACAATTGGGAAACGAGGTGCAGGATGGAATCTTGGAGAACCACAGACCTTAAAGAGAAAATATCATTTCCAATGGGAAGATGAGGATGAAAATGGCTTTCAAGCCACAGGACCCACAGGGTTGGGTGATGACATCATTCCAGCGCCACTGTCTTTCCCCTTGCCTTCTTGTCTTTCTCCTCGCTCCTCTCTTTTGTTCCCTGGTTTTCTTTCCACTTCTGCTGCTTCCTAGGAGACTCAGGAGACTGGACCCAGAGCCTCAGCAAGTGAGTCTTTCCCACCCTGTTCTACTCATTTTTCTCAACCCAGGTCTGAAGACCACCTTGAGGGATGACAGGGTAATTCAATTTCCAATCCCATTTCATTCTCAGTCTCTCGGTAGAGACTACCAACAAGGCACCAATTAGGGAAAACAAGAGGCCCAAGGAAAACAGAATTTTGCTACTGTATTGCCTGTGTGTGTTTTGACATTTAGTTTGAACTTCAACCTGGCCTGTGCTCCTTTGGGAGCTTTTAAAAAGAAATAAACTTCATCTCATTACCATCAGATACAATGATGGGGGAAATGGGCTGGAAAAACCCTGAATCTTTTCTGAGCCCTATTTTGCGCTTACAAAGAGAAGGGCAAATTCTTCACTGCTGTGCCATTCAGCTATTATGTTTAACAATCTAATTAGAAAGGCCGGGTAGCCTATTCCCATTGTAAAAGCTAAGACAGTACACACAAGCAAATCCAATTAGACAGCTGTCCTTTACAGATCGGAGCTGCCCTCCGGCCAGGTTCTAATGAACGACCCGCCACCCCAGCCCCTCCCTGGAGCCCCCAAGAGATGGATTTTGTCCATAAACTGGGCCAGATGACAGTGGCAGCACATTGAGTGCTGCCCACCCTGCGACAGGCATCTGCAGTTACCTGCTCATTGGCACGCAGCAGGAAGTCTTCACTGGGGCTCCTGCCCAGCGGACTTTACTGCACCCTCACCGGCCTTGGCTCCTGCCCAGACCTGAGCCCTGTTCTCCTTCTGGACTATAATGCCTGCCCCATTCAAGCAGGTCAGAGTCATGCTAACAGGTGGTAGTAAATCAGAGCCATTGCTTTCGCTTTTATGGATGTTACTTTCTGCACACCAGGGACTTATTTAACTTGAAACAGACCAAAAGCTATACACTGAGCTGCATGTTTGCCGTGCCTTCGTTTTTCACCACGTATGGCTTAAATTAAGGCACCCTGTGTTGAGCAGATTGCCCACTGCAACTTAGTCATCTGTTTAGTGTTTGGCATGTCCCACAAGGCAGTTGTGGTGATTCACAAGTCTATTAATTAAAAGGAGAACTGTTAGGGGACTACTAAGTGGGCTGGGGAATCGTGCAGCCACTTCAAATAAAAAGATGTATGAAAAGGTGTGCCTTCAGAACCTGTAGCGCTCCCTCTCTGGGTTCATCTGGCATCAGCAGTAATTGTTGGGACCCAGCTTGTGAAGAAACACTGTTGTCACCACTGCATCCAAAGAAGTTTTATGTCAAAAATTAGAGCAATGTCATCTGAGTTGACAAAATTGAGATTGTGTGAAAGTTTTCATCTTTCATGACTCACTGAAAAACATCCAAATTATGTTGAAACTGGGCCCTATCAGAACAGAAAATACAAAGGATTTTTAAATTCTAGGAAGTGGAACAGAACATACTGTCTATTAGCAAGGTGTAGGTACTAACGGAACCTACCTTCATTTTCCTCAGCATCTTAGGAACCAAGTACTTTTCACATCATCTATTTTTTCTCTAAGCCATGACGCAGGAACCATGGAACACGTTTGTTTTATAGGTGAGGAACTGAGTGATTAGTATTGCAGGCTTATCCAAAATAGTTTTACCACCAACGGTTGTGGCAGAAGTGAGAATTATTGAATAATAATTGTTTGCTTATGAATTCCCAATCTTCTGATGTCTTCCTATGAAAAAGAACTAGATTTTGAAACTATCCTGGAAAGCAAGTGTTGCAAAGTTTAGATTTGGTCAACGTTTTGTGAAAATAATAGCTTGCTTTTCCAAGGATGTCCCATGGTAGATTGTTCCTGGAAAGACTAGGTAGAGTGATTGCATATTAGCCGATGGGTACATAAGACAAATATCCTGGCAGATGAGACTGACATTCCTGGCTGGTACCAAGCACTGTTTCCATGTTTTGTGGGATCTGGGAGTTCAGGGTAAAGCTGAAAACAGTATTCTTACAGAAATGCAGGCATGAGAGGCAAAGTCATCGGATTAAAGTAAGGGCCCGTGTCGTTAGCAAATGATGATATCTCAATGGCAAATCAGTTAGCAATGTATACTTGGTTCCATAAAATTGTACTGATTACCTTACTCTGTGAAACCAAAGAATGCATACAGACTTTTCTGTGGCTCTGGCAAGTGTATAATCTGATTGGGGAACCAGACACTTGACCCCTAAAACATAACCAATAATTTATAATGGCCAACTTTTTATATTCATTGGAAATGGAGAAAATGCTGTATACTGTTTGATATAGCAGTGAGCAATGTATTTTTCAAGGTTTTAGAACAATTTGTAGAATAAAGCTATGAGCAGTAGAATTCTGAAATCTGCAGATGGCATGAAGTTTCAGGTATAGTTTTATGCTGGATCCATGAATAAGAACCTAAGAAGAGTATAACAAGTTGGAATGCTGATTCTCACAGAGCAAAATTTAATGAAAACAAAAATAAAGTACCAGACTTAGGTCTTAAAATATAAATGCTTAATTGCCTAATGGGGCAAATATTTTTCAGCAGACTACTTAGCAAAGCCTGTTGGGGCTGGATGCGGTGGCTCACGCCTGTAATCCCAGCACTTTGGGAGGCCAAGGTGGGTGGATCACCTGTGGTTAGGAGTTTGAGACCAGTCTGGCCAACATGGGTGAAACCCCATCTCTACTAGAAATACAAAAATTAGCCAGATGTGGTGGCAGGTGCTTTTAATCCCAGCTACTTAGGAGGATGAGGCAGGAGAATTGCTTGAACCCGGGAGGCAGAGGTTGCAGTGAACTCAGATCGTGCCATTGCACTCCAGCCTGAGCAACAGAGCAAGACTCCGTCTCAAAAACAAAACAAAACAAAAAACAACCTGTTGGGTAAATGAGTCAAGAGTGAAAGAGGAGAAGGGGAGAGGGTGAACCTGAATTAAGCAGCTACTATCAGGGCCCGGCCGCTGAGCTGGGTGCTCTACTCAGGTTTCCTTGTTTCTGCCCACAGCAACACTGTCCCATCGCTGAGCACCATTGCACAGCATGAGCATTTTCTCCTGTTCACTGTGCAGGCCCACCTTGCAGGGTGGATGCCATCTTCCTTTTACAGATGAGGTAACTGAGGCTCAGAGAAGTTAAGTCCTTTGGCCAAGGTACTACAGACGGCAAATGAGAGGCAATGCAATGTTTCTTAAAGTCTCTGTCTTGTGTTTTAAACCAAGCCATTCTGTCTTTCCAAGATGTGATGTAGCTTCATGGATAGGCATGCAGTACCCAGAGTAGGGGAGGTAGCAGTCCTGTTCTGTGGGGAGAAGGCGGATTTCAGTAATAAGTGCATGATCATGGCACCAGATGGCCTGGGTTCTCTTAAAGCAAGTTTAGCCTAAAGCTACCTCCTTACATATTTAAAGTTCAGCCTAAAGATTTCTCTGTATATAGTGAATTATAACCTAAATGGAGGTTTAAACAAACTGTAACCTATGCTTGTGCCAATCACTGAATTCTGGCCAATCAGAGGCATCCAGTTGTTCAAACCGTTTTCCAATAAGGCAGACGCTGAGCTGTAACCAATCCGGCTGTTTGTGTGCTTCCGTTCTGTTTTCTGCACATCACTTCCCTTTTTCTGTCCGAAAATGTCCTTCCACCACGTGGCTGCGCTGGAGTCTCTCAGAGCCTGTTCTGGTTCAAGAGGCTGCCCAATTCGTGAATCGTTCTTTGCTCAATTAAACTCTGTTAAATTTAATTTGGCTAAGGTTTTTCTTTTAACAGTCCTATTGCAGCTCTGCCACTTAGGAGCTGTGTGGCCTCGACCAAAAGAATGAAAAACAACAAACCGCTGTGCCTCAGTTCTTACTTCTCTAAAGTGAGAGGACGAGTAGATAATGGCAGTACCCACCCCCCTGTAGGTTGCTCAGATGATTCATTGAGGGATTTTGTATAAAGCGTTTTCAAGTGGGCCTGGCACCGTCTAAGGGCAGATGTTGTTACTGCTCTGCTCAGACCAGATCCCACCTAGAATACCAGGCCATACACTGCAAGAGACACCTTGGCAAGTAATTTTTGTCAGAAAATGACAGAGCTGGAAACAACTTCCCTGCAGAACCATAGAAGGATCTGAAGGCATTTAGTCCTATGTGATGAGAGCCGCTTAAAAAATATTTGAACTAACTTTGCTCTAAGCCCCAAAAAAGAGCAATAGAAGAAAATTCAGAGTGCTTTGTTTCATAATCTCCCCCTAAATAATGACATCGGATGTTTCCAGAAGCCTTAAAGCACTGCCTGGCACTTGAGAGGTGCTTCTGGGCCACCTCTGTAGGATCTTCTGCATGCGGGGCTGTGTCTGAGCATCACAGGCATCCCCATGGTCAGTGTCCTCCAGGCACGATGCAAAGACACTGCTCAGATTCCTCTGGACAGTGACCAGGCTCTGAGATGCAGGGAGGCAAAGTCACTTGTCTACCCTCATATTAATTTATTCCAAAAATATTTATCAAGTGTTTCTAATGTTCTAGGCATTGTTCTAGGCACATGAAAAAAAACAAACACAGCTGTTGCCCTGGTGAGGCTGACATTCCAGCCAGGGGCAATGGAATCAGGAACCTATCAGCTTGACCTTGACCTCACACGTGGGCAATAAATGAACCAAACAAAACCAAAGTGTAAAAACTAAACCTTCTAAGTATCTGACACCTCTCTTTTACTTAATATGCATTCAATTGACCGACGTCCAGCTAACCTATTGGCTACCAAGCATTTGTATATGTTGTCTATTATTTAACTCTCGGAGTGAACCTTTCGGGTAAGAATTAGTCCATTTCACAGGTAAAGAAGCAGGCTTAGGAACTTCCGGTGACTAAAGCGACACCTGGGGATTCAGGCCCAACATGATTTTCATTACAAAGTGCTGCCCTCCAAATAGAAATCAAGTAGGCAGAGTATGTGGCATCCTCTGTGGCAGTTTCTCTATGAAAATTAGTACCTGGGATCCCTTGACACACGGACTAGTGAAGATTTGGCTGTCATCTCTAGACCTTCTGGCATATAAGCATCTGATGGCCATAAGCTGCTCTAGTGGCTCTGAGTGTCCGCACATTCTGGCTTGGGGTACTGATTCAATCCAGTGTCTCTAGGAGTGGGGTCTGGGAGTTGGTTTTAAAGCTCACCATGAGCTTTAAAGCTTCTGGGGGATGTAGTGCAGGATTCAGGTAGCATGCATGTGGGTGTGGTGGGCACAGGAATGGATGTGGATCTGATTTGAGCTCTGCAAGCCGCGCCAATTCTTGGCCTGGTTTGGTGAGTCTGTAAGCCCCATGGCTTCCACTTCCTTATGGGTCACTAGAGAAGGATTATGCATTGGGTGCTTCTCGCTGGGCCTTTGCTTCTTTTGCAGTTCCAGGTGGGAGAAACAGTTGCAAAAATGCATGGATTTAGGTTGAATAGGGTCCTCCTGTGTTCTTGGTACAGTTACCTTGAGAAAACTGGTCAGAGGCAGCTAATGTGGCAGTGAAGTCTGCATTGCTTGTGGTACGTTCAGTCCTTACCAAGCAGTGGCTGTGTTCTCAGCTCAAGAACCACTGAGGAGGCTGTCTGATGATCAGAACCGTGTTTCTGTTGTCACAGAGCCCATCAGAGGTAGCTCCCCAGGCAAGGTACTGAGGTAGGGAGCGCTCATTTCCCCACAGACGGATGGGAGAACAGGTCTCTCTAGGGCGAAGGTACTCAGAGGTATAGGGAATCATCCTCTCATGGGGCCTCTTTGGTGGCTGCACATCCTGAGAAACATCCCTCAAGGCTGGAGACTGCTGGGTTAGTTCCAACGCTCACACACAGACCCACTGCAGCTCTGAGCTGCATAGATGCAGGAAGCTGGGCAGCATTTGGGCCATGTTACAGCACACTGGGGTAGAGGCATGGCAGCACGTGATTCTCTCCCATGTCCAGGAGCCTCACATCAGGCAGAAAGTGGAAATTCAGGGCAACACACATCTTACTGGGACATCAAGTCCTTTACTTGAGACATATGAGTTCAGGTTTTCTAAGACTTTCCCCTTATAATCCTATGAGTATACTTGCTTGGGATAATTTTCTTTAGCTTAGAGCAATCTCTGGGAAACATTCTTCTGGAGCTGAAGGTTTATCTTTGCTTTTAAAGTTTTAATCTCATTCTTTTCTCTGAGTGTCACAGCCTCTTGGTGCCATGAGAAACAACAGTCCCCTTTTTCCTCAGTGGCACTCACATCCTCTAAAGACTTGCAGGCAGAGAGCCAGCAGCCATTTCTCCCTTGGTTCACTTGTTTGTCTGCTTCCAAACTCATCTTTCTCCAACTTAGATACAGTTATTTTACTTTCTTAAATAGCCAGTTCCTTTTAATTAATCTTGGGACTCATCTCCACTCCGGCTGCCTTATGTTGGTAATAGTGTAGCACTTTAAAATAGACTAATTTGCACATGTAGACATAGCTATAAAATTCACCCATTATAATGAGGATATATATATACTTCCACATTTATATGCAACACCTTCTGGAAAATTCTACTTCCAGTCTCCATCCCAACCTTGTCCACTCACATCATAGAATGACAGAGGGGCAAACATCTTGAGTTCATACATTCTCGGTCTATGCCAGGAGACAACTGCACAGACACTGTTTAAATGTTGGCTCTTGTTATGCAAATTGTTTACATGAAAATTATCACAAAAATCACTTTATTTGATATAGGAAAGAAAAAAAATTTAGTTTGGAAAGTCTTAATAGAAAAGAAATGAATTCCTAGTTCTCGTAGTCCAAAGAGGAGCCTTCCCTTTTCCATGTTGTTATAGAAATGATTTCAGGATGTACAAATAGGTACAACCAACCAAGCGGGATTATTTGATAAATATGTAATTTCTACAGCGTCATTTGGAAATGATTGCAAATATGCCTATTCAGATTGGAGGAAAATCCTACTCTGAAGACTGTGGTCCATGCAGTCTGCATTGTAACCTATGTGACATAAAGAGAAAGCCATGTGTTCTGAAAGGCTGCCCTTGAATCCCTGTCCCGGTGGGAATGAGCCGAATTCAGCACCTACCTCGTAAAATCTGAACGTGTGTCTCACTAGGGCTGGGGTTTCTGGAGAACCACCCCTATTCACATGGAATGAAATTACATCGAAGCACTGAAGGGAGAAGAGGCATCTAACGTAATGTCCTAATAAAAAGGCCAAGAGGACTGGCCCTTATCTCAGGTCTGCACACACATTAGCTCCTGCCATGGGCAACTGAGTGTTTGGGCATTGGGATTAAGGACAAAAAGAAATCATTCTTAATAATGAGAGGGAGTACCAGGAATTTTTCTTGCCTCATGAAATAAGGTAATTCCCTGAACTAAGAAATAATGAACAAGACAACCTGGCAAGCCGACCGGGGGGCTCAGACAGGTGCCTACGTTCAAGGAGTCTGTAGGGCAAAGAGGCGTCTGCTCCTGAAGGAGGACTTTAAATAGCCATTTGTTACACCAACCTTTTTATGAATAGACTGAAGTAGGGATGTGATTAGGCTGGGGTGGGGAATGCGTGTGGATAAATAGCAGTGGAGAAGATGTGCTTTAAATATTCTTTCTGTGTAGGATCTGAGAGTAGCATTGAGATGATGTTAACCCTTTAAGGAGCCACCTTTTAAACAGATAGCAGTAGACAACAAGGGCATTTCCCCAGGGGTGGATCAGGCTCCGCTTTGAAAACCAGTCACCCCGATGACTCCTTGACCTTGCTAGGAGAAACAGCCTATTGTACCTGGCCCAGTCTCTCCTGAGGGGATTCCAACTTGGAGGGAAACTCTGTGTGGCAGGAGGTAGCTCTGGGGACCCTGTTTTCATGTTGGGGATGTCCAGCCTTGTATCAGGGATGGTGCTGGCACAACAGCACCTGAAACATGGCCTCCCATAGGGTAGCTACTTGATTATTATCAAGTGAATGAGGGAATGATTTAATCAATGATGTTCAGGTTCATCAGACTCCTTTTGACCTGAGCCTCTATCCAGAAACCTAAAAATATATCTCACTGGACACTTCAGTAGGCTTGCTTTGACTGTCCCTTGTTCCTCTTTTTTTCTTCAACTTCTTAACTGTATGTGGATTTGTGGAAGATACAGGAAGAAGGCACACTTCATTGCTCAGCCTGAGAAGACTTTGCAAACCTTTGAGAGCCACCTCTCATTCTACTTTCTCTCCAGTCTGAGCCCTGGAGTATGCTGGCAACCCAGGGAGCATCTCTCTGCCCTGTGAAAACTGGGACTAGCTAGCAAAGGAGTGGGTGAGGAAGCTGCCGTAAGCACTCCATAACTTATGCTGGTTCTCGGCTCCAGGGATGACAGGTGGAGTCGTGTCTCTGGGATTTTCCAGGTGGCTCCCAAATTCTGAGTCCTATTTGTCTACTTTAGAGCAGTGAGGCTCAAATTTCAACATCCCCACATACCCCTGAGGATCTTGTGAGAATATGGACCCTGTTCCAGGAGTCCTGAGGTGGAGCCCTGACTTTGCGTTTCTAGCAATTCTGCAGGTGACGCTGATGCTGCTGGACCTCCGGCCAGCCTGACACTAAAGCAAATTGAAGTATGAAGAAGACACAGCCTCTGTCTGAGGTTTTTTTTTTTTTTTTTTTTTTTTTTTTGGTTTTAATAGAGATGAGGTATCCCTCTGTTGCCCAGGCTGAAGTGCAGTGGTACAATCATAGCTCATTGCAGCCTTGAACTCCTGGGCTCAAGCAATCCTCCTGCCTCTGCCTTCCGAGTAGTGAGGACTACAGGTGCATGCCACCGTGCCTGGCTAATTTTTTAAAAAAATGTTTTCGCTATGTTGTGCAGGCTGGTCTTAAACTCCTGGCCTCAATTAATCCCCTAGCCTCGGCCTCCAAAAGTGTTGGGATTACAGGCATGAACCACTGTGCTCATCCTCTGAGCTCCTATATCAGAGCAAAACCTCAACACTTGTAAGGATTTATTGAGCAACTTGGTGATGCAAGCTAAGGACTTTGGTACTGACACTCATTGTAACTGCCTGCAGTGTGGCCTTTTGAGGGTGCTGATTTCTCAGTGGAACTTTAATGAACTTCTGATTGTCTCCTGGATGTGCTGCCATTACTCTTTTGGGAGTGTGGACACACAAACACACACACACATATGTGCCCCAGGTCAACTGTTACAAAGCTCCATGGCTGTTGGTTGAGCTCAGTGATTATGTACACAATACGCACATGTGCAGGTGTGACCCACAGTCCTAGGACAGGGCCGGCTTCTGGAAGAATAGGGTCTGTGCCTAAAGAGCCTAGCAACTTACAAGGCTGTTGAGCACTTGCAATACAGCACATAACTATCTAGTCTATTAGAAAAAAATACATATGATACCTTCGATTAATTAAACGCTTGATTGATTAAATAACTTTTGGTTTAATTATTCCTCCAGGGACTTCTAGGAGAAAAAAAGCCAACCAAGCAAACAAACGAACAAAAACACAAGAATTCCATTCCTTGCCAAAATATTGGCAGTTAGTATTTTCAGGCAGGTGTGCACTGTATGCTTTGCGGGACAGGCTTCCTGTGAACTGATGTTGGAGGATGCTGTCCCCAGATGTGGGAGATTCCATCTCTGTCAAGTCACATGATGATGGACAGCAAGAGTGTTAATAAGGAGCCTAAGACAGAATTCCTAGACAAAGGCAGCCCTCTGCACAAACCCGTTCCTGCTTGGCTAGAATCCCTTGTCACCTTGGGATCACACTGCCCAGGTGTGGCTTTCAATCCCAGGCCTTTGATTACCCACAGGTCTCCCCGTTGCTCCTCCCCCGGCACTGAAATCATTTCAGCAACATTCTAAAGTGGACTTCAAGACATTTCCTAAGCCATCAGGTGCATAAAAATCAGTAAATAATGTGTATGGAGCACTCACCATCTCTGGACGTGATAACAGGTAGAATTGACCTTCTGATGTTAATGAAGTAAACTGCAATTTCTGATGTTAATGAAGTAAACTGCTGTTGGGGTTGGACAGAGGGTTTCTACTGAGAATCCATGTGTGAGCATTCTAAACCACGCACCACCCCGAGAGGAATTCCCGGTAAGCAGTGGGGCTGACTGAAACCCACAATGTTGTCTTTCTAAAGTACAGGCTCCCACACAGACCTGCTTTGCTTTAAAATGTCATTACGATGAACCATCACTTGAAAACCTCCATGATCTTGACAAAATTGGAACAGTGATATAAAAATAAAAGGTCAGAAAAACCATGTATGATAGAGCTGAGCTGGCCTGGTATAGATTTCTTCAAAGACCTCCTTTGCTCACTGCTAAAGCCAAGATGATGTGTCAAAGTTGTTTAAGAGAGGAATCATTTTTAATGAATGCGACCTCAGCTTTCCAAGGTGTTTAGGTCTGGGAACACTTAAAGTACATCTGTTATTATTTTGGTTGTGCTGAATTTCTTATTTTATATGGTTTCATTTCAAGAGGGGCTGTTTGAGGGAAAATGGAGGTAAGCTCTTGTCACCATATTCTGGTTGAGTTTTTTAGGATTATTTATGTCTCTAGTTCTTATTGATATTTCTTGCTTCCATAAACTTGCCTTCTAGTAGTAATTTTACATTGAAATTTTACTTTAGAATCTACATCTCTGCCCTTTGTGATAAAACCTAGTGCCAAATTGTCTCTCAGTGACTTAATTGGTATTAGATGTATCATCCCATCAATCCCCAAATTTAAAACAAATATGTTCCCTACATGTGGTTTTGTACTAGTTCCTTTAGGGAGACAATTCATAGAGACCTGGCCCTGCCACCTGTGAGTTTATAGTTTGAAAGTGATGTGAAGGAAACAGAATCGATCACAGACACATTAAACATGTGAACATGGGCTAAATAAAAACTGGAAAATAAGTCAACGGTTGAAGTGCAGACAAAAATGGTGCTTATCTTCCCTGTCCATCTTCTGTCCCATTCTGTCATCTAATTCTACTACATCTCTGCCCTTTGTAATAAAACCTAATGCCAAGTTGTCTCTCAGTGACTTAATTGGTATTAGATGTATCATTCCATCAATCCCCAAATTTAAAACAAATCTGTTCCCTACATGTGGTTTTGTACTAGTTCCTAATTCTACTATTCATCTAACTGCCCTTCTCTCTATCCCTTCACCCAGCCATGCATCCATCTATATGCTCATTCATCCATCCATCCACCCACTCAGCCATCCATCCATCCACCCACTCAGCCATCCATCCATCCACTCACTCACCCATCCAGTCACCCACCCATCAACCCATCCGTCCATCCATCCATCTGTATGAAGAAGTTCATAGAATAGAAAAGAGTTGAGTTTTGTATAGCCTCAGGTATTGCTGATCTGGTTTTGCCAGACCTTGAGTGACATAGTATAAATATCTATCTACAACAAAAACCGGATGGGTCTTTTAACTAGGTACTATATGATCTGTCCAGATAAACGAAGGATGAGCCAAGAAAACACCATAGCAATAACTATACTGGTAACCTAGGTATAGTTAGGGATAAACAAATATTGATTTGTTTAGTCTCACCAAACAAATTGTGAAAACCTTTAGCCACGTTTGGTTAAGAGATAGATTTCCTTTTGATTTGGTCAAGGCTATGGGTGACCTAATTTCTGCTCAAATTGTTTTTCTCCCACTGAGATGTTACTTTCTAGTTTCAAAGCCCTCATCATGCTTTGTGGATGGTCTTTTATTTCTCTAAGTTCACTTGAATTTCAAATCTTGATGATATGCACATTTGGAAATGGCTTTTCCCTGTAGTGTGTGCTGGTCAACACCTGAGGCTATGTATGTTCCTCCCTGTAGTGGGGTCTCAGCTGGCCTCCCTTTCAGTGTTCTGTGTCTGGTGTATGCAAGCTTGGCGCAACAGCATTTTGCTTTTGATGTCTTTGCCATTCTGAGAAGCATGAGAAGGATTGTATTTTTCCCTTTTCCCATCTGCTTTCTGATCAGATGGGTCCTTTCCTGAATGAGGTCTAAATTGAAGAGGGACCCTCTGTTGGATACAAACATTGATACTAGGGCACCTCCTGTGCAACATTGTCAAATAGCCTTAACGATAGTGAGAGTTTGAATGGTCATTGTTTCTGACTCTATTCTCTTACTCAGTGTAGCAGCAAATTAGTTCACTTAAGAGCTATCTTGCAAAGCTCTCTTAGTCCTGCTAAAAGTGCAACCTCCTGAGTACTATCGACCTGTTTTTGGCCTAGGTCCTTCACTTTGCTGCAGGAAGTGTGCTTCATCTAGCTCAGCTGGTTTCTGGGCTCAGGCCAGCCTGTGCCCATTGCCATCCTTCCATAGTCACTGGTCCACACTGCTTGGCTCCCAGCTGAAAATTATTTTCAGTTGTCTCTCTATTGTCTAGACATTTTCCCCTGTGGACCCAAATCTTCTCGGTTTTAAAAGAGATGTGGCAGTAGCTCATGCCTGTGATCCCAGCACTTTGGGAGGCAGAGGTGGGTGGATCACTTGAGACCAGGAATTTGAGACCAGCCTGGACAACATAATGAAACTCTGTCTCTATGAAAAATACAAAAATTAGCTGGGTGTGGTGGTGCACACCTGTGGTCCCAGCTACTCGGGAGGCTGAGGTGTGGGGATTGCTTGAGCCCAGGAAGCAGAGGTTGCAGTGAGCCAAGATCACGCCACTGCACTTCAACTCAGCCTGGGTGACAGAATGAGACTCCTCTGTCTTTCTCTCCCTCTCTCATGATATGAATTAAACTCTCATGTAGTCTTTAACGGAGGAGTACATGTTCACCTTAGCTACCTATAATGAGATCTGGACCCTAATTCCAGGTGTTTTACATATGGTAGTTTCATTTTGGTTTGAGATAGTTTTCAAAATGCTCTCTCACTGAACTATATGAGGAAATAAAAAATACATAATAATACTTGAGTGCATCAAATGGCCTCATTTCCTTCCATTTGAAAATTGATAGCTGAAAAGGCAGCAGAAGTTAAAAACAAAACAAGAAACAACTTTGGACTCAAAGTTACACTAACCATGTAACTCAGGGCAAATTTCTCAAATCTGCCAGACCTGTGTTATTCATATGGTAAATGAAGATGACACCACTTTCTACTTTTTAATAAGGTGCTTTTGGACTGAAAAACACTTTGATTCTCTTTAACAATGTGAATCCACTCTTAATTTTATTATTTGTTAAAGCATGCAATTAAATTTTTGTCTAGAATTAGCCATAACCTGCATGCTAACTTTTGAAAGTAGTTGTCTATTTTACTAAGTGTGTTTTCTAGGTTAATACTTTATTTTAAAACCTATACTTGCCATTTTATTTTGAATGAGTTTAAATTTTTTTCACAACTAAAAGGTCAATTATAAAATACTATATGAGTCTCTAAATTTGGTCTTCCTAAAATTATCTGAAAAAGTCTGACCTTATTCAGGTTCAAACATACAGAAAAAGCAACAGTGAATCATTAAACCTCCTTGATACCAGCTGCCACTTTCTTCCATACACTTCTGATGCCTGCACATTATGTAAATATCAATATTAAAAAATTTAGTCTTTAAAATAACTGTAAGATAAGCCCCCAAATATTTGGCCTGCCGAAAGATTTTCTGTTCCAAAAATATATATTTTTCTTAATCCCCTATACAATTAATCTTCAAAATGCAACTTGAATAGCAGAACAATTTAAAAATATCTTTACCAACCCAAATTCCTTATAAACAAAAAACCCTGACATGTGTACAGTGCTTAATTTACAATGTCCTTTCAATTGGTCTTTACAACTGCCCTAAGAAGAAGGCATATGTGTTTTTTTATACCTACTTTATAGATGAAGATAGTGAGGTTTGTATAAAATTTTTCAAGGTCACACAGCTAAGTGGAGGGAAGCCAGGACTAGAACTCAAATACCTACATTAACTTCCAACAGTCCTTTTGTTATAGCAACAAAGAGAAACAGCTTATGAAATTTTTCTATAGCCCTTTACATAGAATTCTTCAGGTTCAGTCTGATTTCTAGGCATATGTTATTCTAAATTATACAGAGACCAACCTATAATATTATTATAGCTTAATCTTTTTAAGGTCTGTATCAGATTCTGGAATACTGCTGTCTGACCGCCTCTATTAAGGCTTGAATTTTGGCCACTCTTTATAGAAGTCTAAGATGCCGAATTACGTATTTTAGTGTTACAGGAAAAGGTTTGTTCCGGAGGATCTGTTCATTTTAACAACTAAGGATTAGAGCGTGGTAATTTATGCTTTGGTGCTTAGAAAGTTTATTTTCTGTTCTGGTGTACTCCCTTTTACAGCTAGCCACCTGAGTGTTTGGGAGAGCTGTGTGGATGCTTTTGAAGGTTTGGTTTGGCACCTACTACTGTACAGACATTGCCATTGACTGGAGCGAGTACATCATTCACTTCAGAGTTAATGCAGTTATTTTCGGTCATAAAGAGCAAAAGGCATTTGAATATTTAATTATTCTTATTAGATAACTTTAGAATCCTTACCAGGTATCATTATGGCTCAGATAAATATATCCTCTTGTTAAATTCTTATTCACACAAACTTGAAAAAGGCTGTTCATCAGTGATATGATTTCCACTGGGACATTTCTAAGTCTTCAATGCTTAAGTTTTCCCACAGCTGTAAAACAGCCCAAAATAACTATTTCTTTTCTATGTGTATGGCCATTGTGGAAAGAGGATGTGCTGACACTAGAATATAATTATTCCTCTCCCGGGCTGCCTAAAATGTGGTCAGCCTGCCTTCTTTAGATTTCCAGTGCCTATTCCACAGGCTGTGGTGTTTTATTTCTGAATGGACCAGCATTTGTTTTTGTTGAATTATGCAATTTATTTTTCATTACACATTCAAATATGTTTCTTGTTTTCAGCTGACTGTCTTCATTCATGACACTTTTTTTCTTCATTCTCCCAAATTCATTTCTTCTCTCTCGTTTGAACATTTCCATGTGAAATAGATGAAATTTTACATGGGCAAACAGAAGAGCAATCAGTCAGAAGCCAACAAACCTACTTACAGTCGATGATGCTTTAAAACAGACAGATTGAGACTGGGGGGTGTGGAGGAGGGCTTTCCAATTACTGTTTCTCATCAACCTGACCACCCTAAGCCATTAAGCCACTGTAATAGTTTTGCTAATTTGATTTCCTGCGCATAAACAACCTTTGCTGTTCTTTGAAGTTCTTAGGAAAGGTATGAGGAGTTTCAAATTGCAATAATTCAACTCCAAGCATAAGGTAATTCATCTTTTTTTAAAAAATAAATCAGTAAAACAGAAGTTAATTAAAGTGTAAACAATGGGCAGCATTGTGGCTGAGAGTCTCAGAAAAGGAACCTTTGAAATTCTTTGTGTAATGGATATTACCTGATTGCACCAGAGCAGGGTGGGGTTTAGGAAAGGATCACATTACTGAGCTCTTTCTCCTCTTCCCCTTACCTTTAAAAAAAAAAAAAGAAAGAAAGAAAGAAAGAAAACCACCAACAACAGATGCTTTCATTTTTTTTTACTGAATTGGGTGATAGCTTCCTAAACCCAAGCTTCTCCAAACGCTGGGGGCTTCCTTTCCCCAGGGAGGCCCTGACACTCTAGGCCCTTGTGAGGGCTGACTCTATGTGGGGCTGAGAGTGGGTGGCTGGGAAGCAGTTTGCAGGGAGTTCTGTAGGCAGGATGTCACTGCAGTGTGATTCACACCAGGCCAGGTTATGCAGAGGACATGGGTTCCTCATCACTGATGCCATCGAGCTCCTCATGGGTAGACAGGACCCTGCCAGTGACGCAGGGATGAACAGCTCCCACCCCCTCCCCTGGTCTCAAACCACAGGCCTGGCTGAGAGAGGTGCAGAAGAGGGAAAATGGGCCAAAATAGCTAAAACACCAAAGTGTTTTCAGTAAGGATTCTCTTGTTTTGATCTTGAGAGAATACAATGAAGATATGTGGTAGGAGGCCAGGCAAAAATTCCAGCACCCCTGGGGAGGGGAATTCAGCTAAGCCTCTCTGTCTGCAGGAGTAGAGCCTCTCCTATACAGAGCCAGGAAACTGAACTCATGCTTTCTTTTGAAGGTCAGTTTGTGTAAGGAGATGAAATATTTTGCTTCAGAAGCAAAATCCAAAGAAGAGCAGAGTGATACTGCACATCGTCTCTCATCACATAATAGGTAATAGGTAAACCCATTTGCTGGGGTACCTGCTGACCATATGACACCACAGATGGCGCGTGTGTGTGTGTGTGTGTGTGTCTGGGCGTCTACATATGTATGCATGTGTGCAGGTGATTCTCTGTGTATGCTCTTAGTGAGGGGTGGGGGGTGAAAGTGGGGAGCCCAGAGGAGATGCAGTGCCAAAACCATGGCCAGCAGAGGAGTAGGTGGTCCCCCCATGTGGAGTGTATTAAGAGGTTCCAACACGTTTCCTTGCAAAACAATCCATTGCAGATTGTGCAAAAATTCTTAATTTCACTTTTTGCTGCCAGAATTTCTATCATTAATGATCTAATTTTACAGATAACAAGGTTCTCTTTTAACAGGCAGACATTGCTTTTAAATGGCTAGAAGCCACAGATATCTTAGAATCAATTAGCCTAATGAAAAACTTTATAACCTCAAGCTAAAAATGTCAGCTTAATGGAGAAAAAAATAAGTATAATTTTGAAAGCAGAGAGGTGTGAGCCTGGTGTAAGATTCTGAGCACAAAAGGGGCTACAAGCTGCAGTAAATGATGTAAGAGTTAAATAAATAGAGAGATCTGGAAGAAATATGCCACTTACTTACTGGCTTCATCAAGGGCTGGCCTTGGATATTAGGGAGCAGAGCCCAGGAAGAATTTCCGGGCTGATGGCTGGCGCGTGAGGTCCCTGTCCACCACTCAGGTGGGGAAGTGTGCTTTCCCTGGGGCCCTCAAATACCCTGAGCCAAGTGTAATGGAGCTGATGCATTCTCTCCAGAGTTGCTGAAGCAGCCGGGGCTCCCTCCAGTAGTGTACCCCTGGCCTGCACACAGGACCCTGTCCCTGGAAGGGTCTCTCAGACAGCCAGCATGCCCCAGGCCTTGAGGGCACCCGGCAGCTCTCCAAACAGAAGTAACCCATGTGTACAAATGCAGGACTCCTGTCTTCTCCAGGAGTAAGATTCATGGGCATTTAGATTTAAAGTAACTTGTAAAATATTCTAAACTTGAAAACTTATTTATGGATCGAAAAGTGTATCTACTAGCAAGTGGGGTTTTTTTTGGAAAGATTTATCCTTAGCTACAAAATTTACTGTGGCTGGAAGAAGGTAGACACACATTTACCAAAATCCTATTATTGGGTGTCCCAAGAATGTCACAAGCAGTATTTTACTTAATTTAATCATCCCAACAACACTGTCAAGTCAGTATCCTCAGTCCCATGATACAGATGATGGGAATGAATTTCAGAGCTGGCAAGTGCTAAAGCCAAGATTCAAATACAGGCTTGCAGGTTTCCCAGGCTAGTGTGCCTTTTGCTATACTGTGCCACCAGGCTGAGAATTAATGCCTAAAATATTATGTGTATATTTTTCATCTAAATGTTGGCTACTTTTTAGAAAAGCATGGGCTTTTCTAGGTAATATCTGGAAGAGCAGTAAGTACATTGTTCTACTCTCTTTTCCTCAATCCACAAACTGAGAGCTGAGATCAATTTAGCACCATATGGAATCATGGCAACCTAATTGGGTAGCAAGTCACCCTGTTTATCGCCTGGTTACGTCGATAGACGGAGCTACGTCTACAATTCAGGAAGCTAAGTCAAACTTGCAGCATCTCACTTACTCCTCTCAGATGCAAACCAAATCTGTGGAACCTTCCCTCATGAGGTATGTTTGTCAGTCTTCGTACACCTGTGGAGATAGATGATCTTTTGGTCTTATCTTTTAGTCTGGCTTTTGTTTTTTCTCAGAAAAATTAGATACCTTTAAAAAGTAGAAAAGTTTATCTTCCACAGGTAGGTGCTCTCTACAGGCAGGGAAATGAGGTAGTTGACCTAGGCTTCATGGCAGCTGCTCAGGGACAGGGCATGCCCCTCAGCTGGACCTGATCAATGCACAGGACAGGATCTCGAACAAGCCTCTCTGGGCGCTGTCTTCATGGAGTTTACATTCCAGGAGGAAAGAAAGGCAACTAACAAGCAACTGAAGGAGTAAACAATGTCGAGCCATCATGGTGCTGGGAAAAAGGACACCTGTGTGTATTTAATGTGTGTATGTGTGTATGAGTATGCACGTATGTGTGAGTGTGTGTGACTGTGTATATGAGTGTGTTAGTGTGTGAGCATGTGTATGACTGAGTGTGTGAGTGCGTGTGTGAAAATGAGTTTCTGTGTGTCAGTGCATGTGTGTGTGTGTGAGAGAGACTGTGAGTGTGTGAGTGTGTATGAGTGTGTGTGAGTGTGTGGTTGGGGGTTGGTCATAGTGCTACTGTGGAGACTGCTTTCTGGAGTAAACCCGCCTGCCTTCACCTGGTGGCATAGTATGGCATTCATCTGAATGCTGCCACTTACTTGCTGTGTGATCTTGAGTAAGTTCCTTAATGTCTTTGTGCCTCAGTTTCCTCATCTACAAAATGGGGATAATGACAGTAACTGATTCGTAGAGTCATTTTCTGAGTTAAATGAGTTAATATGTAAAGTCCTTGGTCTAACACAGTGAGTGCCACAGACAAGTTAGCTAAGGAGACCTAAAGATGAGCGGAAGTCTCATGATGGTGGAGGGAAGGGGTTGCAGGCAGTCAAAGAGTGAGGACGCAGGGGCTGGGATGGAAAAGAGCCCTGTTGGAGAAGATTTTCCATATAAGAGTTTTCATTTTTTAACCATTTAGATAAGACTGTAAATTTAAATATTAAAACTTTTATCATGTTGAAATATAGCTATAATTTTTAAAAAACAAAATTTCCTATTTATTAAATGTATGTGGATCATTTTAAGCTATTTCTGAACTACTCATTATTAAAATCGATTGCACTATGATGCAGTCAGGTTCAGAGGACTCTTGTTCCCTAAACTAAATGGCCCCAGGATTTGGCTTTATGAGCCAATTTTTTACTTTCATCTTTTTCCCTCTGTTCACGTGGTCAAACTCTGTCTCTTTTTATGTCTGCATGTCTTATTATGCCTGACTGTAGCAACCTAGAGTCCTTCTAATGTTCTGTTTCCATCTGTGAGATATGAGAACACATGTAACTGCATTGGCATTTGGAGGTAATATGAAGGATATGCACTTGGAAAGAGGGCTGGAGAGACTGCACATCATTACGGACTTGGTTCTGCTGTCTCTCTCTTATTAAGAAACACCATCCACTTATATTTGGGTTCTCTTTTAGGTTCTGGTATATCTACAGCAGTGGCTTTCCTGTAATGGTAACATGATTGCGTGAATGCGGTGCTTCCTGGGGCTCACAGGACTGTAGTGGGATTGGTGGCCATCCCTCACTGAGTAAGCGGAGGCTTGAATTAGGAAGGTTGTGTTGCCCTCTTGAGAAGCATAGAACTTTAGAGCCAAATGAGCCAATTTTATCTAATTCCATCCCCATTATTCTTATAATGAAACGGGAAAAGTTCCCTTGTCCCCCAAAATCTGGGGGTCTTGACCAGCCCAGTTAGGGTGGAGTTTTTAAAACTCCGTGAAGGGAAATAGAGCCTCTTACCTGCAGGAAAGAGAGGTGGCAGGGTTTTGGAAGAGAGGCAGGCCCGACAGTTGCGCATTCATTCACATTCACCTCCCAGGATCGCGGGCAAGGTCCCCAGTTATAACAGGAAAAGTTCCCTTTTCCGCCTAGCAGTGTGTACGACGGGGGAGTGACTCACTTCTTCAGTGCCCTGCTGCTCAAACCTCTAGGGGAGCATACAGAAGGGCAGGCTGTGGGGCTCCAACCCCATAGCAGTGTCTAGAGGTGAACTAGTGGTGAACGTTTACAGCTCCTGAACCCCAGTGGGTGTGTGTTACAGGGTGCTTTTGTAGGCAGCTTGTGTTAACCAGCTCAATTAGACCCTCTACCTTGTCACAAGGATGGAGGGCTTTCTGTATCCTGGGTTCTTGCCTTGGTGAACCAGAAGAATCAGATTCCACCTGGACTTGGAGGATAAGTGCAAGGCTTTATTGAGTGGAGGTAGCTCGGGGGAAGTCCGAAGTGGGTAGAGTGGGAAGGTTTTCCCCTGGAGTCGGGCCACTCAGCTGCCTGGCCTCTCTTCTGACTGCCCCAGCCAAACGCTGCTAGTTCTGCTTCGGTCAGTGGGCTGCCAGGGTGCTGCTGCCTGTCAGTCAGTGTGTTCCTCTTGACGTCCAGCCACCTGTGTGTTCCTCTGCTGATGTGCTCTTCTAGACATCCAGCCACCTGTGTGTCTGCCTGCCAGGGTCTTGGGGGTATTTATAGGCTGGATGGGGGTGTGGCAGCCCAGGGTGGTCTTGGGAAATGCAACATTTGAGCAGGAAATGCCTGTCCTCACCTAGGTCCATGGGGGTGGAGCCCTAGCCAGGGACCATGCCCTCCTCTACCCAGCACTCCCCTTCCTCACTTCTGAATCATTTAAAGGGACCACTTTTCCCTTCCCAGCACTTCTGTATCAATAAGAGAAATCCAAGCTTAATAATGGGGCAGGTGAGTTATTCAAAGTCATGCAGCATCAAAATGCCAATAGCACCATGGCCTTCCGTTTCTGGGCTTCCCTGTCTCGCTGGAGCTGCTGGAGCAGCCATCTCGCCTAACAGTTGAACCTAAAAATTTTTCGCACCCCACCCCCCACAGCAAAATGAGCCCTGGCACTTGCCCAGCGGGCCCTCTGAGCTCCCAGGGCTGCCCCCACAGCCCCTGGGCTACCTCCTCCATCCCACCTTCCTGGTTTCTGAAACAGAAGATAAAACAAAAGAAGGAAAACAGTCTGTGGGTTTGGAGTTTAAATAAACAGGGAGGTTAACCAAAAGGCTGGTTTCAATAGATCAGAGGCAAAAGGGATTCCTACAGCTGGAGGCAATTAAATGAAACTAAAAAAAGGATTCTCACACTAACTACTAGACAAGTTCTAGAGACCGAAGGAAGCTTTTGTTGAAGTGGACAAATGCTCACTTTAGCTCAAGACTAAAACAAGCAGCCTTTTTCAGCATCCGTTTAGGGATGAGAGTTTTTCTTTCTTTTTTTTTTTTTTTCCTAGTTGCCCCTCAGTCACTACAATTATGATAGTTCTTGGAAGAGATACTAGCTCTCTTCATAGATCATATGCTGCCCAATCCCAGCAGTATAGAGTTAGAAGCAAGCTTACTTACCATCAGTGGAACGCTGTTAAATATTAAGCAACTGAATCTCCAAAAAAAAATGAAAGAAAGGAAAAAGGCCTGGTGTGTAGCATATGGAAATTTTTACGGTGTAAATACCCTGCGATGGCTGATTTTAAGTAACCAACATGAAGTCACTAGTCCACTGATTGTGAAGCTGGGAAGAAGGACTAAAGATCAGCTGCAATGCACAGGTACAGGCTCAGGACTCCACTGCTGACCATGTGACAGTGATAGAAAATGCTCATGTGCCACTGTGGAGAGGGAAAATTTGGATATAAGCCTGTATACGCAGCATGACTTCAACCCATTCTCTCTATCTATCTAATTATCTACTCACCATCTATCCATCATCCATCCGTTATTAATGCATGTGTCCTCCATCCATCCATCATCCATCCATTCTCTCCATCATCCATCCATTCCATCCATCATTTATTCATTCATCTCCCATCCATCCATCCATCCACCCACCCATCCACTCATCTACTTACCTACCTACCTCATAGTCCTCAATTATAAAATTAAGTGTGGAACCAGATAATAAGGTACTTTCCATTTTTAACTTTTTGTGATTCTACATATAATATTTCTTTTCGCAGAATCACTTGATTCATGGATTAACCAGAATCACTTGATTCATGGATTAGCCAAGGAAGTTTACTTTATTTTTAATGTTGCCAGTGCTATCCTTTATTTATCCTTATGGTACTCATCACATCTCAAAATCTTAGCTATTTACTTCATATTGTGTTTTCCCTAGAAGGTGAGCTCCGTGAAGGCAGGGGCTTTGTTTGTTTTGGTCACTTCTGTATCCTAGGATCTCAGCGGGGCCTGGAGGATGGAGGAGCCCAGTAGGTGTGCATTGAAGGGCACGATCAAAAGTCTTCCTTATACACTTAAGGACATTGAGGCCTTAAGGAATGAAGTGACTTTCCAGAAGTCACAGAGCATATTTGTGGCAGAACCTAATATAGAACCTAAATCTTGCAATTCAGTTGTATTCTCTTTATTCTTTAGCTTACCTCACAAAGACAGGGCCTATGAAGAAGTACATGTATATTTCTAGATTGCAAGTTGCAATTTGCGGAGATGAAGTAGAATAAAGAGAGTTGAGCAATCTACCTGCTCTTCTTCACTTACTCTCTCAGACCCTTTGCCTGAAGCCCTTTTCCCCTCTGCTAATTTTGGTCTCTGCTGGAAAGATGGGCATCATGGGCTTGCTTTACATGATCATACTAATTTGTGGTCTGCATATATCTCACTGGAGATGGAATCGGGGAAAATTTTATTGTTTTGCACTAGAGGAACCCTTCTTTTTAAGTCCCATGTCATCAGAAGACTTGTTTTCTTTTTGTTGTTTTTGTTCTAGCTCCCAGTTCACTTCAGCAAATATTGGTAACAGGTACTAATTTAGGTGCTGGAGATACAAACATGAATAATACAAAGCAGCTTATCTCCAGGAATGGACATTGTCTGGGAGGATTGATTAAGAAAAGATATTATCAATGTAATGGTGGTAAGTGTAATGCAGAGGAAAATTCCAAAGCTGTAGGAGTCCAATAGAGAACTCAGCACAGATATTGAGGGAGGGCTCTTTAAAAGAGACTAATTTGGGTAATCTCTAATTTATCTGATTAGCAGTTTTCTCATTTCTAAAATAAATAGTGTTTGTGAATAATGAAAGCGTCTACCCATTTGTATAAGGTTCTGCAAAAGCAATAGAGTTCATGGGCCAGCCAAGTCATCTCCAGCCTCCTTCCAGAGCCGGCAGTCAGATGGTAGACCAGATAGCCCTGCATGCCAGATCCCACCTGATGCTACCTTGTAGTTGTGTCAAAAAATGGATGCCCTAACTTAATCAGCAATTAGTACTTGTGTACTTAATGGAAAAAACGGCAGTGACATTAAACATCATTAAAACATCTCAGCCTGATTTTTAAAAAATTCCTAGATAGAAATTCAGCTGACTGAATCATCAACACTATTCAGTTACAATGAAGTTACTTTAGGCATGGGGTTGTTATAAAAAGTTACTGGTTTTCCAAATTATTGAGGGTCTGCAATTTTAGGGTTTTAAATAAATAAGGGCTCACTGAAAAGAAATCTCCCTGTAGGTCAGTGTAGATTTTAATTAGCTGGTAGAGTCCAGCGTTAAACATCTTGAGAAACTGTCGTGGTGTAGCTTCCTCTCTCTGTTGCTTTTGTTCCTTTGAACTGCAATGCAAACCCATGCACACAGAAAGTCAAGAAAAATAAGAGCGGTTTCGTGCTTCGGGAGTCATAAGTCATCTCAGGTAATGGTGAGGTAGGAAAACTGTTTTGGTCTCAGCCCACTGATAATGGATGGAAGTTACACCCGGTGTGATGGTTGCTCTATGTTTTAGCTGTTGACAATTGAAAGGGAACACATCATTTACTTATCTGACTTAATGAATGTTATCATGTGGAAAAGGTAAATCAATAACAGCCAAGATCAAACATACCAATCTCCTTTTGAACACACAATGCCCTCATTTATATAAATCTCAGTTGCTTGACGGGTCCCCATTTGAACACCCCTGGGCCAGCCTGGCTAAGAGGCCTTCCATCTTAGGGCGCTGGTGTCAGAATTTCAGGAACTTTTAAGCATGGAAACTGATTTAAGAGCCGGCAAAGCTATAATTCCAGTGGTTTCCTAATTAACGTGTGAGTGGAGAACTAGAGTGGCCATGGGTTATCTGAAGTTTTTAGTTCCTGCCCTCCTCCCCAGAGCCCCAGACTCACTGAACAGAAAGGTTAGAAGTGGCCTACTGGTGACCCCAGGCAGGAACAGATTGTGATCTGCTTAATTAGGCTGCTGTCTTCATCTTACACCTCCAGTTTTAACACAGCTTTCCCCTGAGGGGATGTTGCTGCTGAGGTTGTGAACAGGTTTAAAGAGGGGATCTCAGAATGGCTGGGTGGGCTTCCAACTCTCAGGGTCCCCAGTAGTTGGTCCCCTCTGAACTCAGCGCTGCTTCATTTACCCTTCCTCCCATCTTTTTCGCCCATTTCCTGTCCCTTGTCAGCCCTTCGCAGGGTGGAAGGGATTCAGCTGGGGGACCGCGGGCCTAGCCAGACCCAGCTGTGAGAAGCCACACAGGGGAGGCCATCTCACCGTTTTCATTCTTGTCTCCGGCTTCTTGTTTCTGTTCCACTTCATCCCTCACCCGCAAATCCCACCCTCCAACCTAAATTTCCAAGCCTTGTGATTCTCACAGAAGCTCCTTTCTGGGTTGAGGTGGTTTTGAGCAGTAGAATTCTCTGCTTTTCATTTTACTTGTGTTGAACAAAGTTTATGGGACTGAGCTGTTGGACTGGGATCCAGCAGATCAAACCAAACCAGAATGGAGTTGCTGGTGCTAAGTGGCGCTCATCAAAGGGAACTTTGAAATGGGCCAGTTTTCCCCCAAACCAGAAGATTCCAGTCAACCTTTAGCCCTAAGGAGGTTAACTTTGAAATAAATGACCAGTTGCTTTTTGTTCTCTATGTCTGCTCTCCTCAGCTCTTTTCTGCTTATGAAGCTGAACTCCTCTGCTTCGTTCATTGGAACACCCATTCTGTTTTGTAGAATGAGGTGTTGCTGGATTCCACAATCACAAATCAAAGCCAATGAGCTCATTAAACTAAATCTGTTGTCATTTTGTCTTCTGACACTTACCTTGGTGTTGCTCTTCACTCTAAGGCCTTAAAATATCTCCCAATACCCTTTTTACTGCTTTTCTTAAAGGTGTGTGTGTGTGTGTTATTGCTTCTGGTTTGATACGTCTATCAGTTCAGTTTCCTTATATTAATACTTACGTGGTTCTCGATTACCTCCAATTGCAACTGTGAGTGAGGGCTTTAAAATATTTTAAAACAGAAAAAATCGAGTGCCTTAGAGTCTGAGGAAATCAGAAAGGCTATCTGTAGACCTTCCTGCCAGTTCACAGTCAAAGCCAGGCCTGTGGCTGCAGTACTCTGGTGTCCTTGGAGGAGTGGGAGCATGGGGTGTGGTCAGTGGTTGCCTCTGTATTTCAGGCCTCAGGGGACTTGAGCCCATCTCCCAGCCCTTGTCAAAGGCTTTTCAGGCTTAAGCAGATTCTCAAAGTTTAGTATTCTTACATTAAAATATGAATGTAGGGACCAAATTCCATAGACATCAATTCAAGACATACGGAGTGAGGCCCCAGAATCTCTTAGAAGCCAGCACTAAATTCCGAGACCACATTGCTTTGGGAAACTAAAAGAGAAAATTGCTTCACCCTGTAAAAGTTTGGACACACTTAAGATGAGAATTCATTTGTGATTTTTGTTACTCGGTATTTCGAATTCTGCCTTTTGAAATATAAACATAGACTTAGGGAACAGTGTACACATACACTATCTATCTATCTGTCTGTCTGTCTGTCTGTCTATCATCTATCATGAACCTCTATGTATCTATCTGTATATCTATCTATCTCTGTAGGTATCTGTGTATCCGTGTATGTATGTATCTACATATGTATCTACATATGTATGTATGTATGTATATGTATCTCCCTCTTTACAAATAGCTGTTGATCAAATAATAACGGCATTGTTAAAAAGTCAGCCTCAGGGCCTCAGGATGCCCCCTTAGGATATGTAAGTGTATGAGGCAGATCTGTAGGCTCTGTTGCTGCTGGTACATTATATTTCACAGTGTGGTAGTAACTTTGGCAAGACCTATTTATTGGATGAGAGGGAACAATGATTGCTGTGGGGACAGCATGTGAGTGAGGCATTCTCACTTTGTCACTGGACTCTTTTAGTGGTCCCTATCATTGTGAGAGATGCAGGATCCCTGCCCCAGTTCAGGCAGAGCAGCCTTCCCTCTCCTCCCACCGGCTGCCTGCTGCCACCCTGCTCTGCACACCCCGGCAGAGCACAGGCAGTGTTGACTGGAGTCTCTGCCATCCCTACCTGTCAATTCTCCAGCAGAGTCCTTAAAGGTAGGTTATATCCCCAGCTCCTAGTGGGGGGGCCTAGCAATTAGTACATGCTCAATGAGAATTTGTGAAAGAATGTGTTTATTGAAGGGAGTCTAAATGTACCAGGATTTATATGAAGGAGTCAAAATGTACCAGAATGTACCCCTTCTCTGCTTACAGACCTCAACTCTTAGGTGTCTGAGTCAGCTCAGGCTGCCATCAGAAAGGACGATAGACTGAGTGGCTTACACAGCCAACATTTATTTGTCCTAGTCCTGGAGGCTAGAAATGAGATCTGGGTGCCAACATGGCTGATCTCCGGTGAGGACTGTCTTCCAGATTGCAGGCTGCCATCTTCACAGTCTGTCCCCATGTAGCCAAAAGAGAGTGAGAGAGCTCCCCGAGCCTGCTTCCTAAGGGCAAGGATCCCATTCATGATGGGATCCGCCTCTTAATATCATGTATTGGGGGTTAGGATCTCAACACATGAATTTGGGGGGAAAACAAATATTCAATTCATAATACCAGGGATCCCTGTTTCATCTAAAATGCCGTATAATGAAAACCCAACTCACAAGTATTATTCATGGAATTGTTAGTTAAGTAGAAGGCATAGATAACTCTGAGGTATTCCTCAATCAGCCCTCGAGCCAAGATGAGTGGGAGATTTCACCAGTGAAAGCCATATTAAGTTGAATCAATGAGATCTAGAGTCCAAGTCCTGGATGGTACATAACTTATTTTGTAGGGTCTAAGGCCATTCGAAATGGCTTCCTGTTCTTGTCTAGGTAGATGAACAAAGTACTCCAGAAGTCCTTTCTTAGTTTACTCTTCAATCCCTAGGGTTCACAATGTCATGTTATACTTTCATAAAAGAAGGAGGCATGCTTTACTGCTGGTGTGTGTGGTGTGGGTAGGAAATCATCCTTGCCTTCTAGACAGTCTTGGTTTAGGAGAATAAGCTGAGTCTTGATCCACTTAGATGGCAAGGACAGTGAATTAGAGAGATTTCTGCATAAAGAGAATATTTCTGAAGTCCTTTTTTCATGGAATAATAATCTGTTATGTGGTATATTACAGCAGGATTCTAGTTTTACTAGAATTCTTACACTGAGATTCTGAGACTATTCTGTTATACTTCCTTCTAGGATTATTAGTGATGGAGAGGGCAATCTTTAAGACTACTTGTTTCTTAAAATTACAGGTGAGGATTACAAATCAGCAAACCTCTCCAAATAATGAAATACTCGTCACCTTTTCTTTGTGCCTTATAAGCTCTCGCAGTTTAAATGAGTTAGCAAGGCTCCCATGTACGTCCACACAGGTCGTGGTTGCACTAATCCAGGGAGCACCATCATACAGACATCAATTGCAAACAGTACCTCTGGTGGTTGTTCGTTGCACAGTCTGTACTGACATCAATAATAGCACTGTTTTTTGGCATCTGTCACCCTTATGGAGTAGAGACCATAGATTTTGGAACATCTATTTTCTAACAAAGGCACCTAGCCCATGACAGCACTCACAGTTCACCCTTATCTCCCTGCCCCATGCTAATGTCCAAGAATGGCCAATTAACTGATCACCTGTAACCTCTGTGTTGAGTCATACTTTCAGAGTCACCTTCCCTTTGTCCCTCCTGATTTATTCTTAGGCCTTGTCTTTCATGACCAGGAGGCTGGCCTGTCAGACTGCATCCCCTATGCTCCTCTGGTGTTTGGCTTCTGGCTGGGTTTAGTCAAACAGAAACACTGGCAGGCGAATGGGGAACAGATGAGAGAATTTGGGGTATTCACTTCTGGTGCACTTTTGCCAGGCTGTCGTTTTGGTAGTGATGTGCCTTCTCAAGCTGTCATCACAGTTCCTACAGGGCAGCCCCTTTCCAGGGCTACAGCCCTTGCAAGACTTGAAACATTGCCTTCTCCCCTTCCCTGACAGTCCCAGGTGGCAGTGGCTTCCTACTGACATTGTCCCTATATCCCTCACCATCACTTGCTGCTTCTTTTACAACTACAAATGGACTTTTCTAAAGCTTCTCAGTCTCC
The DNA here is from genome assembly GCF_028885625.2 of Pongo pygmaeus. Classification (NCBI taxonomy): domain Eukaryota; kingdom Metazoa; phylum Chordata; class Mammalia; order Primates; family Hominidae; genus Pongo; species Pongo pygmaeus. The sequence continues at coordinate 28,294,314 of NC_072387.2, forward strand.
CCTTTGAGATTGGGGCTGTCTGTTTTGTTCTGGAGTCACGACTGATACAATCTGCTGTTTCCTTTTGCTTCTTCTTACCCCCGACATCCTGGATGTTGATCTCACCAAAATCAGATCTCCTATCATAATTTCCCTTTGGGTATCCTGGCCATTGTCTATTGCCCTCTGAGCCAGCTTTATGACCAAATTAGTCCTCCTTACTCCACAGTTACTAACACTTTAAAACCTTTAAAACGTTTGAAGTGGGGGTTTTAGAACATTCTCCACTGCACATTTGCTACCAATGTCTCCAAAGATTTGGATCAATTCTTGTTAGTACTTCCTCAAAGTCTTTTACTAGAGTGTAAACTCCATGAATGGAGAGATTGTAAACGCATCTTTGTGTTCTCCATAGTACTTAGAAGAAAGCTTTTTATGTTAAGATTGCTCACTAGATTTTCATTGGTGTAAGTGGCATTTGGGCACAGTACTGACAAATATGGTGCATCTGACATTAGACATTATGATATGCATCTTTAAAAAATGTTGATTGAAATGGAATTATACTACATACACTTGCTTATCTGCACCCATTTTCATTTAACAATATATGTATGTATCTGAAAGCTGTCCATATCATTATGGGATTATTAGTCTTTTATTATTTTATTAATCTCTTTGAAATGTGATATTTTATATATAGTTTTTGAAAATTTATCTTTAATAATAAAGAATTTCAGCATACAGAAAGGGCTGAGAATAAGATAAGAAACTTTCATCCAGATTATAAGTATAAACATTTTGACCCTTTTGATTCACATCTCTTTCTTTTTAAATAAAGGAAAAGACATTTGCCATGCTCTTTGTACCCTTCCCCATCCCACTCCTTGCTTCCTTTTCTCCCTTCTTCCTCCCTTTCCAGAAATATTCACTGCAGTATTTCCCCTTATCCATAGTTTTGCTTTCTGCAGTTTCAGTTACCTGCAGTAAGCCTCAGCCTGAAAATATTAAATAAAAATTCTAGAAATAAATAATTCATAAGTATTAATTCACTCACATTTCTGAGTAGTGTGATGTAATCTTGTGCCACCCAGATGTGAATCATTCCTTTGCCCAGCAGACTCACTTAGTAGCTGTCTTGGTCATCATTTCAACTGTTTCAGCATCCCAGGGCTTATGTTCAATGGCCCCAAGCTCAAGAGTAGTGATGCTGGCATATCATCATGATTGTTCTATTTTTATTATAAGCTATTGTTGTTGATCTCTTACTGTGCCTAATTTATAAATCAAAGTTTAACACAGGTATGTATGCACAGAAAAACACATAGTGTGTATAGGGTTCAGTAGCGATAGGGACAGAAGGCAGGGAAATTCTGGGCAGAAGAGGGTAGGTCCCCAGCGAGAGCCCCACCTTCAAGCCTGGAACTGTGGCCCAAAGTGAGAACATACATCCTTGTTTTCCTGTTCAAATGTTGCCTTTTCAACAACCACGCATGGCCCGCTCCACCCTCTTTCCTGTGCCCATAAAAACCCCAGGCTGAACTGGCGGAGAGAGAGATGCAGCTGGATGTTGGAGACTATGGTTAGACATTGGAGAAAAGTGGCTTAACTTCAGAGGGATGGCTTGACAGCGTATCTTTAAAGGGAAGTCTGGCTGCAGATGGCCTGACTTCAGGGAAGATTACTTTCTCGCTCCATCCCCTTTTCAGCTCCCCTTCCCACTGAAAGCCACTTTAATCCAATAAAAACCCCCACATTTACTGTCTGCAGGTTGTTTGTGCAACCTCATTCCTCCTGAATATGGGACAAGAACTCAGGTGCAGGTGCAAAATGCAAAAGGCTGTCACACTGACCCTCCACTGAGCTGTTAACACATAAATCATCTGCAGATGGCAAAGCTACAAGGGCAGTGGAACACTTTCTCTGGGGCTTCAAGGGTCGTGGGCACCCTCCCCTGGATGCTGTTGCAGGGCTGGCATGGAGTTCACTCTTGCTGTCATCCAAAAGTGCTCGCCCCAGCTCCTGTACGTGCTCACCTGCGCTCCCCCTCCTGTGAGAGGTGAAGTAGCGAGTTAGTGGAGTTTGCCCCTACCAGTGCCTGTGCACTCCAGATCCTGCCTGTGAAGGGGTCAGGGAAATTTCCTACTTCAGTACTATCCACGATTTTATGCGTCCACTGGGGGTCTTAGAACATATCTCCCACTGATAAGGGGGGACAACTGCATTCTGAAGTTAGTGGAATCCTTCTCACTCATGAACTTATACTCATCCTACGTACCAGTGTGTCCACACACGGTACTACAGTGCTATTTTTGTTTTTAAAATGGTCACAAACTGTATTGTCAACTCTCTTTTAACAGTTTTAAACATTTTATTTGTTAATACTTTAAAATTTAAAGAAAAGTTACATGAACAGTATAATTCTCTTATATACTTAACCTAGATTCACTGATTTTTTAATATTTTGCCACATGAATTTATCATTTCCTTTCATTTACACTCATACACACATATCCATCCCCCCATATGCAATTTTCTGAAGCTTTTGAGAGTAGATTATATACATTATGTCCCTTGACCTCAGTGTTTATTTTGTAATATACAAGAATAAGTGTCTTATCAAATTTAGAAAATTTAGTATTGATATATTTTTTCTAATCTACTGTTTCTATACCAACATTTGTCCCAACAATGTCTCTTATAACAGCTTTTGCTAAGACTCAGTGTAGCCCAAGATTATGCACCAAATTTAATAATCATATCTCTTTATCTGCTTTATCTGGAATATTCTTCGGTTATTGTCTTTTATTATGTTTGCATTTTTTTTAAGCACGTAGGTCACTCATTTCATCAGAACTCTCTAAATTGGAATTCTCTTGAATTTCCTTATGATTATATTCAGCTTTTTGTCTGCAATACCATTTGTTATGATTACTAATAGAGCAAGACTTCTGTGTATCTATTTTTATATACCAAACCTTTTCTTTGATTTTTGTTTTATTCTTTAACATTCTTTATTGGATAATTGGATTTACATCATTCCTCTTTTTATCTGTATTGGTATAGACTTTCCCTTTGTATTCTTTTAGTAGTTACCTTTGAATTTTAAATGTAATGCAACTTAAAGACTTCACATCTTAATATTGCTGTCTAGTATTCTTTTAACAAATGCCTTTAACGTAGTCATTTGCAGGGTAAAATACATAATGTGCATTCCTAATGTTTTCTTTGAGGGCAGGAACATAGACTTGTCACAATTTTGGCCTGTCTTCACCCCTTATCTGTCCACCCCAGGTGCGGAGGCAACACTTTCCTCACGGATGAGCTCTGGAGGGGAAGTGAGCACAGAAAGCAGTTTCTTCCCTTCTTCTTTCTCATTGGGAGCTGGCTGCTCCTCCACGTTTATTTACATGGGAAGCAGTGCTTCCCGCCGTGAATGAGTACAATTCTGCACTTCAGTATGAAGAAGCCCACTGTTGCCACCATCTTACTTTCTCACATATCAGCTTGTTAAGCAAGGAAGGCAATATTTGGTATTCAACTGCTAATGCTTTTGTCTTATTTGCTAACAAGTTCAATAGTTAGGTGCAAGAGGTGCACATAATTTACTGAGCATCCTCCAACCCCACTTAATAGTCATTATTATTATTATTATCTTTACTAACCATAGTAACTTACTAACTTACTTTGATATATGAACATGTTTGTTTCTGTTTTTGTTTTTTTTGAGACAGTCTCGCTCTGTCTCCCAGGCTGGAGTGCAGTGGCGCAATCTTGGCTCACCGCAAGCTCCACCTCCTGGGTTCATGCCATTCTCCTGCCTCAGCCTCTCCAGTAGCTGGGACTACAGGCACCCGCCACCATGCCCGGCTAATTTTTTTGTATTTTTACTAGAGACAGGGTTTCACCCTGTTATCCGGGATGGTCTCGATCTCCTGACCTCGTGATCCGCCCGCCTCGGCCTCCCTAAGTGCTGGGATTACAGGCATGAGCCACCACGCCGGCATGTTTTCTTTGTTTTATTACTATTATTTTGCTTCTTTTTGCTTTTTGAATCCTAATGATGGCAGCAGCTGCCCATCTAGAGCCATGGCTGCCAAGACACAGGCTGCAGGGGGGATGCATGACTGGGGCTATAATGCTCCATGGTGCAGGCAGCGGCCCTGCCCCTCTGAGCTGGGCCTCCTGCTCCGGGTGACACAGCAGCCGCCCTGCCATGGCTCCAGACACCGTCATCTCTGTGCTCTTGCAGGGCCAGGAAGACTCCTCCCCGCCACAAACCCCTGCAGGCTCAGAAGTGCCTGCTGCCACTGCCTGGCTTTTCCCTGCTGTTGCTATTGGTGCCTGCTCCAGTCTCAAAGGCGCCCCCAGGGGTGCATTCTCTATGGAGAGCCAGCGACAGACAGGGTACAAGTGGGAGCCCTGCCCCTTCCGAGTTGGTGGGGCGGGCCCTTCCCTAGTGCAGCTTTAATTATCCTCCCAGGCCCAGGAAGCAGAGGAATAGTTTGTGAAAAAGCAAGAATGTCATAACTAGGTAGCTCAAGATGGCTGCACCATTGATACATAGGCAAGTGTGGGGAGTGGGGTGAGGAAAGAAACATGGAAAGGCAGAGGTGAGATTATATGGGAATTGATATGGGATTTTTGTTTGTCCCACACTGTTGCCCAGGCTGGAGTGTAGTGGTGCCATTTCAGCTCAATGCAAACTCTGCCTCCTGGGTTCAAGTGGTTCTCCTGCCTCAGCCTCCCTGAGTAGCCAGTAGCTGGGATTATGGACATGCACCACCATGCCAGGCTATTTTTTGTATTTTTAGTAGAGACGGGGCTTCACCTTGTTGCCTAGGCTGGTCTCGAACTCCTGACCTTGAGTGATCTCCCACCTCGGCCTCCCAAAGTGTTAGAATTACAGCCATGAGCCACTGCACCTGGCCTAATATGTTATATAAGGATTATGGAGTCTATCCTGAAAAGGGTGAGGAACAACTGGAATATTTCAGGTAGAGGGTAAAATGATGAGGTTGCAATTTAGGAAATTTAAGCAATCATAGAATATCATGGCAGAGGTGAGGTAGCACTTGAAATAGGGTGTGGGTGGGGAATCCATCATAATACTCCAAGTCTGAGACAACAGGAACGGAAGTGTGAGGAATAAAGAAAACAGCAGAGTGGTGTTTTAAAGATTGAGAGACATGACTGTGTAGTCAGTTCACAATAAATGTGGCAAAACGGATCAGTGGGATAATTAGAATTATGAAATCATTCATGCACAACTGATTTTGTGACACCATGTGTATTTCTTTTTGATTCACTGATAGACTGAGTTGGAGCTGAACCTATTTGAGTTTTGTAGCTATAGTACATTGGTTTCTGTCTGTGTAGCTGCTTCCATTATTTGGGTAATTTTTTAATCTTAGGATGTTGAAATGGAGGTCAAACTTTATTCTTTGTGGCATATGTCCTATGTGCAGGTTTCTTAATCTCTATCCCTGATCTTTACAATACCCTCTATAGTATATGCCAAGAAATGTAACCAGAGGCCTTTATGGTCTAGGAATTTCATTTTTTTTATTATGTCGTATGAGAACCTATAATTATAAAATATCTTTTATATCACTAACTTCTGAATTAAGAACTTAGTACAAAGTTAAAATATAAGTTCCACTCACATAGAGCAAACATTCTTATGAATGGCACTTAAGATTTTATTTCTTATATTTGTTTCTAGCTTTTGAATTGTATCAATAGCCTTAGGCGTGTTTAATAATATGCATACATAGCTGTATAATATAGAACAATTAGAATGGGCTTCAGGTTCTTGAAAGCACTTAGAGACACAGACAGCCACAGAATGAATCCATGGGCTGTTCTACTCTTCATTTTCCATCAAGCTTGTTGACCTTGGTCTTTTGACATAATGTATTGTGGCTAAGGTTTCAGACACTTGAACTTCTCTAATCATAAAGTCGTGGAGATGGTTTAGGTTCTCATCACTTTTATCTAAACATGATATAATACATGGGAAGGTTTTTTGATCTTTTTATCACTCTGTGTGTAGAAACAGCTAAGTGTTTGCAGACCACAGTCTTTTCTTTCTTAGGGTAGATGTTCAGCCTTCTCCGCTGTGCCAAGGACATGAATAGGTATATAGAGTCCTGTGCACATAGCTGCTTTCTTAACTTTAAACATTTTTCAAAATCTATCTTCTTCATATTGCAAAAAAAAAAAATCAAATGTGGTAGAAATTCTTGATTTCTCCAAACACTGACGATTTTATTAGACTTTTTACCACATCAAAATTGAAAAGTGATACTTAAGAGAAAGGAAACAGCCATTCATTCATTGCTCACATCTTCATTGTGTGTTAACTCTGGACAGTGATGTTCTCAGCTTTGGGAAAATAAGGATAAAAAAGTGTCACTTCTGCCTTTAAGGATTTTGATGTCTACTGGGAGAGAAAAACATTACTTAACTGGAGCATAGTAAGTACTACAGAAGAGGTAGAAAAAAGGGGAAGTGGGAACAAAGGTTAGGACTAAAATTAAAATGATGAGAACAAATTATATCAAGTTATAAGTTATGTGCATGTGATGACAGCTTAAATTATATTAGATAAGGGCTATAGAAACTATTATCATTTGATAATAAATGTAGATGTTGGCTCATTTCAGAAAGCCTTTGGGATATGATATACTGATACGTTAATACCAATAGTAATAAGAATAAATTATTAATTGTGGGAAGCTCTTATGGGCCAGACACTTTTATGGATGTGTTACATGTGATCCAAGAAATAAAACCACATGTAGAGCATTGTGGCTCATGAAAAGGATATGGAATCAGATGTCCTAGGTTCAAATCCTGGTTCTATTCAAATTGCCTATTTGGCCATATTCAAGTTACTTTTCTCCAAGGCTTTTTTTTTTTCCATGGAGAGAATGTCAATAACTTACTCATTCAAGGGTAATTACGAGAAAATGAGTTAATTGATTTAGCACAGTGAATTAACATTAACAAGGTGTGTTATTATTATTATTATTATTATTATCATTATTATTACTTGAGACAGAGTCTTGCTCTGTCACCCAGGCTGGAGTGCAATAGTGTGATCTCAGCTCACTGCAGCCTCTGCCTCCCGGGGTCAAACGATTCTCCTGCCTCAGCCTCCCGAGTAGCTGGGATTATAGGTGCCCGCCACCACGCCTGGCTAATTTTTGTATTTTTAGTAGAGACAAGGTTTCACCATGTTGGCCAGGCTGGTCTTGAACTCCTGACCTCAAGTAATCCACCCGCTTCAGCCTCTCAAAGTGCTAGAATTACAGGCGTGAGCCACAGCGCCTGGCCTATTTTTTTTTGTTGTTGAGAACGAGTCTCACTCTGTCGCCCACTGGCCTATTATTCTTTTTTGACACTTGAAACGTCTCTGATTTAGAGTTCATGTAACTTTCCAAATACCACAGGCATGGTTAGCCCAAAACTGAGGTTCAACACACATTTGCGCTCTCCAAAGCCTGTGTTCTTTAACCCTGTACTCTGTGTGTGTGTGTGTGTGTGTGTGTGTGTGTGTGTGTGTCTGTGTATATACTATTTTATATGTATAAAATATATTTATATATGTATATTTATATATGAAATAGTATCTATATATTTATGATGTATATCATATATACATCTTAAAAACTTCCAAACTCAACTACCATGATATTTAGAAATAAAGGTGACTTCACTTCCTCTTTTTAGATTACAACTTTATTTGTCCATGCTTCTAATATGACTAAGTTTAGCATTAATTAAATGACATAATTTTATGTAGTATTAAAAGTTGGCATGTCTAAATTATTCCATTTAACTGATATCAGATTCGAATTTGAAAACTTTATGCTACAATTTAGATGTATAAGTATTGATCCACTCAGACATAAAAAAGTTCCCTTTTTTACCAGCTGCATGAGTGATGCTACCTTTAATTTTATTAGTTTTGGAACAATTTGGAGAATGTGACATTATAGCTGAATAGTGAAACTAATATTTAAGTAATGCTGACACGACAAAATCAAAACAAAACGAGTCTCTATGTTATTCTCTTTGCTGTCATCATTAAAATCAGTACATTAATAAGGGAGAACTTGGCAGCCGGGGCAACAGGCAGGTTGGCAGCCACAAGAGGGTGTTCCTCATGCTGCAAAGTTTACAAATTTTTTTTCCCAACTACATATGCCTCATTTTTCTTGGAATTCTGTTCTTTTACTTGAATATGCAATCTCATGGTACCAACCCAAAGCATCAAAACACTAGCAATTTCTGATATACTTTGGGGAAGGGAATCACGTGTCTGTTTCATCGCATGCCACCACAGTATTCTTCCACGATGGAAGATGTTTTCAGGCTTCCTTTTTCAATTTTTTTCTTTGTATTTTAATTTTTAGACATTCTTTTTTTATTTTCATCCGATAGCTCATGCATGGATACTCTGAGAGAGGATGCATGTAATTCAAAGATACACTAAAGTAATAAATAAATTTCTGGGTGTCATTTTTCCGTGTGGTAGTAGATGGAAACTTCTGTCTGTATGGAGAGCTGAAGAGCCTAGCTCACATCAAAATGTTATTTAGAAATGCACACCATGGCCTCCTTTTGCTTCTGTTTATCTTTCATATTACAAAGTAGAAGAAAGATGATAATTGGATAGTGCTATTTATGGCCACTGAATCCACATCATTTCTAGGAGCTAGATCACCTAACATTTTGTTCTGATTTGTTTTTTGTTTTAAATCTCTTTGATTTCTGCTCTTAACTTTATTATTTTTCTCCTTCTGCTTGCTTCAGGTTTCTATTGTTCTTCTTTTTCTAGGTCGTTGAAGTAGGAGGTTAGATTATGTATTTGAATTTTTCATCTTTGCTATTATAAACATTTAATTTCCTAAGGTTTTCTCTCAGCACTGCTTTAGGTGTGTGTTATAAATTTTGACATGTTGTGTTTTTATTTTTATTCAAGTATGTAAATATATATATATATATTTAATTTTGTTTGAGGCTTCCTTTATGACCCATGGATTATTAGACATATATATTTCCAAATGTCTGGAGGTTTTTCTGTTATCTTTCCATTATTGATTTCTAGTTTGATTCCACAGGGGCCATAGAACACGATCTGTATGATTTCAGTTCTTTTAAATTTGTTGAGGTTTGTTTAATGGCCCAGAAGATGGTCTCTCATGGGTTAAGGTTCTGTAAGTGTAAAAAATGTTTCTGATTGGAGTATTCTATAAATATTGGTTAGACTCTGTTGGGTGATGTGTTTTGAGTTCTTATAGATCCTGGCTGCTTTTCTCTCCAGTTGTTTTATCATTGTTGAGAGAGGGATGTTGAAGTTTTCAACTTTAATTGTGAGTTTGTCTATTTCTCCTTTTAGTTCTGTTTTTGCCTCACATATTTTGCAGCTGTGTTGTTTCATTTATGCACATTTAGAATTCGTATGTTTTGGTGGATTTACCCTTTTATCATTATGTAATATTCTTGTATGTCTCTGGTAATTTTCTTTTCTCCACAGTCTACTTTACTTGATGTTAATATAGCTACTCTTAATTTCTTCAGATTAATGGTTGCATAATATATTTTCCCCATCTTTTTACTTTTAGGCTACTCCTATCATTATATTTGACCTTAGTTTCTTATACACAACGTATAGTTTGGTCATGTTTTCAAATTCACTATGCCAGTCTCTGTTACTGAATTTATGTGTTTGGACCATTTACATTTAATATGATTAATGATATGTTAAAGGCTTAAGTCTGATATTTTATTTTTGTTTTCTCTTTGTTCTGTCTTGTTTTGACTTCTCTGTTTTCATACATTCCTGTGGGTCACTTGAACACGTTTTAGAGTAACAGTTTGATTTGTCTGTAGTGTTTTTAAGTATCTCATATAGCGATTTTAGTAGTTTTCCTAGATATTACCTTATATGTACATAATTTATTACAGCCTACTGGTCTTGATATTTTACCAGTTAAAGCGAAGTATAGAATGCTTGCTTCTCTTTACATTTCTTTACCTTCTCCCATTCATAATAAAATTGTTGTAAATATTTTGTCTCCACATATTGAGAACTACATTAGAGAATATTATATTTTTTAAACCCTCAAACATAATTTAGAAACTTAAGAGGAAGAGGAAAACGTATTTGCTTATACTTAACTTTCCTTTGTTCTCTTTTTCAAAATTCCAAGATTCTTTGTTATGATTTCTTTTTAGAGAATTTTTATTAGCAACAATTTTTTTTTAAGATAGATCTGTTGGCAGCGAATTCTATTACTTTTTCTTCCTCAGAAGATGTCTTGGTTTCTTGTTCATTACTGAAGGATATTTTTCATTGGATATAGATTCTTCACTTGACAGTTTTCTTTCAGCACTTGAAAAGTAGGTTACTTCCTTATGGCCTCCATGATTTCTAATGAAAAATATGCCGTCATTTAAATTATTTTTTTCAATATAGATAATTGCTTATTTCTATCTTGCTTTTTTCAAGACTTTGTCTTCAGTGTTCAGAAATTTGACTATGCTATGTCTTGGGGTGGACTTCTTCAGAGTTTTTCTGTTTAGATTTCTCTTAGATTCTTAAACATGTAGGTTTAGGTCTTTTGCCAAATTTGGGACATTTCAGTCATTATTTCTTTGAGTACTTGTGAGCTTCACTCTATTTCCCCTCTCCTTCCAAGGTCTCAATGGTAAGAATTTTAGGTCTCTTGTTATAGTCTCATAGGTCCCAAAGGCCTTGTTTATTATTTTTTTCCAGTTTGTTTACTCTCCATTCTTAATATTGGGTTATTTATGTTGTTCTGTTTTAGCTCACTAATTCTTCTTTTTGCCCCTTTAATTCTACTGTTGAACTCATACACTAAGTTTTTTAAAAAATTTTCTGTTATTGTGTTTTTTTCAGTTCTACAATTTCCATTTGGTTTTTTATATCTTCTATCTATTTATTTGCTGAGAGATTCTATTTTTCAGTTGTTCCACGTATGTTCAGAATAGCTCACTGAAGTATTTTTATTGTGGCTGCTTTAAAGTATTTATCAGATAATTGCAACATCCTTGTCTTCTTTGTGTTAGCCTCTATTGATTGTCTTTTCCTTCTTTTAGATTTTTTTCATTCTTGTTGTGATGAGTGATTTTTTTTATTGAAATGAGGACATTTTAGGTATTATGTTATGAGACTCGGGGTCTTATTTAAACCTGTATCAGTTGGCTTCCTCTGACATCCTCTGACAGAAAAATGGGGAGTGAGTTGCCTCATTATCTCCAGTTAGGGGAAGAAATCCAATCCAGTCCCTTGGCATTCATTGATACCTGAAGTGGAGAGTTTCCTGTTACTACTGAAAAATGATGGGAGTTCTGGGTCCTCCAGCCCCTGGGCCCCTGTTTATTTCCCTGGAAAGGAGAGGGAGGAGTACATCATGAGTGTTCCCTACATGGTCCCACTGACACCATGGAGAATGATCTTATGATCACTGAGTGATGGCGAAAGACCTAGTGCACTTACCTAGCACTAGGCCACCTGTGACACCAACATATCAAGGAGAGGGAGGGGATCTCATTACTGTTGGGTTGAGGTGGAAGTCCACGTTTCCCACAAAGTCCCCACTGACCCTGCAGTGAGGCAGCCTCATTACCATGTTGCAAGGTTGAATATCCCAGCTCCCTTCTCTGCCTTCTCTAACACCACCCCAATAGGGGCGTTGAGGTGTCTCCTTTCACCCTGGAGTAAGTGAAAGTCTGTCTTTGTTTCTCACTCTGTCTTTGCTGGCATGATGATGGGGCCACTGTCTTTTCTTTGGCTGGAGCAGAGAAGTTATACTCTGAAAGTTTACTGTCTTGCTAAACTGCTCCTTTCTGGTTCTTTGGTTAAGGATAGCAGGCCTTTTATTGGGGGGTTACTTTTATCTGCTCCTGTTGACATTTGGTCTTGTCAGCTTCTCCAGCTAAAACCCAACCTAAACCCCCAGGAACTCACCATGATGTTGTTCCTTGTATCCTACCATCTCTAGCCAGTGAGCTTTCTCCTTTGTCTTTTAGAGGCTTTTTATGTTTGTTTTATGCACAATGTGCAGGATTTTAAATGGTACTTAGCAGAAGGAATGAGAAAAAGTACTTCTATTTCATCTCTTTGGAAGTGGAAGTCTAATATTAACGTCTTATTCAACCTTGCCAAGACTTAGTGAAATGCTTAAGAAAACTTTGTTCTAATTCTAATATGTATTATCTTTTTTCATTATCCTGGTCCTATTAAATGTACATTCCATATTCCATCCAGTATACTATTATGATGATAGTAACAGTGATAGTAGTGGCTAACACCTATATGGTGTTATGTATAGAAATGTAGTCATTTAATATTCATGATGATGTAATAATTAGTTATCATTATTTCCTTAATGCAGATGAGGAACTATTGCACAGGGAGACTAAATAATTTCACCAAGGTCTTTCAGCTGAGCTTTGAACTAAGGCAGATGTGGTCACTCTCCTGAGTTTCAGAGAATTTAGTTAACATTTCAGAGGACTCTTACTAATTATTTTAATTTGCAATTTCTTCAAGTTCAAACTTGAAGCACAATCTTTACCACTAGCTATATTTCTAAAAGGGCTTTGATTTCTTCAAAATGCCTGCCACCAATGATGATTATCCAAACAGTGGTTTCATGAGGCACATGGTGCCTGTTGGGAGACATTCCTCACTGGGAGTCTTGTGCTCATTTATGTCTTATGATGTCCCCAAAATGCGAGTCCCTGACTGATCTTTACCTGGGCTCAGGATTGTGTTTGCAGCGAGAGCAACTTTGAGGCACGAGATACTATCTCCCTGCAGAAAAAAGAAATCTGTCTTTTGCTAACTCTAAAAGCAGTGAATACCCCAAACTCAGGGTTTCTCTTTTGTAAAGCCACCCATGGGCAGTGTAGATGTCTTTTGTCTGTTTAAGCTCCTGTGGGACTCGGGGCTTGGAAACTTGATGCAATTACACAGTCACTGACTACTGCTTTTGCTGGGAGTAATAAAATTTTTTATCTCCAACCCAGGAGTGTCATATCTTCAGGGGTAACCATGAAACGGTGGCAGGCTAACTTTTTAGCTTGCAGGTAGGGTACAATATCTGATCCTTCACAGTTTTCACAGTGGTACAAGGTCCACTCTTGCTTTCTGAGGACTCCGGGAGCTCAGCCCACACTTAGATAAATGGGATTTATACATTGTTTCTTTAGGCAGGAAGAGTAAGTTAACATTTGAGTCCAGGCAGAAACAAATTTCTTTACCCTTCAGACGCGTGAACTTTGTGATTTTGCCTGTGTAACATTACTGGAAATTTTAGCAGCTTAAAATTTCACCAGTTCATCATTCCATGCCCACAGCCACATCGACTAAATTGACCATTTGGCAATTTGTTATCTTCTAATATTATCTCCTTCTAACCATACTGGGGATAATTCTAGCAGATACAGGCTAATGGTGTTTTTTTTGTTTTGTTTTGTTTTGTTTTTGTTTTTGTTTTTTGGCCCAGTCAAAAAATAAAGACAAATTGGGGAAATGGGATGAAAATTAGTATGTGTCCTCCTGGCACCCAGACACAGTAAAAAAAAAAAAAAAAAAAAAAGAAAAACAAAACAGGCCGGGGGTTTAAAGATTTCTGATTAAGGGTTTCCACCTCAGTTTCCTCCTATTGCAGGACATTTGACATAATAGGCTGGCTCCTGAAGGCAGAGCCTTATGGAGAAAGGTGGGCTTCGTGTTTCAGTGTTTTACTTGCCTCTCCCTTCTGTTCTTTCATTTCCCAGGCCTTCCCATTGTGTAAACACACTTGTTCATGCTGTTTTTCTTGCTTCCTTTTTTTCCCCCATAGTTTGCTAAATATGCCTTTCAAGTATTCTCTTAACAAAAAAAAATCTGTTTTTTTTTTTCCCTCCAGATTTTGCCTTCGTTTGCTTCATTTTCTGGGCAGAAGTCCCAGTCTGGTTTATACTTATTGTGCATCTATATCTTCTCAAAGTGATTCCTACCTTTATAATTATTATTCTCATTCATTTATTTTCTCATTAGAGAATTGAGTGATGTGGAAAGGTGACCTCCCAGCTGATCTTTCAGGAGAAATACTTCCTTCTGTGTCTTTAAAAATATTCTTCTATGATGTTGGAAAATGAGGCTTAATGCCTTCCTTACATGCTTTGCTGCTGAGTAGAATGACATTTGTTTTGACCAGTGCTCGCTTCATTTTCTTTCCTCTTATTGAATCAGATAGAAATCACGCACTTGTCTCTGTGTGTTTGTATGCCTGAGTGTAGTGGAGTTGCAAAGGCAAATGCTCTGTGTGTGTTTGTGTGTCTGTGGGTTTGTGTGCTGAGTGTGATGCAGCGTAGATGCATAGGAGAATGCTCTGCTGCACTTTGGCATGTTTATTTTGGAATGTCATTTCCAATCAAATCTAACATTTATAACTGGCCTCCCTTCATGGCTTTCTGGGCCACAGTTTAAATGCCCAAGAATAAACATGTCAGCTATAAATGGAAGATTATGGCAGCAACCAAGACAGATTGCCATCTCATCAGCTGCTTAAAAATTAAAATTTCCTTCTGTGGCTAGACTTTCTTACAGCTATGTCTATGGGCTGTGAAGAAAGCAGATATTTAGTGGAGTGAATGGGGTATAGGATATAAGATGTTAAAATAACACAAAGTGCCTTGTCTGTCAGTAAAAGACAACCATAGAGAATACCAAGCTGAGCCAGAATGCTTTTTAAGAAATTTCTCCCAAGCAACCAGAATCTAGTGATTCTAGGTTCTAACAAGAATAAATTTTCTAGTGGGATATGTATTTTATAGGTATGGGAATGCAGAATTGCATATTCGCGTGTAAGCCTGTAAGTTTTAAAGATGCAAAGAGAAGTGTAACAAGTTTTATTTTTCTATTTGAAAGCAGAGTATTTTTCACAGATGACTACACTCAGCTTGCTGACACATTCTCTGGATTTACCAAGTGAAATTGCACAGTGTCAGGAATGATTTGCCAATGTCTTCAGTAGGTATGAACTTAATACATCTTTCACATTTAAGAAGCCACCAGAAGCTGTCAACTGGCCAAATGAAGGGGTATCCCACTGAGCTGGGTTAGCATTGTCAAATGAATGCGATGAAATTTTACTTCATTGATGATGGCATATTGTGATTCCATCAGAGCCTTCCCTTAGGAAACACTATGCATTGTGGTACTTTTCTTGATTATTACAAAATATATGGATTCCTATCCTTTATTTTAGCAGGTTGGAGGAATCTGAAAAAAGATGTTTCATGAACAATCCAAACGGATTCTTTACCATAAAACTCTGACTTTTATTGCTGTTATAACTTTGGACTTTCTCAGTAAAATTAAACAATCCTCTGGGTGCAGCAGTTTATTCCTTTAAAAATCAAGCTGTGGGCCAGATGTAGTGGCTCATGCCTATAATCCCAGCACTCTGGGAGGCCGAGGCGGGCGGATCACAAGGTCAGGAGATCGAGACCATCCAGGCTAACACAGTGAAACCCCATCTCTACTAAAAAAATACAAAAAAAAATTAGCCGGGCGTGGTGGTGGGCGCCTGTAGTCCCAGCTACTTGGGAGGCTGAGACAGGAGAATGGCGTGAACCTGGGAGGCAGAGCTTGCAGTGAGCCAAGATGGCGCCACCACACTCCAGCCTGGGCAAGAGTGCGAGACACCATCTCCAAAAAAAAAAAAAAAAAAATCAGCCTCTGGTGTTGTGGGTGGGGATGGCAGAAGGAGTGATGCATGATACGTTCATGGCTATTTCGTCATGCTCCCCTGCTTTCATCAGGGATATCAACAGATGAGCAGCTGTTGACCCAGAAAGGTGGATCAATGCTTACGGCCATACCCTGTATTAGTTTCCTTATCTTTGCAAGTTGGGTCCTCCTGGGTTTCAAATCCAGCTGCCTTTAATAGACAGAATGCTTAGGGCCACACACGTGAAGGACTTACTAGGTATTGCTTAACTCTGTTTTTGTTCATAAACAGGCATGGAGATGCGCTAAGACTGATGATGTACACAGTACAAATAGTGCAAATAAGGATGAGAATACAAGCCCTGGTGATTAAAAAAGGTCAATAATGTTTTTCAAGGAGCACTTAGCTTTTTAAATGATTGTTTAAAAAAGTGGTGCTTCCGTGTATTAAGTCTGAATTGTCCTTAGATGAATGACAGGAAATTATGTCTATCTTTTCTTTTAATATGTCTATGTTCATCCAAACACAATGAAGTAAAACACCGAAGCTTTATCTGTGTGATTCAAGTCCCCTAACTTATCTTTATCTGAATATTACAAGAGAAAAATCTTGGTAGATATGAATAAGAACTAAATTATCTACAAAATTGATTTAATTCTCGTTTTTTTTTTTTTTAATTTTGATATGACCTACAGGACATCACTTGTAACACAATAAAGAAAAAGATATTATTCTTTAATACAGATTACAAAGTTGACAGTGAAAATTGCATCATGATTGGTTGAAAGAGATATTGATAGGATTTAATGGTCCTCTACTTTAATTGCTACTGTTTCCAATTAGGCAGAGTTGGTGTTGCTCAGCCTGAAAATTCTGGACTCTGACTTCTAGAGCCTCTACAACTCTAAAATGTTCGTGTTCACTGCTGTGCTAACTTTACATTTAAGCATTAGTAATGATATTTTTAGATAATTTTAATGTTTTTTATAGTAGTTATGAATACACTAACCTTTTTCATCCCATGCTTACTGTAAAAATAAGATTAGCCAATGATTATCTCTTTTTTTAATATATATATTTGACAATCCCCTGGTTATGGTAAATTTCACACATACTGACATTACTTTGAGAAAACTGATTTGTATCCGTACTCCCATCCCAGGAGAATGTTCTTATTATCTCAGTAATGTCCAGCAGATGATATCAAGATATGGGTCAGCTGGTGAGCACATGTGGGATTATAAGAAAATTGGCCTGAAACAACTCAAATTCACCAATAAGCCATCCCACGCATGGCATTTTATTTATCGAGAATCTTAATAAACATTTCCATCATAATTCTCTTCCAAGTAGCTTTGGCACAGCTTGGATTTCTTCCTTCTTACGGTCTTTATAACTCTGCTTGCACAAACTCTATTATAGCAGTAGATGACTGAGGGAAGTTAGCTGGTTTGGTAGCTCTAAATACCATGCCCAGGACCTGGATTAATAACCAGCAGAACATTTATTGTTGAATAATGAATTCACTCCTTGTCTAATGCTTTAATGTAAGAAATTTCTCCCTTGATTGGTTTGAGCCCTTCCTTAAACTCACATGTCATTAGCAAGCTAGGAAGTGTATTGTTGGACTACTGGTAATTCTTACCAGTGTACAAAGACCACTATGTTCCGTGTATTAGTATCTAACACTTATTGAGCACAAGCTTCATGTGCCAAGTGCATTGGCAGGTGCTCTGTATTTAAAGTGGAAAGTACAACGAGTACTTGTTCCTTCCCCTGAGTGTAAAAGGAGTAGGTGGAACTCTTAGTATGGAAACTAGCAAATTTGAGTGTATCTGACATGGGGTGGGGGTGGGGGTGGGGTGCAGATCTTGGCTAACAGCAGGAAAAAAGTAGGTAAGTCATATATGCATACCTAAGACCAAGACTCACTCAGGGCATAAGAAATTGTGTGAAATTATTTGAAGTTACTGAGATAAGATTTTGTTTTTAACAAAGGCAGAACTTTTCTACATGCCGGCTTTGCAAACTATATCTTACATATTTTCAGTCCATGGGCCAAAACTGTACTAGTCTCTCCTCCATCAGAGACTAACAGAAAACATCATGAAGATCCACCTGCTGTTGTAGTGGCCTGAATGATGCAGGAGAAGGGGGTTTCTGAGGGGGAGTATCACCAATCATAAAACCCGAACACGTTATTGCTTCTGGAGCCAAGATGTTGACACTGTCTGCACCCAGATCAAAATTAGATAAAATAACATTAGATTTCTATAATTATAGAAAGTAGCATATAACTTGAGACAAAGTTTCTAAAATACTGCATTACAGAACACTTAGTAATTAAATCTTCCATTGCTCCCTAGTTTAAATACAATGACTATTCATTACTGTGCTGTCCTCCCCAAAACTCCATTGGAGCCTTCTACTTAGCTCCTAGTCTTTCACTCTCCCTAGAAAACCTTCTCTATTTTACATGAAAATTTTAGAGGTGTAGAGGCTACAGGAGTCAGAGTACAGACTTTTCAGGTTGAGTAACACCAACTCTGCCATATTGGTAACAGCATATAAAGTTATATACATAAAATATGAACAGAGATAAAGTTATATACATAAACTATGAAACAATTCCTTGCCTTCCTTATTATTTGCTTGTCTGCTCAGCAAACCTCTGCTCTTTAGTCTCTGTTTCTGCCCAAGACCAGTCTCCCCTCAGGCCCTTGATCTCAGCTTCTTCTGTTCCAACAGTGTATCTTAGATTTATTCCTTCTTTACTAAGTTCTTTTCCTCAACCTATACACATGCTCAGATAGCCTATCCTTACAGAAACTCTCGTGACCCTGAAATGCTCTCCTAATTACTATCCATTCTCTTTTCTTTCTCATCCAATGTCATTCATTAATCCAATAAAAGTTTGTTGAGCAGCTATTATGTGCCAGGTACAATGCTAAACTTCTTTAATTCTATAATCAGAACAACAGTTATTATTCTTCAGTCTCAAAAAGCATATATGTATTAAATTAGAAGTATAAATCGGGAAAATATAGAAATGTATAAAAAAAAAATAAAAATTATAAATAATCCTACTCACGTGCCCAACACTGGTAATATCAATATATAACCAACCACATATGTACTGCTGCCTATTGGCAATGATGTATTCTAGATATAGGTAGAGTAAAAATACAAAATATGCCTTACAATATAAATTATTTTAAGTTTGTAATTATAATTATTTTAAGTATTTTAATGAGATGTTTCTTACCCTCTTGAATAGTCTTGGAATGCAAAGTTTGTGCTAATTAATGGTCCTGGATTGCAGACCCAACTTCTCATTGTATCCTTACATGACAGAGAGGCCCATCCCTTCTGTAAGGACACTCGGCCTTTTCATGAGGGCTCCATGCTTGCATTCTAATTATCTCCCAAAGGCCCCCACCTCCTAATGCTATCACATTGGGCATCAGGATTTCACATATGAATTTTATGGGAACACAAACATTCAGCCCATTGCAATGCTCTTTTTCCCTTCTGTAAAGTTGTTTCTGGGGTGTGGCTGTCCTTCCAGGACACCTTTATCACAGTAGGGCCGTGCGACTAGTGCTCATTAAGAGTGGTGTGTGTAGCTTATGGGCCATAATAGTGAAGAAGTAGGTATTCTCCAAGCTCTATGACTTCTTTCATCTGTTTACTGGGTCACAATGGCCAAGGTCACCTTGGAAGCCACGTGTTGAGGATTGGCAGAGCCCCTATCAAAGTAGGGTCATGAATGACCCCACAGAGTAGAACACAGTTCCACACCCCCACCCCCTGACTGCCCGCTAGATTTACAGAGTGAGAAACAAAATTTCATGGGATTAAGCCACTGAAATATGGAGTTTGTCTGTTATATTGATTAGTGTCACGTTAGTATAGAAACTAGTATCTTAAAGTGAGTGCTAGTATAGTAAATATCCTAAAACGTGACATTGCTTTTAGATGCCAGGCAGGGAACAGTAAAAAACCTTGCACTGAAGCATGGGAAGACAGAGGTCCAGGGTATGGGGTAACGAAACATTTGGTTAAGCTGTCTCCAAAAATAAGTTTAAAGATAATCAATTTGCCTGTAGCCGTAAATGCAGAAAGTGAAAACAGAATATTTGTAGGATGTGTTGGTTGAATGCAGACTATATTAGTTTCTTAGGGCTGCCACAAACTGGGCCCTTGAAACAACAGAAATTCATTCCCTCATAGTTCTGAAGCCTAGAAGTCCAAAATCAAGTGGTTGGCAGGGCCATTCTCCTTAAAACCTCTGGGAAATAATCCCTGTGTGCCTCTTAGCTGCTGGTGGTGGCGGTTGACGCTCCTTCACACTCCTTGGCTTGTAGCTGCATCATTTTAATTTCTGCCTGTATCTTCACCTATCTCAACATGTCTGTCGCAGTGTGTGTGTGTGTGTGTGTGTGTTTGTGTGTGTGTCTAAATCTCTCTCTCCTTACAAAGATACCAATCCTTGGAGGTAAGGCCCACCCTAATCCAGTATGACCTTATCTTAACTTGATTATATCTGCAAAGATCCTAATTCCAAATAAGGTCACACTCACAGGTATCAAGGATTGGGTCTTCAATACAGCTTTTCCAAATTCAATTTAATTGTGGAATTCAAGTTGAATTCCACAATTCAGCCCACAAAATGGACATTGGAAAATTACATGGCCTCAGGCAAAATTTTTCTGTTGGTAGGCAAAAATTGAGAAGGAATAGAAATAATACACGTGTTTGGAGTTTGTTGGAAAAGCAGAATGCTGCTGCATTCGGTCACATGGGGAGCCAGACTGACCAGGGAATCTTAACACATTCAACATGGGGCTTCCAAGTCTACTGGGGTGTGGGGAATAGATCCTGTATGTAGGAATGAGGATGCACATGGATACATTTTGACCAGAGAAAAGGACTGTGGCCGAGAAGGCTAGCTATGCACAGAGATCCTGTTCCCCTCCCATACTAAAAAATGATTGCTGGGAGTAACTGTCTATTTAAGGACTGTTAAGGACTACATTTTTTACTTCCCCTTGCATCTGGGGGGGATGGAAGGCATGTATTTTACTTCCACCTGGTTAAGAAGTGCATATGCCTTCTCCTTTCTCTCTTCCTCCATCTTCTGACTAGATATATTCAAGATGACTTTGGGCTCTGCATGTTTAATAGGGTGGGACTTGTGTCAGACCGGATCCTTTAACAACTGGATGGAGAAATAAAGGTATATTTTGTTAAGCCACTGAGAATTTAGGGCTTATCTGCTATGGTAATATAAAGTTTTACCTTTACCAACATATAAAGTGTTCCTTAATTTAGTTAAAATGTCTTCTACGGTTAGGCATTTTAGATGTTTTTAGGTTTCCACTGTTAAAATAATATTAACCTATGAAGTTTTGGATTCATCCCTGCTTATTTCTTTTCTTTTCTTTTTTTTTTTTTTGAGATGGAGTCTCACTCTGTCACCCAGACTGGAGTGCAGTGGTGCGATCTCGGCTTACTGCAACCTCCATCTCCTGGGTTCAAGCAATTCTCCTGCCTCAGCCTCCCGAGTAGTTTGGATTACAAGCATGTGCCACCATGTCCGGCTAATTTTTTGTATTTTTAGTAGAGACGGGATTTCGCCATGTTGGTCAGGCTGGTCTCGAACTCTTTTTTTTTTTTTTTTTTTTTTTGAGACGGAGTCTCACTCTTTGGCCCAGGCCGGAGTGCAGTGGCGTGATCTCGGCTCACTGCAAGCTCCGCCTCCCAGGTTCACACCATTCTCCTGCCTCAGCCTCCCGAGTAGCTGGGACTACAGGCGCCCGCCACAGCGCCTGGCTAATTTTTTGTATTTTTAGCAGAGACGGGGTTTCACCGTGTTAGCCAGGATGGTCTTGATTGCCTGACCTCATGATCTGCCCGCCTCGGCCTCCCAAAGTGCTGGGTTTACAGGCATGAGCCAAGCCACTGTGCCCGACCTCATCCCTGCTTATTTCTTTGGAATACATTCATAGTGTGAAATGTGGGGGTTATGAGAGGCTGTCAATATTCATTGCCTTTCAGAAAGAATATTTCAGTTTGTAATTATTTCTACCAGAATTGGATGGTAGTACCGTATTTTTACACCATTGCCAACATACTTTGCAAAAATTTACCAAATTGACAGGAGAAAGAAAAATCATATCTTGACTAAGCTTGAAGTGTAGCCTGTACGGGTTGCCATCACTTCATCACCTTTTAGTCACTTCTAAACCTATTACAATTTATCTTCCACACCATTAAGCAAATGAAAATGCACTTGTTAATGGTCTCTAATGACTTCTGAATTATCAGATCACATGGACGTATTTAATTCCTTGTCTTATTTTATCTCTTTGTATCAGTTTAACAATGGAACAGAAGTTTTTTCTTTCTTATTTTCTTATTTGCTTCTGCTTTTGTCTTTTCTTTAATATTATTATGATGACAACTCTATCTTTGTGACCATTCCTTCTAAGTTCCCTTTCTGGATCCTCTTTCTTTGCCTGGTCCCACATGTTGGAGCTCCTTAGTGTTCTGTCCTTGTCCTCATATTTTCTATCTCTACCCCTGCTCCCAAACCTACTTCTCGTGTGCTAATGGCTTTCTTATCTATGTGGTTAGCTTGGCCTCTCACAGACTCTGTGTCAGGTGCCTATGGGACATCCTCCACCTGACCATCTCATAGAGACTTCAAACTAAATAGAACTGAATTCATTATCGCCTCCTCCCTCAAACCTATCCTTTCATCTTTACTTCCTACATAGGTTGGTAACTCCACTCTTTAACTCTTTACTCACTCCCCTAGGCTGTTGGAGTCAATCGGTCTTCTTGAGTGTTCATATTCAGGTTCTCTTGAGTGTGCACTGGACCTGGTGACTTGCTTCTAACAAATAGAGTAAATAAAAGTGGAGGGATGTCACCTCTGGGATTAGGGTGTAGAAGACTGTGACTTCCATCTCGCTGGTATACTCTTCTTTACTCTACCCCGAGCTTGCTGTAATGGACAGGGCCACATGGTATGGCGCTAGGCCAGCAAGGGGCTGAAGCCCTCAGTCCCACAGTCTTTGAGGGCCAGGATTCTGCCTGCAACCACCGAGAGAGCTGCGAAGCTGATTCCAGCTCACTTGAGCCCCAAGATGACTATGGTCTTAAATGTCACCTGGATCACAGCCTTGTCAGAAACACTGAAGCAGAAGACCCAGCTAAGTTGTACCCAGATTTCTGACTCACAGGAGTATTAAACAATAAATATGTGTTATTTTAGGGCATACGTTTTGGAGTACTGATTTGTTACACAGCAAATAAATAATACAGGGAATAAGACAATGGCAAAATATTATGTGAAAATTGATGAATTTTTACCTTCGAAATGTGTGAATATTAATGAGGGAAATTCTTAGTGATAATATTTGAATACCTCTTCATATAAAATATGTCAAAATAGCATATTTTAACTTTTATCAGCATTTGATGTACCAACAGTATTTTTCTTCAATATGTTCATTCATTCTTGGTACAATGAACTATATGAAAATTATAAATGCATATTTAAATGGCTAAGAAATTACATAAATTTTTATTAATTATAAAGTAATGAGAATATGTGGCTAAATTAAACCTCAGTTATTTGGCAGGAAGCTATGACTGATCAAAGCAGTGTCCCTTGAACTTACCTTGATGAGCATTTCCTGTGTAACAAAAATGCCCCAGATTCCTTGAGAATACGCACAGTGTTGGTTCATTCAGTGAAAATTTGTGTTATAATTTTGCATACACAACTACATGGTAAGTGGCTGTAGTTCCCAGTACATTGGCTTAATTGGGTGGATGTGACTTAATTTAAGTAGCTGTCTTGTTTAATTCATTATCTTAATACTTTCACCCTCCCCCTCTATATTTCAAATTACCTCCAGGATGAAATAGAATGCTGTAGTTCTAAGGATAGAAAAACATTACTTCTGAGCAATATATCAGTCACAGGTCAGTAATCTTGATAGCTGGTGTTACATCTGCCTCATCTAGCAGGGTGGATATAGATGTTCTTATGGCTCAGAGAGAATCACCAAGGTACTAAATACATGCATAGGACAAAGACAGGCATCATTAGGAAGGGCAAGTATTGCAACATATTTTATTGTGTGCTATGGCTGCATGATGAAGTTTGGTGCCCCGACAGCCATAAATCACATTCACAGATTAAACTCATTTTCTGTGGCCTAAAGGAGCTTTTCTAGATTCAGTCATTAAATTTTTAGTTTAACCATTTTCATATGTGGAAAAAATGATGTTTTTTACAGAGATGTAATGGTTATCCCTACTCTGGAGAAATTTACTGCATTATATTGCTGAGGCTTAATAGAGATTTAGGTTTCATGTTGGGAATATACTGAAGATAAAATTTAATGGTGCATTCAACCACTAAGGTGGATTGTCATCATAAGTTATACAAAAAAGCTGTAAGTGATGAGACTTGCTATCTTCTCACTGAAAGAAAAATACGAAAAACCAAATTGAAAATAATGCCTTATACCATAAATTTTTATTTCCGTGTACTTTTGCCTGTCACCGAGTATCACAGATCATTTCATTCTTTGATGTGTTGAGTGTAAGTCTACATTGAACACTAAAAATAACATCAAATAGTGTCTTATTAACCTGATTTAAAACAATGATTTTTCCCTCTTTGTATTTTACAACACAAAAAATAAGCAGATGGATTTAGATGACTGAGTGGTTTTTCCCCTGGGATTTCACCCTCAAAACGAATCTCCAGATATTCTGTATGTCCCCATAAAAATGTATATTTTTCTCCTTTTTTTTTTTTTTTTTTTTGAGATGGAGTCTCACTCTGCTGCCCAGGCTGGAGTGCAGTGTCACGGTCTCACTCACTGCAACCTCTGCCTCCAGGATTCAAGCTATTCTCTTGCCTCAGCCGCCCAAGTAGCTGGGATTACAGGCATGTGCCACCATGCCTGGCTAATTTTTGTATTGTTCGTAGAGACGTGGTTTCACCATGTTGACCAGGCTAGTCTCAAACTCCTGACCTCAGGTGATCAGCCCACCTTGGCCTCCCAAAGTGCTAGGATTACAGGCGTCAGCCACCACACCCAGCCTTTTTTCTCCTCAATTTGGGTATCACATGAATTAGCTTTTCTGTAAAGTACTGTTTGCTCTGCCCTTTCTGTGTATTTCCTCCATCAAAAATTTCAGAGCCATGTTTTGTTCCTTCAAGTGTCTTCCAGGCAATTGTTTAGAGCAGTGATACTTTTAAACAGAACCTTGTTTGATGATGAAAATATTCTATATCTTTGTGTCTACTACAGTGTACATGCAGTCCTAAGTGCTTGTTAGTCACTTGAAATGTGTCTAGTGCAATGGAGGAACTAATTTTTAAATTTCATCACATTTTAATTAGTTAAAATTTAAATTAGTCACATGTGGCTGCTATATTGAACAGTTCAGTCTAGATAACAAAGTGATAATGCATGCTTTATTTTAAATGTATTGTTCCTTTCAGTTAGATTTCATGATGTTCTCTTGGTGTTTAATCTTATTTTGTTTTATTTCATTTTATTGAGTGTTTATTATGTGCCAGGTACAGTGCAACATTCATCACCATGGATGCTTATCTATTTCTATTGTTTTTATTTATTTCTGAACTGCAATTGGCCACTAAGCCTCATAGGAAACTATCTTTGACCCCAGAGTGACCTGAAGATGCAGTGTCTTGGAACTTTCACCTGGAACACCAGGATTCTCTCAGCCACATGCCTTCAGTAGCTAGGCTGTCTTGCTGTGATCTGCCTTTGTCACCATCCAGTGGGGACAGGTCCTAGGTGCAGAGCCAAGAGAATGATACATGTGATTTGATGTAAAATATGTTAATCAAAGGCCTTCTGTCTCCCTTTTTTGTCTTTTTCCAAAATTCTTTCTGAGATTTTCCATTAAAGGAGTAAAAAATTTTTCAGATGGAAAAAGAACCTCATATTGTAATGTCTATGGGATTTTCATAGACTCTGAAAACCAAACTCCAAATTCCTAAATACCTAGACACTGTTGAAAGCACTTTACTTGAGCGCATTCAGGTATTATAATAACAATTACGTAAATTTTTCAGAACACTTCTGCCTGATTGGATTAAGATCAAATTTATTAAAATATGTCTGAACCAATTAAGTAAATTGTGATATAATGTAAAGTACGAAACACCCACCAATGATAATAATTTCTATCAACATTTCACATCTGCAGTTAACTTGAAGCAGATGCTCTAAGACACGGCCCATTGTTTTATATTTGCATGTGACAACATGTTTTGATGTTTTCTTTTTAATTGTAACATCATGTCATGCAGCTTTTTAAAAATGTACATGTGTGGTAAGTGTCAAAGCCTGAGCTAAAATTTCATTTCGAAAACTCTTTGTAGCACTTCCAATGATCCTATCTTTTTTCCATATACTCCACAGGATTCAACAGAGTTGGATTGCTGAGAATAAAATTATGGATTTCTCCATAATGGACACACGCACTTTTTGTTTGTGCTGTTTCCTATAGAATGGACGATGAGTCAAAATTGTTCGTTTATGTTTTTTCACAGAAGGATCTTCTGTGTCGTAGGAGGTGGCCTGCAGCAATCTGGACATTCAGTGGTCCTCTTGTGATTAATAAGTGAACAGATGAGCTATTCTGATAAGAACTGGGGAACTTTTGCCATTCAAAAGCAAATAGAGGAACTGGGAGATTCCTCAACTTAGCTTTTCTTTTTTTGGTTCTAAAGTGACTGCGAATGGAGGTAGAAGAGAAGAAAAGCTTTTAAAAACATCTTCCATTAAGAAAAATATGTATCTTCATTAAGACCTATCTGAGTAAAATTACTAAAACATGATGGTTTCTTGAGATAGAATGGAATGAAAGGCATATTAGGGAGTATGAAAGTATGAAGATTTTATTAACATACTTCTAGAAGTTTATTAAATATCTGCACAGGAACTGTAATTCGAGATCAATGGTGGAAAGAGAATAAAGGAATCGTGTGAACATCAGCTCTGAGGCCCTGTGGCCCCACTTGTTTCTCGGCTTTCTGTAGACATTTGCTGGTGACCTGCCCAGGCAGGCTAGAGTACCCTTTCTTATAGCACCCTGTGTTGCCGTCCTCCTTTCCTTCCTTCCTTCATCCCTTATGAAACCCTTGTGTAGTTACTTATTAGGTGCTGTGTGAGCGTCTGAAGTCTCCCCTCACCCACTTGTCCATTTAGGCCACTCAGCCAGTGATTGCATCAGTACCAGGGTTCTAGGAGCCATGCAGGGATCCCCAGTGGGCAGAGCTGGCCGTAACATTTGGAAAGGAAGAGAGAGAACTGGAGACAATGCCTAGGAACAAAAGCAGAGTCCAGACCCAGGCATCAAGTGCAAATCCAAAGGCTCTGGATGAGTCATTTCCCAGCAAAGGGACTGCAAGTAGGCACAGAAGGAAGGACAGCAGAAAACACTGATCCAGAGAGGGCCTGCAGAGCCAGATGCGATGACGCATCCAAGGTTGTGTTTGACTTCTGCACTGTCTCTGCAACCTGTAAGCACATCTGAGCCAGTTCAGAAAGTAGGAAAACCAAAGTATATCAGAAATGGCCTCTTATCATCAAGGAGATTTTGGTCTAGATTGCTTATGGCTCAGGAGAAATGACCACTTTTTAAAAAGATATGATGAGATAGGGTTTAGTTGGGATAGAAAAGGTTATTAAACTATGGGATGCCCTTCCTTTACAGAGTGTAAGCACTACTACCCCTTTTGTTTGTCTGTTTTTCTTATTTTTCTCACAGATGCAGTTCCTGCATTAGTATTGATAAATGTGTGGTTGCTCCACTTGGAGTGTTTTCAAAGCATAAATCACAGCATTGATGGTGCTGTGGTTTGGCTCTTCCAGCCCTGTTAACAACGGTCTGATGGGCTTGGCGAGAGTCTAGCCACGTGTTCTGGCCTCTGCCACTCTCATGGCCGAAACACATGCACACCCACAGATGGGGGCCCCGTGGTAGCGATGTGCCTCTACTTGTCAAATAGACTGATTCCAAATTCAGAAATACGCCTCAGGAATCAGATAGAAAAGGGGTCTTCGTCACTGTAGGATCTCATTCACAATATGGAGGAGAGATGGAGGGGAGTTTTTGGTATAAATTACGCCTCATAAAAATTCTCCACGTTGTTTTTGTACTGTATGAGGGTAGTGAGAAATTAGTTGATGGTTAACAATCAAGCTGGAGAAGAATATCCTCAATTTTTCACATGGAAAATGAAAAACTACAACTCCTTCCAAATATATGTATGTTTCTTTTCTGAAGATAGATGTGTGTGTTTGTGTGTATCATATAACATTTATTTTTTGATTTCTTTGTTATCAACAGTAAAAATACAGACAATGATGCCGAAGAGAATTTCTGATTTTTCTTTCCTTGTTTTCCATCATAATGTATTACAAATAATAATGTCTTCAAACACAGTAGCATGCATGGTTGCTTAAATTGGGTTCTTTCTGGGCCAGTCTCTTTAGGATCCAGGTTTTTAACATTGTTCTTCTAAGTGCATTCATGTTTCCTGAGATCCACAAAGCTCGATCTCATCTGTGGAACCACCTGGCCTAGAACCAGCTGCGGCTCTTACTGTGGTCCCCAGACGGGCAGCCTCTGCATCACTGGGAGTTCCTTTGAAAGGCAGATTCTTGGGCTTCACCCAAGACCCACTCAATCAGAAACTCCAGGGGCGGGCCTAGCCACCTGTGTTTTAATAGGGTGAGGCTTATGCTGGTGCAGGCTTTACTGCTTCCAATAGTTGTGCAAACTTGAACTAGATGATTAGCTTCCTTAAATCTCTGTTTCTTTACTTGTAAAATGAAGCTAGTATTATTTACTCATTGGACTATTAGGAACACCAAGTTTAATACGTTGTCTAACACACTGTATGTATCACTTAATAAGTGTTTTCTTCCTCTTCCCCATCCAGAGCATTTTCTACCCTCTTCCCCCTCACCTGCCTCTAGACCAAAAATATATCAATTCTGTTTTTATAAGGAATTAGTCAACATAAAAATTTCAGTGTAGATCTTGCATCAATTTGGTGCAATGCAATACTTGGGGGCTATTTCTATTAGTACATCTCTAAACCAAAATGCTGAACAACTGCTGTGTTGTTTTCTAGGTTAAAAACAATCCCCCCAAAGAAGTAGAGGTCTCGACTTTTACCTCTTGATTTTACTGCAAAAATATAGAAGGTTTAAAAGACAGGGTCTCTCTATGTCTCTAGGAACTTTTGTGCTTCCCTCATCTCCTAGAAGAACCAGGAGTAACTCTTTCATTGGAGATCATCTTTCACTTGGAGTTTAAAGCATTTTGCTTATGTGACACCCTTTTTTGAAATGGCTTTTTTGATGTGGAGAGGGAGAGGGTATCTTGATGAATTCTAGACTGCTTTCTGCACAATCCATTTCTGAAAGCTGAGGAAAATGGATCCTGTTTTGTCATCTAGCTTCTTGCTACTCAGTACATGTTCCATAGGAACCAACAACAGTGGTCACACCTGGGAGCTGGTGAGAAATGAATCTCAGACCCCTCCCTAGGCCTACAAAACTAGAATCTGCATTAATAAGATCTTCAAATAATTTGTACTCATATTACTGATTTGACACTGGATGAGTTCATTGTATCTGTTTAGGCAAATAGATATGAAAAATTAAAGGGAACTTTTCTGGCTGTTTGAAAACACCTTCTTTTCAATGAAAATTTTAAAGCGCTTCCTGTGGCTCACAATGGACCCAAAATTAGAACTAAATTCTGCCTAAGTGCTTTTCTTTAAACTGTATCACCTAAGGGATATAAAGAGGCAAGAGTTTAGAACTCACTAAATCTAGAAGACATAACTGTAAACAAGAGCGTGACGCAGGAAGTCGGTTGGTGGTGTCCCTGCATCACTTTCTTGGAGACCGTCTTTCCCATCCTGTAACCACACACTCTTCCTTCTGATGCTTTGCACTTCTCCAATTCTGTAAGCACTGACCGGAGCATTTCCATTAATGGAGTTGCCTTTCCCAGAGATTTTTATTACAGGGTTTTAAAAATGAGGACTTCAAATTCTTAAGACCGAAAGGAATGAAAGTGTAACTGTGATGATAAGATTATAGAAATCATCATGGGTTGAACTTTGGGAGTAAGAACTCCTGTCTTGCTGTTTAAAACATGCTAGGAAGGTGACTTGATTTGTTAAAGTCTGTCTATATCCCAAGAACTGTATTCGATGTGAGGGATACTAGGGAACGGTGTCCTCTTCACAACACTTGGAGTCTATTTTTTTCTTGGGTATACCATCTTGTAAGATTTTGAACCAGCAGAATACTAGGGTGTACCCAAATTTGTAATGTAGCTGGTGCCCCCTGCTGGAACAGGGTTACTTAAATTTCCATCTTTTGGGCCATCTGTGCCAGCAGCCCTGTTAAGACACAGCCTCGCCAACATAGCCTATGGGTATAAGAGTAAGTCATTTAATTAACCTCTGCTTCAGTTCCCTGACATATAAGAGCAGAATAACAATAGCAGCCAATCCCGAGCTTCTTGTTAAAAGGTAGAATTAATTAGGGATGACAGGAAAATACTTCATGAAAACTGGATACTAAATAGTGATAAATGTTTGAACATGCCTCCAGTGTTCCTCTGGCAGGAAATGACAATGTGGTATGTATTATTACTAGACTCGATGTTGCTAATTTTATCTGGTTATTAATTCTCACTTGTCTTAAAGTTGAAATGCACACATACACCTTCATCCACCCCAATCAATATTACATGAGCTGAAGATTTTTGCTGATAGCATTCTCTAGTGAGCAAGATGTGATGAAGAGTGTGCTTCAAACAGAGAGGACAAAATAGGTCAGTAAGTGTCTTTGTGTATTACAGGTATAATACTTTGAAAATCACTGATTTGTACTCCTTTATTGATAGGGGGACTTCTCCTGACACAAGAGTGAGTCCCAGAGAATAAGGGTCCCAGAGATTGAATTCCATATGAAGAAGGGAGGGAGTATGAGATTGAGGAGATGCAAGGAAAAATAAGAGTCCCCCATTTTCCTGGCCGGGAAGGTGATGGAAGAAATAAAAAAGAAAGTGCTAAGGTAGAAAAGTCAGTGTGCATCCTGATCTCTCCTTTCATGGATAGAACCCTAGTGTGGGTTGGGAGTGGGGGAGTTTGTAGCTAGAGGTAGGGCAAAACCCCAAGGACATTCCAGGAGAAGTGCTATAGCTGGAAAGGTGTTTCTCCCAGGAGAAGGTGGGCTCAGGTGGCATCCAGCATGATGTGCGGTTGGCCGAAAGAGGAGGCAAAACAAACAGGACTGAGGCAGGTTGCTGGTCCCACAGCCTGTGTGTGGTGTGCAGGAGATTTTTAAAGTCCCTGCAGAAAATGATGAAGGAGTCAAAACTCCTAGGCTTGAGACCAAGGCTGCAGTTTGCAAATTCTTCAGGGATGAGGCAGGTGGCTGAGACCAAGGATTTTGGAAAGAAGTGCCATCACGATGCCTGGATGGCTATGGAGTTAGGCACACCATAGTGCTGTGGGCTCAGGGGGAGGGGCAGCTCACCTAGAGCACAGGGGAGATTGCAGAATGCTATGCATTTGTAGGGCCCTGCTCTCTGGCACTCATGCCACAGCCAGACTGCAACAGGCTCACCTAAAAGGCCTGGAAGTTACCTTGGAGAAGAGCAAAAGATATGGAACACCCAGAATTTCCCTAAGGAAATATTTGAAATATTGGATCAGACTAAGTTTGACAAACTGAGAAATTGGATCAGCCCCAAGAAACAAGGAAGCTCCACTTGTCTTCACACATCTCACCGTAATGTATACAGTTGTGAACCTTCTACATGGCTCAAAAATTGTACCAAAATATGCCCAGATTTCCAGAATAATTGGTGGCCCAATTCTTCTAAGTACTATCAAGTATCAAAACATTTGTGTGATGCTGAAGCCTACATCTTAGAGCTTGTTATGAAGGATCGGGTGTTTGTAGGAATATAAGGTTAATGGAGTTTATAGAGCCTCAATGAGATGAGGAGGCCATTGTGACATCACATTATCAAAATTATCATGGGATATCATGTTAGCAGAAAAGAGATACGGGAAAAAGAAATAGGGGGTAGAAAATCTTTAGTTGTTTACTAGAAAAGAAAAAAGCCAAATGTGTTCACTGTGATGACACAGAGGTGTTAGGGGGGAAAAATAATAAGACAAGAAGCCAAATTCACGAATGTTTAGAAACAAGTGGAAGCTGCGCACATCTGATCATTCTGTTGACGCCAGCTTTACAAAATGGAGGCCCACTTTAAAAATAAGTGTACTGAAGGGTTAGGTGAAGAAGATGTTTTGTTTTTTATCCTGAAATCTGCAGTCACTGAGATTGGTATTAATGACATCACTATTATGAATGCTGCGATTTCATGTAATATCTATTCAGTTAACTGTGAACTTGAGGTCTGAACAAGTCCTCTCTTCCTGCTCCTCCCTGCTAAATACAACTTTAAACTCTGGAAATAACCCAAGAGACAACCAAAGGAGGGTACCAAAAAAAGGAAGAGGAAGGTGGACTGATGGGGGATCGTATGGGTGAGGGACAACACAGAGCCAGTGTCCTGTGTCTTATCCAGGCATCTAACCTAACAAGAAAGAGAACCCCAGGCCTGGCAGAAGGCAGCCCAGATAGGCCCATTTCTCCTTGGATCCAGTGGGAATCCTACTGAAAACACCAGGTGGGCTGGAGCACCAGCTGTCAAGGATTGAACGAGAGTTATGCCAAGGGCCAACAGCTAGGGCCAGGTCCAGGGCAGTGATCCTGTTTCTGCAGGTGTGAAGGAACTCTCTTCTTCCATCTGGGGACACCTGGGTGCAGTGGGGAGGCCAAGTGCCCTGCTAGGGAGTTGTTTTCACACTGACCACAAAACCAATATCCATTAAAAATGGGCGAGTCCAATATGATTTATAAATTATATGAAAACAAATACAATGTTAACATATAGGATTCCATAACATTAAAAAAAATACACCATGATCAATGTGTTTATTTCAGGAATGCAAGCCTATTTAATATTTATAAATCTATTAATTCTCATCCACATTCATGAATTTAAGCATAAAAATTATATGCTTATCTCCCCAGATATTACAAAGGAATAAGTAATAGCCAATCTTAATAAAAAGAAAATTTGTTATAAAACAAGTGTAGATGAATTCTTCATTGACACGATAAAATATATTTATTATAATGCTAAAGATAGTATTATGACTAGCAAGAAAAAAATGTTAGAAACATTCCCATTAAAATAAGAGATAGGACCAGGGTGTTTGCTGTCTCTGGTCTTTAGCACTTTCTGGAGCTATAAGCCAATGGAATCTGACAAGAGAATAAAGTTTAAAAACTGAAAATTGAAAAAAGGAAGGGTACAATTTTATTTATTGACAAATTGTATAGTAGTGTATCTTCAAATAGTCTAGACAATTAACTGAAAAACTCTTCCATAAATTAGAGGTGCTCAAAATGAACATACAGAATATATACAGAATCTTTACAGCAAGAGAAGACCCAATTTACAATCCCATACAAATAATAAAGTACCTTGAAATAAATTTAATGAAAAATGTGCTAAAAACAACAGGGTTATATTTCTGGGCTTTCTTTTTTTTTCTTTGAGACAGAGTCTCGCTCTGTTGCCCAGGCTGGAGTGCAGTGGTGTGATCTCGGCTCACTGCAAGCTCCGTCTCCCGGGTTCGTGCCATTCTCCTGCCTCAGCCTCCCACGTAGCTGGGACTACAGGCACCCGCCACCACGCCCGGCTAATTTTTTGTATTTTTAGTAGACACGGGGTTTCACTGTGTTAGCCAGGATGGTCTCGATCTCCTGACCTCGCGATCCACCCGCCTCAGCCTCCCAAAGTGCTGGGATTACAGGCGTGAGCCACCGCGCCTGGCCTATTTCTGGACTTTCTTACTCTGTTCCATTGATCTCTTTAACAATTCTTGTACCACTTTTAATCATTATAGCTTTATAATATGTTTTAATATTTAGTAAATCTAGTTCTGCGTAAATGTCTCTGGATAGGAAGCTTGTTTTATTAATGTCATGTACAAGTCTGTATCCATTACAAATATTGGATTTTCAGATACTCATCTAAAATTATTTCTTCTGTGTTGTTCAGTGAAAAAAAGCAAGGTGCAGAACACTTTGAGCAGTTGTGCAAAAGCAGATGTAAAATGTATATACATTTTTAGAAAGAATAGACTATCTTTGGGATGGTTTGTAAAAAAAAAAAGTCATAACATTTATTTCCTCTGGAGAGGAGAACTGGCAGCTGGGAGATAAGGACAGGACAGAGAGTGTCATTGTAAAAAGTTTTGTTCTCATTGATTTATGAAACATGCAAATATATTATTGTTTACTCAAAAATAAGTAAATATAAATTTTAAAATATGTTCATAGTCTCTACATTTTCATCCTCAGAGATGCCTTTTAAGTTTTTCTGTTAGAAACTTTTAATTCTATTACGCATATATAGGCATTACTTTGCTCTTTAATA
Source organism: Pongo pygmaeus (assembly GCF_028885625.2). Lineage (NCBI taxonomy): Eukaryota > Metazoa > Chordata > Mammalia > Primates > Hominidae > Pongo > Pongo pygmaeus. The sequence continues at coordinate 28,328,675 of NC_072387.2, forward strand.
TTTTTTCAGGGAAAATGACATAAAAATTTAAAAAACCCAGGCAATAACTTTCTGCATTATCAGGTTTTATTACACTAAATTAAATTTACTAAATGCTATTAATTAAATTTTAGTAAATGCTTTTAGAGTATATGTTCTTTTAATTGATAAGATGGTACTATTCTCATGATACATTATGTGGAGTCTATAAAGGAAAGTTAATATCACAGTGTCTAGAAAAGTTAAAGTTTCTGCCTCATGGGGAAATATGGCTGGTCTTTATTCCAGACTATTTTCAAATAGCCTGCTGAGCCCTCCAAAGCTATGTTGTCTTCTCTGACCTGTTTCTTAATTTATATGTAACTTTTAAATCTTGAAAAGGATATTTCAATTTATTTTTATTTTATTATTATTATTTTTTGAGACAGAGCCTCACTGTGTTGCCCAGGCTGGTCTGGGATCCTCCCGCCTCAGCCTCCTGAGTAGCCAGGATTAGAGGCTTGCACCACCCTGCCCAGCAATTTTAGTAGTTTGGACTTCCTGTGTCATCCTTTCTGTTTCCTTGTGTCCATTATTCATCTCTAGTCACTCATCTTCCATGCACATCCAATTCCTCATGTTCCTTGACTGTCTCACACCTCCATGCAAGCATAGACCCAGGTTGGCAATGTCCTCTTTAAGAAATATAGTATAAACTTAGAAATATATAATTAATACCAAAGCAAATATTTGTTTAGAGAGACAGAAACAACATAACAAGTTATAGATTTTAAAAAGCTTACAAAGGCTATAAACATAAAAGCCAGAAAAATAAGATTTCTTTATGTCCTAACACAACTTCATAACATTTTTTCTCCTGTTTTTTTAGGGGTTCGGGGAGCTACTTGTATTTTGCCTTGACATATAACAAAAATTTTGTAAAACTAGGTTCTGTAGGGAAAATAGAAAAAAATAATTCAGCCTTTTTTCCAGCATTGTTGGTTAAAATAATTTGGAAAATTTACTTTAGCTTCACAACGTATCTCTGGTAACATGTAGATTATTAGGATTGTTGTCAAATGTGGATAATCAATCCTCTATTGAGTCTCTTTCATAGATGAGTTGTAAGAGTTCAAGTCATTTCAAGCATTCTTGGTCCATGACTAATATTACATACTCTTTGAACTGACAACATCCATTCACTCATGGAAGTGGTGTCTTTTGAGTTTTCACTATATTTGCGAAAGTCAGGGAGAAACTTACATCTTTTCCCAATGTGTTCATGCAGTTTACTCTCTTCAGTCATTGGTACAGTCCAAAAAGTTATTTATTTTTTTTTTTTGCAATTTGTTTCTTCCTCTAAATGAGTTACAACTTTTGTATGATCTGAATTTTTATTATTGCCACTGCTACAATTTGCTTCTTGAGGTCAGAATAATATGTGTTGATTTCATTGCCACTTTTGTTTGTATTTCATGAATTGAAATTTCTCTTCATCCTTTAACTATAAATTTTAAGATGACAAAAAGAGGTAACAGAATGATCTTTAAAAAAGATCACCCACGTTCCCCCCACTCCCTTGCCCTGGCTCAAGATTCTTTAATGGCTTCCTGTTTTAATCAATATTGAATTGGAACCACATGGCCGTGTACTACCTGGCCTACGCTGACTCTCAGCCCTTACCTCCCACCATAACTTCCTTTTGTTCCTCAGGCTTCACCCCCTCTGAACTTCCTTTCTGTTCTGGGATACACTGAGCTTGCTCTACCTCAAGGCCCTTACACCTGCTCCTCCCTATTCCTGGGATACTTTTTGTTCAGATCTTTGCATTAAGGACTGTGTCTCATCATTTTTTTTCTTTCCTTGTTTAGAGACAGGGTCTCACTCCACATAATGTATCAGCCTGTCAACCAGGCTGAAGTGCAGTGATGTGATCATGGTTCCCCACAACATTGAACTCCTAGGCTCAAGCAGTCTTCTTGTCTCAGCCTCCCAAGTAACTGGGACTACAGGTGTATGCCACCGTGCCCAGATAATTTAAAAAAAAATTGTATAGAGATGGGATTTAGCTATATGCCACACAGGCTGGTCTGGCACTCCTGGCTTCAAGTGATCCTTCCACCTCAGCCCCTCAGAGTGTTGGGATTACAGGTGTGAAGTACTGAGACCAGCTTCTTCTCACCTTTATGTACCTGTCGCATGAAACTTCCCTGATCACTCTTCCCTAATCACTCTTCCACCCCTTCCAATCATGATTTCACTAATTATTTTATCCTCTTAGCAGCACTGATGAAGGATTTTTAAACTCCTCTTTGTATTTGATCCTTTGATTATGTGTTTGTTGGGCTGTTTATTGTCTGTTTGTCTTGACTGGACAGCCATTTTTTTTTTATAACAGGGACCCCATTCACTCACTGTTTCTCCTCAGGGCCATGAGCAGTGCCCAGGGCAGGACATGCAGCCCGTGAGAAGTGTTGGCAGGGTGTGTCTGTTATGAAAGGGTTCTTTGGCCCAAGGAAGCTTAGACAGTGCTTCACACAGCTCCCTTTTGTAGACTTACATTTCATCTGAGTATTTTGAAGCTTCCGAGACTTTTCTGCCATAAAGAAATCTATTTCATTTTGTTTACGCCACAGTTTGACAAATGTATTTAACCACAGAAGCTTCTTGTTTTATTACCCTATTACCAACTACCATTTTGGAAATAGTCACACAAAGCCTTAAAATAATTGCTAACACCAGAGGAACTCTACACAATTCCATAAAACTACTTAGGTAAGGATTTAGGGTAAAAAGACATTGAAAAATAATTCCTTCATAGCTCTAGTCTGGTCATTCATTCATTCATTCACTCATTCAATAAGCATGTCTTGGACATCCACCCTGTACCAGACATGACGTCATGTCTCAGAGATACAGGGATTGGTACAATCCCTGTATCTCTGAGCCTCAGCATCTATGATATGGTGTGAGAAACACCATGCTCCATGGGAGAGCATGTTGGAGCAGCATTGAGCCTAGTCTTGGGCTCTGGGAAGGCTTCCTGGTGAGGTGTCCTCTAAGCCAAGACCTGAAGGATTCATAGGCATTTGCCAAATGAAGAGCCAAGGAAGACAACCACAGACATGGAGAGCAGCCCGCGTCCCAAGCTGGCAGCGTGAAGCAGCATGGGCATCGGAGGGACTAGGGGAGCCCAGTGTGGTGGGGCAGACTGTGAGAAACAAGTGCTGAGCTACGAGAACAGAGCAGTAAGCACTGGCCAGGTCACACAGAAGCGACCTGAAAGTGCTAACTTATTTATCTGTCCTACTAACCTGATTGTAGATTCATTTAAGTGGCTTTGTATTGTTGACTGTATTTCTCTGGCTTACCTTGTCACCTGGTGCCGAGTGAACATTTATTTGGTAAAGCTTTATGAAATAGAGGAAGTAAAACAAGTTGAAGACTGGAGGAGTCTTTCAGTAACATTGCCAGTGGGGGGAAAAGCTGCTCTTGGGTGTACTGTGATCAACTGCTGCTTCATTTACTACTCATTCGCAAGCAACCCTCTAGGAGTAGCAGGAAAACACACCACAGACATGATAGCAATCGCAGGCCTTTCTGATGGAGCAACTGGCCCTAGTAGCTGTCTCAGGAAAAGGGAGCAGCCGTTCCTGACACCGTTGGGAATATCTTTCTAGCTTTTGAGTAATTCTAAGTGTCAGGATCATTTAACTTTTCAGAGTGTGCAGTGTAAAACAAGTGGTAAATTGGGGTGGGGGGAGGAGTCCAAAAGGAGAAAAATAGTCGATGTTGCAGACTTGTTTCCACTATTCAGTGGCCAATAAATGATGTCTAGACTCTGTCCCTCATTCCCATCTGGAGAGTTCTGCTGTTCTTACATAATAAACGAATCAAAAGAAAAACAGTCATGGGTGGGAGAAACAGCAGGGTCTTCGCATGTTGTTTCCCTTATGATTTCTTTGCCAACAGGAAGGCAACTATTCTAACTGAGCCAATGAACACTTTATGAAAACTGCTTTAATCCCAGACTTTCTTACCCTCCTGACTAGCCAAGTCATTTTTGGGTAGCTCAACACTTCTTATTTTGGCCCCGGCCCAGGGCTTTCTTATACCCTGAGAATTCATATGAAGACGATTATATACACTTTCTGGGACTACTTCTTTTTGTCAGAGTTTGAAACCAAAGAAATATTTAAACACTGTATTGTCTTTTTATGGTGATTCTGTCTGTATAACTGATCAAACTTTTATAAGGGAAAGAAAAATACAGGTTTTGTTGAGTAAAGGGAGATGATAAAGAGCTTCTTTCTCGTGAAACTGGTTCTGTGAATAAAGGAAATAAGGATGACAGTTTTGAAGGAATCGTCTGAGTTCCTCCCCAGCCTTGGAGAGTTTTTCATCTCTTTTTTTTTTTTTTTGCTAAAATTTAACTTTTCTTCTTGTTTTTAAAAATTGATACCTAAAACTGTACATATTTATGGGGCGCAGGTGATACTTTGATACATGCATACAATGTGTACTGATTAAATCGGAGTAATTGAGATTTTGGTTAGACTTCTGTTCATATTTCATAGTTTTCTTTGTTGCTCAGTTCTTGCCTTGAACAAGCACAAGTGTCTTTGCTTCCTGAATTCTTCACAGGAGAAAGGGATTGTCAAATGGTGAAGTCAAGGGGTCGGGGCAGGAACCTGGTTTTCCAGACTGGTCTGGAATGGAGGCTCCAGGCTCCTGGAATTTTCCATAGTGTTTTATGATTCCCCCAGTCCCCTTCTTCTGCATCTTTGGACTGTTGAAAAAAGGGAAGCAGTTGGAGGTTTTGAGAATTGTTTTTGAGCAGGCATGACAGGCTGTGGTGTGGAACCGTGCACCTATGTTTGACCTTGGACCCTTGAAAATGCAGCTAGAGTGCTGAATCTACAAGCTCAGGCACTGTGTTGAGGACTTAACTCTGTCAAATGACTACCTCTCCTTACACGTCTACAACTCCGGTTATTGGCCTATCTTGTCATCTTGCTGCTGTGTTTCTGGGCATGTGATAGAATTCAATGTGTCATGACAAAGAAAACATAAAGCGCACACTCACTTTTCTCTAAGCCACACAGCTGTTGCGCTCACTCTTCCCTTACATAAAACCTTGTTTCTCATTCGTGTATCTTAAGTTGGTTTGTTTCAGGCTGGTGTTTTCTCCAGCCAATCTGGAACAAGAAAGCAGATGCTAGATTCACATCATTTTCTGAACACTAGGTTTTTATGTGACACTATTGGTTACCTAACATCTGTAAGTTTAGATGCTTGAGGTCAGCATATAACACAGGAATGTTATATGATCCATTTATGTCTAAAGTTTCAGTGTTTTAATAACATCAAGGACTACAATAATACTAAATTACACTGTGAGCTCAAGATCAATGAGTATCTGTATTAGTCTGTTCTCATGTGGCTAAAAAAGACATACCTGAGACTGGGTAATTTATAAAGGAAAGAGGTTTAATGGACTCACAGTTCTACATGGCTGGGGAGGCCTCACAATCATGGTGAAAAGTGAAGGAAGAGCAAAGGTATGTCTTTCATAACGGCAGGCAAGAGAGGTTGTGCAGGGGAACTCTCATGTATAAAACCACCAGATCTCATGAGACTTATTCACTATCATGAGAACAGTGTGGGGGAAACTGTCCCCCGTGATTCAGTTATCTCCACCTGGCCCTGCCCTTGGTATGTGGGGATTATTTCAATTCAAGGTGAGATTTGGGTGGGGACACAGCCAAATGATATCAGTATCTCATTCATTACCGAATTCCTAATATTTAGAATGAAACCTTGTATTAGATGAGACTCATTGAAAAGTTGTTGCTATTGTTTAGTCTGGGACTTAGGTTCCCACAGAATTAGATCCTAAGACAAAGATTTAAATGCGTTTTTGGAGGGTTCAGGTTCATTATAAGAGGAGTGAGGAAGTGATACAAAAGAAGAGAAGGAAGCCAATAGAATGTGCACTATTCAGTCTACTTCCGCAGTAGCGTAATGTGGGAGCGTAATCACACAGAGAAACTCTGGGGCATATTGCAGAACACATGTCTCAGAATTTTCCCACCCAAGAAACAATGGTGCTGCTCTATTTAAACGCCGACTTCTGAAAATGAATTAAAGGCTGCTCCCAGGGGTGTTCATTCTATCATTTCCAGCCTGCCTTTCTGTGACCAGAGTGGCCTTTCTTGGCTCAGGAACTGAGTGTCCTCAGGCACGGAGATGCAGAGCCAGGCAGAAAGATGCCCAGCAGCCAGCCGCAATGGCAGTCAAAGGCTGTGCCAGGAATGTGGGCAGAGCACTGACTGTGTCTGCTCAAGGTAATTTTGAAGTGAAAGTAGTTGCTAATTATTTTAATTCCTCTGCATATTGCTTTAAGTGTACCAATGACATTTTTATCACAGTCATTTGAGTAATACAAGATGGCCGTTTAGTTGTCCCAGCACCACTAGTTGAAGAGACTATTTTTTCCCCATTGACTGGTCTTGGCACTGTCATCAAAAATCAATTAGTCATAGAGGTATGGGTTGATTTCTGGATTTTGAAATTCATCCCTTTGGTCTGTTTGTCTATCCTTTAGCCAATACTATACTCTTGTAACACTGCAGCTTTGTAGCAAGTTTTTAAATTGGAAAGCATGAGTCTTCCAATGTTGTTCTTTCTCAAGATTGTTTTGGCTATTTGAGACTCCTTATAATTCCATGTGGATTTGAAAAACTGATTTACCATTTCTGCAAAAAAAAAAAAAAAAAAAAAAAAACCTGCTGGGATTTTGATAGGGATTGCATTAAATTTTTACTAGAGTTTGTTTTGGGCAGTATAGGGATTGCTGTCCTAATGATATTAACTCTTCTAATCCAGAAACATAAGATTTTTTTAACCATTTATTTAGAGCTCCTTTAATTTTTTTCAATAATGTTTTATAGTTTTCAATGTACAAAATGTTTCACCTACTTGGTTAAATGTATTCCTAGGCATTCTGTTTTTTTAATGAAAATATAAGTAGAATTGTTTTCATAATTTCCTTTCTGGGTTGTTAATTACCAGTTTATAAAGACAGAGGTGTTTTATGTGGTGATCTGATACCCTGAAGTTTCCTAAATTGTTTATTAGCTTCAGTTTTTGTGTGGAATTTTTGAGATTTTCTATATATAGGATCATGCCATCCATGAATAAAGATAATTTTACATCTTTCCTTTCAATTTGAATACCTTTTTTCTTGCCAAATTGCTCTGGCTAGAACTTCCAGTAAAACGGAATAGCAATGCTGAAAGCAGGGATCTTTTTCTTATTCCTGATTTTAGAGGGGAAGCTGTCTGTCTTCAACATTGAGTATGATATGAGCTGTGCATTTGTCACAAGTGCTTCTTACCATGTTGAGGAAGTTCCCTTCTATTATTCTGTGTCTTTATCATGAAAGAATGCTTGATTTTGTGAAACACTTTTTGTGTGTGTTTCTCCAAATGAGATAATCATGTAATTTCTCCCCTTCATGCTTTTAATATAATTTATTACATTGATTGATTTTCTTACGTTGAAACACCCCTGCATTCCAAATTTTTGTACATCAAAGAACATTCTCAGGAAAGTGAAAAGGCAATTTTCAGAATGGGAGAAAACTTGAAAATCATTAATATGAAAAGTATCATGTCCAGAGTAAATAAAGATGTCTTACAACTCAACAACAACAACAAAAACCAAAAAAACTAATTAAGAAATGGGAAAAGGACTGCAACAGATATTTCTCCACAGAAGATACACAAATGACTTCAAAATAAGCACATGAAAAGATGCTCAACGTTATCTCTTGTTAGAGAGATACACATTAAAAACCACAAGGAGAACACTTTACACCCATGAATATGGCTACAAGTTTAAAAAGAAGAAGTAAAGAAGAAAATAGAAAACAGCAAATGTTGGTTAATATGTGGAGAAACTGGACCCTTGTGCATTGCTGGTAGAAAGGTAAAATGGGTAAGCCACTGTGAAGAAGGGTTTGGTGGTTCCTTCGAAAGGTAAACAAATTTACCATATGACCCACTAATTCCACTCCAAGGTATAATCCCCGGAGAATTGAAAACAGACATTCAGACAAATACTTGTGCATGAATATTAATAGCAGCACTATTGAGAATAGCCGAAAGATAGAAACATCTCAAACATCCATCAACAGATGAATGAATAAGCAAATTGTGGGATATCCATACAATGGAATATTCTTCAGTCATAAAAAAAAATGAAGTACTGGCCGGGCACGGTGGCTTACGCCTGTAATCCTAGGACTTTGGGAGGTCGAGGCGGGTGGATCGCGAGGTCAGGAGATAGAGACCATCCTGGCTAACACGGTGAAACTCCATCTCTACCAAAAATACAAAAAAACAAAATTAGCCTGGTGTTGTGGTGGGTGCCTGTAGTCCCAGCTACTCGGGAGGCTGAGGTGGGAAGATGGCGTGAACCCGGGAGGCGGAGCTTGCAGTGAGTCGAGATCGCGCCACTGCACTCCAGCCTGGGCGACAGAGCAAGACTATGTCTCGAAAAATAAAAAAGAAGTACTGATGCATGCTATAGCATGGATGAAGCTGAAAAAGATTAATGTAAGTAAAAGAAGCCAGATGAAAAGATTACATATTGTACAATTTTTAATTAAATATCAAAAATAGCTAGATATATAAACACAGAAAACAGATTGGTCATTGCCGGGAGCTTGGAGTTAGGGGAATGGGAAGTAATTGCTTAATGGGTACAGCATTTTATTTTGGAGCAATAAAAACATTTTGAAACTAGATGAAGACATGATTAAACAACATTGTATTGTTAATGTACTAAAAGCCACAGAATTGTCACTGACATCTCATATATTATGCATTTTTATATGGGTTACTGTCTTTGGAAACTATCGTCCTGAATGTAGCTGAAGTTCTGGGAAAATTTGAGCTAGCCATTATTTTTTACACATAATTTTTGCATCTATTTTGGTTACTATTATTTTAAGAACAAAATAAATGTGTGTATTGGATGGCTTAACTAGCCAGGAATGTCATATGGAGTCCAGACTAAAGAAAAAGAAAAAATATATTCTAGATTAGTTCTTATGGCAAAGTACTTAGTCACATTTTAGAATAATTTTTTTCCCCCTGTATGACGTTTGGAGAGGTGTTCTGACAATTTTTTTCTCCATTTAATGGTTGAGGCTGAGTATTTTGCAGGGTAAAGTATGGTCTTAGAAAGGAGTCTTTGAGTCCGTCTTTGACTGGAAAATCAGAAGGCTGGGCTGCCATAGTCCTTTGGCCTAATTTGGGGCAAATGATGTTTTCTGAAGCTAAAAGATAGAAAGGAGGTAAAAAAAAAAAAAAAAAAAAAGAATGGTTTTTCTGAGTATGTCATTTAAATGTTATTTAAACAATCATTAGGGTTTTACTAACCAGTACTACACTTCATTCGAGCACATTTACTTGCACCTCACCTGTTTTAACATTAGAGAGTTTAGTTGGGAGTAGGGTGTTTAAGCGAATTCAGTTATTGCTTGCCTATCCAACTTAGTCTATGTTGTGACTAGCAGACAAAAGAGGGAGACATATGTCCTCTCCAAGCCCTCCCAGAAAAAGTGATGCTTAACAAAGTCACTCTATTCATGAGGAAGCTGCCAACTTCACTTATTCATCAAAAGGTGACTGTACAATGCATGTTTGCTGTGAAAGTAAAGGAATTTGATCTCCTTGGCTGAAACCTACTAGAGGAACCAAGGAGAAAGATTTAATTACCAAACTAGTTGTAGTATCCCACAGTGCTGTGTGCAACACCAAATTCCTCTATCTGTACACATGAGAGACTGCATTCTGTGAATCCGTGATGATTTGAAAGCAATTCCCTGGGCTCATTCTATATAAGGGAGAATTGACGCTTTCTATGAATCATGCTCCAGTTATTATATTATGTTTATGGCTTTCAACTTGGCAGAAATGCTTTTAATAACTTTTTAATATTTTATCTTGGCATTATCAATTCCTGGCTCCCATCAGTTCAGTGTCTCCTGCTTTGTACAGGTTTGGCTGAGGTAGTGATTTTAGGTTGTTATTAATCCTCTTATTTGCTCTCATGGCTTAAGATTGATGGACAAATAATACTGAATTATTATGACCCATATTCAATTCATATTTGAATTGGAGTTTTTATGTTTACATTTTTGTGTTTATGTATATTACATAAAAACATTAAAGGAGATGTAGAAAACACATAAATAAATAATGAGTGAAAAATTAGAATCAACCATTACTCAGAGATAACAGCATTAACTCTTTAAAATTTCCATTCCAACCTTTTTCTACATATATAATTATGCGTTTCATATAATATATGTTACAAAATTACATTCATGCTGTATGTATAGTTGGTATCTCACTTTTAATTTAAAATATATTGTGACTGTTTTTGCATGCCATTAGTTCCTGTTTTATTAACTTTCTTACCTTTAATTTCTTTCTATATACATATAATATATTTTGTTTGCTAATATCTTCTGTAGTTATGTGCGAAGTCCATAATGTGCTATTTATAGTAATAGTTACCTTTCTGCATTTCAAAATACTCTTAATTCATGACTTTTGTATTGTCAAAGTCAATAAATCAGAACATTTTTGGATTTTTAGTTCCTTCTGTAAAAGAAAACTAAATGAACACCCTTTTTTTTATTCGATTGTTTAATCCATTCACATTTATTTTAATGTTAACACGATTGTATTCATGCTTGCCTTTTGCTTTTTGTTTTCTGTAGATACCATGTCTTTTGGTCCTTTGTTCCTCCGTTCTTCCTTTATATTTTTTGCATTAAGTGAATATTTGCTTTTTTTCTTTCTTTCTTTTACTTTTCATTTATTACCTCCTTTTTTTAAACTTACGTTTTAAGTTTGGAGGTACAAGTGCAGGTTTCCTACATAGGTAAACTCATGTCACAGGGATTTGTGGCACAGATTATTTTGTCACCCAGGTATTAAGCCTAGTACCCATTAGTGATTCTTCCTGATCCTCTCCCTCCTCCCATCCTCCACCCTCCGACCGGCTCCAGTGTGTGTCGTTCCTCTCTATGGATTTTTCTATGCTCTATTTTCTTCAATATTTTCAACATCAGTTAAAATCTATGATTTTAAGTAAAACATACTTTAATGGAATTGTTTTATTTGTTATCTTCCTTACAAATAATTAATGGTATATGTTTTATACCGACATTTATTACATTTTATTTAATGCAATGGTATTCTGATTTCAAACACTCAGCTACAGTATGAATATTAAAGTGTTGATACCACAGTACTCTAAAATCTGATTCTTTGTCAACCTAAGTGCATTTCTTACTCCACTTTTGTTCACGGAATTTTTTGTTAATAAACTTTTCAGTTTTTAGATCAGTTTTAGATTTACAAAAAAATTGAGTGAAAAGTACAGAGTTCCCATATGTTCTCTCCCTCCCCTTAACAGCTTTCCCCACTATCAAATTCTCTTAATATGCACCATTAGAGTGGTACATTTGTCATTACTGATGAACCTACATTGACACCCAAAGTGTATAGTGTACATTAGTGTTCACTCTTGGTGTTGGAGTCTATGTGTTTTGACAAATATCTAATGGCATGTCTATACCATTGCAGCATCATACACAGTAGTTTTGCTGCCCTGAACATCCACTGTGCCCTGCCTACTCATCTCTCCCTCTCCTCGACCTCTGGCAGCCACTAATAATTTTATTCTCTCCATAGATGTACCTTTTCTGGAATATCATAAAGTTGGAATCATAGTGTAGCCTTTTCACATTGGCTTCTTTTACTTAGTAATGTGTACTTAAGTTTCTTCTATTTCTCTTCATGACTTGATAAGCTCATTTGTACTAAGTTTATTCATTCATCTGCTATTTTGATTGCTTCCAAACCAATGTGGCAATTATGAATAAAGTTGCCATAAACATCCATATGCAGGGTTTTATGTGGACGTACATTTTCAATTACGGGTAGGTACCAAGGAGCAGAAATGCCAAATTATATGGTAAGAGTATATTTACTTTTGTAAGAAACTGCCAAATTGTCTTCAAAAGAGGCGGTACCATTTCACATTCCTACCAGTGATGAATGAGAGTTTCTGTTGGTCCTCATCCTCACCAGCATGTGGTATTGTCAGTGTTCTGTATTTTGGCCATTCTAATAGATGTATAGTGGCATCATGAATGCATTACCGTAATCTCTGGAGTCGGTTAGTTATTTTAGGACTTTGGCCCCCATTTCTTTTCTTGCTCTCAGTGTGCGCTTCCTCACCATGTGATGCCTTCTGCCATGTTTTGCAGCAAGAAGCCCTCACCAGATTCAGCCCCTCAATCTTGGACTTCCAAGCCTCCAGAACCATGAGCCAAATAAGGCTCCTTTCTTCATTAATTACCCAGTTTGTGGTATTCTGTTAAAGCAGCAGAAAACAGACTAGGACACATATTTTACAGGTTAGGCTTAGAGAGTTTGCTCCTGAAGTCAAACTCTTTTCTTTTCCAGGTTAAATGCCCAAACCTCAGGGATCACATCTTTGACTTTGGTCTCCTGTTATTCATATTTTAAGTGCCTCTGACTTTTTCTGTAAACCATTGATCACAATTATAATTAAATGCTTTCACAACCCATATGGGCTGATGCTGGCCTCTCTTAGACTTAAAGGTTGTAATATTCAAAGCAGATTTCTGACTATAAAAGAAGTGAGACCTAACAGATTGTTATCCCTAGAGATTGAGAAGGCAGATAACCTGCTCGTTGCTCAGCAAACTCACTAAGTATCATCTTTACACACATTCCTTTTATCCCAAATTCCCTCGCCTTTAAGTTCACTCCTTCATTTCTCTCTCTTCAACCCCCTTTTCTGAAAGTCTCTTTCTTCTCTCAGTCACAGTGGTGTGACGTCTTTCCTTTCTAACCCTTCTCTAGCCCTCTTGGCCACACTGCATTGGTTCTGTGCTTGCTGCTACATGTTTCCCTTATGGTTTTCTGGACAAGCATTGATATCACAGCTTGCATGAAAATCCCCATCAGTTTTCCCATTCTAGGCCAGCACTATAAAAGGGTGGGTGTCTGGAGACAATGAGGAAAAGGATAATAAGTGTTTATAAATTAATATATTTTTCTTGTCACACATAATGATGGGATTATTTTCTCTATCTCCTACTGGGCAAGGACTGTGTCATAATGCCTGACTTGGTAGCTGACAAAGTAGAAGAGCAGAAAATATTTGTCGAATGGGTATATAAATGCAGTTTGTTGGAAGACACATAGCTAGGATGTGAAAAGTCTTAATTCAAACCCAGATCTATCTGACTCCAGAGTTCTTCATTTCTGAAATAGTGATGGAAATTTGGTTTCTGAAACAGCGATGGAAATGTACTTCCATGGTAAGAAAGGGATGGTTTTTGGAACAAAGTTTAAAAGGAAACAGCGGAGATGGGATCCAAATGGTGTGTGTAGGTGGATGGGAGGATAACCATGTAGGCGTGCAGGTACTGAAGGAGGAAACTTAGTGAAGCCTTGCCTAGAAGAATGTTGATCTATTAGTGAGCCAGAAAAAAATCATCTACCAAGAATAAGAAGAAAAAGTGATGGCGACACAGTAAGTCAAAGGTGTAAGTTGAAAATGATTAGTAGAGATAACTGAGTACTGATCCTTAGAGATCGTTGTGCAGTACTGAAGACTGAATTATCAGTAGCACAAATCCCCCAAGCTTTGTAGTTGTTAAAACAGCAGGATTTAGTAGTCCTTGTATAGGAAGAGCTAAATCAGACCTAGTTTTTCTATGATTTGGGTTTTGCACATAGATTAAATGAAAGGACAGTGATTCTGTGGAAGTGATGATTATAGCAAAGGGATAGATATAATGAGAATTGGTGTGACCTAGACTGTTCAAAGACTGAAGGTGCCTCAAAGGGCTATGAGCTTCTGGTAGTCACTGCATGATGGAAATCCCTCTTCTCAGATGGCCAGATAGCACTGTGAACTTAAGAAGTAATAGATCGTAGTGAGCCAGGCTGGAGGTAACACAGCACTCATAGTTGGCTCAGACACACTGAATCAGATGAGGGAAGCAGAGTTTTAGGACAGTAATTCTCGTCATCCGTGGTAACAGGAACATTATGTGCCATACTCCTATATCATTTGTAATTTTCGACCACTCTGAATGTCCAAATTAACTGTAAGGAAATTTTGTGTAGCCTTTTTCTTAGTGTGCATTAAAAGACAAGTGTTTTTCATCTTTTTGTTGACCTCATAGATTCATATTAAAGTCAACGAGTTTTAAGATTAGGGCACCCACAAATTAGAGCAACTCAGTTGTTTAGTTCAAAAAACATTTATTGAGAAACTATTTTTCCTGCCAGACATAAAAGATACTGAAATGGAAAAGTAACATCCTCTGCTCCTGAGGAATTTCTAGACTAACTTTCACATCATGTGAATGTGCTTTCAAAATTGTAATACATTCAATGGTGATAGTGCTTTGATTCCAAAGCTCTGAAAATTTACCTATGAGTTCTCTCTTTCCCATCTTCTCTTTTTGGAAGAAGGTGGTCCAGCATGTGCTTGAGTACATCTGACAAAGGGAAGCCTGCTGTGTCCTGAGAGAGCTTGACAAGGCATGATCAGCCCGTGAGAAATGCATGAGTTCTGCCTCCGAGGACCATGCTAGCACGGGAGAGACATTTTCATGCATCTGAGCTCATTCAAGTAAAGTACTAAGCAAAGGCAAAGGAGTAGCAACATCAATATTTCTTTCAGACCCTGAGGTCTCTGATTCTCACATTTATTTTTATTTTTATCATCTTTCTCTTTTTGGGGGCCGTGTAATCAATGATAAATTGTCCACCAGAAAACAAAACTTAGTAAAATAAAAGTCCTCTTTAAATATATCCTTTTGACTCCAAATTTTCTGTTACTTTCACTACCATGGTAGAGAGGAGGATATGTAATTTATTTTAAAACTGCTTATCCTAAAAAGTTGGTAAGTACCATACACCCCTACATTAGTTACACTTACATGCATGACATTAGTTACATTTACATGCATGACTGCCATTTATTAAACAACACACATTTATCAGCAGAGATTGTATACAGAATGCTTTGAAACAAGGAATGAAAAGAAAAATAAGATGGGCAAGAATAAGGGAGAGAAAAATGGATCTGAAAACTAAGTTTCTTTAAGTCAGGCTGAAGGGCCTGTTACTGTTTTATGTTAGACATTTCTTAATTTGAAACACATAAATTCAGGAACAGAAAATTATTTTTAGATGCATTTTGAAATGTGCAATTTTTTTTTTTTTTTTTTTTGAGGCAGAGTCTCGCTCTTTCGCCCAGACTGGAGTGCAGTGGTGCCATCTCGGCTCACTGAAAGCTCCGCCTCCTGGGTTCATGCCATTTCTCCTGCCTCAGCCTCCCAAGTAGCTGGGACTATAGGCACCCGCCACCACGCCCGGCTAACTTTTTTTTTTTCTTTGTATTTTTAGAAGAGACGGGGTTTCACCATGTTAGCCAGGATGGTCTCCATCTCCTGACCTCGTGATCTGCCCGCCTTGGCCTCTTAAAGTGTTGGGATTACAGGCGTGAGCCACCACGCCCGGCCTGAAATGTGCAATTGTTTTTTAATGGTAAATGAATTTTGGCAAGGAAACATGAAATTCTAATTTGGTTTTTTAAAATTGTTACTAAAAAACACTCAAATAGTTTTCTTGCACAAGTTTGAGGCACTATGTCTTTGATGTAGACATTGGCTGCCATTCCTATCATTTTCCCAGTTGGCTCACTCTATGGTAACAGGCATACTACTACTTACTCTTTTCATTTTGATTCTTCTTTTCTCTCTTTTTCATCCTGTCTCTTGGCCAGATCCCACTTGTATTCTGGAGCTACTCCTTGCCTAGAGGAAGCACTTCAATTGTTCCCTAGTCTAATGAATAATTCATTTGTGTCTTTGAATTCTGGGTAACCTTGATATATTTCCTCCCTCGTCATTCGTGATTTTTATACCTATCTTCTCTGGACAGGTTTACTCCAATCAAGAAGCAGTTAAAAAGAATCCTCTAGCACTCCCTGTCTTCATTATGAGAGCTGGCAGAAGCAAAGAGGAGTTCTCTTGCTGGCATCAGAGGGTAGATGGGAGCTTTAGATGTCATTCCATTTTCCAGAGAACTGCTGAGTTCTGCGGAGGGTCTCTTTTTTAACAAATCTTTTCTTTCAATTTTTCCCTCTCTGACTAACCTCTGACTTCTGTTATCAAATGCCAACTTCATCTCACTCATCTTACTCACCTTTCACTTCAAGGCCCTAGTGACACGTACCCCTCCCCTTTGCCATAATTTTTATTCAATTCTAAATTTTTTCCTGTTTTCAAAAGTACCATAAATATAAAATATTTTATTCAACAAAATGGCCAACTCTACGTATCATGAAATTATCAAAGCATTTTATTTTGTGTATTACAGAGATATTAATGGAGACATGTTAAACCTCTGGGGAAGATGGCTGACTCACTGAGAGAGATCTAGTTATTGGGTAATCTCATTTGCAATTTATTTTAGCAATTGTTTGTGGTCAGATAAATGCACATGAGTGAGAGAACACTTATTTAACTCAATTATACACAAACTGGGGACTTTAATTGGGAATAAAAGCTGGGCATTTTCTGCTTAGCTTTCATCTTGTTCTACTTGAAAAGGAACTTATCTTCAGAGAATACAAGCCACTCCATGTCTATCTCCTAAGTCTTATTTAGGTAGCCTCCCACCTGTGTGAAAGAACTAGTTCAGTGTAGAATTGCCAGTGAATTAGTGAGTAATTCTGTCTAATCTGGAATTTAGTTAACGTGACACCACTTGGGTCTCATGCATAGAAATACATGGCCTAACTTTGCTTCCATTTGACTCTCCTTATTTTCAAATGAAGTCTGAACAAAAGAAGAAGGTTGTTTTTGGAGGACCTCTCTTATTAGGTTCTCCAAAGGCTCCTCAACATTTGGAAACTCTTATCTGAACTCATCATTTTTATTACACAGATGGGGAAAATTTGGGCCATGTTTAGTTTTTACTCAGCCACCTGTGACATTCAGATAAACATACATAATTAATAGGGCCATCTTTCCTTCCATAGAGATGGCAGTGAAATATATTTTTGTTGATTCATTCATTCAACAAATATGTTTTGGGCAATTTCTGTAAACGAGGCACAGATCATAGAATCATGCTATGGATAAAAGCTGTGAAGGAGACAGACACTGGCCCCATTCAATGGTAGGAAATAGAGATGTTAAATTATTTCTGTCATGACAAATGCTACGAAAAAAGGATGTCTAAGTCTACATAAAAGAAAGCAAGGGTCCAGTGAGGAGAATCCAGCACATGCGAATATCTGGGCTGGCCATGCCAAAATGGGAGCTGCTAGCCACATGTGGCTATCTAACTTTATATCTAAATTAATTCAAATGGAATGAAATTAAACATTGACTTCCTCAGTTTCCCTAGCCACTTTCGTGTGCTTAGTAGACACATACGGATAATGGCTATCATATTGAAAAACACAGATATAGAATTTTCCATAATCCTAGAAAGTTCAATTAAACGGCTCTAGATTATATAGGAGTCAAATCCAGTAGCTGAGTTCCGTTATTTTATGTCATCTTTTTACCCATCCATCCCAAGTTTTACGAAGTCAATAGCCAAGTGTTTAGTACTTTTGTTTAATCCTGTGTTTCCGGTAAATATCTACACTTTTTAAAACAATGAAAGCAACTTGATTCAAAAGGGAGTAAAAACAATTATTTCTCATGCCTAACAATCTATATTTACAGACTTTCTAAGTATTGAAATTTGTTATTTTGGTATTAGAAAAATCTATTATGTAACCGTGGTTTGATTCCAAGCACCTAATAACCTTAATCTATTTCAGGTTAAATTGGATATTTTTTCAATTATTCAACAAATACTTACTGAGTTATTCTATAATCCAGGCACTGTTTAGGTGGTGAGGACACAGTGATAGGCAAAGTAGTACAAGTTTCTACTTTTGAATAGCTTACATTCTAATAGAGACTATCAATAACCAGAGTTTATATAGCTCTGATGGTGATAAACCCATGTGAAGAAGAATAAAGTAACATAAGAGAATGAAGAATAATAAGAAGGATGGATGTGTGCCATTTTGTTGTGTTTTTAATTGGTGAACTGAACCTTTTTTCATTAAGAAACGTACTGTACTATCTCAGGTATTAGAGTGTTGAAATCTTTGTTTTAAGTTAATATATCAATTCTATGTTTTATAAAATTAATGTATATCATTTTCCTTTCTTCACTTTTAACCTATGTATTTATATTTAAAGTGTGATTTTTGCAGACAGCATACAGTGAGGTCTTATTTGTTTTTTAATCCAGACTCATAATCTTTGCCTTTTGATTGGATCATTTACTTGACTGACATTTAATGTAATTATTTATATATTTTAAGGATAGCATCCTACTATTTGTTTTCTGTTTGTCCCGTGTGTGTTTTATCTGTTTCCCTGTTCTTTTTCTCTTTTGAATTGAGTATTTTTAGTATTCTATTTTTATTATGCTTACTGGCTTATTAGCTATAGTAGTGTCCTCAATTATTTTGGTCATTTCCCTAGGAATATTCATCTTTGGGTTATAACAGTCTACCTTCAAATACTATTAACCACTTAACATGAGAATTTTACAACAATACACTTACTTTTTTTTTTTTGAGATGGAGTCTCGCTCTGTCACCCAGGTTGGAGTGCAGCAGCACGATCTCAGCTCACTGCAACCTGCACCTCCTGGTTCGAGGGATTATCCTGCCTGAGCCTCCTGAGTAGCTGGGATTACAGGCACCCACCACCATGTCCAGCTAATTTTTGTAGTTTTAGTAGAGACAGGATTTCATCATGTTGTCCAGGCTGGTCTTGAACTCCTGCCTTCAGGTGATCCACCCGCCTCAGCCTCCCAAAGTGCTGGGATTACAGGCATGAGCTATTGCACCCAGCCCAATACCCTTTTCTCCTTCCTTCCTTTGTGTTCCTATTGTTGTCCTACTTTTTACTCTTACATATGGTATATATCCTTTGCTACAATATTATTATATTTGCTTTGAGCAATTAATTATATTTTAAGAAATATTTTTTAAGTGAGAAAAAAACTTTTTTATTAATACACATTTATCATTCCTTGCATTCCTTTATTTAGATCTGCATTTTCTATAATATTTAATATAATGCTGATTTGTTGCACCTAAATTATCTCAGATTTGTTTGTCTAAAATGTCTTTATATTACTTATGGTTTTGAAAATATTTTTACTGGATATAGGCTTCTAGGACAAGTTTTTTTTATTTTAATGTATTGAATATGTACTATTGTCTTCTTGTTTGCATTGTTTCTGATTAGAAGTAAGTAGTTTTTCTTGATCCCCTGTATATATTGTGTCTTTATATTTTAGAAAAAGGCTTTTAAAATTTTCTCTAAGTGATTTTATTATGGTGCTTCTTGATGTGGTTGTTTTTATACATTTTGGGGGCTTGTTGAGATTTTTGGATCTGTTAGTATATTAGTCAATTCTCATGTTTCCATAAGGACACAATCAAGACTGGGTAATTTATAAAAGAAAGAGGTTTAATTGACTCACAGTTCTGCAGGGCTGGGAAAGCCTCAGGAAACTTACAATCATGGTGGAAGGGGAGGCAAACACGTCCTTTTTCACATGGCAGCAGCAAGGAGAAATGCAGAGTGAAGGGGGAAAAATCCTTATGAAACCATCAGATCCTATGACAACTCACTCACTATTACAAGAAGAGCATGGAGGTAACCGCCCTTATGATTCAATTACCTCCCATTGGGTACCCCCCATGACATGTGGGGATTATGGGGACTACAGTTCAAGGTGAGATTTGGGTGGAGACACAGCCAAATCATATTGTTTCACCCTTGGCCCCTCCCAAATCTTATATCCTCACATTTCAAAGCCAATCATGCCCTCCCAACACTCCTCCAAAGTCTTAACTCATTTCAGCATTAACTCAAAAGTTCAAGTCCAAAGTGTCATCTGAGACAAGACAAGTCCCTTCCACCTATGAGCCTGTAAAATCAAAAGCAAGTTAGTTACTTCCTAGGTACAATGGGGGTACAGACATTGGGTAAATACACCCAATCCAAATGGGAGACATTGACCAAAACAAAGGGGCTACAGGCCCCATCCAAGTCCAAATCCGATAGGGCAGTCATTAAACCTTAAAGTTCCAAAATGATCTCCTTTGATTCCATGTCTTACATCCAGATCATGGTGATGCAAGAGATAGGCTCCCACAGCCCTGGGCAGCTCTGCACGTGTGGCTTTGCAGGGCACAGCCCCCTTCTGAGCTGCTTTCATAGGCTGGTGTCAAGTGCCCACAACTTTTCCAGGTGCACAGTGCCAGCTGTTGATGGACCTACCATTCTGGGATCTGGAGGACAGAGGCCCTCTTCTCACAGGTCCACTAGGCAGTGCACCAGTGGGGACTCTGTGTGGAGGCTCCAACCTGACATTTTCCTTCTGCACTGCCCTAGCACAGGTTCTCATGAGGGCTCTGCCCCTGCAGCAGAGTTCTGCCTGGACATCTGGGTGTTTCCATACATCCCCAGAAATCTAGGTGGAGGTTCCCAAACCTCAATTCTTGACTTCTATGCACCATGTGGAAGGTGCCAAGGCTTGGGGCTTGCATCCTCTGAAGCCATGGCCTGAGCTGTACCTTGGCCCCTTTTAGCCATGGCTGGAGCAGCTGGGATGCAGGGCACCAGATCCTGAGGCTGCACACAGTAGGGGGTCCCTGGACCCAGCCCAGGAAACCATTTTTCCCTCCTCGGCCTCTGGGCCTGTGATGAGAAGGGCTGCTGTGAAGGTCTCTGACATGCCCTGGAGACATTTTACCCCTTTGTCTTGGTGATTAGCTTTTGACTCCTTGTTACTTATGCAAATTTCTGCTGCTGGCTTTAATTTCTCCCCCGAAAATGGGTTTTTCTTTTCTACTGCATCATCAAGCTGCAAATTTTTCAAACTTTTATGCTCTACTTCCTTCGAACACTCTGCCACTTAGAAATTTCTTCTGACAGATACCCTAAATTATCTCTCTCAAGTTCAAAGTTCCACATATATCTAGATCAGGGGCAAAATGCCACCAGTGTCTTTGCATAGCAAGAGTGACCTTTACTCCAGTTCCCAAGTTCCTCATCTCCATCTGAGACCACCTTACCCTAGACTTTATTGTCCATATCACTATCAGCATTTTGGTCAAAGCCTTTCAACAAGTCTCTAGGAAGTTCCAAACTTTCCCACATTTTTCTGTCTTCTTCTGAGTCCTCCCAACTATTCCAATCCCTGCCTGTTACCCAGCTCCAAAGTCGCTTCCACGTTTTTGGGTATCTACAACAGCAGCCCACTCTGCTGGTACCAGCTTACGGTATCAGTCCATTCTCATGCTGCTATAAGGACATACCCAAGACTGAGTAATTTATAAAGGAAAGAGGTTTAATTGACTCACAGTTCCATAGGGTTGTAGAGGCCTCAGGAAACTTACAATCATGGCAGAAGGGGAAGCAAACACATCCTTTTTCACATGGCAGCAGTAGGGAGAAGGGCAGAGCAAACGGTGGTGGGGAAAGCCCTTTATAAAACCATCAGATCTCATGAGAACTCACTCTCATAAGAACAGCATGGAGGTAACTGCCCCCATGATTCAGCTACCTCCCGCCAGGTCCCTCCCATGTCATGTGGGTATTATGGGAACTACAGTTCAAGATGAGATTTGGGTGGGAACACAGCCATACCATATCAGTTTGTATATTTTTAATCACATTTGGAAGTGTTTTGGCAATTGTTTCTTCTAACTTTTTCTTCAGCTGGGTGCAGTGGCTCATGCCTGTAATCCCTGCATTTTGGGAAGCCAAGGCAAGTGACTCACTTGAGTCCAGGACTTTGAGACCAGCCTGGGCAACATGGTGAATCCTCATCTCTACAAAATGTTTTTGGAAAAATCTAGCTGATTGTGGTGGCTTGCACCTGTATTATCTGCTCCTTGGGAGGCTAGGTGGGAGGACTGCTTAAGCCCAGGAGACAGAGGCTGCATTGAGCCATAATTGTACCACTGCTCGCTAGCCTGGGTGACAGAGTGTGACCCTATCACAAAAAACCTTTTTTTTTTTCATCCTAATAACTTTCTTTTCTCTAAGACTGAAATTACATTTAAGTTAGATTGCCTGATACGGGTCCTTTGTAGGCAGAGTAGCTGCTGTGTTGTTCCCATTAGAGGTGAGAAATATTAAAAACCAAGATCTGGGAACACTCCTCAGTTTTTGGTTTAAGCTACAATGTGATCTTGACATAAACAGAGATAAAAAGAAAAAGGTTAGATTTTGAGTCAGGGGAGTATGTTAGTCATGTTAAATTTGAGACTCCTATTAAAACACAGCTGGAGATGGAAATATGTATTTGTTCATCCAAGTATGATTCTTGGACGAAAGACTGGAGATGGTGGTGTAAATTTAAGAGTTAAGATATAGATAGAGTAATAAACTATGACACTGAATGACATCACTTTGGCTTGAATTCTACATAGAAAAGAGAAGAATGCCTAGGATGGAGGTCTATATCACTCCAACATTAAGAGATTACACAAAAGCAACTGTAATTTTTATACATTTAAAGGAGACTCTAATTTGGCTTTCTGTTATTTAGTTTTAACCCAAATTTTAAAATAAGAAATGAAAACTGGGATAGAAATCTTGTCATTGTTTATAATCTGATCTAATAGGAAACAAATTTTGTTGTTACAATAGGACACAACTTAATTTTGTATATTAACCTTGTAGTCTGCAAACTTACTGAAATCATGTATTAACTTTTACAGGTTGAGTGTGTGTGTGTGTGTGTGTGTGTGTGTGTGTGTGTATTCCTTAGGAGTTTCTACATATATAAGAACTTGTAATCAGAAAATAATTTTACTTCTTTCTTTCAAATTTGGATACCATTTATTTCTGTTTCTTTCTTGATTGCTTTGACTAGAATTTCCAGTATAATTCCGGAGAGAAGCTGTAAGTTTGAAATGCTAATCTTGTTCCTGTTCTTGGGGTAAAGCAGTCAGTCTTTCCTCGTTAAGCATGATGTTAGTCGTGAGATTTTTGTTGATGTCCATTATCTGGTTGAGAAATGTCCTTTCTACCCATAGTTTGTTGGGATGAAAAGTTACTGGATTTTGCCAAGTTCTTTTTGTGCATCTATTGAGATGATCATGCAGTTTTCCTACTTCCTTTCATTAATTCCATCTATTATATTGATTGATTTTAAATGTCGAGCCATCCTTGCGTTCTTGGAATAAATATCACTTTGTTAAGGCATATACTCACTTTGTATGTTGCTGTAATCACTTTGCTAGTCTTTCTGAAAAGATTTTTTAATGCCTATTTTCCTAAGGTATATTGATCTATGGTTTTATGTATGTGTGAGGTGGGGGAGATGTCTTGGTCTGGCTTGGGTATCAGAGAAACACAGTTCTTCTAGAACAAATTGGGAAGTGTTTCCTCTTCTGTTTTTTGATAAGAATTTATAAGGAGTTGGTGTTAGTTGTTTGTATTGGTTTCCTAGTGCTGCCCTAATAAGGTGAGCCCACAAGAGCTGAGCCCACAAAATTGGTGGCTTTAATAACATAAATTTATACTCTCAGAGTTCTGGAGTTTAGATATCTGAAATAAACATGATGGCAGGTTCATTCTTCCACCAAAGCCTCTAGAAGAGGTTCTTTCCTTGCCTGTTTAAGCTTCTGATAGTCCCAGGCATTCCTTGACTTGTGGCAGCATAACTCCAATCTCTGCCTGCGGCCATCTTCCCTCTATGTCTGTTGTCTCTCCTCCTCTTCTTATGAGGACACCAGTCATATTGGATTAAGGGATACCCTACTCCAGTATGACCTCATCTTAACTAATTACAACCGAACCGCCTCTTTTCCCAAATAAGATCACATTCTGAGCTTCTAAAAAGAAAAATTATTGAGGGGAGGAATGAATGCACCTAGTATATTTTTCCTCAAATATTTGGT
Source organism: Pongo pygmaeus (assembly GCF_028885625.2). Taxonomy (NCBI): domain Eukaryota; kingdom Metazoa; phylum Chordata; class Mammalia; order Primates; family Hominidae; genus Pongo; species Pongo pygmaeus. Next base: position 28,352,777 of record NC_072387.2, read on the forward strand.
AAAAATTCACCAGTGAAGAAATCTCATACTGAGCTTTTCTTTGTGGGATGTTTTAAAATTACTAATTAAATATCTTAGTTACTATAGGTGTATTCAAATTATCTATTTTATCTTGAATCAATTTCATTAGTTTGTGTCTAAGAATTTTTTCATATCATCTATTTTATCTAACTTGGCATATAATTGTTAATGATATTTCTTTTTTTATTATACTTGAAGTTCTGGAGTGCATGTGCAGAATGTGCAGGTTTGTTACATAAGTATACACGTGCCGTGGTGGTTTGTTGCACACATCAACCTGTCATCTACGTTAGGTATTTCTCCCAATGCTATCCCTCTCCCAGCCCCCCACCCCGACAGGCCCCAGTGTGTGATGCCCCCCACCCCCATGTCCATGTGTTCACTGTTCAACTCCCAATTATGAGTGAGAACATGCGGTGTTTGGTTTTCTGTTCTTGTGTTAGTTTGCTGAGAATAATGGTTTCCAGCTTCATCCATGTCCCTGCAAAGGACATGAACTCATCCTTCTTTATGGCTGCATAGTATTCCATGGTATATATGTACTACATTTTCTTTACCCAGTCTATCAGTGATGGGCATTTGGGTTGGTACCAAGTCTTTGCTATTGTGAACAGTGCTGCAGTAAATATACATGTGCATGTGTCTTTATAGTAGAATGATTTATAATCCTTTGGATATATACCCAATAATGGAATTGCTGGGTCAAATGGTATTTCTAGCTCTAGAACCGTGAGGAATCACCACACCATAATCTACAATGGTTGAACTAATTTACACTCCCACCAACATTGTAAAAGCGTTCCTATTTCTCCACATCCTCTCCAGCATCTGTTGTTTCCTGACTTTTTAATGAACGCCATTCTAATTGGCATGAAATGGTATCTCATTGTGGCTTTGATTTGCATTTCTGTAATGACTAGTTATGATGAGCTCTTTTTCATATGTTTGTTGGCTGCATAAATGTCTTCTTTTGAGAAGTTCGTTATACTTCACCCACTTTTTGATGGGGTTCACATCCATTGCCCACTATTTGATGGGGTTGTTTGGTTTTTTCTTGTAAACTTGTTTAAGTTGTTTGTTGTCTGCTGTTCCTACTAAGATGCACCCATGCTTCTTGAATACACATCAGGGATTGCTGTAAGCCTATTATTTCCAGAGTTTTTAAAAAGTAGATTCTGATAATTTTTGCTAGGGTTCTCTTGATGTCATGAAAGAGAGAATTTTCAAAATTATTTCTCTGCCATTTCTGTCAATATCACTTCATAATTTGATTTTTAAATGGCCTTTCACAGATTTATCTTAAATGTGATATATGTTAGTTTAACATTTCAATTTAGGTTTACATTTTTCTAACATACACCGAGTATATTCTCTTATATTGAAAGATATGTAATTAGTGATCTTATCCCTTGTGATCAATATAATCACACTTAGTAATGTAATCTTGTGGAATTCATTTATATATCAATTATGGTAAAAACTGTTTTTGGAGAATAATATAAATGGAGTAAGTGAATAATTCATTAAATATGACAGTGATCTTCATGGTGAAATAAAAGTAAGAAACACCAGAAGTAGAGATTTTTTTTTCCAAAATGGCACGGTGATAAAAGATAATGAAAATAAAGTTAAAAAGTGTGAAAATAGTAAATGTAAACATAATTTTGCCATTTTATTAGTAGACTAAATTTTAAAGGTAGTGTTGTTCTAATGGGATTAAACAATAAATAAATTACTCAAGCAATTTATAGGAGATATGAATAAATAAGTTCAGTTTGAAAGAGTTATAAAAAGAGAGGAGTCATTGAAGAAGGAAAGTTAGAATTACACAAGTTTAGAGTTAGAAGGAATTATAGACAACATCTGATTCAACACATTCTTTTTTTTTAATTAAATAATGAGATTTAGAGAGGTTAAAACACCTGGCCCAAGTTAAACATTGAGGAATGGACCTAAAATTTTGACTAAAAGATGACTCTGGTTGTGAGCTGGACAATGTCCTGAAAGGCAGCTAAGAGTACTTTAGACTCACGACTAGCGTCTTGTCTAGACTTAATCTTGTCTAGACTGAAGTCTAGACCTCCTGCTTCTCTAAAACGCCATGTGTAGTTTCTGCAAGTGCCTATTGACATGACAGTTTTGTACATGGATTGGGATTTGTTTAACATAAAATTCTCAGAAAAACCTAGTTAGAAGTCTAGACATTGTATTATCAGTTTTTAGCATTTTCCACTTCTTTTTTAAACAAAAAAATCTTTCATCCTGTGAGTCAATACATATTTATGGAATACTATAAATTCCAGGCACTTTGCTAGGCAGTGGAGATACAAAGATAAAGAAGTAACAGCCCTGTCCTAAAGCACATCCAACTGTAATATGCTTGGAAGAGCAGCTGTTGTAAATCAAAGAATCATAGTACCACTTGGTGAGTGCTCTTCCTTTAGTATGAACCAAACACTGCAGGACAAACATCTATACCCCTGACATTTCAAACTTTGGCTTTTATTTTGATCAATAGCACAAAATACTTATACTCCAGTCACCTTTCTGCTTCTTATTCTTTGCTAAAATTCCAACTAAGAAAATGAACATTCAAAGAGAAAATCATGTGACATGTTAACTCCTCATTCTTTTAAATTCCAAAATCTCTATCACTATATCAATTAGAGTATTAGAAAGTCACTTGGAGTTTATTCCCTTAGACTTCCATGGGGAAACTTTTACAGAACTACAATTCAATTCTTACCTTTTCTTAAAGGTCAATATAAAAAATAAAGATGAACAATTTTTTGTTGGTGTTATTGAAAGCACAGGTGATTCTAAGTCTACATAACAAGTTGCTTCATATTTATTCAAGACATATTTATTGGGCATTTATGTGCCAAGAAAGGAAAAGCTTTTCTTGTCAAGAACTATTAGGCTATCATTTAATAGATGACTCTAATTATATAGGGTATTCCCTCTTTGCTTTTGCTACCAGGAAGCTTAGAATTATTTTTGGGGCTGAGTGGAAGTGGTATTTTTAAACTTAATGTTTCTGGTGAAATTCTCTCAACTCCACTCTTTTCATACCCCACCTCAACCTCCACTCTCTTCCTTGGCTCTATTTTATCCTAATTAATATAATCTTATTTACTTTTACACATTTATATTTAGTGACCTAAACATAGGCAAGGTTATATATAATAAACGGTGGTGGTGCTGCAGCATAGTACATTTATTCTTTATCAACAGGAGTCCAAGATAGTATTAGAAGTCTTAACAATTACAGTAAAATACACCAAGGTTTAAATGAAATTAATGCTGTATGTAAACTAGAATCCATGGAATATGCAACCTTTGAAATCCTGGACAATGACGCCATTTTTAAAGGGGTTAGCTGCCTTTCATTGGTTTTGTTGTATCATGGGATCAGATGAAGAAGCTTTGCTAAAATGCCACCTGTGTTTGGAAATAGCATGACAAAGGCCAATTGCTTGTGCCACCATCTACGGTCCAGTAAAAGAAAGTCAAAGATTAGAAACATCTTTGGTTTTGCCAGTTGGATATGATGATAGAATGGGTTACCTAAGTTTCTATAGCATGTTAAGTTAAAATAAGACGATGCCAATATTAATGTAAGAGCTTTTAATAAAGGCTATTTATATCTACTTTGCTAGTAAAGAAAGTATGATGATAATTTATTAAAACAAAATCTTCATGATTTAGAAACAATAGCAATAGGCATACTGAATTGCAGCACATCAACAAAGAGGATGACCATTTTAGGAGAAAGAAGAAATATCTTACTTTATAATAATGTAAACTATGTAGTGTATGTGGATCAGTCACACAGTCATTTCCTTTGGTTATCATAATGTTATGGGGTGGCTAGGGCAAGAATATTATGAAAGATTCTAAGGCTCAGAGAAGTCAATTTCAATTCTAAAGTCTCTGATGTAGCAATTAAGTTAGTTTTACTTGCATCATCAAGTATACAATACTAAAATAATAATTAATAAAAGCAAATTGCTATGAATGCAAACATACTTCAGGAATAGTGACTATATTTGGAGAGGGCAGGAGGAGAATGAGATGGAGAGTTGTTTTATCTATAATATCTCATTTTTTAAAAAGTTAAAAAATGTAATAAATATGACAAATGCTGACATTTCTTTAGTCTGGATTATTGTTACATATGTGTCTATTTTCTTGATGTTTGAAATATTTAATTTCAAACCCTTGTATTTTTTATTAAGAATCCTCAGCACTTATAATTGTATAATTTATCCATGGTCACATTGCTGTAAAGATTTTAATAGTTTGAGTGGTGTCCCCCTCCCCTGAAAAAAAAAAAGTCTACCAAGAACCTCAGAATATGGCCTTAATTGGAATAGACGCTTTGCAAATTTTATTAAGGTAAATATCCTAAGATGAGATCATTCTGGATTAGGGTGGTCCCTAAAATCAATGGTGAATGTCCTTCTAAGAGACAGAAAAGGAGAAGACACAGAGGAGAAAGCCATGTGACGATGGAGGCAGAGATTGGAGTTATGTGTCTACAAGCCAGGCAAGGCCTGGGGCCACCAGAAGCTGAAAGAGAAAAGGCAGGATTCTTCCCTAGCCTGCAGAAGGTGCATGGCCCTGCTAGCACCTGGATTTAGGACTTGGCCTCTAGAACTGTGCGTTAATAAAATTCTGTTGTTTTAGGCTGCCAAATTAGTTCTAGTTTGTTACAAAAACGCTAGAAAACAAACACTTGGAAATCTAAGACCACAGCTTTATTTCAAGACTCTAGTCCATCCCGTGTTAAATTCTAGGGAGATCCCAGGAAGCCAAAGGAGCAAAGATTCAGGCCTTGCCAGTCTGTCACATTGCAGGTCAGGTACAGCTACAGGAAACAATGCCTTTCCCAATAGCAATATGGAGAGACAGTCTCCTGGAAGATGGTGAGAAAAAGAAAGTTCTTTTTCATTTAAAAATTTCAAAAAATGTCCAGACTTCTCAGTTACTTTCCTCTATCATTCGTTGGACTGATACTGAAATTGAACTGAAGTTGCCAGGGGAATCCTACATTCAAATGAATTCTGTCACATGTGGAGGAGATGAAATATGGGACCCAGGAGGTTTGTTATGGACCCATTATCAGACTGAACACTAAACTTAGTATGAGGCCAGTGCTTCAGCTCCAGCCAGTATGAGAAACATGAGAAACAGCTGGAGATAAGGCAGGAAAATCTGTAGGTCTCTTGGCTTTGTTGAGCCCTCACCTGGTGGAGACAGTACTGGAGTTGGCAGCTTGAGACTCAGCACATCCCCCTCCACACCTCGCAGCCTGCCGAGCACTGCAGAACAGGAACCATGTGTGTCCCCAGCTGCTTCTGGCTGGGGCTGAGCCTCAGCTGGCACTGGGAGAGGCCTGTCTTTTGCTGCTCCACTTTCTTGGCAGGCAGACCAGAGAAAAACATCAGCTTTGGAACAAGCCGTGCACTGCCATAGTGCAGCTCACTGCGGTGTGAACAAATCATTTTTCCATCTGTTTGTGAGGCCTGCCTGTGTGTTACAGGTTGGTGGGTGTAACCAATCCACCCTTGCTCTTTGGTCTTGGTTCCATGAGTAATTGGTGTTTCTGGGGATGCCTCATGCTGCTCATCAAACCTCTGGTGTTTTATCCAAGTGAGTCAATATTTTTACTTCTTTTTCTCTCTCTCTCTTCTTTTCTTTTCTTTTCTTTCTCTCTTTCTCTTTCCTTTTCTTTCGTGATTCTTCTCTTTCTCTTGTTTTTTCTCTCTCCCTTTCTCTTTCTTTCTCTTGCTCCCTGTCTCTTTTCTCTCTCTCCCTTTCTCTTCCTCTCCTTCCCTCTCTCCTCCTCTCCCTCTGTTCTCTTCCTTCCCTTTTTCTTTCCTCACCTGTTGCTTTCCTCCCTCTCTCCTTCCCTCCCTCCTTTCCTTTCTTCCTCGTTATTTGTTTTCTCCATGTTCTGTTTCTCCTCCTTTTACCATGAGTCAGTTAGTGATGGCTCTGAAGTGCGGCTGGGGAGAGAGATTGGGAGGACATAGAGTTAAGAGGTTCTTAAACCATCATAGATGAATATTCTTTTTTTAAGAGTTCATTTGTTTTTTTAAATTATACTTTAAATTCTGGGATACATGTGCAGAATGTGCAGGTTTGTTACATAGGTATACACGTGCCATGGTGGTTTGCTGCACCCATCAACCTGTCATGTATGTTAGGTATTTCTCCTAATGCTATCACTCCCCTAGGCCCCCACTGGCAGACAGGCCCTGGTATGTGATGTTCCCCTCCTTGAGTCCAGGTGTTCTCATTGTTCAGCTCCCACTTACGAGTGGGAACATGCAGTGTTTGGTTTTCTGCTCCTGTGTTAGTTTGCTGAGATTGATGGTTTCCAGCTTCATCCAAATCCCTGCAAAGGACATGAACTCATCCTTTTTTATGGCTGCATAGTGTTCCATGGTGTATATGTGCCACATTTTCTTTATCCAGTCTATCAGTGATGGGCATTTGGTTTGTTTCTTGGTCTTTGCTACTGTGAATAGAGCTGCAATAAACGTACGTGTGCATGTGTCTTTATAGTAGAATGATTTATAATCCTTTGGATATATACCCAGTAATGGGATTGCTGGGTCAAATGGTATTTCTGGTTCTAGATCCTTGAGGAATTGCCAGACTGTCTTCCACAATGGTTGAACTAATTTACACTCCCACCAACATTTTAAGTGTTCCTGTTTCTCCACATCCTCTCCAGCATCTGTTGTTTCCAGACTTTTTAATGATCACCATTCTAACTGGCATGAGATGGTATCTCATTTTGGTTTTGATGGTATCTCATTGTGGTCATTTCTCTAATGACCAGTGATGATGAGCTTTTTTTCATATGTTTGTTGGCTGCATAAATGTCTTCTTATGAGAAGTCTCTGTTCATATCCTTCCCCCACTTTTTGATGGGGTTTTTTTTTCTTGTAAATTTGTTTAAGTTCCTTATAGATTCTGGACATAAGACATTTGTCAGATGGATAGGTTGCAAGAATTTTCTCCCAGAGGAGTGTTTTCCTTCTAATTATGTGGTCAATTTTAGAATAAGTGTGATGTGGTGCTGAGAAGAATGTACATTCTGTTGACTTGTGGTGGAGAGTTCTGTAGATGTCTATTAGGTCTGCTTGGTCCAGAGCTGAGTTCAAGTCCTGAATATCCTTGTTAATTTTCGGTCTCGTTGATCTGTCTGATATTGACAGTGGGATGTTAAAGTCTCCCACTATTATTGTGTGGGAGTCTAAATCTCTCTGTAGGTGCCTAAGAACTTGCTTTATGAATCTGGATGCTCCTGTATTGGGGACATATATATTTAGGATTGTTAGCTCTTGTTGCATTCATCCCTTTACCATTTTGTAATGCCCTTCTTTGTCTTTTTTGATCTTTGTTGGTTTAAAGTCTGTTTTATCAGAGACTAGGATGCAACCGCTGCTTTTTTTTTTTTTTTTTTTTTTTTTTTTGCTTTCCATTTGTTTGGTAAAAATTCCTCCATCCCTTTATTTTGAGCTTATGTGTGTCTTTGCACATGAGATGGGTCTCCTGAATACAGCACACCGATGGGTCTTGACTCTTATTGAATTTGCCAGTCTATGTCTTTTAATTGGGGCATTTAGCCCATCTGCATTTAACATTAATATGTTATGTGTGAATTTGATCCTGTCATTATGATGCCAGCTGGTATTGTGCCTGTTAGTTGATGCAGTTTCTTCGTAGTGTCGATGGTCTTTACAATTTGTTATGTTTTTGCAGTGGCTGGTACTGGATTTTTCTTTCCATATTTAGTGCTTCCTTCAGGAGCTCTTCTAAGGCAGGCCTGGTGGTCACAAAATCTCTCACCATTTGCTTGTCCATAAAGGATTTTATATCTCCTTCGCTTATGAAGCTTAGTTTGGCTGGATATGTAATTCTGGGTTGAAAATTCTTTTCTTTAAGAATGTTAGTATTGTCCCCTGCTCTCTTCTGGCTTGTAGGGTTTATGCAGAGAGATCCACTGTTAGTCTGATGGGCTTCCCTTTGTGGGTAACCCAACCTTTCTCTCTGGCTGCCATTAACATTTTTTTTTTCATTTCAACCTTGGTGAATCTGACAATTGTGTGACTTGGGGTTGCTCTTCTCGAGGAGTATCTTTGTGGTGTTCTCTGTATTTCCTGAATTTGAATATTGGCCTGTCTTGTTAGGTTGGCGAACTTCTCCTGGATAATTTCTTGAAGAGTGTTTTCCAACTTGGTTCCACTGTCCCCATCACTTTCAGGTACACCAATCAAATGTAGGTTTGGTCTTTTCACGTAGTCCCATATTTCTTGGAGGTTTTATTCATTCCTTTTCACTCTTTTTTCTCTAATCTTGTCTTCATGCTTTATTTCATTAAGTTGATCTTCAATCTCTGAAATCCTCCTTTTCCGCTTGATCAATTCCCCCATTGATACTTGTGTATGCTTCACCAAGTTTTCGTACTGTGTTTTTCAGCTCCATCAGGTCATTTATGTTCTCCTCTAAACTGGTTATTTTAGTTAGCAATTCTTGTACCCTTTTTTCAAGGTTCTTAGCTTCCTTGCATTGGATTAGAACATGCTCCTTTAGCTCAGAAGTGTTTGTTTTTACCCACCTTCTGAAGCCTACTTCTGTCAATTTGTCAAATTCATTCTCCGTCCAGTTTTGTTTCCTTGCTGGTGAGAAGTTGTGATCCTTTGGGGGAGAAGAAGCGTTCTAGTTTTTGGAATTTTCAACCTTTTTGCTCTGATTTTTCCTCATCTTAGTGGATTTATCTACCTTTGGTCTTTCATGTTGGTGACCTTCAGATGGGGTTTTTGTGTGGATGTCCTTTTTGTTAATATTGATGCTATTCCTTTCTGTTTGTTAGTTTTCCTTCTAACAGTCAGGCCTCTCTGCTGCAGATCTGCTGGTGTTTGCTGGAGGTCCACCCCAGACCCTGTTTACCTGGGTATCGCCTGCAGAGGCTGCAGAACAGCGAAGATTGCTGCCTGTTCCTTCCTCTGGAAGCTTCGTCCCAGAGGGGCACCCACCAGATGCCAGCCAGAGCTCTCTTGTATGACGTGTCTGTTGACCCCTGCTGGGAGGTGTCTCACAGTCAAGAGGCACAGGTGTCAGGAACCCACTTGACAAGACTAAGAGTCCTGTTCTTTGGGCAAACGTGGCTAGAGCTCTGGGATTGCTTGTGACCACCATAGCGCTCTGTAATGTAGATATGCACTCTGCCATGATTGGAATCCTATTCCAATATCTAGTCACAGCTGGATTGCTCAGTAATACTTTTGTCTATTTCTCCTGAGTTCTTGTGGGCTCTTCCATGGCAAGAAACATATTTTGCTCTCAAGTTCCTTCTCGAATTTCAGCACACACCTAGGAAGGAACTCCTTCATTAGCCCACTCCCTGAAAACAGCACCTCCTACCTCTCCTTTTGCCGTGCTCTGGAAAAATACCAATTGTCTTTGCCATACTTAACTTCCATTTTGAAAACCGATCTTGGTTTTTCTAATTTTTTTCAGAAAAAAATATCTTTTCCCCATCACCACTATTAAATCTTCCATTCTCCCTTTCAAATGATTTTTACTATAAGCTTGTCAAGGTTTTCCAAATTGTGAAACAAAACTTGCAAATAAATTCCAAAATCAAACAAAAAATGGCTCTTAGGAAAGGTCATTTTTTGTGCAACATTTCCCCCTAGTATTGTCACATTTTACCTTTTCAATGCACGGCCAACATTTTCAAAGCAATTGGCTCTTATTGACTCCAATTAGTTTACTGTTCTGTTTTTTTTTTTCTTTGAATTTAGCTTCTGCTCTACGAAACAATTGAAATCATCCCCACAAAAGTCATAAAAGGCCTCCTTGAACTGTTGGACAGGTCCTTTCAGTTCTTCTGCGCTCTCACCACAGCATCCACATGATTAAGCATTCGCTTCTTGACGTACTCCTAGCTCTCTCTCACTTTTCCTCTCTCTGACTCTGACATCAATTATTTGTCTTCATCTCTGAGTCCTTTTTCCTCTCCCACTTTCCAATTAAGATGAGTTCACTACAGGTTTGCATTTGGGCCTTTTGTGTCCACACTTGCATCCTCCTCTCTTTAGCAAGGACGTCTCTAAATGACCTCAGCTCTCTATCACCTATTTTCCCCTCTTCTCCTATAAACGTGCATTCCTCTCTCCCTAGAGTCTGCATCCTGCTTAATGCAGTGGGTCCTAAACTGTCACCTTTATTTCCCCAGACCTGCCAGTGTCTTCTTCTAACTGTTCTGTTTCTAGAAGTATGGAGTGGAAACATCTGTAAATTCATTTTATTCCAAAATTTTATTAGTCATCAACTCATAGTCTGGGAAAGTATTTAGTATTTCTTTTATTTTCCCACTGCCCATACCCTGCATCTTTCCATCTCATTTCTTAAACAGCTTTTATTGAGATATACTTCACATACCTAACAGTTCACCCGTTTTAAATGTTACAGTTTAATGGTTTTTGGTATATCACATCATTAATTTTCAAAATTGTGGCAAAATACATATAACATAAAATGTGCCATTTTGATCACTTTAAGTGTACGATTCAGTGGCATTAGCTACATTGATTATGTCATGCAACCATCATAGCCATGTATTTTCAGGTTTTTTACCATCCCAAACAGACACTCTGTGGCTACTAAGCAGTAACTCCCCCATTCCCCACTCTCACCAGACGCTGTTGACCTATAATCTACTTTCTATGATCTTACGTATTCTAGGTACCCCATGTAAGTGGAATCATATAATGTTTGACCTTGTTGTCTACTTTATTTCATGTAGCATAATGTTTTCAAGGTTCAGTCATATTGTAGAATGTATCAGAATGTTATTCCTTTTTTTGGCTGAGTATTCCGTTGTGTGCATATACCACATTTTGTCTATTCCTTTATCTGTTGATGGACAACTTGGATTGTTTCCATCTCTTGGCAATTGTGAATAATGCTCCAATGAACATGGTGTCCAGTATTTGTTCAAGTCCCTACTTTCAGTTCCTTTGGATATATACCTAGGAGTGGAATTGCTGGGCAGTATAACATTCTTCACTTAGTATTTTTGACAAGCGAAAAAGCAACATAGCATCTGCAACATTTTACATTCCCACCAGCAATGTACAGGGTTCCAACTTCACATCCTTGCAAACACTTATTATTCTGTTTTCTCAATTATAGCCATCCTAGTGTCAAGTGGTATCTCTTTTATTATCTGATGCCTGGGCTATTATAATCTCCTAACTACTTATTTCTGCTTTAATATTTCTTTCTTAATATATCTAGCACAATAATGCTATGTTTCCCTACCTTAAAAAACTTACTCACCAGTAACTTTGAATGGCTCTTTATTGTTCCTTGAAAAAAAGTCTGAAGTCTACTAGCTTACAAAACTTTCTATTTTCTTGGCCTCAATCTACCTTAGTAGTTCCCTACCTTATTGTGTATTTGGAAAGAATAAATGAGAGAATATAGTCGTAGCACAGTTGCCTAACACATGTCTTCATTAAATGTTTACTCTTACAAAGTAGTATCACCATATTTGTTGATGAGGAAAATGAAGTTCTTAAGAGGTAAGTAGTTCAATAAGTCTAATTGCTCAGTCTGAGTCAGTCAGCTTTTTAGTGAGCCAGACTCGGGTCGGACTGAAGTAACCACCCTTAATTGTTCTGCTACTCCATGTAGAATTATGGAATAAAGATGATTCATACCCCAGTGATACTTTGATAGCCAGATTAGGGAACAATTATATCATGGTTCACCTGTCCCTAGTCAAAGATCCAATTTTTGCATAAGTTCCAGATCTAGAACCTTGTAGCATAATCCCTGCCTTATCCTGAAAACCCATGTGTCATACTGCCTTTCCAGAGAATTGCAAATACTATGCCTCAATCCAATGGCTATTTTAGTCACAGTAATACAAACATTCTTCTGCTTCTATTTGACTCACACTCACAGAGGTCTCCTCCTCACCTGGTTGGCTCTTCCTTTACTTCCCCTTACTAGGCAGCTATAACCATGCTTTGTTGTGATGGGTCTAGCCTCAGGGTCTTTATCTGCCCCAGTCCTCAACTCTTCCTTTGTGACTATTTTTCCATTTTGCTCTGAAGTTACTTTTCTCCTTGTAAGCCTCCAAACTAGCCTCCTTCTATCTTTCTAATTGCTTTATTCTGGCAGCTTTCTTCAGCAAGTAGACTAGCTATGACAGCTTACTTCCCAGTCTGAGGGCACATGGTCAGGAGGATGAGAAGAAAACTTGAAGGAAATATGCAATCAGAATAGGCAATAATCTTTGATTTATATGATTTCTTTCCTTTTCCTTGATTATTTTAAAGTTTTGTTTCATTTAGGTGATAAGCCCAAGGGATTTGAACCTGCTTTGCTTTTGAAGTTCAAGCAGCTCCAAGTGTGCTGTCGGCATTTAATTATTAACGCATGATAACAATAAAAACAATACCAGCAACAACAACCACATACTACCATCTGCTATTGCTTCAGGGCTAAAAGGGGGACATTTTCAGGGCCAGCTGTTGTGGAGGTACTTTACCTTTTCTTGCACCATTTGCTTTCCATTTGAGGGCACAGGAGCCTGAAAACATTTTTTAGAATTTGTTCCCTTACCAATATGCTATTAATTTCCATATTAACCATCTTATAGCTCTAATATTCTAAGCTCTATGTCATTTTTTGGTGGGTGCAGTGCACCAGCATGGCACATGTATACATATGTAACTTACCTGCACATTGGGCACATGTACCATAAAACCTAAAGTATAATAATAATAATAATAATAATAATTACAATAAAAGAAAAAAAAAGAAAAAAAAAAAAAAAAAAAAAAAAAAAAAAAAAAAAAAAAAAAAAAAATTCTACTTGAATATTTTTTAGATTTTCCCATATCCTTTTTATCCAGTGGGGATTAGAACTGCCAAAAGTGTTCCAGATGGCTTCACACCAGGCTGTGTAAAGCAGGGCTTCTGCTTCCTCATTCTCACACGTGAGTGGCCCTTGTCAGAAATGCAAGACTGGCTCTGACTCTCCGGAAGGCAGGCCTTCTCCAGCACGTGAGAACGGAGGAGCAGAGGTCTAGACCACTGGACTCTAAATCAGTAACATCTGCACGTCTGCTCACTCAAAGTCCTTGATGCAGAGCAAAGATGGCTTTTTTTTGATGCCTTCGTTGAAGATCAGACCAGCTTTACTTTTCCTCTATGTTATCCAGTGTTTAGTAGATGATCTCCTCAGATTCAAGCTATTCACTGAGGCGTTTTATAACCAAAATTGGAAGCCAATTGGTGACAAATTCTCTACCTTCAACTGCTTTAAGAATGATTAAATCAATAATACTTAAAATATCCTTCCAACATGTCTTTTTCTAGAAAGGTGAGTGTTACAGAAAAATGTAATTTGATATGAATTAAACTGTGTTCCTCATAATGTCATTAAAACTTTCAAAAATAATTGTTTCTTTCCTGTACATGAACATTTTATAGTGCAAGTTAGTATGGTTCCTTAAAGGCTTGAGAGACCTGCCATGTATATTTCATAATTGTTTCATTAAGAAATGTGAAACTCGGCCGGGCACGGTGGCTCACGCCTGTAATCCCAGCACTTTGGGGGGCCAAGGCAGGCGGATCACCTGAGGTCAGGAGTTCAAGACCAGCCTGGCCAACATGGTGAAACCCCATCTCTACTAAAAATACAAAAAATCAGCTGGGTGTGGTGGCGAGCGCCTGTAATCCCAGCTACTCGGGAGGCTGAGGCAGGAGAATTGCTTGAAACCAGGAGGCGGAGGTTGCAGTGAGCCAAGATTGCACCATTGCACTCCAACCTGGGCAACAAGAGTGAAACTCTGTCAAAAATAAAATTTTAAAAAAGTGTGAAACTCTTTTAAAATTCGTGGCTGAACATGAGTTTTAGGACAGAGGTGTCCAATCCTATGGCTTCCCTGGGCCAAATTTGAAGAAAAAAATTGTCTTGGGGCACACATAAAATACACTAGCAGTAATGGTAGCCAAAGGGCTAAAAAAAAATCACAAAGAAACTCACAATGTTTTCAGAGAGTTTATGAATTTATGTTGGGCCGCATTCAAAGCCATCCTAGGGTGCAGATTGGACAAGTTTTTCCTAGAAGTTGTCCATATTTAGGGGACTTTATTTTGCCTGTGGTACAATTAAAATCATTGAAATGGTAAACTGTTGTTATAGGTTTCCTCCAGAACTGCTGATAAATTTGAATGGTTCTCAAGTCCATTCCAAGATTGCATTATTCCCCTGAAGTTCCTGTCTATCATACCCACACTTTCCTCAACACACTCTCCAATAATGCTTCATTTTCAGACTTCAACAAAAGGTGAAAACCCTCTAAATTCTTATCCTTTCATTTTACATTTTATGCATATCTCTATTGATAGTTAATTATTTACTTTCTAATTCTCAAATTGAAGCTGCAGTGCTATTCCTTTCCATTGGAAATCCTTCCACTATGAAATTGGTAGTGGAAGAGCTTGGTCATGGAGTCATCTAGTCTTGCATGTGGACTCTGGAGCCACTACTTGTTACTTTCTCTTCGATTGGCTCCTTGATCTCTTTGAGGCTTCGTTTCTCCACCTGGGATAGAAATAGAGATTAAACATGATTATTTAATAATAGACACAAAACATAGTGATTCTTCCTTCCCGTATCTTCCATGGCCTTCTCTCAAATGTCTTTTGTTTTTTTGGATAAATGTCTTCTCTCTCTCCATTGGCTTCTTCATTGCTTCATTGGTAAATAAACATTTATATTTCCTATTTCTGAAAAACAATTAAAAATTAAAAATGGAGTCTTCTTGTTTATGTTTCTCTTTAAGCCATTCCTCCATTGCCCCCTCCCCACTGGCTGCCATATTTCTTGAAATCATATTTTCACGGTGCCACTCTCCACATTTGCTTATCACTGAACCACAACCCTGGTTTCTTTCACTGCTTATCAGAGGTCTCCAATGGTCTTCTATTAGCTCTTCTACTATCAGATGTGACATCATGCTATAAATATAACCACATTGAGAAGCCATTCCTCTAAAATTCTAACATGGTTTCTGACACTAAAGCCTCAACTTAATTGTCTCCCCATTCCTCTAGCTCCTTTGTGATTTCCATCCTCAGATTTGTTTCTTTTGATTCTCTCTTGAGTTAAAGTGTCCCCAACATTCTCTCCTGGGACAATTGTTATTTTTGCGTGCACCATTAACAATTTCATGTGCTGTTATGCCTTTGAATTAATATGGACTGCTCATTCTTAATCTTTATGCCTGAATATACAAATACAGTGAATGTCTCTGTTTGTTGCAGCAATGTAAGTAGATGCACATTCAGAAAAATAGATGTGTGACTATCTAGTTTCCTCTATATTTTTTCAATTCTATTGATTCACTTCAAGTTTTAACTAGATTGGTATAAAGCCAATTGTTCCCTTTTTTAAAAATCAGTTTACAGAGCCAGACTCCGTCTCAAAAAAAAAAAAAAAATCAGTTTGTGAACATGTCAGCTTTTAGTATGTTGGCCAGAACAAGTGTCACAAATTTCGAGAGATATGATGACATTCCAGCATAAGACATTACCTATATTGACCTTCCTAAATATAGAATCTCGGAGGGAATCAGATGTCACCTCTGAAAACCTATTTCTGTGAGAATCTTTCCAAGACATACTGATAATCCAGATTTCAGTATATTTGTTTTAAAATGCATTTTTCAAATACTGACCTACATGAATTTGGTTCACTATATGGTTCATTATAAGAGCCAAAGTGGTTATGAGAAATATTCAACAATAAGTGCTTAAATTTTAGTTAATTGAACAGCCCTTTAAATATTATGGAACTTTTACCACTTAAACAAAATATCTAAATGAGGGTTCAGAGCTGTCCAGTTTTAACTCAAGGTTTAATATGAAATATACAGTGCCAAACACACCAGTGATCCATGTTGAAACATCATAGCAGTTAAAATAAACCTAGATATGTGAAACAACTTACAAGTTTGTTACATAGCAATATTTTGATGTCATTTAAAAATCTTGGAAGTATATTACTTCTAAGGATCAAGGCAATTGTTTTATCTATGATTTTTGATTCAATTCCTAGGAAATTGATACATGTACACATTCTGGGATTGAGATGGAGTTTTCCTTTTAAAGAACTAAGGAAAATACAGTTAAAAATACAAAAACTTGAATTTAAGATAAAAGATTGAGAACATGTCCTGGAGCATTGTTTAACATGCCTGCCCAATAATTAAGTCTCGGAGAATGCTTCTTTGAATTACTATTAGCTACTGGTTAGACCCTAGACTCTGTGAAGTTACATGTTGTTACCTTGTAAATTTCAAAAAAAAGATGTAAATAATTTCCATCTAGTCAAAAGAAATATAAAGTTAAATGCTATAATCCTGTTGCCCTATAGTACACTCACCAGTTTTGTCTAATTTTGCAATATTATTCCAGATACACAGATTGTTTCTAATTCTCCATTGAACCAGATTTAGCATTGTGACGATTCCTTTATTAATGAGTTAAATATTTTTTTGACAAGTACTTTATATTTACATAAGAATCATGTTACTAAAAGTAGTCTGTCCAACTTCTATGCTGTTTTAGATCTGGCAGAGACATTACTACAGTATGGAGTATGCCTTCCTCATTTTTACAGATTTAAAAGCAAACAAAACCAAATGCTGTCTCCAGGAGATTTATTTGCATAAGGTCATAAAGTAAATAATGAGCAAATCGAGAATCTTACCTCTATATCTGAGGTTGCACTTTCTCAAATAATTAGCTTTATTTATAATATTAATTTATTTAAATATGTTATTTTATTTTGATTATATTCTCAAGACTATGTCTGGCACTAAAAATCATTAAGATGAGTAAGTCTTGATAAGAAATTTTGTCTAGTTTGGGTCTACATAGATTAAAATTTATAGTATATAGTGTGGTTATTATGTTTAAGGAGGTATGACAAGAATATTTTTATCAGTCTAGAGGGTCAAAGAAAACATCTGGAGAAGGTGAGGTTTGAGTTGGACCTTGAAAGAACAGGAGAAGTACAAACCAACAAGAAAAGTGTATGTGTTTGTGTATATCTATATCTTTATCTATATCTATATATCAACATCTCTGAAGGAATACATGATGCAAAAAATAGAAATTATCATCTGTGCCTGTAACCCAAAAGCGTATTGGCAAAAGTCAAGAAGTGTGGATATAAGATATTAAGTAGACAGAGTCATGCAGGGTCCTACCAAAGAGGCAGTCTGTAGTTAATCCATTTTACATTGATTTCTGAAAATCAAATAAAGGTTCACATAAAGCAATTGATTTTTTAAATGTATAATAAATGTGTAGACTTTCAAAACATCTTTTCCATTTCAAAGCATGTATAAATAAGATAGAGCCAAAATATAACATATAAAAGTAAAATGATTATTAAGATAGAGCCACATTCCATGAAAATGATCTTCATGGGCTGCGTGGTATAGGGGGAGGGAACAATTGAAATGCAAAGTGATGAGTGAGAACTCAGCTATGGCCAGCCTCCTTCCAAAGCCTGAAGCAGTCAGGTAGGCTGTGACGTCTGGGCTGCTGGAGTCAGTAGTGCTCAATGAGAGGCAGAGGAGGGAAGCCAGGCTTACTCCTTTAGGCCAGGGGTTGGGATCAATTTGCCCTCTGGGGCTATCACTTTGTATGGAGCTATCGCTGTGCAGGCAAATAATGATTTAGCCTTAAGCCGGGAACTGAGACAAACCATCAGCTACTTCCAAGGCTAAACTGGTAATACCTCGTGTCATTATAGATCAACATAAACATGGTCAGAACTCCTTCTGGGGAGCCAGGTTAAAGCCAAAATAAAACAGTAGAACTGATAAATGGTGGTAGGGTTCTAGGGGAGTGGGGGCGGGAGGATGAAGCAAAGCAACGAAATAAAAATAACTTTCTACCTAAATGAGCCTATAAATTCAAATTCCAGAATATATCAATAGATGTAATGCAAAAACAGTCATACAACAAACTCAACAACTGCAATGGGAATTTATGTCAGATGAAATTAATTTTATAGAAAAGTCTGATAAAGACTTTACATTCGACACATTTAGGAATGTTAAAAATGAAGACGTGAAGACATACCAGCAAGATGAACAATAGATCAAAAACATATAGGCAAACATGAAAAACTGGTTAAGAGAAAAAGCTGATCATAAACCTTAGAAATGGAAAATTTAAGATTTAAGTAAAAATACTTTTATGTACAGGCTGAGCACCCCTAATTTGAAAATCCAAAATTCAAAGTGCTCCAAAATATGAAACTTTTTGGTGCCAACATATTATTTTGAGTGCCACAAGTAGAAAATTCCACACATGACCTGATGTGCTGTGTCACAGTCAAAATGCAGGCACACAACACAAGTTTATTCAGCATCCCTATGAGAAAAAAGACCCTCTCAATGGGTCAGCTGCAGCATTTTAGTGCATTCCCAGGTTTCCCCACACAACCACTTCACAAAGGTAATATGATGGCACATTTGTAGGCTGGTAACACCAATGGCAGGTTCCCCAGGATGCCCCACATGGGGTCAAGACCTGCATGCATGACTTATTCTTTTTTTTTTGCTTATTCTTTACTCTGGAATATAAAGATATTA
This sequence comes from Pongo pygmaeus, assembly GCF_028885625.2. Lineage (NCBI taxonomy): Eukaryota > Metazoa > Chordata > Mammalia > Primates > Hominidae > Pongo > Pongo pygmaeus. Next base: position 28,371,514 of record NC_072387.2, read on the forward strand.
TTAAAAATATCAAAAGGCCTGCAGATGCCCGTATCGTCAATGGTGATAATAAAAATAGAAAGTATTTATGTTTATCTATAGCGCAGAAACTTAAACTGTAGGAGAAATTAGACAGTGGTATTACGTGTGCAATGTCTAACAGAAAATTATGATGTTGGAATGACCACCATGTATGACCTGAAGAAATATAAAAATAAACTGTTGAAACTCTATGATAAAAGTTATGAACGGAAATTTATGAAAAATACTCCCAAAAGCTAAAAATGAAGATATTAATTATGTATTTAAAGAGTGCATCCATCAGAGTGGCAGTGAACACATGCCAATTAATGGTATGCTAATCATGAAACAAGTAAAGATATGTCAGTGTGAGTTGAAAATTGAAGGGAACCATGAATATTTAACAGGCTGGTTGCAGAAATTTAAGAAGAGGTTCAACATTAAATTTTTAAAGATTTGTAGTGATAAAGCATCTGCTGCTCATGAAGCAGGGGAGAAATTCATTGTTGATTTTGCCAGGGTCATCACTGATAAAAATCTGATGCCAGAAGAAGTCTGTTAATACTGATGGCACATGACCATTTTGACATTGTTGTACTAGAAGGACACTGGCTATAGCTGATGAGACCGCCTGTACAAAAATTAAGAATGCCAGGATATGATAACTGTATTGATTTGTGCTAATGCACCAGGCAAATTACAATGACTATTTCTGCTGTGATAGGCAAAAGCTTTTGTTCTTGCTACTTTCAAGGAGTGAATTTATGACCAGTTCATTATTATGCTAACAAAAAGGCATGGATCACTAGGGACATGTTTTCTGATTGTTTTTGCAAACATTTTGTACCAGTGGCTCACACTTTCTGCAGAGAAACTGGACTGGATGATGACTGCAAGATTTTGTTATTTTTTGACAACAATTCTGCTCATCCTGAAGCATTCATCAAAAATCATCTTTATGCCATGAACTTTCTCTCAAATGTCAGTGTATTAATTCAGTCATTTGACCTATAATTAGTCAATGCAGACTGAATATAAAAACACTTTCTTGAACAGCATGCTGTCAGCAGTGAACAGAGACATGGGTGTGGAAAGTTTACAAAAGGAGTTTAGCATGATATGTGCTGTTGCCAGTGTCTGGAATATAGTGACTAAAGATACAGCTGTGCACATCTGGCACAACCTCTGGCCTGTGACTATGTTCAGTGGTGATAATGAATAAAGCAGTGATCTTCAAGGAATTCATATGTCAAATGAGAAAAACATGATGCCCAACCTTACATATGCAAAAAATATACTTTCAGAGTTCATGAGTAAGCTGGAATAAGTGGATATCAAAGCAGTTTTTAACATCGATAATGAGACTCCAGTTGTTCACTCATGAACTAATGGTGAAATAGCTGGAATGATTCTGAATCCAAGGTGATCATGATAATAGTGATGATGAAGAAGACATGATTAACGCCGCAGAAAAATCCCTATAAGCCATGTGATGAAAAAGTGTGATGGACTTATTGGAAGACTAGAGCAGCATTTATTGATAACAGAATAAGAAAACATGTCAGTTTAAAAAATCAAAGGGAGTTGAATGCAAAAAACCATTGTTAATAAGACAGATGACTCTGGAGAAAACATTTTTAAAAAGTCATCCACCAGAATGTCTCTTCATCCCTAGAAGATCCACTTCCTAGTCTCTCAACTGCTTCTGATGTTTCTTCTCACCTAAAAAAAATGTGGTGTATAGTAATCTTTTTGTCAAAACACAGCATGGTAGGTGGAGACTAAAAGTCTGCTGTTGTGTGTTGTTGCTGCCTTTAAACAGCTGATACAGGCATTCTGATGATGCCACTGTGCTGTTGAGTTATTCTGAACACATTATATTTTCACTCAGTTAGTAGTATGTCGTATTTTTTACTGTTGAGTACTTAATATGTGAATAAATGTAAGAAAATGACCGCTTATCACTAGTATATACATTCAGAGTCAGGAATGATGGTGATGCCAAGCAACCACAGATTGTCCACATGGATGGGTATGATAGTGGCATCTTTGCTTTCTGATGGTTCAGTATGTACCAATTTTATTTCATAAACCAAATTATTAAAAATGTCAGACAACATTTCCTTCAGGCTATATGGAAAAGATGTATACAGCACATAAATAATTTTATGTTTAGACTTGAGTCCTATCCTCTAGATATCTCATTATGTATATGCAAATATTCCAAAATTCAAACAAATCTAAAATCCGAGACATTTCTGGTCCCAAGCTTTTTGGATAGGGATACTCAATCTATACTTAGGAAACAGAGTTAATGAACTGAAAGGGATTGTGAAGTATTGCAGTCAAATTCAGCACAATAAAACAACACAAGCATATTTTATTTAAGAAACAATAGTAGACAAAGGGAATGGATTAAAACATTATTTTATAACCAAATAGAAATTCTGTATATTCACTCATGAACTAATGGTGAAATAGCTGAAATGATTCTGAATCCAAGGTGATCATGATAATAGTGATGATGAAGAAGACATGGTTAATGCCACAGAAAAAATTCCTATAAGCAATGTGATGAAAAAGTGTGAATGAAGACTGAAAAATATTTAAAATTCAATGGATTAACAACTCAGTATTTTGCAGAAATGAGGAAAGAAAGAATGCTCAGATCAAAAGCCCATCCCAATTCACAGGTAGAATGGATAAAGATACCACAATACATAGTTACATCACAGTGAACTCCTAGAATATTGACGTTCTTGGAAAAATCTTAATAGTTATCAGAAAATAAACGTTATTTGTAAAGAAAAATAATCAGGTAAATAACAGATGATTCAGTAAAAATCAAATTGAAAAGTACAGAGGCTAAACTGCAAATTAGAATGAATAAAACAACTCATTTGACAGTGAGAAAAACTTCTGTTTTAAGATATGAAGGACTAGTTCAGGAGGAAGAAGGTCCAAATGAAACCTGTGGTAAACAAGAGATTATAGTTGACTATTTTCTATAAGATATGTTATTTACTGTGATTTTTAAAGGGCAAAAATTCATATCTGATACGAAATTATAATGGAATAAAAAAGCAGTAAAGGAGAAAAATAGAAGAAGACTATTATAAACTAACAAAGAAAAAATAATATAAATTATATCAAAAACACCAATATGAGTAAAATGATTTAGATTATGCGATTGGAGAAAATAAAATACAGGTATATGCTGTTTACAAGAGACAGTCTTACAATAAAGAAAAAAAAACTACCCAGAAAGATTGAAAATAAAGGGAAGGTAAAATATCTAATTATAGAAAAGCCCAAATCACTGATAAGTTATAAAAATTACTTGTTTAACAAATATTTATATGCTGCTATGTGCCGGGCTGGGAATATAAAAATAATCAAAAGAGAGAAAACTCCCTGCCCTTGTGGATCTTATATTCTGGTAGAAAGCATCTAGTATACAAAGTTGGCAGAATTACCAGGAGAAATTGGCAGATCTACACATCGCATGTCTATCAGAAAACTAATATGTGTTACTAATGCTTAATGGAGAAATCACAATGACTATTTCTATATGTTTAGTTTGAATAAAAAATTTTTTAAATTGTGGGATACAGCTTTGAGTTCTCACAGAAAACAAATGTCAATACAATTGGATGATTTGAGGATGGTAATTTACAAAGGCACTATTTAGAAAGGGGTGGGTTTAGGTGAAATCTTCAGGAATCCTTGGACATACCCCAAGCTAAGATCAGTAAACTTGTCACCATGCCTAGAACAGAAGGGAGCAGGAGAGAGCAATTTCCAGATTCTGTTGAGAAGAAATCATTGAAAAGGCTGCCTTGGGTAGTCCATATGTTCAGCGGGGAGACACACTAGCCTAACGGGATCTTGCAAGAAAGAAACCAGTGGTGTAAATCCCCTGAACTTACTCTGCTTCCTGCCCTGCCTCTGGTCTCTTCCAAAGCCTGACATTGGCCAGCTCAACTGGAATCCTTAAAGCAAACGTTGTTTGAAGTCATTTGTTCAGATCAATCTGCAGGCTGCAAGCCAAAGGCAGGAAAGGTATCAAGTGCTCTTTAGAAGAAAAGTTGTAACTTGAAGTTAATTGATTTTACATATCAGGATGAACATAATGAGTTAAATTTTGGACTCAAGAATATAAAGAGAATAGAGTAAATCTGGAGAAGGCAAAACAATAATGATGATCAAGGTGTAGGAGAGATTAAAAGACAGGTAATAACAAAAATTTTACAAACCATAGTTAAAAGCAATAAAGAAAAACAGCAAAAATCTGTGCTTTGAAGAAAAAAATATAGGCATTCTTTTAGCAATAATAATTAAAGAATGAAAATGGAAAATTTTTCCAGAAAACCATTTTTATTAACATTAACTTAAGAAGAAATACAAAGTCTTACAAAATCAATAACAATTAAAACATTGAATCAATTATCAAAGTCTCCACTCCAAAAGACACCATGCCCTAGACACCATCTTTGAGGTGTTTCTATCATACCTTCAAGGATTAGAGAGAACAAAACAAGAAAGTAAGATATGATGGCCAAGACAGCTAGCTGACTACTCTTTCTCCCACACCAAGAATCTGTTATTTCTAATGTCTTCATTTGTAGAAATTTTATCTGGTTACAGAGTTGCTCAACTAAAAATGAAAATTCCCAGGTATTATTTTAGCTAGGTGTACTATGTAATAGATTCTGGTGAATGGGACGTGAGTTACTATAATACGTAGAACTTTTTTATCATGTGTTTTTAAATGTAAGGGAATGTGCTCTTCTTTTCTTCCTTATCTTGTCCTCAATTGTGAGGATGCAGACACAGTTGTCACAAGTGGAGCAGCAATTTTATACTACGAGACGAAATCCTGGATTGCAGAAACCAGAGCAACAAGGTAGAGCCTATAATGCCAACAGTATAGAACTGCAATATCAATCCTGGTCTTTATATGAGGGAGGAGTGTCTGTGTTTTTGAAGCTTTTATTACCTTGCACTTTGTCATAGTAACTTGATCAACATTTGGTAATGGAAGAGGAATATTGCGTTAACAGCTAACCGATAAACTCAATGGTTGGATACAGGCAGAGAAAACACACATTACTGTGGCAAAATATTTGGTGAGAATTGCACCTTGAAGGAGAGATGAAATGTGTTGAGACTACCTTTCAATTTCATGTAACTGGTTGGAAAATCAAAGCATGTTGGTAGATATAAGTGGCTACTTAAAATTTTTAGCAAAGTTCCCTGCGAGAAATTAGCTCAGGGTGTTGACTTTTTGTAATAAGGCCTCCTTACAATAGATAAGATTTTGGCCCTGAGCTCTGGGCTCTTCTCAAGGGCATCATATTGAGGCCTCCTTGCCAAACAATGGGAACCAATGTACTAGCATAGATCATACTAAGAAGGTTGCCCCAACCTCAAGGTGACCTCAAAGTAGCCACCATTGTTTAAAGAGAGAGATACACTTTAGGAGGCTGAGGCAGGCGCATCACCTGAGGTCAAGAGTGCAAGACCAGCCTGGCCAACATGGTAAAATCCCGTCTCTACTAAAATTATAAAAAATTAGCGAAGCGTGGTGGCTCATGCCTGTAATCCCAGCTACTCAGGAGACTGAGACAGGAGAATCACTTGAACTTGGGAGGTGGAGGTTGTAGTGAGCTGAGATTGCGCCACTGCACTTCAGCCTGGGTGACAGAGCCAGACTCAATCTCAAATAAATAGAGAGAGAGAGAGAGATACGGGCATTACACAGAAGCAGTAAAGACCAATCTTTTCAGATCATTGAGAGTAACAACCACTTGTAGCTAAACTCCTGCTATGACAAGCAAGAAAATGAGAAAACTGCATGAAGTATAGGAATAAAAAAACTATTTTCAGGCATCAGCCTACAGGCAGTGTAGAACTATGACCCCTGAGGAGAACATCAAATAAGGGAGGAATTTAAAATTTGCCAGGCTTTCTGCCTGGAAGCAGTTTTCAGACTGCAGCCCTGAGAAGGGCATTCCAGAGTGCCCAGTGATGTCTGGAGTACAGGAGACAGAATGAAGAGTTGGGAGAGGCTAAGACAGGTAGAACATATGAGGAGACCACCTGAGAGAAGAAGAAAGGCATCTGAGAAATCTGTGTAGGGTCCCTATTAGTCTTTGACTGAATATGAATCTTTGTATGCATACAGTGCAAACCCATCAGGCTAAAAATTGATAGAACTGCCAACAGAAATAGAAAAATCCACAACTACAATTGAGTATTTTAATAGCCCTCTCTAAAAATGGATATGAGAATTAAAGAGAAATTAGCAGAAACATAAAAACACTATAAACAAATTTGACCTATTAGCATTTATAGACTGTGTTACCTAATAACAGCAGAATATACAGTATATACAAAGGAACAGGAAATATTTACCAGATGAACTATATTCTGGGTCACAAAATAAGTTTGGACAACTTTTAAATAATTATTTTTAAACAGAATATATTCTCTGACCATGTAATAGAATGAAATTAGAAATCAACAACAAAGACCTCTAGAAAATTCCTAAATATTTTGAAAGTAAATTATTAACATAAATAATCAATGGATCAGAAAAGAAATCAAAAGAGATACTTAAAAATCTGTTTTGAAGCAAATGAAAGTGAAAACATAGAGTACAAAATTTTGTGAAATGGTACAAAAAGGGCATACAGTACTTTTCATAGTACTGAAATATTATGTTGGAAAAGAAGACCTTATGATAGGTCTGCTAAATGGCTAAAGTTATCACCTTAAGATACTAGAAGAATTAGATCATATGAATCCCAAACAATGAAGAACAAAGGAAATTAAAAAATGAGTGAAATTAACTAAATAGTAAACAAGCAATAATAAATGAATGAAACTTAAAAACTCACTTTTTGTGAAGACCAATACAATGAAAAAACTAACAGCCAAATTTATCACAATAAAAGGAGAAAAAAGAGAGACAAGGTACAAATTGTCAATATCAGGAAAAAGAGTGCTTATGTCACTACATATTCTACAGATACTTACAGGAAAATAAAAGAATGTAAGAAACTATATTTTGCCAATTAATTTAAATGTTTAGATTAAATGGATGGACAATTTTTTTTTGCAAGAGACAAACTACGAAAGCTCACTAAAGTGAAAATAGATAAACTGAATTGCCCTATATTTTAAAAGTCATTTTTAAATAGCTTGAGATATAATTTATATTCGATACAATTCGCTTATTTAAGTATAAAAATCAAGGTTTTCCAGAATATTCATAGAGTTGCATAATCATAATTAATTTTAAAACATTTTTGTCACTTCAGAAATAAACCCCAACCTCATTAGCAGTCATTTTCCATTTCCCTCCCAACTCCTAGACTGAAGCAACTGCAAATCTACTCTTCTTTTTTCTACAGATTTTCTTATTCTGGACTTTTTTCTATAAGGAATTATAAAATATGGTCTTGGGTGGCTCTTGTTGATGGAAATTTGGTTTTTTTCTACTTTTTGGCTATTATGAATAATGCAACTATGAATATTCATGTACAAGCTTTGATATGGACACTTATTTTTACATATTTTTGATTTTTCTAGAGTATATTCTTAGGAATAGAATTGCTAGGTCATATGGTAACTCTATGTTTAACAGTTTGAGGACATTTCATACTGTTTTCCAAAGTAGCTACTATTTTAAATTGCCACTAGCAATTCATGATGGTTCTAGTTTCTCCACATCCTTGTCAAAACTTGTTCTTTTCTGCCTTTTTTTATTTTGGCCATCCTACTGGGTGTGAAGTGGTATCATATTGCAATTTTGATTGTAATTCCCTAATGGATAAAACATCGAACAACTTTACTTATGCTTATTGGCCATTTTTATATCTTATTTGAAAACAATGTTTATTCAGATTCTTTCCTCATTTTAAAATAAATTATCTTTTAATTATTGAGTCCTGAGAGTTCTTTATATATCTTGAGTAAAAGTCTATTATCAGATATATGATTTGAAAATATTTTATCCCATTTTATGATTGTCTCTTCACTTTCTTGATGGTATTCTTTGAATCACAAATTTTTTAAATTTTAATGGAGTCTAATTTATCTATTTTTTATCATGTTGACAATTTTTCTTTTGTATTCCCATCAAAGAAGCCATTACCTAGTCCCAGGCCACAAAGATTTACTTCTATATTTTTTCCTAAGAATTTTATAGTTTCAGCTTTTACATTTAGGTCTATTATGAATTTTGAGTTGTTTTACATATGTTGTGAGGTGGGGGTCCAACTTCGTTTTTATTTTGCATATGAATACCCAGTTGTCCCAACATCATTTGTTGAGACCATTCCTGATCATTAAATCATTTTTGGCACATTTGTCCACAATTAATTGACCAGGCTGGGCGTGATGGCTCACACCTTCACACCTGTAATCCCAGGACTTTGGGAGGCTGAGGCAGGCGGATCACCTGAGGTCAGGAGTTTGAGACCAGCCTGGCCAACATGGCAAAACCCAGTCTCTACTAAAAATACAAAAATTTGCTTGGTGTGGTGGCAGACGCCTGTAATCCCAGCTACTCAGGAGGCTGAGGCAGTAGAATTGCTTGAACCTGGGAGCGGGGTGGAGGTTGCAGTCAGCTGAGGTCACACCACTGCACTCCAGCCTGGGGGATAGAGCTAGATTCTGCCTCCCCCACAAAAAAAAAAAAAAATTAATTGACCATAAATATGAGGGTTTTTTAGTGGACGCTTTATCATATTCCATTGATCTTTGTGTTCACCTCTATCCGTATACCACAATATACACTGTACTGACTATTGTAGCTTTATAAGTTGTAAAATTGGAAAGTGTGAGTCCTCTAAATTTGCTTTTTTTCTTCAAGATTATTTTGACAATTCTTGGTCCTTTGCTGAATTTCTATAATTTTATCTTGCCTTAGCATTCATTTTGAATATAAATTAGACTCCCATACCAGAAGCAGACCATAGTCACCTCTGACACAGTTTTCCTTCTCCACCTCCTCTCACTTCCTCAATGTGACCAATCTAAATATCTGTCTTACACAGGAGGAAACAGTTAGGTACTATTTACTTACTCACTGCACTGGCCCCCACCCCTGTATGAACTGCATAGATATGCTGCAGTGATCACCTCTCAGTCACAGTATGACTCCACATAACTTGTGCCTGCTTGCTGTAAACCCACCAATTAGAAATCCTTGTGGGAAATCTGCGTATGTAACACCTTGCACTGCAATTAAGGCATTGGCCCAGAGGTACCTGCCTCTCTCTTTCTTGCTCCTCATCCTCTGGTTGAGTGTGTATCCCAGATAGCTCTCCCCTTCCCATTGGCCCTGTGAGGCATGCTGCTCTCTTCTCTCTAGGATCGGTAGGTAGTAATCTGCTTCTGTTATTTCATGTGTTTTGTTGCTTTGCCTCCTCTTTGTTTCACCTGACAGGCATTCTGAAACATAGATTTTTTCTCTGGTAAGGGCTTTCCTAAAGAGTAGGAATAAACTGAACACAGGTCGGACAAGAGACACAGTGTGCCTGCCAATGTGGGCAAGTTTCCTGTGAGAGGGACACCTGGTCATGGGTCAGCCACTTAGACACAGGCCATCTGCCAGGATGAAGAGGCATCACATAAAAGGCACACTGTAAGTATCCATAACCAGATCCCCTGGAGCCCCATCAGGGCAGGGCTAGAATGTAGTGCTGGTCTCCTGAGAGAGACTTCAAAACCAAATTAGAAAGAAAAAACAACATGACACTTGCTTTTCCATACAAGTTCTAGATTCAACTTATCAAATTAAAAAAAAAACAACAAAAAAAAAAACAAAAAAAAATTTTGTTAGGGAATGCATTGAATTTGAAGATCAATTTAGGGAGTTCTGACTCTGTGTCCCTGCCCAAATCTCGTGTTGAATTGTGATCCCAGGTTTTGGAGGTGGGGCCTGGTGGGAGGTGATTGGATCATGGGGCTGGTTTCTAACGGTTTAGCATTATCCCCCTAGTGCTCTCTTGTGGTAGAATTCTCATGATATCTACTTGTTTAAAAGTATGTGGCACCTCTCACCCCCACCCACCGCACTCTTTCTCCTGCTCTGGCCATGTAGGATGTGCTGGCTTCCTCTTAGGCTTCTATCATGATTGTAAATTTTCTGAAGCCTCCCTAGCCATGCTTCCTGTATGGCCTGTGGAACTGTGAGCCAATTAAACTTCTTTTCTTTATAAATTACCCAGTCTCAGGTAGTTATTAATAGCAATGTAAGAATGGAGTAATACAGAAATTTTGTACTGGGAGTGGGGCATTGTGATAAAGATACCTGAAAATGTGGAAGTGACTTTGGAACTGGGTAATGGGAAGAGGTTGGAACAGTTTTGGGGGTTCAAAAGAAGACAGGAATATGAGGGAGGGTTTAGAAGAAGACAGGAAGATGAGGGAAAGTTTGGAACTCCTTAGAGACTTGTTGAATGGATTTTGACCAAAATCCTGGTAGTGATATGGACAGTGAAATCCAGGCTGATGAGGTCTCAGATGGAGATGAAGAATTTATTGGGAACTGGACTGAAGGTCACTCTTACTATGGCTTAGCAAAGAGACTGGAGGCATTCTGTAGAGATCAGAGGAACTCTAAACTTGAGAGAGAGGATTTCAGTTATCTGGCAGAAGAAATGTCTAAGCAGCAAAGCATTGAAGATGTGGTCTGGCTGCTTCTAAAAGCCTACACTCATTTGCATAAAGAAATGACCTGAAACTGAAACTTATATTTAAAAGAGAATCAGAACATAAAAGTTTGGAAAATTTGTAGCCTGGCCATGTAGAAGAAAAGAAAAACCCATTTTGTCTGGAGAAATGCAAGCCAGCTGCAGAAATTTTGCATAACTAAAGAGGAGCCAAATGTTAATAGCCAAGACAATGGGAAAATAACTCCAAGGTGTTTCAGAGACCTTCAGAGCAGCCCCTCCCATCACAGGCCTGTGCGTCTAGAATGGAAGAGTGGTTTTGTGTGCCAGGCCCAGGGCCCAGCTGTTCTGTGCATCTTTGGGACACGGCACCATTTCTTCTAGTCACTCCAACTGAAGCCACGGCTAAAAGGTCCCCAGATATATCTCAGGTCACTGCCCCAGAGGATGGGAGCCTTGGCAGCCTCCACCTGGTATTAAGCCTGCAGGTACACAGAGAGCAAAAGTTGAGGTTTGGGAGCCTCCACCTAGATTTCAGAAGATGTGTGTAAATGCCTAGACATTCAGGCAGAAGTGTGCTCCAGGGGCAGAGCCCTCATGGTGAACCTCTAATAGGGCAGTGTAGAGGGGAAATACATGGTTGGAGCCCCCACACAGAGTCCCCACTGGGGCACTGCCTCGTGGAGTTGTGAGAAGAGAGTCACAGTCCTCCAGACCCCAGAATGGTAGATCCACAAACAGCTTGCACCGTGTGCCTGGAAAAGCCATAGACACTCAATGCCAGTCTGTGAAAACAGTCATGGGGCAGAGCTGCCCAAAGACTTGCGATCCCACCCGTTGCATCAGTGTGGCCTGGATATAAGACATGACATCAAAGGAAATTATTTTAGAGCTTTTAGAGTTATTGACTGCCCTGCTGGGTTTTAGACATGCATGGGGCCTGTAGCCCCTTTGTTGTGGGCATTTTTTTTCTTTTGGAACTGGAGCATTTGCTCAATTCTTGTACCCCCATTGTATCTCGGAAGTAACTAACTTCTTTCTGATTTTACAGGCTTATAGGTGGAAGGGACTTGCCTTGTCTCAGATGAGATTTTGGACTTGGACTTTTGAGTTAATGCAAATGAGTTAAGACTTAGAGGACTGTTGAGAAGGCATGATTGTGTTTTTAAATGGGAGAAGGATGTGAGATTTGGGAGGGGCCAGGGGTAGAATAATATGGTTTGGCTTTGTGTCTCCACTCAAATCTCATGTTGAATTGTGATCCCGAGTGTTTGAGGTGGGGTCTGGTGGGAGGTGATTGGATCATGGGGATCGTTTCTAATGGTTTAGTACTGTCTCCCTAGTGCTGTCTAAAGATAGAGTTCTCACAAGATCTGGTTGTTTAAAACTGTAGTAATCACCCCCTTCACTCTCGCTTCCTCCTGATCCAGCCATGTAGGATGTGCCAGCTTCCCCTTTGCCTTCTCACATGATTATAAGTTTCTTCAGGCCTCCCCAGCCATGCTCTCTGTATAGCCCACAGAACTGTGAGCAAATTAAATGTCTTTTCTTTATAAATTACCGTCTCAGGTAATGTTCTCACATTATAGCAATGTGAGAACAGACTAACACAGGAGTATTACCATCTTAACAATATTAAGTCTTCTGATTAATGACCATGACATATATTTTCATTTATTTAGGTTTTCTTTAAGTTCTTTCAAGAGTGTTTTGTAGCTTTCAGTGTGAAAATTTTGTAGTAATTCTGTTAAATTTTCCCTAAGTATTTTATTCTTTTTAATGCTATTATAAATATAACTGTATTCTTAATTTCATTTTTCAATTGTTCATTACTGGAGTATAGAACTACAATTCATATTTATATATTCATCTTGTAACCTGCAACATTGGTGAAATTGTTTATTAGTAGACTTTTGGTGGATTCCTTTTGATTTTCTATATACATCATCATGATATAGACAAATCATGATAATTTATTTTACTTTTTCTTTCCAATTTGAATGCCTTTTTAAAAATCTTTCTTGTCTAGTTGCCCTGTCCAGAGGTTCCTCTTCAACTATTAATAAATGTGGTAAGAACAGGAATCCTTACGTTGTTCCTGATTTTAGGTAGAGAGCGTCAAATCTTTCACCCTTAAGGTAGCTTAATGAAGTCAGCTGTGGGGTGTGTGTATGTGTATGTGTGTGTAAAAGAGTGGAACTTCACTTAAAAACTTTTCCGTAAAGAAAACACCAGGTCCACAGATGAATTCACAGCTGAATTCTACCAGATGTACAAAGAAGAGCTGGTACCATTCCTACCGAAACTGTTCTAAAACATGGAAAAGGAGAGACTCCTTGCTAACTCATTCTGCAAGGCCAGCATCATCCTGATACCAAAGACTGGCAGAGATACAAGAAAAAAAGAACTTCAGGCCAATATCCCTGATGATCATCGATGCAAAAATCCTCAACAAAATACTGGCAAACAGAATCCAGCAGCACGTAAAGAAGCTTATCCATCAAGATCAAGTCAGTTTCATCCCCAGGATGCAAGTTTGTTTCAACATATGCAAATGAACAAATGTGATTCATCACATAAATGGAACTAAATACAAAAACCACATAATTATCTCAGTAGATGCAGAAAAGGGTTTTGATAAAATTCAACATTCCTTCATGTTAAAAACTCTCGATAAACTGGTTATTGAAGGAACATAGCTCAAAATAGTAAGAGCCATCTATGACAAACCCACAGTCAACATCATATGGAACGGGCAAAGCTGGAAGCATTCCCCTTGAAAACCGGCACAAGATGAGGATGTCCTCTCTCACCACTCCCATTTAACATAGTATTGGAAGTGCTGCCCATGAGAATCAAGCAAGATAAATAAAATGCATTCAGATAGGAAGAGAGGAAGTCAAACTATCCCTGTTTGCAGATGACATGATTTTATATCTAGAAAACCCCATAGTCTCAGCCCCAAAGCTTCTTAAGCTAATAAGCAACTTCATCAAAGTATCAGCATACAAAATAAATGTGCAAAACTCAATAGCATTCCTGCACACCAACAACAGTCAAGCTGAGGGCCAAATCACAAACTCCCATTTACAATTTCCACAAAAGGATTGAAATAAGGCTAACATGGGAGGTGAAATGTCTCTACAAGGAGAACTACAAACCACTGCTCAAATAAATCAAGGATGACACAAACAAATGGAAAAGCATTCCGTGCTCGTGGATAGGAAGGATAAATTTTGTTAAAATGGTCATACTACCTAAAGCAATTTATAGATTCAGTGCTAGTCCCATTAAACTATCATTCACATTCTTCACAGAAGTAGAGGAAAGTATTTAAAAATTCATGTGGAACCAAAAAGGAGCCTGAATAGTCAAGGCAATCCTAAGGGGAAAAAAAAAAAACAAAGCTGGAGGAATCATGCTAGCCAACTTTGAACTATACTACAGGGGTACAGTAACCAAGACAGCATGGTACTGATACAAGAACAGACACATAGACCAATGGAACAGAATAGAGAAATCAGAAATAAGACCACACACCTATAACTCTCTGGTCTTTGACAAACCTGACAAAAGCAAGCAACAGGGAAAGGATTCACTGTTTATAAATGGTGCTGGGATAAGTGGCTAGCCATATGTGTAAAATTGAAACTTGACCCTTTCCCTACATCATATGCAAAAATTAACTCAAAATGGATTAAAGACTTAAATGTAAAACCCAAAACTATGAAAACCCTGGAAGACAACCTAGTTAATACCATTCAGGGCACAGGCAGGGGCAAATATTTCATTGCAAAAATGCCAAGAGCAATTGCAACAAAAGCAAAAATTGACAAATGGGATGTAATTAAACTGAAGAGGTTCGGAACAGCAAAATAAACTAACAGGGTAAACAGACATCCTATTGAACAGGAAAGAATTTTTGCTAACTATGCATCTGACAAGGTCTTATGTCCAGCATCTATAAAGAACTTAAACAAATTTACAAGAAAAACAACCCCATTAAAAAGTGGGCAAAGGACATGAACAGACACTTGTCAAAAGAAGACACACACATGGTCAACAAGCTTATGAAAAAAAGTTCAATATCACTGATAATTAGGGAAATGCAAATCAAAACCACAATGAGATACCATCTCACACCAGTCAGAATAGCTATTATTAAAAACTCAAAAAATAAGAAATGCTGGCCAGGTTGTGGGTTTTTAAAAATATTTTTAACACAGGGTCTAATTTTATTTCCCAGGCTGGAGTGCAGTGGCTCCATCTTGGCTCATTGAAACCTCTGCCTCCCAGGCTCAAGCTATCCTCCCACCCCAACCTCCCAAATAGGTGGGACTACAGGCATGCACCACCATGCCCAGACAATTTTTATATTTTTTTGTAGAAGAAAAAGGAATGCTTATACACTGTTGGTGGGAGTGTAAATTAGTTCAGCCATTGTGGAAAACAGTGTGGCAATTTCTCAAACACCTAAAAACAGAACTATCATTTGACCTAGCAATCCTATTACTGGGTATATACCCAAAGTTCTGTCAGAAAGACACATACATGTGTATGTTCATTGCAGCACTATTCGCAGTAGCAAAGACATGAACATTCAAGCAGCTTTATTTGTAACAGCTAAAATGTTAAAACAAACCTCATACCCATCCACAGGTACACAAACTCTGCTATAAAAGTACAATTGAATATTACTTAGCTAGACAAAATGAATGAACTATTTGTGCACACAACAATATGAGTCTCAAAAATTATCTTCAGAAAATACACTGAGAAGAAGATATATTGCATGACTCTATTTTTATAAAAGTCTAGAAAGCAGAAAACAATGCATAGTAAATTACAGATTAGTAGTTGCCCAGGGACGTGGTTGTGGGAGGGGAAGGAAATAGAGATTATAGAGTAGCCATAAAGAATCTTGTGGGGATTATATTTGTTAGCTTGATTGTGTTGGTGGATTCAAAGTTTCATGTGTGTGGGTCAAACTTATCAAGCTGTACATGTTACATATGTATAGTTTATTCTGTATCACTTCTTATTAAATATCAAAAACTGTATTTCTATGGTCTGAATGTTGATGTGTCTTCCAAATTCATATGCTATGACCCAGTACACAATGTGATAGTATTAAGAAGTGAAGCCTTTGAGAAATGATTAAGTCAAGAGGTCTTCAACATTGTATATGGAATCAATGTCCTTATAAAAGAGACTGAGTGAGACACTTTCCCTCTTCTGTCATGTGAGGACATAGCTAAAAAGGTACCCTCTTGATGCAGGGGGTGAGCCCACACCAGATACTGAATTTGCTTGCACTTCACCTTGATCTTGAAATTTTCAGGTTTACTGTTAGCAGTAAACTTCTATTTTTTTGTGAATTACCCAGTCTAAGGTACATTTTTATAGCAGGCCTAGTGTCCACAAGGGCTGGACTGTGTATACATATATAATCTTATATAATATGTATATATTTTAAGAGGCAGTGTCAGACTTGATGGTAAATCAAGGTTTAATTATATGCTTTCAATAAGAGAAAACTTTAGGTTTGAAGTAACAGAACTTTGGATGTAAAAGGATGGAAAGTTATAACAGGCTAACCATAACTATATGGGAGCTGGACCAGCTATATTATTATCAGACAAAATAGACTTTAATATGAGAAGTGTTGTTACCAGAGGTTTGGTCCAGGTCCCATTGCTTGTGGCACAGAAAGCCAATCACTGAGAGGACAAGTATTACCGGGGAAGAAGGCTTTACTATTTTATGGGTGATGTCAGCCAGAGAGAAGGGAGCAAAACCTCAAATCCGCCTTCCTTCTCCGACCAAAGTTAGGTTTTTATATAGCGAAGAAGGAAAACAGGAGGGACAAGGAAGAGGAGTTGATCAACAGGCAGCAGTGGTCCAGCATAGCACTGTAACCACATGCAGAGAGACAGAAGTAGGGAGGGAGGAGAAAGGAATTGATCAACAGGCAATTGATTCTTCTTATTGTCCAGGTGCAGTGATCCGGAAATCCTTACCTCCCTGAAATCATCTGGGAGGTCTGATGGTCAGTTTTCTGAGAAAAGATGCAAGTTTAAAATTGGGCCAACTTCAGTGTTACTAGAGAAAAAGAGAGACATTGACAATGATGAAAGAGTTAATGTATCAGGGATTTAATAACAAGTACCTATGCATATGCACCTAACAATAGAGCCTCAAATTACATGAAGTAGAAATCTTTAGAATTAAAAGAGAAATTGACAACTCAACCTTCAATATGGAGATTTGAATCCAGCTTTCTCATAGTTGACAGGAGAATTAGGCAGAACAAATTAAGGGTATAAAAGACTTGAACACTTTCAGTTACCTCGATCTAATTGTCATTTATAGAATGCTTCGCTAAATAATAGCAGAATACACATACTTTTCAATATGCCTGGAACATTCTCCTGGGTAGAGCATATGCTAAACTCCATGACAAATTTTAATAAGTTAAAATACATTAAAATCATGCCAAAAATATGTTCTCTGAATAAAATAAAACAACTGAATTAAATTTGAGACTCCTCAAATATTTGCAAACTAACCAATATGCCTCTAAAAAACTAATTAGAAGAATTTACAAGGTAAATAAGAAAATATTTTGAATTTAATAAAAATGAAAACAGCATATCAAAATCTATGAATGGCTTTTAGAGAAGTGCTCAAAAGAAAATTTAGAGCATTAAACACTTAGAAAAAAAGAAAGATTTAATATTAATTATCTAAGCTATAACTTCAATAATAGAAGAGCAAATTATATGCATAGTAAATAGCAAGAAGGAAGTAATCAGAAGTGAAATAATTAAAATAAATAAAGAAGGAAAAATAATGGAGAAAAACAATAAAATCATAGTTAATCCTTTACAAAATTTAAAAATATATATAGCTTTATCTAGACTTACCAAAAAAAGTGAAAAAACATATATTACCAAAGTCAGAAATAGAAGAGGGTACATCTGTAACAACTTCACAAGAATGAAAATGATTATAAAGAAACACTACGAATGACTTAGGCCAATAAATTAGACAACACTGGAAAAAATTTATAGGAAGACATAAGTTACCTAAAATAATTCAAGAAGGAATGGAAAATCTCAGTAAATCTGTGTTCAATAAACTAAATTAATAATTAAAATCGGCCAGTGGAGCCAAGATGGCCGAATAGGAACAGCTCCAGTCTACAGCTCCCAGTGTGAGCGACGCAGAAGACAGCCGATTTCTGCATTTCCAACTGAGGTACCGGGTTCATCTCACTGGGGAGTGTCAGACAGTGGGTGCAGGGCAACGGATGCAGTGCACCGAGCATGAGCCAAAGCAGGGCAAGGCATCGCCTCACCCGGGAAGCGCAAGGGGTCAGGGAATTCTCTTTCCTAGTCAAAGTAAGGGGTGACAGACGGCACCTGGAAAATCAGGTCACTCCCACCCTAATACTGCGCTTTTCCAACGGCCTTAACAAACAGCACACCAGGAGATAATATCTCGCGCCTGTCTCGGAGGGTCCTACACCCACGGAGCCTGGCTCATTGCTAGCACAGCCGTCTGAGATCAAACTGCAAGACGGTAGCAAGGCTGGGGGAGGGGTGCCCGCCATTGCCGAGGCTTGAGTAGGTAAAAAAAGCAGCCGGGAAGCTCGAACTGGGTGGAGCCCTCTGCAACTCAAGGAGGGCTGTCTGACAGCTTTGAAGAGAGTAATGTCCCTGTCTGACAGCTTTGAAGAGAGTAGTGGTTCTCCCAGCACGCAGCTTGAGATCTGAGAACGGACAGACTGGCTCCTCAAGTGGGTCCCTTACCCCTGAGTAGCCTAACTGGGAGGCACCCCCTAGTAGGGGCAGACTGACACTTCACACGGCCGGGTACTCCTCTGAGACAAAACTTCCAGAGGAACAATCAGGCAGCAACATTTGCTGTTCACCAATATCCGCTGTTCTGCAGCCTCTGCTGCTGATACCCAGGCAAACAGGGTCTGGATGGACCTCCAGCAAACTCCAACAGAGCTGCAGCTGAGGGTCCTGACTGTTAGAAGGAAAACTAACAAACAGAAAGGACATCCACACCAAAACCCAATCTGTACGTCACCATCATCAAAGACCAAAGGTAGATAAAACCACAAAGATGGGGAAAAAAACAGAGCAGAAAAACTGGAAACTCTAAAAATCAGAGCGCGTCTCCTCCTCCAAAGCAACGCGGCTCCTCACCAGCAAAGGAACAAAGCTGGATGGAGAATGACTTTGACGAGTTGAGAGAAGAAGGCTTCAGATGATCAAAGATGATCAAACTACTCCAAGCTAAAGGAGGAAGTTCAAACCCATGGCAAAGAAGTTAAA
This sequence comes from Pongo pygmaeus, assembly GCF_028885625.2. NCBI lineage: Eukaryota > Metazoa > Chordata > Mammalia > Primates > Hominidae > Pongo > Pongo pygmaeus. The sequence goes on from NC_072387.2 coordinate 28,390,547, forward strand.
AACCTTGAAAAAAAAATTAGATGAATGGCTAACTAGAATAATCAATGCAGAGAAGTCCTTAAAAGACCTGATGGAGCTGAAAACCACGGCACGAGAACTACGTGACGAATGCACAAGCCTCAGTAGCCAATTCGATCAACTGGAAGAAAGGGTATCAGTAATGGAAGATCAAATGAATGAAATGAAGTGAGAAGAGAAGTTTACAGAAAAAAGAATAAAAAGAAACAAACAAAGCCTCCAAGAAATATGGGACTATGTGAAAAGACCAAATCTACGTCTGATTGGTGTACCTGAAAGTGTACACAGGGAGAATGGAACCAAGTTGGAAAACACTCTGCAGGATATTATCCAGGAGAACTTCCCCAATCTCACAAGGCAGGCCAACATTCAAATTCAGGAAATACAGAGAACGCCACAAAGATACTCCTCGAGAAGAGCAACTCCAAGACGCATAATCATCAGATTCAGCAAGGTTGAAATGAAGGAAAAAATGTTAAGGGCAGCCAGAGAGAAAGGTCGGGTTACCCACAAAGGGAAGCCCATCAGACTAACAGCTGATCTCTCGGCAGAAACTCTACAAGCCAGCAGAGAGTGGGGGCCAATATTCAACATTCTTAAAGAAAAGAATTTTCAACCCAGAATTTCATATCCAGCCAAACTAAGCTTCAGAAGTGAAGGAGAAATAAAATCCTTTACAGACAAGCAAATCCTGAGAGATTTTGTCTGAAGGAAGCACTAAACATGGAAAGGAACAACCGGTACCAACCACTGCAAAAACATGCCAAATTGTAAAGACCATCAAGGCTAGGAAGAAACTGCATCAACTAACAAGCAAAATAACCAGCTAAAATCATAATGACAGGATCAAATTCACATATAACAATATTAACCTTAAATGCAAATGGGCTAAATGCTCCAATTGAAAGATACAGACTGGCAAATTGGATAAAGAGTCAAGACCCATCAGTGTGCTGTATCCAGGAAACCCATCTCATGTGCAGAGACACACATAAGCTCAAAATAAAGGGATGGAGGAAGATCTACCAAGCAAATGGAAAACAAAAATAGGCAGGGGTTGCAATCCTAGTCTCTGATAAAACAGAATTTAAACCAACAAAGATCAAAAGAGACAAAGGCCATTACATAATGGTAAAGGGATCAATTCAACAAGAAGAGCTGACTATCATAAATATATATGCACCCAATACAGGAGCACCCAGATTCATAAAGCAACTACTTAGAGACCTACAAAGAGACTTAGACTCCCACACAATAATAATGGGAGGCTTTAACACCCCATTGTCAACATTAGACAGATCAACGAGACAGAAAGTTAACAAGGATATCCAGGAATTGAACTCAGTTCTGCACCAAGTGGACCTAATAGACATCTACAGAACTCTCCACCCCAAATCAACAGAATATACATTCTTGTCAGCACTGCATCACACCTATTCCAAAATTGACCACATAGTTAGAAGTAAAGCACTCCTCAGCAAATGTAAAAGAACAGAAATTATAACAAACTCTCTCTCAGACCACAGTGCAGTCAAACTAGAACTCAGGATTAAGAAACTCACTCAAAACCACTCAACTACATGGAAACTGAACAACCTGCTCCTGAATGACACTGGGTAAATAACGAAATGAAGGCAGAAATAAAGATGTTCTTTGAAACCCATGAGAACAAAGACACAACATACCAGAATCTCTGGGACACATTCAAAGCAGTATGTAGAGGGAAATTTATAGCACTAAATACCCACAAGAGAAAGCAGGAAAGATCTAAAATTGACACCCTAACATCACAATTAAAAGAACTAGAGAAGCAAGAGCAAACACATTCAAAAGCTATCAGAAGGCAAGAAATAACTAAGATCAGAGCAGAACTGAAGGAAATAGAGACACAAAAAACCCTTCAAAAAATCAATGAATCCAGGAGCTGGTTTTTTGAAAAGATCAACAAAATTAATAGACCACTAGCAAGACTAATAAAGAAGAAAAAAGAGAAGAATCAAATAGACACAATAAAAAATGACAAAGGGGATATCACCACCGATCCCACAGAGATATAAACTACCATCAAAGAATACTATAAACACCTCTATGCAAATAAACTAGAGAATCTAGAAGAAATGGATAAATTCCTTGACACATACACCCTCCCAAGACTAAAACAGGAAGAAGTTGAATCTCTGAATAGACCAATAATAGGATCTGAAATTGAGGCAATAATTAATAGCTTACCAACCAAAAAAAGTCCAGGACCAGATGGATTCACAGCCAAATTCTACCAGAGGTACAAGGAGGAGCTGGTGCCCTTCCTTCTGAAACTATTCCAATCAATAGAAAAAGAGGGAATCCTCCCTAACTCATTTTATGAGGCCAGCATCATCCTGATACCAAAGCCTGGCAGAGACACAACAAAAAAGGAGAATTTTAGACCAATATCCCTGATGAACATCAATGCAAAAATCCTCAATAAAATACTGGCAAACTGAATCCAGCAGCAGATCAAAAAGCTTATCCACCATGATCAAGTGGGTTTCATCCCTGGGATGCAAGGCTGGTTCAACATACACAAATCAATAAATGTAATCCAGCATATAAACAGAACCAATGACAAAAACCACAAGATTATCTCAATAGATGCAGAAAAGGCCTTTGATAAAATTCAACAACCCTTCATGCTGAAAACTCTCAATAAATTAGGTATTGATGGGACATATCTCAAAATAATAAGAGCTATCTATGACAAACCTACAGCCAATATCATACTGAATGGGCAAAAACTGGAAGCATTCCCTTTGAAAACTGGCACAAGACAGGGATGCCCTCTCTCACCACTCCTATTCAACATAGTGTTGGAAGTTCTGGCCAGGGTAATCAGGCAGGAGAAGGAAATAAAGGGTATTCAGTTAGGAAAAGAGGAAGTCAAATTGTCCCTGTTTGCAGATGACATGATTGTATATCTAGAAAACCCCATCATCTCAGCCCAAAATCTCCTTAAGCTGATAGGCAACTTCAGCAAGTCTCAGGATACAAAATCAATGTGCAAAAATCACAAGCATTCTTATGCACCAATAGCAGACAAACAGAGAACCAAATCATGAGTGAACTCCCATTCACAATTGCTTCAAAGGGAATAAAATACCTAGGAATCCAACTTACAAGGGACGTAGTTCTCTTACAAGTAGAACTACAAACCACTGCTCAATGAAATAAAAGAGAATACAAACAAATGGAAGAACATTCCATGCTCATGGGTAGGAAGAATCAATATTGTGAAAATGGCCATACTGCCCAAGGTAATTTGTAGATTCAATGCCATCCCCATCAAGCTACCAATGACTTTCTTCACAGAATTGGAAAAATCTACTTTAAAGTTCATATGGAACCAAAAAAGAGCCCTCATTGACAAGTCAATCCTAAGCCAAAAGAACAAAGCTAGAGGCATCACGCTACCTGACTTCAAACTATACTACAAGGCTGTAGTAACCAAAACAGCATGGTACTGGTACCAAAACAGAGATATAGACCAATGGAACAGAACAGAGCCGTCAGAAATAATGCCGCATGTCTACAACTATCAGGTCTTTGACAAACCTGACAAAAATAAGCAGTGGGGAAAGGATTCCCTGTTTCATAAATGGTGCTGGGAAAACTGGCTAGCCATATGTAGAAAGCTGAAACTGGATCCCTTCCTTACACCTTATACAAAAATTAATTCAAGATGGATTAAAGACTTACATGTTAGACCTAAAACCATAAAAACCCTAGAAGAAAACCTAGGCAATACCATTCAGGACATAGGCATGGGCAAGGACTTCATGTCTAAAACACCAAAAGCAATGGCAACAAAAGCCAAAATTGACAAATGGGATCTAATTAAACTAAAGAGCTTCTGCACAGCAAAAGAAACAACCATCAGAGTGAACAGGCAACCTACAGAATGGGAGAAAATTTTTGCAATCTACTCATCTGAGAAAGGACTAATATCCAGAATCTACAGTGAACTCAAACAAATTTACAAGGAAAAAACAACCCCATCAACAAGTGGGGAAAGGATATGAACAGACACTTCTCAAAAGAAGACGTTTATGCAGCCAACAGACACATGAAAAAATGCTCATCATCACTGGCCATCAGAGAAATGCAAATCAAAACCACAATGAGATACCATCTCACACCAGTTAGAATGGCAACCATTAAAAAGTCAGGAAACAACAGGTGCTGGAGAGGATGTAGAGTAATAGGAACACTTTTACACTGTTGGTGGGACTGTAAACTAGTTCAACCACTGTGGAAGTCAGTGTGGCGATTCCTCAGGGATCTAGAACTAGAAATACCATTTGACCCAGCCATCCCATTACTGGGTATATACCCAGAGGATTATAAATCATGCTGCTTATAAAGACACATGCACACGTATGTTTATTGCGGCACTATTCACAATAGCAAAGACTTGGAACCAACCCAAATGTCCAACAATGATAGACTGGATTAAGAAAATGTGGCACATATACACCATGGAATACTATGCAGCCATAAAAAAGGATGAGTTCATGTCCTTTGTAGGGACATGGATGAAGCTGGAAACCATCGTTCTCAGCAAACTATTGCAAGGACAAAAAACCAAACACTGCATATTCTCACTCATAGATGGGAATTGAACAGTGAGAACACATGGACACAGGAAGGGGAACATCACACACTGGGGCCTGTTGTGGGGTAGGGGGAGGGGGGAGGGATAGCATTAGGAGATATACCTAATGTAAATGACGAGTTAATGGGTGCAGCACACCAACATGGCACACGTATACATATGTAACAAACCTGCATGTTGTGCACATGTACCCTAAAACTTAAAGTATAATAATAATAAAAACAAAAACAAAAAAACCAAACACCGCATGTTCTCACTCATAGGTGGGAGCTGAACAATGAGAATACATGGGCATAGGGAGGGAAACATCACACACCGGGGACTGTTGTGGGGTGGGGGGAAGGGGGGGATAGGAGATATACCTAATGCTAAATGACGAGTTAATGGGTGCAGCACACCAACATGGCACATGTATACATATTTAACAAACTTGCACATTGTGCACATGTACCTTAAAAATTAAGGTATAATAAAAAATAAAAATAAAAATAAATGATTAAAGTCTTCCCACAAAGACAAGCCCAGGCCTCAGAGGGTTCAGTTGTGCACTCTCACATTTATAAAGTACTACATAAATTCTTTCAGACAGTAGAGGAGGAAAAAACTTTTTAAACTTAACATTGAACTCTGGTAAAACAAGTATACCCTATAACCCTGATAAAACAAGTATAATACTGAAACAAAAACACATCAAAGACATCATAAGAAAAGAAAATAACAGTTCTATGTTCCTCATTAACTATTTGCAAAATTCTTAGCAAATTTTTAGTAAAATGCCTGTCAACGCCTGTAATCCTAGCACTTTGGGAGGCTGAGGCGGGTGGATCATGAGGTCAGGAGATCGAGACCATCCTGGCCAACACAGTGAAACCCCACCTCTACTAAAAATACAAAAAATTACCCGGCATGGTGGCAGGTGCTGGTAGTCCCAGCTATTCGGGAGGCTGAGGCAGGAGAATGGCTTGAACCTGGTAAGTGGAGCTTGCAGTGAGCCAAGATTGCGCCACTGCACTCCAGCCTGGGCGACAGAGCGAGATTCCATCTCACAAAAAAAAAAAAGTGCCTATCAATACATAAAACAAGATGATATGTTATGACTAAATGACAGTAGAATAAAAGGCAAAAAAAACCACATATGATTATCTCAACTGACACATTAAAAAAACTGAAGAAATTAAACATTTATGATAACAATCCCTAACAAACTTGGAACAGAGGTAACATCCTTAAACTAGCTAAGTGCAGCAATGAAGAAACTACAGCTAACATCACATTTAATGCTGAAAGACTAAATGCCTAAGAATACAGATTCAAAAGGAAGAAGTTCAACTGTCTTTGCTTGCAGATTGCATGATTCTGTGCACAGAAAACCCTGAGGATTCTACAGAAAAACTACTACAGCTAGTAAATAAGTTTAGCAATTTGCAAGACACAGCATCTATGCTATTTCTATATGTTAACATCAAAGAGTCAGAGAATAGTAATGATACAATTCTATTTACAATAGCTTTAATGCTTATAAATACATTTTAACTTAAGTAATATAAAAGCTATACATTAAAAAGTCTAAAAATATTAGTAAAAGAAATTAAAGAAAAAATATATAAGTGGAGAGATATAGCAAGTTCATGTATTAAAAGAGACAGTACTACTTAGATAAGACTTCTCCCTAAATTGATACATAGATTCAACACAAAATCTCAAGAAATTTTGTAAAAATTCACAAGCCAATTGTAAAATTTATATAGAAATGCAAAAGACCTAGAAGAGTCAAAATATTTTTGAAAATGAATAAAGTTGAGTGACTTTTACTACCTGATTCCTAAAGGTACTATATTGCTACAGTAATGAGACATTGCGGCACGAGTTGTGAATATTTACATATTTATATCATGGAACAATTTAGGGAGTCCAGAAATAAACTCTTAATTTTGTGGTCAACAGGCTGCTAAAAGGCATCAAGACTAGTTTAATGAAGAAAACATGCTATTTTCAACAAATGCTACTGAAAAAAATGGAAATCTGTATGTGGAAATATGAACTTATACCCTTCAAACCATAACAAAAAAACTTATTAAAATGTATCATTATTATATATTTAAGTGCTAAAGCTATAAAACTTTGAAAATTAAACATTGGAAGCATATTTGTAACCTTACGTTAGGAAAATGCTTTTTCACATAAGACACTAAAAGCATAGCCAATTAAAAATAATAAGTTAGACTTCTGAATATTTAAAACTTTTTTTATCCAAAAGACACGATTAACAAAATGAAAAGTGAAGAGGCTTACAAGAAAATGGTTCCAAAAATCATCTCATAAAAGACTTGTTATACAGACATATAAAAAAGTTCCTGCAACTCATTCTGAAGAAGACAAATAAATTAAAAATTAGCTGGGCATTTTACCAAAAAAAAAAAATAGCCAATATAATTATGTTTGAATAGATAATAAAATATGAAAATATGCTTAACATCTATAAACAGTGAAAACCAAAATTCTATATCATTACATACCCACCATCATATCTACAATTTAAAAATCCGACAATAACAAATGTTGACAATGATGTGGAGGAACTGGTACCCTTCTGTAATATTGCTGAAGGGAAAGTATAATAATATTATAATTTTGGAAAAAACGTTGACAGTTAAACATTATTTACTATATGATTCAGGAATTTCATGTCAAGGGAATACCCAAGAGAAATGAAAAAATGTATCTACCCAATGACATGTAAACAAAAGCTTATAATAACATTTTTTATTAAAGTCAAAGACCAATAACAGTTCAGATGTCCATCAGTTTGTTCATGGAAACGTACTGATATTTCTGTATAATGGAAAACTACTTGGTGATAAAAAGAAATAAACTATTCATACATAAAACAATACAGATTATTATCAAAAATTTTGTGCTAAGGGAAAGAAACCAGAGAAAAAGGCAACATTGTATATGGTAATAGTCATAAGAAAGATTAGGAAAGGCAAATTTATATAGAGAACAGATCTAAAGTTTTTTGGAGCTGGTATGAAAAACAGAAATTGATTGCAGTAGACACAAGACAACTTTTTATGATGATGAAAAAATTCCAAAATTGGATTGTTGTGATAATGGTATGACTGTATAGGTTTATAAAAAATTATTAAGCTGTACAGTTACAAAGGGTGAATGCTTTCTATTTAAATAGTTAATTTTCTTATCCTGCCACTTAAAAAATTTAACAAAGTTGAAAAAAATGTTAAAATTCTGAATGCACCTATTAACAATAAAACTAATAAATTGTTACATATTAATTTTTTTAGAAAATTGAAATGAAGGAACTTAATAATTGCAAATACTATTTAACAAAGAAATGGATTGTCAAAAAAGGCATACATTAACCACGAGATTCAGATTATGTAACTAATTGAAATCCAATAATACCGTTAGTTTTCCTTATTGAGTCTCATTCTCATGGCCCCATAACATACTCTCTTCATTTTATGGAAAACTGGAAAAGTAATTTACAACACAATGAATTTACAAGTCCTAATTTCTTCCACCATTTAAAGGAGTCCTGATTTTTGCAGTAGATATTATCATACTTACTTCAACGCAAGCTTCTGTATATTTATTAAATAATAATAGAGTGATGGGCCTGGCGTGGTGGCTCACACCTGTAATCCCAGCACTTTGGGAGACCGAGGTGGGCAGATTATGAGGTGGGCAGATTATGAGGTCAGATCAAGACCATTCTGGCTAACGCGGTGAAACTCCATCTCTATGAAAAATACAAAAAAATTAGCCGGGTGTGGTCGCAGTCGCCTGTAGTCCCAGCTACTCGGGAGGCTGAGGCAGGAGAATGGCGTGAACCTGGGAGGTGGAGCTTGCAGTGAGCTGAGATTGTGCTACTGCACTCCAGCCTGAGCGACAGAGACTCCGTCTCAAAAAAAAAAAAAGAAAAAAAAATGTGAAAAGTGTTTTCTCAGTCTACTGAAAAGGGAAAATTTTTTAATCAAGAGGATGATACAGATTTCTTTTTGTTTCTTAAGTGAAGCAACTTTGCTTTTTCCCCCTCCCCTAGCTTTATCGAGGTATAGTTGACAAAATTGTATATATTTAAGGAGTGCAACATGAGTATTTGATATGCATATAATATATATTACATATGTATATATATATATAGGAATGATTAGCACTATCAGGTTAGTTAACACATCCATCACCTCATATAGTTACTTGTGTGTGTGAGTTACTTGTGTGTGTGGTGAGAACATTCCAGATCTACTGTCTTAGCAAATTTGAAGTATACAATACAGTGTTGTTAACTACAGTCATGCTGTGTATTAGATCCCCAGAACATATTCATCATTTACCTGTATTTTGCACCCTTTGACCAACATCTCTTCATTTCTCTGCCTATACAGTTTTCATTCTAGGAAGTTATTTTAGCATTACCTTTTAACTAATGGGTCAGGCTTAATAATTTTGTTCTTCTAAAATATCTGAGGCAGAATAACCATCAGGAAGGGGTAAAGGAGGGTGTCTGCTGAAGCTGAAACAACTGGGTATCCTCAACAGTCAAGGGCCTGCAGGAGAAGAAGGCACTCAAGGGGCGTCGTCAGTTCTTTCTCTTCTTCTGTATAAAGGAGGTGGCTGGGGAAACTACTGTGGTTTGTTTCGGATGCAGGCAACAAGAGCACAGAAAATGGTATCTGTTGATGAAGTGTGGCTATATTGGGCCTGTGAGTCAGGAGTGTTCCAGAAACTTTGAACCGCAGAACCAGTGTGACAGTGACTCAACTCGATTAATTAGGAAGAGTCTTTAAACTGTAGGATGTGGGTAGGGAGATTTTATCCTTTTTTGTTTTTTAAACGCTCTATGGGAAAATACTGTTTTGTAGTACTGCTTTTGGAATAATAATATTTTTAAAAATTATATGAGTTTTCAGTTTATTCTGTTGAAATGGGCTAGTGACATATCCCCCTAACTCCAAGAAATATTTGGGTAGCTGCAGCTCAACCCAAAGCTAAAAGTTGTTGGAAAAATTAAAGTGATGATTTGTTTCCTGATAGAATAAATTTTAAAGAAGAATTTAAGAAATGTTTTCTGGAATAGGTCAGAGAAAAACAATGTTTACCTAAAGTATGGTTTGACTCTAGAAATCGTAGGTATCACATAGCTAAGATGAATGAGATAAAGTAGATATAATAATGTTTGAAGTCTTGTTAAGTATAATCACGTGACCACTTTTGGGAAAAATTTTTAAAAAATGCACTGCATGTAACTTTTAGAATAGATTTATTGAAAAAGAGAACTTTCAAAATTCTAGAGAGAAGACAGAGCTTGGCTTTAATTCCCAAGGCATTCCATTTGCCTGAAGAAGAGGTAAAGTTATTGCTAAGTTCCTTTTTTACATAAATGGTTCTTGACCTTGGCTGCATAAAATAACTACCACCAGATCCACTCATCAGAATCTCTGGGAGTGGGGAGCATTGCAGCCAAGATTAAGAATAGCTGCTTTAAGCATCCTAAATTAACTTTTAATAGAAGTGTTATATAATTTATTTCAAATGTAGAAAATAATTTTAAAACATGATATAAAAGCTTGGTAAATTTTTTCCTCACTAGGGCTGAGGTTATCAGAGCTGTAGCTTTAAGGTAAACTTTTGATAAATTTGGATAATTCATTGAATATTTGAATGATAACTAAATATGTTACTAAATTTCATGAGGCCCTGGTGGTAAAGCATTTCCTGAGCATACCTGGGATCATCTAGATTTTACCATTTCAATTCAGATAGAGAAAACAAGAGATATCATCAGTGGCCTATGTTCTTTCATACAAAGAATAACACATTGTAAAATGTAAAATAATGGTAAACCCTAAGCCTTATTAAGATATCAGAGTCATTTTTGAAACACATTTTCTCCGGCTAAAGACTATATATATTGTGCAGGGAGCAAGGTGTTTACCAGTTTATGACTATAAGAATGTCATTTTTATGTCACTTTTTGTCTTTAAAAGTTTTACTTTTTTTCTCAAATAATTTTTATTTATTGGCTGGGCGCGGTGGCTCACACCTGTAATCCCAGCACTTTGGGAGGCCAAGGCAGGTGAATCACTTGAGGTCGGGAGTTCCAGACCAGCCTGACCAACATGGAGAAACCCCATCTCTACTAAAAATATAAAGTTAGCAGGGCATGGTGGCACATGCCTGTAATCCCAGCTAGTCGGGAGGCTGAGACAGGAGAATCGCTTGAACCCGGGAGGTAGAGGTTGCGGTGAGCTGAGATCATGCCATATCTCTCCAGCCTAGGCAACAAGAGTGAAACTCCGTCTCAAAAAAAAGTTGTTTATTATGGTACATAATGGTTGCATATATTTAAGAGGAACATGTGATGTTTTGATACAAGCGTACAATGTGTAATAATCAAGATAATTGGAGCATCCAGTCAGAGTAATTGGAGCACCCATTATCACTTCAAGCCTTTATTCTTTCTTTGTGTTTGGAATATCCCAATTTCACTGTTCTACTTTGACTTATTTTAAAATATGTAATAAATTATTGTTAACTATAGTCACATTATTGTGCTACCAATTCCTTCTGTCTAACTGTACTTTTTACCCATTAACCATCCCCACTTTATCCCACCTCCCCCACTCCCCACCCTGCTGCCATTTCCACACTCTGGCAGCCATCATTCCATTCTCTATCTCCAAGAGTTCTTTTTAAATTAAAGCTCCCACGTGTGAGTGAGAACATGGGATATTTGCCTTTCTGTCTCTGGCTTATTTCATTCAGCATAACGGCCTCCAGTTCCATCCATGATGTTGCAAATGACAGGATTTTATTCTTTTTATAGCTGAATGATATTCAGCTGTATATGTGTGTGTGTGTGTGTCACATTTTTAAATCAATTTATTCATTGATAGACACATAGGTTGATCCCATATCTTTGCTATTATGAATAGTGCTGCAATAAATGTGGGAATGCAAATATCTCTTCAATAAACTTATTTCCTTTCATTTGAGTATATACTCAGCAAGGGGATTGCTGGATCATATAGTAGTATAGTATATTTTTTGTTTTTTGAGGAACCTTTATACTGTTCTCCATAGTGGCTTTACTAGCTTATATTCCTACAAACAAAGAACAAGTTTCCTTTCTTCACATCCTAGCTAATACTCATTATTGTCTGTCTTTTGGATAAAAACTATTTTAACTGAGGTGAGAAGGTATCTCATCATAGTTTTAATTTGCATTTCTCTGAAGATTAGTGATGTTCATCTGTTTTACTTATACCTGTTGACCATTTGTATGTCTTCTTTTGAAAAAGGTCTATTCAGCTCACTTGTCCTTTTTTAATTGGATTATTTGTGTGTTTACTTTCAAAATTCTGCATTGAGTTGTTTGAGCTCCTTATATATTCTGGTTATTAATATCCTGTGAGATGAGTAGTTTGCAAATATTTTCTCCCATTCTTTGGGTTGCCTCTTCACTCTGTTGATTTTTTTTCTTTGTGGCGCAGAAACTTTTTAGTTTGATATTATCCCATTTGTCCATTTTTGCTTTGGTTGCATGTGTTTTTGAGATCTTACTCAAAAAATCATTGCCAAGACCAATGTAACTAGAATGTTTCTTTACAGTTTTTTTTCTAGTAGTTGCATAGATTGAGGTCATGGATTTAAGTCTTTAATCCATTTTGATTTGATTTTTGTATATGATAAGAGAAAGGAAGCTAGTTTTGTTCTTCTGGATATGGATATCTAGTTTCCACAGCCAGTACCATTTATTGAAGAGACTGTCCTTTTCTTACCGTATGTTGTTGGCACCTTCATCAAAATATGTTGACTATAAATGTGTGGATTTATTTCTGGGTTCTCTATTCTGTCCAGTTGGTCTATTTGTCTGTTTTTATGCCAGTATCATGCTGTTTTGGTTACTATAGCTCTGTAGTATAATTTTGAGTCAATTAATGTGGTTTCTCCAGTTTTCTTCAAAATGTTCAGCATGGCATTGGTTATTCTGGGTTTTCTTTCTGGTTTTATATAAATTTTACGATTATTTTTTCTGTTTTTGTGAGAAATGTCATGGGTATTTTGATAGGGATTGCATTGAATCTGTAGATTGTTTTGGGCAGTATGGTCATTTTAACAATACTGATTCTTTCCATTAATAAATATGGACTATCTTTCCATTCTTCTGTCATTGCTTCAATTGCTTTCTGTAATGTTTTATTTTAGAGATCATTTTAGAGTTTTCATTTTAGAAATCTTTCATTTCTTTAGTTAAGTCTATTCCTATGTATTTTATTTTATTTGTAGCTATTGTAAATGGAATTAGTTTCTTGTTTTCTTCAAATTGTTTGCTGTTGATATATAAAATGCTACTGATTTTTGTATATTGATTCTGTATGCTGCAACTTTACTGAATTTCTTTGTAAGTTTTAAAAGTCTTTTAGTGGAGTCTTTAGGTTTTTTAAAATATAAGGCCATATCATCTCCAAACAAGGATAATTTGGCTTCTTCCTTTCTAATCTGGATGCCCTTTATTTCTTTCTCTTGTCTAGTTGCTCTGGCCAGTACATGTTGAAGAAAAGTCATGAAAGTGAGCATCCTTTTATTCTTCCAGATCATAGAGAAAAGGCTTCAGGTTTTCCCTGTTCAGTATGATACTAGCTGTGGGTTTATTGTATATGGTTTTTATTGTGTTGAGGAGTGTTCCTTCTATACAGTTTTTTAGAGAGTTTTTATCATGAAGATATGTTAAATTTTATGGAATATTTTTTCAGCATCAACTGAAGTTATGATATGATTTTTGTCCTTCATTTTGTTGATATGATGTATTACATTTATGGATTTGTGTATGTTGAACCATACTTGCGTCTTGACCATGATGAATGATCTTTTTGGTGTATAGTTGAATCTGGTTTGCTATTTTTTGTTGTTGTTGTTGAGGATTTTTGCATCTGTATTCATCAGATATATTGGCCTGTAGTTTTCTTTCTTCTTCTTTTTTTTTTTTTTTTGGTGTGTCTTTGCCTGGTTTTGATAGCAAGATAACATTAGCCTTGTAGAATAAGTTTGGAAGTATTTCTTTATCCTTGATTTTTTGGAATAATTGAATAGAATTAGCGTTCTTTAAATATAGGTAGATAAATTCCTGAACTGATCCAGGAAGAAATTGAATCCCTGAATGGACCATTAAAGAGCTCTGAAATTCAATCAGTAATAAATAGCCTACCAATCAAAAAAAGCTGAGGAACAGACGGATTCACAGTTGAATTCTACCAGATATACAAAGAAGAGCTGGTAGCATTCCCACTGAAACTACTCCAAAAAATTGAGGAGGAGGGACTCCTTCTTAACTCATTCTATGAGGCCGGCATCCTCCTGATACCAAAACCTGGCAGACACACAATAAAAAAAGAAAACTTTAGGTTAATACCCTTGATGAACATTGATTCAAAAATTATCAACAAAATACTGGCAAATTGAAATTAGCTGCACATCAAAACCTTATTCACCATGATCAAGTAGACTTTATTCCTGGGATGCAGTGCTGATTCAACATATGCAAATCAATAAATGTGATTCATCACATTAACCAAACTAAAGACAAAAACCATATGATTATCTCAACAGATGCAGAAAAGGCTTTGATAAAATTTCATACCCTTTCATGTTAAAAACTCTCAATAAACTAGGTATTGAAAGAATGTACGTTAAAATAATAGGAGCCATCTATGACAAACCCACAGAAAACCATCATACTGACTGGGCAAAAGTTGGAAGCATTCCCCTTGAAAACTATCACAAGACAAGGATGCACTCTGTCACTGTTATTCAACATAGTATTGGAAGTCCTGGCCAGAGCAATCAGGCAAGAGAAAGAAACAAAAGGTGTTCAAATTGGAAGAGAGGAAGTCAAATTATCCTTGTTTGCAGATTACATAATCCTATCTGGAAAACCCCATAGTCTCAGCCCAAAAGCTCCTTAAGCTGATAGACAACTTCAGCAAAGTCTCAGGATAAAAAAAAAAATCAACATACAAAAATCACTAGCATTACCATACACCAACAACAGTCATGCTGAGGGCCAAATCAGAAATGCAGTCCCATTCACAATTGCCACAAAAAAGAATAAATTACCTAGGAATACAGCTAAATAGGGGTTTAAAAGTTCTCTACAAAGAGAACTACAAAATACTGCTCAAAGAAATCAGAGATGACACAAACAAATGGAAAAGCATTCCATGCTCCTAGATAGGAAGAATCAATATCGTTAAAATGGTCATACTGCCCAAAGCAATTAATAGGTTCAATGTTATTCCTGTAAAATTACCAATGACATTCTTCACAAAACTAGAAAAAAATATTTTAAAATTCGTATGGAGCCAAAGAAGAGCCTGAATAGCCATGATAATCCTAAGCAAAAAGAACAAAGCTGGAGATATCATGCTACCCAACTTCAATCTATACTACAAAACTATAGTAATCAAAACAGCATGGTACTGGTACAAAAACAGACACATAGACCAATGGAACAGAATAAAGAGCCCAGAAATAAGACCACAAATCTACAACTATCTGATCTTCCACAAAGCTTGCAAAACCAAGCAATAGAGAAATAAGTCTCTATAGAATAAATGGTGCTGGCACAACTAGCTAGCCATATGCAGAAGATTAAAACTGAACCTTCCTTACACCATATACAAAAAATAACTCAAGATGGATTAAAAACTTAAATGTAAAACCCAAAACTATGAAAACTCTAGAGGACAACCTAGCCAATTACATTCTGAACATAGGACTGAGCAGAGATTTCCTGACAAAAATGCCAAAAGCAATTGCAACAAAAGCAAAAATTGACACATGGGATCTAACTAAACTAAAGCACTTCTGCACAGCAAAAGAAACTATCAACAGAGTAAACAGACATCCTACAGAACAGGAGACAATTTTTGAAAACTATGCATATGACAAAGTTCTGATATTCAGCATCTGTAAGGAACTTAAACAATTTTAAAAGAAAATACAAATAACCCCATTAAAAAGTTGGGAAAAGACATGAATGGACACTTTTCAAAAGAAGACATGTGTGTGGCCAACAGGCTGCTGAAAAGAAGCTCAACATTACTTATCATTAGAGAAATGCAAATCAAAATTACAATGAGATACCATCTCACACCAGTCAGAATGGCTATTACTAAAAAGTCAAAAAAATAACAGAAGCTGGTGAGGTTTTGTAGAAATTTACATTCCCACACTTGGGCATGTAAATTAGTTCAACCATTGTGGGAAACAGTGTGGCAGTTCCTCAAAGACCTAAAGACAGAAATACCATTTGAACCAGTCATCTCATTACTGGGTATGTACCCAAAGGAATATAAATTGTTCTGTCACAAAGACACATGCACATGTATGTTCACTGCAACACTATTCACAATAGCAAAGACACGGAATCAAGCTAAATGCCCATCAGTGGTAGACTGGATAAAGAAAATGTGGTACATATATACCATGGAATACTATGCAGCCATAAAAAAGAACAAGATCATGTCTTTTGCAGGAACATGGGTGGAGCTGGAGGCCATTTTCCATAGTCAACTAATGCAAGAACAGAAAACCAAATACCACGTGCTCTCATTTATAAGCAGGAGCTAAAAGATGAGAACACATGGATACATAGAAGGGAACAACAGACACTGGAGCCTACTGGACTGTGGAGGGGTGGGAGGAAGAGCATCAGAAAAAATAACTAGCAGGTACTAGGCCTAATACCTGGGTGCTGAAATAATCTGTACAAAAATCTCCATGACACAAATTTACCTGTATCACAAACCTACACATGTACCTCTGAATTTAAAAGTTAAAAAAAATCAATAGTGTTTCTATATGCTAATACTGTACTATCTGAAAAAGAAATAAAGAAAACAATCCAATTTACAATAGCTACAAAAGACACCTAGGAATAAATTCAACAAAGAAGGTAAAAAATCTCTATAATGAAAACTATTAAAATATTGATAAAAGAAATTGTGTAGACCCACACAAATATGGAAAGACACCCTATGTTCATGCTTTGGAAGAATAAATATTGTTAAAATTACCGTACTACCCCCCACAATGTGTAGATTCAATACAATCCTGCCAAAATACCAATGACATTCTTTACAGATATAGAAAAAAATCCTAAAATTTGTGTGGAACCACAGAAGGCCCCAAATAGCCATAAACAACCCCCCTCCAAAAAAAAAAAAAAAACAAAACTGGAGGAATCACATTACTTACCTTTAAATTATACTACAAAAGCTATAGCAACTAAACTAAACTAAACTAAAACAGTATGATATTTTCGTAAAGACTGACAGATAAACCAGTGGAACAGAATAGAGAACCCATAAATAAATCTGTGTACAATAAGTCCTCACTTAACATCGATAATTTATTCTTGGAAACTGTGACTGTAAGAAAAATGATGTGTAAGAAAATCATTTTTTCTCATTAATGTTACAACAAAATGACGTTGAATCAAACAACATTATCCAAGGACCTGCAGTATGTTGTTTCACTTAAAGTCACAGTTTTTGAGACCCCATTGACAACATTGTGAGGACTGACTGTATTTACAGCTAACTGATTTTTGATAAAGATGCCCAGAACATAAACTGGGAAAAAGACAAGCCTCTTCAATAAATAGCGCTAGGAAAATTGATATTCATATGCATAAGAATGAAACTAAACTCATATCTCTAGCCGTATACAAAAATCAACTCAAAATGGGTTAAAGACTTAAATGTAAATCTAAAACTATTAAACAACTAGAAGAATATATATGAGAAACACTTCAGGACATTAATCTGGGCAAAGATTTTATGAATAAGACCTCAGAAGCTTAGGCAACCAAAGCAAAAATACACAAATGGGATTACACCAAACTAAAAAGCTTCTGTATAGCAATGCAAAAGAAAGAAAAAAAATCAACAGAGTAAAGAGACACCTCACAAAAGGGAGAAAATATTTTCAAACTATTTATCTGGCAAGCGATTAATACTGAGAATACACAAGGACCTCAAGCAACTCAACAAAAATGAAAAAAAAAAGAAATAATCTAGTTAAAAGATGTGCAGATGCTCTGAATAGACATTTTTCAAAAGAAGACACAATGGCCAACAAATATATTAAAAAATGCTCAACATCGCTGACCACCAAGAAAATGCAGATCAAAACTACAGTGAGATATCATGTCACCCTAGTTAGAAGGGCTATTATCAAAATGATAAAAAATAACAAATGCTGGCAATGAGGCAAAGAAAAAGGAACTCTTATATAGTGTTGGTGGAGACATAAATTAGTACAACCATTGTGGAAAACAGGATGGTGTTTCCTTAAAAAATCAAAAGTAGAACTATCATATGATTCAGCAATCCCACTACTGGATACAAATCCACAGAAAAGGAAATCAGTATATCAAAGGAATATTTGTAGTCCTATGTTTATTGCAGCACTATTCACAATAACTAAGGTATGTAATCAGCCTATTCTGTCAATGGATGAATAAAGAAAATGTGGTATATATACACAATGGAATACTTTTCAGCTATTAAAAAATGAAATCCTGTCATTTGTAGCAACATGAGTAAGCCTAGAGGATGTTATATTAAGTGAAATAAATCAGACACAGAAAGATAAATACCACATGTTCTCAGTCATATGTGGCACCTAATAAAATCTGATCACAGAAGTAGAAAGTAGAATACTAGGTACCAGAGGCGGGAGAGGGTAGGGGGAGGAAAAGATGGAAATAGATTGGTTGTGTAGCACTGTAGGGTAACTACAGTTACAATAATTTATTGTATATGTTCAAATAGCTGGAAGAGAGATTTTGAATGGTTTTTAACACAAAGAAATGATAAATGTTTGAGGTGATGGATGTGGTAATTACCCTGATTTCATCATTTCATATTGTATTGAAATATTACACAGTATCCCATAAATATTACATTTATGTAATATATTAGATAAAAAATATATCAGGTAAGAGAACTTCTCCTTCAATCCCTAGTCTGTGACTTTTCTTTTCTTTCCTAAGGTAATATTGTTAGTAATATTGTCACATTGTCGCAATATCTACTTCGTTGTCTTATATAATCGTACATCACATGTAAGATCTATATATATGTAGGGCATATATTATTACATATTTTATATAATAATTAAGCTTACCACTCCATTTAAAGGTAAGATTATTCTCTCATTCTTTAGGGGAAACTGCCTTGAGGCAGGAGTATTGGTTTTGCCTGTCTTTCTTTCTCATTTCCTTCTCTCCTGCCTGGCTGCTGTTTGCAGCTCTCCTAGGGAATGGGGGGCAGAAGTCCATAGGGAGCATCTCTGCCTTGTCTTGGCTTTGTCTAGAACTGTTGTGTCTGGTTTTGTGCCTTCAGAGCCAGCAAAGTTTGAAGGAGGTCATGGACTCCCTCATGTGTTCTTTGAGGACCCCTGATCTGTGGTATGCAATCTCCTGATTTCAGCGAGTGCTTCTTCTGGCTGGGCTCGTTTACATGAAGATCTTGGGAATCTTGAAGTCCACCTCCAGCTTCTTTTGAGATTACATCTCTTTTCCAGATGTTTTTTGGGAGGGACTTAAGACAGTCCACAAGGAAATGTGTTCTTTTCTCAACCTAACCAAGTGCAGCTGAGGCCAGGCTCTGCTCTGTTGCCTACACCTGGGTTCACCTAGTTCTTTGTATCTGGAGTTTCCAGTCAGGGCCAGGTGGGGATCACCCTGTCTCATAGCTGTAAGGACCACAGAAAATCTTCCTGCAAGGTCCCACTGAAGCTGTTTTCTCTTGATTTAAGTTGCAGGAGGAAAATACCTCTTTTCTAATAAATCCTCTCAAAAAATATTCCTCTTTCATTTATAGGACTTGTACTTTGGCAAGTTTGTGAACTGGTCTGTAATTTTATATATTTGTACCTTAGTTTCTCGGAAACGTCAAATAACTATCTCATTGCATATTATATTGTCTGTGTGTGTGTGTGTATGTGTGTATGTAATCAAAATTGCAAGTGTCTAAATAAAACAAATTATCTTTTCATGTAATGCTTTATTTAAAGCAGAAAATAACTAATGTAGAATGAATCCTATTGAGAAAATAATATCAACTTCTTATCTAGTTACTGCCTGATAAATACTTAAAAGACTACATTCTTCTTCTAGTTAGTAAATGAAAAATCACTGGTGAGGTCTCGCAATAGAAATAGTATGAGATAAGCCACTGTTAAAATTCCAGCTTACTTCAAATATTATAGCCAAAGCCAAAAGAAGAATGAGCTCTTGTTAACCTCAGTGCAATTTTATCTTGAAGGTATTATATTTCATCCTTCTCATTTTTATTCACAAAAATGTCAAGAAAACATCTATAAAGTAGATGAAAATATAAAAATATGCTGCCTCCCCTATCTCCATAGATTTCTTCACAAAATCCCATCTTATTCCCAATACAGCTTTTCATGTTAGAGTTAGGTTCATTCAAATGTTTGAGTAGCAGAAGCTGCTCTAACATCAGGTGAAATCCAGATCTCTTTATAAGAAATAATGGAGAAAAAATGTTTTTAGAAAGACCAAAGAACCAGAAAAAAAGGGAGTAGAATCAGCATGTCAAAAAGAGACCATGAATAGTGATGAGAGATAAAAGACATGTCTAAAAAATATGTAATGAATAACTCCCTTTGACTGATAATGTAGACATTATTAGTGAAGGCGACATTCAAGGAAAGAGAAAAACACAGTCCTGATTCCCATGTTTAAACTAATTGGAGTAAGTCCGTGAAGTGATTTCCAAAGGTCTGCTGCTGTGTGTACAAACCCGTAGGGTCTTTAAAGGAGCTGGAGCTCAGAGCTTTGCGCATGATGTTTGCGTTTTGTTTTGTTTTGTTTCATTTCTTTTATTCATTTTGAGATGGTGAAGGCAGCATATTAGGCTGGAAAGAGTGACTTTCAAGAACTCTGGAGAGAAATCATACCATTATCATGAAAACTCTACTTGCCCCCTGCAAATCATCTGATAGGTGCCAAACAAAATAAAACAGGAGGATTCAGTAAAATTTACTCCTTATCACCATTTTTCCCTTTGCAAGGGCCACAGGAGAGCTTTCCTCCTGGCCCTCTGAAGGTTTGCTGAAAAATAAATTCACAAAAGGCAGATTAATAGAAGAAAAGACATACAAATGTATTTAACATGTGTACACAGGAGCCCTCAGAATGAAGACTCAAAGACACAGGGGAAATTGTCTATTTTTTGCTTTGGTTCAACCAAGTATGGACAGCCATGTAGAAATATGATTGGACAAAAAGTGTGTGATCTAATGCTAGTAGTCTGCGTGGGGGAACCCAGCAAGCCGTGTCCATCTAGATTCCTGTTGGCTTCTCTGAGCAGCATTCCTTCCCTCTGGGTATGGGGCAGGAACCTTTCCGGAATGGGAGTCTTATA
This sequence comes from Pongo pygmaeus, assembly GCF_028885625.2. NCBI lineage: Eukaryota > Metazoa > Chordata > Mammalia > Primates > Hominidae > Pongo > Pongo pygmaeus. The sequence goes on from NC_072387.2 coordinate 28,411,697, forward strand.
ACCTATCATCAAACAAGGTAGGTCAGAGAATTTCTTTCTGGCCATTTTTACATGGATAGGGCTAAGGGAAGGTTAGATTAATATTTTTAGTTTTATGGCTGTCTTTGGAGAAAAGGAGTTCTGGTTTCTGTGACCTGCCTTGGAGAAGAGTGTTTCTCATTTCTATGGCTAGCCTTGGGGAAGAATGAGATGGGGAGAAAGGAGGGCAGGAAGAGGTCGGAGAAAAACCTTTTGCTTCTGAAGGTATTGCAGAGGTCTTCATTTTGGGGTATTGTTTTCTGAGCCCCAACGCTCTGAATGGTCGACCTAAGAAGGACAAAAACAAGTTCTAGGTCAGAAAAATACTTCCTTGCTATTGTATTTGTTGGAATCCAAAATATGCCTCTCCAAAATATACTTTTTTGGTACATTTCAAGTTGTTTATTCAGAGAAGCTGAATAGCTTTGAAAACCTATTGCTTTGTAAAAAAAAATATATATATATATATGTTTATCTACATTAGTAAAGCAAACAGGAGATACAAACAGAGGCTTTCTCTGAGGTCACCTTATCCAGATCTAGGACAGATGAACTCACAGAAAAAGGAGACTTAAGTCTGACATTTTGAAGTTCTGACAGAGAAACTGTTAATCACAAGCTGCCTTCTATTCACTCTGAGGACTGCTACCTGTGAGACTTCATCTGCATAACAAGACAGCCTTTGCTCTCCATGTGTTTCCTCCCCCCACCCTCCCACAACCCGTCCCCACCCTCCCCAGGGGCCCCAAGTCCTTATTCTTCTCTGTATGGTATACAACTTAGTCATCTGGCCCTTCTTTGAGTCTCATATTTTGTGTAATCTACACATGCATATATAATAAACTTGTATACCTTTTCTCCTGTTAATCTGTCTATTGTTGGGTGATTTTATAGAGTCAATTTATTAAACATTCAAATGGGTGAAGGAAATTCCCTTTCCCCCTACGTATCCATGAAAACTTTCCCAGAATGCATAGTTGTGTCCTGCCAGATTGGTGGTCAGAACAGGTTTGTATATCTTATGTGTGTTTTCCACAAGGAAGAGTGCCTTTTAAATCCAAATATGAAAATTAGGAAAACTGTTTGCTTTTTAAACACTCTCTACACAAAGCTCCCTGGGGCATTTCATCAGAGCAGCCTAGAACTGCTCATTTTAACCAGCTGAATACTTCCTTGCTTGACAAAGCTTTTTGACACCTCTTGGGTTTAAATCCAGATTTTTTTAACACCTGCATTGTAAATAAGAGCACTTTTTTTTGATGATTTAATAGCCAGTGGCTGACAATATATAGCCTAAGATAGCTATTATATTAAATAGACAGGTATATAATATCTCTTCCGTTCATTCTTTGATATGATCTGTTTGCAATCTTTGCATTTTTTGTTTGTTTTGACCAGGATTCACTGGATACAAGACAGTTTTAATTCCAGAAAATATTTTTGTACTTCTCTTTAAATATGTGACTTGGAAGTAGGTTTTTGGGTATGAGCATATGTAGCTGTTGAAGATGACTACCAAAATTGATGACACACAAAGTACTTTGTAAACAAAAGATGCTGACACTTCTTGGTAGGAAAATTAGGAAGGAAAATTAATAATACAGAAAATAATAGTCACATTTTCACTTATGCTTGCATAAGTTCTACCATTTAGGAGTTCTCAAAAAGAAATTTAAAAGAAGAGGAACAGTAAAAAAAAGGTAGTTTCTCCAGGGAATGTCTTTGGACTGGCTTTCACATACACACAGATATTCTCATCTCAAAAGCAGTCATCAGAAAAAGGATCTCTCTCTTGAATCCAAGTGAGATAAATGCTGTATTAGTCCATTTTCATGCTGCTGATAAATACATTCCCAAGACTGGGTACTTTATCAGAAAAAAAATGTTTAATGGACTCACAGTTCCATGTGGCTGAGGAGGCCTCACAATCATGGTAGAAGGTGAAAGGCACGTCTTACATGGTGGCAGATAAAAGATAATGAGAACTAAGCTAAAGGGATTTCCTCTTATAAAGCCATCAGATCTGTGGTAGACTTATTCACTACCACAAAAACAGTATGGGGCAAACTGCACCCATGATTCAATTATGTCCTGCCAGGTCTTTTCCACAACATGTGGGAATTATGGGAGCTACAGTTCAAAATGAGACTTGGGTGGGGACACAGCTAAACCATACCATTCTGCCACTGGCTGCTCCCAGTTCTCATGTCCTCACATTTCAAAACCAATCATGCCTTCCCAATGGTACCTCAAATTCTTAACTCATTTCAGTGTTAAGTCTACAGTCGAGAGAAGCAAGTCCCTTCCCCCTATAAGCCTACAAAATCAAAAGCAAGTTAGTTACTTCCTAGATACAATGGGGGTACAGGCATTGGATGAATACAACCATTCCAAATGGGAGAAATTGGCCAAAATGAAGGGACTACAGGCCCATGCAAGTCTCAAATCCAGCTGGGCAGCTGAATCTTAAAGCTTCAAAATGATCTCCTTTGACTCCTTGTCTCGCATCCAGGTCATGCTGATGCAAGAGGTGGGTTCCCATGGTCTTGGGCAGCTCCGCCCCTGTGGCTTTGCAGGGTACAGCCTCCCTCCCAGCTGCTTTCATGGGGTGGCATTGAGTATGCAGCTTTCTCAGGCACATGGTGCAAGCTTTCAGTGGATCTACCATTCTGAGGTCTGGAGGATGATGACCCTCTTCTCACAGCTTCACTAGGCAGTGCCCTAATGGGACTGTTTGAGGGTTTCTACCCCCACATTTCCCATCTTCACTGCCCTAGCAGAGGTTCTCTATGAGGGTCCCACCCCTGCAGCAAACTTCTGCCTGAACATCCAGGTGTTTCCGTACATCCTCTGAAATCTAGGTGGAGGTTCCCAAACCTCAATTCGTGACTTCTGTACACCCGCAGGCTCAACACCATATGGAAGCTGCCAAGGCCTGGGGCTTGCATCCTCTGCAGCCACGGCCCAAGCTGTACCTTGGCCCCTTTTAGCCATGGCTAGAGTGGCTGGGACACAGGGCACCATGTTTCTAGGCAGCACACAGTGCTGGGTCCTTGGGCCTGGACCATGAAACCATTTTTTCCTCCTAGGCCTCCAGGCCTGTTATGGGAGGGTCTACCGCAAAGGTCTCTGACATGCCCTGGAGACATGTTCTCCATTGTCTTGGCGATTAACATTTGGCTCCTCATTACTTATGCCGATTTCAGCAGCCAGCTTGAATTTCTTACCAGAAAATGAGTTTTTCTTTTCTATTGCATTGTCAGGCTGAAAATTTTCTGCATTTTTATGCTGTGTCTCCCTTTTAAAACTGAGTGCTTTTAACAGTGCCCAAGTCACCTCTTGAGTGCTTTGCTGCTTAGAAATTTCTTCCACCAGATAGCCTAAATCATCTCCCTCAAGTCTGTAGTCCCATAAATCTTTAGGGCGGGGGCAAAATGCCACCAGTCTCTTTGCTAAGACACAGCAAGTATCACCTTTACTCCAGTTCTCAACAAGTTCCTCATCTCCATCTGAGACCACCTTAGCCTGGATTTCATTGTCTATATCATTATCAGCATTTTGGTCAAAGCCATTCAACAGGTCTCTAGGAAGTTCCAAAGTTTCCTACATTTTCCTGACTTCTTCAGAGCCCTCCAAACTGTTCCAACCTCTGCCTGTTATCCAGTTCCAAAGTCACTTCCACATTTTTGGGTATCTTTACAGCAGCACCCTTCCCTACTGGTACCAATTTACTGTATTAGTCTGTTTTCAGTTTACTGTATTAGTCTGCTGATAAAGACATACCTGAGACTAGGTAATTTATAAAGAAGAAGAGGTTTAATGAACTCACAGTTCCATGTGGCTGGGGAGGTCTCAGAATCATGGCAGAAGGTGAAAGGCACATCTTACATGTTGGCAGACAAGAGATAATGAGAACCAAGTGAAAGGGGTTTTCCCTTATAAAACCATCAGATCTCATGAGACTTATTCACTACCACAAGAACAGTATGGGGGAAACCACCCCCATGATTCAATTATCTCCCACAGATCCCTCCCACAACGTGGGAATTATGGGATCTACAATTCAAGATGAGATTTGGGTGGGACACAGCCAAACTGTGTCAAATGTAATGCCTAAAATAATATGTAAGCAGAGTTGCCAGTTTATTATGAAAATGTTTAATTTTCTAAGTATTTTTAAATTATTAAATAATATTTTATATTGCTCTTACTTGTTTATATTAGGAAACAAAAGTAAGTGAGCATATTTAAAAAATAGGAGAAATCTGAATTAACACACAAAGTGGCCAGAAAGGAGTTGCAAATTTAACCCTACAGGGGAGCATTCCAATATCAGGAATATGTTGATATTGAAATGACATGGGGAGACATGCATAGAACTAGTCCTCACACAAATTATTTTTTCATATCAAACAACTTTTTGGGGGCCAGTAGGTAATATTTTGTGACTCACTTTTACATTCCAAAGTAATTTCCCTTTGCTTTTAAAGCTCATGGATATAGCACTAATAAACTAACTCCATTCTTCTTTTCAGCTTAATTAAGTTTTAGAAAGAACACCAAGTAGATGAACACATAAGAAGCTGATAAAAACAGCACCTATTTAGAAAAGCAGCACTGAAAATCTTTTCATTTGTCGTAGAACAGTATTAAATTACTAGTGCTAAAATCCAAGCCATGTGCTCACCAGATCCTTTCTTTTCTTCCTGGACACATAGCCAAACTACATTTCTAGTCTCATTGTGGTTAACTGGGACCGCGTAACTGAGTTCTGACCAGTGAAATGTGGGCAATTATAATGTATGCATTTCCAGGGCTGGCCTCTCCTGGAAATATCTAGAGGAAGAATCCACATCCCTACAGGACTCCCAGGTTTTAGGAGGTGGCAAAACCATACATAAAAGTATCCTGAATCCCTGCATCATTTCATGGTAGATGTTGTCAAAGGATGCCACTCACACTGGAACACCTGCAGTAGATGTTGTATGAATAAAAAATTAAACAATTCCTATGATAAGCCACTGTGATATTGGGTTTGTTTGTTTGTTAGAGGGATTAGCCAATATAAAACTAGTAATTTCTTTTTGCCATCTTGATATATTTACAAGAATCACTCAGGTTTGAAAAGAAACTAGAGATATGTATCTCAAATGGAATGAATTACATAGGGAGACGTGCACATGCATGTGTATTATTATTTAATACAAGGCTCCCAGTCTTAATAGTTTTTCTTATTTTGCTATTGCTCATCAACTTTTAAAAGGCTTAGCTTATAAAATGAGACCCAGATTTTTGATAACTATGTCTATGCACTCCTAAATCAGAGTGGCATAAGGTGCAAAAAGAAGGGCCCCAGTTGGATTATTTAATCAATTATTTTCAAAGAAGCAGTCTGTGCACTGGCACAGGATTATACCCAATTGCCAAACTTACTGCACAAAGGAATTATTTCTCTTCTCCCTTGAATTCTATGTCTGGTCACAATCTTAGACTATCCAGAAAGTGGCATGGTGACCACTCGATTTAATTAAAGAAAACATTCTAATAAAGTTCTCAAACGTTCCAGCATCTGCCAACCATAGTTCTAACAATAGTGGCAGAACAGAGAGATTAATAAGCTGCCCAAATTGTATCATGTTTCCCATAATACCGTGAGATCTGATGTATGTTTCAATTTTAACTACTTAATTCCTACAGTATTTTGTGGTGGTAAATATGTCTGGGGAAATCCTCCTGAATTGGATACTAGGAGTTGGCTCACAAATCTGGGCCTGTATTTATGTGATGAGTGCAGTTCCTCTTAAGAAGCATAAAATAAGGCTATTTAAATGCAAGCTTGGGTTTCTTATTGCAAAACCAGGACTGTTTGGAAAAGTGTTTTGGTGACATGTGCTCTGTGAATCCATCAGGGCAGCCTCGAGTAGAGTGAAGATTCTGGATGAGATGAATAGCTTTTTGAATAATAATGCCTGCAGCTGCTGTGGTCTTGGTCTTGGTGGTTGGGCCTCCTCATTGGATGGCTAGGAGCATGAAACCTGCCAGTCTGATGACTGCTAGCCTTAAACTCCTTAATAGGGGGCTTCTCCAGAGGTCTTTAAGTGAAAGTGGTTATAATCCAATTGGAAGTTAAGAGATGTGTCTCCTATTTTTTCTAACTCTTAATTACTAAGCTGTTTTCTTAAAAATATGCTTGTGTATATACAAGACACCTCCCATTTCACAATGACAATCCATTACTTTACCTTATTAGATCTTTGTCTTGTTGGCTAGATTATAATTCCTTTAAATTAGGAACTATTGTATATATGACTTATGCTCTAGGGTTTTGCAGAAATTTAGTGATTAGTATAGATTCTAGTTTTGGAATCAACATAGCAAAAATAATAAGGTACAAATTAGGAAAAAATAAATTTGAAGAAAAATTAAAAATTAAAGTTATATAATATTACAACATAGCCTTTCAAAATGTAATCTATTATATATGAATTTAATATACAGTTTAAAAAAGAGACTAAGTATGTTCAATAGAGCTTAAAGAGAATATGGGATATTTGATAGATTGACAGCAAATTACGTATTGTTTACGTTTGGTTTTCTTTCATTTCTTCTCTTCTGTCTGATACAGGTTTCTATATTTGAAAGAAAATGTTTGCTTCCTTTTAGCTGGTTGATGGGGTCAGTAGAATCTAAAAATTATATCCGCATCTAAGCATAATAACTAAGAATGAGAGAATGACTTTGAGAAACATTTGTGTATAATTTTGAAGCCTATTTCTAATGTAAGATATATACTATAAATATAATTTCTTTTAGGTGAGGACTATATTTCTAAAAAGAGTACTGGTAAATGTGTGTTAATGCTTTAAAATTTTCAGTTTGCATGAAACATATCTTATAATAGTTTTCTAAATGAAATCAGAGAAGACCTTCTATAACCATTCATTTACTCCTCTATAAAGTGTTCTATCCTTTTTCACTAGTTTTCCTATCATTACACATTCTTTGCTATTATATGCTATCAAAATATTCTCTTCTAAAATTAGGATTTTCTAAATTAATTACAGTATTAATTGACAAAGGTGTTTAGAAATTATTAATAAATAGGAGAGAGGTTCTTTCTACCAAAAATGTTGAAAGCACACTCAAAACTTCAAGTAGCTCAAGGACTCCCACTTAACCATTTAAAGCACATTTTTCTCTGAGTGAGTCCTAACTGGACACCACGTGTCTTTGCCATTCCTCTCTGTAGGAAGTTTCCAGTTCTGGCAAATCCTCTGCATATAAGAGTAACAGAAGTATGATCCATCAATGTTTAAAGAACAAACATGAATCTGAACGTCTCAGTAAAGTGGGTGCTTAAATATCTTAACTAAATTAAGGAAGTAATTTTTTACTTATTCTGAAGCATCCCAGTGAATCTTCAGCATGAACTTTACCAGAATTCCTTTAGAGAGAGAGAGAGAGAGTGAGTGTGTGTGTGTATGTATAGGTATATTTTAAGGTAATCTTAAGACTAGCATTTTTTCCAAAAAAGTATGTAGGATGATGTAAGAAGCAACAAGACAGTTTTCTCTATTTTCAAATGGCTTCTTATTCAAGTAGTTTCTTGATATGGCTTTCTAACTTATTAATATTCAACTTTTTGTGACTTCTCTTTTAAGGAGGACATAGTAGATAGTGAAAAGCTATCATTCACACTCCAACAAATGGACAAATGTAAATGATCAAGATCATATTTTGAAACACAATGGAGAGACATGAAAATAAAATAAAAAGGACTAAGTAAGTAGATACAAATTTCAGAGAAGGTCGAGTTCTTCCTATGTGAGCTGTGGTTGGATACCACTTTTCTTCTAGGAACATGTGTTGATTCTGTGCATGGGCTGAGGATTAGGCTTACCATAGAAAGTAGGACTCCATTAGGACAAAGAGAAACCAGTGGAGACCTTGACAGCCACATATGCTGACACTGACCAATCAAAACTAGATAAACTCCAAACACGTGGCTAGTTTCTCTTATGGGCATTTGCTGGGTTTTGAGATAGGCTAAGAGTATAGCAACTGAGTCAGAAAGACTCAGGATTGAAGTCAACTGAAGCCTGTCAGTGCTTAGGAGACAAAGTCACACTACAGGAAGCAATAAGTAACAAGTATACAGTTAAGTTTCCCCCTTATAATAGCTGCCATATTTCAAATCTGTGTGGAGCAGAATGCCAAACAATGAAACTCTCAATTTCCAAAGGGCAGTAATTTAATGGTGGAAGAGAGAAGCAGAACCATCAGACTCTTAAACATACAGGAGGGCCAGTCCCAAATGGAAAAGAGAAAGTGATGGATCTTGAACTTAAAACATTTGAAAAAAGTGGTAAAGATTTTAATTAAAGGTGAAACCCAGCCCTGTCCCAACTTAAATTCTGAGGGACCTATGACTTGTGATCATCCCTTCACATTATCTGCCTAACAGAGGGAGGAAAAAAAAAACATCATTTCCCTCTCTAGGAAAAGAACAACATCATTTTCAGCCTCTACAGTTACTTTATACACAATGTTGTCCAAGATATAATAAAAATTGACACATGCAAAGGGAAAAGAACATGTGACTGGTAATCAAGAGAAAATACAGACATTAAAAGCAGATATGAAATGAGGCAGATAAATGTGATTGATAATAAGACTATAAATGAGAGAATAAGCAAATAAGAACTTCATAAATATGTGAAAGAAAACAAAGAAAATTTTAAGAAAATGGAAGACAGAATTTTAATGAGGAATTGAGATCCAAAAAAATGAATTAAATAGAATATTGTAGAATTGAAAATCCAATATTTAAAATTAAAAAGTCAATTGCTGAAGGCATGTAATCACATGTAAAATGTAGAAAAATAATCCAGAATAAAGAATAAAAAAAGATGAAAAATACAAAAGCTCCCAGCTACCTATTGTGGGGGCTAAGTCCTGGGCTAGTGTAGCTGAGAGGTGGGGATCCCCTGCTTCCACCCACCTCTCATAACCCACTAATAAAATAGGAATTCTGTCCTGTATGCAGTGTGTTGAGAATAATGGAGCCCTGATCACTCATGTCCAGACTCATGAGGCAGTGGGTTCTATGCCAGGAGAGGGAAATAGAGAGGATCCTAGTCTTCTGTTTTTCCCCTGAAAAATGCTCAGCTAATAGAACAGAGATGTTTGCCTGGTGGTAGAAAGAGGCCATAAAACACCTCCTAATTTCTTCTGAAAGGGACTGACTTCAGTTGCATCAGAGATTAAAATAGGTACTCAAACCTAAAGGTACTCTCAGGAACAGTTGAGATTTTGGCCAACAGGTAATTGAGGGGAGGCTCAAGATACTGGTTAAACTGAAGGTCTGTGAGTTTGCAGGAGAGAACTAGGGGCTGAAACAACTGGGAGGAGTTCTCCTGGAACCAAAAGAAAGAACAGGCACTGACATCAGAAACTGTTTCTTCAAGGGAGCCAGAATTTGATTACATTAGTTTGTGGAGCAATTTGTATCCCCGAACATTGTTGAAAACAACAGAGCAATTGGCTGGCAATGAGTAGAGTGTAATAGCTTGGTGTGGCCAAGAATATAGAGGAAGGGAGCCCTACCAAAACCACTACAAGGGGCCGGTGGGCTAAACAAAGCTGTGTTCCCTGAGGAACACCAGAGACTGAACATGTAGGTGTCACTGAAACAATCCAGTTGGTCTCTGCTGTGGTTTGAATGTGTCCTGCAGAGTTCATGTGTTGAAGCTGAATCCCCTATGCAACAGTGTTGAGAGGTGGGTTTTGGAATCTGTAAGAGTTGGTAAGTCATGAAGGCTCTGTCTTCATGAATGGATTAATGCCATTATCGCAGGAGTGGTTTCCTGATAACCAGATGAGTTTGGTTTTCTCTCTCAGGCACACTCTCTCACCGTATGATATCTCCTCCTATGTTATGAGGCAGCAAGAAGGCCCTCACCAGATGCAGCTTCGTAATCTTGGACTTCCCAGGCTCGAGGACTATGAGACAAACATTTCTTTTCTTTATGAATTACCTGGTCTGTGGTATCCGGTTATACCAGCACAAAATGGACTAAGACAGTTGCCTACTTCACAGCTTTGCTGGCCCTGGAGAATAGTATAATCTTCATCCAGAAGTAATTACAATGGCAATATAGATAGAGATGAAATCCCCGTGCACACCTGCTTTCAAGAGTTTCTAGAAATGCATCTGCCTTGCTTTCAATCAACCTTTTTCTCTCAAGAGGGGTCTTTGCCTAGCCTTCAGTGGTAATAATTACTGATACTAATCAAAAACTGTGACAGTCGTTTCCTAAGAGAATTTTTCAATTTTTACGCACATCTTAGCAACCACTATTTATTATAATTCTGGCTTCTTTTCTTTAGATACACAACTGTATGAAGTCTGGCAGAGTTATTGCTGCTGTTGGGTAAGAGTGGTGAAATATTGACTTCACCCTGAAAACATACCTCATCTTTACATTATTCAACATCTTGATAATGCCATTTGCAGAGACAGATGATACCTATGTCCTGACATAATTAAGCAGAGCAGAGTGTTTTCTCTCATACAGTTGATAAGTTTGTATTGATTGGTCTCATTTTCTCGGTTCCTAATGACCATGTACATCAGCATGAGATTGCTGGCTGCAGCCAGTGCTGTCTGTGGCCATGTAGCAGCAAGGATCTTGCATATTCAGATATGGTTTGTGTAAGAGGCTCTGGTCTCATTAATTCCATCCTCCCATCAACTGAGCCAGCCAACAAGAAATAAGCGGTTGGACCCAAACATCTAGAAACTCTCCACTGTGATAATACACTTTCCTCAAGAGAGAACAACGGCTACTCTTTGATACAAACAAAAATAAAGTAAAATTTGAGCTGTCAAATTTTATGTAGGCTTTCACAGAAGGAAAATGTACTCTTTGTCTTAAAATAATTCTATACTAGGAGATGTATTATGGGCCCACAATATAGGTGAAATTGGATTACAGTAGTCATTGCTGACTTTAGTAATTTGAGTAGAACCTCTAAATCCTTTATGCTAAATTCTGCTTTGTAATCACATGTAGAAAAACAAGATGATTTTGACAAACCAGTTCTCCATTTGGGAGCCTTATTCATCATATAATATTCTTGTGAGGCTCTTTTTGAACATGAGAGAGTTTTAACAGACAGGTGACAGACACAACAGCATATGGAGGAGTGGTATTTTCTAGGTGAAACCCTACCCTACAGGGGTAAAGTCTAATACTGTGAAGGTTTCATGGGATTGTCTCATGATGAACATGTTTTTCATTCTCAAAAATTTAGTTACCACACAGGAATTTACCCATTAATTATAGTGTAAACGCATGCTATTTCCTGATAGTTTTGTAGATAACACAGTTGGCATACTAATACACTCGAGCTCTCTGCCAGATACCTGCACAATAACAAATGAATTGTAATGACAAAAAAGATTGCATTATTTTGTTTTCTGGAGAGCTATAAGGAGATCTGAGAATGTCAGGTAATGTGGTAATTATGTTTCAAGTAACTTGATAATTAAAAAAATATTATGAAGTAATCTGCTGAAACATGCAGTTATTCTGTGGCTACATGTTCCATTCCCATTATGTTACACAAAATTATGGGTTAGAATTCCTATAGCTACCTCTTCTACTCTCTCAACAAAAGATGCCAGCCTTAAAACATTGAAGAGGAGGATGAGAAGTTCTTCTTTCCGTGCTACAGTTGACAAAAGAGGAAAGTTTCTAGCACAACAAAACGTGTAATTTCTTTCAAACTTCTTCTTAAGCCAACATCTAAGCAGGGCAGGAGGCTCTCTGGGACACTGTTTTTCTCATTTTGTAGCTGGCATCATGTTCTGCTGATGGAAGCTGAAGAAAGCTAGAGAAAATGTCATTCAAAGCACTCTTTGTAATGGCCATCTGGGACTTCATCTGAATGTTTGCAGGAAAAAAATTCCTATGGCCATCCTGGGAGACTCCAGTTAAATCGGGCCTTCTAGTCACCATGGACACTTGCAGAAATACTAGGTCACAAAGAAATGCAAATTGAGTTTATTGTAAACTGTGATAACGTGTTAAGGGGATGAATTAGAATTGCATTTGGGAAAGCAAAGTCAAAGGTATAACAATACATACTCAAGAATACTAAGGCAGGTTTCTGGGAAATAATGTGGAAGGAGAGACAGGTAAAGGCACTTGTAAGAATTTGTGTTCTATTTTGATGTGGCAGGTCAGACATGTAGCCCTAAGCACAGTATGTGTGCTTGGTATCATTGTTGGTTTTATTTCTAAGGAACAGAAGTATTGGGTGTTTGGGGTTATCTGTTTAGATTAGAATTTTAATTAGAATAGAAGGCTCACGCCTGTAATTCCAGCACTTTGCGTGGCCCAGGCAGGCGATCACCTGAGGTCGGGAGTTCGAGACCAGCCTGACCAACATGAAGAAACCCCATTTCTACTAAAAATACAAAATTAGCTGGGCGTGGTAGTGCATGCCTGTAATCCCAGCTACTCTGGAGGCTGAGGCAGGAGAATTGATTGAACCCAGGAGGCGGAGGTTGCAATGAGCTGGGATCACGCCATTGCACTCCAGCCTGGGCAACAAGAGTGAAACTCCGTCTCAAAAAAAAAAAAAAAAAGAAGAGTTGTGACATTAAACATAGGAGAGAGAAAGGTAAATTGGCATGGAAGAGCAAAGTGAAGTCACTCATTGAACAAGGACGACAGAGAGAAACATGCACGAAGCAAAAATTTTCTTATAAATTAAAAAGGAATAAATACATCTTTATATCAGACCCTCTAGGTTCATGTTTCTGTAGCCCATTGGTGGTGCTTGATTTTCTGTAAAGTAGTCCTTAGACAGTTTGATCATGGAAGCAAGTAAATGAGTTTTAATTTTTGCTTTATACATTTTACAAATTTAAAAGGTCAGATCAATTATGATTTTCACATAAATCTCATTTCTTTCTTTCTTTCTTTCTTTTTTTTTTTTTTTGACACAGAGTCTCGCTCTGTCACCCAGGCTGGAGTGCAGTGGTGCGATCTTGGCTCACTGCAAGCTCCACCTTCCGGGTTCACGCCATTCTCCTGCCTCAGCCTCCCGAGTAGCTGGGACTACAGGTGCCCACCACCACACCCGGCTAATTTTTTGTATTTTTATTAGAGACGGGGTTTCACTGTGTTAGCCAGGATGGTCTTGATCTCCTGACCTCATGATCCGCCCGCCTTGGCCTCCCAAAGTTCTGGGATTATAGGCGTGAGCCACTGCGCCTGGCCTAAATCTCATTTATTTCTAAAAACATTATGCCACTAAAAGTTTTACATATGAATATACATATACATATGTACGTGTATAAATATATATAGTATGTAACTTTATATATTATTTAAATACACACACATACACACACATATATACACACACGTACCCAGCACGTTATTCAGCTAACAGGGAATTAGGTTGATGTGGTCACCAATATCTTGATGGTGTTTCCTGCTATTTATAGTTATTACATCTGCTGTTTTCCATTGTTGTGGTTATGATATATTTTTGCCCCAACTTTAATAATATGAATTAATGGCTTAAGATTGTTCATTGCAGCATACAGCTTATTTTTAAAACTAATACTTTTTGAATATCTGTTTTGTGCCAACCATATTTTTATGCCCTGGAGATAGGTGATGAAGAGGTCAAAGAAGGTGTCCACACAAGTACGTTCTAGTTTTATGGTGGTTGGAGACAGGCAATAAGTTACAAAGAAAGGAAAAATATTAGCTGGCAGTATGTGTCAAGAAGAGATAAGAAATGATTATAGGTTTAAGTTCTTAGGATGGTGGATAGCCTTAGAGTGGTGAACGAGGGCTGCTTTTAGAAGGAGAACTGCGGTCTGGATATGAGGAAGGAGCCCGCAATGGCAATGGCCAGGAAGGCACACCTGGCAGAGGGAATGACTAGAGGAAGAGTTTGGAGGCTGGACCAAAAAAAACACAACCCGGAATTCGGCCGCAAATATCGACACAGGCAGAGGGCTTCGGTAGAAATACAGAATGGAAATCTTTATCTAAATCTAGTGAGATGTTTTGCAATAGTGAAAAAAATGAAAAGTACAAATGCCAGGACAACAAAATTGGAGAAAAATTGTGTTGAAATATAGTTGATATTCTATTTGAATATTCTATTTGATATTCTGTTTGAATCACTAGATGACATTAATAGAATCCTTGCATTATCGAACTATTTATAAGATTCTTCTGCTAATAGAGTCAACACCTGAATAACTATCAGCTCACTTTCTGCACATTCACAAAAAGTTACATTCGAAAGCTATTAAGGAGAGCAACTATTTGGTCTAAATGGCAAGATTTGTTTTATAAAATCATATGCGAACACAGCTGCATGTGGAAAATGGTCATTTGTGACAAAGTGTTTCTAAAAATGACTACGAATTTTGAAGCAGAAGCTGATGTTTTGTGTCTTCTGCTATTTGTGTGGTCATTGAAACTGTACTGCTCCCAGTGTAAACAATAAATGCCAGTGAATATTTTGTGCAAGTTAAACGTTAATCACCCTCTTTCTGAGAAATAAAAATGCAGTACCTTAAAAACAATTATTAGGTATTTATTATTCTCTTTCTCTCTCTCTCTCTCTCATTGCTGCTAAATGAGCTTACTGCAAACTATAAAGGCATTTCTGCATAATACAATAAATAAATTTATGTCTACAGGTTCCCATGCCCTTGCGCAATTCCCTCCACTTTCACCTGGACTTGCCCTGTGACTTGATTTCGCCAACAGAATGTGGTGGATGTGATGCTATGCTGTGTCAATTTCAGGCCTAATTCTTAAACAGGTTTGAAGGCATCCTCTGTGACCTTCTTGGAGTTCTGGACTAGCACATAAATAGTTCAGATGAGGCTGCTAGAGAAAGAAGCCATGTGGAGAGGCCTTGGGGAATGAGACACCACATGAAGAGACAGGCTGCTTGGGGGAATACTGAGGGCCCGTGCATGTAGGTGAGAGCTCCATCTTGAATATTACAGTGTCCATTCACTTAAATGTAATCATGTAACAGATGCCAAGGAGACCAGCAGAAGACCCCATCAGCTAGTCCCCAGCCAACGCATATAATCATGAGACAGAATAAAATGATTGTTGTTTTAACCATTAGGTTTTGGGTAGTTTGATCTACAGCATTAGATAATAGAAACAGAAATTGGTACCCCAAAGTGGAGTGCTGCCATACCAGAAATCTAAATCGTGTGGTGTTGTTTTAGAAACCACGGGGCCGATGGAAGCTAGAAGTCTCTCAAGGAAACTGAACAAAGGCTGAAAGGACAAGGGAGAAATATCGGTGAAAAAAGGCAACCCATTTTTTGCAACAGTGGAAAGTATGAAATAGTGTCATCTGTGCTGATATGATAGAAAGGAACCTAATAAAACTGTGGATCTCACTTAAAAACGTACTTGTCTTACTGGTCTAAAGTTTTAGAGACGTTGCTATAGTTTCTATATTTTTGAAATCTTAGGAACAGGTATTTGACAGAACCTCCTTACAGAGCTGCATCTGTTGAAACCATATCCCCAGAACATGTTAATTGGAGTGTCCTTTATCGTTGGCTCCATTTGTAGTCATATCCATGTTCATCTGTGATCCCTGTGAATATACATAAGGAATATCTTTACTTATGTAGTTTATATAAGCTGAGGGAAGCAGCTATTACCATAGTAGCTATTCCATAGGGATAGAATCAAGTATATACCAAAGAGCAGAATGCTGGAATGAGATAATAAGCAGGATTAAAGTCTTGAATTGAGCTTTCAAATCTTATTTATTCATGGAATGTGAGGGTCATGTTGCCCAGCGGTTCTCTCTCTTTCTCTGCCAGCCTGTCTTTCTCTCTCTCTCCCTCTGCCTCTCTGTCTGTGTGTGTGTGTGTGTTGAACGAGGAGGATAGCAAAGCACTGGCTTGTATTTTTAGTTACCCATGAACTTAAAAACAATGAAAACAGTGACATTTCTTTTAAGTGTAGTAACAGTCTCTGACTGTGCTAATAGGCTGTGAATGCTACATCAAGGAAGATGTCATGGCACTGTTTTCAACCCTGGTCAGATCTGGGACACAGTGTTCAATCTGGCCAGCACCATTTCAAAGAGCTGTTTACAAAATGAGTGTGAGGGATCTGAAAATTACAAACACCACGTAGGGGACACTTCATAGAGCTGGGGATATTTAGACAGGATAGGAGAAGGCCTCTGGGGAACATACTCACTGCCTTTTACGTAGCTGAAGTCCTGTCATGCTGAAGATGTCATAGACTTGTTTTGCACTCCTTTTGGAAGGTAGAACTATGAACAATTGTCAAAAGGCACAAAAGAGCAAACTGGCTTAACACGAAATGGACATTTCCAAGTTTTAGTGCTTCTCCATCAAATAGACCTGAGTGGCTATTTCTCTAGAATAAAATAGAATGTTTTCCTGTCCAGGTAGGAGGTTGGAGCTATGGAGTTTTCTTCTTACCCAGAGTCAGTGGTTTGAAGTAATCTCTTCTTACTAGTGGCAATAAGTCATATTTTGTAGTGCATTTATTGGTAAATAATTAATGATTATAGCTGCAAATTAAAACTAATTACTGCTTGCTTCTTCAAATGGGTTCAACTCAGCTTGGTTGCTGATAATAAAATCTGCTTCCATATGTGATGGGATGGGCATATGAACCTTTGTTGGAGTTTCCTAATACTTTCTTTTAAAAGCGACTACCTAAAAACTTAACAAAATAAACTTGTATGAGGCATTTTATTAAACTTCACCATTCTCAATAAGCATGTTGGCATTTCTTTGAAGTGTTTTTTGAAGTACAAAAAGTTGATCCATGAGTTTATGAAAAGTGTCACCACAAGTTTATTTGCCCAAGTAAGTAGGAGTCAAGGCAATTGCCAATGGGAGTATTCACACGTTTTGCCATGCAGTTGGGTATCTGAAGAAATGTTCGAAGGAAATGATTAAAGAAATGCAATGAATTTGAAAGATTGGAAAGTTTTTTAGAGGAAGTATATAAAAATATTTTAATATGGTGGTGAGGCACTAGGCATCATGTGGTTTCTGTGTCCAGTTCACCTTGTCTGAGTATTCATCAGAAAGAGGCCTCCCTGTGGAGTTATTGGAAGAAACGTCCCTGGTGTCACAGAGAGAGTCGGCTTGAACCTGGAGGATATAACAAATGGCTGTTCCTGAAAATACACTCAGCTAAACATGTAGAAATAAAGGCATGCTTAAGATAGTAGAGCTCATACCACTTGATGAAAAGTCAATAAAGTATATGAAGATGATGGTACAACATAAGGAAAAAACGATATACTGGGCAGTGTGAGTTTTGACCTGGGAATTCACTAAAATGACTGTGGAGGTTGGGGGAAGAGATGGTGAAGGGCTCATAGAGCAGTGACCCATGCAAGCCAGTCCTGGAGCAGTGTTAATAGTTAAAGAAACGCATGCCAAGCTCAAATTCCAGTTTTTTCTCGTGTTGTCTTCAAGTCTTTTGTGGGGTCAAATTAAGCAGTCCTTGAAAGCTGGAAACTCATTATTAACTTTTCCTTGATCTTATTATTATTTAGCACCCAACATCATTCTCCTAAGGCAGGGAAGAAAAAAATAAAATTCTCATTGATGCAGTCTCTTTCCTTTCATCCCACCCTATTCCTCATCTCACCTCTCCTTCCAAACTCAGCTTCTTCCATGTGCTACTTCACACTGCTACAGCACGCACAGCACTTCTACACTGTCTCCTTCCCACACTAGACTTGGGGTTACCCACTTCTTCTGCCTTTTGCTTTGATCTGTTTCTCATAAGATTTGGTTTATGCAAAATCCTGCCATTTTCTTCTGCTAGTTGGGAAGGACAGGTAGAGCCCATCCAGGCAGCTCCATTGGTGGTGGTGGTGGGAATCCATAGATGCTCATGCTGAATAATTCTCGTTTTGCCAAAGAAGAAATGGAACAGCTGAGGTTGGTGCATTTGCAGATTGTTTTATGGAAACCTTTGCATATGCTGCCTGGTGTGATTGCACACCAGGTTACAGGCCACAGGACATAAGTTTAATGTCTCAGATTTTCCGTTAACTAGTGGTTGTCCAGGTCTCTTAATCACTCGGGCAAGTTCTTTCTTTATCTGCAAAGAAAAACAAATTCCTAAAATGATTGTGCAAGTTGAATTAGGTTATCAAAGGTTGAATATTCCTTGTAAACAGTAAAACACAAATGGTGGTTGTCTTCTTAATTGTCTCAAGTCATTGACCATTCCACATTTCCCTTTTAATACCCAATGGCACCTGTTATCTATGACCTCCCACTTGTTTTCTTATTCCTAATTATGAGAACAGCGCTTCAAAGTAATAAAATTTCAAAGCAAAGGGGTATGCAATAAAGAGGATTTGGGATGAAAGCATCAAAAATAGGATAAAATCAAGAAATTTGAGGCTGATATACTGTAATGTAAACTGATCATAATAGTAGGTGAGCAGCATTCATCTATTCATCATTCATGATGTGGTCAAGAAACTAAGTGCTGATTAAACACCAGGTGCTTTTCTGGAGAGAGAATTCCCTTTTCATTCTCTTTGTGCTGTCATGAAGAGGGGATCCCATTTGAGTAATGTATGACCTCTCCTCTTTCTCCTAGTTTCAATAAAGTGACTTACCAGATTGCCTGACTCAATTTTGTTCTCTTCTTCTCTGCACCCTGTTTATCCTGTGGAGAAAGACTGTGATTATTCAGGGTTGTAACTAGGTGGGCAAATTCAGTTCAGAGGAACAATATAGCCAGCTCATACAGTTAACAGCTCCCAAGACACACTCTTTAACTTAGACTGTGTCAGCAGTGAAAATGATGTTTTTAGTCTCCATTTGACTGACTGAATTGGTTCCCTACAACATAGGCAGGGAAGCAGTGGTTTTTTTAATTGGATACTCCTTGCCTTACATCAGGTACTATTCAGAATAAACATAACAAAATTTGACCTTAAAATATTTTTAATAGGTAAGGTGAAAGAATGAACACAAAAATAATTTAGAATAGATGATTCAGATACCTTGGTTTTGAGTCTCAACTTTACCATTTACTAGCTGTGTGCTTTGGGGAAAGTTGGCTTAATCTCTCTGAGATTTAATTTCCTCATTTGTAGAAAGCAAGTCATAACCCCTGCCTCACAGAGATAATACGAGGATCAACTGTAATACTGATGCAAAAAGTTTTATAAACTCTAGAGCTAAATAAACTCTTGTGTTTTTATTATTACTCTGGGAACTAGGTTCCCAGCTTGTCTTCCTCCTACGCCCACCTGCTCCTCCAGCTCAGCCCCTGTTCTGATTATTTACCTGGCATACCACAACGTTTTTCTTGTCTCCAAACATGGATTGGGCCCATGGCCATGACTTCCAACACCACAAACTAATGTCAGTGCTAGATTCCATCTAGGATAAATTATCTGTTGCTGTCCACAGACCAACTGTTGGGCTCTTCCCAGAGAGTTTCCGTGATTAACCATCTTTCCTTTAGCTTTTTGCCTATAGCTAATTGCCCCATATTTCCTAGCTTTGTGCTTTCTATATCATCCTAAACATACCCCTGTTTTCTCTTATTGAGAACCTCCTTAGTTACTTGCCATGCATTGGTAGCTGTGTCTAGGATTTCTGTGTCATAGGACTCTTGCTTGTCTTGTTCTTCCTTGAACTCTTAGATTTCCTGCTGGTCACGAAGCCCAGTGGTGGACACTGGCCATCCACATTATTCAGACCTCTAGTGTCTCTACTACGAAGGATGGCTTTCACAGAGGTTATAGACCTGGGCTCTGGAGTCAGACAGCTCCTCCACTTAGATCTGCGCACTCTTGGTTATGTAACTAGCTTTCTATACCTTACTTTCCTCATTGGAAAATAGGGTAATGGTAGCTAGAAAATATTAGAGTTATCATTAAATGAAAATAAATGGGCTGATAATTCGTGCAACACCTGGCATATATTAAGCATTCAGTGACATTATTTGTTGTTGTTGTTGTTATCATCAACTAAAATAAAATGTCTCTAACAACTCTGTGTTTCTTCCAAATTAATAGATTAAGAACAATAATGTTCTAAGGGGAACAAAAAATAAGAGGAGCAAAGAGGTTACTGGTCTTTTTTTAGCCTTCTCTAAATACCTACTGAACAGAAATGAATGTGAATCTGTAAGATTGGGAGAGATAAATGCACAAAAAGAATATATGTACACACACATATATACATATATACATATGTACATAGCTATGTATACCTGCATATAAACCCACACATGTGTGTATGTGTGTGTATATCATCTATAAATTTATATATGTATATATAAGGAAGAAAGGAAGAAATAGGAAGAAACCTCAACATTCTGCCTTCTGCACATTATGATACATTGTAATATTCAGAAGATAGACTGTTGAGCTCTCTCCTTTGCTTTTTAAATAGGTGATATATGATGCTTAAGTCATATGAGTTGTAGCGTAAGTTAGCTCCAAATAAAAATTTGTGACCTTTAGACCTTATAATCCAAGTCACTTTTGGTAAAAGCAGCTGAAAGTTACATTTATAGAACTTATTTAGAGATTTTCCAGATAATAAGGATTGAAGAGAAACACCAAAGACAGCCCCAGAATAGCAACTAGGGCATTTCCTTTGACAGCTGCAGCAGATCTAATGGAACTTTAAATTAGTCTCAAAACTGATTTGAGACTCTGAAACTTGACTAGCTTACTAACAATAGTGTATGTGCTGAGCAACTACCAAGGGGGGAAAATACACAATAGAGAAAAAAATCATAAAGCACATTATTCACATAATTTAATGGCATTTATGAACTATTAGAGAGAAAATTCACCAGAAAACAATGTTGTACATGTCAACTCCTTTCTAGTTACAATCACAATTGTGCTTCTATTATTACTGAAAGTAGGTGCAATTGCAGATAAATTTTAAGAATGGAACTACTATTTCTCTTTGTAAACTCTTTTGGATAAAGATACTCATGCCCCATCTACATGAGCTCAGTTATTCCATCTTTACTGTATAATTTGGCTCTGACATCTTCTCTCTCATGTGTTGTTAGGCAGGGTGAGGGAGACGGTTATTGATGACAGAGCGATAACAATCTCTGCATCTAATATGGAAAGAGATTCCATCCTTGACCTTGGTAATGTATGCCAGCATTTATCAATCCTCACTGCCAGGTTTCCCAGCCAATTTCTTTGCTCTGCACCCAGGCCAAATGGGGGTTGGTTAGATGCCACCCTGGGAGTGGGGCCTACAATCCTGGAGCAGATTCCCACTGGAAAGCATCTCCACTTTCCCTTATTTTGGCAGTTTCAGTTTGGGGATATTGAGGTTATGTGCAGAGGCATTATTGTTCCTCAAACAGAATCCAGAAATGAGGTTTCAGATTATATGCAGAGGTATTGTTGTTCAAACAGAATCCAGAAATGAGGCTTCCAGGTTTTAGGAGTACTACAGAGGGAACTGGATTCATTTGATTTTCAAAATACGACAGAAGAAAATATAGGAGAATGTGTTTATGGTTCTGGGCTATGGAAAGCCTTGTGAAGAAAGGCTTAAAATTCAGAAGACTTCAAGAAAAAGAGTTATCTGCATCAAATGCAAAAACCTATGGTTGAGAGGAAATACCATTAATAACATTAAAACTTAAGAGGCACTGGCCAGGCGCAGTGGCTCACGCCTATAATCCCAGCACTTTGGGAGGCTGAGGCAGGTGGATCACCTAAGGTTGGGAGTTTGAGACCAGCCTGACCAACATGGAGAAACCCCGTTTCTACTAAAAATACAAAATTAGCGAGGCATGGTGGTGCATGCCTGTAATCCCAGCTACTCAAGAGGCTGAGGCAGGAGAATGGCTTGAACCAGGAGGTGGAGGTTGTGGTGAGCCGAGATCATGCCATTGCACCCCAGCCTGGGCAACAAGAGCAAAACTCCATCTCAAAAAAAAAAAAAAGAAAAGAAAAAAGGAAAAGAAAAAACTTAATAAGAGGCACTGTGAAAAAAGTATTTGCAACACAGGATATATGTATGATTAATATTCCTAATACTCAAATGGCGACTACAAATCAGTGAGAAGGATGAATTGCTCAATAGAAAAAAGGGACAAGATAAGAACATGAAACTAATTCGTAAAAGAAAAAAATACAAAATATAATAAGCTCTAAAATGCCAATTGCGGACAAAGGCAAATTAAAATAACGGGATACCATTTTTATTCACTACATTTCCAAAACTAACAAACAAATAAACAGAGTGACTGTAACATGCCAGTTTGTCAAGGGTATGGAGAAACAGAGTATAAGATAGTGTTGGTGGCACTATATTTTGGCATGACTTCTTTGAAGGATCATTTGGAGGTTTTTCACAAAATAAAAAATGAACAATCCTATTTATTCAGCACTTCTAGTTCTTGACAATTATCATGCAGAAATATATACTCATGTGTATAATGATACGTATACAAGGGTGTGCAATCAATACTATTCATGAGGTCAAATAGAGACAATCTAAAAATACTTAAAAGAGGAAGTTACAAGTTAATGTGGTAAATCTATACAGTGTGGTTCTATGCAGCATTAAAAAGGACCATGGATCAAGGCAAAATTTTCAAGATATATTTTTAAGTTCAAAAAGCAAGTTACATGGCAATATGATAACATGTTTATAAAATAAATTGTGAGTGCATGCGAATGTGCATACTAAATAGACAGTCTGAAATGATATCTGCCAGACCTCCAGTTCCGGTAGCTTCAATTGGATGAATTGGATATAAAATACTTATCTTTCTCTCCATGCCTAACTGTATGTAAAATAAGAAATATTTTGATGTTTTTCTTATATTTCTCATATATACAATATATTCACTTCAAATGTGTAAAATAGGAATACTTACAAGCTATGAAACTATGAGGTTTTAAAAATTGCTTTTTAGAATTATAATAGAGAAAGAATGTCACTGATATTTCTAATATCAGGGTAGCTTAAAAAGGTCTTTGGCATGATACATAGTGCATTATAAATGTATTAAACATTAAGTCAACAACCATCAAAATAAATAAGAGTTTCCTATTGCCATAATATTACACATCATTTATATAGGACCTATTCATTATAAAATAACTAAAATGGTGTAGTATGAGACATTTTAAAAAATATCTTCTGAAATCAGAAGAAATACATTGAAACTTTTTTAGAAATTACTTAGCGAGTACTTTCCATTTTGATGTTAACAACAGTAGTTGTGTTTGTAGCACAACCTTCTTAAAAAGCTTTATATACATGTTGTGGATGCTCTTTTGTTCCCCTTAAGTTCTAAACAAGCATAGAAATGAACTTCACAGGCTACACATGGCAGAACCTGTCCATGTGTCTCTGCCTCATTTCATGTCAATGAAGGATACGGAGGTGGAAGGATTTTCAGTGAAAGCATAACCTAACTCTTCATTTTGCAAATGAGAAAGCTGAGGTCTAGAGACAAGAAATAATCACTGAGGATGAAGATGTTTTAACTTATGTACCTTTACAATATAGTTTACTATCTGGATGGGCTAGTCTCCTCATCTTTTCTAGAATTTTCCTGGCAGTTACATCACACAGTGGGGGCTGTTACTAAGCCTGTGGGAGGGCTGGAGAGGCTGCCCTTCTGTGTCCTCTTAATATCTAAGTTGCTGTAGATCTCACTGTTAAAATACTATACCCTTACTCCTAGGAATGCAGTTCCAGAGGAGTAAAGAACTTTTATGCCCAAATCAAAAGGCTCCATAAAGATGCGTGATGGCAACAGAATGTAAGGTCTCTGTGGAAGCCTGGGGTACACACCTTTGAGGTGCTCACTGGGCTGGGCCAGGCCTGGACGTTCAGTGGCCGTCTGGCTTGCTGAGTACTTGTTTTTCTTCACTAATACATGAACTCCTGAGAAGCAAGAAAGATATAGGCTGAAGCCCAACTAGTCACTGCTACATGCTTTAAGAATATTCCTTCACCCATGCAAAAGAGAATTGAAATTTGGAAGGTAGTAATTTATATTTATATTCTTTATTCATGAAAGAGGTTATTTGTTCATAAAAATAGTTGTCAGAGATGAATATATTTACATAAGAATATAGTTTAAAATCACAAGGATTTCAACTTTCTGGGTCATTCTGCTGACAGACAATTTGAAAAAAAATACTTCATTGTGCACACAAATGATCTTTGGTTTATTGCCATTTGCAGCTCTTACTTAAGTGGAGAAAGGAAATTTCCTCACCCCATTTCCTAGTGTTCCAAACTCAATAGGTCTACCCCTTGCTCTACTTTTATCATTATGTCACATATTTCAAAGTTATGTAGTTCATCTTTGAATGCAAGTTTTCCATTTTTCTTCTTATATTATGTTCATCCTATTTCTTACTGTAATGCAAAGAAAAATATATTCAGATTAAATTCATCTAACTTCTGGTAAGTGTAAGAGACTGTGTGAGACTCATATTTTGTATCATTGAACCTGCAAAATTATGTGAGATATGTATTACTAGTTTCAAGATGGGAAAATTGAGTCTCATAAAGAGGAACTATGTCTCCAAGTCCAATAGCAAGTTCATGTTGGAGAAAGACATTTAGGTGGTTCTGAATGAGCTCTGTCTTACTTATCCCTCTGACCTCATCTCATACTACTTTTCTCTTTCCCCACTAAGCTGTAGGCATAATGGCTTTATTTCTCTTTGTCAAATACTCCAAGCTCTTTCTCATCCTAAGAACTTTGCATTAACTCTCCCCTCTGCCCGATAATCTTTTCATGATGATCAACATATTGGTGGCCCCTTCCTTTCATTTTGATTTCACTGTAAATATCACCTCCTCCAATAATTCTTTCTAATCTAGTGCAGTCAGCCACACAGTGCCTTTCTCATACCAATGTACTTTAACTCTCACCATAGCCCTAAGAAATATCTACTACTACATTTCCTGCCTATATTTAAAAATAAATCTCCTTTTATAAAAGTACAAGCTCTACAAAGCACAAACATTCTCTTGTTTCTGTTTCCCTCAGCCCCTAGAACATCACCTAGATGGTACCCAATAGAGGTTGGACGGGTGATTGGTGACTGTCTCTAACTTGCTGAGACCAAGGGGAGGGTTGGCACATGAGAAAAGTTTAAACCCTGGCTCTTGCCCTCAGGATTTGTAACCCACCACCTGGTGTGTCTTCAAGCAGAAAAAGTCCTGTACAATTAGATTAAGACTATGGTGTAGATTTATCAGATACTAAAAATAAACATCCATATGTAAATTTTGAGGGGAGCAAATTTTTTCCAGATATTTAAACTAATTTTATATTGATAACCTAAACTTATGATAATATGTGTCTTCAAAAATACCACATACCAAAGACTTACTGCAAAGTAAGTATGGAAGAATAATGTGCCCACATTTTGAAGCCTTTCTTGATATGGGAAAACATGATATAGCAAGATGTCCAGGAGAAGACTTAAAGGAGTTTGTGATAAAGAGTAAGAAATAGAGACCAACAGAACAGAGGCCAGAGATCTCAAGTGCTAGACTGTGGTCTCCTTGAAAGTAGAGATTATACGGATATTTCTGAGTCTTCTCATTCCTTGTGATTGTACCTCTGGTTCTCACCTTATCATTACCCACAGAAGACAAAATACACATCTATTGAGTGATTGAGAGCCTATGGAATTTCAAATCCAAAGGAGATGACATGGTTCTTATCTCCTAAGTAGTTTCCTGTATAAATGATGTAAACAGCATCAATTCCAAACGGAATGTATATTAGGCATATTAAGGCCCGGAACTCTCCAGGGTCAGTTGGAGCTTATTATGGGACAGATCTGAAGAGCCTCATTAGGGTTTTGCTTTCCATAGCATGAGTTGGTGGAATGGTTAAATCGAATTTGTGGAGGCCATTGTTTAGAGCGAGCTTCTGCACTTAGCCCCAACAGACCAGACCAAACCAGAATAAAGTCATTCATGCCAGGTGTCATATCATCAAACTGAGCTTTGAAACAGGCCTCTTTCCCCCAAAACAGTAGATTCACAGCAACTGATCAGAAGGCCCAGTCTTCCTGAGCTGGCATGATAAGGAGGTCCCTTTGTTGTATCTCTGTAAGGAAAGTCACTTGGAAACAACCAATCTGCTTTGGTTGCCTATTTCTGCTTTCTTCAGTACTTTACGGCCGACAGAGCCCATCCCCTCTGCTCAGCTCATCAGAGTGCCTGTGGATCCACAGCTGGAATGCTGCTGAATTCATGAATTGTGAATAAAAGACAGATTTTAAACTAAACTTGTTGAAATTGTGTTTTTTGAGAGTACTAAAAATTTTATTTTCATAATCTTAACATGGATCCAAAGACTGGGGTGAAATTGGTTGTCATCCATCATCATATACCATCCTATACCTTATTTATCCGCATTTCAGGAAGAAATGTAAAATAAGAATAATATTTTTATTTTTCTATTTTTTACTAGTCTTATATAAAAGTATTTTGCTTTTATTCTATTTGGATATAGTTGTTGGGTCTTCGGAGTTCTATGTTTTCTTACCATTCTTTTAAAATTATAAGTTTTTCTTGATTATAACTTTTATAATCATGAAAAACTGAAATGCCTTTCACATATTTGCCACCCAAAGAGAACAACTATTTTGGTGTATTTCTTCTTATATTTGTTTTACATATATAAAATCTTTGCAAATATTGAATTTTAGGTACTGAAATCAGATAAACTGGTTCATAAATTTTCAGTTTATAATTAATGCCAAATGTTCCCAATAAAAGGAGATAACAATTAACTAGTTTGTCAACACTGAATATAGAATAGGTTTATATATTCCCTTTTTTTCATATAAAGCTGTTTTATATTTTAGATTATTTTTAATCTGAGTATATGTTGTAAATTCAGATTTTTATTGCAGATGATTGCCTTATTGAACAGTGAAAAAGGGTGAGAAAATTTTAGGTTGCTTAAATAACTATTTCCAGACTGTTTTCAGAAGTTTGGGACATATATTGCCTCAGCAACGCATACATAAGATTTCTATTTCACATACACCCATCAGCATTAGATAACATGTTAGAAATAGAACTCTAATTTTACAAGTTAAAAAATAGATTTCTTCATGAATTTATTTTAACATGTTCTTGTTTACATAATGAGGTAAAACATTTTCAATATACATAGTGGACCTTTCCTTCTTTGTTAATTGTTACTTGCTTTTTATAAATATCAGCACTGCCATTTCTGTAGTAATAATTTTATTTTTACTATGAGAATGAAACAACTAAAGGCCCAGCCTCTTTCTAGAACTTTAACTCATTAAAATAGATAAGAGCACCTCACAGCAAAAACAGAAATGAACTATGCAATTTTACATTATCATCTCAGTTGTGCTTAGGCAAAATATTGCAAGAGTATTTTTTTTTTTAAAGAGGGAGAAAAGGTTCAGGGAGTTGCAATAATTTGTCCACGGTCAGATATCTAGTAAATACTACACTTAGAGTTTTAAGACTGTAATTTCAAAATTTCCCACTGCATCTGAGGTTCTCACTGATGACATGCAAACCCCTAAGAGAGACAATCTGGGGAGGATGGTGAGCTTTCATAATAATCATTGCAGTTTTTCTACCTACCAACGTATGCATTTTCATAAACTCAATCATCCAGAGGTATGCGCCAGAGCAAAAAATATAGCCACAGGTGGCATTAGCTTTCACCTGTTAAGGGGCACCTTGGACTAACCAGCAAAGTCGTTTTCCAATTACCTGTACCATCTGAACTTAATGGGATTCTTAGAAGAGAAGCTCATATACAAGGCTCCGCTCTTCTTCAATCCCTTTATCTGTGTCCTAAGTGCAGAATGCCATCTCTTGCTGATCTCTGCTTATGGAGCTGGCATTTGCTACACATGTTTCAAATGCACATGGTATTTGAAAAATGATCCTTCATCTGAACCAGCTTTGGAGAACTCATTCCACAGGCTGCACACAAAGCTAGGGATATAATGTAGGCCTGGGAGGCACAAGAAAAGAGCAGATGGTTTTTGAGTATCTGATAAAAGCCAGCCAGCCAGCCAATGTGTGTTTTCAAATGCTGAGATGACTTTTGTTTTTGGTTTACATCACTTGGGCCTTCCCTAAGCAACCTCTCATTAATCAAACAATTTGCCCTGCTTATAACTTCATGGGTCTGAGTTGTAAACATTTGTGAAATTGTATTATTTGAAAGTTAACTATTGGCCAATTGAAGGCCTCTGATGTTCATAGCATTATTATCAGATGAGAAATTTTCCGTGGCTACTTATGAATATGCTGAGCTGTTTGCATTCACATTTTCTGGATATCCTGATTTTGAAATGGAAATTATTATGAAAGAAATTGATTTCCAAGTTCATTGCTCTCAGAGCAGTGTAGATGATGCTCAAGTTCTATTAGAATGAGGCTGTTTAATACATGAAACTCAGAGAAGGGCATTAAGTTTCAAAAGAACCACTTTGTCCTCAGTTTTCATTCTTGTTTGGTACTCTCCCTCCTGGCACTATCTCAGGGTCTATATTGGATGGGAACTCGTATGTCTTGGATGAGGCATTTATATTGGTTTGTTGTTTTTTGGACACCTTTATTGAGTATAAATGGGAGACTGGGAAATGCCAATAAAGAGAAATTTGTTGCCTTCTTTCTTTTAAAACACATTTTTAATGTCTTTTAATCTCTACCATCTTTCCTTCCTTTCCTCCTTCATTTCTTCCTCTAATTCCACATATCACAGACATTCTTACAGGATGCAAAAACCTAATGATAGTATTGGTAATGACCTGGCCAACTGACAGTAGGCAACAATATTCTTAACAAGCAGGGCCTGCGTGACCAGAGAACTGTGAGGCTGAGTCTGTCTGTACAGGGGCAGATCCAATCTTTATTTAAAAGTGGAGCATTTTCTTTATCATGAGCTTTATTTTTGCATTTGATTCTTGTAAATATTGCATTAAATACTATGCATTTTGATTACCAAATTTACTGACACCTCTTAAATTCTGTGCTAGCAGCAAATGCCTCTCTTGTCTTACCCTACCGTGTCTCTATTAAGGAGTATGATAAACCCCTGTAGAAACAGGAGTACAGTAGATAAAAGCTAGGACAACCTCTATACAGAACTTAAACTCCTCTGCTACAAGCTGCTAGAGAAAAAGAAAAGAAAACGCAATTCTCCCAAAACCACCTTGGATCCTGGGAAAATAGTTGTGCCATCCAAGTCTCTAGCTAACACTTTAGCCATGGTTACATTTGCATTCATCTGTTACTTTTGAACAGGTTCTATGCCCATTCTACTTCTGTGCTTTTAAATGATAAAATAATTTTTATTCTGAAGTAGCATATTAATTCAAATTATTTTTCCTTAAGAGATTATTTTGAAATGTGGGGTTGATACTTTTATCAAAAATGACTATTATATATACACTGCCCCCTTAACTACAATTTTCCAATGGCTCAAATAATTTTCAGAATCACATCTTGACTTTTAAAAATCACCTTTGTTTAAAAATACCTGTGATGTATCTAAAGACTTTTTCTTGCTAGCTGTATGAAGTTTCAGGAGTGAATTGTATTATTCCTATATATTCTGCTTATTTATTAGAGACTTTTCACTGTATTTGTATAATTCTTCACAGTAGGTTTGATTGGTGGTATGATTACCAGGCTGAGAGAGTTTTAAGTACTTTTATTTGCAAGTACACATCACACCAAATATAACACCATGTACCTGCTATCCCAGTTACACACATCTGAAAGGAGGAGTTTCCCGAGGCATAAATCTCTCTATATTAGCAGTTCTTCTTATTTCAGAGAATATCTTTGAGTAATTACTGCTTACATTTCTCCAGTAAAGACAATACTCAGTTTATTGGAACAGCTTATTTCTCAGTCACGTAACCCCTTCAGTCTATAGTACTCTTTCATTTATTCTACCCCTTACTGCTGAAGAACTCACAGGATGTGCAATATAAATATTGCACATGTGCAATATAAATATTGCAATAAATATTGCACATGTGCAATATAAATATTGCAATAAATATTGCATTATAAATATTGCAATATAAATATTGCCTCATGATCTCCAGTGCTAGGATTGAGAAAAACTGGAAGAAACAAAGAAAACTGCTAGATGGCTCTTTGTGGTTCTTTTCAGGTAACAGTTCAAGGTATACTTTTTTTCTTTTTTTGAGACGGAGTCTGGCTCTGTCGCCCAGGCTGGAGTGCAGTGGCGCAATCTCGGCTCACTGCAACCTCCGCCTCCCGGGTTCATGCCATTCTCCTGCCTCAGCCTCCCGAGTAGCTGGGACTACAGGCGCCCACCACCACGCCCAGCTAATTTTTTGTATTTTTAGTAGAGACGGGGTTTCACCGTGTTAGCCAGGATGGTCTCGATCTCCTGACCTCGTGATTCACCCACTTCGGCCTCCCAAAGTGCTGGGATTACAGGCGTGAGCTGCTGCACCCGGCCCAAGGTATTATTTTTCTTTAGGGTCTATGATTTGTTGTTAGTTTCCCTACTGTCTCAAATTTAAATTAATTTAAATAAGTTCCATTTGGAAATTCGCAGAGAAGTGAGTCCGAATTGCCTTTCTCCCAGGGAGGAGTAAACATCTGTCCTTGATCAAGCTCATAATTAGCTCAGCTAAGGGAGAAGATGAAATAAGGTGAGGACGATAAGTTGAAAACACAACTGGGGTGTGGAGCAAAGGAAGAGAAAAGAGTAAAGACTAAGCAAAAATCCACAATAAGGGCTTGAGGTTTATATATCCCCGGTCCCTTGGTCCCCTTCCCAATGGCCCAGCCAAGAATACTCTTGGAATCTGACTCCATGCATCATGCCACACTGGCAGCTGCACTTTGAGCCCAGATCACAAATGCATAATGCATGTCGCCTCTTCATGGAGAAACATCTGCATCTGCCTGGGTCTTCCCTTGGCAGAGGGCACATTCATCATCCCTGGGGAAGTGTGTTTGTGGGAGCAGCTGTGAGAGGACACTGGGCAGAAGGACCGAGGGGCCTGTTGGTGCATTTGCCAGCTTGGTCTGCTTTGTGGTAATAAACTCCAGGAATGTCTAAACCTGGACTTGTCCAAAAGAAGAAGGTTGTTTTTGTTGGAATGTCTGGGTTTTATTCATGTTCCCCAAGATTCCCATTTCAGAATCTTTAAATTTTATGGGTATTTTTAAAGCTATAAAACAGTGAGTTCTTAAATATGGTTCTAGGACATAGAACCCCCCAAAAGTCTAGATTTGGTTCACCAAGAAAGTCCATGCCAAATGCTTTGACCGTCATCTGAACCTCTCTCCTCCCCGCCCACCACAATTCAACACTTTCCACTCATAACATCATGGCGTTATAACTGTGCTCTCTGGCAATTGTGTCATTGGTGATTAGTAAAACACTGAAACAATGACATCATGTCTATAAAATAATCACAAAAAATGCCGAATATTAGTGACTAAGTCTCAGAATGGAATCTGAGCAATGCCTGTAGTGACTAGGTTCACTTTATATATTCTGATCTTGCAGAATTCGAGTAAGTTTACCTTCCACCTCCTTCTCTTTCCCTAATTTTGCCCTTCCCCCATTTCTCCACTTTCTCAGCTCCTTCCTTTCCCAAGGAGTTTGCAATAAGAAGACCTGTTAAGTTTCAGAATCACCCAATTTACCCTCTGGTCTTTATTGGAAGCTTTTCTTCATTTCCAACTAGAAGCACAGATCTTCTGTAGATACAGGTACTGTTTGAGCTTCCAGACACTTCACAGTTCACAAGCAGTGGTCGAGGTATGGAAATTTTAAAGCACACACATTGTCCAGATGAACGCAAATAAAAACCTGTCTTGCCTACTTGGATCATGGAAACCAGGAATATAGATCACAAAAGTTAGTGGTATGTAAGAACTGGAATTCAGTCCAACACCTTCACTGACTGTCTTGAACATTTTTAAAAACACAGTAGGCTTTTAAGCTTAAGCCAGAGTGAATTGTAAAGGAAATACCATCCATGTGGTAAAACATCAAAAATGCCCTGCACCATTTGCTGCGTCACTGGCTTCTCTCAGCTCATTATTGTTGCTGGATCTTCAATTAACCTCAAAGTTTATATCTGTAGAAGAAGTGCATATACATAATTACAGATATTAAGAGCATGTTCTCCTTTTTCTGTGCTTCTGATAGTACTCTCTTACCATTAGTAATCACTTTTTTTTAAAAATTTTATTTTAGCAGTGGTCTAGCATTTATGCTCTAGACGTATTTTTTGAAGTGTGACATGAAACCCAAGGGTTGCTCAAATATATTTTAAAGTCTATCTTGGAATCAGAGCAGGTAAGGATATCTCCCACATCTCTTTATTTCACAATAACTTGCTTGTTTGGATATTAATTTCCAGAGGACAGGAACCTTACTGATGTACCACCCTGTTCTTTGTGCAGAGTAGATGCTCAGTAAACGTTTGTTGGAATGAATGGTGAATAAATGCTGTTCTGTATATTTTATTTTAAAAAATAAAGTTTGAAAATCACTATCATATTTTCATCTTTCACTTCTGTGATGCCTTTACATGATTGCTAAAAGCATTTCGGCTGGCTGTGAACTCACCTAACTCCCCATCAAGATTTCTGAATGTGAGGCACCAACACCCCAAGCAACCTCATTACTACCCCTTTGAAAGGGTTGATTCCTTGACTCTTGTGCTCGTTTTGCATCAGCAAGTCCTGCTACAAAGATCCTTGAACACGTGGTGATTTTAATGGGGCTAATAGATTTTAAGATTTCAAATTAAGCACCTAGAAAAGGACCCAAACTGGGCAGCCCTTTTAACAAGTCTTCGCTGTTCAGTGGCCCGTTTAGCATAGAAACTTTCTGTGAACTCTGTAGGTGACCTTTTCCCTTTCTTTGTTTCCACTTAATCAGATTGCATGCGACCTTTGGGAGCCTAAGGCTTCGATGTTGAGAAGAGTACATGAAAGGATTAAAAAAAAAATACATTTTTTGGTACATTGCCTTTGGAGGCATATTAAAATCCTCTTGAATGCTGTTGTCTTTTTCTCATTGAAAATAGCCAGCCTGTTTTCTATATAAACAGCCCTTTTCTTTTATCTTGGTGATATTGTTTTACAATCCAACCTTATGGCTTAACTATTTTATTTGTCTCAAAATCATTTTTTTTAGCATGGCCCAATTATTAGAAACAATCTCACTCATGTGGAAAAGAATTGTTAGTGATCTTTCTTTCAACTAAGGAGAAAAACAAATATACAAACAGCACTGTTCCCCTGTAGGATTTGCGTTGGTTGGTCAGACATACTTTCTCTGGATTGTTACCTGAAATTGAAAGGGAACTGTGGCGATCTGAGTATTCCTCCCATCTGTCATTTGCATGAAGACTCTTGCCTAGGCCACCAACTCAAAAAAGAAAAAATAAAGATTGCTGCATTTGGAGACTAGAACAACGCTGCATTATTTTATATCTTAAAATGAAGGTGAATCAGGAAAAGACAGAAGGACTATAAACAAAAGATCAGGTGATGTGTATTTGTGAATTGGGTTTTGGCGAAATTACAGAGCAGATGATGTTTGCTTTTGTTGTCATTGGGATCCTAAATCTCCCAGTTTGCTCCTGCCCTGCTTTTTGTTCACTCTCCCTGACTCACTATCTTATTCTGTAGAGAGCCCTTCTCAAATCTCAGTCAATAGTAATGTACACTTGGAGTTGGGAAACCTTTTCTGTAAAGGTCAACATAGAATGCACTGCTATTAGGGATTTTTCTGTCTTCATTTTTGTTTGCAGTATTTTATTGTTAGAAACAACACCTTCCAAAATGCAATGGCTCGTTATGAATCCATTTCCTCTGCCCTCAGTTGCAGAGCCACAGACTTGAATGAATATAGGAGGAAAAGTACTGGTGCAAGTAGAATAATTTCGGTACTCTGGAGGCCTCCCCTGCCTCCCCTAGCCCAGATTTGCAACCCACAGCAAAGCGACAATCACAGTGCCTCTCTCACATTTGTGAACTATGGGGCTGACAGCCTACATTCTGGCAGCATGGTTCCTCTGGTTTCTGGCAGGAAGGCATGTTAGCACCCTCTATATTTTAGTAGTTGAGAATTTCTCTTAGATTCTGGCACACCATTTGGTTGTTGGCCCTCATTTACAGTGAGAGATGTTAGAAATGAAATGTATATTTGCAGTGTGTCTTTCAAGCTGCTTTGCTGGGAAGTTGAGAGCACAGCTGCTAATCACACCTAACATGTATTCCTAGATCACATTTCCAGCTAATGTCATGCCTCTCTGTACTAGATGGCCCAGTCATGCAAATGGAATAGAAGCTTTGGTGTTGAACCCACACGAATGTCAGATACTGTGGGTCATTACCTGTAGAGTTTACTGAGTACTTTTTCTAGATCTTGAGTGCCACGATATAGTAATTTTTCTGCAACCTTAAATGGAATAATTACAATATATTTTTTGATGAAAAATTAGCTATGAGGCTTTAAGGTCTTGCTGCAGAGAGATCATTTATCACACTATTTGAAGAAATCTTAAAAACTAGATGTATTTGGAAAGCAGCTTTATCCATCGAATGTTATATGCTTGAATAAAAGCTACCATAACCTAAGTTTTATAATTAGACAGCTGGAAACTCTACATAAATATTGGACATCCATGGCAGATTAAAAGGAAACTGGGTCACTTGGAAGACTGGTAATGGAATCTTGGACCTAGCTGAGCCAGGTTCTCTCACATAAGGGAACCTCAGTTCACCATTCAGCTTAATTTAAAGATTACTGGCTAATTTGGTTTTAAAGGTACTAAAGGTGAGGAATAGAGGCATAAATTAAAGAGGCTTGTGAAAGATCACGAATCAGAGTCAGAGACTGAACTAGACTTACCTAAGTGAACTGGATTCCACTCTATCTGTCCTCCTTTTGAGCAAGGTCTCAATTTGAGTCATCCACTGCTAGTATAACCCTCTCAGAAAAGGCCTTTTGTTTCATAGATCTTTGTAAGTGTACTCAGAATCAAACACAGAACATCAGACATAATGATTGCTCAAACCATAATTTGTGAAGGAATTTAATTCTATCATGAGCGTTTCCTGACCTCCAGCATCTCATACTCCTTTGTTTACTCATGTACCTGTGTCTAGGTAAGACCTTATGTCTCTTGATTCATCCACAACAACTTTCTTCACGATAGAAACTGTCAAGGTCAACTATGTGTCACTTAGGTGTTTTAATCTTTGCACAGAAATGTTATTTTTTCTTGCCATTCTGGAAGAATTTCACAAGCATTTCAGAGACTGACTAAATGATTACAGAATTTGTGCATTTCTGCCAAATTGTGTTGAATAATAACAACAAAAATAAATAGCATTAGTCCTGAAGTCATGCAGGAGCAGGTTTAGACAGAGAATAAAGCATGGTATGTGTGAATTGGCCAACTAACATGCTTCACACAACACTAGCTGTATTGTCAGCAATAATAAAATCTGATAAAAGGTCTTGGCAAGTGTGCTGTACATTTCTTTGTTTTTGAGCTTTGATAATATGTTGGCTGTGATGTGATCTTTAATACACCAAGACATGTAAAATGCAGCTTGTTTTTAAAAGCCGTTGCCAATGACTGACAGATATTTATTTCAATGGCAGCAGTGGTCTGAATGTCTCATGTCATTCTGTACTTGCTCACTTTTCCATGAATAAGTTATCATGTAAAGCAGACATGTTTGGACTTATTTGAACTCATTACATAACCCCAGGTTAGTGAGGGCTGTCTTGGAAGGCTTAGGGAGAATTGCTGTATCTCTAGGACATTTAACTCTGTTTCAGTTCTTGATTTTGCTCTTACTATATTGACGACCAAAACACTTCAGTTTCGTGATAAAATATCCAACAGATCAGCATTCAAAAGTTTGTCCTGAGGCATTTTTGTGTAAGTTCAACCTATTATAATGGTTTCTTTGGTAGTAGAGTATTTTATGTATAATTTTGTTCATAAAATGAGAACCATAAAGATATCCAGTTTTATCATTACATGCAGGAATGAACTTATCAAAGCCAAAGTAACAGATGCTTATGCACCTTCAATAGAACTAATTCCTTAAGGAAAGTCCCCATAAGGAGTCATAGAAGTTACATTTTGATGTAACCTCTATGCATTTTAATGAAAAACTTCCTCGGAAAATTATGGGTTATAGTTACAGATAATTACCAATATCATAGATATTTATTTCATTAGCTCACATTTATCTTTAATAGTTAATTTACATTATTGCACTGAGGGACTGAGAGTTTCCTGGGGAAGAAAAGAGAGGGTAAAGTCATTTAGGAATATAGTGCATTATCTATGAGGAGCAAAGCAGTGGGGAAAGGTGGAATGAGCAGGTAGTAGTATTATGGTATTGAAAGAATA
This sequence comes from Pongo pygmaeus, assembly GCF_028885625.2. Classification (NCBI taxonomy): domain Eukaryota; kingdom Metazoa; phylum Chordata; class Mammalia; order Primates; family Hominidae; genus Pongo; species Pongo pygmaeus. Next base: position 28,448,252 of record NC_072387.2, read on the forward strand.
CAAAGAGAGGGTCAATTCTTTGGTTCAGACTCTATTAATATTTCTTCAGAAGACAGGAGGCTCTAAACTAGTGTTTGAAAACTGGCAGCCATGTTGTCTTGAGCTAATAAAGTACTTTAAAAAGCTTTGAGTTTGAATGCTTTTAGGTGAATATGCTGTCTCTGGTACCAGAAACCCTAGTGTTTTATAGTCCAAGGCCCTGAAGGCTTTGGAGTTTAGGAACTCAAATTTACCGTGCTTGATCTGTAGAGCACTATCATGCAAAGTGCTGTTGGAGTTTTAGACAGTATGTGAATTCTATGTAAAAATATAATCTAAGCTCAGCAGAAAACTTACAAGCCAGAAGGAATTTGGGTCCTATCTTTGCAGAAACCTTATTAGCCAGAAGGGATTGGGGTCTTATCTTAAACAGAATAACTGTCTGCCAACAATTTTGTATCCAGGAAAACTATGTTTCATAAATGAAAGAGAAATAAAGTATTTTTCAGAAAACAAATGCCTGTGTTTACTAAAATGTAGGATAATTGTTGCTTTCCTCCTTCAAAGAAAGTCCCAGCATAGGCTGGGAAGAAAACCTAGGGAAAACTCTTCTGGACATTGGCCTAAGCAAAGAATGTATGATGAAGGCCCCAAAACCAAGTGCAGCAGAAAGAAAAATAAATAAGTGAGACTTAATTAAACTAAAAAGCTTCAGATCAGCAAAAGAAATAATTATCAGGGTAAACAGACAACCCATAGAATGGAAGAAAATATTTGCAAACTCTGCACCCAACAATGGACTAATACTCAGAATCTATAAGAAACTGAAATAAATCAGCAAGAAAAAAATAATAACCATTAAAAAGTGGGAAAATGACATAAATAAACATTTTTCTAAAGAAGTTATACAAATTGGCCGACAAACATGAAAAAAAAGTCCAACACCACTTCATTAGGGAAATGCAAATTGAAACCACAATGAAAACAGCATGGAGATTTCTTAAAGAATTTACCATTCAATCCAGCAATCTCACTACTGGGTATCTAACCCAAAGAAAAAGATATCACTGTCTGAAAAAGACATCTGCATGCATATTGTTTATTACAGTCCAATTGACAATTGCAAACATATGGACCCAGCATAAGTGTCCATTGACCAAAGAGTGGATAAAGAAAATATTATATATACACCATGGAATACTGCTCAGCCATTTAAAAAAAAATGAGGTAACATCCTTTCCTGCAACTTGGATGGAGCTGGAGGCCAATGTTCTAAGTGAAGTAATTCAGGAATGGAAAACCAAATACTGTATATTCTCACTTATAAGAGGGAGCTAAGCTATGGGTATGCAGAGGCATACAGAGTGGTATAATAGACCTTGGAGACTCAGAGTGGGGTGGATGGGAAGTGGATAAAGGATTAAAAAATGACATATTGGGTACAACGTACAGTACTCTGGTGAAGGGTGCACTAAAATCTCAGATTTCACCACTATATAATTTGTCCATATAACCAAAAACCACTTGTGCCCCAAAAGCTATTAAGATTTTTTAAACATTTAAAAATAAAGTAAAATGAAAATGGAAAAAAATATATCTAAGAAAAGTTATTATTGATGTCCAAGAGTTAATTCTAAGCACCTGGATGTCAATGAAAAGAATTAACAAATACATGGTTAAGTTTACCTTCAAGGTTGTAACTCTTTGACAACAGGTCTCCCATACACAAACTACATTTCCTTTTGTTCTCCTTGGACTCTTCAACAATGCCGTTCTTGTCTATTATTCTCCTTTCATCAATTTATCTTCCTTGTTCCAAAGATTTACTATAATATAAATGTATATGCTTTTTAAATGATAAAACATAAGTAAAAGTTTAAATAAATTATATTTATTTTCTAAAATGTATTAAGTGATGGAATAACTTAATAACTATTAAGTTATTAATTATTAGTAATTATTAATATTATTCCATCACTTAATACATTTTAGAAAATAAAAGAAAGTATTGCCCTGCAATTTAAGATTGCACATGCATATACACATAAACATCCACATTTATATGTAAGCTGCATCAGGGCAGAGACTACGCATCTGAAATAAATCTGCTGATTATTTCAGATATTTTCTAATGTGTTGCATGGATCATGTAATAAGCACTAACTTTAATGCAACAGATGTTCTTAAGAAAGCTGTCTATTGTATTCTGTAGTTTTTTCCTCATGCTTATTCTATAATCTACTTAGGGCTAGCTTATTTCCTCATCATCCTATCTATACAGTTCTACAAGCATTAATAACCTGCACACTACTAAATCTAATGGTGTATTTTTAAAAATCTTTTTGCTTAATCTCTTAGCAACATAACACTTGACCAACTCTCAAATCTTCAGAAATGTTTGTCTCTTGTCCTCTGTGACATTATAATTTGCTAATCTTCCGCCTCTCTGATCATTTCTAATTTTTTCTTCACCATCTCATTCTGTTCTTCTGGAAGCTAAATGTTTAGAATTTATCTTGGTCCAGTCCTGGGTATTGTTTACTTCTTTATACGTACATATCTTTTGGACTTAAGCATGCACAATCTTGATTATCAAATTTGAATAGCCAGCCTTGGACATTCGTTTGTTTGAGACCAATATCTCCAACTGTGTACTGAAGATTTCTTCTCGGATATCTCAAAGGCATCTCAAATTCAATATGTCAAAGAAAACTGTGTTCAACACCACACTTGAAACCGGTGCTGTTCACTGTTATCAGCAGAAGGACACTACCCTACATACACTATACATGGTACATGCCAATTCAAAGGTTTTTGGTATTTGATATGTATCTTTTCGTATAAATTCAGCTGGAAAGTTTTGGAATTGCACCACTATCTATGTGGTTGAGCACTGAAGAAATATAGAAGCCATTGATGCATTTATTTAACAAATATTTATTGAGTATCTTCTGTCAACCATGAATTGTTCTGTGTAGAGGGTTACAGTAATGAACAACATACATCAAAGTGTTTCCTTCATAGAGCTTATACTCTATGGACATTTTGCTTCCTACATAATTATATCCAATCCATCACCCTAAATGTTTGTGATTTTACCCCTGGAATTACTCTTTTTTTTTCCTTTGAGACAAATTCTTACTCTATTACCCAGACTGGAATGCACTGACAGAATCATAGCTCACCTGCAGCCTTTATCTCCTGGGCTCAAGCAAATTTGATAAATTTGTAGAGAATTTTTATTTATGGTGTAAGATAGGGATTAAACTTTATTTTTTTGCAAGTGGATATTCAGTTATCTCAGCACCATTTATTGCAAAGACTCTTATTTTTCCCAATAAATTATCCCGGAAACACTGTCAAAAATAAAATGACCATAAATATTTAATGGCAATCTACTTGTGTCTTTGGATCTGAAGTCTCTTGTAGACAGCATACAGTTTGATCACTTTTTAATTTGTTCTTCCAATCTCTGCCTTTTTATCGGAGAGTTCAGTACACTCACATTTAATGTAAATGGTGAAAATCAGCAATTCTGTCATTTTGCTATTTGTTTTCTATATGTCTCATGCCCTTTTTATTCCTCAATTCTTCCATGATTGGTTTCTTTTATGTTAAATAGATATTTTCTAGTGTGCCATTTGATTCCCTTCTTGTTTCATTTATTATGTTTTTTTAGTTATTTTCTTACTAATAACATCTTAACATATAGTAATCTAGTTCAAATTAACACCAAATTAGATTCCATATTATCCTGAAACTTTGGTTTTATATAGCTCTGATACCACTCCCCTTTTATGCTGTTATTGTTACAAATTACATCTTTATGAATTGTATGTCCATCAACATAGATTTGTAATTATTGTTTAACGCAACTGTGTCTTAAATAATATAGCAAAACGATAAGGGATAAACAAAAGAATGCATTAATATTGACTTTTACATTTACCTATATAGTTACCTTTACTGGTATTTTTAATTTCTTCATGTGGATTAGAGTTACTATTTTCCTTCTGTTTACACCAGAAAAACTCTCATTGGAATTTCTTCTAGGGAAGGTCTGGTAGCCCTTGAAGAAAACTCTACAATAATCTCTTATGCAGTTTTTGTTTACCTGGGAATGCATTAATTTCTCCTTGATTTTTGAAGGATAGTTTTGCTGGATGTAGAATTCTGGATCGACATAATTTATCTTTAATTTTTGAAAGATAGTTTTGCTGGATATAGAATTCTTGATTGACAATTTTTTTTACTGATTCAGCTTTAAATACCTAATTACACCATCTTCTGACCTTTATGGTTTCTGATGAGAAATTAGCTGTCAATCTTATTGAGAGTCTTGTATACATACATGATAGGTCACTTCTCTTTTGCTACTTTTGAGATTCTCTGTTTGTCTTTGGAATTCTAAAGTTTGGTTATATGTGTTGATGTTAATATCTTTTATTTATACTACTTTGAGTTCAATGAGCTTCTTGGATGTGTACATTAATGTGTTTTACCCAATTTTGGAGCTTTTCAGCCATGCTTTTATCAAACGTTCTTTGTTTTCTTTGCTTTTCTTCTTCTGAGATTCTCATTGTGTATATGTTGGTATGTTTGAAGGTGATTCGCAAGCTTCTGGGACTGTTAATTTATCTTCATACATTGTTTTTCTTTTCTTCAGACTGATCATCTCAATTTATCTAACTCAAGTTTGCTGATTCTTTCTTCTGCCTGCTGAACTAGCCATTGCATTCTCTGTAAATTTTTCATTTCAATTATGGTACTTTTCAACTCTAGCATTTCTATTTGGTTCCTGTTCATCATTTCTATTCCTTTATTGATATTCTTTGTTTGGTAAGATATGATTCTCAGTGTTCCTTTATCTTTAAATGATGTCTTTCAGCTCTTTTAGAATATTTTAAATGGTTAATGTAAAGTTATTGTCTAATTCCTCAGAAACAGTTTCTATTCATTTCTTTTCTTTCTCGCATATAGGCCATGGCTTATTGTTTGTTTGCATGCCTTGTAATTTTTTTGGAGACTGTACATTTCAATTGTATAATATGGCAACTATGAAAATCAGATTCTCTCCTATTTTTCCTACAAAGCATTTTAATTAGTTTATTGTTAAACTGTTTTCCTTTGTCTCAGGTAGAAGTAACTAATACATTTGATTTGAAATATTGAAGTGCCCCTATGGTAATCACTTCAGTCACTGGAGAGTTATGAGTGAAACAAGCAACTATAATTCTCTGAAAATAAGACTTGTTCTGTTCTCTGTGATAGTAGGTAACTGTATGATTGATGCAGACTGTTTTCTTCAAAACTGCTGTTGAGCTTGGGAGTGTAGGATGAAACCAGAGTAATTTAAAACACCACAAAACTCTCTCACAAGGTTCACTGGATTTTCTTAATGAAGCCAGATTATGGATGCTGTAAGCTTGATTATTTTTTAAAATTTTGAAAAATTTGATTCTGACAGTTTATTCTGGTTTATTTGTTAGTTTTGTGGAGGAGCAGAATTGGAATTCACTCCTTCACCATTTTCACTGATGTCACTCAAGAGTTTTTATTTCTGGACTCTTATTTCTATTCCATTAATCTGTGTATGACTGTCTCTATGCCAGTCTTCACTACTATCTTGATTACTGTAGAATTGTAATAATTTTTGAAACTGGTGTCAGTCCTACAACTTTGTTTTACCTTTTTCAAGATTATTTTGACTATTACCATGAATTTCCATATGAATTTTAGCACCAGCTTTTCAATTTCTGTAACGAAACCAGCTGGGAGTTTGATAGAAATTGTGTTGAATCTTTATGTCATTTGGGAACTATTGCTATAATAACAGTGTTACATCTTCTGATCCATGAACATGGTTTGTCTTTCCATTTATTTAGGTCTTGTTTAATTACTTACAACTATGTTTTGAAGTTTGCAGAGTATAAGTGTTCCACTGTATTTGCTAAATTTGTTCTTAAGTTTTTTTATATTATTATAAACAGAACTATGTTAATTTCACTTTTAGATTATTTATTGCAAAGGTAGATAAGTGTAGTTGATTTCTCCATAAAGTAAATTTTTAAAAATAAAAACATGGTGACACCTGTCTCCTTAAAACATTTCAATATCTTCCAATTGTTCTCACAATAATAAAAAAAGCCTTTAATACAGTGTAAAAGTGCCTCAGTGTTCTGGTTTCTATTAACTTCTCTTATCACATCTGTCCCTGATCTTTTCCTCACTATCTGAGCTACACTGTCATGCTCTCCATCCTCAAAATCCAACATAATTATTTCCATAATAAGGTCTTTGCACATACTATTTCCTCTACCTGAAAATTTTTCTCCCTCTCCTGCCACAAAACAAAACAAAAGAAGACTTCTGATTTTCAGTTTTGCAGGTAAGGAGCTTGGAACTCACCACTGCATCCTAACAGTAAATAAAAAGCTAAACACACTGAAAAAAGTCAATAACTTTTTGTGGATCCAAAAAACATGAGGACACACAACAAACCTCTGACCCTAACGTTGGTGAGATAGGGAAATGTATGAAATTCTGGCATTCCAGAATAGGCAGTCATGAGTGGAAACCAGTTCTGGGTTCAAAAATAACTGAGGTGTAATTGATGAATTACTGGAGACTAGATGTGGGCAAATCTGAGAGTTAAAAAGTCCAGCGGGACTCAGTCATAGAGACCATTCACACTTTTGTGAATTTTACCTCCAGGAGCTCAACCAGGTTCTCATGGTGAATATCTGAGAAAAAATCCCCTCATGCTTCCAGCAGGGGAAGAAAAAAAACAACCATCTTGAAATATGTTAGCGCACCCTGTTCTTCGTAACAATACCTGGTCTCGGGAGAAACTTGTTAGCAAGAGCCTGACTTGCTGGAGTACTGTCTGAGCTTAGATGATGGGAGAAATATACCAAACCCTAGCCAACTCTAGCCTTCCATGTAGGAGAAGGAAAATACCCCATCTGTCCAACCCCACCCGTTCCGTTCTACCTAAAACGGGGAGGAAAAATACAATCTACTTCTAAATAACACATGGTTAAAGAAGAAACATCAAGAAAAATTTTAAAATATTTTGAACTAAATGAAGATAAGAACACATGCCAAAATTTGTGGAATGCTGCAGAGATAGGGCTTGAAAGGAATTTTATAGCATATGAATGCATATATTAGATGACAAGAAATGTCTGAAATCAATAATTTAAGTTTCCACCTTAGGAAACTTAAAAAAGAAGTAAAAATTTAATTCAAAATAAGCAGAAAAATAAATAATAAGTGGATGAATTAGAGGAGCAATCAATAAAGTAGAGAAGAGAAAAATCAATAGAGAAAACCAACAAAACTAATGGCTGATTCTTTGAAAAGAGTAATAAAATTGACATCCTCTAGCCAGGCTAATTTGAAAAAATGAGAGAAAGGATACAAATTACTAATATCGTAAGTGAAAGAGGGAGCATCACCACAGATCCCATGGACATTAAAAGAATAAAAAAGGACACTGTGAACAACTCTATCTCTGCGAGTTAAATAACAGGTAAAATAGACCAATTCCTTGAGGACACAATCTGCCAAATCTTACACAAGAAGAAATAGGCAATCTGAATAAGTCTATATCTGTTAACTATATTGAATCAATAATTAATTGCATTTCAAAATAGGAAGCAGCAGGCTTAGATGTGTTCCCTGATGAATTCTACTAAATAAGAAAGAAATTATACCATTTTTCTACAATCTCTTCTACAAATAAAAGCAGAGGGAATACTTCCTACCTCATTCTATGAAGCCTGCCTTAACCTAATACCAAAACCAGCAAAAGACATTACAAGAAGCAAAAACTACAATATTCTCATGAATATTGATACAAAAATCTTCTACAAAATATTAGCAAATTTGATCCAAAAACGTATAAAAAGATTTATCCACCGTGACCAAGTGGGGTTTATTCCAGGTGTGCAAGGCTGGCTCAGCACTCAAAAATTAGTTAATGTAATCAACCACATCAATAGGATAAAACAGAAAAACCATGATAATATCAATAAATTTAAAGATGACAAAATCAAGTACCTATTCATGACAAAAACTCTCAGAAAACTGGGAATCAATGACAACTTTCTCAACTGGATAACGAATATCTACAAAAAAACTTATAGCTAACACCATTTGTAATGATGAAAAACTAAAAACTTTCCCATTAAGACCAGGAAAAATGCAAAGATGTCCCCTCTCATGACTCCTTTTTGACATCATACTGAAAATTCTAGGTAATTCAGTATGACAAGAAATGGAAATAAAAGGTATACAGATTGGGAAGAAATAACTAAAATTGTGTTTGTTCACATATAATGTGATCATGTATTTAGAAAATATAAAAGAATAAACCAAAAACCTTTTGGAACTAATAAACTATTAGAGTAAGCCTTCAGAATACAATGTTAATATACAAAAGTCAATTGTTAACAAAATACATTCAAAAATAAGATCACACACAAAAGTGCAAAAAATAGATATATATGAGGAAAACTACAAAACTCTGATAAAGGAAATCAAAGAAGTTAAAAAATGAAGAGATATTCCATGGTCATGAATAGGAAGACACAATATTGTCAACATAACAGTTCTTCCCAACCTCATCAATAGATTCAATGCAATCCCAATAAATATTCTAGCAAAATAGTTTGTGGATATTGAAAACCTGATTCTACAGTCTGTAGTAATAGGCAAAGACCCAGAATAGCCAATACAGTGTTAAAATAGAAAAAAAAAGTTGGAAGGCTGACACTACTCAACCTCAAGACTTACTATAAAGCCACAGTAATCAAGACAGTGTGGTAATATCAAAAGGACAGACCAATAGATGAATGGAACAAAATAGAGATCCCATAAGTATACCTACATAAATATAGTTAACTGATTTTTGATAAAAGAGTAAAGGCAAAAAATACAATGGAACAAAGATAGTCTTTTCAACAAATGGTACTGAAACAGCTGGACATCCATGCACAAAAAATCTAGACATGGATCTTACACTGTTCACAACTATTAACTCAAAATGAATCATAGACCTAAACGTAAAACACAAAACTATAAAACTTCTGGAAGGTGACATAGGAGAAAACCCAGATACCCTTGTGTATGATGATGACTTTTTCAATACAACACCAGAGGCACACTCCATAAGATAAATAATTGATAATGTGGACTTTATTGAAATTAAAAGTTTCTGACTTGCAAAAAATGATATCAAGAGAATGAAAAGACAAGTTGTGGACCAGAAAACAATATTTGCAAATGTTATGTCTGATAAGGGAATATTACCCAAAATGTACGAAGAACTCTTAAAACTCATCAATAAGAAAACAACCTAATTAAAACTTGGATCAGAGACCTTAAAAGACCCATTATGAAAGAAGATATACAGATGGCAAATAAGCATATGAAAAGATGTTCCACGTCATATGTCATCAGGGAAAGGCAAATTACAACAACAATAAGTTACCTATTAGAATGGTCAAAATTCAGAACATTGACAGTGTCAAGTACTGGTGGTGATGTAAAGCAACAGGAACCCCCTTCATTGCTGATAGAAATGCAAAATGATAAAGTAACTTTAGAAGACAGTTTGTCAGTTTTTTACAAAACTGAACATATTCTTTACCAAAGGATTCAGCAGTTCTGCTTCTGATATTTACCCAAAGAGTTGAAAACTTTTGTTCACACAAAAACTCATACAAGGGTATTTATAGCAGCCTTATTCACAATTGCCAAAAACTTGGAAGCCACTAGATGCACTTTAGTTAGGTGTCTACATCCAAACAATGGCATATCATTCAGCACTGTGAAAAGAAATGAGCTACCAAACCATGAAAAGACATGAAGGAACTTTGAATGCATATTACTAAGTGAAAGAATCCAGTTTGTAGAGGCTATATACTGTATGATTCCAACTATAATGACATTCTGGAAAAGCCAAAACTATGGAGACAGTAAAAAGATTAGTGGCTGTCAGGGTTTGGGGGTTGGAGGAGAAGGATGAAGAGGCAAAACACAGAGAATTTTTAGGCCAGTGAAACTACTCTGTAGGATAATATAATGGTGGGTACATGTCATTACACATTTGTCCAAACTCATATATAGAATGTACACCACCAAGAGTGAACCAATGTAAACTATGGACTTTGGGTGATTATGATGTGTCAGTGATGCTTGTTTCATCAGTTGTAAGAAATGTACCACTCTGATGGAGGAGGTTGATAATGGGGAAGGCTGTACGTGTGTAGGGCAGGGAGTATATGGGAAATCTCTGTACCTTCTCTCAATGTTGCTGTTAACCTAAATCTGCTCTAAAAAGTAAAAACATTTTAAAACAAACAAACAAAACAAAAACAAAAAAGTAAAGCTCTTTATCTAGCTAGTGCCTATTATGTCTTCAGATCTTGGCTCAGATGTCTTCTGTTTGGTAAAGCCCTTGTGAATAGCCAATTTAGGTCAGCTTTCTTGCCACCTACCTATTAAGCCCATCTTTCCTTTTCTTTAGAGTCCTTAAGTAGTTTTAATTGCACACTTCTTAAAGTGATTATGTGATTAATGAATATATATATTCATTATTATTCAATATTATTATTGAATAATATATGAAAATAATCGTATATTATTCAATATGCTTTTTAGTGAAGGGCCTGCCTCGTATTTGCTGCCTGGGGGTTTTCTTCTGCCCAATGCAATATATACTCAGTATTCAACAAATTGCGGGGTATTGAAGAAGTGAATGAATGAATGAAGAAGTGAATGAATGAATGAATGACATGTCAAGAAGTTTTATGCATTACCTCATTCAATCATCTGTCACTCATTTTAGGTAGGTAAGACCCTCTCCAATTTAGAAGTGGAAAAAATGAGGATGGTTAGGTAATTTTTCCAAATGATAACAAGTAATCATGGTTGTGTCAGGATTCCAAACCAAGTCTCTCTTCCTACACAATCTATACTTTCACCTAAACTGTTAGATTACCTCATTCAATTTGAGATGACTATGTACTGTATTTAAAGAAGGCTCATAATAGAGTAGCTAACGAATCTAGCAAAGAGGAGAAAGGTTCATCATCCATGAAAGAAATGTTTGATGAGCTATGAGGGGATACTGCAATCTCACACAGCATAGTAGCAGGATTTAGGATGGAGAGTAAGGCTATGAGACATTTTCCAATGTCTCAGATGAAGGAAAGGAAAGGCCCAGAGTTTGGTAGGTAGCATTTGTGAGGAGGGGAAGGAGAGTGGTAGAGTAAAGTGGTACAAATGCCCAAAGATTGTGGTTAGTGGGAAAACAGTTGGAAGCATCAGTGAGAGGCAAAAAGAACATCTACTTGACCTTCTTTTCTTAGAATATTGAGTTGTGGGAGAATAAACTGATGTACTAGAGGAGAGGTAGAGAGAAATACTTTCCTCAGCGAAAGGCTGAAGTTAAGTCAAGGAGATCAAGGAAATCTCTAAGAAGAGTGTGCATATAGATGGTAGGTCATTGGTTATCCAAAGGCAGTTCTCAAAGCTGTATTCGAAGTGTTTGGGCAGTGAGGACTGGAGGTCTAGGTCACAAGTCAGGAAGTGCAGGACATTACAGAATGGACTTATGAAGAGGGATGCAGACCCTCATGGATTTTGTCCTAATGGTCTATTGGAGACTGCTGGATGCAGAATAGTGGACAGAGGTCTTGGCTCATTTACCTTGAGGTTGAAGAAAGCCTTAACATCTTCAGTCTGAGATTGCTTGGCCTGGAGTGATGGTGACTCAGTGGGCACAATGCCCACACATTTTGAAGAGGGAAGATAATTGGAGGGACTACAATCCTGCAAACACTTTGAGTGTATTCAAATCTATAATAGGCCTAGTGCAGTGGCTTATGCCTGTAATCCCAGCACTTTGGGAGGCCAAGGCAGGAGGATCACCTGAGGTCAGGATTTCAAGATGAGCCTGGTCAACATGGTGCAACCTCGTCTCTACTAAAAATACAAAAATTAGCTTGGCATGGTGGTGCACACCTGTAATCCCAGCTACTTGGGAGGCTGAGGCAGGAGAATCTCTTGAACCTGGTAGGTGGAGGTTGCAGTGAGCCGAGATCATGCCACTGCACTCCAGCCTGGGTGACAGAGTGAGCACTGTCTCAAAAAAATCTATAATATTCCTGTATAATGCACAGCATTTTTAGAAATTTATTTTTCCTATTGCTAGGATACTGGTACTCTTAAAAACATGGGCATGGTGAGATGAATGGAAATTCACTTTTGAGAATACCAGTATGGGGAAATGGGGGACTACCAAAACCAGAATGAAGTATTCAAAATAAATGACTGGTTATAGATAAGTTTGCTAAGCTAGGAGGGAAGGCCTGGGAGAGAGGCATCCAGGAAGACAAGAGTGTGGTGCCTGAGAAAGCAAAGAAATGGTGAGCTCAACTGAGAGCAAATCAGAGAAGGGAACATTCAGTAAACTGGGCTATTGGACTCGAGTTTTGTGGAGAAAGTTGGCAACAGCAGACAAACTCTCTTTCATTTATGTATCAAAATCATCTTTTGGTGAGAGAGATACACTTTTTCCTCATTATATCCGTATTTCAAAATGTCACTTGGAATCCAGCACAACAGTTTCTAAAACCATATTTATCCTTCACATATAATGAAACAATTTGGGTCAGTCTTTGACCTAAAACTTTCCAGTGTACCCTACTTTCAAATTCAAAAATCTGCCACTTCCCCTCACCCCCATACCAAATTCCAGTGGAAATTTTTCATTTTAGACAATGTTCCTGTTGCCTATCAGACTAAATAGTAAAGATAGTAAAAGGTGTTGTTTTGCTATTTTTACATCAAGGTTCCCAGTTAACTTTATGACATTTAAATGATAACATTTTTAAGAAATGATTTTATTTGGTCAAAGTGTGTGTTGTATATAGCCGGTTATCTCTGTCTTCTCTCCCTTTAAAGATTAAAGAAAGGTAGTAATAGTCTTAAGACATTGGGGAAAAGATACAGTTTATTTTGTTTCATCCCTGGTGGCCCGTAAAATACCACACAGGGTCATAGAGTGGAAAAAATCTCCATTTCTCATTCCCACAATAATTCGAAGATAAATTCTCCTATTCCTAGGTAAATATGAATACTGCTTACCCCTGTAGTTTATGATCAGCAGAATGGGTTCTAGAATAGTTTAAAATTGAGATCATGTCTACAAATCCAAAGCATCAAATACTTCTTTCAGGGATTTAGTGGTAAAAGCAAAGAAAAAATGTTACCAGATCCCTTTTCTGATCGTGGCAGCCAACTATAAATTCCCTAGTCTCTTTCTTGTTTGTTCATTTCCCTTAACGTATTGCATTTTAATCCTGTAAAAAGTTGTTTCATTTAAGCCCCAATTCTAGGCATAGTTATTTCTCATTCTCAATTCTCATGATATGATGACTATTACACTATTGAGAAGACCTTCATGAAAAAATGGTAGCTCTACTATTGAATTGTGTAAAAATGATTATAAATATATTTCAATATGGCTAGGTTGGAATTTGAGGTATGAAGCTTTAACTTTATGACTAATTCAAAAAGCTTTTTACATACATGTAGCAAGTGTTTTTGAGCTGTGAAAAAAATGTTTTCCTGAAGAAAAGTGGCAGTTTAGGTATTTTTTGCTGATAAAATAAAAACATGAGACTGGAAGTTTAACATTTAAACATCATCAAAAACCATGAGTATTTAAGTTTTTTCATTCTAAGAAATTGCAAAGCCAAAGTATTTTTTCCAATTAAAACAGTAACTAATAACAGACTAATTTCTAATTTATGCATTAGACCATGCCAAATGGAAAATTAGGGAGAAAAATAAACAGTGTCCATGCAAACTGTTTGAAAAGGCAAAGTAATGCATTTCTTGTTTCTTTTCCACCAAAATTTTATTATCAGTTTCCATTATCTCTAGCTGACTTGTTCAGGTTCTGACTCCAAGTCCGATGACTTAAATTGCTTTACCATTACTTCTACTCCAGTGTTCCACGGCTTATTGACACCACATTAGAATGTGGATACCAGATGTTGGCAATGAGCTGCAAAATTAATCTAATTGGTTCTTAATGATGCCATGGTATATTTGAACATACTTGATAACTGGGTCTCTGATTCCCTTTTTTGTTTCATGAAGAGCTGCTGTACTTTGATTATAGGTGAGACTAACCTATAACCTGTCTCATGCTCTCTCTTTGTCTATCTACTCAGCTGCAAGCAATCTAGATATTCAGATTAGTTAATGAGCTCTGTAGCCGTATCATCTTCTTCTGCTGCTCTGGCCTTGTTCTCCATGCTGAGGCCAGAGTGCAGCTCTGGAAGCTTTTGAACATGACGTGCACACTCTGACTCTTGGCCATGGTACTCCCTCTGCTCCCCCACGCCCCACTCATTGTTCAACTACATTTTTTCCTCACACTGCTTTGATTCTTTTCATCTCCCCTCCCCACTCTTCCTAATTTTTTTATCCATCACCTGTGTCCTCTGAGCGCTCCCTTTCAGAGGTGGTATAAATTCCTCTCTTGCACCACCAGCCATTCACAGATGTTCCCTCCAACTCTTAAAGAAATCCTGGCTCTATGCTGAATTTTTTCCTTTTCTGTTACTCTCTGAAAGGAAGGATTTTCTGGTCTACTCAAAGCCTACAAGAGGGATTGGTCTTCCTTGGACTATTTGATGCTACTTATAAAGAATTTTTCTTGTGTCTTTATGCCGAGCTGCTTTCCTTCTTAGTTCATGCCACCCAATGTTCTCACATTTAGCCCTTCGTATTGTTGTAATGAAACAACCCACATTGTGATGATTCTCCTGCAAGTACTGATGACAGTGGCACCCAGCTCACCGTCATCCTCTATGTTGTGCCTTCAAACTGAACAATTTCAACACACATGGGGCCAATCTAGCCAACACTTCTGCCTCGAGGTTTTTTGACACTGTCAGTTCTACTGACCTTCAGCATACTTCAACTTCCTACTCTGACTCAATACCACAAAAAATTTAAACTCTCCCATCACTACTGCTCATCCTTCTATCTTTCATTTTAAGGTTCACTATACCTGCTCACTGTCACTTGGAGTCCTTCAGTTACTTGATTTCTCAATTATCCCTGCTCTATTAGTCTATGAGTGTACACCGAGCCTCATTCACTTTCTTTCTTCTTGACTGAGTACAGCTGGTGGTTAGATGCTTTCTCATTGAACTCTCTTGCATTCTTGCCATTTCATTGTATCCCATTCAGGAACATTCATCCAGGGAACTGAGGCCTGATGACACGAACAATTCCCAAGCTCCCCTTTCTCTGAAGCGAAGGTAGTTACAGCTGCATCCATTATTATCTCGTTTAGCCCTTGTCATCTCAAGACCAAGCTCTCCTCCTCTTGACCCTTTTCTCCCTAGTTTCTTTTAGGATCTTGTTCCATCAATTAGGCAACTTTTCTACTATATGGTTAATGTTTTCTCCTGCCTCTTTTTTTTAAATCTATTCTTATTTTCAGTCAATGATGCCATTATTTCCAGAGTCACTCAAGTTAGAAATTGGGAGCAATTTTGCCTGTTTTTATCTTTCATGCCCATATCTACTTAATAATAGTAGTAGTAATTATATTCAGTTACAGAGTGACTACAACATGCCAGCCACTGTTCTAAGTGCTCTATATATGTTAATTCATTTAATTCTGAAAATTATTCTATGAGCTAGATATTACTTTTATTACCATTTCGCAGATAAAGACATTGAGGCACAAAGAAGCTGAGAAGCTTTCCCAGGAACACCATGCTGATAAGTGGTGAAGCAGAGATGAAGCACCAAATGCTGGTTGTAGCTCCTGACCATATTATGAATTTTCCCACTACAGTCCTGTTGCCCAGCTCCAGGCCCTTACAACTCTTATCTCCATTGCAATAGCCCCCCAAATGGCCTGTCTGGCTCTGGTCTTGTGCTCCTCAGAGTCCCACTCTGTAACATTTCCCCCATAGATTGCCTTAGCAAAAAAATCTTAATTCGACTTCACTGCTTAATAACCATGAGTGAATGAAGTAAAAATCAAGACTGTTTTGTTGGAATTCATTCTGAAACTGTTTGCTTTTTAAAGATTTCACATTAATGACTTATCAATTTTGAATAGGGCTGAAGAAGGGAATGAAGTAGTTACGTCTCATACTGAGACTAATAGGTTCAAATCCTGACTCTAGCACTCACTAGCTATTGGATATGGGGCAAGTTACTTAACTCCTCTGTGTATCAGTTCGCCATCTTTAACACAAAATCATAATAATATTTACATCATAGGGTGGTTGTGAGAAATAAATTAATTGATACATGTAAACTGTTTTTAAGTGTGCCTGGTATAGAATAAATTGCTATATCAGTGTTAGCTATTATTACCAACATGTGGAAGCTAGGCAAGCTGGTTGGAGAACAGGATTAGAATTCAAAATAGTCTTGATAAACTGTCATACTTTTCATCAGGAGACAATAATAGTTTGCCTGCCAGAATTCATTATAGTACATATCTGTGATGAGCTGCATAACATTGCTTTGTGATAGAGATCTTGCACTTGGGTTCTGAATCATGCTGAAGCTGTCTTTTGGTATTTGAAGTTGCCCTCCTTGATTTGGAAGCTGAAATAAAGGCCATTGCCAAAGTAATTCCATATAGACATGTATCCTCTTCCAAACACGTGTAAAGTTTCTTTTAGACAAGCGTAAAGACTGTAATCCACATGACATAATTTTCAAGATACTATGTTAACACCCCAGAAAGCCAAGAAATCAATCTCCCTGCCACCACAGCCCTCTAGGAAACATCTGTTGGACTATTTGCCATGAGAAAGAATAAAAGAAGGCCTGGTCACCCCAGCTTAGTGGGGGAATCAATCTAGGAGGGTTGATGGAGGTGGCCTGCTGGCTTGGGAATGGTACCTCACTCCAGGTTTTTGAAAGCACAGAAGTATCATAAAAGATGGTACAGACAATGGTGGTAGTTCATGTCGACTTGTTCTCCAAATCATTCAACTACTGGGAATAGTTATTGTTCAAAACCTGTCTGTTGCTCAAATGCCTATTCCACCTTCTTTGGGCTCTAAAAGAGCGAGTCCCACTGAACATGTGGTTTGTACAAAATTTGTACAAATATTTAGAGTCCAGTAATTTATATTCTGGTTAAAACTGGCATATTTGCCATATTTGGCAGTCAGGTATATGAAGCAATGCTAGATTTTGAACTGCATGATAAAGAAAACTAAAGTTGAATTCCACCTGACCTTAGAAATAAGTAAGTACCTTACAAAAAGAGGAGAGGGGTATGGGAACCAAAAGAGACAGCTTGACAGCAGACAGAAAACGATTTAACACTCAGACAGAGTAGAAAATTGAGATCCACAACTATGGCCAAAAGATACAACCCGAATGAACTGCTCCGACATGAGAGCTAAAGGACACGAGCATTACACAGACTTTTCCCATCACAAGATGTAAGCTAATCTACTTTGCTAAAAACAAACACATTTCACCCTTGAGAGTGTATTAAGAGCTCTGAAAGGAGTCTGAGATTTAATTTGTAAGACACATTTCATCAGATATTTAGCATTTTCACTGTAGAGTTCCTGGTCTCTGGTGTTCTTTACTTTCTGATTCATGTGAGTTAATGAGAACCACGTTCACTCAAGGAGCAAGTCACAGCCTAACATTTTCCTAACCCTTCTGTTTCCCAACAAGCAAAAAAGCTTTTATGTCATTTTTTTTTCTAAATAAAGGTTTCAAAGAATTTAACAACAAACTACCCACACATATTTTTATAAATAAAGCAATGATCCAAACAAGTTAGAAAGTGCTTTATCAATTTCCCTTTCTGGGGTAGAAGTGGTAACTATTGCACCTGTTTTTCTCTAATGGTACCATTGTATTTTCAACTTGACAACATTGAAGAATATCTTAGAATTTGAAGAAAACGTCAACAAACGTTTGTTGAGCACGGGTACAGCCAGTGCTACTAATCATGTAACATAGCGTAGCTATACCATGTTTAGTGTTCCTGCAGATATCGCAGATCACTCTGTGTCTGTTTAAAGGAATTGTGTGTTAAAATGTTGCTTTAAATGACCTCACAGTGAATATATTTTTGTCTGTGCGCCACAGTCAGAAAGTACATAGCAATTAGAATAATGGTTAACTGCAAACTCACCATGTTGATGATTTGCCGTATACTGACAGAGGTACTAAAAATATTCTGAGGAAGACAATCCAATTATTTGATAGGCCTGTGGTTAAAAAGGTGATAAATGCTGGAGTAGGGAATTAGTGGAAAAATGAGTCATGTTAATCTGAGTGGTGTTTGAAATGAAATAGTACATATGCCATTTTAAACTGAAGGTCATTGACTTACCACCTCATGCTTCACTCATAAGGCCTGTTATAGAAACAGTCTTAAAAGATAGCTCAAATTGAATGTGGAATCTGGAAGTTGTCTTTTTCTCTTATTTTTCATTCATTCCCTCTTATCAAACATTGTCCTTTCTAGAAATCCTTTCTTTTGGTGCCTGAGCTCATCGCCTTCTTCTGCATGCCTCCTTCAGCTGTCTGGTGTAAGCCCTCATCCTTGCCTGCCCAGACACAGGCAGTGGCTTTCACTCTGCTCAGTCACCCTCCAAAGCCATAACCCAGACCCACCCGACACATTTCTATGACCACATCATTCTCTTGCTCAAAGTCTTCAGCTGTTTTCTAAAACCTGATGATCTAATCTAAGTTGAACCCAAAGCACAGCCATCTCCCCAAAACTGGAGTTAAGACTGAAATATGGGAGAAAGGATAATGGATATATAAAAGTTGGGGCTCAAAGGGTTGACACATTGAAGTGTTTAGTACACAACTGAGGCATCTCACTCAATTTGATAGGCAGCAGACATCTATCAGTTGGTGGTTTTTTTTTTTTTTTTTTAGATCAATAGTATGCTTTAGAAAAATTAATCTTGCTGTGGTGTTTAGCATAAATTGGAAGGAAAATTGACTAAACTACTGCAGTGATTTTAGGCAATAGTGAGGCTCTGAGTAAGGATGATGGCAATGAAAATGGAAAAGAGGGGCAAGATATGAGTGGAGCTGTGATAATTTGTCATTGATGGTAGGGAAAGAATCAGGAAACAATGAGAAATACAGAGTCAAGCACTTGCAATAATTGCTTGGAGAAATCTTTTATTGCTTAGTTTTACCATCAAAGATTTAAAAATAAGTTTCTGTTCAATCCTTCTTGGAAGAAAGTGATTGTGAGTTTGATTTTCCAAAAGGGCCAAGTAGAGCAAAAATTGGTGTTCAGTGATATGCCAGCCATAGTCAGAGAGCTCATGGATGCTTTGGCCACGAACCCCTGGTTTCGGCTTCTGTCCTATGGCCTCTGCAACTTTCCTGAACAAGTACCAGTCACAGCATGAGAAAGACTTTACTTACTGTCTACAAAGGTCACACCCATCAAAACATTAAAACAGTAGTTTTAAGCAAGAAAAGGCACGATCAGAGAATTGCCATGCATTGGCGATAGTGGGTGAGGGGTCTTTCCCGTTTCAGTAGGCACCAGCGTTCAGAACAGACTGGCTTCTGCAATCTCAAAACCCCTCATCTCGGGGAGGACATTGTAGGTCACCTTATCAGCTGTGCAGCACTGGGCTATAATTGCATCATCGCTACAAGATAATCTCCCAGGCTACTATCCTAGTCCACATTCTACCAGAGTGATAAACAGCATAAATAAATACCACAGCCATTTACTTAGTTTGCTGTTTTTAAGGGTTTTCAGCTGGGAGAGGACCACATGGCCTCTGTACAGCTGTTTATGGGTTCTTTCTAACTGGATGTGAAGCACCGAGTTCTAGAATTCTTGGAAGACTGCCTTTTCCTTTAAGCCTGACTAAGGTCAAGTCCACCTACAACTTCATATAAACGTCTTTGGGCCACATTTACAGGAAAAGACGATCCACTGGTTGGAACGAACGACTGAAACTTTTGAACTGTTTCCACTCATAGCCGAATGTGGTTTGCTGGGATTCGCCCACTTAGCAGCCAGTCACTAAGGCATTCGTTGGAAATGAGTAAGTTGGGAGGCAGGAAAGACTGGCAGATTTTGTCTATCTCCCTCTTCCCTTTTAGACTCAAAGAAACCATATGCATGTGGACAGAGGTGTCAAGCCCTATGGCACTTGTGGTGAAGGAGGCCATTCTTTGGAACACTTAAAGGCCAAAGTGCTCTTTTTAGAAGGAAAGTACTTCCAGCACTATACTGTGGCCTTTAACTTAATTAGTCAATTAAAGCAAGAAAGTCTCTCAAAAGAATCATGCAAATAAAAGGATGTTGCTTCCAGGGAAAGAAAAGTCTTTTGCAATGCTGAGACCAGAGGTGTCGGTCTAAATATTTTCCAAAGGGTATTGTTATGTGCTTTAAAAAATTCGTTCTAGGTTCTCAATGGGCTCCTATCCTGGGATCTGCAGGTACCTGCATTACAGACTTAGGAGATGAGCCCTCAAAAAAGTCTTGCTATTGCAAGTAAAAATGTCAATCTATATTATTCCCATTTCAAAACTTAATTTTTGGTTAGATTAAATAAGCAACACGGTTAACAATATCATCTAGAGATTTTGTTGTTGTTAGGACAACATGAAATTTTAAATATTGAAATATATTTTATTTTATTTTAAGTTCTGGGATACATGTTCAGGATGTGCAGGTTTGTTATATAGGTAAATGTGTGCCAGAGTTTTTTGCTGCACCTGTCAACAAGTCACCTAGGTATTAAGCCCAGCATGCACTGGCTATTTATCCTGATGCTATCCCTCCCCCCACCCCCGATACCCCCAACAGCCCCTAGTGTGTGTTGTTCCCCTCCCTGTATCCATATGTTCTCTTTGTTCGGCTCCCACTTATAAGCGAGAGCATACGGTATTTGGTTTTCTGTTCCCATATTAGTTTGCTGAGGATAATGGCTTCCAGCTCCATCCGTATCCCTGCAAAGGACATAATCTTCTTCCTTTTTATGGCTGCATAGTATTCCATGGTGTATATGTACCACATTTTCTTTATTCAGTCTATCATTGATGGGCATTTGGGTTGATTCCATTTGCTATTGTGAATAGTGCTGTAACAAACACACATGTCTTTATAATAGAATGATTTCTATTCCTTTGGGTATATGCCCAGTAATGGGATTGCTGGGTCAAATGGCATTTCTGACTCTAGGTCTTTGAGGAATCACCACACTGTCTTCCACAATGGTTGAACAAATTTACATTCCCACCAGCAGTATAAAAGGATTCCTGTTTCTCCACAGCCTCGCCAGCATCTATTGTTTCTTGACTTTTTAATAATAGCAATTCTGACTGGCATGAGATGGTATCTCATTGTGGTTTTGATTTGCATTTCTCTAATGATCAGTGATGTTGAGTTTTTGTTCATATGTTTATTGGCCGCATAAATGTCTTCTTTTGAGAAGTGTCTCTTCACATCCTTTGCCCACTTTTTAATGAGATTGTTATTTTAAAACTAATATATTAGCCTTTTTAATGGCACTTATCAAATATGGGGATTCCATAGTACTTCTAATCAGTTATAAAATTCCTCTACTCTGTTGGATTTAGGCACTAACTTTAAACACATGAAGTCCTAAAACACATCTTTAATTGAGAACATTTTTCCAATAATTACACATACTTCTATATCCTAGCTTTTGTTCTCATATAGAACTCATATTGTAGTGGGGGAAGATAGTAAAATACTCAGATACATAACATGTCAGTATTTAGTGCTTTCAAAAAATAGAAAGGACAGGAGAATGTGAGATAAGAGGGAAACTTGTGATGATATCTAACGATGATTGATATATCATATAATAAAAAGGTAAAAAATTAATTAATAAAACATGTCAGGCTATCACCTGAATTATTCAGGCTCTTAAGAACCTGCTACTGGCAAAAACAAAAGACAATTTGTCTTCCAGTTTGGTTTTCTTCATTGATTTAATTCATAAAATGATTAATTAAACTTTTCATTTTGTTTGATCTCATGTGACCTCATGACTTTGATTTCTTCAGCCAAACTTGAGAGTGGTGACAAAATCTCATTTGGAAAGCATTTGGAGAAAATTGTTATTCTCATATGGAAGGTGTTTTAATGTCAATTGAGCAAATACTTCTTCGCTTCTAAGTTTCATTTACTCATTGGGTCTTTCAGATCTATTTGATGCATTTACCATTGCAGTTTCCCATCATAAATTTTTCTTTCAGTACTTATATTTATTCACAGTATACAACAATCAAGCCATTTTGTATTTAAATGATGTTGAAGACTGCCAGGCATTTTTTCAGATATTTGGAAATAAAATATAGTTTTTTGTGATACGTTTCTCTCTCACTGAGTATATAGTCACCAGACTTTTTGGGGGGTAATTTCAGTGGAATATTTCTCACTTATCTTATTAACTCAATAGATGATATTACAGAAAAGCTAATTTTCAAGGAGTTGACTAAAATATATAACTTTTTTTTACAGAAATAGAATACTTTCGGTTAGAAATAGTAAATGCTCTCACATGTTAAAAGTTATTAACTACTCTTCAATACTGAATTTCTGAAAAATAATTTCCAGATAAGTCAAAAAGTACAGTACACTGCTACCTCTGTGTTCAGTACTTCATAGACATTCTAAGCCTTGCGTTTGCTTTTGTGATAATGATTCATCAATGTCTAAATTTTTTTAATTCAAAAAAGTTATTTACCTACCACATTACCTCATAAATATTTTGTAGGAAGGATGTTCTAATCTACTTCTGCACTCTGATTTTGCAGAATCTCTTTCTATGCATTTTATGTGTTTATTTTTAAAAGTACATTTTTTGAGTTTTTCCTCATCATAAGATAAATTCATGCTTATTGCAGAAAACTTGAAGAAATTATTCAAAATGTTACTCTGCAAGAAAAAAACTTTTAGGGGATGTATTCTTTAATCTTTTGCATAAATGTTTGCATTTAGGGTTTGAAATTTTAAAGTCTTGTAAATTTTCCTGTGTCATTAAGTCTATATGAATTAAAATAGTAGTCAGCAGTGAAGACTCCAAAGGGGATAGTTTACAGGGTGTTTTATATTCATTGTGTTTGGTTAGTAGAACTCTGTTATCATCCAATCATTCATAGCCTGTCTGATTTTTTATTCTCTCTTTTATTCTTCATCAATCTTGCCATAAACTTGACTTGTTTTAGCTGTTATAATAAACATTTATTGGTATTTAATCTTATTAAATTTCATTGATTTTACCACATCTTTATTATTTTCTTTTTACTTATTTTCTTTTTTCCCTTTATTTCTTTTTTTCCTAACCATGAGGATGCTGAAACAAATAAAACAAAAATCTCCTGTGTATCAGTTTGCTAAGGCTGCCATAAAAAAGTGCCAATGACTGGGTGGCTTAAAAGAGAGAAATGTATTACCTCCCAGTTCTCAAGTCTGAGATCAGGATGTCAGCCTCTTGGTTCTTTCTGAAGATTGAAAGGAAAGGACTGTTCCAGGCCTGTTTCCTTGGCTAGTAGATGGCCATCTTCTCCCTGAGTCTTCACATCATCTTCCCTCTGTGTGTGTCTATATCGAGCAGTTCCATTCTGAGATACTGAGGATTAGGACTTCAACATATGAATTTCTGCAGGGAACACAATTCTCTCCATAACACCCCATCATAGAAGCACTTACAAGCTAGTGGGGAGAGGCCTTTAATAAATAAGGACATCAGATAACAATAAGTGACATAACAAAACATAAAAGCAGAGTAATAGTGAGGGCCAGGGCAAAGGAAGTGAACTGGTGCATAACGCTTTGGCAGTGGGTTAGATATTTCTCCAATGTACAGAAATGTAAGTAACCAAAGTCAGGGCCACACTGGATGGGCAGTATTGCCAATAGATTGTATAGTTTGTGCTTTGTGGGATGGCAATAACTGACCTTTTTGTGAAGACTTGTCTTTTTATTTGGTGCAGTGGGGGCAGTTTGAAGGGCCTTTCTTTGTGTAAAATTAAGGCACTAAGTCTACTCATGAAGGGAGAGGCTGAGACAAAATAATGGTAAATTACACAAGCAGGAGGCCATTGGCCTGAGGCTATCTTTGCACTTTGAGTGCCTACATTACAAACTACAACCTAACTTAGTAGATACACAAACTGAAAACCTAACTCAGGAGTATAACAAACAGCCAAGTCTTGGCCAATCATGAGCAGCCAAGCTTCAGCCAATCACAGGCAGCCAACTAATCAGACCATTTCCAAATAAGGCAAATGCATGGCTGTAACCAATCAAGTTATTTTTGTACTTTACTTCCTTACTCTGTCTGTAAATACTCTGAATGTAAATAGATCACTGTTGCAGATGGGAGTTCTCTGAACCTCTTCTGGCTCTGAGTGCTACCTGGTTCATGAATTATTCTTTGCTCAAGTAAACTTTGTTAAATTTAATTTGTCTAAAGTTTTTCTTTCAACAATGGCTATACCGTTTTTTTAAAAAATAATATTATAAAAGTCTATTTTGAAGGTCGGTAAAGCAGTGGCTCCAGATAAATTATGATAATGTTATATAATTTATTTTATATACTTATATAATGGGGCCAGTAGAAGGAAGTTGAGGCTATGAGACTCTGGAGAGAAATGAGATGAGAGCGAGGACTCAGGTTAGAAGAATAGTCCCAACACTTCTGAACTAATGAGGGAGTAGCCTATGGGGGAATTACCTGGGAATTGGTCTTTTATTGGATTTTGGAAAAAGTGACACCTGAAAAAGAATTTTTTTTTTCTTCTTTGAATTGTGCTTTTCATATAGTATTCCCGGGTTTTCAGAATATCTTTGGAGAACTGTTGCAGTCTGGCCTCATTTTTTTGTGACAGTGGCTCTGTGTTTTCTTAAACCCACGTTTTAGGGACCTCATTGACTCAAGAGAGACAAGGCCCTGAGAATGCAGTAGTCCCTGGAGGACCTTGACCAACAGCAAAGGTCAGCATGGCTCCTGGCAAGCTTTGTAGATCTCTTGCAAAGAGGAGGGAAGTTCTGAATACTAAAAGAAAGGAACTCTTATTGACTAATTCACCAGGATGAAAGTGTTGGAGTATTTTTATGTGGTAATAGATTGATCATGGAACATGTGAAGTCTTGAAGACACACGATTGTGCTCTGGAAAGATATGGAACAAACCATTTCCTTGGCATTAGATTTCCCCATAACAGATTGACCTACCAAAAAATACCTTTATGGAATAGCAAAATGACACCCCCAGTATTTCCACAAACATTTTTTTTTCTTTTATTAGTAAGTTTAAGCATATCTGTCCCATACCAGTAAGTGCTTATACAAATTTGTTAATAAATGAATACATATTCACATTAAATATATGGTCGTAAAAGTCATGAGGAGTCATACTTAAAATGTATATGCAATTTTAAAAATATATTTTTAAGACACTTAGGAGCCGATGGATTTGTTAAAAATTATCAGGTTTGTAATTTAAGTGAATGCAAAGCCCCAAAGAAACAAGCTGAGTGCTGAAACAGCCTTAACCTGAGAGCATTTGCTAATATAGCTGAGCCAACGTTTTTGTTTTGAAGGTCTCTTGGGGCGAAGGGAATGAGACTAAACCAAGAGGCTACCATCATGTTCAATCTAAATAGGAAAAGTGGCTCCTCTGAGGGGAGGATTTCCCCAAAGCCAGAGCTTCAGGGAAAATGGGAACTCAAAGTAAATGCACCCCAAGTGCCCACGCCTTGGAGGCTGCCCAGAGGCTGCCTTGCTGCCAGCGTTAAAGAACACTCTGCAGGACTTGTAACCCAGGCTGGCCTTTCACATGCCTAGAGAGTCCAAGTATACTCAACCTTAACTTCAATTTTAAGGCATTTTAGGCATTTTCTAAATGACTTTTAAAATCAAAAGTAAATCTCATCTGTAAGAGTGTACCTTTGTTCAAGGTCTTAAATAAATTCCACAAATTTCCTGGAAAACTATGCAGAAGAGTCAACAATAAACATGCAAGAATACAAGGCAATATAAGAGAAATTTTTTTTGAAAAAAATAGAACAAAGACTTCATATGTTAAAATTATTAGGCAGATTGTAAATCAACTATACTTCTATATTTTAAAGAGTGCTAGGCTTTAAGGGTTTAAAGAAACTTCAAGGAAACAGAAAGCTGTATAAAGCAATGTAACAGATTTGAAAAGGAGCCAAATGGAACTTTTAGAAATAAAAAGACTAAAGATGCAAAATGCCGAAGAGAATAAACAAAAAGAGTAGTGAGCACATGGGGGAATCTGAACAATAACTGACTATAAAACTGCAAAAATCATCATGTCCCAAATTGTTTTAGAAAAGATAGAAACTATGACAGCCAAAATAACGTATAAACCAGGGGGATGCATGAAGTTATATTGTTTTAAGGTTCTTGTTGTTATCTAGTTGGAGATTAAAAGTATTAATTAATTTTAGATTTTGTCAAGTCAATATATTGCTAAGGTAACAAGTAATAGGAAAGGAAATAACTTCCAAATTAAGAAAGAGAAAGCACAAAAGGATACAAATTAATCAAAAAAGTTAAGAATAGAGAGAAAGCATAAAAAATAGGAAGTTGATACAAAAATACAAGACATACTAATATATTTAAACAGTTATTTTATTAAATGCAATATGGCAATTACATTAAGTATAAAGGAACAGAGTACTATAATGCAAATATTTCCAGACTAGACTTTTAAAAATTTAATTATATACTGTTATAGAAGACATATCTAAAATATGTATAAAATATAAGATATATCACATAAATACCAACTACAGTTTTATAGACTATCAATAGTCCTTATATGAGTAGACTATCACATATACATTGATTTGCTGCTGCAATGACAATATACATTGATATAAGCTACATTGGTATTAGAAAATTAGACTTCAGAGGGAAAGACATTCCTTGAGTTGAAGAATGGAACTGTATGACCCACTTGCTGAAAGATAACATCATTCATACTGCATGTCGCGCTCCCTCAGAATACATGTATAAAATCTCTCTTCCACAATGATGAAATTCACAAAGCTCTGAAAATTGAAAGACTTGCAAATTTGCTGCCAAAACGCGAGCTGAAATTATGTCATGTCATTTATAGTCTTTATTTATTTCATTTCATATGAATAGTGGTGGCTTTGCTGTAGAATATTAATGTGTTTCAACACAGGATGCTGCTCTGACCCTGCTCCACAAGTTACATAATTTGTGGTACATGCTCTGTGTTTCAAAATTGTTTTTTCCCTTTTATTCACAATCATGATTATAGTGGCAGATTTTTAACTAATCTATTTGGGTAATTGATAGAGTCTTCAAAGAAAAATTACCATTAACGAGTTTGGCCAAGAGAGAAAGAAGAGAGAGACAGAAGGGGGGAAAGGGAAGAGGGAAGGGGAGAGAGAGAGGGAGAGAGAGAGAGAGACCACTGCAAGAAGAAACAAAGATAAACCCATGATCATAATGATGGTAAAAGATTTTTAACCTGTCTCCCTGAGTAATTGACAGAAACTTCAGACAAAAATTATGATTCACAAACTTGGTTGAGTATGTATAAATGGCATGTAAATGATATGGTGCCCAACTGCTACAGAAAAAAATATTCTTTTAAATGAACAGGGAACATTTTTTCAAAACTGAATATATAAATCAAGCTTCCACAAATTTTGTAAGACTGAAATGGTCATTTAATGGGTGCGGCACACCAGCATGGCACATGTATACGTGTGTAACAAACCTGCACGTTGTGCACATGTACCCTAAAACTTAAAGTATAATTTAAAAAAAAAGATTGAAATCATACCGAACATGTTTCAAAATGGAAATATAGGTTACAAAATGGCAAGAGAAAAAACTAATCATTAAAAAAGTAGGGATGGTGGCCCCTTCAGAGGGTAGATGGGATCCATGTTGAGAAAGGAACAAAAGGAACTTTTGATGTACTGGTAGGAGAAAAGATAAAGCATGTCCTGCATCTCAGGATTTTCATATTAAAAAAGGCATAAAAGAAGCATTGGTGATATCATCAATGGTTAACAAAGGGTCAGTTGTTTACTTGAATCAACACTGTAATATTTTATAGTATACAACAATCACTTAGAAGCAACTTTTGATTATAAGATATCACTGCGTACAGTTGACTTAAAAAGCATTCATTTACACATTGCGTTCACAGTCCTGCAGTAGATTCTTTTGTATATATGAAAGCACAAGTCATTTTTTTTTTTTTCGAAACAGAGTCTCACTCTGTTGCCCAGGCTGGAGTGCAGTGGCGCGATCTCAGCTCACTGCAACCTGCACCTTCCGGGTTCACGCCATTCTCCTGCCTCAGCCTCCCGAGTAGCTGGGACTACAGGCGCCCACCACCATGCCCAGCTAATTTTTTTTGTATTTTTAGTAGAGACGGGGTTTCACCGTGTTAGGCAGGATGGGCTCGATCTCCTGACCTGGTGATCCGCCTGCCTCGGCCTCCCAAAGTTCTGGGATTACAGGTGTGAACAAGTCATTTCTTTAAGGATCTTACACCTTATGAAGGAAAACACATCAACAGATAATCTGAGCATGGAAAGCAAACATAAAAGCTGTTAAATATATAAAGCAGCCCCTACTGTTTCTGGGAATAGCAAGACAGCATTGATCATATGAACTAAACTAACGGAGACAAAATAGTTTAAGGAGAACCAGAAGTCACACTGGACACTAAGAACAGGAGAATTTTTGCAGACAGAAAGGAAATGACAAAGGTAACATTGTGGGCAAAAATAACTTCTGAGCAAATGCAGGAAGTAGAAACCTAGAAGTCTTCCACGTGAAGAAATTCATGTTGGAAATAGTGGAGAAAGAAAATAAATAAATTGTTGAGTTGGTTTTCATGTGGGTTATATATTTTTAAAAGGCTGGAAAACAATCTAGATTGATTTAGATGTTATACTATCTATCAAGAAAAGACTGGGTTTTTTTCAGCTATATAATTCTATATATATTGAGAGAAAAGTAAAAACAAACAACCTACAACTAATAATTTTAACTCTTCTGATTTTTTGCTGCATAGGAAGAAGTACTATTAACTGAGGCTTTTGCAGAGTTTTAGTTGTTTCTAGAACCAGGTAACTAATTAGAGAGGGTTAAGTATGTCTTCCAAAAGTTACCCATTGCATCATCATATCATTAGGTATGTCATTTTGCTAGTAACATTTTTTATTGTTAGTATTTATTAGCAAGTTCAAACAAAAGGAAAATTAAAATCTCAGGTTTGAAGATTAATTCCTGACCAAAAAACAAAAAGAGAGAGAGAGAGAGTAGAGAGGGAAAGAGAGAAAGAGAGTGAGAGAGAAGGCAAGGGGAGAAATAATTAACTTCCTCAATTTATTTCTGCAATAATATTACTTGCAATAATAATATTTCTGCAATAATTAACTTCCTCTAAATTTATTTCCTTAGGTGTTTACCAGCACCTAAGGAAATACCTTTTATAGGGGAGTTTCACAAAACCTCAGAGAACCTGAAGTCAGATCCTCCAGTCAAGCCTTTCTACAGTCCCTGTATAGCTGTGTGTTCTTTTAATTTATCTGAGGCACATTTTTCCTAGAGACATTCTCACATGTCTGT
This sequence comes from Pongo pygmaeus, assembly GCF_028885625.2. NCBI lineage: Eukaryota > Metazoa > Chordata > Mammalia > Primates > Hominidae > Pongo > Pongo pygmaeus. Next base: position 28,477,941 of record NC_072387.2, read on the forward strand.
GTGAGCAGAGAGCCTGGGTTCAAGTCCTACCTACCTCTACTGTTTATTAGCTGTATGATCTAGAACATGTTTTCTCATTGGCAAAATGGAAAAAAAATAATACCACCTACTTCCTTAGAGTTGTTAAGAGGACTAGACTTGGGCCTGGTGTATAGTAAGTGCTATCTATGTTTCAGCGATTACTACTTTTTTTTTTTTTTGAGATGGAGTTTCACTCTTGTTCCCCAGGCTGGAGTGCAATGGCGCAATCTCGGCTCACTGCAACCTCTGCCTCCTGGGTTCAAGTGATTCTCCTGGCTCAGCCTCCCTAGTAGCTGGGATTACAGGCATGAGCCCCCACGCTCGGCCTCAGCCATCACTATTAAAGATTATGGGTAACACCTAACATAAAATTGTGAGTAAATAAGATATAACATATACCAACTCTATGAAAGCAAGATTCATTCATTTTATTTATTATTTTTTAATTAAAATACTTGAAGAGTTTTATTTTGAGCCAAATCTGAGGACCGTGGTCTGTGACACAGGCCTCAGGAGGCTTAGGAGGTTCTGAGAACCCAAGGTAGTTGGGCTATAGCTTTGTTTTATACATTTTAAGGGAGCAAAAATTACAAGTGAAGACAGAAATGCTGTGGTTAAGGTAAAAGGGGGTTGTGGAAGCCAAAGTTCAGAGAGAATAGATGGTAAATGTCACTTATTGGACCTTAAAAGGTGTCAGACTCTCAGGAAAAGACCTGGTAAGGGAAGGAGATTCCCTACAGAATGCAAATTTTCCCCATAAGAGACAACTTTGCAGGGCCATTTCAAAATATATCAAAGAAGTAGATTTTGGGGGTAAAATATTTGGTTGCTCGTGTTTTATTTCTAGTTCACCACTTACAGCCAAGCTGGCCTGGCAGGAGCTGGGACCAACTCAGCTGCACACGTGGTCCCTCAGGTGGAGGAGGTCCTGTCACCCCACGATGCTGGAGTCATTGCAGGAAACTCCGGATTTTATCGTGGTAAACAGAGCCCCAAGAGATGCTCAGCAGCTGTACACATTGCATTGCTCACATCTCATTAGCCAAAGCAAGTCATGTTGTTATCCCTCATTTTAAACAGTGTTCTAAGTATGGATAGTCGGAGTAGTGCAAGGAAAATGAAGATAATGTGTGATAACTGGGAATGCTATCCATAATTGCCACAGAGGCTAAAGCCAGATATATTCAGGCTCTCACAGTTTATTTTGTTAACTTAATCATAACAAAATGTAAGTCATCGCTTCTTTAGACAACTTTTTCTAAATTGCAGTCAACTGCTTGGTAAACATATTGGGAAATATGCTGGTATCTTTGTGACTTTGAGATAGCTGATTGTCCCCAGTGCTTCACAGGTACCATATGACCACCTAATACTCTCTCAGTATTATGTTCCAATGAGAGATTTGTTGAGGCTCAGGTAAGAACTAGTTAATGGTTCCATGGATTAATTGAGATTTTGGAGTCAGATTTCATGAACTCAGAATTCAGATTTTTTTTTTGAGACCCCAGACTGGAGTGCAGTGGTGTCATCTTGTCTCGCTGCAGCCTCGACCTCCTAAGCGCCAGTGATCCTGTCACCTCAGCCTCCCAAGTAGCTGGGACTACGGGCGCATGCCACGACACCCAGCTAAGTTTTTGTATTTTTAGTAGAGATGGGGTTTTCTTGTGTTGCCCAGGCTGGTCTCAAACTCCTGAGCTCAAGCAATCCACCCGCCTTGGCCTCCCAAAGTTCTGGGATTACAAGTGTGAACCACCATACCGGGCATCAGATGTGCAACGTAATAATTGTGATTCTAGGTATTTACTCCCTACTCCAGGGAAGTATTTCCATATTGGACATAGTACATACCTAAAACACAGGATGTTAGGAGGATAAAGCGAGATGGCTTTTGAAAGTGCTTAGTAAATTGTCCTTATGGAGAAACAATAAATGTTCCTTGTTACTGCCGCCACTTTGAGGCCCATGGAAAATAGGACTTTTTTAAATAGAAGATTTATTTTTCATATAAGAAATAGAAATTGGTATGTCAAATACCACTCTGGCTTTAAGGATTCTGCAAGGTTTTAAAGACAAGTCATTTCAGCAATGATACAGTGTAGTCATTCAGCCCAAACAAAGACACAAGGAGAGGAAAGTGAAATTAGATTGGGGGGGGGCCGTTATTACATGTATATGTGTATCACATATATATATGGACATGTGTGTATATATATATGTTTCTGTATTATATGAATATTGGCATGAAGAATATATTCATCCTTTTTTTATATAATCAAAACAACAGGTGCTATACAAATTAGTGGCATATGTTAGTCTATCAACAAATGGAAGTAGTTTTTCAGGATAAGCATTATAACATACTTTTTAGTTAATAAGTTGGTGAAAAAAAATTGTATGTTCTCACTTATGTTGTTTAACAATTACTTAATAAAATTCTTCTTGTGAACAACATGAGACTCAGCAAAGGTAAGGTAATAGGAGAGAGTGAAAAAAAACATAAACAGATAATCTACTCAGGATCAAATATAATTTTGAAGGCCACTTCATGTAGATCAAAATCCATGAAAACTCATTTCATGCTTCTATAAAATTGCTTTCAATTATCTTCAAGGATTAGTAAACACTGAGAAAAGTGAATAGAGCAGCCCAGTGTAACAAAGATTTAACAGGATGACTAAAATTAGCTTTTAAAATGAATACTGCATTTTTGAATTAAGAATTTGGACAAAGCCCTACTGAGGCTTATCTGGGGTTGGCTTTGAGCCTGCAAAAGTACTTATTATGGTCAACCTCTGCTACTGAAACATTTATTACGGTTGGATGGAGTTGGACTTGGTCAACGAGAGCGATGCTTTTAATTGCATTCACTCTTGATGCTTATGTTTTTCACAGTGTTTTAATTCAAACTAGTCCATTTTACTGCAGGACGGATTTTTCTATCCCATTTACCACGTATAATTTTTTAAATAACATTTTTATTGAGGATGTGTAGAGCTAGATTAAGTTTTAGAAAATAAATGATTATCTACAAATGGTCAGATCAATACATAAAATAGATATTAGTTGCACACAAGAAGCCCTCATGCTCCATTCCTCTATCTACTCCTGAAAGTAACCACTATCGTGGTTTATAACACCATGTATTAATTTACCTGTCTTATAACTTGGTAGAATAGAATAGTATATTATAGGCTCTTTTGTTTCAACATTATATTTTTATATCCAGACATGTTTTGGCGTGTAGCAATACATTATTCATACTCATTAACTGTATAGTATTTATTCCATCAATATATCCCAATTTATCTATCTGATAGTCTATTGATGGGCATTGGGATTTCAAGTCTAGGCTATTATGGATAGTACCACTATGAATTTTTAAATATCTTTTGATGAACATATGTATGCCTTTCAGTTATTCATAGTCTAAAACATATCCTAGAACTTGAATTCCTGAAAAAATATATATATATATATATATATACATACACTCAGACTTAATAGATACCGCCAAACAGTTTTGCAAAGAAGCTATTACAATTTTTACTCCCACCAACAGAGTATGAGTTCCTATTATTTAAATTCTTGCCAGCACTTGTCACTTTGTCTTTTTTTATTTTAACCATGTAAGTCCTTCAGTTTTGTTTTTCTCCCTCAAAACTGCCTTGGTTATCCTTAGCCTTTGCATTTCCATGTAAATTTTACGATTAAGCTTGCAAATTTTCACAAAATCTGCTGTGATATAGATTGGAATTGCACTGAATCTATGTATTAATATAGAGAGAATACACATATTTACAATAGTGAGCGTTCCTATTCACAAACATGGTGTACCCTTCCGGATACATTGAGGTCATTTAGAAGTGCTCATAATAGTGTTTTCTCATTTCATTGTAGAGGTCCTCCACATCTTTTGCTAGATTTATTCTTAAGTATTTATTTTTATACTGTAGTAAATAATATTTTTAAATTTCATTTTCTATTTGTTCTTGAGATATAAACAAAAATATTTTTATTTAAATATGCTGGCAATTTATCCAGTAATTTTGCCAAATTTACTTATTAATTTAAATATTTGGCTATAGATTTTGGGAGGAATTTCTGTATACATCATCATCTTAACTCTGAATAATGATGTCTTTTTATTCTTCCTTTTATAATAAATCTTTAAAAATGTATTCTTACTGTACTGTCTCTCCTATAACATGTTGAATAGAAGTGCTAGCAGGAGAATCTGTCTTGTTTCCATTGTTCTGAAGAAAGCTTTCCATATTTCAGTATTTGGTGCAAAAAAAAATGTTAGATACTCATCATTAAATCAAGGAAATTTCTTTCTAATCCTAGTTTGTTAAAAAGCTTTCATGATATTTGTCTATTGAATTTCATCAAATGTATTATTCTTAAAATGCTGAGATTATCTTAAAATTTTTCTTTTCGTTTTCCAACAATATGGTGAATTACACTGAGTGACCAGAACATATAAACACTTTCGACCTTCTGGTGTAAACCTCATTGTGGTTGCAATGAATTATACTTTTTTGTATTGGTAATATTTTACTTATGATATTTTACTTGTTTCATGAGAGAAGTTGGTTTATAATTTATTTATCTTATATATCCTTTTTAGGTTTTACATCACAGCTAAACTAGGCTTCTAAAACACATTTATAAGTATTTCCTTTTTTTCTCTTTTCTGGAAGAGTTTGCATAAGATTGGCATTGTTACTTTTTAATACTTGGTGGAATCATTAGTGAAACTTGGTCTCAGGAAGTTTTTTTTTTCAGCTTTCTTGAGATATGATTGACAAATATTGTATTTATTTAAGTTGTACAACATGATTTTTTTTGTTTTTTTTGTTTTTGAGATGGAGTCTTGCTCTTTCGTCCAGGCTGGAGTGCAGTGGCGCGATCTCGGCTCACTGCAAGCTCCGCCTCCCGAGTTCACGCCATTCTCCTGCCTCAGCATCCCGAGTAGCTGGGACTACAGGCGCCTGCCACCACGCCTGGCTAATTTTGTTTTTGTATTTTTAGATGGGGTTTCACCCTGTTAGCCAGGATGATCTGGATCTCCTGACCTCGTGATCCGCCCGTCTCGGCCTCCCAAAGTGCTGGGATTACAGGGGTGAGCCACCACGCCCTGCCCTCATGATGTTTTTATTTACAGATACACTGTAAAATGATTACCACTATCAAGCTAATTAACGTATCAATCACCTCATGTAGTTACCTTTTTTTGTTTAGTTTAGTTTTGTGGTGAGAACACTTGAGATCTATTCTCTAAGCAAATTTCAGGTATACAATACATTATCGTTAACTATAGTCACAAGGCTGTACATTAAATTTCAGAACTCATCTTATAACTGAATATTTGTACCTGTTGACCAACTTCTCCCCATTTCTCCCACTCCCAGCCCCTACCAACCACCATTCTATTCTCTTTCTATGAATTCAACTTTTTTAGATTCCATATATAAGTGAGATCGTGTATTATTCATCTTTCTGTGTCTGGCTTTTTTTCACTTAACATAATATTTTAGGAGTTTTCTTTAGGGGAAGGTTTTCAGTAACTAATTTGATTTATTTAGGAGTCTTCAGATTTCTTAATTCTTCCAGTCATTTTGATTCGTTGTGTTTTGTTAAGAAATTTGTCCATTTTCCCTCAAATGCTCTTATCATTACAATATCTTTGGAATCTGTAGTGATGTCTTGTTTTTAATTCCTCATGTTATTTACTCTTTCTCTCTTTTTAAATTGTTTCTTTCACTAGGGTTTATCTATTTTTATGATTTATTTTAAAAAACAATTGGTTCTGAGGATTTTCTCCATTATGTTTGTTTTCTACTGATTGATTTCTTCACTTACATCTGTGGTTCCTTTCCTTTTGTTTTCTTTGGAACTGATTTAGCATTCTCTTTTGTTTTTTGAGTTGGAGTCTGGCACTGTTGCCTGGGCTGGAGTGCAGTGGCGATCTCGGCTCACTGCAACCTCCACCTCCTGGGTTCAAGCAATTTTCCTGCCTCAGCCTCCCGAGTAGCTGGGATTACAGGTGCCTGCCACCACGCCCAGCAAATTTTTGTATTTTTAGTAGAGACCAGCTTTCACCATGTTGGCCGGGCTGGACTCGAACTCCTGACCTCAGGTGATCCACCCGCCTCAGCCTCTCAAAGTGCTGGGATTACAGGTGTGAGCCACCGCACCTGGCCAGCATTCTCTTTCCTAATCTTCAAATGGGAACTTAGGTTATTGATTTTCTATCTTTATTCTTTCTCTTCTATATTCCTTCTATATAATTTCTTCTAAGTAGTACTTGCTTGATCTGTATACTCCATATTTTGATGGGTATTTCATCAGTTAAAATATTTTCTAATTTTCATTTTTAATTCTACCTTAACAGAGGAGCTATTTGGAAGCTTCCTCCTTACTCTCCGAATAGTTGGATATATTATATTTAGCATTTCATTATTTGCTTCTATTTTACTTACAATGTGGGAAGAGCACATACGCTGATTTATTTGAATATTTAAAAATGTATTAATATCAGTTTTGGTAAATTTATACATGCAATTGAAATGAAGTTTTATTCCATTATTGTTAGTTGTAGTATTCTGATAGTATTCCGTACATTACAATTAGAATGAGTCTGTTAATATTGGCCAGTCTTTTGGTTGCCTTCTTTTGTTAGTTATTGAGAGAGAGAGACGTTAAATTCTGTCTCTATCCGTCTATCCTTATCTCATATTTATTGTATGATTCATTTTATTTACACAACTTATAGCCTATTTATATTATTTATATTCTATATATTTAAAATATTAATTGGTGCATAGACACTAATAATTGTTATACTTTCCTGTTTATCATAATAAACTATCCTTCTCTCTGTTTATGCACTATTACTGCTTTTTGCCTTAACAAAGCCGAAATTATTCTACTTTGCCTGATATTATATTGTGACACGAGCTTTCCTTTAGTTAGTGATTATATAGTATACCCTTTTTCTATTCCTTTACTTGCAAACTTTTGCATGCATCTATTACAATGATTCTCCTATAAGCAAATATAGCTAGATTTTGTTTATTTTATCCACTGTAAGAATCTTGGACTTTTAATTGTAATATTTGGTCTACTCACGATTAATCCAATTGCTGATATATTTGGGGTTTTTTTTATTATTATACTTTAAGTTTTAGGGTACATGTGCATAATGTGCAGGTTAGTTACATATGTATACATGTGCCATGCTGGTGCGCTGCACCCACTAACTCGTCATCTAGCATTAGGTATATCTCCCAATGCTATCCCTCCCCCCTCCCCCCACCCCACAACTATATGCATCATCTTACTTTTCATTTTTTCTGTTTGCCCCATCTGCATGTTGCTATTCCTTTGTCTCTTTTTCAAGTGTGTGAATCAACTACTTATTAATTTTCCTCTTCCCCTTTATTAAGTGGTTACTTATGATTCTCCAAGCTTATTATTCCCTGAGACATGCTGTCCCTGACATTTTACCACCTAATAGGGTTTAAGAACTCTTCCCTTTATCTGACCCTTTTGCATTATTGTTATCTTGTGTTTTAACTCTATTATTTTTTAAACCCCGGAAGACCTTATCATTTATTACTGTTGTATAGGTCATAGGTATTTATATTTCCCCACATAGTTACTCTCTCATTATTCCTTATTCTGTCTTGGATTTCCGTGTTCCCATCTGAGGCCATTTTTCTTTTTCCTGAAAAACTCATTTTAGTATTTGAGTACAGGTGTAGTTTCTTCATTATGGCTTGTCTTAAAATGTCTTTATTTTGTGTCTATTTCTGAAGGATTTTTGATGGATATAGAATTCTGGATTAGAAGCTATTTCATTTCAGCACTTAAAGATAACTGTGTTTACACGATGAAATGGAAGTCTTTTTTGCAGTTTTAGTTGCTTCTGTAAAAAAGTTGTGTCTTTTTTTCTGACTGCTTTACAACTTTTTCCACTTTGTCTTAGGTTTCTAGTGCGTTCACTAAGATCTGCCTTACAGTGTGTTTCTTAGTATTTATTCTATTTAGGTTGCCTACACTTCTTGAATCTGAAAGTTGACGTCATAAGTCACTTTGGGAACATTCTCAGTTTATCTGTTTTTATATTGTTTTTGTCTCATTTTTCTCCTTTTGCTGTTTCTGAAACTGCAATTATGCATATTAGAACATTTCATTAAATTTCATGCGTCTCTTTTATTTTGTTCATTTTAAATTTTTTTAGTCCTCTCTTTGATTCAATTTTTCTCTCTGATTCAGCTCCTCTCTATGATTCAGATCAACTTTCTATTGATCTGTCTTACAGAATTAATCCTCTTTTCTCTTATAAACCAAACTGTCAATTTATTGATTTCAGTTATTTTGTTTCTTTTCATTTCTAGGATTTCTACTCAATTCTTATTACAGATAGCAATATTCTGTTAAAATTGCAACCTTTATTATATTCTTTATCTATTTCTCCATCTCTCTCTTTATTTCCTGTATCTTAAAAACCAGAAATATTTTCAAAACTTTGTTTCCAACTCCAATATTTAGATCACCTGTAGGTCTATTTCTTTTGTGTAATTTTCCCCTTAGATTTTGTTCTATGATTCCCTTTCTTAAGTTTTCTAGAAATTTTTGGTTGAATATCAAACAGTGTCTCTACAAATATTTATAGTCTCCTAATTATTTTACATCCTGCAGAGAACAGCCACTGTTTCCTCGGCAGGGTAATTGAAGGAAGGAAAGATCATTTTAATTGAACTCAATTTGAGATTAAACTGACTCTCAACTGGACTGCAGACTCATAAGGTTTCTTCTGCTTTTGATGTGATCATACTCTTGGCAGAAACTACTGAAGGCTTCCAACTCAGAGTCTGGAGAATTTCCTGGGGCCTCTTCTCCTGATGAGGTCTCTACTGCAATTCCTAGACCTGCACTGTTGACAATTCTGTTCTGCCTTTCAGAGGTTCTCTTCTGCTTAAACTTGCTGCTTCAGAATTCCTCAAATGTCTTTAGGAAAAAAAACATACACAGGGGATATGTGGAAAATGTATGTATCTTCTGCTCGATTTTGCTGCGAACCTAAAACTGCTCTTAAAAATAAAGTATATTTTTTAAAAAACCCCGAAACAGTGGCAAGCTCAGTTTTTCACTCTCCTTCCCGCTGACATGCCGGCCTTTCAAGTTTCTAAATTTGTCTCTCCAGCTGAGCTCCATCGGACTACCAGCAACTCTGCAGGTTCCTGTGTACTCAGTGGCAGTCTTCTGACATGGAAAATCCTGCATTTTCACCTCCTTACCTTCCTCTAGATAAAGCTAATGCCTCCAGAGTAAAAATGTTGCAGAATGTCAGTCATCCAGCACCCCAGCAGTGTCGCGTCCCTGAGTTCTTAATCCTCCAGTGATGTCTGATTTAGTAGCTCTTCCAAGGTTTTAGATAGATTTATCTGTGTGTATTTTATCCAATTTTTTAAATTTTGTTTTTCTTGTAAGGAGTATAGGTCTTATTCTAAGCTATTCTGCTATACTTGAAAATGGAATTTCTCCTAAGTCACGTCGTGATGATTTATTATCTAATACACAGATCTGTTACAAACCTTACTTTTTTGTTCTTTATGGAGTTAGCCTTGTTTGTTTAGAGATACATGGATATGAGATACATGAGATTTCCCCTAAGAATTTTACCCATATAAATAAGCTGCAGATAAACACGCTTCTTCTTGAACAAGTAAGAATAAACTGTGAGGTACATGAAAGGTAGTCATAAATTAAAAATATTTAGCATAATTAATGTTTAAATGTTTTTGGTAGAGATTTTAACACTAAAGAAATTTAATTGATCTTGTAATTTTTACATAGTACTGTGCATAGGTTCTAGAAGAAAACTATAACAAAATGAATAAACAGTGAATTCTGATTAGTTTTTTTTAAATGTCATTAAAATTTTTTTGTGGGCTGGGTGCGGTGGCTCACGCCTTTAATCCCAGCACTTTGGGAGGCCAACTTGGGTGGATCACGAGGTAAGGAGTTCGAGACCAGCCTGACCAACATGGTGAAACCCCGTCTCTACTAAAAATACAAATAAATAAATAAATAAAAATTAGCCAGGCGTGGTGGCATGCTACTCAGGAGGCCGAGGCAGGAGAACCGCTTGAACCCGGGAAGCGGAGGTTGCGTGAGCCGAGATCATGAGATCAGGAGATTGAGACCATCCTGCCTAGCACGGTGAAACCCCGTCTCTACTAAAAAATACAAAAAATTAGCTGGGTGTGGTAGCAGGCGCCTGTAGTCCCAGCTACTCGGGAGGCTGAGGCAGGAGAATGGCGTGAACTCAGGAGGCAGAGCTTGCTGTGAGCCGAGATCGCCCCACTGCACTCCAGCCTGGGTGACAGAGCGAGACTCTGTCTCAAAATAATAATAATAATAATGATAATAATAATAATAATAATTTGTGAATATTGATCAGGAAACAAGATTTTGACTGACAAAAAATAAGCCAATAACTATGAAATAAAATACTTTGGTTCCAATTTGATTGATAAATAACATAGTATTGCATTATTACTCAAAACATAAATATCCATGAGTCCATACTCAATAAATGATAAAATAAATAAATAGGAGAAAGTGAACAAGTATCCTGTGCAGAAGAATCTCAAACACTTTACACAGATACTCTTAAGGAAGCAGACTATATCTCCCTATCCCTGAAATGTGGGCTGTGCAGAGTGAAAACATTTTTTCAATTAGTGCAGTACGGAAATAGTGAAAGACTAAACCTTCAGTGGAAAAAACCTGACAAATACTACCTGAGCCGGATGATCAAAGTCAACCTTGACAGTGATAATTCATATTGACAGCATGTACTCTTGATCTGATATGATGAGAAGGGCAATTTACTTCTGCAGTCTTCTTCCCAAAATACATGGCCCCAGTCTTAGCATAAGAAAGACATCAGACAAATCCCCAAAAATGAGCATAGTACAAAACACCAGGACTCCTAAAAAATGTCAAGGTCATCAAAAACAAGAGATATCTGAGAAAGTGTCACATTGTACTGGGGCCTACAGAGACATAACAACTAAATGTAATGCAGTATCCTGGATGGGGTCCTGGGGCAGAAAGAGGGCATTCGGTGAAAAATCCAGGCTATATAAATAAAGCATAACTTTGGTTAGTAATAACATATGAATATTGTTTCATTAGCTGTGACAAGCTATAGTAATGAATGATGTTAATTATAGGGAAAACTGGATGCAAGGTATATATAGGAGCTCTCCATACTGTCTTTGCAACTTTTTGTCAACTAAGAATATTCTAGAGTTTTTTAAAAGTTTATTTTTAAAAAAGTTTGGTTTCACTGAGTAAGATAATGACATATTACGCCTGTTTTCCCTGTTCCCAATACACATAATCTGACATAAATTGCTGAACAGCTAGTTGCAAGACTAAAGGGCGTTTCTCATTACAGGTTGATGTAGTCATTTACTAATTGTCATTAAATCTGAATAAATTATATAAATATAAACTATACAAGACCAAAGCCAAACAAAATTGATTATATTTTTACTCTAAATTTAACCTATAATTTCATGAAATATCCTTCATACCCTGAGTATGTAGGCAATTAGATAAAAGTGATACATGGGTTGAGGAAAAATTTATTGAAATATGTTAAGTTTGCAAACATTTTTAATAAAGTCCTACCTACATGCTACTTCTAGCTTGGCAATTATTTATCTCACCACATAATCTCACTTCATAGTATAATCTTTTATGTAGAATGAATAAATTTTTTGGTAAAAATTCCCTTTGTCTTTTATAAATGTATATTATATTCCAAGAGCAGAATCTAAGTTTATTGCTTATTTATTTATTTATTGTTTATTAAAACAGCATTGTTTTGAATTAATCCCTCAACTATAATGACAGTTGGGATGACCATTTTGTGACTTAAGAATTTCAGCACCATTTTTCTTAGTCTAATCACTTACTTTAATAATTAGTAGATCATTAGATGACTTCCTTGTCCAATTAGATTTTTGTTCATTTTTATAATTTAAAAATACTATTTCAAGAAAGATTATAAAACTACTTGAATTTACAATACACATTTGACATTTAAAAACACAGAAAATATCTATAATTTTTACTACATGTGCAAACTGCGTGGCTGAGTTTGCAGAAATCCAATATTTTCTTTCCTGGCTCTATAGTCACTTGTCTCCAAACTCTCATGATCTTCTTTTTATAGATTATGCCTAAGATACCATCTCTAATGAAATTTCTGTGTAGTGTGAATAATTCAATTTATCAAACTCTCATCATTGAGACAAGCAATTCACCACATTCAATGTAGTTATTAATTTAAATTTCTCTAGATAATATCTTCATTGACAGACAGCATCCCTTCATTTTTGTGGGCCTCGCAGATGATTTACAGAAGAGAATTTTGATATGTTTTTATTTATTTTTTCCTCCAGAAAAAGAATCCTAAAAAAGATTCTTGTGAAAGCACTAGACACAAAGATGTTGACATGTTATGCCTCTAAGCAACATAATTTATGTTTGGGGGAAACGCCCAGTGTTGGGTTCTGACCATCAATATTTCTGAAAAAAAAAATACAGACTTTACAACAAAACAGTTTACTTTTTTAGTATAGATTATCAAATAAAAAGGATGAGTTGAGCAATTATGCAGCCTCTAGCAACTTATATCAGAAATAGAAATAACCCAGATTCAAAAATAACTTACAGGCCCATCAGTCAATCAAATAAGGGTGCTGCTGAAAAAAGACCTAAATATCTCAGTCACAACAAAGACAACTATTTTCAGAGAGGGCACTGTAGACAAAAACACTGTTTGCAGCTGCAACCCAGCCCTAAGGAGGGCTGCAGACTGGGTTGGGAGAGAGGCCGGTAATGAGCAAAACGAACTCTGTAGCCTAGCTCTCCAGTGAGAAATGCAGGCCAATCAGACCATTTTTAGCCTGCCACAATTGTCCAGGGAGCCTCAGGGCACAAAGGTTGCACAACTGCACCCTTGAATAAACACATATTTGGATTAGTGTCATAAGAGCATGCACGATTGGCTTTTCTCCAAAGCCCCACATTTTGACTGCTGGGACAGGGAATAAAGCAATGTATTATACGGTAACCAGTGGGCCCAGAGGAAAGAGAAAGAATCCATCCAAGCGTCTCAGAGCACAAGCCATAAAGCTGCCTGCTGGAACTGCAAGCATCCACAAAGAGCCCATCACTCCTTCATCTGCCTAAGAAAACTTTCAATGCCTAGTGCTAAGAAGCAGAAAGAGCCACACTGGCTAGGAGGGGGCTAGTGATAGAATTTGAGGAAGATGAATGAACCGCATGTTAAGCTGCTTCACTGTGGAGCCCAGTTTAAAAGCCCTGGTAAATAATTTGCCATCCGCTGTTACCTGGAATAGGATGAAAGGCACTGTGTGAGTCGATCCATTACACTACTTAAGATAACTTTGAAAACATGGGAAAACAAGTGATTCCATTGCCTTTGAAAATAAAATAATCTTGCAAAACTACTTTGGTTCTTAAATAAAATATAAATTGGATTTTGGCATTTGCAATATGAACCAAGGAATTATGATGGGAAAAGTTAACATGACTGCATGCATCATCAGTCAAGAGAGAATAGGAACAGCTTTGGAAGACAGCATGGGGAGGATGAGAAGCCAGTGCTTTCCCATCGTCAGAGCCCTCAGGCTCTGAAAGAGTGGCCCTGGGAGCAATCTGGAGAAAGGTGGCACTGGCATGGCAATGTCATCTGTTTTTCATATGCCCCTAAGTGAGCTCCAAGGCTGGAAAACCATAATTTGGGATCTTCTCCAGGCCTTCTAAAACCATGGTGCATAAATTTCTGGGGGTATTTATAAGTGACAGACATACTTCCAAGTACCATTAACTAGAGTACTCTATTCATGACATATCCTACTTGGTTTAGTTGTGATAACTCAGTCAGCAATTCATTTACTTATGCACTCATTTATTCATCTAATATCTATTGATTATTTAGAATGCACCAGGCACTTGATCCGGCTGTCCAGAATACAAGATTTACTCCTGAAGTCTGACTTTTCATTCATTAACAACCACATGGATGAAGAAAGCATACAAAAAGAAACCATTAAAAGATAGCTGGATTATAACCTAGCTCACATTTGCACAGAGAGCTATGGAAGCTAACAGTTAGCTTTGGGACAAAATTCATAAGATGAATCATTCTTAGGACACGTCACTTAAGCAAAGGTTCAACCTTAAATATTTCAAGTCATGAAACTTCTGAGGACCTCTACAGTTGCTTTACAAAGCTATATGTGGGTTCTGTTTAGTAGAAATATTTCTCAGTTACTAGTTTATTGACCCATATATTTTGTACCTCATCCCAGGCCATTCTTCTCAGCCTGGAGGAAATTTGATAGTCATTAAGGACATACGATGTAATAAAGTGTATATAGGTGAGAATATGTTTCCTTTCTCTGTCAGCTGAGAGGGCCCAGAAGCAATAACACCCCAGTAGCAGTTAGCACACCTCCTGCCCAGATAATGGCTTCTAATACTATTCTCCAACAAAGGAAGCCCAAGCCCCTTGCAGAAATAGGTGATTCTAGGGCTGAGGCAGAAAAAGGAGGATGAGCCTGGGGCATCTTGTAGTGTCAGTAAGTAAGGCAGCATTTAAAACAAACAAACGAAACACCCCAAAAACCCACCTGACGATGATGGGGGTTATGTCCAAGGGACACAAGAGCGAATTGAAAGAGCCCAGATTGCCAAATACACAGCAATTTGTGCAGCCAAAAACTAACACAGGATTGGATCATAACCCAGTGCTTAGGACCAATATCCATGTGTCCATATTGTTATCAATTAATGGTTGAATAAATAAATAAATGAGGAAGAAGAGATGAAGCCCTGTGCAGAATCATTCCATTTAATGTATAATTTACATTCTATTCTCCCTCCAGGAAGTGGAGCATCACATCTCACCCTGCAAGTGTGAGCTATGCAGAGTGCTGTTCTGCTGAGGAATGCGTATGGAAAGGTGAGGAAAGCAACCATACAGTGGATAAAGTTGAGAAACACTACCTCAGCCCCGTGGCCAAGGTCAGCATCAACAGTGACACATTATATTGGTGGTATATACTCACATGATGTGGTCATGTGATGTGATGAGAAGAGCATTTCCTCCTCAAAGCCCATAACCCCATTCTAATAATGAGAAAACTATCAGAAAACCCCAAATTGAAGCACAGAGTGCAAAGTGCCTGGCCAGTACTCCTCAGAACTGTCAAGGTCACCAAAAACATGGACAGACCGAGCAACTGCCACAGCCCAGAGGAGCCTAAGACGAGATGAATAAATGTCATGTAGTCTCCTGAATACCATCCATGAGCAGAAAAAGGACATTGGGTGGAAACCAAGGACATCTGAATAAGGTATGGACTTCAGTTAATAATAATGATCTGTATTGATTAATTGGTCGTGACCAAAATACCATAGTAATATATAAGGTGTTAACAATAGGGAAAACTGGGCACAGGGCATGTAGGAACTCTTGGTATTATTTTTGCAACTTTTTTGTAAATGTATAACTATTCTAAATAAAATATTCATTTAAAAAATATAGAAACTTAGAATTCCCTCTGGTAGCCTCTCTGCTGTCCCCTGTATGACAAAGGTGAGAAGGGAGGAAGGAAAGGGAGGTCCTTTGGGTGGCAAGGGTGAAGGGAGCGAGAGCTCCATTCCTCCTTCATCTTTTTGTGAGAGTAGGGCCTCTTGCCATCCCGGGTGCCTGAGTCTGAAAGGCACTGTGGCTCAGAGAGGGCATTTGGCTTGTACACAGCAAGCAGGGAAGTGGCAATTTCAAAGGGGCCAAAATGGCGAAGGAGGAACCCTGAATCAGCTGCCAGAGCTGGGATGCCTATTCCCGTAATGATTACACTGAAATTACTTCTATCCAGAATGGAATACATATATACTCTCACCAAAGAAAGGGTTTTTTTTGTTGTTGTTGTTGTTTTGTTTTTAACGCGAGACTTGTTTTTAAAATCATCACTTGCTCTTTATGAGTATGCAGTGACATCATGGTGCTAGTCATAAAAATATAGCAAAAGTAGGAGAGACATATCATCTTTTGTCCACAGTTAGACAAACAACAAACATTTAGAAAATTTCAGGTTGTTGCTGTCAAGTACTAAAGCCACCATCTGCATAAGGCATGGCAACCCAAGGTTAAACCCTAAAATGGAATCTCTCTGAGTCAGGGTCTCTGCCCACTGAACCAGACTGAAGGTTAAGCAAGGTCAAGAAGCAGCTGCAGAGAATGAATCACCAGCTTCCTCCTCACCAGCAGGGGCTCCAGCCTGCTTGCCATCTGATTCTATGCCTGTATACCTGCTTTCTGGTCTCAGGCTACCTCTGCTTGCAGTGACACCTTGAACTCTCTTGACATGAGTGTGTCTCTTTGCTGGCCCCTGTCCAAGTTTGTCCTCTGACATGAAGTGTGATTCTGTCCCGGCAAATTAACCTTATCAGGTTTGATTGCTGGACCCTCTTTTATTAGGAAGTATATGGCCTGAAAATGCATGGATTCAGGCACTTTTCAGGATGTTGGACAGATCTGCAGAGATTAGAGGGCAGGTGTCCATACTCAAGGGGACTGTTATTTGCAGAGCTGGATGTCCTTACTGAACTCTGGAGGGTTGGCAGCAGGTGAGGTTTGGTGGAGAGAAATCAGGATCATCTAGAGTGCCTTTTAGACTCCCTGCACATGCTCTTGGACATAATGCTATACCCTCTCCCAAACAGGGCGTGTTCAAACCCCCCACATAGGGAATACTGTTGATGTGAGTCACTGTTACTCGTGACAGCTTCTTACTCCACAGAGGTGCTGAACACAGGTAATCGGGCCACATTCCTTGGTGCAGAATGGTGGTAAAATATCACAGTCCCTCCACAGTAGGTGGTAACCAGCCACTCTTCTTAGCCTCGATGTGACTGGATGCTCCCCCTTCTCTCCCAGGCCCTGCATCACCCAGCCCTCACCAAAATTCAGTGGCAACAGATGCCTGACACAGGATGCAGGTGCAAGGGTGCTGAGGGTCCCTGCTTCAGTGCCTCAGCCGCTGCTGTCACTGGGATATGCCACAGCCAGCTGTTCAGCATTTTGGGCATCGCTGCTGTCTGTGCTGAAGGTAGAGAGCTGCTACAGATGGACTGAACCAGAAAACCTTTGAGTGGGGGCTGGAGCTTCTGTATTTTTCGATGACTTGTTCAATTGGGAACCACTAACCAAGACTTCACTATTCCTGTTTTCTGAATATTTGCTGGTAAAGGGCTAAGTCATTGTGTGTGTGTGTGTGTGTGTGTGTGTGTGTGTGTGTTTAATTGCAGATTTTTACGGGGTGTGTTGAAGTAGGAGGAGGTAAGGCAGTTGCAAAAAACATAATATGCAGACATCAAGAAAGATGGCAATTTACCTGAAGCACATTTTATGCCATCATTGAGCTTATCCCTGCCTTTTAAAATTTGTCATTAGTTAAACAGACACAGTAAACATCTTTGATCCATTCTTTTGATTATTTGGCTTCCTAAGTATGTTTGCAAACTTGCCCCCCTTCTTCATTCCCTTTGTCATTGATTTTTGAAGCGAGAGTAGCTTCAATACATTTCTCTTTGCATCTCTGTATCCAATGTCTCCCTCCCCCAGGCCAAACTCCTCCACAGCCATCAAAGTGATGCTTACAAGACCCAAAGCTGATCAAGCCATCGACCACTTAGATTCTGCAGGCACTCTCTATCACGTAAGTGTAATGCATTAGTTTCTCAGCGTGGCCAGGAGGTGTTGATGATGTGATGTGTCTTTTCTTATCTCTTAGCACTGCCTTCGCTCTGCCCACATACACAGGCCTCCTTTCAGATGTATCAAATATTTGAAGTTGTCTGAGCAAACCATGGTCTGGTTGGGGACCCTCTGTCTGCACAGGCCACTGCCTCTCCCTGGGAAGCCTCTTCGGCCTTTCTTTCCTTCCTGCTGCCCACCCTTGTCCCCAGTAACTTCCACTGTGCTGATCTGGTTGACCACTTAGCTTCAGCCTGAACCCTTGGTCACTTCTGGTGAAGGCCTGCTCTTGAAAAAGCAAGGCCTTTTTGTGTTTATAGGCCAAACAGTGTATGTACAAGTCAGCCATGCAGTCACCACCCAAGTGTTTTACACCTTAAGGGAACTCCAGGCCCTCTGTACAGCACACTGCAGGTAATCAGCTGGTGATCATCGAATACACAAATGAATGGCAAGAACAGAAGGAACTGGCTGGTGGAACAGGCCCAACACCATGTGGAAGTTGCCAAGGCTTGGGGCTTGCACCCTTTGAAGCAATGGCCCAAGCTGTACCTTGGCCCCTTTCAGTCACGGCTGTAGCTGGAGTGTCTGGGACATGGAGCACCAAGTCCTGAGGCTGAACAGAGCAGCGGGAACTTGGGCCCGGCCCATGAAACTATTTTTTCCTCCTAGGCCTCTGGGTCTGTGATGAGAGGGGCTGCTGCCAAGATCTCTGACATGCCATGAAGACATTTTTTTCCCATCGTCTTGGTGATTAACATTTGGTTCCTCGTTACTTATGCAGATTTCTGCAGTGGCTTGAATTTCTTCTCAGAAAGTGAATTTTTCTTTTCCATCACATTGTCAGCCTGCAAATTTTCCAAACTTTTATGTTCTGCTTCCCTTTTAAACATAAGTTTCTATTTCAGATGACCTCTCCCAAGTTCAAAGTTCCACAGATCTCTAGGTCAGGGCCAAAATGCCACCAGTCTCTTTGCTAAAGAGTGACCATTGCTCCAGTTCCCAAGAAGTTCTTCATCTCTATATGAGACCACCTCATTCTGGATGTCATTGTTCACATCATTACCAGCATTTTGGTCAAAACCATTCAACAATTTTCCAGGAAGTTCCATACTTTCCCACATCTTCCTGTCTTCTTCTGAGCCCTCCAAACTGTTCCAACCTCTGCCCATTACCCAGTTCCACAGTGACTTCCACATTTTCAGGTTATCTTTATAGCAGTACCCGACTCTCTGTGGCACCAATTTACTGTATTAGTCTGTTTTCACATTGCTATAAAGAACTACCTGAGACTGTGTAATTTATAAAGGAAAGAGGTTTAATTGACTCACAGTTCCACATGGCTGGTGAGGCCTCAGGAAACTTACAATCATGGTAGAAGGGGAAGCACACACCTTCTTCACAAGGCGGCAGGAGAGAGAAAAGCAGGGGAAACCACCACTTATAAAATCATCAGATCTAGTGAGAACTTACTATCATGAGAACAGCATGGGGGAATCTGTCCCTCATGATTCAGTCAGTTCCCGCCAGCTGCCACCAGGTCCACGACCTATATCTTTATCATCCCTCTATGATGTATGGTGGGCAAACATTCTTTAGAGATAAAAGTTTCCTGTTAAATATTTGGAAATATACCTAGGAAATAATGCTGGCGCAACTGACAAATATCCCTCTTTAGTGACTCCAGAGCCCATGTCCCTCCTGGAACACATAACCTCACTGTCTCATTCTAGACTGGGGAAAAGCTGACCCATCCCCCACACAGTTGCGGAGAGATCTTCCTAAAGTTCACGTAAGATGTTATCACCCCTCTGGCTTAGGAGAAACAAAACAAACTTCCTATGACTCTCACTACCTTGAACAAATGCTTCACATGCCTTTTGCCGTGGAGCTCAGACCTGCTGCTCCAGAGTCATCTCCTTCTTCTCTTTCTTCCCTTCTGTGCACCTTCAATTTCAGCAACACTGAACAACTAACCATTCCCAGAACATTCTACATTTGGCCATGTCTTTGTGTCATTGCCTAGCAAGCTCCTTTTGGCCTAGGTAGCCTATCTTTACCTTTTCATTTACTCAGGCTGGCACCTTGATCTTGGACGTGCCAGCCTACAGAACCATGAGAAATAAATTTCTGTTATAAGCCATCCACTTTATATTTCGTTACAGTAGCCAGAACGAACCAAGACGTGTGAATGTCAAAATTTTGCTCTGCCCCTTACTTTGGCATTTCAATAGTTAAAATAAATAAAAGGTAGGCATGCCTCATCAGCCTGTGTAACAACTTAAAATGTTCTCAAACAGGCCTTCCAATCCTCCAATCTAGTTCCATTCCTCCCACTTCCAACAATTTCTGGACTCTCCAAAGAGAGCATCAGCGTGAAGCTCAGGGGCCATTCTGCCAACTGTAGCATCATGCAGTGTATGCCCTGATTATTCTCTCCTGCTTTGGTTCTAACAGAAGCATCACTGCTGCCACTAGTGATGGTGCCCTCACGCCGTGTTGGCGTCTCCTACGAGCCACAAAGCCATGTTCATCAGGATGTGAGAACGGGATGGGAGTTTCTGAGCAGAGGTGGCGTGGCCCATGGTACCCTCCTCCTTATGTGGTTACCTGTGTCCCAAGGTGGGTCAGCCTGTGTTCAGGATCTCACAAAATCTCTCATGAAAATAGTTGTGGGCTTCAGACTCATTCCTTGCTCCCAAATCAAAGTTTGACACAAATCATGGGCTCTTGTGCGGCTCTGGCATGGTTCATCCTTTGACCCCAAAGCCAATGTTCTTTCCACCATCACCTACTGCTTTACACATCCACAAAGGAGGTGACACACAAATCTAAATACAAATACACAAATCTGTGATTCTTGTTTGTTTGGCCTGAGAGCATGCTCAGTAATACTTGCCCTGGATCGTCCGTTCCCTAAATTGTCTCTATCCAAAAGCGTGATAGGCAGAGCTCTGATGGTTTTAGGAACTTCCCCCAAGTCATCCTTCACATTACCAACCCACTGACTTGCCATTGTCAAGGTTGCCTATTACCTTCCAGTGGCCCATCCAATGGGCGCCATGGTCCTCCTCCCACTGCCTCACTCTCAGCATCCCACACAGGTGGTTATGCTCTTCCTCAGAATGCTGGTTTTCATGACACCATAGCTTTCCCCACCTTTGTTAGCCTTACCTCTGAGCTCCACTGAGTGCTTCTCTGGAGTTTTTCCTTTGGGTTTCTAATAAAAATCAGATTCCCCAGGATTGCCTGTGTCCCCGTTACTTTCTTTCTCAGACTTCAGCTGGACATCTGCACTCCCCCCTCTCGACTCTAACACCCTCTGCCTGCTCAGAGCTCCATATCAGTGTGTTAAGTCCATGCCTTTCTTCTGTGAGCAATCATATCTCATCTACCTTGACACCCTCAAAACTGAGCTCTCCATCCCACCCTTCCAATCCTGTTGCTCTCTAAGTCTTTCTTATCTCTTTAAATGATGTCACACTCTTCAACTTTCACATTCAGTTCGCAGTAAATTCTGTATAGTGAGTTTTCTGAACATACTTTGAACCCACCCTACATTTCCTGCATTCGATGCTTCTACCTAAATCTGAGCCATTATTATCAGATCTCTTCTTTTCTCTTGGCCTGACCCCTTACTCCATTCAAGGTCAATACACCACATGGAGTCAAATTTTTCTTGATTAAATATCATCCTACCATTATCTGACTTAAAGGGCTGCACTAACTTTGCATTTTCCTGGAGTTAAATCTCATCTCAGACTGTGGCTTATGATGTCTTGCTTATTCTCCTAAACTTGCCTCAGCTTACCCTTTCATTCCCATACTCTATCCTCTATCCTCACTACACTGATCTTTGCAGAGTCTTGACCAGCTCTTCCTGACTTAGAGCTTGCATGTGGTGTTCTTTCTACCTGGGATACCTTGTCCCTTGTCCTTCACACATGCTTCTCCTGATGTTTCACCTAAATAGGATCCATGCACAACCCTTCATTAATTTTTTACCTAAGCATGGCCTTTATAGCATATTTCTAAGTCTATAATTACCTATTTGTTAATCTGTTTATGATCTGTCTCCCTCTGCTAAGCTATGTGCTCTGTGTAGAGGGGGGCCCATGTTTATTTTGCTCTATATTGTTTATTCATGATCTGCATAGAGCCTGCTTAGTGGAAATTTTTTAAATTAATTAATTTGAATATTTATAATTGACATATTATAATTGTACCTATTATGGGGTACAGTGTGATGTTTCAGTGCATGTACATGATATATAATGATCAGATCAGGGTAATCACCATATCCATCACTTTAAACATTTACTGTTCAATAATAGGAAATTATTCAAATCATTAGTCATTATATCAGGATATTATTTATCATTTAAAATGATATAAGAATGAGGATTGACATACAAAGTGTTTATGGAATACGGTTACTAAAAAGCAGGTTGTAGAACAATATGGTTTAATTTGATCTTCTGTGCCAATCTATCCACGTCTGTTCATCTGCCTATTTGTTTATCCATCCATTCACCCTTCCTCTCACCTATCCATATATGTATATATACATATATATATACACACACACATACGTCACCCTTTAAATTTACTAAGGGAAGGAAAATAGATCCTGGTGTAGCAACCACAATGTCATATGTATATATAGTAAATTTTGTCTAGCAATTTATAGATTGTCCACTCAAGCCTGTGAGTTTTAGAAGGAGCTAATTCTTCCTCTGGTCTCAGGAGTGGAGTGGCTGATTAAGGCCTAAACTGATTATCAGTGTAACCCCATCACGTGGCTACAACTGTGGATTCAGAGGCGAATAAGTAAGTCCTCTCAAGGAGTGAGATGAGGAAATATGCTTGCTAAGAACTTGTGATAATGACAATTCTTGCTCTCCTAAGATAACTTTCATAAATGGCTCTCAGTTCCTCTCCTTGAATATGAGTATGCCTACATCTGTCCCCACCAGTGCTCGGGACCAATCCTGATACAAATAAAAAAAAAGAGACAGGCTTGGATGAAGCTGATACCATGGGAAATAGAATAGAGCGGGGAAACTTGGCATCGCTAAGCCGCTGCGTCAGTAAACCTTTCACCTACCCTGCCTGTAGCCTCAGATCCACACAGACCCCCAGTCCCCTTAGTCATTCAAATCAATTGATTTAAGTGGGCTTTTCTCTTACCCAAATCAAATGTACCATGATTTGGTGCGCATGTGTGTGTAAGTATATGCGCATTGGCAGATAAAGAGAGACATACAGGCATAGAGAAAAACGTCTGAAGTGACATCCAACAGAATGTAACAATGTTCTGGGTTACAATGATAGTCAACTTTTCAAATCATATTTGACCTTTCAAATTTTTTTTTTGCAATAGGCCTGAATTACTTGTTTGATCAGAGAAAAACATCAACAAAAGCAACAAACCATTTAGAAAACAAAAATCAGGCAGTTGCATTTGGAGGAAAACAGACTAAGTTCAGAATGTGGTAGAAAGGATGTGTGTGTGTGTGTGTGTGTGTGTGTGTGCATAATTCTCATTATCTGTGACCATGAGTACCACATGAGCCAAAGTATGATACATTAGCCAAAAAATACATATGCACGTAGTACAAACTTTTTTTTAACAAGACAGTGTCAAGGTCAAGGGTGTTAATAATGCCACTGTTCTTTGCTCAAGTCAGACCACACTTGAAGTATCATTTTCAATTTCATTAACTACAAGAGTTCAGGAACTAGCTGACACGTTCCAGGGATACTGGGAAAGGATTTATGCATTTGGAAAGAGATGGAATTTTAATACTTTTGAAATTTTTTTCCCATTTAAGATTCTATAGTTCTCTGATTTTCATGTTGCTCTTGGACATTAAAAAAGCAATCATATTATAAACAGAAGAACCACAGATCAGAGAGCTCAAGTGACATGCCAAGGCCATACAATTGGTTAATGCCAGGGTTTTGTCCAGAAGCCACTTCATAACCCACACACTTATTAAAGAGGAGTAGAGAGATGAGATCTGTCCAGAGGACAGCAACAGGGATGACTTGGGCAGCACAGATCATTTCCAAATGACTCATGCTTAAAGAACCAGAGAACCTTGTGAGGGCGAGAGAGCATAATGTTGTTATCAAATAAAGCTGTCATGGGAAGAAGAATGCCACTTGTTGTGATTAGCTGAAATAAAAAGAAACACACAGAGTTGATGAAGAGCTTTCTTTTTTTTCTTTAATAATATAAGGATTTTTTGACATGAAGAAGTGTCTATAGATGGTCTAAGGTGACTCGAGAGTGGGAAGAGAAGGTGGCAAAGACTTGTCATTGCTCCGTTCTTCCATAAATAGACGCCATAGCTTTTAGCTAGGCACCTGGTTGCCCAGGTGGAGAGCACATTGCCCCGCCACTTGGCAATAAGATGTGGCCTGTCACAAAATAATTTACTCTCTTTACAAATTAAAGGTTGGCAGCCACATAATGAGTTTATTTGGTATGCATTGCAGGGCTTATATGGTTCAGAAAACAGATCCACACAGCCTGGGATGTCCTGCCTGGGCCTCACTTTTGAACTGCTTGACACCTAGAGAGACAGCAGCCTTTACCATTCAGTTGTTAGGGGTTCAAGTAATTGCTGAAAGTGTACCACAGAGAGACTTAGGGAAAAAAAAAAAAAAAGGAAAAGAGGCACACATGGGTTATCTAAAGTTACAAAGATAGGGGAATTAAAATAGAAGTAGAAATTTGTTAGGAGGTTAGTTAAGTTAAATTCTCTCGGGCCATTAAAGTAAGCCAATAGGTAATGGGTATAATGCATTAATGAAGAATGAGGGATAAAAATTCATATTTTCAGAGAAATGGAGTCACTGCCAGGGGAAACTGCCAAGCTAGTGAATAGTGGTTGCCTATTTGGAAGTGGAGCTGGGTGGGGTATGCATGAAGCAGGACATTTCTTGTTTTCAATTTTAAGTGCTGAGTACTATTTTATTTTTAAATATGAGCACACATTACTTTAGTAAAAATGAATGCACACACACACACAGCTCTAGCTCTGGTTCTGAGGGATGCTGAATGTGGGTGGGGTCTGCACACAGTCTGTAGATGGGACATCAATACAGAATGGATGGGCTGCTACCTGGAAGCTAGAGTGTTTTTAAACATACAGAAAATTATGCTGCCTTTGGTCTGTTCCATCTCCGACTGTCATGGGAGGCAAACATTCTCTTCTTTAGCCCAGCACACAGAGAGTGCTTGTGACTTGTACCCAAGTGCTTTACTTCAGCGTACTATTCTCGGGTTTCCTCATAAAAAGTTATTGGGGCTTTTAGAAAATTAGAACATGAGTTTTTCTGTTACATAAAGATTTAGCTTAACGCAATTTTAAAAAAAGATACGTATTTTTTATTTGAAAATTGTCTTGCAGTCTGCCATTTTACTCCCACCAAAGCAACGTGTTGAATGTTTAAAAACCTTTGTCAATATACATAGTACAGCAGTCAACCAGGAGAGAGTGAACTGCTGGTTGCTCATGTGAAAATCTCCACTATGAGTATCTGGTATTTTTCTCAAGACCTTGTTGAAATTGAAAACTACAGAAAAATAAATATATATATATTTTTTTTACTGCACAAAACCTCTTGCTCACCCTCCCCATGGTAGTTAAATATGTCAGTACATCATGTCTTCAAAGCCATTTTCCTTCAGCATTATTTCTTTTGTATTGCATGAGTCACAAATCAACCTTTCGCTTTTCAACATCAGAATCACAGCTTTTTTCCTATTATTGCCAAGCTGAAGGTACAGTGGAGCAAAATAACATATTTTGTACACCCAGCTCTCTAAAGGGTGGAGGGGAATGGTGCTTCAAGTCCCAGAAGAATATGCTTCCTCCCATGGAACGGGACTGCAGAACCCCATCCAGGAGCAGTCAAGACGCATCTGTGGGTGGTTCCAGGGCTCAAGTTATTTGGCAGCACTGCTCACATGGACGTTCAACTCAGACGACCAGATCTTGGCTTAGCCTCAAGGAGAGTTAGGTCTTTGTTGTGCTTGGATGGAAACTGGCAGGGCTCTTTGATAGGTGTGAGGGTTTTAAGGGAATGAAATAGTAACATTAAATTTGCAACAGTTATTCTGCAAAATCTTCAAATCCATAGAAATAGCTCTATTTCTGCTACAAAATGAGTTTTGGATGAGGAATGAATTACCTCAGCATCACTTTTGCATTTGTGCCCTTATATTTGGTTTTTCCATTTTTTCTCATTTTGGTTTCTGTTTTTTAGGGTTCAATTTTAAATGATTGTAAAAGGTCAAGCCCTGGGTGAATAATTTTCAGAGCCCTTTAATTGCTTGGAACTTCTTTCTAACATAGAGAGCCTTTCTTGGTAACATTCATCATCAGAATTCAAATATTCTAAAAAGAATTTTTTTTTTTTTGATATGGAGTCTCACTCTGTCACCTGGCTGGAGTGCAGTGGCGTGATCTCAGCTCACTGCAACTTCCGCCTCACGGGTTCAAGCAATTCTCCTGCCTCAGCCTCCCAAGTAGCAGGGACTACAAGTGCATACCACCATGCCCAGCTAATTTTTGTATTTTTAAATATTTTGTATTTTGTATTTGTAAAAATATTAGTAGAGATGGAGTTTCACCATGTTGGCCAGGATGGTCTAGATCTCTTGACCTTGTGATCTGCCCACCTCAGCCTCCCAAAGTGCTGGGATTACAGGTGTGAGCCACCATGTCTGGCCTCTAAAAAATATTTTTATTTAAATTATTTAGGCTCTGGGAATCTCTTTTCCACACATCTAAATAAAAGAATCCTAAATATCATTTTATAATTTTTTTCACTAACAAGAATCCTATCTTGTGGTGTTAGGAAGCAAGGCATGGACTGTACTGTGGTATTCTGAGGTTTAATCTGTACAAGTCCAAGTTGTTACTGTTAGTCACTTCCACACGTCTTTGAAGTTTCCACCTAGACCTGATTCTGTGCTGAGATAATATACCTGTTTTTTTTTTTTTTTATTTCCCAAGGGAATTTGGTATTTCTTTCTGTATTCACATTTCCTGTCACTCTGACTCTTGCATCTGACTCCAGCCAGGAATAAGCCTAACACATTGCCACCACATTTCCAAAAAGAATTCCCTGTGTCTGAAAACAGAGATGTAATTGAGTTCTATGGATTGCGGATTACCTAGTTATTGGAATGAATGCTGTCCCAAAATTGTACTGGCTCTTACAACAGCCTCACAGAACCACAGAGAGCCAGGTATTTCTGCCCCTACTGACTAGGCCTCCCAGCCACTTTATATTAACTAAGCTTTAGAAGAAATGTGCACAAAAGAGGTAGAGGGGGCCCATAGGAATAGCACAGGTTGTACCATTGCATACTTACTGTTTCTTGGGAGCCTACAACAAAGGCTTCGTACACTTTGAATAAAAGCTAATGGTGCAACGCTAGTTGCTATGGCTCTAGGGTATTAGTGAACATAAATATTAAGGTCTTAATTATGCATGCCACTTAATATATTGCATTTGAGGCACTGATATTCTGAAAATATACACGGTAATCGGCTATTTCTCCCAAAGCTAAAAAGAGAGACTTGCTAAACATTTAAAAAATTGTCTAGATCTTTCTTTTCCTGTTTCCTTCCATCAATCCTTCCTATATTGTATTTCTCCCAATTTGTTACTGACAATCTTCTGTGGATATAGAGACTAAATATCAAAGCTTGTGAGAATTATTCGTAAAGTAAGAACATAAAGGTTCTGATGAAGGAATTTTTAAATAATTTCACAGACTCTGTAATGTTCATTTTAGCTTCTTAGAAATCAGCCCCTCCCCTTTATTTTGTATGTTTCCTTATTCTTGACTAGATTCTAGATCAAAGATGTATAAATTGTATTCCATAATTCTACAGGGGTGCTTAAGGAGTAGCTTAAGAGCTACTGTAGATAGGACTGAAGACCCTATTTTTCCTGCTCCCCATCTGACTATATTGTGAAACTGCATGTGATTAGATTTGTTTTAAAATGTCCATATTGGTTGAACAGGTTGAAAAACCAGTTCTAGAGAAGGTAATACATAGTTAAATTGCATATAGATAAATAGATCAATCTTGTGATATATGCAGCAGCTGTAATGAATTCTTCCATTGACTGATATATGATCCACTGGTAGAATTATAGACAACACAATACCACCCAAACCACAAAACTCTTTGGACAAAGAAAAGTGAGTGGTGATGAAGATTCACAGGTGTTACAAGTTGGTCTTAAAACATTGAGATTGACTAGTCTTTGGTGGTTTTGCTGAATTACCTCTCTCTTAATATTAAATAAACCCTTATGAATTTCAAGAAAAATTTCATCCATATGTTTCTGATTCAATTACTATTAACTCATTAAATGTTTTTTAAAAGCTATTTGAAATTTGAGAAGCCTTTTTATGAGCTTTAGTAATCCTTTCTTCTTTGAATTAGGAAGGAGAATTTTGCCAAGAGTTAATGGTACTTGAACCTCAATACGCCTAAGGGGATTCTAAACTTAGCAAAAAATCCAGCATCCTGTCACAACCAATGACACGCGTACTTGCAAACTATCTGCCACTTGCTATCTCCTTCCACATGCTTGATGATGTTAGATCATCATATGTAAAAGACATATCTTTTACATATGACAATGCTAAATAGCTATTGCTACTAAAGAAGGGTAACATCTACAAGTGAAGAACAAATCCTAGTTACCAGCACTCTTTATAGAAAGCTAATTAAATACAAATCTAACATTCCGAGAAGCCGAAATCACTACTCTTTTCTTTGTCTCTTACAGTTACAGGTCAGAATACATGGATAGTTTAGGTTAACTCTGAGCAGCTAGCATATAAGAGTTGAACAAAAAGAACAAAGGGAGTAAAACATTTTGTAGTTTAAGAAACACTAAGCATTCAAATACAGTATTTGCAGAAGTACTCAGAACATGAACTAAAAAGAACTGTGTTTATGCAGAGGACACAGGCTTGCTGAATAATATGTTCCATTAACATGATATAAGTGCAAATTCAATAGCTATAGATTTTCTTCACATTTAGGTTTTTCCTTTTTTTTTTTTTTTTTGTACCAGAATCAGCAATGGTGACTTCGAAGTCATCATGAGATGGATGACAGGATGCAAAATTGCTCAAACAGTAGTGAAGAAATGCTCTCTGTACCTTCAGAATGGGAAGTTTTTGTCGACTAGCTTTCTGTTTGTTTATTTCAATAAGTTGAATCATGAAAACTATTCCTAAAAAGAAAAGAAAAATCATTAGGACACTTGGAAGCCACACTCTAAAGCCATGGGTATGGCAATGGAACTTCAACAACAGGAGCAACCAGCAGGGTCCTTAGAAGCTACAGACACAATGGCCCACTTATATACAAGGTTTTGAAGAGCTCCTGAGAGAAATGCACGGAAAAGCCAACAGTGGTAGGTAGGTGGTGGCAATAGCTACTGCCTTTAATCCCAAGAAGGAAGATCATAAGAGCACACAGCTTAAGCATACGAGTATCTCTAGTTATCAACATTATATCCCCATGTAAAATATTATATGATACAGAGTCGAACTGCATATTGAATTCTTTTGAGTAAGGAGGAAGAAATCTATTTTGGGAGATCCAGTAAGACTTTTCTACCACTGCTCTTTGGGAAGGTTCCTGTGTAGAGGGAGCTATATTATGTTCACTCAAGGGACTAAAGGTTTCCAAGGAAGCAATACAGAACAACTTCAAAGATCAGGGCTTCCAAAAGTGTAGAACTAAACTTTAAACACACAGTCTCTTAGTTCCATTTGCTTCCAGATAAACAGAAAGTTTGTACTGCGTTGGCAATGTTTATCTTATTTTATTTGTCTGGTAATTGTACAAGAAGGTCAAGGATTGCTTTTGAATGAAGGTCATAATTGTTTGCACAGTACAAGCATCTACTTAGAAACACATGTTTTCAAATAAAATTTCCTAGAAAAACTCATTTTAATGAAGGGTAAGGGTGTAAAAGAGTTTCTTGAAAGTTTTACAAAACCTTACACCCCATGAAATAAACTCGTAATTATAAAATCTATTCAATGCCTCTGCAACCACATTCTGATTGAAGAGTTGATGATATGAGTTTATACAAGGAAATAATGGTCTGTCTGCTAAGTTACACCTGCATCGATCTGCTCAATTTCTCATCTCCAAACCCTTCAATCAGGAGAAAAATTGTACTAAAGATTATTTAAATCTAAAAAGTATACTCAACAAATGAGGCATTTACAGAGACAAGGATTACTTTTAAGGAGGAAAATAGATACCTGGCATCTATTTAAAATTCCTTGTCAGCACTATGACTTACATGTGCTGTGAAAGAATTTTTTTTAAAAGGCTTACTAGCAATTTTGCTTCATTTCTTTTCCTTTTTTCAGTCTTACCCTGTGCTAAGATCTGAGTGTTTGTGTGTTCTCAAAATTCCTATGTTGAAATCCTAACCCCCAAGGCAATAGGATTACAAGGTGGGGTCTTTGGGAGGTGATTAGGTCATGAGGGTGGAGCCCCTATAAACGGCTTTAGGAACCTCATCAAGGAGGCTTGGGGAGCTCTCTCTCACCCCTTCTGCTATGTGAAAGCACAGCAAGAAGATGTGGTCTGTGAGCCAGAAACCAGGCCCTCACCAGACACTGAATCTCCCTTGATCTTGGACTTCCCAGCCTTTAGAACTGTGAGAAGTACGTTGCGTTATTTATAAGCTCCTCGCTTTATGGTATTTTGTTACCACAGCTGAAATGTACTAAGACAGCCCGTGACATAGACAGCGTGGAAGAACCCCCACTAGGCTACCTGAGGGCAGATGCATGTTCTCTCTCAGCTCAGAAGAATAATGTGGGAAAGACACTCCTCTGGCCAAAGAGGCAGACACAAGAAGCTTCCAAAAACAAACATAAGATATATTTGTCTTTCAAAAAGAGTATCCAATTTTTCATGTCAATATAGATAATCTGCTTAATAAAATAGTGAATTTTGTTATTTTTCTTTTCTTCTACTCAAACGTAGGAGTCGTACTGAAGTATTTGAAGTATGTGAGGTATTGGAAAAATAAGCCCGCATGGAGCAGAGACACAGATGGTTTCTGTGTTTAATGATTTTCCTTTTTCTTCTTCTCTTCATTGTGTTTTTAATTTTTGTATTTGTGGTTGCCGCCCTTTGCTGGCTGACACAGCTCTGGGTCGTGTGGGAAACAAGGTCTTTTGGAGATTATGGTAGTGGTGTGCAAGCTTTAGTTCTTAAATCCACTGATGTCCATGGGGAGACAACTGCCTTCCCCTGCTTCAAAGCCAAAACAGCGACTCAGCTCATCTTGATTCTTTATCTCTGGCAGGGATTTTAATTTCATTGCTTATTCAAAGAACTTAAATTAAGTTAGCTTTATGTTTGCTTACATATACTTTAAATAAATTCCTTGAAGAGGCCTAGGAGGTGAATAAAACTGAAGACAGGATCCAAAAAGTTTGGTACCTTCCTAGTTTTATTTTAAGATGTCATTTGGTTCTTCCTTTTCTCCTTTCTTGTTTGGACATATACTGAACTCACTCCAGTGATATCTCAGAACAGTTCCCAGAACAGTCTAAGTATGGCATTTAATCCTCCAAATGTTCAGCCAATCTTTACTGCTAATGTTCATTTAGTTTATCAGTAAGAAACTGGTGTTAAAGTAGAAGAATTAGAGCAGAAAAAAGAAAATAATGTGGTATACAATAATTTGAATAAACTTAGAAGCTCTAGTTCATTATTTCCCAGCCAAATGTGTCTGTCACCATGCTAAGCACAAGAGAAACAGTGACATGTAAAGTATGGCTGCTGCTGTGAGGCTGTTGGGCAGAATGCAGAAACAGACCCAGGAACACATCATGGTGTGTTGTAATCAGGTCATCTCAGGCTCCTGTGGCAGAGTGTGGAGATGAGAGCCGTCTCAGGGAGCAGGGATGCTCAGGGAAGCCTTTCTGGAAGAAGTGCTTTTTACGCACAGGTCTTAGTCCTTTTGGGTTGCTATAACAAAATACCATAAAGTGAACAACAGAGATTTATTTCTCACAGTTCTGGGGGCCGAGAAGTTCGAGATCCAAGTGCTGTCAGATTCGGTACCTAGCCAGGGCCACTTTCTGTTTCATAGATGGTGCCTGCTGTCTGTGTCCTCACTTGGTGGAAGGGGTAAATAAACTCCCTGAGGCCTATTTTAAAAGGTGCTAATCCCATTCATGAAGGATCCTCCCTCCTGACCTAAGGACTCCCCAAAGCCTGCTCTTCCTAATCCCATCACCCTGGGGGTGAGGATTTCAACATATGAATTTTGGGGGGGGACACAAACATTCAGACCACAGCAGCCCAGAAATGCTTCTCTCCTTTCTGCTGCCAGCCCGTGTGCCTATTCAGGCTGCACCACCTGCCCTGAACTATTGCAACAGGCTTCTAAGGCCTTCAGCACCATTCTGTTTCATGTCACTTTTCACTCAAAGACAACCAACTGTGCTTCTTCTACTCCACATGATTGAGAGAATATGTTTATGGTCCTTTATAAAGGAAAAAGAGGGCAGAAACCCTCAGCAAATGATTAGACATACACTGTGAAAAGCAAGAGGAGGTAATCATTTGGTGCTGAAGACATTTAAAATGCCCCGAGTTGTCTCCTGGATCATCTGAGAGGCCAGGCTAGGGCCCCAGTAAGGAGTTTGTGCTCTTTTATTCCAGGGCCCGACGGTCTGTCCAAGGCATTAGAGTTTGGAGAGGGAAGGAATCCACTCACCTTTACAGTACTGACTGCTGTTGCCATAGGAAAGTGCAGAATTGGGGTGATGGAGGGTGCATGCTGTGAGGCCAGGGCCAATGACCAGCCCAAACGCTGTGTGAGTGTGTAAGAATGTGGGAGATAAATTAGGAAGTTGTGGTAGCGAGGACGGATGGAGGCTGGGCAGAGCGCTGAGAGCTACCATGTTCCCCATAGCACCCGCTTTGGATTCATCTTTAGAATCAAGAAAACTGGGAGACATTTCCACCCTAACACTGCCTTTTACTACACTTTTTGTCAGCGCCAGCTCCTCACATTCTCAGCCTCTGCCTCAGAGTATTGCTGGTGATGGGTTGATGAGGACAAGAACACAACAACGTCACACTGGCATTTCCTGCTTCACTGGGCTTTCCTTGATCTATCTGGAGGTGAAATGCCCAGTTTGGTCCCCCGAGATCTGGGCAATTTATTTTCTTTATTTCAGAGATCTTTACCTTTCAGACTATTCTCAAACATGATGGGCCCCTTTCAACACAAAGTCTCATTCCAGTTGTCCTGCGGGATTCTGGAAGGCACAGGGCCCCATGCACAGTGGCTTAATTACATTTTAGAGGTAACGCCCTGTTCCTTTGCTGATCAGTTTTGACCTGGTGTCTGTCAGAATTCAGATAAAAGGCAGTCGATCCTCAGCTCCTGCTATCTTGAGTAGTTATACAAGGAGCACCTAGGAGGGGAAATGCATTTACCTTTGGATAGTACAGGCATGGTAAATAAAGCTTCCAGTGGCTTTCATTAGCCAAACATTTATACTTTAGAGTTGTGTTGTCCAATACAGTAGCCAGTAAACACGTGACCATTTACAATTAAAGTTAATAAAAATTAAATACAATTAAACATTCGGCTCCTCAGTTGCATTACCCACAATCAAGTGCTCAATAGCCACTCGAGGCCAGTGACTGCCATATCGGACAGCACAGAACAAGCCGTCAGTGCAGGAAGTTCTATCAGCCATCACCTTCTTAGAGAGCTCCTATTGAATGTGGTTGTAGAATCTTGCTTTAATTGTCTTCCAACTAGCACTGAGTCCTATTAAAAAAAAAATTCTTTTGAATTTACAATCTCTTCCACCTTTTATTTTTATTTTGTGTAGAGTTTAAGTTGTGCTTTATTTTTTAATTTGATGGTAAGAGGAGTTTTTTTTTTTTTTAATTCTGGTTCTGTGCTTGGAATTCCTTTGACTTTTAAAATGATAATAATTATCACAATGAGATCTAAAGTGGTATAGAATGTCTCTATATTTAAGGAGTCCTGTTTTGTGAACAGAGTCATAGTCAGGGCCTGTTACGTTAGGTTGTCACTGTTTGAACTTTCATATTGGAGAAAAGTGAGATAAAACAATATTTTACAGCCTGCAGTCAGCAATAAGCTAACGACACTTTACATTCGGATGAAAATATTTTCCCCATCTCAGTTTTGATGGAGATTATGTTGGGTTAGAATTCAACACTCAATGTAAAAATCTTCTGAGCAAATACAAGTGTTCAGCCCAGTGCTGAAAGTCCATCTGGCCTTAGAATCGCTGGTCTTAAAGGAGAGGAAGGTAGGAGGAGGCGGGAGACATTCACATTCCATTTCAGAATAGCTCCCACAGAAAGTCTATAGGTTAAAGAATAGGTGTCTATACAGGCAAGAAAAAGCAGGGCACAGTGGCTCACACCTGTAATCCCAGCACTTTGGGAGGCTGAAGAGGGTGAATCTCTTGAGCCCAGGAGTTCAAGACCAGCCTGGGTAAGATAGTAAGATTCTATCTCTACAAATAAATTAAAAATATATTAGCCAGGCATGATGACCTGCGCCTATGGACCCAGCTACTCTTGGCACTGATGTAGGAGGATTGCTTGAGTCCAGGAGTTTGAGGCTGCAGTGAGCTGTGATCTTGCAACTGTACTCCAGCCTGGGCAACAGAGCAAGACCCTATCTCTAAAAATAGATAGATAGATAGATGATAGATAGATAGATAGATGATAGATAGATGATAGATAACAAGCAAGAAAAGCTGAGTGTAGAACCAGCAGCATTTGAATACATTTTTAAATGATTTCGCCTCATTGTTAATGACACTTCATACATAGCAAATGATAAATCTGAAGGACACAGTGGTTAAGACACCTGAGTTTGGATGCATACAAACCTGAGATTGGGTCCTGGATCTGTTCCTACAAGTGTGTGGCTATAGGCGATGTCAGTTTCCTCTCTATAAACTCAGATTACCACTTGAACATACTTCATATTGTTTGAGGACTCAGTGACACAATGCATATTATGCCGTTAGTACAGTGCCTGGATATGCACAAAGTACCCAATGCCTGCTATGATAATGATGAGGAGGATGGTGATTAAAGTTTAAAAATAAAATAAATTTAATAAAATCACAGGATGCTATGCTGATAAGCTGGGCTCCAAAAGTTTATGTGTTCGTGTGCAATGCACAGGATAGCAGGGACAGAGCACTGTGGCTGCACATGATAGGCATTCAGTGTGTTTACTAAATACAATGACAGCAAGAAAATATTTTCTAATTTATCTCCATAGGTTGTTTTTGTGGCTGTTGTCTTTTAAAAATGGATTATATAAATTTATCTCAAATAATAAGGTATAGAAGAAAATTACTTTAGTCCCCAGCCACCCCCCATCAGTCAACACAGCTCATATTGGTAGACTCTAAGGATTTGCCATCTTGAAAAACCTGCCTGAGCCCAGCTGGAGCTTCTGTATCTTTCTGACATAGGATACCTTCCTTGATGAATTAGCCATGCATCTGTATTCACTGTGAAATCTCTCTCTGAAACACTCACATGTCTTCTTATTTGTCTCTGCAGTGGCCTTTGTTTCTTCTGTGACTTGTCACTCTAAATTTCAGGTTTGAAAAGGCTGTCAATAAAATATGGCCAGTAAATGAGTAAACCAAATATGTTAGTTTTTAGCAAGAAAACAATAGTAAGTGCAATTATAATTTTAGAAACAAGTACAGTAGAAACCATACAAGTGGATGAGTTCCTCAAGAAAGTTTATTCTCACTGTTCAAATTGTTACCAATACAATTTTGATGAAGTGTTCAAAGATCTTTCTTTATTAGGAGATAATTATAATGATCATTAAGAATTATCACAGTTGAGATAACAAATAACAAACAAAAATAGGCCGGGGGCAGTGGCTCACACCTATAATCCCAGCACTTTGGGAGGCCAAGGCGGGCAGATCACGAGGTCAGGAGATCGAGACCATCCTGGCTAACATGGTGAAACCCCATCTCTACTAAAAATACAAAAAATTAGCCAGGCGTGGTGGTGGGTGCCTGTAGTCCCAGCTACTCAGGAGGCTGAGGCAGGAGAATGGCGTGAACTCAGGAGGTGGAGCTTGCAGTGAGCCGAGATCATGCCACTGCACTCCAGCCTGGGTGACAGAGCGAGACTCCGCCTCAAAAACAACAACAACAAAAATAAACAATAACAACAACTGAAAGCACTTCATTTTTAAGTATTTATGTATTATATTATTATATATTATATAAATATAAATATATTTATATTTAAGTATTATATACTTAAGTATATGTATGAAAAATATAATATAATATTTTTCAGTATTTAAATACTGCAATACTATGTAGGAATGTACTGTCAAGTGGTACTAACACATAAGCACATAGGTTAATTATAGGAAATCACACAGATAGACAAGATAAAAATGTTTAATGCTTTTTTATGTGAATAGAAAATACAGAATATAGAATTGATGTAAAACAATTATTTCATAGAGAACTGATCAATCAGATTACTATTTCATCATAAGATTTCATTTTAATGTTATGTTTTGTAAGTATATTTCTATGATATTGAATTTAGCCAAGGTCTCCAAATGACTTTAGATTACCTGGAAATTTCTAGTAATTGTAGAATATTAATTATGCCAGAGTTAAACTTCCTGCTAAATGAAACTGTCTTCATGTTAGAAACAGATGGATGCTAAAGGTAAAAGTTGCTTTATTTTTCTTATTTAGTGAACATGTTACAGCAGGTTAAGATTAATGTTTATATTTTTAAAATAGTGAGAAAAGTCCTGAAGTAAGTAGTGATGTTTACTTTGGATTTCAGGTGAGTTTCTGTTTTCTCACAGGGGCTACCCATGACCAGGATGCATAGTCTAAACAGCCATGCATGGTTAACCAATAATGCACTGTTATTTTTCTTTGTATCATCATTTAAGCAATATTAAATGTACATGAAAAGAAAACAGTAAAGGAAATGTTATGACATTTTCTTACTATATTAATACTGGTGAAAATTTGCGCAAGAATTAAAGAAAAATGCTGACACGATGGGCTTTTCTAAATATACAATCATGTCATCTGCAAACAGGGACGATTTGACTTCTTCTTTTCCTAATTGAATACCCTTTATTTCTTTCTCCTGCCTGATTGCCCTGGCCAGAACTTCCAACACTATGTTGAATAGGAGTGGTGAGAGAGGGCATTCCTGTCTTGTGCCAGTTTTCAAAAGGAATGCTTCCAGTTTTTGTCCATTCAGTGTGATATTGGCTGTGGGTTTGTCATAAATAGCTGTTATTATTTTGAGATACGTCCCATCAATACCTAATTTATTGAGAGTTTTTAGCATGAAGGGCTGTTGAATTTTGTCAAAGGCCTTTCCTGCATCTATTGAGATAATCATGTGGTTTTTGTCATTGGTTCTGTTTATATGCTGGATTACGTTTATTGATTTGCGTATGTTGAACCAGCCTTGCATCCCAGGGATGAAGCCCACTTGATCATAGTAGATAAGCTTTTTGATGTGCTGCTGGATTCGGTTTGCCAGTATTTTATTGAGGATTTTTGCATCAATGTTCATCAAGGATATTGGTCTAAAATTCTTTTTTTTGTTGTGTCTCTGCCAGGCTTTGGTATCAGTATGATGCTGGCCTCATAAAATGAGTTAGGGAGGTTTCCCTCTTTTTCTATTGATTGGAATAGTTTCAGAAGGAATGGTACCAGCTCCTCCTTGTACCTCTGGTAGAATTCGGTTGTGAATCCATCTGCCCTGGACTTTTTTTGGTTGGTAGGCTATTAATTATTGCCTCAATTTCAGATCCTGTTATTGGTCTATTCAGGGATTCAACTTCTTCTTGGTTTAGTCTTGGGAGGGTGTATATGTCGAGGAATTTATCCATTTCTTCTAGATTTTCTAGTTTATTTGTGTAGAGGTGTTTATAGTATTCTCTGATGGTAGTTTGTATCTCTGTGGGATCAGTGGTGATATCCTCTTTATCATTTTTTATTGCATCTATATGATTATTCTCTCTTTTCTTCTTTATTAGTCTTGCTAGCAGTCTATCAGTTTTGTTGATCTTTTCAAAAAACCAGCTCCTGGATTCATTGATTTTTTGAAGGGTTTTTTTGTGTCTCTATCTCCTTCAGTTCTGCTCTGATCTTAGTTATTTCTTGCCTTCTGCTAGCTTTTGAATGTGTTTGCTCTTGCTTCTCTAGTTCTTTTCATTGTGATGTGAATCAATATCGTGAAAATGGCCATACTGCCCAAGGTAATTTATAGATTCAATGCCATCCCCATCAAGCTACCAATGACTTTCTTCACTGAATTGGAAAAAACTACTTTAAAGTTCATATGGAACCAAAAAAGAACCCACATTGCCAAGTCAATCTTAAGCCAAAAGAACGAAGCTGGAGGCATCACACTACCTGAATTCAAACTATACTACAAGGCTACAGTAACCAAAACAGCATGGTACTGGTACCAAAACAGAGATATAGACCAATGGAACAGAACAGAGCCCTCAGAAACAATACAACACATCTACAACCATGTGATCTTTGACAAACCTGACAAAAACAATAAATGGGGAAAGTATTCTCTATTTAATAAATGGTGCTGGGAAAACTGGCTAGCCATACATAGAAAGCTGAAACTGGATCCCTTCCTTACACCTTATACAAAAATTAATTCAAGATGGATCAAAGACTTAAATGTTAGACCTAAAATCATAAAAACCCTGGAAGAAAACCTAGGCAATACCATTCAGGACATAGGCATGGGCAAGGACTTCATGTCTAAAACACCAAAAGCAATGGCAACAAAAGCCAAAATTGACAAATGGGATCCCATTAAACTAAAGAGCTTCTGCACAGCAAAAGAAACTATCATCAGAGTGAACAGGCAACCTACAGAACGAGAGAACATTTTTGCAATCTACTCATCTGACAAAGGGCTAATATCCAGCATCTACAAAGAACTCAAACAAATTTACAAGAAAATAACAAACAACCCCATCAAAAAGTGGGCAAAGGATATGAACAGACACTTTTCAAAAGAAGACATGTATGCAGCCAAAAGACACATGGAAAATTCTCATCATCACCGGTCATCAGAGAAATGCAAATCAAAACCACAATGAGATACCATCTCCTACTAGTTAGAATGGTGATCATTAAAAAGTCAGGAAACAACAGGTGCTGGAGAGGATGTGGAGAAATAGGAACACTTTTACACTGTTGGTGGGACTGTAAACTAGTTCAACCATTGTGGAAGACAGTGTGGCGATTCCTCAGGGATCTAGAACTAGAAATACCATTTGACCCAGCCATCCCATTACTGGGTATATACCCAAAGGGTTATAAGTCATGCTGCTATAAAGACACATGCACACATATGTTTATTGCAGCACTATTCACAATAGCAAAGACTTGGAACCAACCCAGATGTCCATCAATGATAGACTGGATTAAGCAAATGTGGCACATATACACCATGGAATACTATGCAGCCATAAAAAAGGATGAGTTCCTGTCCTTTGTAGGGACATGGATGAAGCTGGAAACCATCATTCTCAGCAAACTATTGCAAGGACAAAAAACCAAACACTGCACGTTCTCACTCATAGGTGGGAATTGAACAATGAGAACACTTGGACACAGGAAGGGGAACATCACACACTAGGGCCTGTCTTGGGGTGGGGGGAGGGGGAGGGATAGCATTAGGAGATATACCTAATGTAAATGACGAGTTAATGGGTGCAGCACACCAACATGGCACATGTATACATATGTAACAAACCTGCACGTTGTACACATGTACCCTAGAACTTAAAGTATAATAAAAAAAAGAAAGAAAAATGCATGTACTGGTACAATGAAATACTTTAGACTTCTCATGAATCATTAATCACTACTTAGTATAATTCTAGTTTTCATATTTTTTGCCTTAAATATGATTAGCTCACTATAAACCTTTTAATCTAGAATCAAAATCTTTCCAGAATGAATACAGAGCTGTGGAAGATTTCTTCCCACAGATCCTGTACAGCCTTCATATGTCACATTTCTTTAGCTTTTGATCTTCTCTCGAAAACCAGAAACCAGAATCCAGACCCATTTCCCATTTAACCAAATGGGAAAAACCATAGTGCTGCATGCAATCATAATTTCTACATGTTTCATTTTTACTGGAAGAAGGGCAAAGTGAAGATTAAAGTCTGTAACATCTGTAGTTTTGCCAGTGTGAAAAACTGTGATTGTTTCTAACTGAAAAATACCCAGTGATCCCAAGCATGAACATAAAAGACAAAAAATGATAAATTGAAGTTCTACCAAACTAAAAACTTTTGTTCTATGAAAGACCTCGTTAAGACAAAGTATAAACTACAGATTAGGAGAAAATATTTGTAAACTATAGAGCTGACAAAGAACTTACCCCTAAAATATGTAAAGAGTTCTCAAAACTCAACATTAAACAAACAGCCCAAGTAGAAATGGATGAAAGACATGAAGAGAAGTTTTACCAAAGATAATATACAGATGGCAAGTAAGCAAATCAAAAGATATTTGACATCATTAGCCATTAGGGAAATGCAGTCCAAAACCACAATCAGACACCACTATACCTATCAGTTACCTATCAAAATGGCTAAAGTTAAAAATAGTGATAGTGATAGCAACAAATGCTAGGAAAGATATGAAGAACTTGATCTCTTATACATCGCTGGTGGGAAAGTGAAATGGTACAGCTTCTCTAGATAATAGTTCAGCATTTTCTTGTTTGTTTAGAGTAGCTGTATTTCTTTTTTTCTTTTCTTTTCTTTTTTTTTTTTTTTTTTTTGAGATGGAGTCTCGCTCTGTGGCCCAGGCTGGAGTGCAGTGGCGCGATCTCGGCTCACTGCAAGCTCTGCCTCCCAGGTTCATGCCAGTCTCCTGCCTCAGCCTCCCATGTAGCTGGGACTACAGGCGCCCACCACCATGCCCGGCTAATTTTTTTTTGTATTTTAGTAGAGACGGGGTTTCTCCATGTTAACCAGGATGGTCTCCATCTCCTGACCTCGTGATCCACCTGCCTCGGCCTTCCAAAGTGCTGGGATTACAGGCGTGAGCCACTGCACCCGGCCTATAGTAGCTATATTTCTAATAGCCAAAATCTAAAACACAAACCAACAAACAAATGTCTTTAATTAACATGAATGGCTAAACAACTGTGGTCCAAACTACTTAGCAATAAAAATAAATAAACTATTGGTACACATAACAATTTGGATGGATTTCAAAGAAATTTAAACTGAGTAAAAAATGCGTATTGCAAAAGTATACATATTGCATGATTGCATTTATGTAAAATTATTTAAATGGCAAAACTACAGATACAGAAAACAGATTAGTGGTTCCAGGTAGAGAGAGGGGCTGGAAATAAAGAGGGTAGCACTGGGGAACTTAGTAGTAATGGAACAGTTCCTTATCTTGACTGTGATAGTATTTACACAAATCTACAAGTGCCATAAAAGTAAATGGAACCACACACACACATTTGGGTGCATTTATGAATGGTAACATCTGAATAATATCTGTGGATTGTATCAATGCCAATTTCCTGGTTTTGATATCATACTACTGTTGTCAAGTCCATACGAATTGACAGTTATTTCAAAATTAAAAAGCAAACACATTAACAAAAAGATCTACATATTTCCTCTTTTTTTTCTTCCAAGAAAGAGACCTTATGAACCCATTAGGTAATGATAGATCTTAGTGTGCAGTTACAACGTTAAGATGTAAAGCATAACTATACCACGTCTACAACATTTACAGCTTGATTTCTATTAAAACATTTGTTGTCAATCTTTCTTCCCCTTGAAGACACTTGAGTACTTCAAGTTCTCAGTACTTAAGTACTACAAACTGCCGTTTATAAGAGTGGCTTGCTCTTTCAGTGATTCTAAAAAGTAGGATATGATCTCGAAAAAAAAATTATTATCCTGCTCCTCGTCATGACTTCCCAGTTGAGAAATCCTAATTACAAGTAAAAGATTAATAAAAGTTTTAAAAACCTTATTTGAAAACAATACTTGTGAAGGCTTAAAACTATATGAAATTTTGCATTTAGAAACCTAAGGTGTTTTCTTCTATAGTAAGACATTAAGTTTGATTACAAAAGGTGGATTTGTTCAGTGAGTCATTCATTCATTTATCAAATATTCATTAAGTATTACATTATTTTAGCTACCATCTTGGATTTTAGAAATACACATTTTTTTTTCTTTTGGAGTACTCTCAATTTAGTGAGGAAGACTGAAATGCAAGCAATACATGAAAATCGTAACTGGACCTTGTTATGGAATCCGACAGTTGTGTGAGTATTTGTGGAGACTTAAGTACAGTGCCTTTAATTGATAAAAATGCATGATGAAGTAGAAATGGATATTTAATTAACCTAAATGACTTATTACACTTGACAATCATGTAAACCAATCAAAATGACAGAGGTATAATTATTCTTTGACAAGTGAGTTGGAATTTAATCTTTAATTTTGAGAAATTAGCTAATATAATACCATGCATAATGCTCAGGGCTAGTGAGCTATTTCTTTTTTTTAAACCAGGACTTCTAATGGAGCACTTCAGGAATTAAAGATAGAGTTTAGTAAGTAAGCCATATATGTGCCATCTTAAGAGGCTCTCGTACTATTTCAGCTTTTCCACATTAGGTCCTAACAAATTCTGTCTGAAATATCTCCTTTGCTTTACTTTACATATTATGTGTTCACTTAGTTCCGGTTACTACAGTCTCTTTCTGGTTTGATCTTCAGTTCCCTTTTACTAAAGAGAATGGCCCAGAGGAACCAACTGAGTGACAGTAAAAGGAAAAGGTGGGGGGGGGGGGGTTGAGTTAGTGAGGAGACAGGGCACCTGATCAGGTTTGGATGTTCCCTCCAAATCTCATGTTGAATTGTAATACCCAGTATTGGAGGTGGGGCCCCACGGGAGGTGATTGAATCATGGAATGAGTCTCTCATGAATGGTTTAGCACCATCTTCTTGGTGCTGTCCTCACAACAGTGGAGATAGTGAGTGAGTTCTCCTGAGATCTCAGTGTTTAAAATTACGTGGCACCTCCCCCTATTCTCTCTGTCTCTCTCACTCTTGCCCCTGTTCTGGCCATGTGGCATGCCTTCTACCCCTTTGCCTGCTGCCATGATTATAAGCTGCCTGAGGCCTCCCCGGAAGCTCAGGAGATTCCAGCATCATGGTTCCCATAAAGCCTGCAGAACCATGAGCCAATTAAACCTCTTTTCTTTATAAATTAGTCAGTCTCTGGTATTTCTTTATAACAATGTGTGAATGATCTAATACAGCAACCTTAGGTGCTCATTCATCCTGCCTTTTGTGCTTACACCAGAGTGTGTCATCTCCTGTCTCTTTAATTGAGCAGAATGACATCAAAGAAAAGGGTAATTTTTTCTGATATATGATGTAATAATTATAAATTATTATGATAGTACTTTCCATTTGCTTAGACCTTCAGAACTCATGTTCACACATGGTGCCTTTATCTGACCTTAGCTGTCTCTTAAGGCAGATGTAACTGTTCAATTAAGAGACTGAAGCTCAACAGGCAAAGTTGCGTGCACAAAGCCATACACACACATCAAGTACAGTCTTGGCCAGGGCTGTGGTCATATCCTGTGATCCAAACGAGGTCTCTTGCCACTGTAGCATATTTTTATAAGTCATTTTAAGTTTTGGATTAGTTTTAAAACAATTTTTATTGTTGATCGGTCTTGAAGATGCCGTAACTAAATGAGATATCTTCCATCTGAGAGCAGAGAACAGAGATTTTCTTTGATCTCCACTCTTCTGAGGAGTCTGTGACTCTGAGAATATGAGAGTCTTTCCTAGCACACACTCTGTAAGGTTGGGTTTTAAATATATCACCACTCCACTCTTTCTCTTCCTGTCATTTCTTTCTTCCAAAACACAGGAACTGAAACCCATGTCTCATCTCCACAACCAGCTGTCAAATCTCTG
This sequence comes from Pongo pygmaeus, assembly GCF_028885625.2. Lineage (NCBI taxonomy): Eukaryota > Metazoa > Chordata > Mammalia > Primates > Hominidae > Pongo > Pongo pygmaeus. Next base: position 28,521,991 of record NC_072387.2, read on the forward strand.
AATCATGCCCCTCAAAGAGTATTTTTAAGGAACTCTGTTTTTGAGGCAAATGTATCCTAAAGTTTCCTCATCATCTCAGATGGCCTGGAGCCTTCATCCGGCCCCGGTTTCTGTGAACTTGAGGTTGAACTGACCAAGGCTTTGATTTTATGTCTCTTATGCTTGTTTATGGTCATAATCCATGCTCCCCCTCTATCTATGTTTTCTATCCTTTTCCTCTTGAAAACTCATTGAGAGTTTTGGAAACACTTACCTGCAGTCCCAATGTTATGGTATTTGTCTCACATCACACTTTTCTTCTCTTGTATTAAATTTCAAGGCCACTGAGAGTTAGCTTTGTCTCAGCTCTGCTTGGAGACATTTCTTGGATGTTGCTATTCAACCTATAGTGGTGATCATTTTAACATTCTTAAAATCCCAGACATTCAAACCAACACTATTCTTGCTTCAGGACAGAATCCAAAGAAAGAGTTGAATACCTGGAGATGCTATCATATGAATGTGTTTGAGAAGGGGAGAAATGTTACATTTGTCAGCACTGTTAACTACAAAAAGAGTGACCATAAGGACCATTTCCAGCCTGTCAGTCTGCACTATGTGCACTGTATTGAAGGCCGATGTCCAATTATCTTCAGCCAGACTTGGATCAGTATGACTGGGGAGAACCACAAATGCCTGAAATGCACCAGGAGTCTGATTATAGTCAACAGAGAATCAATGCCAAGCCTCCATGGATCCACAAAAACCTGTCCAAGTTGGCAATTCACCTTACATTTTTCTGCACAAGATAAATCTTTGGCTCTCTGGAGTGTTTGATCTGACCTGTAGATGGGAAATGCAATCAGTCACTGTCCTTATCTATGTTAGATTTTGTGTACCATCTATATTGCTAGGTTTCTTCATGACGCCAGACACAATTGCCCTCTATTGCATGTTTTGATTACAGCGACAGCTTTGGGCTTGTATGAGTCAACTTGAGAATTCCTATTTGCTTACCTAGCTCATTCACCAGCTCAAGCAATTTATATAGACTTATACATCTTACATATGATATTTTCTGTTTTCCTACCTGATGTGGCCCTTAAGAAATGAGTCATTATCTCATCTCGACTAAATTATTACTTTTAAATAGGAAAAGTGTCAGCCAATCATCCTAGAGAGAACTACTGGACACCTCTCAAGAAAGAGTCATGAGCCAGCCTCAGAGAGGGCCACAGAAGCCCAGGAGGGGTGGCTCTTCGAGGGCATTCCTGGGCATAGGTGTTTAGTTGCCTCTTTTTTCCAGTTTCAATGCTGCATTTTCACTTGACGCATTTTCTCAATTTCATTTAAAAAGTTTATGGGTACTATTTTGGAGCCAACTTGTCTTATTAATGGAAAATGCAGACTAGAAGTCAGGAAATCTCCGCCTGTTTATTCATTCATTTTCTTTTCCCCAAATCAACTTTCTACACTTGCTCATAGTGAGACATAATAGAAATCCATAGAGTAATAAATTGTAAGAGTTCACTTTTTATTAAAATGTGATTATATTTTCATGGATTATATCACTCATTTTCTAAGCAGAGTTGCTGCAGTATTGAATCCAGGGACTGCAGAGGACCCTGCCCTATTGTCAGTAGCATCCTTCCCCCAACAACACATACACCTGTCAATTCCAGGCTACCAAGACTGCTATTCGGAAACTCAGAAGGCCAGGCGTGGTGGCTTATGCCTGTAATCCAAGCACTTTGGGAGGCCAAGGCAGGCGGATCATTTTAGGTCAGGAATTTGAGACCAGCCTGACCAACATGGTGAAACCCTGTCTCTACGAAAAATACAAAAATTAGCCAGGTGTGGTGGTGGGTGCCTGTAATCCCAGCTAGTCAGGAAGCTGAGGCAGGCGAATCCCTTGAGTCTGGGAGGTGGAGGTTGCAGTGAACAGAGATGGCGACATTGCACTCTAGCCTGGGCAAAACAGCAAGACTCCCTCTCAAAAAAAAAAAAGAAAGAAAAACTCAGATTTGGAGGTAAATCTAAATAGTATACCTAGGTTCTGAATTAGAAACTCAAAGTTTAAAGGCCAAGTAGCTTAGTTTTGAATAAACTCAATGGGGATTTTGCCTCAAATGGGAGGAAAGAACTATGCCTTCAAATAGGTGGATTTAACTCCACTGTCTAGAAGGCATAGGGGTGTAATTTACAAAAGGGAAGCTGAGTTTAAGGAGAAAATGTGGAGCAAGAATGGCAAAGAGGAGGAGGACACAGCTCTATCTGAGGATGGATATCTACCGGGCCCTCAGAAATGGTGCCAGGTGGGAATATTGGCCCAGAGTCAAGGTGTCATATTTTATTTCTTAAGAGAAGCCAGGGATTCCAATTTTATCTAATATGTCATCATTTTTATATTTTTATTACTTACTTTCTTTGTGAAATTCAAAGAGGGTCCCATCTTTCCAATGAGTTACCACTTTCTAGTCTTTGTCATAGAGTCAAAGAAAAGGTATTTTTATTTTTAATTTATTTTTATTATTTTCAAATTCCTTATTTGGAATTTGATGCTCATCTTCTAGGTTTTTTTCCTCTACTCACCTTCCCTGTATGCTGAAATTTGGGAGTGTATGAAGAATGGATTACCTAAATTCTGAAAACGAGAGGAAAACTGCTTGTTAATTCTTTTGGAAATGAAATCCAAATCCACTGGAAGATTCATGGGACACATTCCTGGAAATCTAGCTTCTTATTTCAAAATTAGACTCCCCATCTTCCTCTTTTGAGGTTAGCTCTCCTATTCAAGTAGAGTAGAGCATTAGGCAGCTAGAGATAAACTAAGTGTAAAGAGACTTTTTCTCAGAAAGATTTATTGCTGTGAGAAGAACACATTGCACTCTGCCTGCTGATTGAACTTCTGAATTCTTCATTAAGTCTAGGAAGGAGACTTTTTGTCGAAGACTCCATTACGCAACATTCTTCATAAGGCTCATCCTGCTCTTCAAAGGCTCTTAATACCAGAATAGACCCAACAGCTTCCTCTTTCCACTAGGGACACCCCCACCCATAAAGCTGGCACTACTATATATTCAAGCATATGTCACTCTAAATTATGTACCCATATAACCCGGAGCACTTGAAGGTAGAGACTCTCCCTGAAAAGAGAAATAAAGGAATCTTGTTTAAATAACCTCTATCTCTAGATGATTTAAAATACTCTGACAGATATATATTTTTATTTGAAAAAATGAATCAAAAATAATTCAATCAGAAGAGCAACATCTGTTACTAATCAATAGTCTTGCAAAAGAATTAAAATGGTCTTTTTCTCTCCCCTGAAATCTACTGATAAGTTTTTAGATCCTATGCCATTCATTGAGATCAGATGCATTCACTCTGCATCAGATCTTGCAATTACATAAATAATAAAGTCCTCAAGGCTGATGGCATGGGAACAGTGGAATGTGTAACAATATAATCAAGAGAAAAATCTATATTTAATATAAAGCATTCTAACACTATAGAGTAAGATGAATTTTAAACCTCTTTGTTCTCTGAGGCCAGGTTGTTCCATAGCTAATGTTTTTTACTTGTATTAAATCTTGTGCCATTTTATCTGAGATGATGTCTTATTTTCTTTGTTTATGACTTTGGAAATTATTATAACAAGAAATGTAAAAGAGGCGACGGAGCAAGTACAAATGGATAAAACAGCATTCACTACCCAACACAAGTGTAAATGGGGCCAATAACTTTTTAACTTGACAGTCTCTTAATCTTTTCTAGTGAGCTCAGTGATGATTTTTCTTGTTTCAAAACCTGTCACAGCATTCATCTGTGACCATTTTTATTGCTGGGATTAGTTGAGGTCTATCAATTCTAAAACTCCAGCTCAGCCCAACGAATGTCAGCTTTAATCACCAAATGCCAAGCAATGTAAGAATTCCAGTGTGTACCTTTGTGGTTATGATTACATTTTAAAACAGCACTATAGTTCATGGACTGACCTAAGCCAGCAAAAATTCAAAATATGGGAGGTCTCTGAATAGGGACCATGCCTTTTGTTCTCTCTAAAACCTTTAGCTATATTATTTGCCAGCTTCTAAAGTCAAAATAGAGAGCAGTGGTGTTAAACTTACCAAAGTGGTTGTAATTCATACGTACACACTGACCACTTGCCCATGTCCTTGGCTTGTCTGGATATGAAAATGTTTTCACTGGAACCTCACCATTGAAATCTGGCTTACTGCTGACATTTAATTTGCATATTTACCAAGGCATGCTATCAGATTTGTATGGCTATTCCTAAAGCTGGATTTACAGATGTCTCCTGGCATATTGAGGAGGTCATCTGATAGAGATTTAGAGAATATACCAAGTGCCTTTTGATATCTGCATTTGGATAATGTTTAGAAGGAGCGATGGTGTTTACCCTGCTCCACCCAGGAGGGCCAATTTGTAATATAAATGATTGCTTTTGGCAAGGGAAGCTTATGAGCTTCTGCCCTGTCCTCCTGCTCAGAGAGAAACAGAGCTGGGAATACAATGCTTTGTGGTGAACCTAGAGTGTACCCAGAAATAAATTATCTTTTGAATGAGCTGGAAAATTTTATAATTCCCTCTGAAGGTTTGGCAGAAGCACTGCACCTGGACTGGCCATCAGAGGCTCCAAGAAGAATGGCCGTCAGCTTAGGTGTGCAAGAGGGAATAGTCTTTTAAGACACTGACTTGCTGCAGATTTGTAGCATGAGCCCATGTTGGGAGAGGCAGGTAGAGGCCAGGCATCCAGACACCCAGACACGTGCACACATGGGACTGCCAACCAAGTAGGGTTGCCAGCCAGCAGAGTCAGAGAGACACTGCCACCAAAGGTATTTGTGCACACCATAAGAGGCTTCACACAACTGAAAGACAGTGGTGGTCTTTCATGTGGAGGTGGGCTTGTTCTAAAGGTGATGTCCCTCCTCCTCTGGCTCCTGAGTCACCCCTAAGCTTTTGAAGCAAATGTCTACCCTGGGCTCAGTCCTCATGAATGTGAATCTGTGATCTGGGATAGGGCCTGGGCATTGTTTATTAAGTTGCAGTGATGATTCTGACAATGCAAGCTGAGTTTGAGAACTACTACCCTAAGGCCTAAAGTTCCCGCAGAACATCATGTATTAGAAGAATCAAACCAAAACAAAACAAAAAAACAAGCTTTAGTGAGTGGATTGAAGAGGCTATGGGCCAAATAGGAGGAGGAGGGAGGATAAATGCACTTAGATTCCTAGGAAATCAAGCTATGATTGAAAACAAAACAATGGCTTCAAACATTAGGATCCATAAAAATCCCTGAGAAGCTTGTTTTAAAATACAGATTCCTTGGCACATGTCCAGGGATTCTGAATCAGTAGATCTGGTCTGGAGTCAGGAATCTGAGTTTCAAAATATGCATTCCAGTAGAATCTGATGCAAGTGTCATAAAGTTAACACTATATTTACCAAAAAAAAAAAAAAAAAAACCATAATGTAAGCATTTTCTTATTTTTCAAATTGTCAGAGGGTATATCTACACAGAGGACATATGTATTCTCTATATCCCATATAGACATCTATATCCCATACATAAAATATAATTCTGCAATAAAGATTTCTTTCTCATTTAGGTTAATCATATAGGGCATTCAAGGAATGCCTTACAATCCGCTAAAATATTGCCCACATATGGAGTATTATTATGAGATGGACCACAAAAACAGTATTCTACTAGATGTTGTGTTTTTATTCTGATTCTGTCATAAATTTTTGAACTAAATCCCAGTGGGTAATTTATATTGGTTAGGTAAGAACTTCAAAATCTATGGTGAGAAATCCATTCAAAAGAGAACTTCAAAAGTATGTACATCTAAGTTAAAATGGTCGTCATTAGTTCGTCAACTTCTGCATGCAGTGAACTCTTTGGTAGGGTTAAAAGTTATTCAGAAAACTTGACCCACCCCATTTGCCTGACCACTAAAAACATCACAAAGCAGGCCTTCAGAATGATTGTAAAACATGGCCCTGCCATTACTGTGACACCTGTTCATTTGCTTCTACAATATTTTGTTATTTTTCCAAACTAGTTGGGGGGTTTGGAGAGGCCAAAGAAAAAGTATAAAAACAGGTAAGGCCTAGATTTCTTCCTTGAGGATATTATAATCTAAGTGAAAGATAAGAGTCACATGTGTGAAACAATTGTGAATAATTTACAAGTATAATTAAGTATATTATTTGTAAGTGTAATTAAGTGCTAAAATAAAAGTTATTACTAAATCAATTGAGACAGAAGCTACATTATATATGGAGCTCACAGTGCAAGAAAGATGAGTAAAAGCTGGGTCATTAAGGCAAAATTCCTGAAGGACGTGGGGCTAGAGATGCCATTGGATTTATATTAGCTACTTATTTAATGCATATATTGTACATAAATGCAAATCCAAAATCACTCAATGGACTTGAATCTTTTTTTTTTTTTTTTTTTTTTGAGATGGAGTCTCGCTCTGTTGCCCAGGCTGGAGTGCAGTGGCATGGTCTTGGCTCACTGCAACCTCTGCCTCCCAGGTTCAAGCGATTCTCCTGCCTCAGCCTCCCAAGTAGCTGGGATTACAGGCGCCTGCCACCACACCTGGCTAATTTTTGTATTTTTAGTAGAGATGGGGTTTCACCATGTTGGGCAGGCTGGTCTTGACCTCCTGACCTCAAGTGATTCACCCACCGCAGCCTCCCAAAGTGCTGGGATTACAGGCCTGAGCCACCACGCCCAGCCTGACTTGAATCTTTGAATGAGTTCCTAACCATTCCTATCCTGGGCAACAGGAGCCTTGCACGTGTTATCTACTTTATCTATCATCATAGATATCTTTGATATTATCAATGTTGGAATGATTAGGTCACTTGCTTTTTACTAATGACCAGAAATTCTTGACTGGCTAACTCCTGCATGCTTTCTCATTATTTTAGAGCTCACCTCCCATTTCTAGATATTTTACTGTTCATTCCTTGTCTCTTCAATCCTGTGGCCCTTATTCAGCCTCCCTAGTATCAGGGTAGAAGAGTATAAGAAATAGAAATTATTTAGCAGAGCGTTCTGGCAAGTATTAAGCAGTGAGTGTATCTACTATGATTAACTCTTAGTAAATGTGGCTAAAAATACATACAGTTAACACAGCTGTATCAGTGGTCAGTGTGGTTTGTTGGGGAGCTTAGTGAACAAGAAGAGAGGAGGAGAAATTCATCAAGTCCCACGTCCTTAGGGGTTTTACATATGGCATCTAATGCAGTGCTCAAAACTACTCATAAAAGTAGAAAACCCAAAAGATTTTATGGAAGAGAAAACCAAGGTTCGGAGAGAGGAAGCAAGTGGCCATGGTCATATCAGAATTTGTACTCAGTGCTATCTGACAAATTCCATCCTCTTCCTGGCACATCAACACACCTAGGGATAACCCAAAGAAGCGCTCCCACGAATCAGCGTTCTGCAGTTTCAAAAGCACTTTTTAATTTTATTTATTTATTTTTTAAATTTCAGCTTTTATTTTAGATACAGGGGGTACATGCACAGATTTGTTACATGGGAATATTGCATGATGCTGAGGTTTAAGGTATGAATCTTGTCATCCTGGTAGTGAGCCTAGTACCTGATAGGTAGTTTTTTAACCATCGTCTCCACCCTTTAGCAGTCCACAGTGTCTGTTGTTTCCATATTTATGTTCATATGTGCTCAATATTTAGCTCCCACTTATAAATGAGAACATGCAGTATTTGGTTTTCTGTTCCTGAGTTAATTTGCTGAGGTTTTTGACCTCCAGCTCCATCCATGTTGCTGCAAAAGATATGGTTTCATTCTTCTTTATGGTTGCATAGTATTTCATGGTGTATTTGTACCACATTTTCTTTATCCAGTCTAACATTGATGGCTGCCTGGGTTGATTCCTTGTCTTTACTACTGTGAATGGTGCAGCGATGAACATACAAGTCCATGTATCTCGGTAGAATGATTTATTTTCTTTTGAATATATACACAGCAATGGAATTGCTGGGTCAAATGGTAGCTCTGTTTTAAGTTCTTTTAGAAATCATCAGACTGCTTTCCATAGTGGCTGATTTTACTGATTTGTAACAACCACCACAAAAAATGAGGAACAACCGATTCTCTATCTCCATTTTCCTGATGAAAAAAATGAAGGCTTAAAGATGTTAGGAAACTTGGTTCAGTAGTAAATTATTCAGAAAAGGGCAAGGATTCAAATAAGAGTCTACTAATGCCAAAGTTAATGTTCCCTTTTCCACTAGACTGTATTGCTAGCAATTCAGTTGGACTTGAGGATGACTCAAGTCCTCAACAGAAAAAAGTTATTTCCACCCACTGAGCTGCTTGAAATTTTGTCACTGGAGACTTGTCGTTTGGGTTTCCTCTTATCTTTAAGAGTGCTATCATCTAGTTCATATGTTCCCCAAAGATGTACATGCACTATTGCTCATCACAATTTTGTTTAAATCACAAGTTATATGTTACTGCTTAACAATTAACTCCAAACATAGTGTTTCAAAAGTATAATGATTGATTTATTTAAGATTCCTCCATTTCAGCCAGACTTAACTGGGTTGGGCAGTTCTCCTGATGGTCTCTCCTGAGATTCCTCAGGTGGCTGTAGTCATCGGACAACTTGACTAGGGCTGGATGATTCAAGATAGCCTCACTCATACATCTGGCACTTTGCTAAGACCATGACACTCCAGTTCCTCTCCAAATGGTCTCTCCATCAGATTTTGTATATGGTGGCAGCATGATTCCCAGAAGACAAGACAATGCTTGAGTGCTTATCCAGTGTTAGCTTGGATTACATTTGCTGATATACCATTAGCCAAAGCAGTTCATTTTGGACAGGATAATGCCTCCTCCCCAAAGATGTTCATGTACAATTCCCCAAAACTCGTGACTGTTTTAACTTACATGGTGAAAGGGACTTTGCAGATATGATTAAGTTAAGTATCTTGGAATGGGAAGGTTGTCTTGGACGATTTGGGTGGACCTTATGAGGGTCCTTACAAGAGGCAAGTGGCAGCAGTGTCAAAGTGAGAGAAGGAGACCTGATGACAAGAGCAGAGGCTGGAGTAATGCAGTTACAAGCCAAGATACATAGGTGGCCTCTAGAAGTTGGAAAACACAAGGAATGAATTCCCCCCAAAACCTTCAGAAGGAAGGCTTCTCTGCTGACATATTGATTTTAGTCCTGTTAGAACAGTTTCGATTTCTGACATTAAGAACTATAAAATAATATATTTATGTTGTTTTGAGCTACTCAGTTTGTGGAAATTTGTTATAGCAGCAACTGGAAACTAATACACACATCACATATCCAAGTCTAGAAGCAACATGGAAGAGGACCATCCAAGAACCTAAAAGTTAGAAGATGTGATTCACTGAGGCTCATTAATGTAGCAATCTATCACACACAAGATCTAAATTTTCAATAATAGGGGATTTTTAAAAATAGAATATTTCCTAATGATAGACTACTACACATTTTTTAAAAGGTAGTTAAGTCCGGCTGAAATGGAGGAATCTTAAATTTACGTCCATATGTGCATTGTAATAACAATGATAATAGTAATAATAATGATATGTTGTAATAATAATAATAGTAAGTAAAAAGATAAGTTGTAGAAGAATGACATCATAAATTGTTCACATGATGTTAAATTTCAAAAGCAAGCTACAGAACAGCAGCTACAATATAAATTCATATTGTTAGAGGAACATAAATAAACATCTTATTTTCAGAAAGAAAAACAGATAATAGAAAGATGGGTAGATATAAATAGCATGTGGGTAAATACATGTATAAGCTCTAAGAATTAGAAGCATACCTGACAAAATGTATATTGAAGTTTATGGGTATAAATGTATATTGAAGTTTATGTTTTTTATTTTTTTCCATATATTCTCAAATATTCCACAATGATGAGGATTTGTATTTTTGTCACAGAAGCAACATAATACTATTATTTAAGTATAATACATATTTTTGAAGAAAACAAAAACTAATAATGCTTTTGGGAGGGCTTTATTAATAGGGTGTACTTTTGTTGGTGTACGTTGTGTTATTGCTTTGAAAAAATAAAGGCTGTGTAAATGTCTTCTTTTGAGAAGTGACTGTTCATATCCTTTGCCCACTTTTTGATGGGGTTGTTTTTTTCTTGTAAATTTGTTTAAGTTCCTTGTAGATTCTGGATATTAGACCTTTGTCAGATAGGTAGACTGTAAAAATTTTCTCCCATTAGTAGGTTGCCTGTTCACTCTGATGATAGTTTTTTTTGCTGTGCAGAAGCTCTTTCGTTTAATTAGATCCCATTTGTCAATTTTGGCTTTTGTTGCAATTGCTTTTGGTGTTTTCTTCATGAAGCCTTCACCCATGCCTGTGTCTTGAATGGTATTGCCTAGCTTTTCTTCTAGGGTTTTTATGGTTTGGGGTTTTACATTTAAGTCTTTAATCCATTTTGAGTTAATTTTTGTATAAGGTAAAGGGTATAAGGGGTCCAGTTTCTATTTTCTGCATGTGGCTAGCTAGGTTTCCCAGCACAATTTATTAAATAGGGAATCCTTTCCCCATTGCTTGTTTTATTCAGGTTTGTTGAAGATCAGATGGTTGCAGATGTGTGGTGTTATTTCTGAGGTCTCTGTTCTGTTCCATTGGTCTATATGTCTGTTTTGGTACCAGTACCATGCTGTTTTGGTTACTATAGCCTTGTAGTATAGTTTGAGGTCAGGTAGCATGATGCCCTCAGCTTTATTCTTTTTGCTTAGGATTATCTTGTCTATACAGGCTCTTTTTTGGTTCCATATGAAATTTAAAGTAATTTTTTCTAATTCTGTGAAGAAACTCAATAGTAGTTTGATGGGGATAGCACTGAATCTATAAATTACTTTGGGCAGGATGGCCATTTTCCAATATTGATTCTTCCTATCCATGAGCACGGAATGTTTTTCCATTTGTTTGTGTCCTCTCTTATTTCTTTGAGCAGTGGTTTGTAGTTCTCCTTGAAGAGGTCCTTCATGTCCCTTGTAAGCTATATTCCTAGGTATTTTATTCTCTTTGTAGCAATTGTGAATGGAAGTTCATTCATGATTTGGCTCTTTGCTTGTCTACTGTTAACGTATAGGAATGCTTGTGATTTTTTCACATTGATTTTGTATCCTGAGACTTTTCTGAAGTTGCTTATCAGCTTAAGGAGTTTTTGGGCTGAGATGATGGGGTTTTCTAAATATTGAATCATGCCATCTGCAAACAGACAATTTGACTTCCTCTCTTCCTATTTGAATACTCTTTAATTCTTTCTCTTTCCTAATTGCCCTGGCCAGAACTTCCAATAATATGTTGAATAGGAGTGGTGATAGAGGGCATCATTGTTTTGTACTGGTTTTCAAAGGGAATGCTTCCAGTGTTTGCCCATTCAGTATGATTTTGTCTCTTGGTTTGTCATAAACAGCTCTTATTATTTTGAGATATGTTCCATCAATACCTAGCTTATTGAGAGTTTTCAACATGAAGGGATGTTGAATTTTATAGAAGACCTTTTCTGCATAGGACAAATACCTAATGCATGCAGGGCTTAAAACCTAGATGATGGGTTGATAGATGCAGCAAACCACCATTGCACATGTATACCTATGTAATAAACCTGCACATTCTGCACATGTATACCGGAACTTAAAGCAAAAAAGTAAAATAAAATAAAATAATAAAGTTTTTTATTTTATTTATTTTAACTTACATGGTGAAAGGGACTTTGCAGATATGATTAAGTTAAATATCTTGGAATGGGAATGTTATCCTGGACGATTTGGTTGGACCTTATAAGGGTCCTTACAAAAGGCAAGAGAAGAATAGTTTCTGCCCTTGCAGAAAGTGTAATCTACTGCCCTTGAAGATGATCTGTTTTACTCAAGGAAGCAAAATACTCACTTATGAGAAAATTAGATAATATAAGATTGCAGTAATGTTTGAGTGACAATCAACTCGGTAGGGAAAATACATAGAGGAGAAAGGGCAACTTATCAAAGCCTGGTCTTGGGGGCAGGTAGCTTTGAACTGACATTGACGATAAGTGAGGATACGTGTGCTCATGGAACAAAGGACAAAGTTTGCAGGGATAGGCAGAACCAGCAGCGGAAACAGTCCTAATAGAGACATAAACAAACCCAGAATATAGAGTAGGCACACATTTACCTGAGTAAAACAAGACGTTTGTGTATTGGAGTAAAAGATAACTTAGGGTGAAATCATTGAAAGAAGCAACAGAGGAAGAGAGCTTCAAAAACTAAGCTGAAAAAGAATGAAATTTTAAAAATATGTATTTTTCGTGCTTTGCTTTATTTTGTTTTGTGTTTAACCATCTTGATAGCAGAAGAGGTAAATGCTAAGTTGTTGTTTTCTTGTTTTGTGTGTTTTTTTTTAATTATTCCTTTGGAAAAAAATATTTTTTAAAATTATTTTAATGGCTCCAGATCTCCTACTAATCTGATATAAGTCTGGTCAGGCCACACTGTGTGCAATTTCGGGGCCCTGCCAACATTAGAAAGATACCTACCTAAAATAAACCAAATTGATTTAATAGAAAACAAACAGAAAAATATTTTAGCCCTTCATAACTCATTGCATTGCTTACTTGCCTACTCTCACTTTCGGCTTTTTATAAAGCTTACTCGTGCAATAAAGAGATGCAAATGACCAAACCTACTTTCTCTGCTTGTCTTATAATGGGAGCACAATAGGTACAGAACAAATGCTGGTGCAAAAGTTAAGAATGCATTGAACCCAGGGCTCCAAAGGGGAGGGGAAGCACATCTAGGAATTTCCCATTTGTAAACCAGACTTTGAATCTAAGACACTTGGGAGTTAAGGTGGAAAAAAAAAAGAGGAATGTGACACTATTCCCTCCAAAAGATTGTTTTTAAGTGTTAAATCTCCCACCAAGAAGGACTGATACAATTAGGGTGGAAATAAAAGAGGCATCTGTTCTAGTTCATCAGACAGACCACCTACCACACTTTACTTTAAGCCTCCCAGCCTCTGACATGTCCAACTTTTTCTGTTTCAAAGGAAACATTACTAGGTTCAGCAGCCACAGATGGAGCTCTGACAATTGTGATGCGCCTGCTGTCACTGTGTGAGTCAGGGTCATCTATCAATGGTGTTTTAGTCCTGATATTGCCTCAAACTAAGAGACTCCACAGGGTAGAGGCTCTAGTGTGTAGGGCAGGAGGCAGAGGACCCTTGTTCTTGTCGCCTTCTGTCCTTAGCATTGTTACAACAGGTACCATCGGGCAAACAGAACAAGGGCACTCCTCACCTCATCTTTATCCTCTGAGAAGCAAGAGGTGGACTTTGCATGCTCTGATGTGATTGACAGATATTTTTAAAAACTAAACTCATACTTAATTTTTATTTCAATTTGATGTTTTTGCATGTTTGATTTTTTTGAAAGTCAGATCAATTAAAGCAAACGTGCTTCTGTGGCAAAAAGCATGTGAAGTGAGAAAAATGGAAACAGTGATTCCATCGTATTTCACTAGTCAGATCCATATTTCTCTCAGGGGAATTTGGAATTTGGAGAGGGAATTATTGCCTATAAAGAGATGGTCATGCTTGGAGCTCTTAGCCTGACACCTCCCGGTGCTCCATTTCCTCAGAATACATTTTTTCCAGCTGCTTTTCTGTTTAAACTGTGATTTAGCTATTGTGCTTATGCTTGATTATTATAGTGAAAAGAGATTTATTATTATAACATATTTGAATTTTTGAGCAAATTCTGTGGTAGCAGTTTGAATTCTTTAGAAACTAAGATAAGAGGAGGCCCTATTGAACAAAGACAGCACAAGCAAACAGTTTATCGAGAATATTCAGAGAAAATCAGATTTTAAATGTCCAGTATCTTACACTTTGACCTGCATTCAAAACTTAAAATTATTTTAACCCTGGAAAAACTGATTTCTACCACAGAGTAGCTTCTGTTATTTTAGATGATCTAATCTTTGGGGAGGGTCTGCACTTACTCTAGTGGCCCCACAGGATCTTCTCACGCCATTTTCTGGAGCACAAAAATAGGGCCCCACTCCGAGGAGCGCTGCGTGAGCCTGGGGCACTGTGGCCCTGACGCCTGTCCTGCAGCATTCCCGCCCAGCACGGCCTGGCAGGGAGAGGGCTATAACGGTGCATCCCTCCAGACGGGCATTTTAAAAATACACACAGGAAAACCACATCATCCATTGTCCCATTTTAGCTTTCGCTCAAGGGAAAGTAGTATTTTCAAATCATTTCAATGAAAAGCATCAATTTTAAGGTCAGATAAAATATCTTCCTTTAGATTGAAGAATGTTCCATCCTATCTGACAGCCTGCTGCCAGGCCATGCTTTCACCTGTACAAGGCCACAGGTGATTTTAACCACTCTGCTTGCCGGCAAGGCCTGTGTGAGCATCCGTGCTCAGCTCTTCGGGGCTCTGCTAAGAAAGCTGTTCTGGTGGAGACTTCTCAGGGCCATATGACATGATGTGCTGAGAAGATCAACAAGGGACATTCAGTTACTGAACTCTTAGGGAAAATTCTATATAGTGCTATGAATATTTATGCCAGAGGAAATGAGAACCTGCACAGATTTTATGTGGCAAGTGCTCACAAAAATAGTGTCTAGTCCTCTAGCTGTGTTATATGGTTCTGAACCAGCGTTTTCACAAAACAGAGGAACTCACAGTTTCCACACATTGAAAGGGAAAGGTTCCATCAGAGATGAATCAATGCCTCATTGTCCTATAATTGTCTTATAATGAAACACTGTAAGAATGTAGACATCCTTAGTATGTCCTCACTAGCTGCTAATTTCAGACAATTTGATTTCCAAAACATCTGTAGAAGACAAAATGTGAGATTTTTTCCTCATCATTAATATAATACATTTCTTTGTAGCTAAGTTGAAAGAAAAAGCATAAAAAGAATTTTAAAGTGACTCACAATCCCATATCCAACAGCTAACACTATTGTTAACACTATTGACACGTGGGTGTATTCCTTTCCAGCTTTAAAAATAATTTGTGCATATTTGTACATTTTTGATTACACAGAAATATCATTTTTTTAAAAGCTGTTTTCAAGACAAACTAATATCACAATAATAGTCAAGTTCTGAATGTTAAAAAAAAAATCAATAAAATTCTGTCAAACTCTAAGTCACATTTTCGATATCTTCTTCTTGCCTTAGTGGGCTGCTCCGAAGTGGGAGCTGGGGAAAGAGCCTCCTTTGCATTGGCTATGGCAGCCTAAATGCTGCTTCGCCCGCGCAGATCGAGTTCCCGTCACCTGCCTCAGCTTAATTATTAATAGACTCCTGTCTCACCCTCAAAGGTATCCCAATTGAGACAATAAATTATATGGTCACCCTCTGTAAAAGGCAGGCTGCTTTTAATGCCTCCACACACTTTTCATGGGAAATTAAGTGTTCACCTGGGTATTGAATCTGCTTATCCAGGGAAAAATCTTTTTCTCCTGTAGAGGGTTTTGTTGGTGGTCTCATACTCAGACTGTCACTTATAATTGTCTCTCCCTAGAGCAAAAGAACCATTTAGTCAACTTTGCTTTATTCAGGGGCAGGGGGGTCGGGTGTGGGGGTTAAGGGAAGAAAGCCCCACCGTAATCCAGAAGAGTTCTTTTGAGGAGATGGGGTGGGAAGGGGGAGGTGGAATGAATAATGTTGAAGTGTATACACTGAGAAATGGATGGATTGGGTTGCTTGCACCGGAGAGGTCATTTTTCAATGCTGCCGAGTGCGTTCAGTCCATCAGCTCATCTCTTAACTTTGTCTCCACTTTAAATTTTTTATGGATCAACCCAAGGGTAATGAACCAGAAAATCCTACAGCTATTGTGTTTTTGTTATGAATTCCTGTTTCTAGGAGTTTGCAACTCAGGTGCAAAAAATAGTTGTTCTGACTTGAAATGACTTGAAAATTGAGGTGGGAGGTTCAAACATGGGGGCAAATATTTTCTTAGAGGCTGCCTGATTAATAGCTAGGATAGGAAAGTGTCAGGAAATGTGATATTTAGATCTTTCGAATTCTAATAAAAATGAAATTTGGAGAGAAGTAAGGGAAATGTGCTATCAGCCATCAGCTTCACTATTGGTTTCTGTTTCGATATGGACTTTAATTTGATTCATAAATTTATTTTTATACTTCTCTGGTTGTTTCTTTGTTCCACAAGTGTCTTTTTCCTCTGGAAAGAGTTTCATGAAGGTGGATAACTTTTCTCTGTGTCAGTTTGCTTTTTTTTTGAGATGGAGTGCAATGGCATGATCTCAGCTCATCGCAACCTCCACCTGCTGGGTTCAAGCAATTCTCCTGCCTCAGCCTCCCAAGTAGCCGGGACTACAGGCATACACTACCATGCCTGGATAATTTTGTATTTTTAGTAGATATGGGGTTTCACCATGTTGGCCAGGCTGCTCTCAATCTGCTGACCTCAAGCGATCCACCTGCCTCAGCCTCCCAAATAGCCGAGATTACAGGCATGAGCCACCACGCCCAGCCTGTGCTAATACCTTCATAAGTACCCGAAGCATAATGGGTTCTTGTATGTTTATTGAATTCTCAAGCCTTAGCTGAGACTCTTTATTGAACTGGTACATAAGCATAGTCCCCATTGTCTGGTATTAATAGCCTTAACTTCACCATTTCTGTCCATTCTTTCTCTCTGTTTTTTTCAGATCTCAAGTGTCCAGTATTGAATTAATCATAATCAATGGCTAATGCCACACACAATCACACTATAATCCTGGGTCCATGTATAGCCCTCTTTTACTCATTTACTTTCATTTGTTCATTCATTTAATAATATATCAAATTCCTGTGAACCACTACCTCGTCAAAGACCTGCCCATTCACGTAAATGCTCTTCCCCAACCCATCACAAATTGGCCTAAATAATATGTTGTCTACATTTACATGTTTCAGGGAATTACTCTGAACGTCTCTTCTGATATTTTCTTTTTGACTGAATGTGACTTTACAGAGATGCATCTATGTTGTTGCATGAGCTGCCATTCTTTAATTTTCACTGCTCATGACATTCCATTGTATGTGTCTTAATTTCTGTGAACAGGCATTTGGGTTATTTCCAGGTTTTGGTAGTTAAGGTAATTAAGGAAATGGTTTCTATGAGCATTCTTGGAATGTCTCTTGATAGACACATATCTGGGTGTTCTGCTAGGCATGGAATTCCTGGCTCATAGAGTGTGCTAATGTTCAGTTTCACAAAATAGTGCCAAAATGTTTTCCATGTGGTTGTACAATTTGTACTCTCTCTAGTGATGTATGAAAATGTCCACCGATCCACATCCTTTCCAACATTTGGTATTGTCAGACTTCTTAGTCTTCAACAGCTAAAGGGGTTTAAGATGGCACTTCATTTGATCTTGATCTTAATTTGCACTTCCTTAATTAGTGCCTTTGAATGTCTTCTCATGTTTGTTACCATTAGTGTTTCCTCTTATGCAAAATACCTGTTCTTAATTTTTGTTCAGTTTTCTCTTGTGTAGTTTGTCTTTTTTCTTATTCCTTCGAAAATGTGTTTCTGTTGTGTGTGTGTCGTTGTTTTTTGCATATTCTTGATACTAACCCTTTGTCACTTTTATGTGTTCCAAATATCTTCCCCCAGTTTGTAGCTTGTCTTTTGCCTTATGTAAGATGTCTTTTGATGACAGATTTTTTTAAAAATCAGTATAATCAAATGAATAATTCTTTTTTGTTATGTTTGGCACTTTTGGTGTCATGTTTAAGAAATATTTCCCTACCCTGAGGTCATAAAGCTGTTCCCTTACATTTTATTCTAAAAGTTTTAAAGTTTTACTTTTGACATTTAAGTTCTTAATCCATCTGGATTTCATTTTTGTGTATGGTTAAAAGTAGGAAATCCATTTTCATTTTTTTCCAAATGAATAACTGATTTTTCCAGCTCCATTTGTTGAACTATATTTTTCCCTTTATCAATGTCATAGTAGCTCCACAAAAAATTCAGGAAGAACTCCCAAGAGTTTCTTCTCTCTAATGTTAAAAGATAATAGTAAGTAAAAATCATTACTTTGAATCAGTATATATGAGGTAGCACATCAGAAAATTTTATCCGTTTAATCACAACAAATGTATTGATTAGGTATGCTACTTATCTACATTTTATAGAGAAGCCAAAGGCGGCTACAAAATGTTAAATGGACATTTATAATAAAAGTCAGTATTTCCCGAGGTCCTGCAGCTGACTGCGGCAGAGTAAGGATTCTAGCACAGGCCTAACAATTCATGCTTTCACCATGTTAATAGAAAGGAAATTAAATAGAGCCAGCAGTTTTCTTGCTGTTTGTCCACCTTTAAAAGTAAAAAGGAGGGATTGTCCCACAAGTAAATAAGTAGATTGAATTGCCCTTTGGCAACTGACTTGTCCTTCTTTTTCACAAAGCCCATAAATTGACACTATCCATTTCTCTCTTTGCTACCACGTGGTGTACATTCTTCCAGTGTACCACGTTCAGTGGAAGAATTCTTTTTTCCTAGAATAAGAAGGAAGTATTGCAACTAGGATGTGCAAGCACTAAGCCAAGGCTGTAGAGCCTTGTCTAGAATGGGTGCTGCCCTCTGTCTTCCCAGGGAGCACTGCTTGGTCATGACGCTGGATGATCAGCATTTGTGTAAACGAGCAATTTTCTCATCACTTGTTTAATACGGCAACAATCTCCTCCTCAAACATGCTCTGTGACATATAAGTAATTTTGAAAGGAGATAGCTTTTATTTTAGAAAATTGTTTCAAATTTTTTGCAACTGTAAAGAAGATACTCAAAATCAGTGTTGATGTGGAGCAATGGGAAACACAGACTTATAATCAATTTGCTACAGGTTAGAATCACACCCTTCTCCTTACTAGCTACATACCTTCAGACAAGAAATCTAAATTAGGAGTGACCACACTTTTTCAGTAAAGGTCTAATAATAAATACTTTATGCTTTGTAGACTGCACAGTGTCTGTCACAGGTACTCAACCCTGCTGTGGTAGCATGAAGACAGATACATTAGAAAGACACATTTAACAATGAATTTGCTATGTTCCAACAGAAATTTATAGACACTGAAATTCGAATTTTATTTAGTGTATCATAAAGTATTATTAAAATTTGTCCTAATCATCTAAATGTAAACACTTTTATTCCTTGGACTACAAAATACAGGCATCAGGCCAGATTTGGCTGTAAGACAGTAGGTTGCTGAATCCTGATCTAAACTGTCTTCAGTGGTCTCAGCTGTAAAATTCATATTACAAGAGTTGTCTGTTGGCATTAAGTTGTGGATGGTGTGAAATCAGTGAGCTCCTTCATTTCACCAAGTACTAGCCCCGAAGTAGAAACTCAATAATTTTTTTAAATTTAAAAGTTATAAATTATTATTGCAATTATTCATTGCAATAAAAGGCTTTATTAATTGTAATAAATAGCTTTATTATTAATTGCAAAAATTGATATTTGATAAATATTCATTGTCTCTGAGTGTCTGGTACTGTTCTAAGTGCTGGGGATGCAGTAATCACCATGACGCACAAAGTTCTTGTCTTTCTAATGCTGACCTTCTAGTAGAAGGAGAAAGATGCTAATACAATAAAAAGGTAGGATTTATGGCATGTCAGGTTGTCATAAATATGAGGAAAAATAATCAGGGAAGGAGTATAAAGAGAATATTTAGTCTGCGGTTTTAGACTTTGGAGTGGTCAACACATACGTGGAATGTCAAGCTATCAGATTTTGAGATCATCAAGAGAGTGAGTGCAGATCATAGAGTGAGAGAGGTCTTCATTTTGAACTATTATTTAGCTGTCAGGGAGATCAGGAGGAAACACCCAAAGAGACTGAGAAGGAGGAAGATCAGGAGACCATACTCTTCTGATTGTCAAGTGTTAACAAAGGCTGGGGACAAGAGGAGCGAGATATCACCAAATCAAAACTCTTATTTGGTCCAGCAAGATGCAGCCTGAGCAGGGATTTAAGGATTCAGTAACACAGAAGTCACTGGTCCTCTTCACAGCTTAGGTGGTGGTGGGTGAGGGAGTATCATAGAGCCTGACTTGTTCCCGAGAAAACAAGAAGAAACAAGCAATTGGAAAGCAGCAGAGACATCACATTTAAGGATTTTCCCTGTTAAGCAAAGATGAAAATGCACCAATAACTGGCAATGGAAAGGTGGGTTCCGATGAGGCAGTGTTGAGAGCTTTGTTTGCTTATTTTAAATTACTTTTTTTAAAATAAGAGAAATAACAACTTGTTGGTATGCCAGTGGGAAAGATTCAACAGAGAAAAAAAATAAATGATGCAACAGAGGGACCAGCAAATCACTGGAGACCAAGACCACGATGGTTCAAAACCACTACGGAGATGAAGGAGTTGGGCCTCGCTAGGAACACCAAGAATCATCCATAGAAACAGCAGAGCAGCCGAGGAAATAGACAGAGCCAGGTGGGTGTGTGTACTGGTAGGAGCCTGTAGGAGACCTCTCCTGGCTCCTTCTATTTTCTTAGTGAAATAGGGCTGCAGCTGAGAGTGATAACGAGTGTCTGAAGTTAGAGGGCAAGAGAAGATCTAAATAATCATATATGATTATTGTTTAATGATTGTTGGGCATTATTTACAGCAGAGTTTCTTAGGTGGGGTACGTGGATTTAATAGTGTATGGATGGCCTTTAGGCTATCCATAGATTCCCTGCAAAATGTATAGGTGGATATTCTCCAAATATGCATTTCCCTGGAAAGGAGTTCATAGCTCTGTTCAAATTATCTAATGGGTTTATGACCCAGACAAAATTTTTTAAAAGAAAAAAATATATATACATATATATATTTACAATCAACCTACTGATGAAAGATTGCAGCCAGAACCAACAATCAGGAATGCTTCTATACTTCTGCTCGATGCCTGGCTGTTGTGATGGGAAAGCTGACAATCACCTTGCCTTGGATGCTGGTTTTCTTATGTGGAGCAAGAAAAGTAATTATGGCTGAAGCCCAAGTGCTATGGTCCAGCTGTGGAATCATATTCAAAGGGAGTCGTCAGAAGGAGACAATGCCCTAGGTTGCTATCAAGCGGAGACAACTCCAACATGGGCCATAGAAATTTAGGTCCAAGTGAAAAGTCTGAAGGATCAGCTGAAAGCCACAAGCTTATCTCTGCTGCTCCCTGCCAAACCCCATCCCTCCATCATCCCTGGCCCTCTAACCTCCGCTTGCCTTTGAGAATGATTTGCAATGGTGAAACCATATTCAAACCACAGATATTCAGGACAATTTAATTTCCTCAAAGTTATAGAATCTATTTATTATTTTTTAATTTTTATTTATTTTTTTGAGATGGACTCCCTCTGTAGCCCAAGCTGGAGTGCAGTGGCGCAATCTCGACTCACTGCAACCTCTGCCTCCTGGGTCCCAGTTCAAGCAATTCTCCTGCCTCAGCCTCCCAAGTAGCTGGGATTACAGGCACGTGCCACCATGCCCAGCTAATTTTTGTATTTTTAGTAGAGACGGGGTTTCACCATGTTGGCCAGGCTGGTCTCAAATATATGACCTTGTGATCCGCCTGCCTCAGCCTCCCAAAGTGCTAGGATTACAGGTGTGAGCCACCGTGCCTGGCCTCAATTTATTTTAAATATGCAGCTATGGAAGAGGAAAAAATAATAATAAATTCAAAACTGAAACCATTTTCTATTTCAGATTATGTAGTATTGAATGACCCATTAGAGTAATCAAATTAAGAAATTCTTTGGTATTTTTTAAATTTTTTGTGTTATTTAATTTAATAAATTTTACACTCCCAAAAGACAAGGTACAAACAGAGAAGTTATTTTATGTAGAATAATGATCATAGAGTTTAGACTAAAAATCTAAATTGTGATGAAGTTAAATTTTGTCAAATATAAACTAATCATTTGAGAAACTTAATCTTAGATTTTTCATGAAATTCAAAAAAAAGGCAACTTAATATTTCAATTATAGCTCTTTTTAGTTAAAGGTAAACAAAAAATCCTCTAAGCTGATCTTTCTTTGACACTGATACATATCTTCCTAACTTTTACTTCAAAGCCAAAGGGGGAAAAAAAGCCATTTTGCCTGATTTTTGCCTTTGGTATTATTAAAACAAGGGGAAGAAAGCCTGTCCCAGGCTGAGATGTTATTTACCAAGTTAAAGGATAAAGCCAACTGTCATGTCCAAGTTACGAAGTCCTTATGAAAACACCAACTTATAATGGAAATTTTGACCCACTTAAGCTCTGGTAAGGCAATGTGATTCAAGAATAAGAATAATAATAATAATAAATCTGGTTTTCCTATATTCAAACTCGTACCACATTCTTGGTGTGAGGAAAATCAATTTATATTTCCAGGGAGGAATTCCAAAGTAGAATTGGGTATTTATCATGACTGAAATGAACTGAAAACCTCTTCTCATTTTATTTTAGAGATTTTCTACATGTTTACATTTGTTATTTTTAAAGTTAATAATTTAATGAAAAATATTTTCTGATAAAATTGACCTTTCCACTTATTCCTAAAGAAAGTTACCACCATTTTAATTAAATTAGGTATGACTGAAATTCTTTTTATTAAATATTCCACTTAGAAAAAAAAAACTCTTTCATAGCAAAGTATGCACTTGCTTTAGTCTTGGCATTTTTCTCTTTAGCTGCCGTCATCCGATTGAAGCATTTGCTTTGAAATGCCTGCCAAATATTTTTGCCCAATACCACAATAACAATGTAGCAATGTATGAGTGATTTATCCTAGTCAGTTTACAACTGCCCGGCCAGGGTGGACTACTCTGG
Source organism: Pongo pygmaeus (assembly GCF_028885625.2). Lineage (NCBI taxonomy): Eukaryota > Metazoa > Chordata > Mammalia > Primates > Hominidae > Pongo > Pongo pygmaeus. Next base: position 28,544,877 of record NC_072387.2, read on the forward strand.
AGTTCAAATAGAAGGTTTGCTTTTTTCTCTTAAATGGCAAGTAGACTCTAACAGTGTGTTTGTGTGCCAGGACTGACAAGATGTGCCCTATGCAGGTGTAAACACTGTCAAGTAATTAATTGGTGGTTTTAACTGGAAAAAAAAAAAAAAAGATGAGAGCACAAATATTTATGCACATGTCTATCCATGACTGCATAGATATGTACAACTGCATATACACATATGTATATTAATTACTTTTTCACTGATTCCAATTAAGAGTTTTATTATGGACAATTAAAAAATTGAGTAAGTGAAAACATCATTTCTTTGCTTAAGTATTTAAAAAACCTATTTTTATTCATACCGTTAATTAGTGTAAGCATGCCTTCTTTGCATTACCTATTAGACTTTACTCAAAACAACGAGAAGGAATGTATTTTCAAATTTGTCTCTAGTTTTACTTCTGTGTGTGGCTTTTGAAAAGATCCACAACAAAGGAAAAAATGCTTGTACGCTGCAGTTCCAAAGGCTGAATGCTTATTTAGAAAGGTCGCTGTATCCAAAGGACAGATTGCCAGTTCTTTTGAATTTTCCTTACTTGCCTCTTCTATGGAAACAGAAAGAAACACGAATCATCAGCTGGGAGGCAATAGGTAGAGACCACCCAGGGCAGAGCTCATTTAGCGTCTAGTGACCTTCTGTTAGACACACAGCAAAGCACGGAGGAAAAAATCCAGACGCAATCCCCACAGAGTTCTGAAGTATTCTCTACTTCATCTTGCTCTTTCAAGGCTTCAAAGATGCAGAAGCGGCTGATTATTTTAAAAACAAAGCAAGACCAAACTGAGCCTGACCCTGCAGAGAGCTTCAGCCAGTGTTCTCTGACCTCCTTCCTCCCACATCACTTGCCCTATTCTGGAGAACTATGATCTGTTTTCTTTTCTTAAAGAGCTGTCAAGGAATTGGTCTCGTGAAATATTCAGTCACTAATGGTGGACTCTTGACAAATAAAAACGAAGCTCTATACCTAAGTACTAGGCCTGATGAAGCTAATTCTGCTGTGTGCGATGAATTTTACGTGATGCAGCTCTGGGATAATGACTTGGACATCAGCAAAGACCCTTCCTGGATTAAACTGAGATCCAGCAAGACGAATGGACGAGGTGCTATGCCTGGAACTACTAGGGCAACATAAGTTTGGTTAAGAAGTTTGGTAGTGACATTAACTGCAACAGGAAATTAGGTGATTTCAAACACACTTCACATTTTTCAGAATGTTTTGTGGGAACTTTTTAAAATTTAATTTTGTCTGTATGCATGTTTGTGCTGGTATCAGTAGTTGATTTTTTTTTTTCAATTTACTACATAGCTTAATCAGTGGACCTCCTTGGAAAGGAACTGGTTTAGAGTTTGGGTAAAGAACATGATTATTCTAGGTGCAGGGTGGGGAGAGTTGGCAGGATGGTGGCAGATAGACAACCAAATGGATAAAAAGCAAAACTGTGGGTGAGACTTGGTGATAGTACAGATAAATAGGTTTAAGGTAGACTGTCATTTCTTGGGTCAACAATATTTATTGAGTGCTTTGCATTGGTTAGATACTGAACTAAACTCTGAGAATTCAAAAGATAGATAAAGCAGAGCCCGTATCTTCAGTGAGCTTAGAGTGTAATGGAGAAGACAAGCCTACAAACCAGATTTTTATCTTTAATTCAACTAACACATTCCATTTATTACCAGACTGGCAATTAGTACATAATCAAGAAATGTTTTTGAATAAATGAATGGGTTGTCTAGCACAGGGCGTTCTTTAGCAGGTAACTAATAAATGTATGTTCCCTAAATAGTTCAATATTTGTTTTGCAATATTTTTCATGTGTGTGTTTTTAAAATGTTTTTGTTACTTTTTTTCTCCCCCAAAAGTCAGTAAGTTCACTGAGGCCAGACACCATGTTTAATATTTCTTGTCTGGGGCTTGGTACAGTGACTGAGGTCTGGCAGTGAGGATTACATCCTGGGAAGGAGAAGATTTCTTTAGGTTTCATTTTCTTTCTTTAAAAGTCATGTGCATTTTACTTATATGACTATTTGAATATTAAAATAACTTCTTGACATTAAAATGTTTAATGATTCACACATTGTTGTCTTAAAGTCCTTTGATTTCAGAAATCAGGCTGAAGTGAAGTATACTAACAGCACATATCAGACTCAGCTCTGGGTAATTTCTCATCTTTAATCTGCCGTCACAGTATTTTAAGAATCCAAATACATGTCTTCAGACTTCAACAGAGTATGCTGCCTCATGGGCTCCTCAAAATTGTAAGGTATCACCACATATCCCCAGGCATACACCTAGAGTGAGACATGGTGCCTTAGACCTGTGGCATTATATAGTAATCAATCAAGAGTAATGCATCTGTGCTAGTCATTCACCTGTCTGCTCTCAGATTCGACCCCATTTTCCTCTTTGCTCTGCTCTGTGTTCGGGGTGTTTCACTCTACACTTTGTCAACTGATATTTATCTGGGTTTCTGAAATAGAAACCCTGATAGGAAACTGTAGGTTTCAAAGGACAGAGATTCCAGGGGATTGACCTTGTCTCTGTTGTCCATTCTCCAGCAGTGGTTGTGATTCCTTCAGAGTCCCACCTCCTGCCAGGAAGCCCTGGCTCCTGGACTCTGGTAACAGCACCTTCTTTCCGCTTTTCCTCCAGTCCTTGAATGAGTGGTAGCTTCCTGTAGCCCTTCTTAGCCCTCGTGGCTTTTCCAATAGTTTTATCACGAGTTCCTCATATTAAATTCCCTCTGTTGAAATACCAGGCATTCACACAGCAAGTTATTTATCCAGAGTTTATTCCTTTTACATGAAAAACATAAATGAAGTAAAACATTTGCATTATTTTAGATTTATTTGGCAGCAAAGGAAAGGAAAGATAACCTTTCAGGTTAGCACATAAACGATTACAAGCTAGAATAGAATAATGCTAACCTGAAAGGTTATCTTTCTTTTCCTTTGCTGCCAAATAAATCTAAAATGATGATGATTCTTGTATGTAATCATTTGTTACATATTAGCAATAATTATTACTGCAATTACAAATATGTAATAAACAATTACATACTGGAATAGTGCTAACCCAAAAGACTATCTTTCCTTTGCTGCCTTTCTTTTATTTTCTGCCAAATAAATCTAAAATGATGCAACTCTTTTTTTCTTAATTTCTGTTTAATATTTGCATCATTTTAGATTTATTAGTAATTATTAGTAATATTAATAATTATTAGTAATTATTAGTAATATAATTATTAACAATACTTATTGTATATCATTATTAGAAATAACTATTGCATATAATTGTTATATTGCATAAAATAATCAGCATATAATTATCAGCAATAATTTATTGTGCATAAAAATTATAAATAATTTACTCATTTTTAGAAAAAAGATTCAATGTTAAACAATTACAGCAAAAAATAACCAGTAAGGATAATAGAGAATCAGAAAAATATTATATGCCAACTTCATGTTCTTGCTATGTACAGAACATAATTCCCAGTAACTGCCAAACACACACTCTCTTCCAGTGCCAACAAGCTATTTACCAAGGTGGACCATATGCAGGGATATAATAAGGTCTCAATAACTTTTAAGAGACTGAAACTTTACATAGAACATTCTGGAGGCTAGAAGTCTAAAATCAAGGTGCCAGCTGAGTTGGTGTCTGGTAAGAATTAGATGGGAACTCAGTAGATCTAATATACTACAAAATCTCCAAATATTTGGAAATTAAGTAACATATTTCTAAGTAACTCGTTGAAAAATGAGCTCATAGATAAATTTTATATATTTCAAACTGATTAATAATGAAATCACAATATATCACAATTGGTGGGATGCAGCCAAAGCAATAGGCAAATTTATGTATTTAAGTGCCTATATATGAAAAGATTAAGCGTTTTAAAATCAATGAAATTCAAGTTTGTAGCTTAAGAAGCTAAATAAAAGAAAAACAGAAATAAACATAAGGAGTGTAATAAGAAATGATAACAATCAGAGTAGATATGGATGAAGTAAAAAATACAAAGAAGAAAAAATCCAAAGTTGCGTCTTGTTAAATAAAGATCAACTAAATGTATAAATCCCTAACAAGGTTAATTTTCTTAAAAAGAGAGAAAATGCACAACTTCTACATATCAGAAAAGAAAATGGAGAGTCTACAATTGAAATAATACAAATAGAATAGTATTATAATTTTATGTCAATAAAGTTAGTAACTTGGGCCAAAAAAACCACAATTTTTAAGGAAGACAAAACTTATCACAACTGATTCGAAAAGAAATAGAAGATCTGAACAGCCTTCTATCTATTAAAAAATTAAATTCCTACTTAAAAATGTCCCACAAATAATACTTCAAATCCATATGATTTCACTGGTAAATTTTGAAAAATTAAGGAAAAAATAATACCGATCTTACGCAAACTCACTACCATGATACAAAAACCAGAATATGACATTAAAAATATTAAGAACAGCTTTCCTTATGACCATAGAATCAAAAATCTTTAACAGAATATTAACAAATCTTATCCAGGATTATATAAAATGTATACCAGATCCAGACCACGTAGAGTTGTTCTAGAAATTCAAGGTTGGTTCAATATTGAATATCAATCATAGAATCAAATCAGTAGATGCAGAAGCAGCATTAGAGGAACTTAAACTCTCATTTATCTTAAAAACTTCTCAGCAAACAAGGAATCACAGGAAACATCTTAAAACTGCTAGAAAGCATCTATGAAAACCTTGCAAACATCATACATAATGATGAAAAACGAAATTGAGGAGACCAAGTTGAGGAGAAAAGCTAAGATTTTACTTCCAATCCTTACCAGGGCAACAAAATAAGAAAATAAATGAAATGCATAGAGGTAAGGAAGAAGACAAATGGACCAGTCTGCAAAAGACATAGTTATCAAAATAGAGAAGCCTAAGTCAGAAATATGTGTAAAAAAAAAAAAAAAAAAAAAAAGTACCAGAATTAATAAGTGAATTAGGTATGGACGTAAGAAACAAGACCAATTTTAAAAATTAGTTAATTTTGTATATAATAACAACAAAAACTTAAGAAATACAGTTTTTAAATGTCATTTTAAAAACATGAAGTACTTCATAATGCAGAAGACCTAAAGTAGCCAAGATTATTTTGAAAAGTAAGACAAAGTTTGATGATCTAAACTATCTGATTTGAACACTTAATATAAAACTACTGAAATGAAGACTATGGAACTGGCATAAAGTTAACCACAAGATCAGTGGAACAAAATGGAGCCATGCTGTTGGATATAGTGACATAGTAGCCACTAAGTCCCATGTGGCTATTCATCCCTTGCCATGCAGCAGATTTTAATTGAGATTTGCTGTAACAGCTGGTATAAATACACATCAGATTTTGAAGATTGTATAAAAAATGTAAACTGTCTCATTGACAAAACTATCAGTTGTGTTTATATTGACTGCATGATGAAATGATAATATTTTGAATATATTAGGCAAATAAAACATTTCATTAAAAGTAATGTTACCTGTATCTTTTTATGTTTTTAACGTGGCTACGAGAAAATGTAAAATTACATGTGCGACTAACATTCTGCCTCATCTGTTAATTCTACTGTACAGTGGTGAAACAGAGTTAAAACTATGATTAATTGATTTTTTAAAATGTCACCAACATAATACTACTGGGAAAAGATTGAATTTTCAACAAATGGTGTGGAGCAACTGGGTATCTGTGGTTCAACACAATTTTAAAAAGACTCTTGACCTCCACTTCAAGCCATATTTTAAACTTAATTTGAAATGAATAATAGAGCTAAAATTTACACTTAAAACTATAATGCTTCTAGAAAAAAAAAATAGGAAAAAGCTTTGTAACCTTAGTGTAGTAAAAACTACCAGAAAATCACTAATCACAAAAGAAAAAAAATGCTAACTTAGACTTCATCAAAGTTAAAATCTGTTTTTCGGGCCGGGCGCGGTGGCTCATGCCTGTAATCCCAGCACTTTGGGAGGCTGAGGCAGGCAGATTCACGAAGTCAGGAGATCGAGACCATCCTGGCTAACACGTGAAACCCCGTCTCTACTAAAAATACAAAAAATTAGCCAGGCATGGTAGTGGGCGCCTGTAGTCCCAGCTACTCGGGAGGCTGAGGCAGGAGAATGGGATGAACCTGGGAGGTGGAGCTTGCAGTGAGCCGAGATCGCACCACTGAACTCCAGCCTGGGTGACAGTGAGACTCCATCTCAAAAAAATAAATTAATTAATTAAAAAATCTGTTTTTCAGAAGATACTGCTAAGCAAAGGAAAACACAAGTCACAGACTGGAAGATAATGCTATTGGTACACATCTCTGACAAAGGACTTGAATTCAGCACGTATAAGGGACTCTTAAATTCACTAAAAAGAAGACAAGCAGCCAAATGCAAATGGAAAAAGACTTGAATAGACCCTCACCAAAGAAAATGTAGGAATGGCTAGGAAGGACCTGATGCTCAACATTTACCAGCCTTCAGGGAAATGTAAATTAAACCACAATGAGATAATTGCATACTAGAATGGCTGAAATTAAAGTGACTAACAACATCACATGTTGGTGAAGATGTGAAGCTACTAGAATTCTCTTACATTGTTGGTGAAAATGAAGGGTGTAAAATAGTACAACCCATTTGTAAACCAGTTGGGTTGTTTCTTATAACTCTGCAATTTCACTCCTTATATTTTACCCAAGTGAAAAGTAGTCCAGAAAAGAACTGTGCAGGAATGTTTATAGCAGCGTTGTTTATAATAGGCAAACACGGGGAGCAATGCATACATTTATTAAAAGATGAATGGATCAACATTAATTTGCCCATGCTACATTCACAAAGGAAAATTATTTGGGACAAAACAGTAATGTAAGTAATGTATTGCCGATATGCATAACAATATAGAGGAATCTCAAGAACATTATGCTGAGTGAAAGAGCAGAGGCAAGATACAAGAGAACATTCTGTGTAATTCTCCTTATGTGAAATTTTCTAGACCGCAAAACTAACTTACAGTTAGAGAAATCAGATAGTGTTTGCCTGTGCAAGAGGCGTTGATTACAAAAGGTCACAGGGGTTTTGGGGTGATGTGACTTTTTTATATCTTGTTTGATATCTTGTTTGAGGTTGTAGTTACAAGGTTGCATCAATTTCCAAAACTTATTTCACTGTACACTCAAAATAGGTGCATTTTATTGAATACAAATGAGTTTTCAATAAAGTTAATTGTGTGTGTGTATATATATATAAAACAGATTAAGAGCGGATACTTTTTATTCATTGTACACCTTTGTCAATGAGGAAAAGTAGAACTAAAATCCTCAAGAAGGCATTCTCAGACATACCCTGACTCTCTCGTTAATGATTATGAGTTACAATGATTAGAAGTGTAACTAAAATGTTAGATTCACTTTTTCTAGGATTTGATGTATTTTCTTTTATGATTTGAAGAAAAATGTTTGTCTTTTAAAATTATCTATCTTGTGAATCCTAAACTTTTTGCAGAGAGTTTATTTCCTGTAAGTTTAAAGAGCCAAAGAAAACACCCAGAGTCAGGTGAAGGGGGCACAGCTTTGTAGCTGTTTTTATTTGGGTGTAGGTTGTTAAAGATACGTGGCAGAAAGATGATTTCTTCTTCCTCAGCAAGGCAATGCTTCTTCTTCCAAAAGCACAGGTCTCTTTTCAAAAATAACACTTTTCTCCAGGGAAAAATTTGCACATTTAAAACAGCTCAGTAGCTCAGTAGCATCTTTGTGTGTCCTTGGTGTTGACTCATCTCCTGGTTTGTTTTGTGTTGTTTGTCTTGGTTTCTGATCTAAGACGATCTGACGTGTGCTTTGGTTTACCCCGTTGGAGTGCTGCATCCAGAAAAGCATGAGGCGTGGGGAACGTAATTTGGATTTCTTTTGAGATGTACTTTATTTTATAAAGCAAAATTGGAGAGGACACACTGGAAACCCCACCCTGTACAGAAAGTGTATCACAAGAACCGAGACATAGCGGCAGAGCTTGTGGGGTGCCCGTCTCTAACTCTCTCTGACGTGGGTGTCTTTTGGAGGTGGTGCTCTGCAGCCAAAGCACTATCTTGATCCTACCTATGTTATCTTGTGTCTGTGGTATGAAACATGTCATAATTTTGCAGACTTTTCTCCTAGTCTGTTTCCTTTCATTACCTCCTGACACCTGTGAAATCAGTCTGCCCAGCTCTTAGAACAATATATTTTTTATTTTTTTACTACTAGCTGGAATTTTCTACTTGGCTCTGGAGACCTGGTATTATTGTGTTTTCTTTGTCATCCATGAAACTCTCTTTAAACCTTGCTTCCCTTAACATGGATGCCAGTGGGAAGAGATGGCAAACATGAGAAGAGAGACAATTTGTCAGCAAATGTTCTCCGATAGCAGTCACAAGCACATTTTGAAAAGCCTGGAATCCTTGGGGCTTTGTGTGAGGATCCTTGTGTCTCCATTCCACACCAAGGGTGATGGTATTGGGCTTTAGTCTTAATTTTAGTCTCTCTGTTGGGCAAGCAAGCAGAAATCTTCCTTAGCCCTAAATCATAATTTTGAATATAATATCAGTGAATGTCCAGCAGGTGGTGGTGACCTGCCCAGTCACTAGCTTGAACTTGACACACAGCAAGTTGGGACAAAACAGTAATATAAGTAATGTATTACCGATATGCATAACAATATAGAGGAATCTCAAGAACATTATGCTGAGTGAAAAAGAAGAGGAAAGATACAAGAGAACATTCTGTGTAATTCTGCTTATGTGAAATTTTCTAGACTGCAAAACTAACTTACAGTTAGAGAAATCAAACAGTGTTTGCCTATGCGAGAGGCGTTGATTACAAAGGGTCACAGGGGTTTTGGGGTGATGTGACTTTTTTATATCTTGTTTGATATCTTGTTTGAGGTTGTAGTTATAAGGTTGCATCAATTTCCAAAACTTATTTCACTATACACTCAAAATAGGTGCATTTTATTGAATATAAATGAGTTTTCAATAAAGTTAATTGTGTTTGTGTGTGTCTGGCAGGGAGGAGGCTTCTCGTGGGAATTCTTGCACAAGGAGTCTTGCAATTCTGTATCACTTGCTGTTAGCCAAGTGCCCAGCTAGGCACCACACATGTTCCCATGCATTGAGTCACATAGCCTAGTTACTGCATGGTTTTCTTCTATGGGGAGTGAGCGACAGGGTGGTGAAGCAACCCCACTAAGGTTGCATAGCCAACAACAGGTGAAGCAGGGAATTAGACCCAGCTCCAGCATCTGCGTCTGTGACAACTGCACCACACCTGTCACCTCGCATCTGTGGCAGGTGAACTTCATATCAGTTATTTAGTTTGAATTGAAAAACCATGTCATTATTTTAGGTCAAACTTAAAGCAGCTGTAGCCATCTACAACAAAACTTCATAGCAAGTAGACAAAACTCTAAAGAGCTGGCATATGTTTCACACAGTGTACAGAAGTGTTAAGTGAGATAATTCATGAAAAGCACTTAGAATAGCTTGGTATATGGCAAGCATTCAATAAATATGAGCTAATATTAATGCTAATAACAGGAAACACAAGTCAAAACTGGTCATAGGTTTACTTCCTAGGGTGGTGGGGGCCAGTGTCTGATCGCAGGTGAGCAAACAATTTAGATATCAGTGGTTTCAGATTTAAATCTAGAAGTGATCAATATCAGAATATATAATCAGGAGGTCAGGAAATAACAGCAGGGTAATCTTTCCTGGTAGCTGAAATCTTAAGATATAAAGTGTGGGCACTGACATTTTACACATTGAAAACTCTTGTTTTCAGTCCTGTAGCCTAGAGAAGCAGAGTTAGTCTACAGAAGGAGAAAGAATGAAACACATGTGTTGAGAGAAGCAGCCAGGAGGGCAACTCCCAGTTCTGATTGAGATCCAGGGTCCAGTTCATCTCTGAGACTTGGCTATGCCTTTTCCTTCCTTTTTGGAAGCCAGCATCTTTTCAATGTACAACAGAGGCCTTCTCTGACTGCCCAAGGCAATTTTAACTTCTATTTAGCCTGCTTTATCTTTCTTCTAGAATGTACCTATCTTTTACTGATATTAGACTATATACTGTTCACTGTCTGAATGACCCATAAAAGGACAGAGACTTGGCCCCCTCCTGTATCCCCAGAATCTAGCACAGTGCCAGATTCAAACACAGTGCTTGCTGATAAAATCAATGGTATGAATGAAATAATTTTTCTTTATATCTAAGCTAATTTTAGCTAAATTTCTAATTCTTGTAAATTAGTATCCTAGCTGACTGCAAGAGTAGCAGTTATGCTGAAATGCCTAGACAACAAAAAGGACCTAGGCCAGAATGGTGGGTAAGAGGCAGTAGAGGTGAGAGAGAATATGCTAGAATAAGGAGTCACACATATTGCGCTTTTTTTTTTTTTTTTTAAATATGCACCAGATCCTAGATCTGGCCAGCAACTACAGTAAAACCTGCACCAATTAGTGATCCTCCACATCAAAAATCTAGGATACAGGAACAAGGCATGATTCTCATTCCAGCACATGTATCCATTTACCTGTCTGTTGAAGTGGGAAACAGAGGTGAGCTCATGGGGAAAGGGAGTCATGGCATTGTCTGTTCATGACCATCCTGCCTTGACTGGAGAGGGTCTTGGAACAAAGACATCTCCTCGGTGAATTCTGATTCCAGGATCTGGAGGAGCTAGAGAATCATAGTTATGTTGTTGACTATACTATCTATGCATTTGATGCTCATTGATGCTAATGTAATAACTCTAAGTAATTGAGAAAAAAATGAAATCATGTTCAGTATCCTCTGTTTAATCAGTGAGGGAAGTAAATACTGTATTTAGAGAATTTAATCCTGTCAAACTGTTAAAATTGTATAAATGAGTTAGTTCATCAGTGCAGAAACCATTGGGTGTCCTCCAATGGTTTTCTATTCTTCTGTGATAGAACCTTCAACTTTTAGCTGGCCACAGAATTATCCAAGAAAAACTACATTTACCTCCACCCCTTGTACCTGAGTGTGGCCATGGTACTAAGTTCTGGGCAATAACTTGTAAACATTCATGGCAACTCCTGGAAAGGGAGGGAGATGTCATGCCCTTTCCCCGACCTCCTTTTCCCACTTGCTGGAATGAGGACATAATGTCTGGAACTCATCTTGGTCCATAAATTGTCTTGGGAATAGAAACCTCAGAAGCCAGGGTCCCTGACACTTCAGGTCCACAATAACATAGCTGGACTACCTTCTCCTGGAATTTTACATGATAGAGAAGTAAATTCCTAATTTCTTTAAACCATTGTTGAGTTTTCTGACATTTGTGACCAAACCAAGTAGGCAAATGTACCCCCTAATAAGGACAAATGAACAAATTACTGATACAATGGCTGTGTCTATATGATTACCAAAACATGCTTTAACAATAAATCAAGTTACACAAACAGGTATGAGCAATAGTTGTCATATGACCAAATTATATTTTTTCTCTCAATTATTTCACCAAGATCTTTGTACAAAAGTGATGGATCAAAGAAAAGTTCTAAGCCCAAAATGGGTGCATCTTGGCTTTTGGATTAGCTTACTAACTTCCTTCTATGAAAAAAGTCTTTCATGTGTGTATCTTGCCTGATTGGTAGCTGGTGTTCATCAGGATCCTTTGAAAGACAGATATTTACAATGATAAAATTGAAAAGATTATTTTAGTACAGACCAAGGAGATATTCAAAAACTCAACAAATTCAGGATCACATTGCCAGGTTTGGAAGGACAAGTTGGCTAGTTGGACTGGATAACCTGTGTTTTCCCCAGCTTACAAGCCAACAATCCAAGGAGTCATCTGAAAAATGGGCCAAGGACATAAAAACCCTCATTTGAATATTCTCTAACTGATCCATCTAGCACTGCTCAGGGGAAATATCAGCCATTGTTAAGTAAGCAAATTCTTGCTGCTAATTGTGCCACCTAAAGCTCTCCACAAGAGAGGCTGCCAGGATAATGCATGCATTCATGTACACAGTTCAGAGGGCCTGCTCTTGTAATGTTGATTGGGACCATATCAGTGAAACCAGTGTTTATTCTCCCTCTCTTAAAATACATGGCATGTTTATTTTATTAGATATTGAATGTGGTTATCATTGTACCTCATAACCAAAAATAGTTTCAGAAAGATAGCTGCTTTCTCTTTGAGTTCTTAAAATAGCATATTTTAAATAAAATCATTACCAACATAACCATCAAGTTTGGCAAAAATAATGTCAGCCATTTTTGTGTGTGTGTGTGATCTGCTAACGAATAGAAAACACATTTAACTTGTATAGATGAACTTTACTTTCTTGTAGTATAGGGTAAAGAACATAGCCTTGAAAAGCATATTAACTAAAATCAAATCTCTACTTTGACATATTTTTCTGGCTATATTGTATTAGTAGAAGTGAAGCTGAAACATAATTTTGTTTCCTGCAAATGAAATAACAGCTAATATTTACTGCGTATTTATGACATACCAGATATTGTTCTGTGTTTCTTCAATTTGTTACATTATGTAATCCTTTAAAAAAATCTGTTATGAGGAAGAGGCTATTATTATCTCTAATTTACAGAAGAAGAATTAAGACATAGAGACTTGAAGTAATTTACCATATCAGAGTTAATGTGTTTTAGGCTGACCTAGAAGTGAAGAGAAGATGTTAGAATGTACAGTGATAATGAAAACACGTAAGCCAGAGACAGGTCCCTCAATTAGCTAGGCTATTGATCAATATATCAGACAGTGAGGAGATCCAAGTTGGAAGAAAACATAATCATAAAAACATAAATAGAATTTAAAATGTATAAAAGAAAGTAGAAATTGGCCTGAAGGTTAGATGTTCTCACCTACTTGGACAGAATCCAAGACAAGGTAAACCAAACATTGTGCCTAACGATGACCTCCAAGTCCTTACAGGTCTCATCAACTTTAATGAAAATAAAGAACATCAATAACCAAGATAAGCAGGAAGCCATTCGATAACACAAGAGAATGCAAGAAGTCTGTCTTCTAATTTAGAAAAATGAAACAAAAAGTAAATGGATTTTCGATGCTGAGAAAGATGGAGTAGACAGCAAGCACTCCTCTCTCCTACTAGAGTGACTAGAGAAAAATTGACTAATTACAAAAATCTTATTGTTAAAAGCACTAGAGACTTGCAGAAGCAAAAAGGTCTGGATGAACTAAAAAGTTCCGGAGAGGGAAAAGCCATTTCAAGGTGAGCTGACAACTAAGAGTCATTCTATTTCCTAGAGGCAATTGTGATGCTGGAAAGAGGTTGATGATTGGGCTTGCCAGAGAAAGAGGAACTCTACTGTAGAAAAAAAGACAGACCACTGGACATCCAGAAGACTTGTAATATAGAGGAATTCCCACGGGCATGTCCTATTTTTCATATTTTTCACATATGATGTTTGTTCAGTGAGACAAAATTCTGGAGGTGCTACTTGGAAATGCAGAGTAAAATCTCTCACAGTCTCACACTGCCTTGGCGACGGTGACCCACTACTGCAAACAGCCTGCAATGAACACAAATTATATCCCCCTACAAAATATTTGCAGGAATTTTCTGCTGTTTGTTGTATAATACTGAAATGTTATGCTTGAATCTTCAAAGGGCAGGCAAAATCTTTCGGAGTATTTAAGGAATGAGGAAAGAAAAATATAACATCCTCTCCATCAAAGGCTAAGATAACCACTGCAAATGAAAAAGGACGAACATGAAGGGGGCTGAGTCTAAATGAAACTGCAACCTAGCCCCAACCCAGCTAAATTTCTAAGCACATTAAGATGATTATCCCCTTACACTATCTGCTTAACAGATCGCAGAACATATCCATTTGGGATGAAAATAGATCGACTTGACTCCCTACAGTTATTTTACACAATATCAGGCACACAATAGAATTCATGAGATATGCAAAGACACAGGAAAATGAGGCCAAAAATAAAGAGAAAACAAAATAGAAGAAACACAGACTATTCAAATATTGGAATTATCAGGCTAAGTCTATAAAATAATAATTATTATTTTTCTTTTTTTTTTTTTTTTTTTAGATGGAGTCTCACTCTGTCACGCAGGCTGGAGTGCAGTGGAGCGATTTCGGCTCACTGCAAGCTCTGCCTCCCAGGTTCACGCCATTCTCCTGTCTCAGCCTCCCGAGTAGCTGGGACTACAGGCACCCACCACCACACCCAGCTAATTTTTGTATTTTTAGTAGAGACGGGGTTTCACCGTGTTCGCCAGGATGGTCTCGATCTCCTGACGTCGTGATCCACCTGCCTCGGCCTCCCAAAGTGCTGGGATTACAGGCGTGAGCCACCGCGCCCGGCCAAGAAAACAAAATAGAAGAAACACAGACTATTCAAATATTGGAATTATCAGGCAAAGTCTATAAAATAATTGTTATACATATAGTAAGTAAATCTCTTACTTCCTTAAAGAAACTATGGAAGTCAGAAGACAATGAATTGACATTTTAAAGTACAAAAAGGAAAAAAATCTATCAATCTAGAGTTGTACATCAAAGCAAAAATACTTTTCAAGGTGGAAGAAAGAATAAAAATGATATAAGAAAAATAAAAGTTGATAGCAGCTGTGTATTAACAAGAGATGCTAAAGCAAGTCCTTGAGGTTAGAGGAAAATGATACCGGATGGAAATATAAGACAGCTAGAAGAAAATGTACCAGAAAAGGTAAATATGCAGGTGAATATGAAAATGAATTAGTGTTTGAAGCAACAATAATGATACTATCTTGTAGGATTTATAAAATATAGAAGTAAAAATGTATGTCAGCAATATAACAGAAGGCAGGAGGGATATAGTTAGAATTAAAAGGTTAGATTATTTTTTAAAATATAGATTTAGGGGGTAGAAGGGCAGTTTTGTTACATGAATATATTCTTAGTGGTGAAGTCTGGGTATTTAGTGTAGCCATCACTCAAATTGTGTACACTGTACACATCAAGTAATTTTTCATCCCACACCCTTTTCCACCCTCACACCCTCTCACCCTTTTGAGTCTTCAGTGTCCATTATTTTCTTCTCTATGACAATGTGCACACATTTAGCTCCCACTTGTAAGTGAGAATATGTGATATTTTATATATACCACCATACCGTAAGTGATGAACACTTACATTGTTTCCATGATTTTGCTGTTGTGAATAGTGAAGCAATAAACATACAAGTGCAGGTATCTTTGTGGTATAATGATGATTTCTATTTCTTTGGGTAGATAGTAATAGGACTGCTAGATCGAATGATAGTTCTATTTTTAGTCCTTTGAGAACTCTCCATACTGTTTTCCATAGAGGTTGTATTCATTTACATTCCCACCAATACTGTATAAGTGTTCCCTTTTCTCCACATCCTCACCAACAACTGCTGTATCTTCAAAAAGTTGTAAACATTCTTATTTACTGCAGACTCTAAAATGCAAAGACATACATCCTGAAAAAGATACCAAGTGTTTGCTGACAATATAGAGCCACTGGAATGTGCATACGTTGTTATTGGGGCTATAAATTAATATGTTCACTTTTGCTAACTGACAGTATCTATTAAAGCTAAATGTCTATCTATTATATACTCCAGCTATTTGACTTCTAAGTCCACACCCAGGAGTAATACCTGTATAAGTCCACCAAAAAACATGTACAAAATTTCTTATAGTAGCTTTGTGTTTAGTAGCCTAATTTTTAACAGCCAAAAGCTAGAAACAACACAAATTTCCTTCAGCATAAGAGGAGATAAGTAAACTTCACTGTATTTATATTATAGAATATACACAGCAATATAGCAAACATTTTATACAAACAACCTAGACAGATGTTAAAAAAAAGGATGAGTGAGGCTGGGCATGTAATCCCATGTACTCACGCATGTAATCCCAGCACTTTGGGAGGCTGAGGCGGGCGGATCACGAGGTCAGGAGATTAAGACCATCCTGGCTAACACAGTGAAACTCCATCTCTACTAAAAAATACAAAAAATTAGCTGGGCATGGTGGTGGGCACCTGTAGTCCCAGCGACTCTGGAGGCTGAGGCAGGAGAATGGTGTGAACCCAGGAGGCGGAGCTTGCAGTGAACTGAGATCACACCACTGCACTCCAGCCTGGGCAACAAAGTGAGACTCCATCTCAAAAAAAAAAGATGAGTGAAAGAATTCAGAAACAAAAAGTATCTATCATATATAAATTTATTTATATGAAGTTCAAGTACAGGTGAAATAAATACATAGTGATAGACATTAAACTATTGGTCACCAATGGAAATTGTTACTGAATGAGATGGAGAGCTAGGAAATTTCAGGAGTACTAGAAATATTCTATAACCTCATTTGAATGATGGTTAAATTTACCATGTACATGTAAAAAGTCATGATGCTTTATACTTTAGTTTATTTTATTGTATGTATGTATATAGTACATTGTATTTTTTTTGAAAAATAAAAATGTATATTTAAAGCATTTGGACTCCAGCACAACCAATCACTGTCAGTCTCTAGCTGGGCAGTGGAATTCTAAATTTAAGAGATCACAAAGTGAAACTGATGTGCAGACTGTGGAAGGAAGGATACAAGTATGAATAAAGAGTGCTTGGAGTAAGGTTGTAAGATACAAAAATCAATGACATTTCTATAAACTAACAACAAACTATCTAAAAGGAGAATTATCAAAACAATCCCATTACGTTAGCAACAAAAAGAGAAAAAATACTTAGGAATTAACCAAAGAGGTGAAATACTGGAATTTCAGTGTACATAGAAAATTATAAAACACTGATGAAGGAAATTTAAAAAGCTGTAAATAAGTGGAAAGATATCCCATGTTCATAGACTTAAAGAATTATTATTGTTAAAATGTCTTTATTGCCATACTACAAAAAGCAATCTACAGATTCACTGCAATTCCTATCGAAATTCCCATGACATGTTTTTACAGAAATAGAAACACAGTTTCAAAATCATACAAAACCACAAAAGACCATAAATAGCCAAAGCAATCTTTTTTTTCAGACAGAGTCTTACTCTGTTGACAAGACTGGAGTGCAATGGTATGATAACAGCTTGCTGCAACCTCAAACTCCTGGGCTCAAACAATCCTCTCATTTCAGCCTTCCAAGTAGCCTGGACTACAGGTACATGCAACCCCACAGAGCTAATTTTTAATTTTTTTTTGTAGGGACAGGGTTTCACTTTGTTATCCAGGCTGGTCTTGAACCCCTGGCCTTAAGCAATCCTCTCACCTCAGTGCTGAGATTACAGGCATGCCCACCACACCCAGCCCCAAATCAATCTTGAACAACAAAAACAAAGCTGAAAGCATCATACTTCTTGACTTTGAAGTATATTACAAAGCTATAATAATCAAAACAATATGATTTTGGCATGAAAACAGATATAGACCAGTGGACCAGAAGAGAGAACCCAGAATTAAACTCACACATTTGCAGTCAATTACACTTTAACAAGGGTGCCAAGAACACTCAAAGGTGAAAGGATAGTCTCTCAAACAAATGGTACTGGCAAAACTGGGTGTCCAGTATCTCTCACCACACACAAAAATCAACTCAAAATGGATTAAATATTTAAACATAAGTAAAGCCTGAAACTGTACAACTCCTGGAGAAAAATAAGGAAAAACCTTCTTGACATTAATCTTGGCAACAATTTTTTGGATATGACACCAAAATCATAGACAGCAAAAGCAAAAATAGGTAAGTAGGACTAATAAAACTACAAAGCTTCTGCACAGCATAGGAAACAATCAACAAAATGAAAAGGCAACCTATGTTGCCTATATGGGAAACATATTTGCAAACCATTTATCTGACAAAGGGTTAATACCCAAAATCTGTGAAGAACTCATACAAATCAATACCAAAGATACTTATAACTAGATTTAAAAATGGGGAGAGAACCTAAACAGACACTTCTCGCAATAGAAAAATGATCAAGTGGCCAGCAGGTCAATATCTCTAATCATCGGGAAAGTGTAAATCAAAGGCACAATGAGCTATCAACTCACACCTGTCAGAATAGCTATTACCAAAAGACAAAAGAGTTGGAGAGGATGTGAAGAAAAGGAAACCCTTGTATACTGCTCATGAGAATGTAATCTAGTAAAATCATTATAAAAATAGTGTGAAAGTTTCTCAAAAAACTAAAAATAAAGTTACCATATGATCCAGCCTATCAATTTCTGGATATAAATCCAAAAAAATAAAATAAAATCAGGATCATGAAGAAATCTCTGACTTCCCATGTTTACTATAGCATTATTCACAATAGCCAAGATATGGAAACAATCTAAATGCCCTTTGATGAATGAATGGATAAAGAAAATGTGGTACATACATATACACAATGGAATATTACTCAGCCTTAAAAAAAATCCTTCCATTTGTGACAGCATGGATGGAGCTGGAGGACATTATGCTAAGCAAAATAAGCAAGGCACCAAAAGACAAATATGGCAGATGTAACTTATCAGTGGAACCTAAAATAGACCAATTCACAGAAGCAGAGAGTGGGATGGTGGTTGCCAGGAGCTGGGGGAAGAAAAATATGAGTGATGTTGGTCAAATGGTACAGAGTTTCTGTCATGCAGGATGAATAATTTATGGAGATCTAACGTCAAATAATGTGAATATATTCAACAATACTGTGTTGTATACTTGTAGTTTGCTAAGAAGACAAATCTTATATAAAACTTGCCACTACACACACACACACACACACAGGCAACCATGTAGAGCTAATTGATATGTACATTTTTTTGTTGTTTAAGATGGAGTCTCTCTCTGTTGCCCTGGCTGGAGCCCAGTGGTGCAATCTCAGATCACTGCAACCTCCACCTCCTGAGTTCAAGCGATTCTCTTGCCTCAGCCTCTCAAGTAGCTGGGACTACAAGTGCTTGCCACCACATCTAGCCAATTTTTGTATTTTTAGTAGAGACAGGGTTTCATCATGTTGGCCAGGCTGGTCTCGAACTCCTGACCTCAGGTGATCCGCCCACCTTGGCCTCCAAAAGTGCTGGGATTACAGGCTTGAGTCACTGCACCTGGCCAAATTATTTTTATTATAGTGATTATTTCATAATGCGTATGTTTATCAAAATGTCATATTGTATATCTTACATATATACAATTTTATGTCAATGATATCTCAATAAAGTTGTCTTATAAAAAGGGTTTGGGTATTGAATTGGAACCCAAGCCTGCAGAGTGGGATAAAGAATCAGAATTTAAGGGAGAGAGTAGGTTACATTGCCTTCCCTGATAAGGATTTCTTCAATCTTTCATGTTTAGGCCAAAATTAGAATTACCTAGAATAATTAGAAATATTTCATGCAAAAAGCAGCTTTGCAACCGGTGTCCACAGACGTTAAGTTTGACTCAATGCTTATGTGACTTGGAAGAAGCACTGTATTTTCTTGTAAAAAATAAGATTGCTTGAAGGCAGGCCAACATTCAAACTCAGGAAATACAGAGAACACCACAAAGATACTCCTCCAGAAGAGCAACCCCAAGACACATAATTGTCAGATTCACCGAGGTTGAAATGAAGGAAACAATGTTAAGGGCAGCCAGACAGAAAGGTCGGGTTACCCACAAAGGGAAGCCCATCAGACTAACAGTGGATCTCTCTGCAGAAACCCTACAAGCCAGAAGAGAGTGGGGGCCAATATTCAACATTCTTAAAGAAAAGAATTTTCAACCCAAAATTTCATATCCAGCCAAACTAAGCTTCATAAGTGAAGGAGAAATAGAATACTTTACAGACAAGCAAATGCTGAGAGAGTTTGTCACCACCAGGCCTGCCCTAAAAGAGCTCCTGAAGGAAGGACTAAACATGGAAAGGCACAACCGGTACCAGCCACTGCAGAAGCATGCCAAATTGTAAAGACCGTCAATGCTATGAAGAAACTACATCAATTAACGGGGAAAATAACCAGCTAACATCATAATGACAGGACCAAATTCACATATAACAATATTAACCTTAAATATAAATGGGCTAAATGCCCCAATTAAAAGACACAGACTGGCAAATTGGATAAAGAGTCAAAACCCATCAGTGTACTGTATTCAGGAGACCCACCTCACATGCAGAGACACACATAGGCTCAAAATAAAGGGATGGAGGACTATCTACCAAGCAAATGGAAAGCAAAGAAAAGCAGGGGTTGCAACCCTAGTCTCAGATAAAACAGACTTTAAACCAACAAAGATCAATAAGACAAAGAAGGCCATTACATAACAGTAAAGGGATCAATTCAACAAGAAGAGCTAACTATCCTAAATATATAAGCACCCAATACAGGAGCACCCAGATTCATAAAGCAAGTCCTTAGAGACCTGCAAAGAGACTTAGACTCCCACACAATAATAATGGGAGACTTTAACACCCCACTGTCAATATTAGACAGATCAATGAGACAGAAAGTTAACAAGGATACCCAGGAATTGAACTCAGCTCTGCACCAAGCAGACCTAATAGACATCTACAGAACTCTCCACCCCAAATCAACAGAATATACATTCTTCTCAGCACCACATCACACTTTTTCTAAAATTGACCACACAATTGGAAGTAAAGCACTCCTCAGCAAATGTAAAAGAGCAGAAATGACAACAAACTGTCTCTCAGAACACAGTGCCATCAAATTAGAACTCAGGATTGAGAAACTCACTCAAAACCACACAACTACATGGAAACTGAACAACCTACTCCTGAATGACTACTGGGTAAATAACGAAATGAAGGCAGAAATAAAGATGTTCTTTGAAACCAATGAGAACAAAGACACAATGTACCAGAATCTCTGGGACATATTTAAAGCAGTGTGTAGAGGGAAATTTATAGCACTAAATGCCCACAGGAGAAAGCAGGAAAGATCTAATATTGACACCCTAACATCACAATTAAAAGAACTAGAGAAGCAAGAGCAAACAAATTCAAAAGCTAGCAGAAGGCAAGAAATAATTAAATCAGAGCAGAACTGAAGGAGATAGAGACACAAAAAACCCTTCAAAAAGTCAGTGAATCCAGGAGCTGGTTTTTTTTTAAAGATCAACAAAATTGATAGACCGCTAGCAAGACTAATAAAGAAGAAAAGAGAGAAGAATCAAGTAGATGCAATAAAAAATGATAAAGGGGATATCACCACCGATCCCACAGAAATAAAAACTACCATCAGAGAATACTATAAACACCTCTACGCAAATAAACTAGAAAATCTAGAAGAAATGGATAAATTCCTGGACACATACACCCTCCCAAGACTAAACCAGGAAGAAGTTGAATCTCTGAATAGACCAATAACAGGCTCTGAAATTGAGGCAATAATTAATAGCCTACCAACCAAAAAAAGTACAGGACCAGAGAGTTTCACAGCCTAATTCTACCAGAGGTACAAAGAGGAGCTGGTACTATTGGTTCTGAAACTTTCCAATCAATAGGAAAAGAGGGAATCCTCCCTAACTCATTTTATGAGGCCAGCATCATCCTGATACCAAAGCCTGGCAGAGACACGACAAAAGAAGAGAATTTTAGACCAATATCCCTTATGAACATTGATGCCAATATCCTCGATAAAATACTGGCAAACCGAATCTAGCAGCACATCGAAAAGCTTATCCACCATGATCAAGTGGCCTTCATCCCTGAGATGCAAGGCTGGTTCAACATACACAAATCAATAAACGTAATCCATCACATAAACAGAACCAATGACAAAAACCACATGATTATCTCAATAGATGCAGAAAAGGCCTTTAACAAAATTCAACAGCCCTTCATGCTAAAAACTCTCAATAAACTAGGTATTGATGGGACGTATCTCAAAATAATATGAGCTATTTATGACAAACCCACAGCCAATATCATACTGAATGGGCAAAAGCTGGAAGCATTCCCTTTGAAAACTGGCATGAGACAAGCATGCCCTCTCTCACCACTCCTATTCAACATAGTATTGGACATTCTGGCCAGGGCAGTTAGGCAAGAGAAAGAAATAAAAGGCATTCAATTAGGAAAACAAGAAGTTAAATTGACGCTGTTTGCAGATAACATGATTGTATATTTAGAAAACCCCATCGTCTCAGCCCAAAATCTCCTTAAGCTGATGAGCAACTTCAGCAAAGTCTCCGGATACAAAATCAATGTGCAAAAATCACAAACATTCCTATACACCAATAACAGACAAACAGAGAGCCAAATCATGAGTGACCTCCCATTCACAATTGCTACAAAGAGAATAAAATACCTAGGAATCCAACTTACAAGAGATGTGTAGGACCTCTTCAAGGAGAACTACAAACCACTGCTCAATGAAATAAAACAGGGTACAAACAAATGGAAGAACATTCCATGCTCATGGATAGGAAGAATCACTATTGTGAAAATGGCCATACTGCCCAAGGTAATTTATAGATTCAACGCCATCCCCCTCAAGCTACCAATGACTTTCTTCACGGAATTGGAAAAAAACTACTCTAAAGTTCATATGCAACCAAAAAAGAGCCCACATTGCCAAGACAATCCTAAGCAAAAGGAACAAAGCTGGAGGCATCACACTACCTGACTTCAAACTATACTACAAGGCTACAGTAACCAAAACTGCATGGTACTAGTACCAAAGCAGATATATAGACCAATTGAACAGAACAGAGGCATCAGAAATAACACCACACATCTACAACTATCTGATCTTTGACAAACCTGACAAAAACAAGAAATGGGGAAAGGATTCCCTATCTAATAAATGGTACTGGAAAAACTGGCTAGCTATATGTAGAAAGCTGAAACTGGATCCCTTCCTTACACCTTACACAAAAATTAATTCAAGATGAATTAAAGACTTTACATGTTAGACCTAAAACCATAAAAACCCTAGAAGAAAACCTAGGCAATACCATTCAGGACATAGGCATAGGCAAGGACTTCATGACTAAAACAGCAAAAGCAATGGCGACAAAAGCCAAAATAGAGAAATGGGATCTAATTAAACTAAAGAGCTTCTGCACGGCAAAAGAAACTATCATCAGAGTGAACAGGCAGCCTACAGAATGGGAGAAAATTTTTGCAATCTGCCCATCTAACAAAGGGCTAATATCCAGAATCTACAAAGAATGTAAACAGATTTACAAGAAAACAACCCCATCAAAAAGTGGGCAAAGGATATGAACAGACACTTCTCAAAAGAAGACATTTATGCAGCCAACAGACACATGGAAAAATGCTCATCATCACTGGTCATCAGAGAAATGCAAATCAAAACCACAATGAGATACCATCTCACACCAGTTAGAATGACCATCATTAAAAAGTCAGGAAACAACAGATACTGGAGAGGATGTGGAGCAATAGGAATGCTTTTACACTGTTGATGGGAATGTAAATTAGTTCAACCATTGTGGAAGACAGTGTGGCGATTCCTCAAGGATCTAGAATTAGAAATACCATTTGACCCAGTGATTCCATTCCTGGGTATATACCCAAAGGATTACGAATCACGCTACTATGAAGACACATGCACACGTATGTTTATTGAGGCATAGTCACAATAGCAAAGACTTGGAACCAACCCAAATGTCCATCAATGATAGACTGGATTAAGAAAATGTGGCACATATACACCATGGAATACTATGCAACCATAAAAGAGGATGAGTTCATGTCCTTTGTAGGGACATGGATGAAGCTGGAAACCATCATTCTCAGCAAACTATCACAAGGACAGAAAACCAAACACCGCATGTTTTCACTCATAGATGGGAATTGAACAATGAGAACACTTGGGCACAGGACAGGGAACATCACACACCGGGGCCTTTTGGGGGCTGGGGGAGGGATAGCATTAGGAGAAATACCTAATGTAAATGATGAGTTGATGGGTGCAGCAAACCAGCATGGCACATGTATACCTATGTAACAAAACAAACATGCACGTTGTGCCCATGTACTCTAGAACTTAAAGTTTATTAAAAAAATAAAGAAATAAGATCACTTGATACACATCACAGAACTAGTGTGAGGTCCAACATATGTGGACTAGAAAGCATTTTATAAACTCTGGAGCCCTAGTAAAAGGTGGGAATTATTACTATTATTAGCATCATTCATAAAAAAAAAAATTTAGTTTTCTTAAAAAATACCTTTTGTTGTGTATACTTAAGGTATGCAATATCATGTTATGTAATAAATTTTGATAATTAAAATCTCTCACCCAAAATAGCTATTAGACTCTACTCAGAGCTAATCATTGGGTCACCTGAACATAAAGATGGGAACAACAGACACTGTGGACCAGCAGAGCAGGGAAAGATGGAGGAGAACGGCTAAAAAAAACAGCTATCAGGCACTATGTTCACTCCTTGGCTGACAGGATCCATATCCCAAACCTTAGCATCATGCAGTATACTGACATAACAAACCTGCACATGTACCCACTGAATCTGAAATAAAAGTTGAAATTATTTTTTAAGAAAAGTAAAATTGACTGGATACACTAAATAGTAGACTAGACATTGCAGAATAAAAGAATAACTAATTTCAAGACAGTGTAATCAAAATCTTTTGAACTGAAGAACAGAGAGAGAAAAAAAAAAGCTTAAAAAATGATTAGGCCGGGCGCAGTGCCTCACACCTGTAATCCTGACACTTTGGGAGGCTGAGGTGGGGAAATCACTTGAGGTTAGGAGTTCAAGACCAGCCTGGACAACATGGTGAAACCCAGTCTCTACTAAAAATACAAAAATCAGCCGGGCATGGTGGTGTGCACCTATAATCCCAGCTACTTGGGAGGCTGAGGAAGGAGAATTGCTTGAACCTGGGAGGTGAAGGTTGCAGTGAGTGGAGATTGTGCCACTGCACTCCAGCCTGGGCGACAGAGCAAGACTCCGTATCAAAAAAATTTTTTTTAATTTAAAAATTTTTTTAAAAAATGAGGAGACTCAGCAACATGTGGGACAATATCAATTGGTCAAACATGTGCAATAGAGATCCAAAAAGGAAGGTGCATACCCAAATAGTTGAAGATATAAGGATAAAGTATGTACCAAAGTGCATGAAAATATATTCCACGGGGCCTGGAAGCTCAATAAATACCAAGAAAAATACGTACAAGGAAAACCATACCAAGACATCATAACAAAAATAGTAAAAACTAATAATAAAGAGAATATCATAAAGGCAGTCCACTTCATACAAAAAAGGAATAGCTTTATAGAGACAAACAAAGATAAGAGGGACTGCTGACATCAGAAACCATGCAAGGCAGAAGAATCAAATGACTCCTTTAGTCTAAAAATAAAAATAGCAACGAAAGAATGGTCAACCCATAAATTTAAACATAACAAAATTATTTTAAAATAAACAAGAGTTTCAGATAAAATCTGAGTGAATTTGTCACTAGTAGATATATACCACAAGAGATGTTAAAAGAACCTCTTCAAGCTGAAGGAAAATGATTCTAAGAAGACTTCCAATCTATACAAGGGAATGAATAGAAACTGAACTATATATACATGGGAAGGTATGGAAGATTTTTGTTTTTCCATTTTTTAAATCTATTGAAAAGATAACCAACTATTAAAAGGAGAGATAACAATGCTGTCTGTGATTCATATTACCTGTGGAAGTAATGTATGACAATGGTGCAAAGGAGGGGCATCACCTCCAGGTTTTCTCTGATTCAGTAGATGTGGGGTGGAGATTGAGAATTTATAATTTTAATATGTTCTCAAGAGATGCTAATGCTGCTTACCTGGGAACTATTCTTTGAGGATCACTGAACTACAGATTCAATGCTATCCCCGGACAAAGCACAGCAAACTTTTTAGAAAAGAAATTGACTAATTATAAATTATTTTTGAAAATTTAAAAAATGTAGGATAGCCAGAAAAATCTTGAAAGAATTAATAAAATTGGAGGACTGACCCTACCTAATTTCAAGATGCATTAGATAATGACAGTATGCACGATATAATGGTATTTGTGTAAAGACAAGCGTATGAACCAACAGAACTGAAAATAGAGTCCAAAAACAAACCAATGCATGTAGCACCAATTAATTTTCCACAGACTTTGTTAAAGCACTTCAGTATGGGAAAAGTCGGCCTTTTCAACAAATGCTGCTGAAACAACTGGATATGCACATAGAAAAAAAATGAGCCTTAGTCCTTAAGTCATACTGTAGATTAAGGTAAGAGAAAAGATCACAGGCTGAAATATAAAATACAATATTATAAAAGGAGAAAATAAAAATAATATTGGGATAGGCAAAGACTTCTTAGATATGGCACACAAAAAATGCAAACCATAAAAGAAAAAATTGATAAGAGTAGACCTCATCAAAATGAAAAATATTTCCTCCTCAAAAAACAGGTAAGAAAATAAAAAGGCAAACTAATAGCAGGGATTCTCAATTCAGATATTTGATTAGTCCCAACTCAAATATTTCACAAAGTACTTTTATCTAGAATAAATAAATAACACATTAATAATAAGGAAGGCGGCTCAATTATTATTATTTTTTTTTGAGACAGAGTCTCGCTCTGTTGCCCAGACTGGAGTGCAGTGGTGCAATCTCGGCTCACTGCAAACTCCGCCTCCTGGGCTCACACCATTCTCCCGCCTCAGCCTCCCAAGTAGGTAGGACTGCAGGGGCCCGCCACCGTGCCTGGCTAATTTTTTGTATTTTTAGTAGAGACGGGGTTTCACCGTATTAGCCAGGATGGTCTCAATCTCCTGACCTCGTGATCCACCCGCCTGGGCCTCCCAAAGTGGCAGCTCAATTTTTTAAGAGACAGAAGCATTGGACAAACTCCCTGAAAAAGATGTGTGAATGTCCAATGTACATTAGAAAAAAATGCTCAAAGTTATTGGTCAGCAGGGACTTGCAAAAACCACAGTGATATATTGCTACATCTCAAGTAGAACAGCAAAAATTTAAGACTGATACTGATTTACATGGCTGTCCTTACACAATACCAACTTTGGGTAAGGATGTGAAAAAACTAGATCGCTCCTTATGTGCTTCAGTGGGAATGGAAATACTACAACTAGTTTGAACTGCTCTTTGACAGTTTTTGTAAATTAAATATACACTTTTCATATCACCCCACCGTTCCACACCTATGTATTTACCTAAGACAAATAATATCAGATAATTCTATATGAATGTTGATAGAGGCTCTGTAAATAACAGCTCCCCAACTACAAACAAGCCAAATGTCCATCAACTGGAGAAGAGAACAATGTGCTATATTCATGCAATGGAATATTACTCAGCATTTCAAAGGAATAAACCACTGATACACTCAGCATCATGGGTGTCAACAATATTATGCTGAGGAAACAAAGCCAAGCAGAAAAGAGTGTCACACAGCCTATAAGATTCCATTTATAGGAAACTCTAGGAAAAACATATTTAATTTATAGTGATAGAAAGCAGACTGGGGGAAAAATTAACTGTTGAGGATATGAGGGAGGAATCTATTGGCAGTGATGGACATGTTCTAATGTCTTGATTGGGGAGGTAGTTACATGTATGTATGCATTTTTCAAAACTCACCTAGTTATACATTTAGAGTGGCCATATAATATTGTTGGTACAGTATACCTAAATATAAGTTATTTTAAAATACAATATACATAGGAGTATTCAGTAACACCCCTATTATGTAAGACATAAATACTACATCATTCTTTCTGGGATAACTAAACTTTATCTTAGTTTAAGTGTTTTTGGATGATGAATTATGTTACATCTTGAGGAATCTGTTCTGGAGTGCAGTGGTGTGATCATGGCTCACTGCAAACTGCATCTCCAGGGCTCAAGTGGTCCTCCCACCTCAGCCTCCAAAATAGCTAGCCCACACCACAAAGCTTGGCTAATTTTTTAATTTTTTAGTAGAGACGAGGACTCCCTGTGTTGCCCTGGCTAGTCTCAAGCATGTGGGCTCAAGTGATCCTCCTGCCTTAGCCTCCCAAATTGCTGCGATTACAGGTGTGTGCCACGATGCCCAGACTGTTCAGTTTTTAATGACATATATTTTAATATCTGTAGTCCATAATATATCATTAGCTGTGGATACTTAAGGCAATATGTTCTTATTAGCAATTTATATGTAAAAAAGTGTGTATTTGTGTTCTGTCATTCAAGTCTATCACAGTTGTAAGCCTATTAATATTACATCTTATTATTTAAGTGTAAAATACTACTCTATCTATATTTTGATGATTTTTGAACTCCAGCAAACCATCCAATAATAAGGGCTTCCAGTGACAAACTTTTTATTATTTGCCTCATCTCTTTGCTGCAAAAATGTAATTATCATCAATAATTATAATCCAAAGGTTAAAAAAAAAAAAGGCTGAAGAAGGACCAAATTGTTATCTGTCACTAGGATGCTCTTGGGTTTACTTTTTGCTTTGGTTAAGTGAAAATAGTTGATAGATTTTAATTTCATTATAGTCCATTAATTCTACTGTAAATAATTAATCTTTTTTGATGGAACGTAGTCATGTTGAATAATTCTGTCCGTGTCTTTCATTGGAGCTCTGGTTCTTAAGACCTTTTGATCCTGAGATTAGGCTTTAGCAAATTTCCTTCAGATGTGCAGACAGACATCTTTCATCAGATGCAGGATTAAGCAGGGTTAGTGGTCTTTCAGAGGCACGGCCATCTGGGTTTGTGTTTTCTGCAGTGCTCATTTCTTTATGGATTTTAAGGAGATGTGATATGTGAAATATGGTTAGTTCTTTGATTTATGATTTCTTTAAAAGCTAAGAAATGAGAACAAAGAAAATGGGAGTGAGGAAGGAAACCGAAAACACTTTTTAAGACCTAGAATGTAAAACTAGAATCCTGAATTTGGAAGGAAATAGAAATATTCAGTGAGGTGTGAAGAGGAGGATAGAGGGAGGATTTTCTGTGAAACAGTATCTTACATGAAGAAGTCACTACACACCTTGCTTTAGCGAGTGTCTTGTGCCCAACACATATAATTCACTAGAAGGAGTTTTGGAAGGAGTACGTTTGCCAAATACATTCCACAGGATTTGCCATGAAATCCCAGGAAAGAACTGTGTGGGCTCCCGTTGAAGTCGAATCATTTCTTCAAATCACCAATAATTTAAATCTTGTGAATGGAGCAGAATGTTTCGCAGTTCTTGTCGTTTAAAAAAAAAAAAAAGCCTATTTTTAAGTTACTCTAAGGTGAAAAAGGAAGTTGTCAAAACTCCTAATATCTTGGTGTTTATCTGGTTCTACCAAGTATTAGCATCGATACTATTTAGACAGCGTGTTAGTAGCACACATCCAAGGTGGCTCGGCAAAAGAGAATGGGCAGTCCCAAGGGGAACTCGACACAAACTAGAAGGGCCTGTGCCCTTGTGACACTTGGTTTCATGAACAACTGAAACTACAGCAAGGATTAAGGTGGCAAGCAATCAGTCTCTGAGAAGATGCCATTTCCTCTTGGGCTGAAGAGATACATATGAGCTAATAATAAAGTGACTTAAGCCTGTCTCAATATAGGCATTCTCAACAAAGATGTAGGTGGATCACACCAAAGATCCTCACCATTACAAACTCTTCCTAGAATTTAGACTAGAGCAATACAGCAACACATGCATCTACATTGCGTGATGTGGAGAGGAGGGTGGGGAAATATCATGGTGGATGGAGAGAACAGGTCAGGAATGACGTGATAAAGCATCTTACAAATGGGGCCCTCTCTCCTGCGTCATCAGTTTCTGCTATTAACTCATTCCCTTCAGCACACAACTTTGTAAAATTACATTAAACTTACTTTGTCTTCCAGCTATAACTCCTTTCCAGTCCTTCTCTTTGCAGTAAAATAACTCTAAAAGAACTCTATCATCTATGTATCCATGTATGTATGTATGTATGTATCTATCTATCTGTCTGTCTACCTACCTACCTGTCCATCCATTCTGGTGTACATACATACATATGCGTATGTGCATACATAAATACATAAACAAATAGAAAAAAATAAAAATTTAAGACCAAACTTACTGGTCTTAGCTTTTTCACCTTCTATTTCTCATCTTCTCTCTTTTCTTTGCTATTATGTCATACAAATTTCATTGTAACCAGCTTCAAAACTAAATATTTATCCTACAAAAGTTTGCAAATGATAGTGTTTATATACAACTCCAGCTACGAAGAGAAATGAGGCCCAGCCGATGCAAAGCTGCCACGTTGTGAGCTGAGGAACATGCAGATGTATGCACTGCACAGCTGTGAGTGTGGTAAGGAGGTGGCCGGCCCTGAGGATAAACTCCAAAACCATAAAAAAGTACAACTTTGTTTGTATCCTGATGTAAACAAACCACTTCTAAAATGATACCTGCATATGGAGATCATATTAAGCAATATTTTATTGGGCATTTTGACAACTATGGTAAACAAAATCAAATATCCTTATCAGAACACTTACAGGTGGATACCATGATGCTTTATAATAGGGATGTAGACGAAATAAGATTAGAAAAATAATGATAAAGCTTGCTAATCGAGATATGAGAATTTATTGCACTAAACTCTGTTGAATGATTGAAAATTTCCATAACACAAAGTGAACAAAAATAATGCAAAAAATAATTTATTTGTTCATTTTTCTCCATATATTAAACATAAATGAAACTTAATATATGCACTTAATAGTAAGTGAATTCCTGAATTCCTATTTGGCATTCAGTAGTTATTCCTAAAGGAACACAAAACGTCTATTTATACCAGGAAGTCATGTTTGCTGTACATTATTCCACATAGTAGGTATACATATTGATAGAGACTAGGAAAATTAAATGTCTAAAGTGACAATTTTTCTTGAAGTAAATCTTGGTATTTGATTTAGTTACAAAATAATTTTAACATATTAAGTAAAATATGTTCTAAATGAATTTATACATAGCATAATTTATATATATATGTGTGTGTGTGGTGCTACAATTAGGTCTCTGCACAAAAACACAAGATAGTAAATGAAATAAAACTCTCAGCAGCAGAGACTACATAATGTTAATTATTAAAAAAAATTTTAAAGTAACTAGTCACTAACCTCTCTAAGACTACATTATATCTTAGATATTCGTAGGTCAGCTATTCATTGATACAGTGATAAAGTAAGTTTACTCCCAGGTTACCTTATAACACTCACGTTAACTGGGTAAGACCTGTGTAGCTTCTCACCAAAAAAGTGAGGGAGTCATTTAAATTCCTAGCACAAATCATAAGTGAGCATTTGGTTTCTGAAATATGCATATCAAATTATTTTTATTCAAAGGATTAATATTAAAAAATAAGTCTTGTTTTGGATTTATAATTTCTCATCCTCTGAGGAGTTTGTACCTTCTTAGAGACAAGCGCAATGTCCAATACAACTATAACACAAGCTGCAGATGTAAGTTTTAATTTTCTAGTATCCACAGAAAAAGGAAGTAAAAACAAACAAGTGCAGTTAATTTTAATAATATGTTTTATTTGATTCAGTATACTCAAAATACAATCTCAGCACAAAACCAATATAAAAAATATTTTAATGAGTTGTTTTTTCTATACTAAATTTTTTTAATCTGGTGTGTATTTCACTTGTATAGAACATTTCAATTTGAAAGCTACGTTTTTATTGGAAGTACTTGATCTGTATTTAGACTCCATAAAATGTACGGGTGAAAATATACATTTATATACCCAAGTTGTTCCAGATGTACTTAAAGTTTTTCAACAACTTAATCAAGTATCAGTTTTTAAATATAAATGATAATTAAAATTAATAAATTTATATTTCAGTTCTTCAGTCTTACCTGCTGCAATTCAAGAGCTCAGTAGGCACATGTTGCTAGGTCTACCACGTAGGACAACACAGGTCCGTGGTCTTTCTGCTAACATAGCTGAGGCAATGAAAGTGAAGTTTGGCTAACACCAGTTTTTATGGTATATTTTCAAATAAAAAAGGAAAATAAAAAGTATTTCAGACTTTCCAGCCTCCCAGAAAACAGTTAGGCACAATTAATTATTTTCACTTTTTATAACATTAACCACAGATAACAGAAATGAAAGCTTTAAAGTTTGTCTAGTACCTGTACTTGCACTTTTTAATTTTATTATCATTTTGAGTATACAATATTTGTGTTTGAATGAACAAACAGTAGTTATTTCTTTTAAAGATATAAAAATGTCCTACTACTAATAATTGGATCTTTCCAATTGTATTTCCCAGCTCTGAGTTATGGGCTTCTTTCAGACTATAAAAACTGATATAGGGCAACTTTAAGCCACAGATGTCCCACTAAATACAATTCCAGTGACATGTAGATACACTTTGCCAGTTGAAATTCATTTTTTTCCACAAACATTATGACATGGAATCCCTTCTCTGTACCGCATCCTATGTCATTTTTTATATTCCTCATATCTTTTTTTACTTATTCTAATTCCAATTGCATGCAGCTCCACACTTCAAATATTGCTGAACTACAGGACACTGGCATGTTCCTTAACCCCAGTAACTTCTTGCAGTAACAAAAATCGAACGCATTTTTAGTACATGGAATATGCCTTGCACTGATCTAAGAATGTTACATGTTCCGGTCTATTTCATCCATCTCCATGAAGTAGACATTATCATCTTTCCATTTATAAATGTGGAAACTATCATACAGAGAGGCTAAGTAAGTCACCCATGGCTTCACAGGGGAAGTAATGATGCTGGCATCTGATTCCAGGAGCCTGGTCTTCAACAGCAAATGCTCTCCCATGCTCTGTTCTGCCTTGCTGAAAGTCTTTGGCCCAGTCTCTTGACAGTCACACCCTGTAGTCAGCTTCTTTCTTTGGAGTAACCGTTTGTTTGCAGTGGCTGGTCTCATTATTTCAGGAAACATAAGTAGATCCTGTCCGTCTGGACCATGTCTTAGGGAAATACAGAGTGCGTCAGGCCAAGCTTCCTCTTAGCCCAGATTCATCATAGAGGCAATAGTTGCCACACGGTCAAAGGCTGGCCGTCAACCTCCGGAGCAGCAGCCTTTGTTATCATGGGAAGCGGCCACAGCAGTGTTCTTCTTTCTTTAACTCTGGATTTAGGAGTTTGACTCCAATATTAAGATCCGGGTGAAATGCTCCTGCCTTCTGACCACAGTGTCCCCAAATCAGTAAGTACCTTAAATTTAAGTCATACTGAAAGTAACCTCTTGTTCAATGGCTGTTCACCTCTGTCATCAATACACCTCTGTTTGCCCTTTCTGTAACAAATTCTCCATGTTGACTAGTTTTTAGAAATTGGCTCTTACCACATCTATAGATGGAGACACACCTTTTCCATTATTTGTAAATCCTGTGCCAATGGTTCATTTGTTTCTGTATTGCGAAAAATGATGAGAAGCATTTTTCCCAAAAAAATTCTGAATAGCAGTAAATAATTATAATTTTTTAAATTCGTGGTCCTGCCAATCACCATTGGGTAGGTAAATATCTTTAAAAACCTACTGCTGCTGCTAAGCACACTAACGCAGAAACAGAAAACCAAATACTGCATGTTCTCACTTAAAAATGGGAGCTAAACACAGGGTACACATAGACATAAAGACAGGAACGATAGACACAGGAGTCTGTTACAGCGGGAAGGGAGGGAGTTTCTGAAAAACTACCTATTAGGTACTATGCTCACTACCTGGGAGATGGGTTCAATCAGACCCTAAACCTCAGCATCATGCAATATACCTTTGTAACAAACCTGCACATTTGCCCCTGCTTCTAAAATAAAAGTTGAAAAAGAAAATTTAAAACCTACTGCTAATAGAGGTTTTTGAGAGAGGACTTTTTCTGCCCTCATATTTTAAATGTGCTTTTTTATTGCTGTTTTTTTGTGTTACATTTCTTAAAAATATCAACATAAGTCAGTATTTCCCAAAACTGCTATTCGGGTTAAGTATCATTTTTGTTTTCATAGCTTTTCACATGAAATAAATAATCTGTATTTCCTATGTGTCTTGTTTTGCCCATGATCCCTTTTGCATGGCTCGGCTCTGCAGCAGTGGTAGTGAATAGGCCTGTGGGTGTGTCTGATGGGTATAACTGATGGAGAAGAAAAGCCAGAGGAAGAAGCTTGGAGTAGCCTCTCTTATCATGTTACAGCAGATATGGTCTGAATCTATGCTTCCTCGAACATTCCCCAATAAAGTTTTCCATTCACTGAAACTTCCAAAGGCCCCTAAGATCTTATTGTGGCAAATCCAATGATTAATATGAGTCCTCGTTACTTATATTCTTAGCAACACTTGTCAAAATTGATCACATCTTCCTTTAAAAATGTGATGACTAAGTTTGTAGAACACTATTTTTCATTTTTCCTGACTTCTCTGCTGACTCCTCCATTCCCTTTGCTGTGTGTCACCTTGACTTCTAGAAGGGGAGTGCTCCAGAGCTCTGGCTTATCGTTTTATCTCCCCATATTTATTCTGCAGGTGATCCCATACAACCATATGCTTTAAGTATCACGTATTCACTGATGACTCTTAGCTTTCTCTCTCTAGGCATAATCTTGAACTCGAGCTCCACTCTCCAATCTCTGGCTTTCTACTTAAAATCCACTTAGATGTTTCAAATTTAATACATCCAATACTAATTTTTGATTTTCCTCCCCAAACTTGCTTCTCTCATTTTTCCTTGTCTAAATAAATAACACTTATCCAGTTGTTCAGGCCAAGCACCTCACAATCACTTTTTACTTTATTCTCCTACCACTCTTTCATCTCCAGCAAACATCTCATTGATTAGAGAATCCTGACTGTTCCAAATTCACAATATATAGTACATATGACCATGGCACCCTGATTTTCCCTACTTCCTTTGCAAAAGCATAGGTCAAACACCATCATCTCTCTCCTGAATCTAACTGAATTCTTACACTTCTCTCTTGCTACTCTACAGACTTCCACAAAGCTGCCAGAGAAATCTTTTAAATTCATGGTATATTTCCTATGTAGTTCGGGTACAGGATTGCCTCCAGAATGTTTGGTCTTGTCAATGGTCATGATTTTCCCCTCATCAAGGAGTCTATAAATTAGGGAGCCTGAGGTTTCAGAGACACATGTCTATTCACTGCTCAGAGGTGCAATGAGGCCTTCTCTGAACTATTCTTAAAGATCTGGGTCATTCCACTCCAGGTCCTGTGAGGTGTTAAAGTTGTACAACTGAACATTGACCCTCTCTGCTGAAAAAAACCTATGGAGAATATTGCTGGCCATATCTTACAACAAGGCAGGGTCATTAAACCTGCAGCTTAGTGCAGTTAGTAGGAAATTTAAATGTTATAAATCACCAATAATAATAGCTCAAAACAAGAAATACTTATGTAAATATATCACAAAATATGATCAAGATTTATGTTCTTGAATCTAAAAACACTGACAAAAGAACTTAAAAGATATTGAAATAAATGTAGAGACATACCATATTCATCTAGCAGTCATTCCTTAATTCCCAACAACACAGACCTAGGTAATCCCTATTATACTTTCTGTCTCCATGAATTTGCCTATTCTGGACATTTCATGTCAATGGAATTATAATATGGAATATGTGGCCTTTTGTGACTGGCTTCTTTCATTTACCATAATATTTTTTATATTCACTCGTGTTATAGTATGTATCAATTTTTTATTTCCTTTTTATGGCCAAGTAATGTTCCACTGAATTGATATACTGCATTTATTTATCTATTCATAAGTTGATGGACATTTGGTTTTTTTCCATTTTGGGGCTACGATGAATAATACTGCTGTGAACATTTGTGTACAAGTTTTGGTAGGAACATATGTTTTTACTTCACTTGGGTTTTCATTTCTCTTGAGTCATATGTTTTCAATTCTTCTTAGGAACAGAATTGCTGGGTCATACGGCAACTCTATGTTTTACATGTTGAGACACTGCCAGACTGTTTTTCCAAAGTAGCTACAACATTTCACATTCCCAGCAGTGATGCGTGATGGTTCCAATTTTTCCACATCTTGATTATGACCTTGATAGTGGGTGTGAAGTGATCTCATTGTGGTTTTAATTTGCATTTTCCTAATGGTGTTGAGCTTCTTTCGTGTAATTATTAGCCATTTACATATCTTCTTTAGAGGAATAGATATTCAGATCCTTTGCCCATTTTTTTACAGGGTCCTTTTTTTCTGAATCGTAAGAGTTCTTTATTGAGATACAAGTCTCTTATCAGATACATGATTTGTAAATATTTTCTTTCATTTTGTGGCTTCACTTTTCACTATCCTGGTGGTGTTTTTTGTAGCACACATATTTTTAATCTTGAATGAAGTCCAATTTACCTATTTTTTATTTTGTCACTTGGGTTTTTGGTGTTACATTTAAGAAAACTTTGCTTAACTCAAAGTTACAATAATTAATCCTCTATTTTGGTAGGAGTTTTATAGTTTTAACTCTTACATTTGAGTCTATAATCCATTCTGAGTTAATTTTTGTATATGGTATGAAGTAGGGACCTAACTTTATTATTTTGCATGTAGATAAGCAGTTCTTCCAGCGTTCTTCCATACTGGAGGAAAAGACTCTTTTCCTCCAAGAGTCTTTCTTTGAGGAAAAGAAAGACTACTCTTTTCCTCATTAGTTATCTTAGAAGCTTGGTCAGAAATCAACTAATCTTAAATGAAGTTAGTGAGGATGTATTGTTGACTCTCACTTTTATTCCACTGATCCATATTTCTAGCCTTATACTAGTATCATACTTTTGATTACTGTTGCTTTGTAGTAATTTTTGAAATGAAAAAGTATGAGTCCTCTGTATTTTTGTTTTTAAAGATTGTTTTGGCTATTTGGGGTTTCTTCATTTATTTTTATTTTATTTTATTTTATTTTTGAGACAGAGTCTCGTTCTGTCGCCCAGGCTGGAGTACAGTGGCGCGACCTCGGCTCACTGCAAGCTCTGCCTCCCGGGTTCACACCGTTCTCCTGCCTCAGCCTCCTGAGTAGCTGGGACTACAGGCGCCCACCACCACGCCCCGCTACTTTTTTGTATTTTTTAGGAGACAGGGTTTCACCGTGTTAGCCAGGATGGTCTAAATCTCCTGAACTTGTGATCCGCCCACCTTGGCCTTCCAAAGTGTTGGGATTACAGGCGTGAGCCACCGCACCCGGCCAGGTTTCTTCATTTTCGGTGTGACTTCTAGGTTCACCTTGTAGGATTCTGCAAAAATGGCAGCTAGAATTTCGGTAAGAATTGCACTCAATATATAGATCAATTTGGGCAGTATGGCCATAACAATAATAAGTCTTCTGATTTATGAACATGAAATATCTTTCCATTTATTTAGGTCTTTTTTAGTTTTTTCCAACAATATTTTGTAGTTTTCAGAGCACAAAGTTTTCACTTCTATTAAGAAATTTATTTCTAAGTATTCTATTATTGTCGATGCTATTTTAAATGGAATTGTTTTCTTAATTTATAGGTTGTTCTTTTCTACTTTAGAGAATTATAATTGATTTTTGCAGGTTGATCTTGTACTCGGCAGTCTTGCTGAATTTGTTACTTTTATGGTTTTTGTAGATTCCTTAGTATTTTCTATATACGAGGTGACGACATCTGTGAGTAGAGATAGTTTTGTATCCTCCTTTCCAATCTGAAGGCATTTCATTTTATTTTCTTGCCTAATCTCTCTGGATAGAACCTTCAGTGCAGTGTTGAACAGAAATGATGAGAACGGGGGAAAGCATTGAGTCTTTCCCCTCTAAATATCGTGTTAGCTGTGGAGTTTTCATAAATACACTTTATCAGTTTGAGTTCACTTCAATTCCTATTTTGTTGAGTGGTTTTTTCTTTTTAATCATAAAAGGGTTTTAGATTTTGTTGAATGCTTTTTCTGCGCCCAGTGAAATAGTCATGTGTTTTTTGTTGTTACTCTACTAATATGGTGGATTACATTATTTTCAGATGTAACCCCCTCACCTTGCATTCCTGAGATTCATGCCAACTCATCATAAAAAGTATAAAACATTTTACATGTTGATAGATGACATGTTGATAAAAATATTTGCTTGTATTTTGCTGAAGATTTTTTGCACCTACATTCATAAGAGATACTAGTCTATAGTTTTCTTTTCTATGATAGTATTGTCTACTTTAGATATCAGCCTAATATTGGCCTCATAAAATGAGTTGGTAAGTGTTCTCACTCCTACACTTTTTGACAGAATTTCGGGAGAATTGATATTAATTTTTTCTTTAAATGTTTGGTAGAATTTACTAGTGAAACCATTTGATACCGGGCTTTTCTTTGTGGAAGTTTTTTGATTACTAATTGAATCTCTTTGCTCATTATACTTGTTTACTTGTTATGCTTCACTAGTTATTCAAAATTTGTATTTCTTCATGTTTTTTGTAAAAGCTGTCTATTCTAATTTATCAAATTTGTTGAAATACAATTGTTCGTGTAATAGTATTCTCATATATATAAATATATATATATATAAAATTTTTGCAAGAGCTACACTAACGTCCTTTATTTCATTCCTGATTTTAGTAGTTTGAGTTTTCTCCCTTTTTCTGGGCCAGTCTAGCTACAGGTTTGTCAATTTTGTTGATGTTTTTGAAGAGTCAACTTCTGGTTTTATTTATTTTCTTTATTAATTTTCCATTTTCTATTTCATTTACTTCTGCTCTAAACTTTTTTTCCTTCCTCTTGTTTGCTTTGTGTTTATTTTGCTCTTTTTCTAGTGTATAAAGGTGGACATTTAGTTTATTGATCTGAGTTCTTCTTAGACTTACTTAGCCAATTAAAGCTATTAATTTCCTTCTCAGCTGCTTCAGCTGCATCCTATAACATTTGCTATACTGTGTCTTTATTTTCATTTTGCTCAAAGTATTTTCTAATTTCCCTATGATTTTTTGACCCATTTGTTATTTGGAAGTATGTTGTTTAATTTCCAACTATTTGTGAATTTCCCAAATTTCTTTCTGTTATACGTTTGTAATTTTATTCCATTTTGGTCAGAGAACATGTTTTCATATGATTTCAATCATTGTGAATTTAGTGAGCTTGTTTTATGGCACAGTATATAGTCTGTCCCAGATAATGTACCATGTGCACTTAAGGAGAATGCATGTTCTGCACTGGTGTGTTACGTAAATGTCTGTTAGGTTTGTTTATATATAGCCTTGTGCAAGTCTTCTATTTCCTTGATTTATTGCCTACTTTTTACATGTATTACTAAAAGTGGCATACTCACGTCTTCAACAGGTATGTCACATTATCGATTTCTCCCTTTAGTTTAATCAATTTTCCCTTTAGATATTTTGGGGCTCTGGTGTTAGGTACATATAAGATTACAATTGTTATATCTTCCTTGTGTATTGAAACTTTTATCACCACAAAATGTACCCCTTTATCTCTACTAACACTTTCATTTTAAATATATTTTGTCTAATATTAGTAGAGCTCTTCCAGCATTCTTACAGTTGTTGTTAAAATGGTATGTCTTTTTGTACGTATTTACTTTCAACCTATTTGTATCTTTGAATCTAAAATGTGTCTCCTGTAGACAGCATATATTAAATATATTTTTATTCAGTCTGACAATCGTTGCCTTTTGATTCAATTTTTAAATTCATGGATATTTAGGGTTATTGATATATTGGATGCATGTCTGACATTTAACTTTTTTTTACTACATATGTTATATCTCTTATTCCTCAGTTCTTCATTTCCTGCTTCCTTTTAGATGAATTAGTATTTTCTATTGTAACATGTAAGTTCCTTTAATGATTTTTAATATAGTTTTTTAAAGTTATGACTGGCTGCTCTATGGCTTATAATATGCTTCCTAACTAATTAGAATTACCTGCAGATATACACTAATTTAATTTCATTAACACTGTCTGGTAGCCCACATTCCACTGCTTCTTCCAGGTACACAGAATATCAGTTCTGTGTTAAAAGTCCAAAAATACATTGACATACTTCCTAATTTAAGTAAGTTTATTACTTTTAGATAAATAGGAGCAAGTATATATTTACAGAGTTTGTTGTATTAGCCATTTGTATTTACAATTTCTGATTCTTTTCACTTGTTCTTCTGGATTTGATAAACAATTTTATGCTATTTTCTTTTTCTAATAGAACTTTGCTCCCACACATCTCCTCTGTCGTCTTAAAGATATTACATATCTATATTTTAGAGGTCCAATTATATAAATATTACTTTACATAACTACTTTTAAATAACTTAGAAGAAAGAAGAGGTATGCAAAGATAAATTAAGTAATTTAGGGATAATTACTATTAGCAGTGCTCTTTTTCATGTAGACTTGAATTATTGTATGGCGTCATTCGCTTTTAGCCTAAGGAACTTCTGTAAGTATGTCCTGTAAGGTGATATGCATCTAATAAATTATTTCAATTTTTGTTTATCTGAGGAGAGCACTGTCAAATTGTCAAGTACAACTGAGAGCAGGCTTAAATACTCCCTCATCCACTGAGGTTAACAAAGGAAATGTAACCATTTAGCGTGAGTTACCCTCACATACTAAACACAGAAAAACAACCAAGAATCAAGATAGAAAGAACAGAGGGGGACAGGTATTCTACAAATCAAAATTTTAGAAATGTCAAATTTTGGAGAAATAGCAAAATGCCATATGTGTATGTTGATGGTGGTGGAGGTCAGTAAGGAGAGGTGTTCACTGAGGTAGTCTCTATCCGGTAGGATATACCTGGAGGAAGCAGTGGAACATGGGCTACCAGACCGTACTAATAAAGGTGAGTAGGAGCTGACCACCCTAATAGTAGCAGCAAGATCAGCAAACCAATATCATTATTAAATTACTTCAAACCGTTTTCTCCTGGGCAATAAGGGATTACATTTGTTTGTCTGTTTTATCTGTAAAAAATGTCAGGCATTTAAATGGGATCATCACAATGCTAACAAGTCTGTATACCCACAAGGTACTACCCTGGGCTTCTTATTTTCATCTACCAAGTATTTTTATGAGTATCTAAATGGTTTTCTGAGCCAATAAATCTAACCCATCAGACATGTGTATGTTGGATGGTAGGGAGGGAAAGGAGCATAAGAGAGAGGGGTTCATGAACACCTTCCAAATTGTGGGCATAACCAATTGAGGAAATGAATATGACACTTATTGGAATTGGAATACTGAACAAGGAAAGAAAAATCATATCGGGAGAAAAAAGATCTAGAAGCCATTTAGACTCTTTTGAGACTTGAATGGGATAATGCATGCAAGGAGGCCTAATAAAAGTAGCACACAATACAAATATTGATGATGATGATGATGATTACCACCTAGCAGTCAGGGGATTGCAATGTGTACAGAATTTCAGAACCACTTCTATTACCTTCAACTATGTATTAAACACTGCCAAAATGTTTCTTGTTTTCTAGCATATGTTTTGGCCCTAAATATAAATGTTAATGTTAATTCTCTTTTACTCCCTGGCATCTCAATCTTCAGCTCTTTCTAATTTCACCCGGATAAACATAGCCAAGTATTTTCTTCCAAAATACATCTACACTACATCCAAGGGTTTTCCTACAGACAGATTCCCAGAACACCAAGCAAAAACTAAAAGAAGTAGTATAAACAAAAGCAACTTTATTTACAAAAACTCAACTTAAGATATAACAGAGGAAGAGTGAGTCAACGCTGCTCACCATCAACAGATGTTGTTAGAGGTCATTGTGGTTGTTTTTAAAATCTCTCAGTTGTTTTCAAACCTTAGTGTGCGTAAGAATCACCTGGTAGGCTTACTAAACTGAAAATTCCTGGGACCCACCTCCAGAGAATCTGATTTTATGATTGGAATGAGTTACAGGAAATTGTATTTTTAGCATAATCCTAATAGAGAAGTACTTTTGTCCATGGGTCACACATAAAATGTCTATCACATTGGTCATTAGCATTGGGCATGTTTGTTGTCTCTCTGCCTACTTTTGAAGATTGCAACTGTTAGTAAGAGTAAGCATACCATGATGCCTAATGTCCCAGCTGGGTAAGAAAACCCCACCTTCCCTGAATATCTGTAGATTTCAGCCTCTTCCTCCTGTTATTGCTTCCAAGGAATGCTCAGGAGTTGCCTTCTTGCTCATATAGCTGCCTTACGTAGAAAATAACTCAGAAATGTTTCTAATTAGGCAAATCTGGTGATCAGTTATTTTAAAAACATTTGAGAAACTGTACACCAAGGAAATGTGCAGATTTAAGTCTGACTTAATGGGGTTTGTTCAGAGGAGTGGGTATCAGGGCCAACTTTTACATAATTGCTTAAGATTTCCTTCTATGTCATTTAGCACCCTGTCTCCTTAAGCAGGTTCATATGGGAAAGAAAGAAACTGTTGTCCCAACCTTCATTTCCCCTTCTCTTATGTCTTATTGGTGGAGAGATACAAAGGTTATAGCTATCAGAGAGTTACAAAATTGGGATTGTGTGAAGAGGAACACATTAGCTTTGGGGAATCACAAGTTTTGGACATTTCTTCACAGGATATATATCTGAGCTGTGATGCTGGAACTCTCCCATCCACCAAAAAAAAATGGAACTCTCCCATCCAGATTTAACGTTTGAAAAATTGAAAGTAATGGAAAAAGTATAATATTATAACCAAATGGACTTTACAAAGAGCCTTTCATAATTCAACCTGTTAGTTGATGAGAAGCGCTTCTAAATGTTATTAATTAGGCCCAGATTAATTTTCTTTCATCCTATTTTGTCAGTTTCTTCTATATCAATAATTATACCTATAATTATAGTTAAGTGGCCATTTCCAAGGCTGGTGTAAGTATTTAGATAAGAGAATCTTGTAGGAATATCTTGTAGGGTTATGGATGGAATGTTCTTAGGTGGATAGACAGATATATCTAAATAAGGATGTAGGTATATAGATATATGGACATATATAGTTTTATAGATATATATCTGGATAAGGAAACACCCACACACATATATAATATATAGATATTATATATTATTAGATATACACATTATATGTTATATATTAACATATATAGATATATAATATATATTATATAACATTAAATATTATATATTATATAAACATATGGCTACTTGAGATAATGAAAGTGCTATATTTATTATATACATAGATATAAATATATAAATATAATTATATATGTGTGGGTGTTTACATTATATAATATATAGATATTAATACATAATAAATATCATACATACTCTATTTATATGCTCTTGGACAAATATTCAAAAATAACTATTTT
Organism: Pongo pygmaeus; assembly: GCF_028885625.2. Lineage (NCBI taxonomy): Eukaryota > Metazoa > Chordata > Mammalia > Primates > Hominidae > Pongo > Pongo pygmaeus. The sequence continues at coordinate 28,588,297 of NC_072387.2, forward strand.
GTTAGGTCATGGGTAGTACCTCTAAATTAATTACTTTAGTCCTAGAAATACAATGGTTTCTCATTAATGGTAGTCGTTTTTATTCCAGTAATAACAAAAAATAAGCCTTTACAAGATCTAAAACTAGAATATAGTGTTTCTACCATTGGTGGGATCTGAGCTTAAGAAGCATGAAGCAGTATAATATGTGTATTGTAAATGACTTTAAAGTAGAAACATCAACAACCTCACCATTTTCTTGAGTGTGATGCTGTCCTTCGGTGTACAGTGTAGTGTTTATTAATATTGCAATGCTCCTTGCAAGGTGATGTGTGCCTTAGCTCCCTTGTGGCTATGGTGAACAGTTAATCCGAGTAGCTATCTGGAAGAATGTACGCATGGTTGTCACTCTTAGTAATATGATAGTCAGCATCTTTACCTCAGCAGAAAAGGCAGGAACTCCTAGAGCCATGAGGGAACATTTGCAATCACTTCAAGAACACCGAGAAGGTAGCAAATAACTCTTTAGAGAAAGGTTTTTAAGTTCCAAATGCCTGTTTTGTTTATTATTTTAGTACCCTGTTATTGCAGATAATAAATATTTGATAAATTCCCTGATTATATGATGATTTTGATTGCCTTTCTCTACCAAAATATTTCTAGGTGTTTACCATTCATCAGGTCCTTTGAGGACTTCTGCTTGTAAGTACTCAGAATATGTCAGGGGGAAAACACACACACACACATACACACACACACACAAAAAAAACAAAAAACTAAAGCAGGCAAATATTCTACTCTTCCTATGTTGGGGTGATCAGACCCAACACCAGGCTGTGGGGGCTATGAAGTCCAGCAGAGTCAAAGGAATGAGAAAAGACAAGAGAGAAAGTGGGACCAGGGAGCTAACGCTAGTATGGAGGCTGCGAAGGCCCCAAGCTCTGGGAGCCCACGCTATTAATTGGTGATCACACAAAGAAACAGGTGGTGACGATGTGGGGGTTGAAAGGAAGCAGCGTATCAAGCGAATGAGCTACAGCTGTGACGGTTTAGCATTTTCTTTGAAACATGGCTACTTGAGATAATGAAAATGCTAGAAGCAAGGAGCCAGCAAGTCTATATACATTCCACAGGCCAGAAAGGATTTTAGACCCTGGACCCCTTACATGTTCCAAACCCTGCCTCAGCTTCTCTCCCAACACTCAGTTTTCCTCCCAACATCCTAGAGTTAACTGTCTAGCTGGGGAGAGGTGAAAGGGGACTAAATGCATATAAAAACAATAAATATGGTAAAGAATATGGTAGAATAAGTTATTCCAGAAAGTGATCAATATCATGGATGAAGAAAAAAGAAGAAAGTAGAGTTGGGTGAAGGGAGTCAAAATATCAGGCTAGAGACGGGTGAGGAAGGATGTATTTCAATAAAGTGATTAGCACAGGTTTCTTTGAAAAGATGACATCTAAACCAGGAGTTGAAAGATGAAGCAATTAACCATCATGTACCTGGGAAAAAATCTTACAGGAAGAGTAGGCAGCCAGGGCACAGGCCTGACAGTAGAGGGGCACCTGGTGCTCCAGGAATGGTCGGGAGGCCAGTGTGGCTGGAGCAGAGTGGGACAGGGCAGAGTAGGACTATGGTGGGGGGTGTGTAGGGTCTTGTAGATCTGTGAGGGCAGGGTAGGGAGCACTTTTTCTTCACAGTGAATGTTATGTTTACTCTGAGGGTCAAGGGAGCCCGTTGAAATATCTGGTATGAACTGGTTAACCTTTTGAGGTATCTTTCTGGCTGTTCTGTTGACAATGAATTGTAAGAGGGCAAGGGTGGACACACAGCATCTGGTTACGAAGCCACTGCAGTATTCCAGGTAAAACACAGTGGGTATTCACATCTCATGGTGGCAGTGGGACTGGTACGAAGTGGCCAGCATCTTTGCCACTGGCTATGATGGAGAAGATTTTATAAGAGTAACTAGCATGCTTGTGTGTCTGGAATTGGTGGGTTCTTGGTCTCACTAACTTCAAGAATGAAGCCGCGGACCCTCGCAGTGAGTGTTACAGTTCTTAAAGATGGTGTGTCCAGAGTTTGTTCCTTCTGATGTTCGGACGTGTCCAGAGTTTCTTCCTTCTGGTGGATATGTGGTCTCGCTGACTTCGGAAGTGAAGCTGCAGACCTTCATGGTGAGTGTTACTGCTCATAAAGGCAGCGTAGACCCAAAGAGTGAGCAGCAGCAAGATTTATTGCAAAGAGAGAAAGAACAAACTTTCCACAGTCTGCAAGGGGACCCCAGGGAGTTGCTGCCGCTGGCACTGGTGGCCTGCTTTTATTCCCTTACTTGGCCCCACCCACATCCTGCTGATTGGTCCATTTTACAGAGAGCTGATTGGTCCATTTTACCAAGTGCTGATTGGTCCATTTTACAGAGTGCTGATTGGTGCATTTACAATCTTTTAGCTAGACACAGAGCACTGATTGGTGCATTTACAGTCCTTTAGCTAGACAGAAGAGTTCTCCAAGTCCCCTATCCGATAGCTAGACTGATTGGTTTATTTACAATCCTTTAGCTAGACACAGAGCAATGATTGGTGCGTTTACAAACCTTACAATCCTTTAGCTAGACACAGAGCAATGATTGGTGCGTTTACAAACCTTTAGCTAGACACAGAGTGCTGACTGGTGCATTTACAATCCTTTAGCTAGACAGAAAAGTTCTCCAAGTCTCCACCCGACCCAGAAGCCCACACAGCTTCACCTGTCAACTGGAACACTGTAAAAAGTTGCGAAATTAAAACAGCAACAACAGCCTTCTGAAGATGATGGAGAACAGCCAAGATATCTGTAACTTGAGTGGCCAAAATGCCCTGAGAGGGGGAAATGACATTGAGGTGACCCCAATGTCACCCATCACGTCTCTCATCCAGATACTTACCAAGTTCTAAGGGGCACGAGCCTCGGAAGATCAAATGAAAGCAGTGGCAGAGACCTCCAGCAAGCTTACAGGTTAGGAGAGACAAAGTTGAAATGTAGAGCTACCAAGGTGGTCTGGATTTAAGAGGAGCCAAGCCTTTCGGAAAGGTAACCATGGAAGGTGAGCCTAAAATTCCCTATTTGTAGGTTGCATGAGAGTGAGGGAATATGGTGCAGGTGAGAGGCCAGGAAGTCAAGCAAAGCAGTCACCAAGCATCCACTGGGAATGCAAACACTGGAAATTAAGGCAAGACCAAGAGAAAGGCACTGCAAACACTAAGAAGCTTTCAGGTAAGGCTTCCGATGTATTATTTTCTAGGAGAGAAAGCAAACTAGAAAAAATTTATCCTTCACTAAGACAGAAAGCCCATTTGAAACATCTTCATTCCAGAAAGGATCAAATTGATCTGTACCTAGTGTAACAATCTTCCAGGTAAAGGGAAATAGTTCCTAGATGAAGATAATGTCTTTCAGAGATATTGTCGTAACAAGCAACTGTTTTTTCAGAGATATTGTTGTAACAAGCAACAGTTTTCATTCAGTAATTTACTATCAGGCTTTGAAAAATATAGAACCAGGTGACCAAACACCAAGAGAAAAAATAGAAAGTAGTAGCAACTCCACAGATGATAAAGAGCCATCAGAGTCATATGTTTAAATAAGTAAATGGTAAGATGGACATTTTCACCAGAAAATAAGAGTCTATGAAACAGAATTAAATGGAAATCCTAAAGCTGTAAAGTAACCGAAATCAGCAACTCAATAAACAGTTTCAACAGCAGGTCAAACGCAGGAGAGTGGGTTAGTGAACTGGAGGACAGATCTGTAGAAAATATCCTTATTTGAAACACAGAAAGAAATATTTACAAAAAGAGAGAGAAAGAAAAACAGTATGGAAAACAAAGGAGATTTTGAACGATATAAAATGTGTATAATTGGTGTTCTAAACAGAAAAGAGAGGCGTGGGGTGGAAGCAGTATTTGAAGGCATAATGGCTGAGAATTCTCAAAACAGATGAAGGACCCAAGTCAAAGATTAAAGAAAAACTACGGACCGCAAGCAAATTAAATTAAGAGCAACAAAATGAACAACTGCACATTTAGCAGCATAGTAAAACTGCTAAAAGCCAAAGCCAAAGAAGAGAGTTTTCAAAGCAGCCAAGGGAAAACAGGCACATTATCTTAAAAAGAGCAACAATGATACCCAGAGCTAAATTCTTAACAGAAATTATCTGAGCACAAAGAAAATGCAATAACAACTTTAACAGGGTAAAAGAAAATAATTGCCAATCCTGAATCCTTGACTTAGCAAAAACAATCCTTTGAAAATAAAGATCTTTATAAACAGAAACGGAGGATTTATTGGCAGTAAATATGCAATGAAAGAAATAATCAGGGAGTTCTTCACGCAATAGGAAAATGATGAAAACCTGGAAGTACAGGAAGGAACAAAGAATTTAAAAGTGATGATATGGGTAAATCTAAATAACTATTTTCCCTCTATAACAATGTTAATAATGTCATATATGCTTCAAAATATATGTAGAATCAAAGTTCCTGACACTAGTAATAGCAAAAATAAGGTGAGGCTAGTAAAATTCAATCTTTGTATTGATGAAGAAATGATGTAAAGTATCTGTTTTTAGAGTGGCCCTAATCAGTCAAGGATTTATATTGAAACCCCTAAAGCAATAATAATGATAATGATGAAAGGCTGTAATACTAATAAACGAATAAAAAAGAAATAAAAATAGAATCATAAATGTTTCATTAAACTTGAATAATTCCAGAAAGGTACAAAATGAACTTGGGAAGACATATTGTAAATAGTGCATAGATTTAATGTCAAATACGTCAGTAAATGTTTCCATTAAAAAACACAGATTCAGGATTTTTTAAAATCTCAAACATACAGTGTTTTAAAGAGATATGCCTTAAATGTAAGGACATAGAGGCTAAAAGTAAAAAGACGTAAATGATTTAACACGTAAAAACTGATGAAAACAAACTGTGATAGCCCTACTGACATCAGAGCAGACTTTAAGGCAATGATCATTATTAGAGACAAAGATATTTCCTAATGATAAAATGGCTAGTCCACTAGAAAGATAGAATTCTGAATTTGTTGGCAGCTAATAGAATAACATTAAAATATATAAAACTAAAAGCTGAAAGAACTGAAAGGAGAAACAGACAAGTCCGCACTCATAGTGAAAGACTAAAATCCCACTCTCAATAACCAATAGAACACTAAAAAGAAAAAACATGATGCATGGACTATAAACATCATGCCTATCAAATTTGGCCTAATTGGCATATGCAGATCACTGCACTTAGCTTTTCAAGTGTACATGGCCTGGACCATAAGGCAAATATCACCAAATTTCACATCATTCAAATCATACAGTGTAGTCTCTGCTACAGTAGAATTAAACTAGATATAAATAACAAAAAAATTATTAAGAGAGACTCATGAATTAACCATAAACAAATATAGTCCAATGCTATATAAAAATGTCAGAATCAAAAAACTTCAGGAAAGAAGTAGAAAAAAAAACGACCTCAGAAGCGAGGACAGAACTGGAGGTGGCAGGAAGGCCAGTGCCTGTCTAGCACGCATGAGGGGTTCTTATTTCCCTTCTTCTCAGCGAGCATTGTGTACCCAGGACTGAATGTGCCAGAAAGAGGCCCCCTTTTCTAATTTGTACAAAGGCACATAGAGGTGACTTCTGAAACCTCAAAGGAAAACAGGATAACACAGGTTATTTTAAAAGTGTTTTTAAGCATAAAAGCTAACTGGGTCGAACACAAAAGGATTCAGAAAATATTGTTCTTATGAGTCCTTCTTAGTGAACTGAGGGTGTTTTCTGCAACTGGTAGAGTTTTCAACCAAACAAACAAAAAATGGGGAAACTACCCTGCAACAATATGACTGGTGATAAGCAAGAAATTTTTGTATGTATCTATATACAACTAAAAGAAATGGGGTGATGAAGGAAAAGATGTCAATGTTATACTGAAAATACAGAAAAATTACAACAAACAAAAATAAGGAAGTACAAAGATATTGAGAAGTAGAGATGGTCTCATCTCTAAAGCTGAGTGATAAAGATCATAGATCATATGATGCTGAAGCCACGTAATAGAGGTAAAAGGGTAGACACTGAAAGAGCTTGTGTGTGTGTGTGTGTGCGCGTGTGTGTGTGTGTGTGTGCGCGTGTGTGTGTGTGTGCACATTTTTTTTTCAAGACAGAGTCTCACTCTGTTGCCCAGGCTGGAGTGCAGTGGTGCGATCTCGGCTCACTGCAACCTCCACCTCCTGGGTTCAAGCGGTTCTCTTGCCTCAGCGTGAGTAGCTGGGATTATAGGCGCGCATTACCATGCCCAGCTAATTTTTGTATTTTTAGTAGAGACGGAGTTTTGCCATGTTGGACAGGCTGGTCTCGAACTCCTGACCTCAGGTGATCTGCGTGCCTCAGCCTCCCAAAGTGCTGGGACTACAGGTGTGAGCCACTGTGGCCAGCGAGATATTTTTGTGTAAAATTAGGTGATAGAGGACAGGAGGAGGAGAAGGAATATGGAATGTGGTACTTTTAGAAATGCTTATAGTTCAAAAGATAAAGCATAACTAAAAATATTTTATATAGTATAAATATAATAACAGTTACCACTAGGACAAAAATATAGACTTTCCAAAATATCAAGACCCTATAAAGAAAAAAATCAAAGAGAAGAAAGAGATCACATTATAAAATGGTATAAAATAAATTCAATGTTTGATAGCAGAGTAGAACAATACTTTAAAAAAAAATTGGGCCAGGTGTGGTGGCTCACGCCTGTAATCCCAGCACTTTGGGAGGCCCAGGTGGGTGAATCACAAGGTCAGAAGATGGAGACCATCCTGGCTAACACGATGAAACCCCGTCTCTACTAAAAAATACAAAAAATTAGCCGGACATGGTGGTGGGCGCCTGTAGTCCCAGCTACTCGGGAGGCTGAGGCAGGAGAATGGCATGAACTCAGGAGGTGAAGCTTGCAGTGAGCCGAGATCGTGCTACTGCACTCCAGCCCGGGCGACAGAGAGAAGACTCTGTCTCAAAAGAGAAAAAAAAAAAAAAAAAGAAAGAAAAATTGGACTTAGATGATGAAAACCCTGAGTACCCTGTCTTGACCACCACATATTATATACATGTAAAAAATTTCTCAAGTACCCCATCAATTTTGACAAATTTTTCAGATTATAAATAGAAATCTAAAATGAAAACACAACAGTAACGGCCATAATATACATAAGCTAAAGAAGCCACATCCACATGTTAAAGAAAATTGATTTTTAATGAGTAATTTTATAAATCAAAGTAATTAGAAAGATTGAAAATGAAAAGATGGGCAAAGTTACACAAGACAAATGCAATAGAAACAAAGCAGGCTGGGTGCAGTGGCTCATGCCTGTAATCCCAGCACTTTGGGAGGCTCAGGCGGGTGGATCATCTGAGGCCAGGAGTTCAAGACCAGCCTGTCCAACATGGTGAAACCCTGTCTCTACTAAACATATAAAAATGAGTTGGGCATGGTGGCTTATGCCTGTAATCCCAGCTACTCAGTAGGCTGAGGCAGGAGAATCGCTTGAACCTGGGAGACGGAGGTTGCGGTGAGCCAAGATCATGCCACTGCACTCCAGCCTAGGCGACAGAGCGAGACTCTGTCTCAAAAAAAAAAACGACAAAACAACAACAACAACAAAAAGAACAAAGCAGAGGTGTGTTGTCTTATTAAGTGACCCAGTGAAATTCAGGTTACAAACACAGTAGAAAGAAAAAAAGAAAAGAGAGGAATTTTTAATGCTGAAGGGTGAAATTCAAATGAGGATATGAGAATAAGCCATATATCACAAAATATAAAAACAATGTTTAAAAACAAAACTATAGTTGATACCAGGAGAATCAGATGGAACACATTAGCAGTGCAAGATTTCAATACGGTTTCTCAGCCTGCGGCAAATCATGGGGAAATAAAAGTAAGGCTATAGAAGATGGTGTAAGATAATTTCCAAAAGTAGCAATTATCCACTATCCATCTATTTGTGGTGAGCCCTTTAAAATGATCCCCAACAATTCCCACGTCTTGGTCTATAAGTGTGTTCCTGGAACCCCTGCTGCTGAGTACCCACAGAATCTGTGACCTAATTCTCACCAATAGAATATGGAATAGGTTGCCAGGCACGGTGACTCACGCCTGTAGTCCCAGCACATTGGGAGGCCAAGGCGGGTGGGTCACTTGAGGTCAGGAGTTTGAGACCAGCATGGTGAAACCCCAACTTTACTAAAAACACAAAAATTAGCTGGACATGGTGGTGCACACCTGTAATCCCAGCTACTCAAGAGGTTGAGACATGAGAATCACTTGAACCCGGGAGGCAGAGGTTGTAGTGAGCCGAGATCATGCCACTGCACTCCAGCCTGGGCAACAAAAGAAGACTGTTTCTCAAAAAAAAAAAGAAAGAAAAGAAAGAACATGACGTAGATGAGGGCTGCCACTTCCTTAATCACTTTATGATACATTAGGCCATCTTAGGAGACCAGCACCAGAGATTTTCTTTTTTTTTTTTTTTTTTTTCCTGAGACGGAGTCTTGCTCTGTTGCCCAGGCTGGAGTGCAGTGGTGCGATCTCAGCTCACTGCAAGCTCTGCCTCCCGGATTTGTGCCATTCTCCTGCCTCAGCCTCCCCAGTAGCTGGGACTACAGGTGCCCACCGCCATGCCCGGCTAATTTTTTTTTGTATTTTTAGTGGAGACGGGGTTTCACCATGTTAACCAGGATGGTCTCCATCTCCTGATCTCATGACCCACCCACCTCAGCCTCCCAAACTGCTGGGATTACAGGTGTGAGCCACCACGCCCAGCCCTACCAGAGCCAGAGATTCTCTTTATTTGTTTTTTGGCTTGAAGCAAGCGCCCAAGTTGAGGAAATCCAAGTGATAAGCAATAAATATATGTATGTATCTAGAGTGTACTCTAGGACCTGGAGAAAGGCTTTAGGGCCTAGGGGTGGCCTTTAGGTCCAGGAAGGAAGGCTGTAGGATTTGGGGGTATCCTCTAAAACCTGAAAGAGGCCTCTGAGACCTACAAGTGGACTTTGGGACATTGAGGGATGCCTCTAATATCTGGAAGAGGCTCTTGGGCCTCAGGGAGGCTCCCCTGAGCACCATCTGGGACCTACCTGTGACCTCTGAAACCTGCGGGCTTCCTTTAGGACCTGGGGGAGGCCTCTAGGATGTTGAGAAGGCCCATAGGACCTGAGGGAGGCCTCTGGGACCTGGAGTGTACTCTAGAAAACAGGGGAGGCCTCTAGAACCTGAGGGAGGCCTTTAGGACCTGGGAGGGGCCTCTGGAACCTGGAGTGTACTCTCAGACCTAGGAGAGGCCTCTAGGATTTGGGGGTGGCCTCTAGGCTCCGGAGGAGGCCTCGAGGACCTAGAGTGCACTCTAGGACCTACTTGTAGCTTCTAGGACCTGGGAGCCCCCTCCAGCCCGCAGCCAGCAAAAATCCTCAGTGCTAAGCAAGGGATTGAATTCTGCAGACAAGGTAAATGAGCCTGGAAATAGATTCTTCCCTCAAGAAAAGGCTCCCAGGGAGAACACCGCTTGGCTTACACCTTGATTACAGTCTTAGCAAAAGACCCAGTGAACCTGGGCCTGATCCATAGAAAATAGGAGATAATAAATGTGAGTTGTTTTAAGCTACTACATTTGTAGCCATGTTTTACAAAGCAAGAGAAAACTCACATGCTAGCTGTTTATTTATATATAATTTCAAAGGAGTGAGTACAACATGAGATTTAACAAAATGGAATATATAATGAGCAAGAATAAAACAATAAATTCAAAAAATATAAGTAGCATTGAAACAATTATCTGATCACAATGCCATAAAACTGAGAGGGTAAAATAAGAAAACAAAAGGCCATTTCTCTTATAAGCTTAAAAAAAACATATCTTTCTGAAATATCTTTGCTCACAATAGAAACCTGAGATAAATTGCTGATCATTTTGAGCAAAATGGAATTTATTCCAAGAATGTGTGTGGTCCAGTATTAAGAAATCTATTAATATCATTTAGTATATTGATAGAACTAAGAAAAATATTACCATTCCTTATTTTTTGTATATATTAACAAAATACATACCAATGAATACTTTCTTAACATGATGAAATACATGAACTCCAGCCAGAAAAAGGCTAGCACCTTATTAAATGGGTCTGCAAAAGTCAGAAAGGGAAGTAAGGGAAATGAAGGGAAGGGAAAGGAAAGGGAAGGACAAAGGAAAGGGAAGGGAAAGGAAAGGGAAGGACAAAGGAAAGGTAAGGGGAAAGACAAGGGAAGGAGAAAGGAAAGGGAGGGAAAAAGGAAAGGAAAGGAAGTAAAAGCAAGCAAGCAAGCTGACCTTCCCCCACCACAATTTAACATTGCATTAGACACATTTCTCAGTTCAATTAGAGAAAATAGAGATGACTGGGTGCTATGTCTCACGCCTGTAATCCTAGAGCTTTGGGAGGCTGAGGTGGGAGGACTGCTTGAGGCCAGGAGTTTAAGATCGGTCTAGGCAACAGAAAGCTAGACCTCATCTCTACAAAACATAAAAATTAGCAGGGCATGCTGGCATGCACCTGTAGTTTTGGCTATTCAGGAAGCTGAGGTAGGAGGTGGGAACTTCTGGCTTGAGCCCGGAAGTTCAAGTTCAAAGCTGCAATGAGCTATGATGGCTCCACTGCACTCCTGCCTGGGCAACAGAGGGAGATCCTGTCTCAAAAAAGGAAAGGAAGACAGGAAGGAAAGAAAAGAAAGAAAGAATTAGAACTAAGAAGTATACCTAAATAACCCAATAGAATGAATTAAAATTTTGTATAATCAATAAGACAACTCAGAATATACTCTGAAGGAATGAAAAGCTACATCATGGTTTTGTATAGTAAGTATGTCAGTTCTCTCTAAACAAATTTGTAAGTTTAATGCCATCTCCGAAAAAATACCACTAGTATTGTTTCTACAGTTTGACAAGCTAATTCTAGAATTCATAGAGAAGATCACCAAACACAAATAACCAGGTAAACTCTAAAAATGAAAAGTTATGAAAGTGAGATTTTTTTTCTAGTTATTTTAGGGTACAAAACCTCCATAATAAATTCAGTAAGATACTGTTGTGTTATAGGCAAATAAATGCTAAGGGAAGACTTTAGTGTTTTAAAATAGACACAAATACACAAGGGAATTTAATGTACAATGAAGGAAGGATCTCGAATCAGCACAAACAATAACAGACATTCAAATAAATAGAATAGGAACGACTGTGAAGTTACCCAAAAAAGGTAAAGCTGCATTCACAGACAATAGCAAACACCAAGATGATCAAGGATTTCAATGTAAAACAAAAAATTCAAACTAGCAAGGTACAAAAATAAAAAACAAAGTGAATTCCTTTATAGTCTTTAAGTAGGAAAGGCTTTTCCGACTTTGGTTCAACACTCAGAAGTCATAAGCTAAAAGAATGATAAAAATGAATCCATTCAAAAATTCACAAGTGAAGTGAAAAGGGAGATGAAAAACTAGGAAAACTATTGGTCATTTACATCACAAAGAGTCAACATCCTTAATATACAAAGAGCTCAAAGAACTTCAGAAGAAACACACTGACCACAGTAGAACCATCACAATGAGTATAACTAGAAAATTAAAGAAAAAATATAAACAGCTTATGAACATATAAAAATAATTATCAGTTTTACTCATTGAAAGATAAATGCAAAATACAACTAAATAGAATTAAACTAAAACACCATTTTTTATCTCGCAGATTGACAACAAAATCCAAAGATTGGTAATACAGTGTTAGTAAGTTGTGATCAAAATAAGCACTGTCACCCTTTGCTGATTGGATGGTAATTGTTATAACCATTATGGAGGACAATTTGCAACATCTACTAAAATTGTATATACACTTATCCCTTTGACCTAATAATGCCATTTCTGGGAATTTATGACAGATTCTTCATGTGACATTGTTTAGAAGAGCAACTTATGGGACCTAACCTATGAATACATCAAGAGGGTTTAATGAAATACATTATGGTAAAAAAGAGAAATATCTTTTATGATACAGAACAATCCCCAAAAGTATGGTTAGCTAAAAACAGGTGCAGAATACTAAATAAAGCATTCTATCATTTCTGTAAAAGAAAGGGATGGAGGATAATAAAAGAGTGCATATTTTCTCCATTTACGTAAGAACCTGGGAAGGATTAGGGTTGCCAGACAAAATATAGGACACATAGTTAAATTTGGATATCAAACAATAATTTTTAAATGTATGTATGTCTCTTGTAATATTTGGGAAATACTTCTACTTAAAAAGCATTAATTATTTATTTGAAAATTAAACTTAATCAGGAGTCCTATGTTCTTACTTGTTAAACCTGGCAATGCCAGGTAATACAAGTAATTTGTAACAAGGTTTAGCTGTGTGGGTGCAGAAAATAGAGTCCTCGAGGGCAACCTGAGATAGGGCTGGATTATGAGTTTTTCCTTTATGCATTTTATGCTTTCTGAATTTTAGAAGATGTAATTGCATTACCTATTAAAATAATGTAAATACATAAAAACAAATATGAATAAAGTTAAATATTCCTATAAGTGGACTACTAGAAACCATGTGTCATTAATGGAGATTTCTCTTTTATATTCTGTTTATAGTGAAACCAGACTCCATCTATCACGTTATAATTTGAAAATATAAATGTCTGCAATTCAGTGAAAGCTGAAGCATTCTGTGATTTTTATGTTTTTAAAGTATCCCAACTCCACCTATCCTTCTTGTTGCCACTATTTTAACAGTGAAAACAAAAATCAAACATCTGACGTTTGGGATTGAGAATAAAAGTGTCATAAAGTATTATTCTTGAGAAAGCAGGCTCAGCCAGGTTTTTGAAATCTTCCCAAATCTTCTCAGCCTTTTGACAGCTTCTCAGATAACTCAGATGGCCACTCAGACATGTTGCTGTAGCAAGTACCAGCTGGGGAAAAAAAAAAAAAAAATCAAAGAAAGAGTGTACCTTGGGACTTGTTAGTGTGGTGGGCCTCACACCTGGGAGACACACACACACACACACACCTACACACACACATAAATTCATGTGCAGATGAGCCAATGTATAGAAGTAATTTAGGGTTTTCTTGATGATTAAAAACATGGGTTCTTATATATAATTCAAATGAGGACAATTTTTAAAAATTAAGCAACTCTGCTTAGCTATGGTCTCTAATAACGTAATAAAATAATATAAAATTACACAATGAGATTGATTTTTTGACATAAATATCCTTATTGAGTTACTTATTTTAAAGTTAATATTCCCCCTTTTTTACGTAGGAAATATGACAAAATATAGAAAGTGAAATCCCGGGCTCCTAAATTTTAATACATCTTAAAAAATTTTTTCTCTTACTTTTTGAATATAAGTAAATGACCTGTTTAAGCATTCAAGTAATATGAGTGGGAAGGTATATTTTAAAAGGTAAATAATTTCTGAAGATATCATTGCTTGGCAAAATTATAGGGCAGCCAAGGTACAGTTTTTCACTGTCATTTTGAAAGTAGAATTTATAAAAATGTCCTCAGCCATGGTCATAATCAGCTGAGAGATTCCCACCCTCCAACTCATGCCAGCTGGCTCATGTAGCCACAGATTTTTTTTGGCAAGTGGTCAAATACAACACACATTTTAAGCAGCTGGATTAACCTAATAGCCCTTTCATCTGTTTTACAGAGATAGAAGCCTGCTATTTAATTACAATCTAATTGGAAAATACATACACATGTATTCCTAATCAATAGGATTAATATGTAAAAATGTAACTTTGAAATTCCAAATAAACATTGTTAAAAGCAAAAGTTCCTAAAGTTTATAATTTTCTCCTTTTTTTATTTTTTGGCTATCATTTTATTTGAAAAGCACATAAAAGTCAACTGTTATCCTCCTGTATTAATGGACTGTCCTTTAATGTAAAAATCAAAATAGCAACACAACACAGAATATAAATTTTTATAATAAGATACTGGGATTCTTAGCTTAACATGCAGGGGTTTTTTTTCCTGTCTGAGATTATAATCAAAACAGTATTGCCCTTTCTTAACATTTTAGTCTCCATCAGGATGATATTTGCAGTGTTCTAAATGAGAACCATATGCTCTTCCCTAACCTATTTAACTGTGGTAGCCAGATGTTTGAATAAATTGTGAAGGACAGCTCTACCAGTTTATTCTAACAGCATAAAGCTGACCACTGCCAGCTCTCACACTGTCCTCGCCTTAAGTAACAGGAAAAAAAAGGTCTACATTTTGTAACATATGTGACTGTGCCTCATTATTTTGATCAATGTTAGACGGTGACACACTTTCAGTGAAACAAACAAAAATTCTTTTAGAAAATTTATAGAGTTCAAATGTATTATAAAAACTAGTATCCTGGTTGCAATTATACTAAAGTCATGGTGAAATTCATAATAGTTTTATTATCAGCTACAGCCATAATTTTTCAGTGGACATTCTTTTGATTCTGCACATTTATTATAATAATGGATTCCTTAATATTAAAGACTTTTGCTGTCAGGGCCATGCCAAGCAGATAAAACAGACTAGATATTATCTTTTGAAGCAAACCTTTAAGGTATCCAACTCACTATGTAACCTGTCTGGACTGACACTCTTTTCTACATATTAATAATTGGTTTACTTGAAACTGTAACTAATTGTAACTATTTACTTATTACTGTTTTGAGGGAAAATTCACGTTTAGTATACACTTTCACAATAAACACAGAAGCAAATATCCTTATATATGTATTTACAAATATTTCTGGACAAGTAAGCTAAATCTCTTAGAATGATTTCAGATTAAAACATAGCAGCAACACAAATATGTGTCTACTCAAAGAATGAAGAGAAATAGAAATTGTAATTAGGTGGAATAATACAAAATCTTTTAAATTTGGAAAATATTTTTGAATGGAATTCTTTCGAGCAAGGACAATATCATACAGTCTGTATGCAATATGTAATATATAAAAGTTAGTTATATGTGATGTGGTGTAACAGTATATGAAGGTGGAATGTGGCAAGCTAAAATTACATTTGAAGAATTAAACCACTGAAAATGATATGAAGATCTAAAAAGTTAATAAGATGGATGCCAAAAATATTCAAGGAAAAAAAGCTAAGGGAAAATAAGAAAAAAAGAATAAAGTATTATAGAACTAGTAGAAAACAAATAGCAAGATGATAAATTTAAACCCAACCATATTGAAAAACACATTAAATGTAAATGGCCAAACACTATAATTAAAAAGCAAAGATTGTCAGAATGAATTAAAAAAACAGGCTCTAACCATATGCTGTCTATAAAAATAAAAAAAAATTTAATATACAACCCTAGATTGATTATGAGTCAGATAATGTCAAAAGATATATCATACAAACACCAATCAAATAAAAGCTAAGGTGGCTATCTAAATGTCATAAAAGTTAGTTTTAGAAAAGCAGATATTATCAGGATTAAAATTAATATTTTGTAAGTATAAAAGTGTCTATTTGTGAAGAAAATAAACGTGAAAGAAGATTTAAAAACAGATTCAAAGCACCTGAAACAAAAATAATAGAACATAGAGTATGTGTAGACAAAATATATGTAAATTTTCACACATTTCTGGGTTTTTTTACATTATTATTATACTCTAATAATGGGATACATGTGCAGAATGTGCAGGTTTGTTACATAGGTATACACGTGCCATAGGGGTTTGCTGCACCCATCAACCCATCATCTACATTAGTTATTTCTCCTAATGCTATCCCTACCCCAGCCCCCAGCCCCCAACAGGCCCCAGTGTGTGATGTTCCCCTCCCTGTATCCATGTGTTCTCATTGTTCAGCAGCCACTTATGAGTGAGAACATGTGGTGTTTGGTTTTCTGTTCCTGTGTTAGTTTGCTGAGAATGATGGTTTCCAGCTTCATCCGTGTCCCTGCAAAGGACAAGAACTCATCCTTTTTTAT
Source organism: Pongo pygmaeus (assembly GCF_028885625.2). NCBI lineage: Eukaryota > Metazoa > Chordata > Mammalia > Primates > Hominidae > Pongo > Pongo pygmaeus. The sequence goes on from NC_072387.2 coordinate 28,604,343, forward strand.
GGCTGAATAGTATTCCATGGTGTATATGTGCCACATTGTCTTTATCCAGTCTATCATTAATGGGCATTTGGGTTGGTTCCAAGTCTTTGCTATTGTGAATAGTGCTGCAGTAAACATACGTGTGCATGTGTCTTTATAGTAGCATGATTTATAATCCTTTAGGTATATACACAGTAATGAGATTGCTGGGTCAAATGGTATTTCTAGTTCTAGATCCCTGAGGAATTGCCACACTGTCTTCCACAATGGTTGAACTAGTTTACACTCCCACCAACAGTGTAAAAGCATTCCTATTTCTCCACATCCTCTCCAGCATCTGTTGTTGCCTGATTATTTAATGATGGCCATTCTAACTGGTGTGAGATAGTATCTCATTGTGGTTTTGATTTGCATTTCTCTAATGACCAGTGATGATGAGCTTTTTCTCATATGTTTGTTGGCCACATAAATGTCTTCTTTTGAGAAGTCTGTTCATATCCTTTGCCCACTTTTTGATGGGGTTGTTTTTTACTTGTAAATTTGTTTAAGTTTGGTATATACCTACTGGAATTGTTGGGTCACCTGGTAAATAAAATTTCTATAAGAAACAACATTACTACCAGCAAAATATGAGCGCCAGTTACTAAACATCCTCCTTAATAACACTTGATATCATCAGTCATATTTTAGCCATTTTTGTGAGTATGTACCCGTTATGGTACTGATTTGCATTTTCCTAATGACTGATGATATTAGTGAGCATCTTTTCATGTGCTTATTTTCCATGTGAATGTTTTCTTTGGTGAAGTATCTATTCAAATACCAAATTCTGATAATATATTATCATTATACAGAAATACAATTCATTTTTGCATAGTGGCATTGCAATTGTAACTTGCTAAACCAATATGCTTGCTCTAGAAGCAATTTTGTAGATTTCCTAGGATTTTCCACATAGATGATCATGTCATTGGTGAATAAAAAAGTTTTACTTATTCCTTTTTGATAAATATTTATTTAAAATTTGCTTTCTTAATTTACTAAGTCGTACTTCCTTTTGAATTAAAGTGATGACTGAATATTCTGGCTTTGTTCTGGATCTTGGGGGTGGTGGAGAGGAAGCATTCTGACTTTCATCATTATATAGGGGTTCACTCTAAGTTTTCATAGGTGCTCTTTATCAGATGAAAGATTCCTTCTATTCCTAGTTTGCCAGTAGTTATTATCCTAGATGTGTGTTAATTTTTATGTATCTTATGCATTTATTGAGATTATTATTCCTTTTAATTTTGGTTCACTAATATGGTAAATTAATTTGATAGATGTTTGCATGTTAAACCAATCTTCATACACTGTGGGTGGAAATGTAAATTAGTACAGCCATTATGGAAAAAAGTATGGACGTTTCCCAAAAAACTAAAAATAGAACTACCATATGATCCAGCAACCCAACTACTGGGTATTTATCCAAAGGAAAGGAAATAATTATATCAAAACAAGACCTGCACTCCATGTCTACTGCAGCATTATTCACAATAGCTAATATATGGAATCTACCTAAATGTCTATCACAAATAAATGAATAAGAAAATGTGATTATATATACACAATGGAACACTACTCAGCCATAAAAAGAATGAAATCCTAACTTTCCTAGCAATATTGATGAGCCTGGAGGAAATTATGTTAAGCAAAATAAGTCAGGCACAGAAAAATGAATACCACATGTTCTTACTCATATGTGTGGGCTAAAAATTAATTTTGAGCTCTTGGAAGTAGAGAGTAGAATTGTGGGTATTGGAGGCTAAGAATGGTAAAAGGGATGGGAAGATTGGGTGATGTTTGTTAATGGCTGTAAAATCACAGGTAGACGGGGAATGAGTTCTGGCGTTCTGTAGCACTGGAGGCTGAATATGAACTATAATTTATTGTATATTTTCAAAATGTTAGAAGAGAGGATTGTCAATATTTGCAACGCAAAGAAATAGTAAATGTTTAGGGTGATGATATATTAATTACTCTGATTTGATCATTACATGTTGTGTGCATGTATCAAAATATCACTCGGTAGCTGATAAATATGTATAATTATGTGTCAACTAAAAGTAAAAGGAAAATATTTCTTGTTAATGTGGTAAATTAACTTGATAGATTTTGAAATGTTACACCACTCTTTTATTTCTGGGATGAATCCCACTTGATTATGCTGTATTCATTTTAATCATTGCCAGATTTGATCAGCTACAACTTTGCTAAGAATATATGTGTCTACAGTTATGGGAAATATTGATTTGTAGTTTTTACTAATGTTTTAATCTAGTTTTGATATCAGGATAATGCTAGTCTTCTAAAATTACTTGTGATCACTTCCCTCTACTTCATTTTTCTGGAAAAGGTGTTTGTAAAGTTGGTATAATTTCCTTTTAAATATTTTATAGAATTGCTTAAGAATCCGTCTGGACCTAGAACATTCTTTGTGAAATTTTTTTTTTTTTTTTATTGCCATGAGTAAGATTTTATTTTATTTTTTTATTTTTTTCTTTTAATTTTTTTTCTCTTTTTTCTTTTTATTATTATTATTATTATTATTATTATTATTATTATTATACTTTAGGCTCTATGGTACATGTGCACAACGTGCAGGTAAGTTACATATGTATACATGTGCCATGCTGGTGCGCTGCACCCACCAACTCGTCATCTAGCATTAGGTATCTCTCCCAATGCTATCCCTCCCCCCTCCCCCCACCCCACAACAGTCCCCGAAGTGTGATGTTCCCCTTCCTGTGTCCATGTTTTCTCATTGTTCAATTCCCACCTATGAGTGAGAATATGCGGTGTTTGGTTTTTTGTTCTTGCAATAGTTTACTGAGAATGATGATTTCCAATTTCATCCATGTCCCTACAAAGGACATGAACTCATCATTTTTTATGGCTGCATAGTATTCCATGGTGTATATGTGCCACATTTTCTTAATCCAGTCTATCATTGATGGACATTTGGGTTGGTTCCAAGTCTTTGCTATTGTGAATAATGCCGCAATAAACATACGTGTGCATGTGTCTTTATAGCAGCATGATTTATAGTCCTTTGGGTATATACCCAGTAATGGGATGGCTGGGTCAAATGGAATTTCTAGTTCTAGATCCCTGAGGAATCGCCACACTGACTTCCACAAGGGTTGAACTAGTTTACAGTCCCACCAACAGTGTAAAAGTGTTCCTATTTCTCCACATCCTCTCCAGCACCTGTTGTTTCCTGACTTTTTAATGATTGCCATTCTAACTGGTGTGAGATGGTATCTCATTGTGGTTTTGATTTGCATTTCTCTGATGGCCAGTGATGGTGAGCATTTTTTCATGTGTTTTTTGGCTGCATAAATGTCTTCTTTTGAGAAGTGTCTGTTCATGTCCTTCGCCCACTTTTTGATGGGGTTGTTTGTTTTTTTCTTGTAAATTTGTTGGAGTTCATTGTAGATTCTGGATATTAGCCCTTTGTCAGATGAGTAGGTTGCAAAAATTTTCTCCCATTTTGTAGGTTGCCTGTTCACTCTGATGGTAGTTTCCTTTGCTGTGCAGAAGCTCTTTAGTTTAATGAGATCCCATTTGTCAATTTTGGCTTTTGTTGCCATTGCTTTTGGTGTTTTAGACATGAAGTCCTTGCCCATGCCTATGTCCTGAATGGTAATGCCTAGGTTTTCTTCTAGGGTTTTTATGGTTTTAGGTCTAACATTTAAGTCTTTAATCCATCTTGAATTGATTTTTGTATAAGGTGTAAGGAAGGGATCCAGTTTCAGCTTTCTACATATGGCTAGCCAGTTTTCCCAGCACCATTTATTAAATAGGGAATCCTTTCCCCATTTCCTGTTTTTCTCAGGTTTGTCAAAGATCAGATAGTTGTAGATGTGTGGCATTATTTCTGAGGGCTCTGTTCTGTTCCATTGATCTTTAATGCTTTACTCAACACATTCAATAAAGAAGGCTTGATTCATGTTATCTCTTTCTTCTTTATTGAACTTCAGCACTTGGCATTTTTCAAAGAAATTGTTTAATCTAAGGTATTGCATTTTTTGCCAGGAAGTTATTTATCATATTTTCATATTATAGGATATGTCTGTAGGAGATGTCATGATGCTGTTATTTTATTCTTGATGTTTATATTTTTTCTGATTAGTCTGAAAATATGATTATCAATTTTTTAAATGTTTTCAAAGAACCAACATTTGATGTTATTTATGTTTCCAGTATTTTAATTTTTTTCCTTTTTTTTTTTTTTTTTTTTGAGACAGTTTCACTCTTGTTGCCCAGGCTGGAGTGCAATGGCCTGGTCTCAGCTCACAGCAACCTCCGTCTCCCGGATTCAAGCCATTCTCCCGCCTCAGCCTCCGGAGTAGCTGGGACTATAGGCATGAGCCACCACAAACGGCCAATTTTGCGTTTTTAGTAGAGACGGGGTTTCTCCATGTTGATCAGGCTGGTCTCGAGCTGTGAACCTCAGGTGAGCCTCGGCCTCCCAAAGTGCTGGGATTACAGGCATGAGCCACCAAGCCTGGCCTTTCCTTTTTTATTATTTATTTTGTTCTGACAAATTCAGATTTAATTTACTCTTCTTGATCTAACTTTTTAATGCTGAATGTTAATTCATGTTTTGAGACTTTAATCTGTTATTGTAATTTCATACTAGAATTTTCCCCAGAGTACAGTCAGTTGTATAGCATGTATTTGTACATGTTGCATTTTAATTTTCATTAAACTAAAATATTTTTAATTCATTTGCAATTTCCTTTTGACTCATGATTTATTTAGAAATGTGTTGCTTAATTTCCAAACATTTGAAAAATTTCCAGATATTTGTCTGTTATTTGTCTCTACCTTAATTCTGTTGTAATCTGATAACATATTTTATATGATATAAATTCTCTTATATGCATTGAAACTAATTTTGTGGCCCCAGATATGGTCTATTTTGTGAATGTTCCCTGTATATTTTTAAATAATGTATATTTTGCTGTTGCTGAGAGCAGCATTCTATAAATATTAATCAGTTTACATTGGTTGATGGTATTATTCAAGTCTTCTTTATCCTTACTAATTTTCTGTAGAATTATTTTAATTAGGCGTAAGGCAAAATAATTCTGGATTTGTCTATTTCTCTTTTCAGCTCTTTCAGTTTTGCTTCATATATTTTGTAATTAAATCCATGTGTATTTAGGACTATTATGTCTTCTTGATGAGTTGACTCCTTTATCATTAAGAAATAATTGTCTTTATTCATCATAATATATCTAGTTCTAAAATGTTCTCTCTCTGATCAGCATACCTACTTCAGCTTCCTTTTGGTTAATGCCTGCATGACGTAGGTTTTCTCAACTTTATAAACTTTTAACCTATGTGTGCTTTTATTTTTAATGTGTTTCTTATAGATGGTCCTGGTTGATCTTGCCATTTATATCCAGTATGATACTTTGCTTTTTACTTGTGTTTAGACCATTTAGATTAAATGGAATTATTGATCTGATTATACTTCAATCTACCATCTTGCTTTTTGTTCTTTTTTTCTCACTTTATTTTAGACTGAACACTTTAAAACTTATTATTGCCTTATCACTCCTAATAGTATATAAGTTGTCCCTCTTTGTTTTATTTTGTAGTGATTATTCTTGAACTTGCAATTCCTATTTTTTTAAACTTGTAACTGCCTATGTTCAAATAATACTATAACACTTCACATATAGTGTAGGAGTCCTACAATGGTGTTCTTTTATTTCTATATTCTCTTCTTTTTTAAACTATTTAGTCCCACATTTTACTTTTATGTATGCTATAAGTTACACAATATATTATTACTATGTTTGGTTTATACCATAAATTGTCCTTACAATAAATTTTAAAGTGTGGTGGTAAATGTATTTTATATTTACACTCCAAATTTTGAAAAATTTCCCTAAATTATCATATATTTTGTTCACAATCCCATCTTTCAGGGACTCTGCTTAGGCTGCCTGATATTGTACCACAGTTTCCTGATGCTCTGTTTATTCCTTTGCAGTCTTGATTCTTTTCATCTCCCTATTAGTGTTTTTTATTTCTGTATTATCAAGGTTACTGGTCTTTACTTTTGCTATCAAACATCAAACTGATAATAACCCAATTATGTATATTTATGTATATTTTTTATTTCTAATGCTGTATTTTTATCTCTAGATACTATATGTCTTTTTTTTTTTTTTTTTTTTTGGACGGAGTCTCACTCTGTAGCCCAGGCTGGAGTGCAGTGGCGCGATCTCGGCTCACTGCAAGCTCTGCCTCCCGGGTTCGCGCCATTCTCCTGCCTCAGCCTCCCAAGTAGCTGTAACTATAGGTGCCCGCCACCACGCCTGGCTAATTTTGCTTTTGTATTTTTAGTAGAGACGGGGTTTCCCCGTGTTAGCCAGGATGGTCTCGATCTCCTGACCTCGTGATCCTTCCGTCTCCGCCTCCCAAAGTGCTGGGATTACAGGCGTGAGCCACTGCGCCTGGCCCGACTGATTCATTTTTAAAGTAATAAAACTACAATTCTAAAACCATTAAAATTCAATAATTTAGTTTCTGTGTAATTCAGAACAATATTCACTCACAAATTCATAAAGTATGATTTGTATTTTTGAAAAGTAACATCATGCTTTGCTAATGATAACAACATGTCACTTCCCATTAATTACACTGGTCTCACACCATATTCATTTGGAATCAGGAACTAAGTTAAAATTAAAATATACATCATTAAATTCCCATAGACCTACTTTTTTTTTTTTTTTTGAAACAGAGTCTCACTCTGTCGCCCAGGCTGGAGTGCAGTGGTGTGATCCACTGCAATCTGCATCTCCCAGGCTCAAGGAATTCTCCTGCCTCAGCCACTGAAGTAGCTGGGATTACAGGTGCACACCACCACGTCTGGCTGCTTTTTATATTATTAGTAGAGATGGGGTTTCACTATGTTGGCCAGGCTGGTCTCAAACTCCTGACCTCAGGTGATCTGCCCACCTCGTCCTCCCAAAGTGCTGGGGTTACAGGCGTGAGCCACTGCGCCTAGCCAGACCTACTTTTTACAACTGTATGTGCAGTGTACATATAAATTTAATCGATAACTATGATTGCCAAACAAAAACCTAGGGAATAAAAAGGATGAAAAAGAAAAGAACATTAGAAAAGTTAATAGGGTCAGCAAGTAATAGAATCACATAAGATGAAATAGAGCACATTCGCTTTAGGATCAAAATGTTTTTCCACATCCTGTATATTTTCATTTCTAATTTGGAGGTGAACAGACCACCCTCTAGTGGATAAAGAAGCATGTCAATTAACCAAATTTAGGATGCTTTGCCTTCAGAAGAAAGCAAAAAGCATTATGCAGGGTGTTTTTTTATAATCTTCCTTTACGAGATTTTAATTCAAATTTAAGAGATTAGCTTAGAATTTTCAAAATTTTACATATTTCCGTGTCTTAGTGTTTTATTCTTATGTAATATTTGTAACATAGATAGAACAGGAATTCATAATTCTACTTAAAAATATCGAAGCTGAAGTTTGAATGTAGCGTGATCTACCTGGATAAGCTGTATTAATAGCCAAGTGATGATATTAGAACGCAAAGTCTGATGTTGGCAGTGAGGTTCTTTGTATCAAGATAACAATGATAGAACTTTCTACAAGACAAAGCGACTAAGACTGCTCTTAGATTGTTAACGACTATCATGTTGCAGAATGTCCATTTTCCTCATTTGGGAAAAACTTTTCCAGATATTTTAGCCTGTAATCCTGATAGTAGTTACTAAGATCATTGCAGAGGAATAAAAACAAAATCTTCATAATTTATTAAATGAATTTTCATTTCAAAATAACAAAACCAAATAGCATAGATACACTTCCTGAAGATAAAATTGCCAAGAAGTTCTGGAAGGAAAGTTTTCAGTGTATGAAAAAAGAAATTCTATCCTCTTAACTGTATCATTTTCCAGTAAGTACTAGAAAATGTCCCACTTTGAGGGTATTAGGGAAATTCCTAAATGCCTCTTTGGTTTTGTGGTGTGAATTTATGTAGAATCTCCATTAACTTTCTATTTTGCTAAGAAACTATTTAGTCCCATTTATTCATTGTGAATTTTTGTTTTAGTGACTAAGATGGAGATGAAGACTAACCCAATCACCTAATCTAATTTTATCTCATCACCTCAAAAACATATTTTTACACTTATTACTTAAAGGGTAATTAGAGGGAATGGTAGTGTGGTTTAGCGGTTAGAGACTTGGGCTGAGAATTAAAGAACCTAGTCTCTTTCCTCCCACTCCCTGCACTGACTCTATGGCATTGGGTTAACCCTTGACCTCCTATAAATGCAGAGTTTTCAAAAGGAAAAACCAGCACTTCACCAGAGGTGATGAAGCTAGCATTTTTCGGAATAGAGCTGTTATGTAATTGTCTTGGACAGCTACAATTTATTTTGAGGTTTTATAATTAATGGTAGATTTTTGTTCAGCTATTAAGAGATCATGATCTGGGGTGAGCAAAAGGCATATTCGCTGGCTGGCCTTGTTTTACTACTGCATGCCCATGAAGGCAGATGGGAATCTGGAAGACCTTCTTGGTTTTAGAAAACAACCCAGGTACTAAAAAGGTTGACAGTATCAAATTTATTTTGCTGTTGACCTAATCCACAATGCTCTCTAGATAATAGTATGCTATTGTAGCTGCTGTTCATTCATAAGTACTAGCAGATTTGGAGAAAAAGCAGAATGTGTCTCCACCCCTGACCCCTACACACCTTCAAATCCAATGAAAAGAAAGAAAGTAAACAAAAAAAGGAGAAGATAATTCATGCACACTAAAATTGGGATAAGAGCTAAGTTCATACCTCAAACTCCAGAAAATATTAACTGTCAATAGTACAATTTGAACTAGGTTGAGGAAGCACATTAGGAACCTATCAAAAACATTTGAACACAGTAAACAAAGACAAACGTTTTTGACAAATGCTACCTGTATTCCCCCAAAGTGTATTTTAATCCACACAATTGTTGCTCATAGAAATTAAAGAAAAAATGAATTCCCTGGCATAAATATAAGACAACAGGATGACATAAATGAGAATTGACATATAAAAAGAACAAATTACAGGAGAAAAATAAAATATTAAAACATAAAATGAAACATGAGCAGAACTGACCCTGAAGAAAATAAAATTAATAACACTAAGATCTAAAACAATAGAGCAAGCATAAAGAATTCTTACAAGTCAACAACAGACAGATAAAATTTCCAGTTTAAAATTAAACAAAGGATTTGAATAGACTTTCTCCAAAGAAGGTATGCAAATTGCCATAGGCAAATAAAAAGATGTTTAAGATCATTAGTCCTCAGGGAAATGCAATCAAAACCACAGGAAAAAAACCACTTCACACCCACTAGGACAGCTAAAATTTTTAAGACACACAGTATCAATGACTATGTGAAAAAATGGGAACCTCATACATTGTTTGTGAGAATGTAAAATGACAGTCACTTTGGAAAAGAGTCTCATCCAATCAAGATTAGACCCAGCAATTCTACTCCTCAGTATATACCCAAGAGAAATGAAAACATAGGTCCACACAAAACTTATACACAAATGTTCATAGCAGCATGATTCATAATAGCCAAGAAGTGGAAACAGTCCGAATGCCCATCAAATGATGAACAGGTAAACAAAATGTGATGTATTGCATACAATGGAATATTATTCATCCTTAAAAATAATGAAATGGGGGTAGGGAGAGATCAACAGTTTGAGCGCAGAGGATTTTTAGGAAAGTGAAACTATCCTGTATGATAGTATAATGATGCATACATGTTATTATACAATTGTCCAAAACTATAAAATGTACAGTACTAACAGTGAATGCTAATATAACAATGGACTTTGGGTGATTATGATGGTTCAGTGTAGGTCCATCAGTTGTAACAAATGCACCACCCTAGTATGGAATATTGATAGTAGGGGAGGCTGTGCATGGGTAGAGGCTAGGGGTATATGGGAAATCTCTGTGCCTTTTTTTCAATTTTGCCATGAACCTAAAAAATTGTCTGTGAAAAAATTAAAAAGAAGTTAAATTCTGACATCTGCTGCAACACTGATGAACCTTAAAGATGCTATGCAAAGTGAAATAAACCAGACACAAAAGGACAAATATTGTATAATTCCAAATAAGGACACATTCTGAGGTTCTGGATGGACATCACTTTTGGAGAGACAAAACCCAGTTTGCTCTCCATCTCCTACTTCTCTGACCTCACTTTCTATTACTCTTTTATGGTCACTTGGTTTCAGCCCGGCTGGTTTTTGCCCTTCCTTTAACATACTAAGCAAGCTCTTGCTTCAAGGATTTCATGCCTATTTATATTCTTTCTTCAATTTTTGAGTTACGTATCACCTTCTCAGTGAAGACTTGTCTGATTAATAAAAGTTGCACTCCTGCTCAACTCTCCTGATTCTCTTTCCATGTTTTATTATCAGGATTTTTATTTTTGTACATTTCTTGGTTAATAGAGTAAGTGAGAAGAAATCAATCATTCATATAGATGCCCAAAAGACAATTTATAAAATACAACACCCAACTTCTCATTCAAAACTTAGCTAACATACGTTTCATTCCACAACAAATAGATATTTAGTATATTATAAAAACATGCAAAAATGCATAACTGACCTAGCAGAAATAAAGTGTAATCTCCAGGTACCAGAAAAAGGAGGGAATCTGTAGCCCAAAAGCAAGCCAGCAAGTTAATGATTCAGTTGTTCAAAGGGGTATTTCGGACATGGACATAAGCCCTTTTTCTGTGCTTTTATAGTTATACTGTATTCTTGAGAAATTTTAAGCCTAGAGGAAGAGAAAGACATGTAATTAGCAATACTACAAAACATTAGCCTCTAAACCAAGTGCAAGTTGTAATGGCAAATTGCCTGCTCTCGGAAGGCAGGCAATATATTATGTAGCAGTGGTGTTTAAGCAACAGGCAACGGAGGGAACAGAAGCAAGCTGAAGAGGGTGGCCAATATAAGATATTTAAAGTAAAAATTGGAAATAATTAAAAATGGGAAACAAATCAATGTTATCTGTAGTTGAATGAATGTCTGGCTGGCTTTGACTTCTAAAGACCTAATTACAATAGCATAGGGAAACTCATCCTTTCTTGATGGGTTGTCAGTGTCAGTCCTGTTCAACATTTGTACCAACCTCAGACAGCAAATGAGGACTCCTTCCACTATGCTGTGTCTCCCCAGGCTCCTCATGTCAATTATCTAATTAAAATCCATGTTCTCTAAGTTCCCTCACAAACCCAAATTCCTGGGCAAACCACATGACAATGGAATACAAACAATACCTATCTTGCCTGTTTAAAACATGGTATGAACCCTTCAGTATTTAGAAAAATAGGTACCCTGATTTATTTACTTAATATCACATAACATTTATTTAAAATCTGTGTATGCCAGGTCTATGCCAAATGAGGGATAAAATGGCAGAACAAAAAGGAGCAGTGAAGACAGCCACTGACCAAAGTGACCAGAGTTTATGACAAAAATTATGAAGGCAATTAATGGAGATCATTATCATAGAAAAAGAGCAGTACTAGTGGCCTGTACTGCTCTTAGATAAGGGTTGTCAGGAGAGGCCCCAAGTTGACAAAAAAAAAATCTATGTTCAAGGTTGGTTTATATCCTGTTTTCATGTTAGGTCAGTATGGCGTTTTAGTATATTTGAATTCACTTGGTTGTTCAGTGTTTAATGTTGTTATTAAATGGTCCTAATTACCATTTGTAAACTTAGCACAATTCTATCTATAATTTAAATGATGTTTTTGAACATGATTGTCATCTGAAAAATTACACCTGCAAAAATTGCTTATAATTTTTTAAAAAAATAAAACAGATTACCAGAAGATTTCTACCCAATATTATAATGCATTCTAAAACTATCTTATATAAAGCAGAGTGATGCTGGTAGAAATAAAACAATGAAGCAAAAATTCTTGAAAGTTATCCAAATTACCGAGGCATTTTACAAATTTATTTTTATTTTTTATCTTATTATAATTATTTTTATTTTACTTTAAGTTCTGGGATACATGTGCAGAATGTGCTCGTTCGTTACATAGGTGTATATGTGTGCCATGGTGATTCGCTGCACCTATACACCTGTCACCTAGGATTTAAGCCTCACATACATTAGGTGTTTGTCCTGATGCTCTCCCTCTCCTTGCTCCACCAACAGGCCTGGGTGTGTGTTGTTCCCCTTGCTGTGTCCCTGTGTTCTCATTGTTCAACTCCCACTTATGAGTGAGAAAATTCAGCGTTTGGTTTTCTGTTCCTGTGTTAGTTTGTTGAGGATGATGGCTTCCAGCTTCATCCATGTCCCTGCAAAGGACATGATCTCATTCCTTTTTATGGCTGCATAGTATTCCGTGGTGTATATGTGCCACATTTTCTTTATGCAGTCTATCATTGATGGGCATTTGGGTTAGTTCGATGGCTTTGCTATTGTGAATAGTGCTGCAATAAACATACGTGTGCATGTATCTTTATAATGGAATGATCTATATTCCTTTGGGTATATACCTAGTAATGCAACTGCTGGGTCAAATGGTATTTCTAATTCTAGATACTTGAGGAATCACCACACTGTCTTCCACAATGTTTGAACTAATTTACATTCCCACCAACAGTGTAAAAGCATTCCTATTTCTCCACAGGCTCGCCAGCATCTGTTGTTTCCTGACTTTTTAATAATTGCCATTCTGACTGGCGTGAGATGGTATCTCACTGTGGTTTGGATTTGCATTTCTCTAATGATCAGTGATGTTGAGCTTTTTTTTGGCCACATAAATGTCTTCTTTTGAGAAGTATCTGTTCATGTCCTTTGCCCACTTTTTGATATGGTTTTTTTTTAATTGTAAATTTGTTTAAGTTCCTTGTAAATTCTGATTAGACCTTTGACAGATGGATAGATTCTAAAAATTTTCTCCCATTCTGTGGGGTTCCTGTTTACTCTGATGATAGTTTATTTTGCTGTGCAGAAGCTGTTTAGTTTAATTAGATCCAGTCTGTTAATTTTAGCTTTTGTTGCAATTGCTTTTGGAAATTTCATCATAAAATCTTTGCCCTCGCCTGTGTCCTGAATGGTATTGCCTAGGTTTTCTTCTAGGGTTTTTATGGTTTTGGGTTTTACATTTAGGTCTTTAATCCATCTTGAGTTAATTTTTATATAAGGTGTAAGGAAGGGGTCCAGTTTCAGTTTTCTTCATATGGCTAGCCAGTTTTCCCAGCACCGTTTATTAAATAGGGAATCCTGTCCCCATTGCTTGTTTTTGTCAGGTTTGTCAAAGATCAGATGGTTGTAGATGTGTGGTGTTAATTCTGAGGTGTCTATTCTGTTCCATTGGTCTATATGTCTGTTTTGGTACCAGTACCATGCTGTTTTCATTTATAGTTTGAAGTCAGGTAGCATGATGCCTCCAGCTTTGCCCTTTTTGCTTAGGATTGCCTTGGCTGTACGGGCTCTTTTTTGGTTTCATGTGAATTTTAAAGTACTTTTTTTTCTAATTCTGTGAAGAATGTCAATGGTAGTTTGATGGGAATAGTGTTGAATCTGTAAATTACTTTAGGCAGTATGGCCGTTTTCATGATATTGATTCTTCCTATCCACAAGGATAGAAAATTGTTCCATTTGTTTGTGTCCTCTCTTATTTCCTTGAGCAATGGTTTGTAGTTCTCCTTGAAGAGGTCCTTCACATCCCTCATAAGCTGTATTCCTAGGTGTTTTATTCTCTTTGTAGCGGTTATGAAAGGGAGTTCATTCATGATTTGGCTGTCTGCTTGTCTGTTGTTGGTGTATAGGAATGCTTGTGATTTTTGCCCTTTGATTTTGTACCCTGAGACTGCCGAAGTTGCTTATCAGCTTAAGGTGCTTTTGGGCTGAGATGATGGAGTTTTCTAAATATAAGATCATGTCATCTGTAAACAGAGACAACTTGACTTCCTCCCTTCCTATTTGAATACGCTTTATTTCTTTCTCTTGCCTGATTGCCCTGGCCAGAACTTCCAATGCTATGTTGAATAGGAGTGGTGAGAGATGGCATCCTTGTCTTGTGCCGGTTTTCAAAGGGAATGCTTCCAGCTTTTGCCCATTCAGTATGATCTTTACTGTGGGTTTGTCATAAATAGCTCTTACTATTTTGAGATATGTTCCATCAATAACTAGTTTATTGAGAGTTTTTAACATGAAGAGATGTTGAATTTTATCGAAGGCCTTTTCTGCATCTATGGAGATAATCATGTGGTTTTTGTCACTGGTTCTGTTGATGTGATGAATTATGTTTATTGATTTGCGTATGTTGAACCAGCCTTCAATCCCGGAGATGAAGCCGACCTGATCATGATGGATAAGCTTTTTGATATACTGCTGGATTCAGCTCGCCAGTATTTTATTGAGGATTTTCACATCGATGTTCATCAGGGATATTGACCTGAAGTTATCTTTTATTGTTGTGTCTTTGCCAGGCTTTGGTATCAGGATGATGCTGGCCTCATAAAATGAGTTAGGGAGGATTCCCTCCTTTTCGATTGTTTGGAATAGTTTCAAAAGGAATGGTACGAGGTCCTCTTTGTGCCTCTGTTAGAATTCAGCTGTGAGTCTGTCTGATCCTGGGCTTTTGTTCGGTTGGTGGCTATTTGTTACTGCCTCAATTCCAGAACTGGTTATTGGTCTAGTCAGGGATTTGACTTCTTCCTAGTTTAGTCTTGGGAGGGTGTATGTGTCCAGGAATTTATTCATTTCTTCTAGATTTTCTAGTTTATTTGTGTAGAAGTGTTTATGGTATTCTCTGATGGTAGTTTGTATTTCTGTGGGATCAGTGGTGATATCCCTTTTATCATTTTTTATTGTGTCTATTTGATTCTTCTCTCTTTTCTTCTTTATTAGTCTAGCTAGTGGTCTATTCATTTAATTAAGTTTTTCAAACAACCATCTCCTGGATTCATTGATTCTTTGAAGGGATTTTCATGTCTCTGTCTCCTTCAGTTCTGCCCTGATCTTAGTTATTTCTTGTCTTACGCTAGCTTTTGAATTTGTTTGCTCTTGCTTCTCTAGTTCTTTTAATTGTGAGGTTAGGGTGTTGATTTGAAATCTTTCTAGCTTTCTGATATGGACGTTTAGTGCTATAAATGTCCCTCTTAACACTGCTTTAGCTGTGTCCCAGAGATTCTAGTATATTGCCTCCTTGTTCCCATTGTTTTCAAAGAATTTCTTGATTTCTGCCTTAATTTCATTATTTACCCAGGAGTCATTCAAGAGCAGGTTGTTCAATTTCCATGTAGCTGTGTGGTTTCGAGTGAGTTTCTTAATCCTGAGTTCTAATTTGAATGCACTATGGTCTGAGAGACTGCTTGTTATGATTTCAGTTCTTTTGCATTTGCTGAGGAGTGTTTTACTTCCAATTATGTGGTCACTTTTAGAGTAAGTGCCATGCGGCACTGATAAGAATGTATATTCTGTTGTTTGGGGTGGAGAGTTCTGTAGATATCTATTAGGTCCACTTGATCCAGAGCTGAATTCAAGTCTTGAATATCCTTGTTAAATTTCTGTCTCGTTGATCTAATATAGGCAGTGGGGTTTTAAAGTCTCCCACTATTATTGTGCAGGAGTCTAACTCTCTGTGTAGGTCTCTTAAGAACTTGTTTTATGAATCTGAGTGCTCCTGTAGTGGGTGCGTATATATTTAGGACAGTTAGCTCTTCTTGTTACATTGATCCCTTTACCATTATGTAATGCACGTCTTTGTCTTTTTTGATCTTGTTGGCTTAAAATCTGTTTTGTCAGAGACTAGGATTGCCACCCTGCTTTTTTCTGCTTTCCATTTGCTTGATAAATATTCCCCCATCCATTTACTTTGAGCCTATGTGTGTCTTTGCATGTCAGATGGGTCTCTTGAATACAGCATACAGTTGGGACTTGGCTGTTTATCCAATTTGCCAGTCTGTGTCTTTTAATTAGGACATTTAGCCCATTTACATTTAAGTTTAATATTGTTATGTGTGAATTTGATGCTGTCATCATGATGCTAGCTGGCTATTTTGCACACTAGTTGATGCAGTTTCTTCTTAGTGTCATTGGTCTTTATATTTTGCTGTGATTTGCAGTGGCTGGTACCGGTTTTTCCCTTCCATATTTAGAGTTTCCTTCAGGAGCTCTTGCAAGGCAGGCCTGGTGGTGACAAATTCCCTCAGCATTTGCTTGGCTGAAAAGGATTTTATTTTCCCTTTGCTTCTGAAGTTTAGTTTGGGCGGATATATGAAATTCTTTTCTTTAAGAATGTTGAATATTGGCCCCCATTCTCTTTTGGCTTGTAAGGTTTCTGCTGAGGTATCTGCTGTTAGCCTGATGGGCTTCCTATTGTAGGTGACCTGGCCTTTCCCTCTGGCTGCCCTTAACATTTTTTTCCTTCATTTCTACTTTGCAGTATCTGATGATTATGTGTCTTGGGGTTGATCTTCTCCTGGAGTATCTTAGTGGGATTCTCCGCATTTTCTGAATTTGAATTTTGGCCTGTCTTACTAGGTTGGGGAAGTTCTCCTGGATAATATCCTGAAGTGTGTTTTCCAACTTGGTTCCATGCTCTCCCTCTCTTTCAGGTACTCTAATCAGTCATAAGTTCAGTCTTTTACATAGTCCCATATTTCTCGGAGGTTTTGTTTGTTCATTTTCGTTCTGTTTTCTCTAAACTTGTCTGCCTGCATTATTTTGGCAAGATAGTCTTCAATCTCTGATAACCTTTCTTCCTCTTGATTGATTCAGCTATTGATACTTCTGTATGCTTCACAAACTTCTAGTGCTGTTTTTCAGCTCCATCAGGTCATTTATGTTCCTCTCTAAACTGGTTATTCTAGTTAGCAGTGCCTGTAACCTTCTTTTACCAAGGTTCTTAGCTTCTTTGCATTGGGTTAGAACATGCCCCTTTTCTTCAGCAAAGTTTGTTATTACTCACCTTCTGAAGCCTACTTCTGTCAATTCATCCATCTCATCCTCCCTCCAGTTCTGCACCCTTGCTGGAAAGGTATTGTGATCATTTGGAGAAGAGATTTTCAGCATTTTTTCATTGATTCTTTCTCATCTTCATAGTTTGTCTAGTTTTGATCTTTGAGGCTGCTGACCTTTGGATGAGGTTTTTGTGGGGCATTTTTTGTTGATGTTATTGTTGTCCCTTTCTGTTTGCTGGTTTTTCTTTCAATAATCAGGTCCCTGTAGGGCTGCTGCTGTTTTCTGGGGGTTCACTTCAGGTCCTATTCATCTGATTCACTCCCATGCCTGGAGATGCCACTCAAGGAGACTGAAGAGCAGCAAAGTTGGGTGCCTGCTTCTTCCTCTTGGATATCTGACCTTGAGGGTCACTGACCTGATGTCAGTAGGAACACTCCTATATAGGGTGTCTGGCAACCCCTGTTGGGGAGGTCTCACCCAATTGGGTGGCACAGGAAGCAGGACCCATTTAACTAAGCACTTTGGCTGTCCCTTGGTGGAGGGGGTGTGCTGCACTGGGGGAAAACCCACTCATCTGGGCTGCCAGGATTCCACAGAGTTAGCAGGAGGAAAGACTAAGTCTGCTGGTCTGCAGAGAATATGGCCACTCCTCCCCCTAGGGGCTCAGGCCCAGGGAGATCAGAGTTCTGTCCCTGAACCCCTCGCTGGAGTTTTTGAAGTTCCTGCAGGGAGGCCCCACCCAGTGAGGAGGAATGGGTCAGTGTCCAGCCTGAAGAAGCAATCTGGCTGCGGTCTGCCACAACTGGTGTGCTGGGCTGTGGGGAATACCTCTTGGGGCCAAGCTGTCCAGTCTCCCTGGCTCCAGCAGGGGAAAAGCGTGGCCTGGAGGTATAGTGATGGCTGGTCTTACAAATTTAAAAGGTGGAAATGGTTATTTCTATGTGCTATGCTCATAATAGTTTTCTACATTTTTCTCTATTTCCTGATAAATGTTGAGTATCTCTAATTCAAAAATTTACAATTCAAAATGCTCCAAAATCCAAAACTTTTTAAGCACCCACAAGTGCTAAATCTCACACATTAGTACTTAACACAAACCATTTCATGCAGAAAATTATTTAAAATACTATATAAAATTACCTTCAGGCTACGTGTATAAGGCACATATAAAACATAAATGAATTTTGTGTTTAGACTTGGGTCATCTCCCCAAGATATCTATCTATCTATCTATCTATCTATCTATCTATCTATCTATCTGTATATATATATCCACACACATATATTTTCCAAAATTAAAAAAAAAAAGTCATAAACACTTTCTAGTCTCAAGCATTTTGGATAAGGGATACTCACCCCATAGTTTGTAGATTGCATCAAGGGGCTTCCTTGAATATGGCTTTCAGTTGGGTTCCACAAATAAGAAGTATGAACCAGAAATCAAAGGTCAGAGGGAGAGGGTGAGTTTGAGGTATTTATTCCACCTGCTCTCTTCTTACTGGGTTGCTAAAACTTGATCCTGTCTGTCTGTGACATGAAAGTCACAGCTCCTATCAGGTGGCACTCTCTTAGCTATACTTTCACTGTTCTGACATCACTGTGTCCCTGTGCCCCATCAGGATATGCATGGGGACCCACTATTGCTAGCCTCAGGGTACTACAACAACCTTTAGTTTCCCTTACTTCTTTGCAAATAGTACTTTATTAAACTTCTGTCAATTTTCTCATGTGATTGCACCATCTGTGTCTTATAAGGGTTTCTAACTGATATAGTACTTTTCAGCAGAAAGGTCCTCAAAAAATAGCCCTGAAAATGGGATTCTAAATTGGGTTTCTTACAGGATCAACAAAGATAGGGATAATCTCATTGCCGGGTGGGATGAGACGCTGCTAATTCATGGCATGCAGTGACATTGATTATTCGTAGAAGCACTTCCATAGGAAGAAGTGCTGGTGGACATCAAAGCATCAGGAGTTCAAGTTGTTTTGGCAATAATAGTAATTATGGTAGAAAGGGCAGAGAGCTAATGCTGCTGGCTGTAGAGATTGTACCCAAGGAAGAAGACACATTGATTGCCTTCAATGACTGGCTTGTAACGTGGTGGTAGTGGGAGGTAGAAGCGTACTCTGTTATGCCTATGAAGGACTCCCTCACACTGGAGTTGCAGAGTTGCAGAGATGTGTTGCTCAACCCTGTCAGGTTGCTTAGGTGATGGTTTGGGAACAGATGGAGCAAAAGAGGGATCTTGAGATTTTGGAGGAAGACCACTGAGCACACGCAAATAAGCTGAGCTCTTCAAAACCCCTAATGCCTCAGATCACCTTGCTGGTTAGGACAGTTCCTCCACTTAATCGGAGGAAAGAAGTTTCTCCTAGACACAAACCTCCCTCAGTAGCTGTTTCTGGGGTGATTGCCTGACAAGTGATGGCAGTTGTCTCCAGGAGTCATCCACAATTCCTCCCTGAATGCAGGTTCATAGAATCGTGTCCCAGAAGAACCCAGACTTGAGAGTATGAAGCCAAGTCCTGCTAAGAATTTCGGCACTTCCCAAGTTGTACCAGTAGGAATCGGCAGAGCAAGGTGGGAATCGATTCTTGGGTATTACACCAAGAAGGATAAACTCTTGTGCTAAATTACGTAAGATTTGGGATATAATGCATTGATCTAAGCCCTTGGGGGAAATTGAGTTGGCTCATGGTTGCCTGGACTTAATGGTGGTTCATGATCAATGATGTGCAATGCTGGAACTCCCCTGACACACTGTGGAGAAAGATGTCTAAGGGCTCAGGAAGTGGAAGGTGTTGGATTGGATGGATTATGCGCATGCTTCTCAACTCCCCTTTCAGTTTCTAAAATGGCTCGGAAAGCACTCCCTTCTCACCATTAAGAAAAGTGTTAGGAAGAGGGGGGTAAAAAGGCTCTGTGGTGGTGCCCTCTCCACGCCGGAGGGGATGCTGGAGGATTAAGCCAGACACACACTATGATCTCTATGAGAATAACACATTCTGGTGTAGAAGTCAGAGTCCAAGTGGTGCAATTACCACAATAAGCCCCAGGAGTGGGCTCATAATCTGACATTTTGATATACAGGGTTCTATAGTGGTAAAATAGTGGGGCAACCTACCAAGTTGTTGCTTAACACACATGTTTTTGAAATGTGATGGGCAGAAACATTTGAGGCACTACGTAGAAAATTCACATCATCTTACCTGGTCCTGAGTGGACACAGTTGAAACACAGAGCACCTGGAATAAGAAGGAAGGCAGACCCAGGCCCCTGGGAGGAAGAGCCCTCAGTGCAGGTATAGGTAGATATGTTCTGGAGCTTCCTGGCACCTTTGCTGGAGGAATCTGCTGCCATTTGCCATGATGCACTGGGGAAAGGGAATAACAGGTCTTTCTGGGGGTTATTCTTATGGGACTTAAAGGGACAGAAACTCCTGGAGACCCACAAAACCACTGTAGCTCCCCAGTCAGCATGGAGTCTTGGCCTGAGTCAACTTATCTCTGAATGCAGTGTGCCTGTAGCCCCACCTCTGTCATAATGTTATCTGAAAGGGCCTGATTGTCCTGATGTGCCACTGAACATCGCAGTGGTCCATTCTCTGCATGACAATTTGCTAAGTGGACACAGGCCTAAGAAGTCCATGAAACATGATGCTGGGAGCTAAGACCCTTGCACTGTCTATTCTCTGCAAGGGTGTTTTCCACACCACCACGCCCCCCAAATAGCTGTATGGCAAACTCCTGACTGTCATGAGCCGTGCAAGTTTAGAGATAACCAGGTCCATGCATGTTTGTGTCTTTTTGCAATGCCAGGCTTTTATTGATGCTATTTCAATCACAAAAGCTGTGAGCTACAATGGAGTTCCCAAGGAGGCAATTCTCTTTAATCCTTCCCATTTACTTAGTAGACACAGCCTTGGGCTCACAGGCTCCAGCCACCCCACAAGTCAGTCAATAATGCAAACCATACATAATAATATACTTAATATACAAATGTTATAGGTTAAACATTCAACAACAAAGTAACATTTAACATCAAGAGGAAAAAGAGATAGGAGAAAGGGTTAATGAATCAGTCCAGAGGGAGTGAAGAAGACAAAAGGAGTTCTGGTCTAGGCTGGGCGGATGGTCTCGGGTCTTGCAAGGAAGAATTGTTAATGGGGCAGAGCCTTCTGTGAAAGATGCCAAGTTCTTATCATGAGTGACTACAAGATGGTATCAGTTAAGGGGGCCATTTCGAGCTGCTGGAGGCCTGCTCTTTTACAGTCACAGAGTCCTCTGGTGAGTACTGATAGTGGAAAAGTCTGCTTGTTGGTGTCCTTATCTGGTTGGATGCAGTCTTTTTTTTAAATTTGTTTATTAAGCAAAACATCATATTCTTGTTGGCAAAACACTGTGAGATATAAAATGGACTCTTTTCTAAGATGAAGTTCGTTATTTCAAGGGTACCATATATACTCACCTTCATTAAGTCTTTACTTGAATATTTCTTTTCCAAAAACATTTCCCTAACTAGCCTATTTAAAACTCTATTTCATATTACATGCATATAAGTGGAGGCTCATGTAGGGATGGGGAAGAGGGAAAATATTAAAATGAGATTAGAGAGAGACTTTGTGTGAACTGATGCCAATAGTACACTATAAATTGTGAAATATTATTTACCTAACTCTTTTCATCTGAAGTCCAAGTAAGAAAAAATATTTCGAAAATAATCATGTGTTCGTGGACACAGAGTGGGGAACATCACACACCGGGGCCTATTGTGGGGTTGGGGGATGGGGAAGGATAGCATTAGGAGATATACCTAATGTAAATGGCAAGTTAACGGGGGCAGCACACCAACATGGCACATGTATATATATGTAACAAGCCTGCACGTTGTGCACATGTACCCTAGAACTTAAAGTGTAATTAAAAATAAAAAATAAAAAATAAAATAATCATGTGTTCTCATTTTTCAACTCCCATTTATGAGTGAGAACATGTGGTGTTTGGTGTTCTGTTCCTGTGTGAGTTTCCTGAGAATGATGGCTTCCAGCTTCATCCATGTCCCTGCACAGACACATGGAGGGGAACATCACACTCTGGGGCCTGTCGGGGGTTGGGGGCAAGGGAAGGGAGGGCATTAGAACAAACACCTAATGCATGCTGGGCTTAAAACCTAGATGACAGGTTGATAGGTGCAGCAAACCACCATGGCACATGTATACCTATGTAACAAACCTGCACGTTCTGCACATGTATCCCAGAACTTAAAGTAAAATATAAATAACTAAAAATAATCAAACATTGTATTACGTAATTTTGTACAGTCTATTTTATACATGCATAGACACCTATGTAATAGAAATATACATATATGTGCTTACAACCTTTAAGAACATTAATGTCTTTTGGAAAAGTGAGAAAGGAAGAAATGGCAGGTGGCCATTTCAGTAAATTAGGTATATTTACAGCAAATGTATGAAAATCTTAATATCTCTTCTGTCTTCATGGTGAATACATAGATACTTCATATAGTTTTCCATATCTTTATCTAAGTTTCATTAGGTACTTTTTTTTTTAAGTAAGGCAAAAAGTAGTAGCAGACGAGACAGGAGAAACAGCAAGATGCAGCCCTCGGACAGCTCTGTCCTCTACTCCAGCAGGTGTAGACTTTGTCATAGGGGAAAAGGCAGGGTGCTGAAATGTCTCCCAGTTGCTCAGTAGTGAGCAACAAACAGTGTCTCCATTTACAGGCATGAGTGTGGCTATCATGGAAGAGTGGAAGAGGGAGTCCTGTGGGAAGGCAGTGAGAATGAATGCCTGGGAGGTGCAGTCATCAGGAAGCAGAGAAACAGCAAGTCAGAAACAGCATCCTCACTTTGTGTGTGTGGCATACCATGGCATAATTCAGTATAGGAAGGAGTGCTGGAGTGGTGGCATCTGCATGCAGCCTGTGTCCCTGCTCTAGCAAAATGTGGAGTCCTTTCACCAAATTGCATGTCCACTATCACAGAGCAAAATGGGGTAGAGGACAATCATGAGAGTCCAAGAGATATTACTTCTCATTTTATCTAAATAATAAGAAAGTAATCCTGATTTGCAAGATTTGGGGAGAAATTTTTTTTTAATTGCTGGTCAAAACCTACAAAATGTATAGTTACCATTTTCCCTCGGAGTGGGGCAACACATGCGTTGCACTTTCTTCAAACTGCACACACCAAATTGAATGAGCTTTGTAAATAAATCTCTATATACTTAATGCAAACTTTTTTTTAACAAGTCATCATCCTGGGTCTTGACTTATACATTCCTTAAAGTAGAATAAAAATATAGCAAAAATATGCATATTTAGGAATGCAAAAATTGTAATAAGTAATGGAAAAGTAAAATCAAAGTAGTGTCCCCACAGTTTCAAAAGATAGGTTTGGTAACCTCAAGTAAATAAATGTCAAGGAAAATACTGATTCATACCATCATAATCACATGGAAGAGTCGGGCCAATTTTCCAAAGTGGGCTATGAAGTTCCTGTTTTTATAACACATTAGGAACCTTAATTTTATCTTTCTTGAATTTTATATACATACTTCACAAAAACAGAAAATTTAATACATAGAAAGCATACATGTATATGTTTTTTGATGATACATGCAAGAGCTTGGTTTATAATCTATGCATATATAAAGACCAAAAATGTTGGTACAGTGTTTTAATTAACCCATGGGTCACCAAGGACAAACAAAAGTCTAGAGGGAAGTGACAGAGATAAATTGAATCCTTTACACCTCATTATATTCTGCTGGTGAAAATCAAATGCTCAAGGCTGACATCCTCTACAGGAACCTGTTTCTGTACTTCCTCCTCTGGAAGCACTGTGGGTCAGCATATTTCATCATGCACCTCCCCCCACAAAAAAAGCAATAAACATCTTTGAAACATTAACTCATTCCTATGATTCACAACTTTTTGAGTAGGAGGAAAGAAAAACATCACATTTAAAAAGTCTTATTTTTTGTCCTGAAGATCCCAAAGCTCAGATTATGTTTTCAGCATTTGGGAACAAATTAGAAACTCTGTAGGTTCTAAAGCATTGGCTAATCTCTACGTGTACCTGAAGGCAGAATAAGAAGTATGAGAAGAACACAAATAATTGATATTCACAAGTTGGTCCTCAGAGCCCCTCTATAGAGGCCCCTCCTTCATGAGCCACTGCCAGGCAAAGCCACAAGGTCATTTTACAGGTATAAAATGATTCTTAGAGGTGATGGCCTTGTGTCTGTGTTCATATCACCAGCAATGCCTGGCTGTGGTTTGAAAGCACCCAGTATGCAGAGCTTTGGGAACCCACTCCCGATGCCCAGAACCTGGTGTCCCCGTAGCGGGCACCTCTGGATCCAACCTCATGGGAAGCCATGGCTTAAAATCAGGGAATTACTCTTTGTGCTGGAGTGTCAGAGGAGGAACACAGTAGCAAAAGGAGAATGGCACAGACTCAGACACTAGGCCAGCCACTGCCGTCACCCCAGGACAGAGTTAGGGGAATGGCACCTCTCCTGATGCTCTGTTCCTACCCTTCTCCCATCTTCAGTACACACAGGAGCAGCCCATACCTTCTTCCGTTGAGCTGTATGCTCTGAAGATCTGCACTATGCTCAAGCTGTGCTGCGTAGATGAGCCCGCTGAAACATGCCTGTAGCCTCAACTTGTCTTCTCATCTCCTGGATGAAGATAACTGGACTTCTGCACATGGGTGTTGAGATGCTGGCTTCAGGTAAGGGGTGTCCTGTGCTCATCACTCCTTACGGGTTGATAACCGGCTCGATAGAAAGGCTCCTTGGTGGCTGTCACTCTTCCGTGACATAAAACAGCATGTGCCAACTTGTTCCCTGCATCAACCTTGCAGAGCTGGCTCCCTAACAGCCCCCCGGAACTCCTGTGACCCCCACAAGCAGTCTTTTTCAATCCTTTTTCATTGGAGAGGAGTCAAATTGAAAGTCTAAGGGAAGAGGCAAAAATGGGTTGTCTGAGGGGCTCTTTCATTTATTCTGGGTCTATTTGCATAGCAATATGTTTGTCCCAGAAATCAAACTGTCTTCTTTTCAAGGGAACAAAACCAAACAAAGCAAAATAACACAAAACTTTAAAATCATCTAGAAGCCCAGTTGAGCATGAAATGGACGTTGGGAAGGACATCAATAATTGTAAGAAGTGTTGCAAATGATCCAGAACTGGCATGTGGATTAAGCTAAAAATATTAGTTTTCATTGTGAAACAGTCAACATCATTCTGTTCAAGCCTTTGTTTAAGCAATCCTTAACCAGGGTAAACTGCAGCTTGAGCTTGCTGGGAGTTGACACGGCAGGTTGCGAAGGGTGGAAGGTTTCCCGACGTCCCGGCGCTATGCTCTTGAGCTTTGAGCAGGAATGTGTGCAGCCTGCAATCCCACAGGAAGCAGGGGATCTGCAAAAACAGGAATTGAAAGGCAATTACCTGGCATCAGACTGGCACAATCTGTTCAAGGGACTCGTCCGCCGGCATGGGGTCAGTGGGAGAGGGAGCCGAGCTGGTAACAGATCCTTCCTTCAGCCTCAGCAGTTCCAAGAGACACCGACATGTTCTTGCCAGGACTTAGGGCCAGCAGAGCAGAGGGCTGCATTTTCCCTTTTTTTTTTTTCATCTATGCAGAAGATTTCTATATCCAGATATGGAGGACCTACATTTTTATAAAGCAGTATGCTTTGGGGATATTTAAAATCAGTAATTTCACTCCCTGCCTCTCCCCTGGTACACTACATTAGATGAACAATTAGTATATTAGCCACAGCCCAAGCATGAGGAAAGGGAAAACATGCAAAAACAAGACTTACATGAAAGAGAAAATAAGAGTCTACATAGATATCAGTATGAAGAGATTTCTACTTTCGAACTCCAGCTATTTCTGTTTCTGTTTTGGAAATCCAACTAATATTTTTTAAAGTGAGCATACGTCATTCTTCGTATAGTATTACTGTGTTATTCTGGATAAAAGACTTAAACGTACAAAAAAATACAACTCTAAGAAAGATGGCAGGGATGTATTGATGAATTAGACAATCACAGAGCCTTCAAGCCATGATGCCTTAAATGTTCCTTCAATGACTGAGGTGTGAATCTTCTAGTGCCTGTTGCAGAAAGAAAGCTTTTAGACATCTCTTAGCAAAGGGGAGCTAGTGTGCAAGTTTGCAATAAGCATTCATCAACTGGTATGTACTTTTATTCAGTATATATGGTTTTATATAGTAGGGCAAATAGAAGACAAAGAAGCAATGACTTAAGGACTGATTTGAATAGATAGCTTTCATGGAATACAAGTTGTACCTATTTTCTACAAAATATAACCACATTAACAAGGAATAGCAGAAACGAGGCAGTTAATTATTACACCTGTACTGCACTATTTTCTCCACAATGACAACAAACTTATGAATCTGAGAGCCTACTACGTGCCAGGCACAACCCACCCAACCATTATGTATAGAGATAAGATTCCCATTTTCTAGATGAGCGGGTTGAAGCTTTATATTAATTTTACCTAAACAAGTCCACCTGGAAAAATATCAGGTATGTTGTTGAATAAAAACTGTTTTTGCTGAATAGTAGGTATAGATGGTTTGTAAGCACATGCATTAACAATGTGAACTTTTACTTGTTTGGATTTTTGCACTCTGGAGAGCAAAGAGATAGAAGAGACTTTTAAAAATCCTTTGAATTGTATTTGCGTCTTATTTATTATAATACCACAAGAAATAAACGAAGATTAAAAACAAATATAACAAGCTGAAGGGACAACATATCACCAACAGGTTATTATTAAACAAGATGGGCTGGGCGCGGTGGCTCACACCTGTAACCCCACCACTTTGGAAGGGTGAGGCAGGCAGATCACTTGAGGTCAGGAGTTCAAGACCAGCCTGGCCAACATGGTGAAACTCCGTCTCTACTAAAAATATAAAAATTAGCCAGGTGTGGTGGGATGCACCTGTAGTCCCAGCTACTTGGGAGGCTGAGGCAGGAGAATTGCTTGAGCCTGGGAAGCAGAGGTTCCAGTGAGCCAAGATTATGCCACTGCTCTCCAGCCTGGGCGACAGAGCAAGACTCTGTCTCAAAAAGTAAAATAAAATAAAATAAATTAAATAAGGATGACTACTGATCAGTAGAGAAAAATTAGACTTTTTCTACCTCTGAGGTCAAACCAGATAGCACCATAGGCAAATGCTTCATAATTTCCCCTGTTGTTGTTGATGTTTCTTTGTTATGTTTTCCTGCTTTCAAGCCTTTATCACATTTCTGCCTGCAATCCCTAATAGTTTTGGAACAAAAAGAAAATTTACACTTTTGACATTTAAGTAAAATGTTAGGTTGTAGACATTGATGAACTTCATTTCAAAAGGAGTGCAGTCCAATTCTGGTCATGAGCAAATAGAAATAACACCATGTCTGCATATCTCTCGGCCAGACAGGTTTTATGGCTTTAAAGGCTGTGATCCTTCTGAAGTATTCCCAGGAGGACAGCTTTTATCAGAGCATTGCATTAGTCATGGTTACTTTCAGAGGGAGCAAACTGCTTTCCAACACACAGAGTTTGGACAGAAAATAATCTCCTGCTTTACCCCTTGATATTTTGTGAGATTGTTACTGGCACAAATATATTCCAAGTTACCAAAGCAAAGGGCGGAAATAGATGAGATGTTTACAAGGATTCCAAAATTTGGGGTGGAAATTCTTAGTGAAAATTCCTTTGAAGATAAGAGAAGATAGAAGCCAAAATCCTTGACAACTCAGGGTCAAACTGCTTTTCAGAGATGCCATTGAAAGGTCGCATGACCACAGCCACGGCCATGGTGAGTGCAAAGCTGTCTAAACAGCACATTTGAACCTTCTGAGAGGATGGATTCACCTTTCCCTGCTCTCTCCACATTGATTTCAGGTTGCTGTGTTTGCTAACTTCTTTTGGTTTTATCATCAGTGTGTGGATTCTGTCCCCCAAGGAGAGTTTAAAAAGAATAAGAAGGAAACTTGCTAGTAGGGCATTCTCTCCCCTTTTGGATTCAGGACATCACTGAGCTACAGGGAGTAGATCCCAGTTGACTTTTGGCTCAGGAATTTATTAACTGGATGGCCGTAGCCTCCCTAACACTCACTTTTCTCACAGTGAAATCAAGGGGCTTGAACTGGATCAGAACAGACAAATTACTTTCTTCAGTTTAGGAAACCCTTTATGAAAGAACATCACAAATGGGATTTAATTAAATGAAAGATCTTCTGTACAGAGAAAGAAACAATCAACAGAGTTAACAGACAATGTGCAGAATGGAAAAAAAAATTTGCAAACTGTGCACCTGACAGAGGACTAATATCTAGAATTTACAAGGAACTCAAACAACAACAGCAAATAACAATAAATAATCCCATGAAAAGTGGGCAAAGAACATGAATAAACATTTTTCAAAATAAGACAAAATGGCCAAAAAGCATATGACAAAATGCTCATCATCACTAACCATGAGAGAAATGCAAATTAAAACCACAATGAGGCATCATCTTACTCCAGTCAGAATGGCTGTTATTGAAAAGACAAAAAATAACAGATTGCTAGCGAGGACACGGGTAAAAGGGAACTCTTATACACTGTGAGAAGGAATGCAAATCAGTTCAACTTCTATGAAAACAGCATGGAGATTTCTCAAAGAACTAAAGATAGAACGATCATTTGATCCAGCAATCCCACTATTGGGTATCAACCCAAAGGAAAAGAAATCACATCAAAAACATACCTGCGCTTGCATGTTTATCACAGCACAATTCACAATAACAAAGATAGGGAATCAACCTAAGTGTCCATCGATGAATGATTAGATAAGCAAAATTATATATATATAATATATATATATAGAGAGAGAGAGAGAGAGAGAGAGAGAGAGATAGATATATTTACATACACACACACACAATAGGATACTATTCAGCCATGAAAAAGAATAAAATTATGTCTTCTGCAGCAACATGGATGGAATCAGAGGCCATTATCTTAAGTGAAACAACTCAGAAACAGAAAGACAAATATTGAATATTCTCACTTATAAGTGGGAGCTAAATGATGTGTACACATGGACGTAAGAAGAGTGTGGAATGATAGCCAGTAGACACTCAGAAGGGTGGGGAGATGGCAGAGAATAAGGGATGAGAATTACTTAAGAAGTACAAAGTATGTTAGTCCAGTGATGTGCCCACTAAAAGCTCTGGCTTCTTCACTGCACAGTATATCCATGTAACAAAATTGCACTTCGACTCCATAAATTTATACAAATAAAAAATTTCTAAAAAGAAAATCCCATCATTTAGAATAAACAAATATAAGGCATACACTTCATACATTTATTAAAGCATTTTTCTCTGAATCAGCCTGCAAGGACTTGGAGGAAAAGCAAGGCTCATAGGTGCAAGAACGAAAAAGTCTGTGCTCTCCCAATGCTCCCAGCAAATGCTTCTCTATTCCACTGCCTTCCACTCAAGTGTGATTCAGATTTAAAATCATTCCTTAGAGTTTTTCTTGCTTAACACTCTGGAAAAGTTTCCTCTCTGACAATGTGCTTTACATATTAAAATATATTTTGTCACTATTTCACCTATTATATTTCCAGCCTGATATGAGTATCTGGTAGGATGTCTGAAGATGTTAATTACAGTGATAATAGACATGGAAAATATATGGTTTGTGAATTTTGATTTTAGACATAATAGAGAAATAAAGTCAGATATTCCAATAAACCATCAAGGCAGCCATTGTTTATTCTAAACCCAAACTGAAGAGGGGATTGCTGGTGAGACTTTCAGTAGCCCATGGATGCCAACTCATTCACTGTCATAATTGGTGGAAATTTAAGCTGTTTGAGACTTAAAATAAGCTCTCAGTCTTATGTGGCCCTTTAAAGACCATACTATAAGGCTTCACATTTCTTTTATTTGCCAGAGAAGGTTCACACCCATTTTACGAATGAAAAATAAGTGGAGGAAGGAAAGATCAATTGATGGGCCTACATTCGCTCATTAAGTTTGTTCATGGTACACAGGATGAAAATTGTAAGTCACCTGAAAGTAGGGTTTTATTGTGCTTATTTCTACACCAGTGTTTTTCTCAATAATCTGGCTAGGGTCTATAATAAGAACATTTTACAAGTGACCTAATAAAGATTCACACCCACAGAACTCAAAAAAGAATTTCATGAAACAAATTTTAGTCTTTATTTTTTCTTTTTCTTCTTCTTCTTCTTTTTGTTGTTGTTGTTGTTGTTGTTGTTTGTTTCTTCCCTCTCACTCTCTTTTTTCCTTTTTGGCGTGATTTCAGTTACTTTTTATTTAAAACCAAAATATTTATTTGGACTCATTAATTGATTTCCCAACCCTCTAGGATGTCAGGTACTCAGATGGAAAAATACCCCTTTAAATTGTAGGCTCTCACAGGCCTTTTTAGCAGCAGTCTTGTTCTACTATGAAGTTTTTAGAAAAATAAAGCAATAAGAATGATGCTGTCAATATAAGTTTGGCAGCAGAACTTTCTAAGGAAAAACTCTCTTTTCTCTGACAACAAATTCTTACTACTATTTTGGATGGGAGTCCCACTGCTTCCTCACCCCAGCCACCTTCCTTTTTTGAAACAATGATGATACTATCTCACAATTAGTTTTGTTTTTTAACACTTCTACTTAGACATAATTAAACAGTTGCCAATTTTGTATAAGGTCTCTAAATTTTATTTGTTGTTGTTAGAAGTTTTGGTTAGTATTGAAATGTTGATATCTGTGGATATTTTTAGGTACTTGAAGTCTTGCTGCCTGAAAGCAACTAAACATGACTGTAGTATCTCCCTACTGCTGCTAGCGCAGGACCCTCACACACCTCTAATTCATAAACGTGTCTTGAAAAGCCTACCTTTGCCAAAAGAATGTACTGTTCTTTTTTTTCCTTCAACTTTTATTTTAAGTTCAAGGGCTTATGTGCAGGATATGTAGGTTTGTTAGATGAGCAAACATGTGCCTTGGTGGTTTGCTGTACAGATCATACCATCACCTAGGTGTTAAGCCCAGCATCCATTAGCTATTCTTCCTGACGCTCTCCCTCCTCCCACACCCACCGTCTGACAGGACCCAGTCTGTGTTGTTCTGCACATGTGTGCATGTGTTCTCATCAAGAATGTACTGTTCTTTCAGTCAATTATAAATAACTATTTTTTAATTAGAAAAGTGAATTTTCCTGAGAAATATTCAATAGGGTGAGGCTTACACGGTTTTGTTATTGTTGTTACAGACCCCTGTTTAAATCTGTTGAAAGTTCTAAATCAGGGCTATCCAAAAAGTTAGACACTAGTCATATGTGGCTCATGAGCATTTGAGATGTGGTTAGTGTGACACCGGGAGTGAATTTTTCAATTTGATTTGATTACAGTTTATTTATATTTAAATTTGAAAACTGACACTCGACGAGTTACTGGAAAATATTTAAGTATATTTAGAACAACATGAGTATGTGACTACTTTTTATAAAACAAAAATACATATCGAATATTTACAATGAAAATGTGGCATTTGAATTGAGATGCACTGTAAGTATAGAATACACTCTGATTTCAAAGACTTAGAAAAACAACGCAAAATCGGTGACTAATAATTCTGTGTTGATTTCACAGTGAAATTATGTTTTGAATATGTTAAGTTTTAAGGCAATGGTCCCCAACTTTTTTGGCACCAGGGACCGGTTCCATGGAAGACAATTTTTCCACAGACTGGGCGGAAGGGGTATGGTTTTGGGATGAAACTGCTCCACCTCAGATCATCAGGTATTAGGTAGATTCTCATAAGGAGTGCGCAACTAGATCCCTTGCTTGCGCAGTTCGCAATTGGGTTCATGCTCCTATGAGAATCTAACGTGGCCGCTGATCTGACAGAAGGCGGAGCTCAGGCAATCATGCTCACTCAACCACCACCCACCTCCTGCTGTGTGGCCTGGATTCTAACAGGCCACAGGCTGGTACTGGCCTACAGCCCGGGGTCTGAGGACCCCCTGAAATAAGGTATGGAATTAAAATAAACTTTACAGTTTCTTTTTACTTTTACCGTAGCTGCTGGACAACTGAAATTACATACGCTGCCCATATGATATATTCATTGGACAGTGCCGATCTCAACCTTTCCCTCTTCCCAGTCTCCACACATGCCCAAACATCAAAATGATGCCTACAGATTCAGGATGAATAGACTCTCTGAAGCATAATCATAAGTTCCTGTCCAGTCATCTCAAGTAAAAAGCTGTCAATGTATTATTATCATCTCTATTGTACAGAAGTGGAAACTGGATCTCTGGAAAGTTTAGCGACTTGCTGTAGGTCAGCTAGTAAGTGCCAAAGTTGGAGTAATCCCAGGTTTAATTACTTCCATTAATTTCCTCTTTATTGGCACTTACATATATAAATTCCCATTTTACCTACATGTATTCATTATCAACTTTTCAAATTAGTTTTTATGAAAAGCATATATACATACCAGACCCAATAACACTTAAAAATGTTGTGAAGACTTTGAAAACAATTATTCATATGTGGACCCTACGATTACTAAGGCCACAATTAATACATTTAGAATATATGAAAGTGAATTAGGAGTATTTTATTTACCAAAGGATATTATATTCCCTATTTATATAGTTTAATATATTCCACATATAAAAAGACTGTTACTAACAATGGTTACCACATAGTGGATGTTGATTCTGTGTTAGGAATGTTTGCTAATGCTTTAAATATATTATTTCATTTAATCCTCAAAACAACCACTCAATAATAATTTCATATAATCAATCATAATTTCACCAGGTCATTAGGAATTTTATATACAGTCCGTAAGACGAAAAGCTTTATGACACTAAGTGAACTTACCCAGGTCACATTAAGAGAGGAAGAGCCGCCAAGCTTTAACCCAGGTCTCTCCAACTCCAAGTCTGATCCTCTTAATCCTGCCTGCAGGTACTATGTGTTAATAAAAAATCTCTTGACATGCAGGTTCCATCTCTGTACCTGTGTCAGCCATCTAGTTTTAAAACCAGTAGGAAAAAGTATATGTGGGAAATAAACTAAATGGGATGGTTTTAACTTATCTTGTGTGATAGAAAGCTTCTATAGAAGAAATAAGCAAACTTAATCAAAAGGAAATTGGCATGTCTATTGTTAGAAATAAAAATGGCTGGTTGTGATCATTTAGAACATTTACCTATTTAATGAATTTGTTTTAATTTTAAGATGGTAAAGGAAAATGATCTCTATGTAGATTCTGATTCCCGATCTACATGATGGAATAGAATTATCAAATGAGAGAAAGATAAGATAAAGACATACAGAAGAAGATGATAGATTAGAAGGGGAAAATAAAGCATTTAAAAAAATTATGGCAACATTTAAAAAGTCAAAGTATCAAATATGTGACCCTAAATTAGTTCAGTTTCCCCTTCTGTAAAATTGGCGTTCAATGTATCAGTCTCAATGCACACTATACTCAATGTCAGCTTTTAGTTTAAACTTTAGTACTCACAGGGCTGTGCTCATATGAGCATTAGTGTTAGAGGGTATCACACAGTGGAGACATAGGTGATTAGCTACATGTTCTCCCTAACTCCACCCAAAATTGTGTTCAAAAAGTGCAACAGGGTCTGGTCAATCAGAAAAGAGACAGAAAGCTAGAGGGGATACCCAAAGAAGATTGACTGTAGAGGTGGAGAGGTGGCTGGAGCTGAAAGCATCCTTTGTTCCTGGCAGATGGCTGGTTCAAATGGCAATCCAAATATGTCCAGAAGTAGCCACACTATGTGACCTCTGTAAATAGACTTCCTGGGTACAAAACCCAGCTATTCACTTATTAGTCGTGTGTCCTTGAGTAAGTTATGTAACCTCCCTAGGCCTTGGTTTCCTCACTTGTAAATTGGACTAATAATAAGCAAGTGGCATTGGACTGAGAACTAAGGTTGTGGGTACCATCCAGATGTGCCATAGAGATAAAAATGGTGTAAGAAAAGGACACACATGTGTGAATCCATCAGATGAAGAGGACTGAGGAGCATCAAGGCACCGAAGGGCCCTTGGGGCTGCAATACAGAGAGTGGCATAGAAATAACATAGCTGAAGCTGGAGAGGGAGGCAAAGCCACATGGAGGCCGTGATCAGGATTTTATCCCACGCCCAAGAAAAAGCCAGGAAATGCACTCTGGGTTAAGACCCATATGTCTCTAACCAGAACAATGCAGTAACCTCCAGCCCAGTTTCAAAGACTTTAAGCTTGCCCTCTACTAATTTTATAGGATGCTGTGAGGTTAATCTTCCCAAAGTCATGGTCTGATTAAAACATTGCCCTGCTTGTTCAGAATTCAATCCAGTGCCTTGGGTAGACATTTAAGGTCAAATCAACTCCACCTGACATTTCCAGAATTATTTCTCGGTATTTTTGCTTCTAATCAACCTCACCATGTTCTAGAACTCACTGTTATGTAGGCAGAAATACCAAAAGCTGGTTTTTGGAAAAGATCATTAAAATCATTAAGGCTCTAGCCAGGCTAACTTAGAAAAAATGGGAGAAAACACAAAATACTAATATCAGATATGAAAGATGAGCACTATTACAAATTCCATGGGCATTAAAATATAATCAAGGAATACCGGAAACAATTTTATGCCCACAAATTTGATAACCTACATCAAATGAATCAATTCCTTATGAGACACAATCTGCCAAAACTCACAGAAGAATAAATATACAATCTACTAAAGAGACCCATCTATATTAAAGAATTTGAATCAGTAATAACTTTCCAAAACAGGAAGCAGAAGGTCCAGATAGATTCACTGGTGAATTCTCCTAAACAGCTAAAATCTCTTCCAGAATACAGAAGAAAAGAGCATACTGTCTAAGTCACTATATAAAGCCATCATCACCCTAATTCCAAAGCCAGATCAGGACTTTACAAGAAAATAAAACTACAGACCAGTATTTCTCATGAACATAGTGCAAAAATCCTCAACAAAATATTAACAAATCAAATTTAACAAAATATAAAAATAATTACACACCATGACCAAGTGTGATTTATGCCCAGATATGAAAAATGTATTCAATATTTGAAGATTGACTAATGTGATTCATTTTATCAACAAGGTAGATAAAGAAGAAAAATCATATGATCATATCAATCCATGTAGTATTTGACAAACCAGCAGTCATACATGATAAAATCTCTCAGCAGACTGAGAATAAAGGGGAACTTCTTGAACTGGATAAAGGACGTTGATATGATTTAAATGTCTGCCCCCTCCAAAACTCATGCTGAAATTTAATTGCCAATGAAATGGTATTGGAAGATGGGGCCTTTAAGAGGTGATAAGACCATAAGGGATCTGCCCTCCTGGCTGAGTTTAAAGCCTTTTAAAAAGGCTTTCAGGAGTGGATTTCCTGCCTTCCCCTTCTGTTCTTCTGCCATGTGTGTGACAGCACCCCTACCCTCTGGAGGATACAGCACTTAAGACCCTATCTGGGACGTGGACACTGGGCTCTCACCAGACACCAAACCTGCCAGCACCTTGATCTTGGACTATCCAGCCTCTAGGACTGTGAGAAATAAATTTCCGTCCTTTATAGATTACCCAGTCTGTGGCATTCTGTTGTAGCAACACAAAATGGACTAAGACAAATATTTACAATAAACCTAGATCTAGCATTATATTTAATGATGATAAACTAGAAGTAGCTTTCCTTCTAAGGTAAGAAATGATACAAGACTGTTCTTTCTCATCACTTCTTTTTGAAATTATACTGCAAGTCCTAGATAATGCAATAAGGCAAGAAAATGAAATGGTAGATAGATGATAGATAGATAGATAGATAGATATAGATAGATAGATAGATAGATGGATAGATACAGATAGATACAGCTATTGAGAAGGAAGAACTAAAACCGTATTTATTCACAAATAACATGATTATTTACATAGAAATCCTGAAAGGCTTGACAAAAATCTCCTGGAACCAATAAGCAATTGTTGCAAGGTTGTAGGATACAAGGTTAATATCCAAAAAGCCATCATTTTCCTATATGCCATGAATGAGCAAGTGGAATTTGAAATTACAAACACATTACCATTTACATTAGCATCCCAAAAATAAAGTACTTAGATATAAATCTAACAAAATGGATACAAGATCTGCATGAGAAAAATTACAAAAATTATCAAAGAAATCAAGGAATAACCAAATAAATGGAGGGATATTTCATATTCATGGATGGTAAGAATCAATGTTGTAAAGATGTCAGTTCTTCCCAACTTGATTTTGGATTTATTACAATTCCAATCAAAATCTCAGCACGTGATTTTGTGGATACTGACAAACTTACTCTAAAATTTACATGTGTATTAGTCAGGTTCTTCAGAAGGACAGAACTAATAGGATAGAGGTATATATAAAGGGGAGTTTATTAAGGAGTGTTAACTCACATGATCACAAGGTCCCACAATAGGCCATTTGCAAGCCAAAGAGCAAGCAAGGCAGTCTGAGTCCTAAAGCGGAAGAACCTGGAGTCCAATGTTCAAGGGCAGGAAGCATCCAGCAAGGGAGAAAGATGTAGGCTGAGAGGCTAAGCCATTCTAGTCTTTTCACGATTTTTTCTGCCTGCTTTTATTCTGGTCACACTGGCAGCTGATTAGATGGTGCCCACCCAGATTGAGGGTGGGTCTGCCTTTCCCAGTCCACTGAGTCAAATGTTAATCTTCTGTAGCAACACCCTCACAAACACACCCGGGAACAATACTTTGTATCCTTCAATAAAATCAAGTTGACACTCAGTATTAACCATCACAACAGGTGTATTAAAATTTTTTTAAACTTTATATTTTCCCTAAAATAGGCTGTGAACACCCTGCCCAGGTGACCAGATGCTCTAGTTAATAAGAGTGGTCCTTGCCAAAAGTTCCCCTTCTTGCCCTTCCCTGTCTGTGACCTAAGATCACTCAAATCCATCAATGAAATCCCCTCATGTCTTTGTGTGCTCCCTGGCTCCTAAGAAAGGCATTGGCTGACAGATCCTCTCTCCTTTTTGGTTCCCAACCTGCCTAGCTGAGCTTGCTCCCCTGGCACTCCTCGCATATGACCCCCTGCATGGCCTGCCATGCCACCCTCTCCAGGATCTGTGAGTATGATGAGTACTTTAATTTCACATGCATCTTAATTGTAATTTCCATGGCTGTGTTGGTATGATCCTTAAAGACCCCAGAAAGGGGACTTGCTCCCTCATTTACAACATAATATGGAGAGGCAAAAGACCCAGAATAGCCAACACTATATTAGGGAGAAGAACAAAATTGAGAGAATGACACTACCTGACTGTAAAATTATTATTATAAAGGTATGGTAATCAGGTTGGTGTGGTATTGGCAGAAGAATGGAAAAATGATCAATGAAAAATAGATACTCCAGAAATAGATTAATGTAAACATAGCGAACTGATCTTCAACAAAGGAGCAAAGACAGTATATTGGAGAAAAGGTAGTCTTTTCAGCAAATGGTGTTGAACCAACCTGCACATGTACCCCCTGAATTTGAAAGTTGTAATTATTTAAAACAACAAAAACAAAAACAGGACATTCACATAAAAAAGAGTCTAAGCATCATCCTTACACTCTTCAAAAAAAAAAAAAATTTTAATGTATCATAGACCTAAATGTAAAATGTAAAATTATAAAACTCTTAGAAGATAATGGAGAAGAAAATCTAGATGACCTTGGGTTTAGCAATGACTTTTTTAGGTAAAACACCAAAAGCATGATCCACAAAAGAAATAATTAATAAGCTTGACTTCATTAAAATTAAGAACTTGTATTCTGCAAAAGACAATGTCAAGAGAATGAGAAGACAAGCCATGGGCTGACATAAATACTTATAAAAAACATGCAATAGAGGACTATTATCTACAATATACAAAGAAATCTTAAAACTTAAGAAAATGAACAACCCATTAAAAATGGGGCAAGAGATATGAACACATAACTGACCAAAGATATACAGAGGGCAAATGCACATATGAAAACATGCTCAACATCGTATGTCTTTAAGAAATGGCAAATTAAAATAACAATGAAATGCCACTACACACCAATCAGAATGGCCAAAATCCAGAACACTGACACCACCAAAATGCTGGTGAAGATGTGGAGCAAAATGGTACAGCCGCTTTGTGTGGAAGACAATTTGTCAGTTTCATATAAAACTAAACATATTCTTAACACTACTATCCAGCATTTGTGCTTTTTGATCTTTACTCAAATGAGCTGAACATTTATGTCCACAGGAAAACCTGCACATGGATGTTTATAGCAACTTTATTCATCATTGCCAAAGTTTGGAAGCAACCAAGATGTCTTCCAGTGGGTGAATGGATGAATAAAGTGTGGTAAATCCAGATAATGGAATACTACTCAGCGCCAATAAGAAATGAATTAGCGAGGCACGGTGGCTCACATCTGTAATCCCAGCACTTTGGGAGGCTGAGGCGGGTGGATCACCTGAGGTCAGGACCCAACATGATGAAACCCTGTCTCTACTAAAAATACAAAAAATTAGCCAAGCGTGGTGGTGGGGGCCTGTAATCCCAGCTACTCGGGAAGCTGGGGCGGGAGAATTCCCGGGAGGCAGAGGTTGCAGTGAGCCGAGATTGCGCCATTGCACTCCAGCCTGGGCAACCAGAGTGAAACTCTTGTCTTAAAAAAAAAAAAAAAGAAAAAAGAAAAAAAAAGAAATGAATTATCAATTCATGGAAAGACGTGGAGGAACTTTAAATGCACATTACTAAGTGAAAGAAGCCAATGTGGAAAGGCTACATATTGTACGATTCTACTATATGACATTGTGGGAAAGGCCAAATTATGGAGACAGTAAAAAAATCAGTGGTTGCCAAGGATGAAGGGAGAGAGAGGGATACAAGGGGAAGCACAGAGGATATTTAGGGCAGTGACACTATTCTGTATGATGCTGTAATAGTGAAAACATGTCTTGATACATTTGTCAAAACCCATAGGATATACACCACTAATAGAGACCACTAATGTAAATATGGAACTGGTGTGATATTCATGTGTTCATGTTTTATCAGTTGTAACAAATGCACCACTCCAGTGCAGGATGCTGATAGTGGGGGAGGCTGTATGTGTGTGCGGACTGAGGTATAGAGAGCTCTCTCTACCTTCTGCTCAATTTTGCTGTGAACCTAAAAATGCTGTAAAAACATAAAATCTATTGAAAAGGACCAAAGAAAAGAAGCAAATCATATGTAGAAAGGAAGAAATTGACATCATAGTTATAATAGGAAACTTTAATACACCATTTCCAGATAAAGCATATAAAATAGTTGTGATTAATAATAAAATTTACCAGTTTAATATAAACATATAATTTTATGAATATTTGTGGCTCTTAGCATGTTAATAATATATATTCTTTCCAGTCATACAGAAAACATTCTCAAAACAAAGCAAACACTACAAAATAAACTTTATGTATTAGATCACAAAAGAAATCTCAATAAATCCTCAAATGCAGAAATAATACTCTTCAAGGACCATAATTGTATAATTTCAGAAGTAACAGAAAAAGATGGAACAAAAGTGCCTAAAATTTGTTTAAAGAAAATTTAATAATAACCGATGTTCTAAGGAAATTTTTAAAATGAAAATGATAAAGAATGCAGAAATTCATGAACAAGAAACTATTTAATATCAAAACCTATGGGATACCAGCTAAGTGGATAATATGGTCTGAAAATTTTAATTATTAAAAAATTTTGTGATGAAAAAATAAAAACAGAGTGAATAATATCTTAGTCAAAGAAACCTGAAAAATAGCAATGCATCCAAGAAAATAGAAGGATGTAATAATGAAACAGATTTTAAAAGAGAAAAAAGTAAACTTGATTTTTTTTTTTGTTTGTTTGTGTTTTTTGTTTTGTTTTGTTTTTTTGAGACAGTCTCGCTGTTGCCCAGGCTGGAGTGCAGAGGCACGATCTCGGCTCACTGCAGGCTCCGCCCCCCAGGGTTCACGCCATTCTCCTGCCTCAGCCTCCCGGGTAGCTGGGACTACAGGCGCCCGCCACCTCGCCCAGCTAATTTTTTGTATTTTTAGTAGAGATGGGGTTTCACCGTGTTAGCCAGGATGGTCTCGATCTCCTGACCTCGTGATCCACCCTCCTCAGCCTCCCAAAGTGCTGGGATTACAGGCGTGAGCCACCGCGCCCGGCCTAAACTTGATTTTTTAAAATGAGTTATTTGATAACTTCAAAAACATCAGAATTTAAAACTCTAAATAAAAAAGGCACTACAAATTTTGAGACTTTAAAGTCCTTTTGGGAACTGCGATGTGATGTGGAAATACTGATGTTTCCAGTAAGGGAATATTGGTGAGCTGCATATATAAATTTGACAGATAGCTATTTACATAACCTTCTAAGTAAAGGCAGTGAATTCTCCATTTCCTACTGGAGGATTTATTTAAATAAAATATGCTTATTAAACACTTCTGCAAAGATGGTTTTATCAGTACCCTGGTCATTTTGTTCAAGGAAGGGTTATATTGCATTCTCATGTGAAATATAAAAAGCAAGTCTTGCCCAATAAAAATGCTACATTGTGTGAAAAAAAAGGCACTACAAACAAATTTAAACAGAAAAAGTTGATGAGAAAAAATCTGTTAGCATAAAAAGGAAAAAACAGGAAATACAGTATTAATAACATTGCATTACAGCATTTATAACTCAGTAAGGAAAAGACAAACAATGTAATAGAAAGAGGCACAGTCTGTGAATGCACAACTGGCAAAGGATAAATAGAAATAGTTGATAAGGATTTTAAAAGATGCCAGTCCTCACTAGTAACCAGAATGATTTAAAATTAGATCCACAACACCAAACTTTTTTACTCATCTGATTGACAAAATTGCATTCAGTAACATCAATATTGGAGGGTGACTAGAAACTAGCACACTCATGGACTACTCAGGGTATTTAATTTTATTAAGTTATTGATCCAAGATTATTTGAAATTATTTAATTTTT
Organism: Pongo pygmaeus; assembly: GCF_028885625.2. Lineage (NCBI taxonomy): Eukaryota > Metazoa > Chordata > Mammalia > Primates > Hominidae > Pongo > Pongo pygmaeus. The sequence continues at coordinate 28,645,531 of NC_072387.2, forward strand.
TTGAAAATCATGTTATCTAAACCAACAATTTTCTTTCACTTTTAAAATAGCTATCCTACGAAATCACTGGCAATCATAGATAAATTTATTTCATCTTTGGTTTTAGTGGGAAAAAATGGAAAATAATTTACAGAAAATAATCTAAGTGTCCAATAGAGGTAATTATTATATAGGATATAATACAATGGAATACATGTGATAGAAAAGAAAGTTCTATGTTTATTTCTTGACTTCAAAAAACTCAATAAATGAATATTGTAGTCAATAAATGAATATTTTTTGAGTCAATAAATGAATATTGTAGACTCACTCTGACATACAATATGATATGCTTGTAAAAATACATTAAATATTATATATTATAGTATTTTTATTTCCTTAGCAAATTATTTATTATTAAATTTTTGTATCCATACATGTTCAGGCTTTTTTGTTCTACAACTTTCTGTTAATTTTGAAAATTACATCTACTATCTACTAAAAGTTTTATATAGTATATGTACTACATATTGTGTGTGTGTGTGTGTCTATATATATAGTGAAACCTATATAGAAAATTACATAGTCAACTGAGAATGGTTACACGGAAAGGACTAGTGTTCAAGAGAGCATGTATTTTATTTGTAATGTCTGAATTTTTTACATTGAGCATCTACCCATGACTTTCTCATATATAAAAATAAAATGTAATAAAATTAATGACACAAAAAACCTTAAAATTTTAGTTTTGCATTTATAATAAAAACTAAAATATATTGAGTGTTTTTTACATGTTAAGCATTATTTTAAGTGTTTTTACAGATGTTAATTTATTTGACAATCCTCAAAACAATACTGTGGATCAAGCGTTATCACCATCCCCATTTTAGAAATTAAGAAAGTGAGGCACAGAGAATTTAAGTATATTTGTGAGGATCAAAAGAGATAGCAGTTTATGCTGCTAACCCATTTAAGAATGAAAGGAGTTTAAAAGTAGACAGGTAAGTATAAAGAAATATTCGGCCGGTGGCGGTGGCCACGCCTGTAATCCCAGCACTTTGGGAGGCCAAGGCGGGCGGATCACGAGGTCAGGAGATGGAGACCATCCTGGCTAACACAGTGAAACCGCGTCTCTGCTAAAAACACACACACACAAAATTCCTGGGCATGGCAGCGTGCGCCTGTAGTCCCAGCTGCTGGGGAGGCTGAGGCAGGAGAACGGCGTGAACCCTGGAGGCAGAGCTTGCAGTGAGCCAAGATCGCGTTACACTGCACTCCAGCCTGGGTGACAGAGCAAGACTCCGTCTCAAAAAAAAAAAAAAAAAAAAAAAAAAAAAAGCAGGTGGATCACGAGGTCATGAAATCGAGATCATCCTGGCTAACACGGTGAAACCCCATCTCTACCAAAAAATACAAAAATTAGCCGGGCGTGGTGGTGGGCACCTGTAGTCCCAGCTACTCGGGAGGCTGAGGCAGGACAATGGCGTGAACCCGGGAGGTGGAGCTTGCAGTGAGCCAGATCTTGCCACTGCACTCCAGCCTGGGAGACAGAGCGAGACTCCATCTCAAATAAAAAAAAAAAAAAAAAAAATTCATTGAGTCATCCTTAAGAAACTTCAATAAACATCACAGAAAAATACACAGCCCAAATGGAAAGCCCTAAATCGTTTTTGGCCCTGATTATTTAATATAATTTAAACTTTCGCCCAGCTCTGGTGGTAAAGGAAAAAAATCTCATGTAGCGCCAACCATAAAAACCTCTGTCCACATCTCATTATATGTTCGGTCTTTGTATTTAGCTTATTTAGAACACATCAAGAAACGCTGTGATAACTTCCATTCTTACATTAGCAGTATTCTTCAAATTTTATTCACTAGCATCTGTCAGCTAGAGAATCAACTTACCTGCAAAACTCTGATAAGTAAATGTGGGCCATTATTCTAGCGTTCAGTAGGAGAGTCCATCCTGACCCTGAGGCTTAAACCACTTGACCCACAAACACAAAGATAGCAAATGTTCTGATGGATAGAAACAATTGCAGGGCATACGCTGCAATTCTACAGGCAACTCTTGTAAATCTCTCTGCTTCTGCTTTTGCTTTGAATTCTTTTCCATTGTCTCTGCCATTAACATCCCTCAAATTCTCCTTTCCAGGTCTGGCTCTCCAGGACCCACGCTTAGTAAACCTTTTAGAGTAGGCTTCACCTCCTCTAGTACTCTCCCTTCATTACCTCTTCCGTCTCTTGAGAGAAATCTTGCGTTGTAGATTCTGTGAAACATTGGTGGAGTAAAGGCGTAAACAGAAATTTTATAATTTTATGGCAACATTCATAGAACTGGAAAACATTATCTTAAATGAAATGTACAGAAAGACAAATACTGTAAGATCTCAGTTATATGTGGAATTTTAAAAAAGTAATTTCATAGAAACAGAGAGTAGAAAGGTGATTACCAGAGGCTAGAAAGAGGGGAAAAGATTGCAAAAGGGAAAATGTCAATCATAGGGTACAAAGTTTCCATTAAATTGACTGAATAACTTTTAGCGATCTATTTCACTGCAGGGTGACCACAGTTAATAATAATGTATTGTATATTTCAAATTTTTATTTATTCATTTATTTTGAGACAGAGTCTCGCTCTGTTGCCCGGGATGGAGTGCAGTGGTGCGATCTTGGCTCACTGCAAGCTCCGCCTCCAGGTTCACACCATTCTCCTGCCTCAGCCTCCCGAGTAGCTGGGACTACAGGCGCCCACCACCACAACTGGCTAATTTTTTGTATTTTTAGTAAAGTGCTTGGATTACAGGTGTGAGCCACCATGCCCAGCCTATATTTCAAATTTTTTAAAGTAATAAATTGTTAATGTTCTCACCACAGAACCATAATAATTTGGTGATGTGATGGATATGTTAATTAGCTTAATTGAATTTTTCTGCAATATATAAATAGATCAAAACATCACATTTATCCCACAAACATACACAATTATTATTTGTCAATTAAAACAATAAAAATTAAAAAACAACTTAGAGCTGCTAAAGATGAAACTGTGATGGGGAAATTTTGTTTTTCATGTTACAGTTCTCTAATTTTGACTGGGGTTTTCTTTATCCCTTGTTCTCTCAGTCTTTCAGTTAGTCAGTGCCATTCCTCTATAGAAAACTTACGTTAGGAAAACCATTTATTTCATTACTTCAGTTAACATATATTTCAGCAAAGCATTATGCAAGGCATTGTGGGGGATGCAAATTTGAACAATGCATAGTCTCTGTTCTTGTAGAACCTCCAATATTACCTAGAAAAGTAGGTGGCAATTCCATGTGACAAATGGAATATAACCCATGCAAACTCTGTTACTGAAAGGATTGTTTCTGGGAGAATGAAGGAGAATACATCATAGAGAAAGGTAAACTTTTGCAGAATCTCAAAGAAGAATCAACTGCACTGTGTTAAGCAAATATACCATAAATGAATGAATAAAAATATTCTTCATGTAAGCATTTAATATTAAGCATTATTATTCCAAGTGGAAAGAATAGCAGGGTAAAGCAATAAATTTCAGTAAAGGTTTTGAGGAATATAAAACATGGAAGCACTTGAGTTTTTGAGTAAAGGTTTTAGATTTGAGGGATACATTGTCTTAGGGAACCACTGAAGCTTTCATAGGAGAAAATTAACACTATGAATACTGTTTTTGGAAGATTAATCTCATAGCCCAATAAAATGGATTGAAGCAAGAGAAAATTTTGGAAGAGCGGCCATTTGAAAGGCTACAGCAGTGCAGGAGCTGAAAAACATCAAATCAGAGCCGACGTGGCAAGGCCAAAGTAGTCTGTGAAAGAGAAACAGAAGATTTGACAGAATTTAGCACTGCTAAAGTTCTTTTCCAATTGTTACTTAATAATGTCCCTATTCATGTCTCTGTCATCTTTCATCTTCCTCATCATATGTAATTTTGTTAACAACGGTCTTCAGCACTTCACTGCAAGTCCACTCTTTATACTCCCAGTTGAGCATCGTACTTTAATCAAACTTGATTTTTATCATCACCTCTTAAGTCTCCAAGTCTTTACCTAATCCACTCACTTTCCCAGCATTCTTCTGCTCCACTGAAATGTATAGATCCGTCTTCTCAAAAAAACTCCCCATCCTCCCAATTCTATAGCGTACTTCTTCCCATCCTCATATATGTTTGTAGTTGTATTTGCAGACATTTATTGGTGCTGATTGAATTCCCTATTCTATTACTTCAAAAGTCATATGAGAATAGGGCTATTTATATAGCTAATTCTTGAACAAGCCACAAGTGCATACCTACTATGTGGGATAAACATCTTTAACTGGTAAGTGGAAAATTATAATGGAAAGACATCAGATAGAAGTATAAAATACTATAATTTTTTTTTGAGATGGAGTCTGTCTCTGCAGCCCAGGCTGGAGTGCAGTCTTGGCTCACTCCAACCTCTGCCTCCCAGGTTCAAGCAATTCTCCTGTCTCAGCCTCCCGAGTAGCTGACACTACAGGCACACACCACCATGCCCGGCTAATTTTTTGTATTTTTAGTAGAGATGGGGTTTCATCATGTTGGTCAGGCTGGTCTTGAACTCCTGACCTCCCAAAATGCTGGGATTACAGGCGTGAGCCACTGCACCCAACCTAAAATACCACCATATTTTATATGTCTTTTAATCTGAGAGATATTATTCCGGTTGCCAATTCAATAATTGCTGGACTTTGTTGAATAATATATTCCTAAAAGCACATCTCAAATGAGATGTGAAAAATTTGAACTAACGACTTCAAAGTCAAAAAGGGGGCTCTATTCCGAGAGAACTAAAATATATTAGAAAAATCCCTACTTTAGCATCTTAAATTTTAGATATGATATTCAGCAATAAATTTGTAGATTTTCTTGTATAGTCTTTAACTGTGTTTAACGCTACGCCATTCGCCTTGATTCCAATGAGTATCCAACTATGAATAAATGTTTTTTGATTTTGACACACCTAAAGATGTCCTTATACTGCTCATGTGACCTGTGTTGCCCGCTAATACTAGCACTCTTAATGTTTCTGTATACAATAATATTAAAGAACAATGCATTAAAAATTTTTTCATTAGGCAATTGAAATTTTATATACAAATATGGCAATTGTGCCTCAACAAAGCTATTGACTACCAGATGGTAACATCAAGCTATTTTGAATAAGACTGGTCTTCAAAATCTACAAAAGGTCTAATTTTGTTTAAGGATAGGATTTTTAAAGAATATCAATGAATAATAACCAATGTCTAGGTTGTGAACAAATTGAACATACAAAAAATAAGCCTTCTCCCTGAAAAAACATGGCCCACATTGTCTTGGAAAAATATTTTATCTGTAACTCAAAGAATGATAGAAATCAGCTGTCACACAAAACCCTGCTTTGAGAATGAAGACACATGAAGCCGATAGAGGTGCAGTAATTGATACAACGTAATGCACTTTACCTATGTGTGATGGATGTATGCTAATGCAGATGGGAAGAACAACGTTAGCTACTACTTTATACCACCCAACATGGTGCCTTTGAACATATAACTTTGATTTTTAAAAATTGTGATAAAGTACAGCTAACGTAAAATTCCCTATCTTAGCCATTTTTTCTAAATTTGATTTTATGCACTCATGTTTTGGAACTTTGCCATAGTGCCTAAGAAACTGAACCTGGGAGATGGGTACCATCTCTAATTCCACACATTCTTGCCAAACAGTGTGCAATACATATTCATCAAATAAGCAAAGAAGTGTGCTGGGTGTTTGGCTGTAGGGTAGGAAAGGTAGCATCTGGAAAACAGTTCTGAACTCTGGTGAACTCAAACTCTGTCTGAGATACACTCTTACCACAGTAAATATAATTTGGCTTTGCAGTGAAACACGTGTCATTAACCCAGGGCATGTGTGTTACTGGGCATCCTCAGAATCCTCTTTTCGCCCCTTGCCCTACTGATTTAAATGGCTAAGGAACAGTGAGAACTACCATTTCCCAGTTCCTACATTTGGGGCTGAACAGATCATGTTTTGCTGATGTTCACTACATATCACAAAGACCTCTAAATAATAAACTACAAAAGCATCTGGTGTTTTCAGAAAATGCAACATTACATTTCCTTTAGTCCACTGTTCAAACATGTGTTTAAAAGTTTTAAGGTGTTCAAGTTTGCAAATGTATCAAATGTATTATCTGTAGGTTGTTATAAATTGTGGCATTTTTTCTTTTCTGAAGCCTTTAACTAATTTGCTAGTGTCCTGCTCCATTGGTTTCTGGCCCCCAGTCATCAGTATGACGATAGGCCTACAGCATTATTTGAATATGCAAGGCAAGTCCTGCATGTTATTTAGGTTTCACTGTGGCCAACTGATCCCAAGTTGCACAGTTTTATTAGGAGTATTTTTTAAATAAATAAGTGCCTGTGTTTACTAAAATGTAGGATAATTGTTGCTTTCCTCCTTCAAAGAAAGTCCCAGCATAGGCCGGGCGCAGTGGCTCACGCCTGTAATCACAGCACTTTGGGAGGCCGAGGCAGGCAGATCATGAGGTCAGGAGATCAAGACCTTCCTGGCTAACATGGTGAAACCCCGTCTCTACTAAAAAATACAAAAAAATTAGCCGGGTGTGGTGGCGGACGCCTGTAGTCCCAGCTACTCGGGAGGCTGAGGCTGAGGCTGAGGCAGGAGAATGGCATGAGCTTCTGTCTCCGGGAGGCAGAGCTTGCAGTGAGCCAGGATCGTGCCACTGCACTCCAGCCTCGGTGACAGAGTGAGACTCTGTCTCAAAAAAAAAAAAAAGTCCCAGCATAAAGTAATTTTTTTAATTCAATATCTTCCTTCTATCTTGGAAGAATGACATTCCGAATAGTTTTAATGATGTCAAAGTACAAAAGTTCAAGAGTTACTTTGAAAGTTTAATTTATAGCTATCTAAAGACTAATGCCAGGTTTGAACATGAATACAACTCAAGGAATACCATACCAGCTGTGACAACTTGGAGATTAGGTCCACTATAATTTAGTTTTACCAGTTTATCTGCTATTTGGCAAGAACTGAATAAGTTCCTTCCAGGTTTAACCCATATCTTGTGCTTTCAATTCACGGAAACTTTTGAATTGAGAAATATCATATGAAAATTAATCTGCTTAAGAAGAGGAGATATACCAGCTTGAACCAAGCACCTTGCAATTTATATTTGGGTTAAATATTTAAGTGTTTTACAGTTGTTACGTTGCATCTTATTGGGCTGCATTTTAGAACCATCTTTTTTTCTGCTTTTGTAATCAAATATTTTTAAAAATACCTGAAACCTCCAAGAAACATTCAAATAAATGTTTCCATTTTGAAAAAATATTTTCTCTGTTAAATTGATTTGCTTTTTGACCAAAGATCAATTGACCATATTAAATGGGTCTACTTCTGGGCACTTTATTCCATTGCATTGGTCTATTCGTCTGTTATTTCACCCATAATACACTGTCTTGATTACTACAGCTTTATGGTAGTTCATTGATTTGCACAAAGTAACTTGCTAATATTTTTACTGGAACTGTGTTGAATTTATACATAAAATTAAGAACTAATATCTTGACAAAGCTGAGCCTTCGTATCTATGAACCATGGAATTGCTCTCCATTTATTTAGGTCTTTTTTTTTTTTTTTTTTTTTTTTTGAGACGGAGTCTCACTCTTTCACCCAGGCTGGAGTGCAGTGGCGCAATCTCGGCTCACTGCAAGCTCCACCTCCCAGGTTCACGCCATTCTCCTGCCTCAGCCTCCTGAGTAGCTGGGACTACAGGCGCCCACCACCATGCCTGGCTAATTTTTGTATTTTTTTAGTAGAGACGGGGTTTCACCTTGTTAGCCAGGATGGTCTTGATCTCCTGACCTGGTGATCCGCCCACCTCGGCCTCCCAAAGTGCTGGGATTACAGGTGTGAGCCACCGCGACTGGCCTATTTAGGTCTTTTTTATCAGAATTTTTTCTTTCATCAGAATTTTGTGGCTTTCCTCATAAAGATCTTGTACATATTTTGTTAAAATTAGATCAAAGTGTTTTCTGGTGCTAATATGAATGGTGTTATGTTTCTGATTTCAAGTTTCAATTGTCCATTGCTGGCGTATAAGAAAGCAACTGACATTTGTCTATCAACCCGCATCCTGCAATCTTGCTGTAATTGCCTATTAGTTCCAGGAGGGTTTTTTGGTTGTTGTTAATTCTTTGGGATTTCCTTTATAGATGTTCGACAATAGAGCTTTCTACTCTAATCTTTATGATTTTTTATAGCTGTTTCAGCATAAATTATTTCTTCTTTCTGTAATTCTCTAAGGTGGAAGCTTAGGTTATTGATTTTACATCTTTCTGTCCTTTTTTATTATCATTCCTTTTAAAAATTTTATTGAGGTATATTTGACTAGTAAAAATTGTATATGCTTAAGGTATACAATTGATTATTTGATATACATATACACTGTAAAATAATCACCACAATAAAGCTAATTAACATCACCATCACCTCAGCTTTTTTTCCTAATATAAGCATTTAATAATGTAATTTTCCCTCTAAATAATGCTATCAATGCATTCCACATATTTTGATGTTGTGTTTTAAATGTCATCTAGTTCAATTTTTTAAAAAAATCTATCCAGAGACTTCTTTTACCCATGTTTTGTTTAGAAGTTCTTCATTTAATGTTCAAATATTTGGAAATTTTCCAAATATCATTCTGTTATTGATTTGTAGTTTGATTTCATTGTGGTCAGAGAACATATTCTGCATAATTCCTGTTTTTTTTTTACCTAGTTAAGGTGTGTTTATGAGCTAGAATGGGGTCTATCTTGTTGTATGTTCCATGTGAATTTGAGAAGAATATATATTGTGCTGTTGTTGGATGGAGAATTGTATAAACATCAATTAGAATATGTTAATTATAATGCTATTGCGATCAACTGCATCCTACTGATTCTCTGCCTGCTTGATATATATATATTAATAAAAGAAGGGTATTGTATTTTTCAGCTTTAATAATACATTTGTCTGTTTCTCCTTGCATTTCTATCAGTTCTTGTTTCATGTATTTTGAGTCTGTGTTATTAGGCACATACAGATTAAGGATTTGTCTTCTTAGAGAATTAACCCCGAAATCAACATGTAATGTCTCTTTTTTCTCTTACAATTTTTCTTGCTCAGAAATCCGCTTTGTCAGAAATTAATACAGCTATGCCAACTTTCTTTTGATTAGTGTTAGTATGATACATCTTTCCCCCACCTCTTTAGATTAAACCTGTGTCTTTATATTTAAAGAGGGTTTCTTGTAGAAAATTTATAGTAAGGTCTTTTCTATTCCAATCCACTCTAGCAACCTATCTTTAATTGAAGTATTAAGACCACTGACAAAGTGATGATTGATAGTTGGGTTAATATCTACCATATTTGTAACTGTATTTTATTTATTGCTTTCCCTGTTTTTTAATTCACCTTTTTTTTTTTTTTTTTGAGATGGAATTTCACTCTTGTCACCCAGGTTGGAGCGCAGTGGCATGATCTTGGCTCATTGCAACCTCTGCATCCAGGGTTCAAATGATTCTCCTGCCTCAGCCTCCCAAGTAGCTGGGATTACAGGCGCCCGCCACTACGCCTGGCTAATTTTTTGTATTTTTTGTAGAGACAGGGTTTCACCATGTTGGGCAGGCTGGTCTTGAACTCTGGACCTCAGGTGATCTGCCCACCTTGGCTTCCCAAAGTGCTGGGATTACAGGCCTGAGGCACCGCACCCAGCCTTTATTCACCTTCTTTTGTCTGGCTTGTCTGATTTTAATTCGGTATATGTAATTTTATTTTCTCTCTTCTCTTAGCATTTCAGTTAAGTGTTGCTTTTAAAAAACCTTATTGTTTGCCCTAAAGTTTGCAATATACATTTTATAACTAACCTAAGTTTACTTTCAAATAAGTTTATACTGCTTCATGAATTTTGCAGGTGCTGTAAAGTATTTCAAAGTTCTCCATCTAATTACTTATAAAGTTACTGTCATTAATTTCAGTCTACCACATGCTACAGTCACATAATACATTCTTATTATTTTGAGTAAATATCTATCTTATCAATTAAGAATAAGATAAACAAAGATTTTACTTTATTTTCCCTTATTCCTTCTCCAAAGCTTTTCTTAATTATGTAGAAAGTTTTTACATTTTCTTCATATTTGAAGGTTAATTTCTCTGAATATAAAATTGTTGTTTTTGTTTCAACACTTTAAATACTTCACCCACTTTCTTCTCATTTGCAAAGTTTCTGATAAAATGTAACATATAATATTTGTATTTTTTCTCTATAAATATAATGTTTTCCCTCTGGCTTCTTTCAAAGTTTTCTTTTGCTTTGGTTTCCTTTTGTTTGGATATGGTAAGCCTAGATATATATATATTATATATATATATACACACACACATATACACATATATAATATACATATATACACACTAGTGTATATATATATACACATTAATTTTAGAAAATTCTCAGCCAATGATTATTGCTTCAAATATTACTTCTGCTCATTTTTTCTTCTTTTAGTATTGCAATTACATGTATGTCTTATCTTTTAAAAATGTTTCACAGATCTTGGATATTAGGTTCTGTGTTTTCATTCTTTTTTCTATTTACATTTTAGTTTGGAAAGTTTCTAATGGTATTGCTTCACATTCACTGATTCTTTCGGCCAAGTTCAGCTTACTGAGTCCATCAAAGGCATTCTTTATTTCTATAACTGTGGTTTTAAATTCTAGCATTTTATTTTCATTTTCTTAGAGTTTTCATTTCTGTGCTTACATTACCAGTCTGTTATTGCATGTAATCTACTCTCTCCCTTAGAACTATTAGCATGTTAATTACAGTTATTTTTAAATCCTTGTCTGAAAATTCCAAAATCTCTTCCAAGTCCAGTACTGATGCTTGCTTTGGCATCTGCAGACTTGTAAATTTTTAAGCATGCTTTGTAATTTTTTGTAGAAAACTCTAATATAGTGTATTGAGCAAAAAAAAAAAAAACTGAGATAAATAGGCCTTTAGTGACATATTTTATGTTTATGTGGCTATAGGTTAGGTTATATTTATTGTTTCCTGTGGCCGTACGTATCTGAAGCTAATATTCCTCTGGTGTCCATGGGTTATCTCCCCTGCTGTATTTACATTTCCCTAGAGACTCCTTCTTAAGTAGAGTCTGACAGCTTTATCCACTTTTATTATAAAAAGCCCTGTTAATGTGGTGGTAAGGAGTGGCAAAGGAGAAGCGTTCTATATTCTTATAATGTTATCTCAGTCTCTTTAGGTCCCTCTGCTATGATTTTCACAAATACTTCTCACTATTTTTTTCTCCCCTTCCTAGATGAGACAGAAAGGTTGAAGTGGGCTGGAGTTGGATGATTACTCTTCTACCTATGTGAGATTAGGCTCTGGTGAACTCTTTTTTTCACTTGAGAGTGGGCCTTTGTCATGGAGAACACACTGGGCATATTTCAAAATAATTATTTTTATCTTCTCATGCTAAAGACACAAGGTGATTTTTCTTGAATACTATTATGAGAACCTGCTGGCATTGTTTTCATATAAAAATCCATGAAATATGAATGTAAGTGGATTGTAGCCTCCAGCAGTTATTCATTATCAATCCTGTCTAAACTCAGCATCACCACTTAAGTGTGCCTACAAGATTACACCTCCAGTGACTTCTGTTCCATGTAAAATGATCTCAGCTATATTTCTCCAAATTTGTCTGTCTCTCTAGATTTTAGGGTGGCAGTTTGCCCTGCAATCTCAATTCTCTGTTGGGTGCAAAAAAAAAAAGTCACTGATTTTCATTTGTTTAGTTTTTTCCTTATCATAAGGATGAGAGTGACAATTTCCAAGCTCTCTAAGTGTTGGAGCTGGAACAGGAAGTCCTCTCCATTTTTTTAAGTGTAGCATATTTCAAAAGCACTGAAATTGTAGTTAACATCTGGTTACTAGATTACAATTTTGTGGTTAGGAAAATATTTTTTCAAGTACAAGGCTGAGAGATCAACTCATAAAACTTTGCACAAATGAACAAGTGTTCTATGGATAAAAATCGCTTTAGCAATTGTATGGGAGGGTAATCATAAATCCCCTTTCTTACAGGCAATTTTACTATTTCAGCAGATGAACATGCAGTTAAAAAGAAATATGTCATCAGAACAAACTATTTTTCTATTATTTGAGTTAACTGAGATGTTGCTGCATTTTATTATAAAGACATTTATCTTTTTAGGAAGGGGACTGGAATTAATGTTAGACAAGTGAAGCATTTCCAGGAGCTCAAAATTTAAGAGGGATCAAAAACTTGGTAATCAAGATAAATTATATTTTAAAATAATACTTTTTAAAAAATAAATATTAGTGAAAAAATTTTACAATGAAGAAAATATCAAAATTTACTTAAAGACAGAATTAGAAACTGTCCCATGCATAGTCATACTGGAGACTAAGGCAAAAGGGAAAATCTTGATTGCTGACTTTTTTTATATTTCTTTAAATTGCACACCCTACACAAGTGGCTCCTTCTACCCCAGCCCTAGTAGGGGAATGTTCAGTCATCAGACACTGGAAAAATACATGTAAGTTTACATCTTACAGAAGGAAACACTGAAGTATGTCAAATATAGGATGATTTTCTTCCATACATAGTTAAACACTATCATGTGAAATTCAATATAACTAAGTGAAAAAAACTATTGCTGATTCCTTTTTTAAGTAAAAAGCTATTATTTCATTTAGTAGCTCTTTGTGATTTGACAATAATATTAATATATCAAAGGTTAACGTATTTGTCTCTTCACACACAAATGCTTATACACATACACATTTATGTACACACATACAAATATTACAAGAGATTGAAAACAGGCATCTCCATAAAAAAGTATCTCTTGGGTTGACTTCCCACTGAAGCTTCTGGTCTAGCCATGATTTTGGATTCCTCCTTTCCCCCATGATCCCTCCATCGCTATTCCCTTCTCAGGCTTTTCCAAACCTTAAAATAACTGCTATTTTTTACTGTAAATCTTTAAGGTCAACAATGTAATATTTTGATATATATATATATATGTAAATGACCACTATAGTCAAGCAAATTAACACATCCTTCTTCTCACATAGTTTTTGTTTGTTTTGTGGTAAGAGTACCTGAAATCTACTCACTTTAGCTATTTATTTGGCCACTTCCTCTCTTCCTAACTAAAGAAACTTGAATTTGTGTTCAAATGCAGTTTCATTTATATAAGGCATGCTATTAAGTACCATACATATAAATATGCATACCCTTTTGTTGTATACACAGGGTAAAATAATTCAAATATATAATATGTAATTTAAAAATACCAGAGAGTATGTGTTATTACTAAAACATTCCCATTAGACATGATCAAAATACATTTGAACATGAGGGTTGCTACTTAATGAGCTGTGGTGGTAAGAAGTGAACAGCTGTTCTAGCGACGAGACGGTTGGTGGGCTTGACACAACTGAGCACATCTGAGCACAGGGAACTCACCAAACTGCCTGGCAATGCACAGGTGTTGAGAAACAAGACAACGACAAAGAACAGTCTCTTCTAGGTGTGCGCAGATGATGATAATCAGGACAATTTGGGACTTTGTATTTTTCAGAACTTTAATCTTCATAAAATTTTCAACAGGAACAAAGAGAAAGGGCTGAAATTATCTGAATTGTATAGGTAGATAAAGTACCTAGAATACTTCCAAACTTACACATTGAGTCATAGATGATATAATCAACTTAAATATATATATTTTTATATATTTACATATATTTACATATATTTATATTTATTTAATTTAAATTGTGGTTTTAGAAATCAGGTGGAAAGGGTCACATTTGTAATTAGAAAAATTCAGGTCGGGTTTCTGTCACTACTGAAACCTATTGCTTTAATTCCACATATCAAACATTATTTTGTCTCTATCTTATTTTGCTAATGTCCTGTAAACAAAATGCTGGTTTTTTACTTCTCAGAAATGTTTACTGTGAGTCCAGTTTTGCCATTATGAAGAAAAACGTAAGGGAAAACTAGTCCTGCACATGTTATATTATTTAGACACATGAACAATAGAATATGTACTAAAAACTCGTCACAATCAACATCTAAAGGGCAGGGAACAAAGAGGTTTATTTCAAATATTGAATTTCCTGCTTAATTGTTTTTATGGTCAAAAGTCCTTGTTGAGCACACTACTTTTATGACTCTCCACAATCTCCACAAGTGACCTAAAGACAAAGTGTGGGATACTAGGAGAGAAGTACAAAGAGGTAGGGCCTGAGACCCAGAATAAAATGAATACATGCAAGGAGAAATCAAGTCTAGAGCAGAGGCTTTTTCACTTCATAAATTACTATCTTGATGGACATTCGATACTAGCAAATTCAATGCACAAGTAATGCAAAGAATTTTCGTGGGTGGAAAAGGCTGAAAGAAGAGATCAAGCAACAGCGTCGGTAGCTCTGGATAGTTTGATAATGGTCCCAGATTTCAAGCAGATACTTAAATACATTCTTCACATAACTTAGAGTACCCGGGTGTTACATCTCACAGAAATGGTATACTCATTGTGCTGTTTTTATTTCTAAGTAGAATCTTGAAAGATCTTTCTAAGTAATATGTTGGCAAAGAAACAATCCCATCACTAAACGTCCCTGTCATTTCTCTTTTTATGGGATTGGTTGCAGATGTTGCAGGGTCTTCGCTTCTCCACCTAGGTCTGTTCACACTCAGCTCAGTCACCAATTGGGATAAATACTGAATATGCCGCTCTGCTGTTGTGATTCAGTTTTAAAACTTACTTTTTAATTTTTTGGTTTTTTTTTTTTTTTTTTGTCTCAACTTACTGGCACTTTTTGTAGAGAAAACTTTCAAGTGGTTTTAGATGATAAAATAAAGCAATGATGAATTACTTGGGAGCTTTATGAAACATGAGATTGAACTTTGATCAACACATTTTCGTAGAAAAACAAGAAATATCAAATAGAGACAAATCTGAGACAACGTTCAATTCAAAATAGATTGAGACTGGAAGAGCATTAATGTTACTTAAATCATATCTTTAATAGAAATGTACAAATGAAGGTTCTAACAACTGGATGTTTTCATAAGTGAAGGAACATCTAAAACTAACTTTTAGAAAATTAATAATAGGTACCCTGGAGGCTATTGTATTACTTATACAACATTTTTTAAAAAGTATCATTTCGTATTCCGTATAAGATGGCAAAAATGGGTTTTGTTTTTGTCATTGTTGTTATACAATTAAAAGTTGTTCAAGAAAGGGGGTGTAACCATAATGTAACATGCTGCTTAACTGTAAGGAATATTTGTATAGTCATAGGAATGTAAACCCTAAGTATTGATTTAATTTCAAAGGGTGATATAAGTATATTGGAAGAATGAGGGGTACTCTATGTGAGTTTATAGTTAGCAAAGACTTTATAAAATAGATTATTTCTCAACCTCAATAAAAGGAAAGTAATAGATACCATCTAAAGGTTAAAAATCAAGAAACAGCTGTCCAAAAATTTCATTTGGAAGTTGGAGGTAAATGACATTAGAAACAACTAAACTGTAGGCAAGTAGAAACAAAATTGGGAGAATGGGCAAAGGACCATAATTTCTTTTTTTTTTTTTTTTTTTTTTTGAGACAGAGTTTCGCTCTGTCATCCAGGCTGGAGTGCAATGGCGTGATCTCGGCTCACTGCAACCTCCACTTCCCAGGTTCAAGCAATTCTCCTGCCTCAGCCTCCCAAATAGCTGGGATTACAGGTGTGCACCACGATGCCCAGCGAATTTTCTTTGTATTTTTAGTAGAGACGGGGTTTCACGATGTTGGCCAGGCTGATCTTGAACTCTTGACCTCAAGTGATCCACCCACCTCGGCCTCCCAAAGTGCTGGGATTACAGGCATGAGCCACCACGCCCAGCCAGGACCATTATTTATTCTTGGACAGTTGTGTTACTAATTATCACCCTGCTGGTACTTTTTGAATCTATATGTATTATTACCTTGGTAAAATTAAACACTTAAGAGTTTTATAAGAAATTAACTCCTATTTTTAAAAAGAAAACATTTTTGTGTTGGAGGGGAAGACTACTTCAACATTTCTCTTTAATATAGAAAAGTGGAAATGTTAATTAACAAAAACTATTATTTCTGGCCAAAATATTATAAAACCTTTGAGAGCGATCAACATTAAAGCATACACGTTAATGTTGTAAAGCAATCCTGCTTCCCCAATAAACAAAATTATCTTCATAGTCTTATTCAAACTTGTATACTGCCATAGCATAGTGAATAAGACCAAAGGCTTTCATTCAGACTATCTTGGTTTGAATCCTGGTTGTGTAACTTTGAGCAAGTTAGCTAACCTATTTAGTAAAAACATGCATCACCACATTGTTTGAGAGTTAAATAAGATAATAAATGCAAAGCACTTACCATGGTGCCTAGCATAGATTCACATTCAATAAATGTTGGTTTTTCTTTCATCCACAAATGAAATCACAGCATAGATATACATTTGTATCTCTCCACATAAACTCAATTCCTCAGCCACCTCCCCTTTTTCCACAAGGCAGCCGCCTGTTACACCTCTCCTGTGCTAATTCCTGACCATTCTTCAGAAAAGCCTTCACTAATTGGCACTATGTAAGCCCTGTTGCCCTTTTTTTACTTTTATCCTCCATGGTATCCTGCTTATTTCCTTAATAGCACTTCCTAGAACATAAAATAAATATTTTTGAATGTAATTATTTATTTAATATCCATTTGTGTCTGACAGTAGACTTTAAACTCTTTGGAGCAAAGTCTACTTCTATCTCCATCTTTATTAGATACTTAGTTCCGAGCACACTGTTTGACTCATAATAGGTGTTCATTAAATGATTGGCTCAAAGGTTGATTGAATAATAACCTTGTTATTATTCTTGTTCTTGTGACTGCATAACTTTGCATTAGGTTGCTGAGCTATATCTTCCTTAACTGTTGTATTACTGAGGTAGGGGGCTGGCAGGACTTGTTTTCCAGTCATGGCCCTGTTGATCAAAGCAGGATCTGATCAACACAGGATGCAGCGAACAAGTGGGCCAAAACCAGCAAATGGCTATGAAAGTGACCTTTAGGTGCCCTCACTGCTCATTAGCATAAAGACACACCCACCAGCACCATGACAGTTTACAAATGCCATGGCAACAGGCCATGGCAATGGCTAGAAAGTTACCTTACCTGGTTCCTGGAACTCCCAACCCTCTTTCCAGAAAGTTCTGAATGCTGTGCCTCTTAATTAACATATAATTAAAAGTGGGTATAAGTACAGCTGCCAACAGCCTATATGCTGCTATATCTGGGCACACTGCCAGTACTGCAAGGAGCAGTACTGGTTCAAGAAAAGTTGCTTTCTCTTACCACCAGCTTGCCCTTGAATTCTTTCCTGGGTGAAACCAAGAACCCTCCCAGGCTAAGCCCCAACTTTGGGGCACACCTACCCACCTGCATCATTACTATTGGGATACTTCTGATTTTCAGTTACTTCCACTTGTCCATAGTGCTATAATGAATGTTAAGAATAGGGATTTTTCTTCTTTTTGGTTATAAACATTTAATAAACACATCCAAAATGTGAATACTTCTGTCTAAATTATCTGATCATGTTTTATAGCTCCATATTCTCATAAGCACCTACTCAAATGATCGACATATCCTTGAATATATAAGTAAGTTCATGAAGGAAGTAAAGAGTTAAGACCAACAATTGATCAGTTACGACTTTTCCAGAAGTTTACTTTATGTTTGTTTGTAATACTTCTACTTTATGTTGTTTTTCTTAATCCTGCTCCCTAGTTGTCAAATATTTAGCATGATTAATGCCTCATCTTTTGAGAGAAAAACAGTACATTTGGAGTGCTCTTATTTTTTTCTTTTTTTAAAAAAATGCTCACCTGCCTCCTTCTTTGGTGTGATTTGATAGCTTCTTACTAAAAGGTGACTTGCTAGAAATATTTTTACAATCTTCTTTTGTGAGTAACTTTTTTTGAAAAAGCCTTCCTTCATTATTAAACAAGTTATTTGACTTTGGCTTATTTTCAGTTTTATTTTCTTCAGATAGTAAATAGCATTATCTTTCTTTCTACAGAGGTAGAAACGGAACTTTTGAACATACAGGTAATTAGTCCAAGCTCACAAAGTAAAGAATGATGGGTCCTTTTGCCTCTGAAGTCTACATTCTCAACTCATACACCACATAGCCTCTGTCCTCTACTTCTATGGTGGTATCTACTATTTCCACACTTCATTATAACTCTGTGAAGTCACATATCATTCCTCATTCTCAGTTGCAGACTTAACACC
The DNA here is from genome assembly GCF_028885625.2 of Pongo pygmaeus. NCBI lineage: Eukaryota > Metazoa > Chordata > Mammalia > Primates > Hominidae > Pongo > Pongo pygmaeus. The sequence continues at coordinate 28,663,967 of NC_072387.2, forward strand.
TATCACAGGGCACAACAGGTCACTCAATGATAATGAGGTTTACTAAAGTAAAATTTATGCCATTGGTCATTGTGAGTGGGGTCAACCAAAATGAAAAAGAAATAACTCGGGCAATTCAGATGTAATATGTAGAAATGTTAATTACTGTGAACTCTTAATTAACATTAAGTTCTTCCTCCACCATGCCATGATGTATATGCCACCTTCTAAATCTACACAGTTGAATAGTAGCCATCTGAAGACTTAAGGACTATGAATTGTGAAACATTCACATAGTAATTTTCTTTTTTTTTTAAATTATACTTCAAGTTCTGAGATACGTGTGCAGAACGTGCAGGTTTGTTACATAGGTATACATGTGCCATGGTGGTTTGCTGCACCCATCAACCTGTCATCTACATTAGGTATTTCTCCTAATGCTATCCCTCCCCTAGTCCCCAATCCCCTGACAGACCCCTTTGTGTGATGGTCCCCTCCCTGTGTCCATGTATTCTTATTGCTCAACTCCCACTTATGAGTGAGAACATGCAGTGTTTGGTTTTCTGTTCCTGTGTTAGTTTCCTGAGAATGATGGTTTCCAGCTTCATCCATGTCCCTGTAAAGAACATGAACTCATCCTTTTTAATGGCTGCATAGTATTCCACGGTGTATATGTGCCACATTTTCTTTATCCAGTCTATCATTAATGGGAATTTGGGTTGGTTCCAAGTCTTTGCTATTGTGAATAGTGCTGTAATAAACATACATGTGCATGTGTCTTTATAGTATAATGATTTATAATCCTTTGGGTATATACCCAGTAATTGGATTGCTGGGTCAAGTGGTATTTCTGGTTCTAGATCCTTGAGGAATAGCCATACTGTCTTCCACAATGATTGAACTAATTTACACTCCCATCAACAGTGTAAAAGCATTCCCATTTCTCCACATCCTCTCCAGCATCTGTTGTTTCCTGACTTTTTAATGATCGCCATTCTAACTAGCGTGAGATGGTATCTCATTGTAGTTTTGATTTGCATTTCTCTAATGATCAGTGATGATGAACTTTTTTTCATAAGTTTGTTGGCCACATAAATGTCTTCTTCCAGGAAGTGCCTGTTCATATCCTTCACCCACTTTTTGATGGGGTTGTTTGTTTTTTTCTGGTAAATTTGTTTACATTCTTTATAGATTCTGGATATTAGCCCTTTGTCAGATGGATAGATTGCAAAAATTTTCTCCCATTCTGTAGGTTGCCTGTTCTTTCTGATGATAGTTTCTTTTGCTATGCAGAAGCTCTTTAGTTTAGTTAGGTCCCATTTGTCCATTTTGGCTTTTGTTGCCATTGCTTTTGGTATATTAGACATGAAGTCTTTGCCCATGCCTATGTCCTAAATGGTATTGCCTAGTTTTTCTTCTAGGATTTTTATGGCTTTAGTTCTTATGTTTAAGTCTTCAATCCATCTTGAGTTAATTTTTATATATGGTGTAAGGAAAGGGTCCAGTTTCAGTTTTCTGCATATGGCTAGCCAGTTTTCCCAACATCATTTATTAAATAGAGAATCCTTTCCCCGTTGCTTGTTTTTGTCAGGTTTGTCAAAGATCAAATGGTTGTGGATGTGTGGTCTTATTTCTGAGGCCTCTGTTCTGTTCCATTGGTCTATATGTCTGTTTTGGTACCAGCAGCATACTGTTTTGGTTACTGTAACCTTGTAGTACAGTTTGAAGTCAGGTAGCATGATGCCTGCAGACTTGCTCTTTTTGCTTAGGCTTGTCTTGGCTATTTGGGCTCTTTTTTGGTTTCATATGAAATTTAAAGTAGTTTTTTCTAATTCTAAAACTAATTCTGTGAAGAAAGTCACTGGTAGTTTGAGGGGGATAGCATTGAATCTATAAATTACTTTGGGAAATATAGCCATTTTCACAGTATTGATTCTTCCTATCTATGAGCATGGAATGTTTTTCCATTTGGTTGTATTCTCTCTTACTTCCTTGAGCAGTGGTTTGTACTTCTCTTGAAAAGGTCCTTCACATTCCTTATAAGTTGTATTCCTATGTATTTTATTATCTTTGTAGCAATTGTGAATGAGAGTTCACTCATGATTTGGCTCTCTGTTTGTCTATTATTGGTGTATAGGAATGCTTGTGATTTTTGCACATTGATTTTGTGTCCTGAGACTTTGCTGAAGTTGCTTATCAGCTTAAGGAGAAAATTTTGGGCTGAGATGATGGGGTTTTCTAAATATACAATCATGTCATCTGCAAACAGACACAATTTGACTTCCTTTCTTCCTATTTAAATACCCTTTATTTCTTTCTCTTGCCTGATTGCCCTGGCCAGAACTTCCAGTACTGTGTTGAATACGAGTGGTGACAGAGAGGATCCCTGTCTTGTGTCAGTTTTCAAAGGGAATGCTTCCAGCTTTTCCCCATTCAGTAGGATATTGACTGTGGGTTTGTCATAAATAGCTCTTATTATTTTGAGATACGTTCCATCAGTACCTAGTTTATTGAGAGTTTTTAGTATGAAGGAATGTTGAATTTTATCGAAGGCCTTTTCTGCATCTATTGAGATAATCATGTGGTTTTTGTCATTGGTTCTGTTTATGTGATGGATTTTGTTTATTGATATTCATATACGGAAACAGCCTTGCATCCCAGGGATGAAGCTGACTTCATCGTGGTGGATAAGCTGTTTGAAGTGCTGCTGGATTCTGTTTGCCAGTATTTTATTGAGGATTTTCTCATCAATGTTCATCAGGAATATTGGCCTGAAATCTTTCTTTGTTGTGTCTCTGCTGGATTTTCGTATCAGGGTGATGCTATTCTGGCTTCATAAAATGAGTTAGGGAGGAGCCCCTCTTTTTCTGTTATTTGGAATAGTTTCATAAAGAAAGGTACCAGCTCCTCTTTGTACCTCTGGTAGAATTAGGCTGTGAATCTGTCTGGTCCTGGGGTTTTTTTGGTTGGTAAGCTATTAATTACTGCCTCAATTTCAGAACTTGTTATTGGTCTGTTCTGAGATTCGACTTCTTCCTGGTTTAGTCTTGGGAGGGTGTACGTGTCCAGGAGTTTATCCACTTCTTCTGGATTTTCTAGTTTATTTGCGTAGAGGTGTTTATAGTAGTCTCTGATGGTAGTTTGTTTTTCTGTGGGATCACTGGTGATATCATATCCCCTTTATCATTTTTTATTGTGTGTATTTGATTCTTCTCTCTTTTCTTCTTTATTAGTCTTGCTAGTGGTCTATCAATTTTGTTAATCTTTTCAAAAAACCAGCTCCTGGATTCATTGATTTTTTGAAGGGTTTTTGGTGTCTCTATCTCCTTCAGTTCTGCCCTGATCTTAGTTATTTCTTGTCTTCTGCTAACTTTTGAATTTATTTGCTCTTGCTTCTCTGGTTCTTTTAATTGTGATGTCAGGGTGTCGATTTTAGATCTTTCCTGCTTTCTCTTGTGGGCATTTAGTGCTGTTAATTTCCCTCTAAACACTGCTTTAGCTGTGTCCCAGACATTCTGGTACATTGTATCTGAATTGGTTTCAAAGAACTTATTTATTTCTGCCTTAATTTCATTATTTACCCAGTAGTCATTCAGGAGCAGGTTGTTCAGTTTCCATGTAGTTGTGTAGTTTTGAGTGAGTTTCTTAAACCTGAGTTCTAATTTGATTCCACTGTGGTCTGAGGACCGTTTGTTATGATTTCCTTTCTTTTGCATTTGCTGAGGAGTGTTTTACTTCCAATTATGTGGTCAATTTTAGAATAAGTGCAGTGTGGTGCTGAGAAGAATGTATATTCTGTTGATTTGGAGTGGAGAGTTCTGTAGATGTCTATTAGGTCTGTTTGGTCCAGAGCTGAGTTCAAATCCTGAATATCCTTGTTAATTTTCTGTCTCATTGATCTGTCTAATATTGACAGTGGGGTGTTAAAGTCTTCCATTATTATTGTGTGGGAGTCTAAGTCTCTTTGTAGGTGTCTAAGAGCTTGCCTTAGACAAGAGCTAAGGTGTCTATTGGGTGCATATATTTTTAGGATAACTAACTCTTCTGTTGCATTGACCCCTTTACCATTATGTAATGTCCTTCTTTGTCTTATTGATTTTTGTTGGTTTAAAGTCTTCTTTATCAGAGACTAGGATTGCAACCCCTGATTTTTTTTTTTTTTTTTTTTTTTTTTTTTTTTTTTTTTTTTGCTTTCCATTTGCTTATTCCTCCATCCCTTTATTTTGAGCCTATGTGTGTCTTTAAATGTAAGATGGTTCTACTGAATACAGCACACCAATTGGTCTTGACTCTTTATCCAATTTGCCAGTCTGTGTCTTTTAACTGGGGCATTTAGCCCGTTTACATTTAAGGTTAATATTGTTATTTGTGAATTTGATCCTGTCATTATGATGCTAGCTGGTTATTTTGCCCATGAGTTGGTGCAGTTTCTCCATAGTGTCAATAGTCTTTACAATTTGGCATGTTTTTGCAGTGGCTGGTAGCGGTTTTTTCTTTCCATATTTAGTGCTTCTTTCAGGAGCTCTTGTAAGGCAGGCCTGGTGGTGACAAAATCTCTCAGCATTTGCTTGTCTGTAAAGGATTTTATTTCTCCTTCCCTTATGAAGCTTAGTTTGGCTGCATATGCAATTCTGGGTTGAAAATTCTTTAAGAATGTTGAATATTGGCCCCCACTCTCTTCTGGCTTGTAGGATTTCTACAGAGAGATCTGCTGTTAGTCTGAGGGGCTTCCCTTTGTGGGTAACCCGACCTTTCTCTCTGGCTGCCCTTAACATTTTTTCCTTCATTTCAACCTTGTTGAATCTGATGATTACGTGTCTTGGGGTTGCTCTTCTCAAGGAGTATCTTTGTGGTGTTCTCTGTATTTCCTGAATTTGAATGTTGGCTTGTCTTGCTAGGTTGGTGAAGTTCTCCTGGATAATATCCTGAAGAGTATTTTTCCACTTAGTTTTATTCTCCCCATCACTTTCAGGTACACCAATCAAACGTAGGTTTGGTCTTTTCACATAGTTCCATATTCTTGGAGACTTTGTTCATTTATTTATTTTTTTCGTTCTTTTTTCTCTGATCTTGTCTTTCCGCTTTATTTCATTAAGTTGATCTTCAATCTCTGATATCCTTTCTTCCGCTTGATCAGTTTGGCTGTTGATACTTCTGTATGCTGCACGAAGTTCTCGTGCTGTGTTTTTTGGCTCCATCAGGTCCTTTATGTTCTTCTCTAAACTTATTCTAGTTAGCATTCCTCTAACCTTTTTTCAAGGTTCTTAGCTTCCTTGCATTGGGTTAGAACATGCTCCTTTTTAGCTCATAGCAGTTTGTTATTACCCACCTTCTGAAGCCTGCTTCTGTCAATTCATGAAACTCATTCTCTATCCAGTTTTGTTCCCTTGCTGGCAAGGAGTTGTGATCCTTTGGAGGAGAAGAGGTGTTCTGGTTTTTGGAATTTTCAGCCTTTTTGTGCTGGTTTTTCCTCATCTTCGTGGATTTATCTACCTTTGTTCTTTAATGCTGGTGACTTTCAGATGGGGTTTTTGTGTGCTTGTCCTTTTTGTTCATGTTGATTTCTGCTTGTTAGTTTTCTTTCTAACAGTCAGGCCCCCCTGCTGCAAGTCTCCTCGAGTTTGCTGGAGGTCCACTCCAGACCCTCTTTGCCTGGGTATCACCAGTGGAGGCTCAGTTGGAAATGCAGAAATCACCTGCCTTCTGGGTTGATCTCGCTTTGGAGCTGCACACCCGAACTGTTCTTATTCGGCCATCTTTCCTAGTCTCCCACATAGTAATTTTCTAGTGCACTAGATCTAGAAGAAAAATGCTTTATTAAAAACTCTTCAGATTTAGCTAAAACTGGCTCAAAACTTTATCTCGTTGTTTCCATGTTCGTCAAGATTTCTGTGAATCCCTGTTGCTTGAGTTCCCCTAGTCTACAACTCACATCTCTGTTACTGCCAATGTAAGGCTGATATCAAGTAGACTTTACAGTGAGAGAAGCAAGGGATTACATTGCTATAATATCTGACAGCTTAAATTTGATTGTCCCTTGACCATTTCTCACCAACATAAGCTACCGGCTGCCATGGGAGCTCAGCCACTCTCTTCTCTCCCGCTTCCCCTCCTCTCTTTCTAGGCTCATTCCCACTTCAAAAAGCCTCTTGTGCCACCCACCCCTAGTTACTGTCCCGGGGCCTCCACATCTCACTCTGCTCCCTTGTCACACCTGGGCCACAACTTGTCAAGGTATTTTTAGACTAAAGAAGGTTCTTCTCAAATTTCAGTCCCTGAAATACTCTTTTATTTCTCCTGCCACACAGTTGTCCAGCCCTTGTCCCCCAGCTGGTTTCGGGTGTGGATGGCCTCCTCTTTCTTTGCAATAACGGGTCTGCACACTTCTGCTCTGCACAGCAGCAGGAACATATGTGACATTTCTGTCAGGAAAGCAAGAGATATTAACATTTCATCAAATTACACCTAAATTGCCAGTGATTTCTTTTTTTTTTTTTTGGTAGATACATAGAGATGGAGTATTAGCTTTTTAGTATTGGATGAAAACATCATTGCTTATTAAGAAATTCTGCATCTAGATGTTGGCTGTCAATTAGCTTTCACATAAAGGTAATAATATATATATAATATTTATATCCATAAGTCTATATATGTATTTATATAGTAATATAAGTATATTTTTATACTGTTGTTATATATAAATGATATCTATCAAAACTAATTGATGTACATAAAATATATATAAGCATGCAAATATAAATTTATATATACATGCACACACGTATTCACTATGTATTAACTTTTATATGCACAAATATATGTGCACAATGTATATGTGCATGGCTCTTCTACATAGTAAGATATATATGTAATCTATCTCTTCCATTTTATCTCTCCTATAAGGTGCTTTAAAGGGAGGAACTTCACCTTGTTTATCCGTATATACATTTGTTCACAATTCCATATATGCTATCAGGAAGCAGGAATGTACCCAATAATTATTCAACAACTGTCAGTTTCCTACTGTTTTTATTTCGGCTGGTGGTTTCAAAATCATGTAAGGAAATGGTGGAAAGATGTGGAGTTTATCAAAATCACATTTAACTCAGAAATGAAACTTAGATGTGAAGTTATACACATGAAAATCCTGTTTTTGGTTTGACACATTATGAGCAGTTGTCTTTCCTTCCTCAAATAGTGGGAAAGCAGACTTGTCTTCTAATGTCATTTCAGTCTCCCTTTTTCCAGAAATTGATTATGCATACGCACACATGTATTCAAGGTGGTTCTTCGTTGTGGCAGACTATATACTTAAAGAACCTGACATAATTTTTCCATTTTTCATCCTTTTGAAAGCTTTAATATTATTGCTGTAAATGTGGTTGTACAAAGCTATAAATTTCTCACTTAATCCTTTTTAAATCCTTCTGACATGTGACCAGGAGTTGGAAATACATAAATGTTAAATTTTATGTTTTTTTCCGTGTTACCATAGCCTGTTATTCTATTATAAACTGTCAGCTGTTACCCAATCAAAGTAAAATGGGTAAGAAAAGCTTATGGTAGTCCAAGGAACATTCCTTCTTGCATGAATTTACCAATCTTCATCAGATGTAGGCTAACTGATGAAACTTGGAGTTTTCAAAAATGGTAGCACAGAATGGGAAAAGAAAATGTCTCACTTCCTCCTACTTTGCTTCTCCCTAACTTTAGTATAAAAATATCTCTCTGATTTGCGATCTGTGTTTGGGTACATTTTGTCACTAGAAATATTTCTCTTGTGACTTAAGTATATTTCCTTTGGATTGTTTTATAATTTCAAACTCAAACTCAGTTGTTACAGCTTTTCATCCCAGATGAACATAGGACGTGTTTTGGTCAAAATTTCAGATTTTTTGTTTTCATAAAAGAGAGGGCTGACACATCAGTTTCTGCAAAATGATTTTACTATAACTGCCTCTCACCATAGTGAATTTTGGCTGTCCAACAAAACCATAATAAGGAGTGTGCAATATTTTGCTTTGATTCACTTGAGGTGAGGGGAATCAAGCGTTGAAGCTTAAAACAGTTCTAGGTCAATCCGGCTCCTTCCTTCAGGAGTGTAAGATCGTGGGCAATTACTTGTCCTTTTACTTAGCTATTTTCTCGTCAGCAAAATGGCAATAATCACATTTACTACAGAGGGTTGTTTCTAATGTTTTGAGGCTGAAAAGAAATTTGGTATTTATGTCAAGTAGCACACAGAGGATTATCAATCACTATTCCCTACTATCATCAAGGGGTTTCCAAACTAAGTGTGAATTATCATTTTAATATCTGTCAGGGCTCCTTGAAGAAGTCGTTGATTTCAGAATGTAGGCATGGGGAATGCAAGATAGACCTGGAGAATCTTGTGGTGCCAGAAAATGAGAGATAGTGCTCAAGAGAGAATGGGGGCATCTTAAGAAAGCACAGAAGCCAACCTGAAAGACCTTCCAAAGGTCAAAACTGGAATAATTTAAGCAACAAAATAAATACAATACTGAATGACAGCCCATAGAATAAAATGAATATCCATACGTTTGAAATACTGATATAAGCAATAGATTGAATAAACTAATAAACAGAGAAAAAGAGAGCTCTTCTTTATAGAATTCCAGTTAATAAAAGAAGGAATGCAGAAAACACACAATCAACATTAGAACAACACAGTGATAATTGTTGCAGGAAAGATTCATCAGGAAGAACATGAGTTGCAATTTAAGCAGAAACAGAATAGCTGTATAGTCACAAAATGTCTCCCCCAATACACTTATTAATTAGTTACAAGTGGAAAAGAGTACTCATATAATGGGAAAAACCCACAGACTCCGCTTCAACTACGTGATCAAGTTAGTGTCACTGCTAATAAAACTTTCAGGCATCATCTGGCCCTGATATGATGCACCAAGAAACACACACCACTTCTGTGATCTTGTTCCCCTAATGCATAACTTTAATGTAGTAATGAAAAAATACAGACGTAAACAAATTTGAGGACATCCTATAAAGTAACTGACCAGTACACCTTGAGTATCAAGGTTATGGAAGATAAGGGATAACCTTATCCTCCTAAGGAGATGAAGGAGATATGACAACTAAATTTGATATGAGTTCCTGCATTGGACTCTGGAACAGAAACAAGGACATCAGTGGAAAAACAAGTAAAATCTAATAAAATCTGTAGTTTATTAGATAATTTGGAACAATGGCAACATCTTAGTTTTGATAATTGTACTGTGCTTATATAAGATGTTAATGTTAGGGGAAGCTGAGTGAGGGTATATGCAATATTTCCATAAATCTAAATTTATTTCAAAACATAAAGTTAAAAATATATGTTAGGACCAAGTTATAATTCTCTTTCATAAAATATCTAGCAATATCAATGAAATATCTAGCAATATCAACGAAAAGGACTTATCTCTAATTCTGCAAAGTTTTCAGAAATTCTATGACTATTTTTGGTTGTATGTCTTTGGTTGTATGTCTTTTTCAAAGCAAAACACTGTTGCTCTTCATCAATTCTATTTTTAAATGTTTTTGGTTGGGTAGCTTGCTTCTCATTTCATATGTGTTTCCTTCTCTCCAAATGACTCAAGGTCACAAGGTGATTTGGAGAGAACCAAACGCATATGAAATCTTGGATTAGAATCTGAACTTAGAGGTGATATCCAGGAATTTTCTCAAAACTTCTATGCAAAGGCTACTAAGTGAGCAAAGAAGTACAGGCTGGAATGAACCACTGAGCTTCATTTATCATTCTACTCTTCAGACTCTCACCTTAGGTCTTCATCTATTTGAGGACCAAAAAAGTACTTGATTTCTCTTCAGAATAGGCATAGTATAGAAAGTACAGTAAATGAGAGCAAACATCAACTTTCCACATAATTTCCAAATATCCCAGAGACTAACACAATTCTTGCAGTGATCAAAAATGTAACAGAACTGTTAACAACGCAGGAAATAAGGCACGGTCATTGATAGATTACAGGTCCGCTTCTTACAACATGATGGAAAATAATAATAACAATATTTTTTATCAAAATTAAATATGTACCAAACTTGTTTCTTTTACATGATTCCATCATCTTGCCTCAATAGTCACAGAACTTCTGGATTGCAATACTATACAAACTTTTTAAAAAGAAACTTTGACATTTTACTAGGCACATCAAATGTGGTCAGTTTATGATTCATTTATGGTCCGTGATGGTGTAATTACAATAGCTATGTTTCTTAAATGATACTACCTTGTTTTTTTTTTTTTTACCACATAAAAATGTGTGTTATTTCTAGCAAAAGTCAAAAAATGTGGACATGGTTGTCGAAATGCTCATTTCAATGTTAATGATACTTACAATTGTGGATCATGGCCACAGGTCTCTCCTTCTAGCTTCTCAAGAGTGGTGCCATCTAATTGGAGAGAAGGTTGATAACACCTGGTATATAACCCCATTTTCTGCTCTAGACCCATCTACAGGAAAATGAATGCTGGAATATGTGTTTTACATAGGATGTCGGACAAAGGAATTTCAGATAAATAAGATTAAGAGCAAAATAATATATTTTTTAAAAATGGAAATTATTTGAGTATCTAGGAAATGATGAACTAAATTTCATCCCAGTCTTGTGTTTCTGGATAATTAAAGGCACCTGCTTGGGAAGCTCTACTCCTCAGCCCTTCCCGAGCATGGAGAGACATGACGTGCTCGAGTGACCACTCTCTCTTTGGTTCCAGTGATCTGGAATGTGTTCTTTCTTAATGCTTAAATGCAGTGATCCTTAATCTTTTTGAAGTGATAAGCCCCTTTAAGAATATGAAATGTATAGATTGTAGAGGGGAAAGGTGTCCGCAAAATCACACACAATTTTGCTATTTCAGGCAGCTCTGAGCTCTCATGAAATCCCCCCACTGGCTTTAGTTTAACAACTTCTGACAAAGCATTTTTTACTTTTACTATAACTGCAGCACAACAGCTCTGGCCTAGACAAGCAGGAAGCAGGAATATTGGTAGGCATCATAACCCTCGCTTTCAAGGAAATCAGAGTATAGTTGGGGAGCTTACACATTCATTCATAAAAACACAAATGGCCTTTCATAGAGTTTTTTCCACATGCTTAGCATGAGTTATTTGATTTAATTCCCAAACTAATTCTACACAAGATCTGCTCCATAATTTGTGGGCCAAAATGTGGGACCCCTTGCTAAAAAAAAAAAAAAAAATGCAAGAAAAACTGCCTTATTTAATGGTACTGAAGCACAAAGCCTTAGCCCTTCCATGTCCCCTCAACCATTCCTGGTGTTTTCTGCTTGCTGTTTTGATATTGCACACTCTTATGCACAGGGCACTCACTGGGTAAGTGCAGATCCTCACAGGTGTCCAGGGGCAGGCCCCCAGCTGGTGCCCCACCCCTCGCTGGCACCAGATTCATGCATATGCATGCCCCCTTCCCAGGGACATGCAGCCCCAAGCATGGTGGACAGCCAGCCCCTAAGAGTGTGGCAACATCCACACCAGTGTGCGCTGGGGCGGGCACCTGGAACACCCCCACTGAGTCTCCTGCTGAATGGACAATGGCACTGCCAGCTGCCGTGGGTGTAGCTGCAGCAGCGGTCCCTGGGGCCCTGTGCAGACCAGGAAGGGGGAGGCCCAGCGTGCCCTGGGTTGACCATGGAGGGTGTGGGGGAGGTGGGCAGGCAGATAGCTGGAAACCAGTCCTGGGGAGATAAAGGAAGCCAAGGAAAAAACCTGTGTGAGCTGAGGCCCCAGGTCGTGCCCACTCCCCACACTCAGTTGTCCCACTGGACTCCACAGAATGCAAATACAAAAGTTAAATTTATTAAAATTTCAAGACAGGAACCACAGATCCTTTAATTTCAAGTGTGGAGTCCTTCCAAGTTCAGGGCCCTGTGCCCCTGGGCCCCTGGGCCCCTGAATCTATTCTTTGGGATGGTCATTTCTTCCACCTTACCCATAAAGAAGCTGAGGGTGTTGGAGCAACTCTCCAAGGTGCACAGTGCTCGGAGTTGTGGTGCTGGGCTTCAAACCTATGTCTGACTGTTTCAAAGCCAACTCCTAACTATAAGGTGCAGCGAGATGGTGACGACAGAGGTGAACCAGCAGGAACACATCCAACAGTGAAGCACAGCACTTGCACCTAAGCAAGGGAAGGGTGCTGGGACCGGGAGGATCTCATTGGGGACAAGTCATAGCAAGGACCAAAGGAAATACAGAAGGGGAAAGACCCTTGGGTAAACTGTTTAGGGTTTCTAAAAGCAAGGGGCAGGGATGACTATGGTGAGATACATGGCACCATAGTGAATAGCAAATGGGAAGCAGGCTGGAGAGGAGAGTAAGCAGTTGTCTAAGGGGCCTTCCATGCACGGGCATGAAAAACAGGAGGAGGAACTCAGAATTCATAGAAGAAACCACAGGGAGCCACTGGGGAATAAGGAGCCAAATGTCAGTCATAGCCCAAGTCACTGGATCCAGGTGACTTGAGAGGCCCTGGAACATTCTAGACTAGTAGTCATGAAGCAAAGAAAATAGACAGTGGTGAAGGAACTGGCAAGTCCTGGATTATATTTGGAGTCAAAGACAGCAACTCTCATTCAGAGAACAATGTCCAGGTAGTAAGAGGATTTTAATAACATGCTTTTTTCAAAGCACGAAAATCTAAATTAAGCCATGGCTGAATTGTATTCATTCCAATTTAACCTCTACACTAACTCTACCAATATTGACCTGACGGAAGCACTTTCTTGCCTGGCAGGTCTCACTGCTGTTTCTCCACATTGGTAAATTAATCTGGAGATTATCTACAGCTGTACACAGTTTTCCAAGACTCTCTTAGAGATAATGAGTGAGGAATACAGCAGAGAGACAAACCCTGATACACTGTAGGAAACTTGCTGCAATATTTTCAATGACTTTTTTTGTGTAAAAAACACAGGAATCAGACAGTTACTGGCACCACAAGTCAGTCACCCAGTTGGAACACCTTGGAGGCACACAGCCTCCATCTCTACCCTATGCCCATCCGTGGACGTGAAACAGGAAAAGTTCCCTTGTCCCCCAAAGTTTGGGAGGTCTCGACCCGCCTGATTAGGGTGGAGGGTTTTTGTTTTGTTTTTTTTGTTTTGGTTTCTGTTTTGTTTTTTTTTTTTGAGACGGAGTCTTGCTCTGTCGCCCACGCTGGACTGCAGTGGCACGATCTAGGCTCACTGCAAGCTTAGGGTGGAGTTTTTAAAACTGTGAAGGGAAGCAGAGCCTTGTACCTGCAGGAAACAGAGAGGTGGCAGGGTTTCGGAAGAGAGGCAGACCCGACAGTTTCGCATTCGTTCACACTCACCTTCTAGGATCTCAGGCGAGGTCCCCAGTTGAAACGGGAAAAATTCCTTTGTCCCCGTGGCAGGGCTTGCTATGGGGCAGTGGAGTGGCTCACTTCTTCAGTGCCCCGCTGCTCAAACCTCTAGGAGAGCACACAGACGGGCAGGCTGCGGGGCTCCAACCCCAGGGCAGTGTCTAGAGGTGAATGTTTACAACTCCTGAAGCCCCAGTGGGCATGTGTTACAGGGTACTCTTTTAGTTTAACTGGGTATACACATCTCGTGTTAGCTCAGTTAGACCCCTGCCTTATCACAAGGACAGAGGGCTTTGTGTATCCCAGGGTTCTTGCCTTGGTGTACCAGAAGCGGATCACATCATGGGCTTGGAGAATGAGCACAAGGTTGTATTGAGTGGAGACAGCAGATGGCGGAAGCCAAAAGGGGATGGAGTGCTAAGGTTTTCCCCTGGATCCCGGCAGCTGAGCAGCCCGGGCTGTCCTCTGTCTGCCCCAGCCAAACTCCACGTTGTTGTTCTTCTGCAAATCGGTGGCCTGCCAACATGCAGGTGCCTGTTACTGTATTCCTGGCGACGTCCAGCCACCCATGTGTTCCTCTGCCTATCTGCTCATCTCGACATCCAGCAGCTTGTGTGTCTGCCTGCTAGGGTCTCAGGCGATTTTATAGGCCCAGGATGGGGGTGTGGCAGGCCAGGGCTGTCTTGGGAAGTGAAACAAAAATGCCTGTCCTCACCTAGGTCCGTGAGGGTGGAGCCCTAGCCAGGGACCATGGCCTTCCTCTACCCAGTACGTCCCCTGTTCCCTATCATTTAAAGGCACCACGCCCTTCCCTTCCCAGCACTTCCCTTCCATTTAAGAAGCATGGTGCAATGGTCTCATATAGAAGAGAAAAGAGCTTAACTGTGGCTGAAACCAGTATCTTTGCTGCATAGCATTTGTTTTAAGATTTTTCTTTCTCAGCCAAGTTTGTGCATTTCAGGGCGGTGCATAATGTCGCCAAGAAAGCTTTCTGGATGATTGCTAGCGAATTCAAAGAGTTTCACATTGCCAAGTCCAATTTATCCATCTCAACCGCTCCACCAAAGTTACCTTATCCTCAAGAAAGCTATGTCTATGCTTGGAAGACTAGCTGACTTCAAAATAGAACTCTGCATTCTGCAAAGCATGCTCAATGCCTATTGCACTTGGATAATGCCTTTCTTCATAGTTATCCAGCATGCTCGGGCTCTCTGCCACTCCTGGGAGTGTAGCTCGTCACAGTAATGTTCACAGCCAGATCTCCACAAGAGAGGGTTAGATCTCAACACATTAGCCTCAGATATTCCTCATAACACAGACACAGGTAGGCATTATATAAAGTTTAACTTATCATCCATGCACACAGATGCATATACATATACAGAGATGATAGCCAACGAAAAAGTAAAGGCAAAGAAATACATACGTTGGTTTTATAATCTTTTTATGTAGATTTCAAAAAAAAAAGAAATGGAGTTTAGTATTAGTAGATAGTTTGCTAGGGCCGCCATAAAACAAAGTACCACAGGCTAGGCAGATTACACAGTCGAAATTTATTGTCTCACAGTTCTGGAGGCTAGAGTCCAAAGTCAAGGTGTCAGCAGGGTTTGTTTCTTCTAAAGTCTCTCTCCTTAGCTTATATACAAAATGCTCAAGATGGTCATCTTCTCCCTGTGTCTTCACATGGTCTTCCCCTTCTATGTGCCTGAGTCCTCATTTCCTCTTTGTATAAGATCATCAGTTAGATTAGATTAGGGCTTACTGGAATGACTTCATTTTACCTTAGTTAGCTCTTTGAAGACCCTGTCTCCAAATTCAGTCCCATTGTGATGTACCGAGGGTTAGGACTTTGGCGTATCAATTTGTAGGGGGGGAGAACAATTCAGCCATAACAGGTCGTATCCCATATAATAACTTTATTTTGTGAGATACAGTCTGGATGTAACTGTAGGAGTCAATTTAGGGTATGATGTTCACACCTCAATAGTGAGTTTCAAAAACATGTTTGATTTGACTTTGCATGATATCTCTCTTAAGGAATGACTTTTTATCCGTTTTTGCTTCCCATCACTCAATTAACTCTTAATTCAACTCTCACTGTACACAAGATGCGGCTAACTTGCTATGAATAGTAAAAGATTCCTAGATGTCTAAGACGCAGCCCTGATTGTCAACATCATTTCAAATATTGATAACTCATGAGATTGTGTAGTTGGCATATGATAAATGCCAGAATATAAGCAGCCCTAGGGCAGTGACCGGGCACAGAGTTGGTGTGCCTTACATGCTTTGAGTAAATGTTATGTCCATACAATTATTTTTACAGTATGTCTTTGATATCTGAAGAGGGTAAAAGTGAAGGTGGTACCATATTCCCAAAAATGTCTTTGTGACATTTTCCCAGTGACAGCTGAGAGTTTAGGACTAGAGATGGAACTATGTCTGACATGAATCAAAAGTAAAAAATTAAAGTCAGCAGTTAAAGACCACCACCTGTGAATCAGTCTTTCCAGTCTGTTCCCTTGAGGAAAATTTTTGAGGATTCCTTGAAAAAAATAAATATGGAGAATTGATTGGGAAGCTGAGGCAAAGTGTTACAAGATTGTATCACATTTATTAAATGTCATATGCAGCTTGATTACATGTTAATCCTTTATTTGATTAGTATGTTTAATTGGTCATAGTTAACAGAACTTCTTCCCCTTAAGACAAGAGTTCTCCAACTTTCAAGGTATGCCTTTCTTTTTTTTCTCTGTGGAAGACAGTCTGAGTCAAAAACACAATTTAGTCCATTTCCCCCTTCAAATATTATGGAAATTTTTTTTTCTAGATTGATAGCCAACCTATCACACTTTAATCCTTCTGGAACTTGCTTGTGCCAAGAAGAAACCTTTAAGCACATTTGTTAACAGTGACCCAGGCAGCCTTCTCTGAACAGCCCACGGCTGTCACACACCCATTGCTACAATTTCTACAGACTTGAAGCTAACACTTCAAGCTAACACACAGTGTTTTTTAAGATCTTGTGTTAGTAATAAAAAAGTCATAAATAATTCCTGTGTGAAGCTCTCTAGTTTTCATCAGTATTTTTGACTTAATACAAAGGCATTTTAGAAGTGAGTCCTATTACTGTCTGTGAAACAATGCAAGGCTGTGGTAGGTCTATTTGAGACAAGATTTTACAGCTATGTCATAAAACATATCTGAGTAAAAACACATGGTCTCTTGATCATTAAGATTTTTCCAATTGAATGGGCCAAGCTTCACAATATAGCAGAATTTAGTTTCTGCTTTGATACCTGTGATGAATAACCAAGTAATCCAAGAAGACCATGAATTTTAACAAAAGATTAGCAGTTCCCTAAAACCTAGTACGTGCTAACTGAAGTACACAAATAAACCTCTTTTTCTGATTTAGTCCAAAATAAAATATGCCCAGGAATGAGTGCTTGGATCCATTCAGTTGCTCACAATAGCATCTATCTCTGGATATCAGTGCTGATTTCCTATCCAAATCTCCTCTTGATGGTATGAAAATATTTTCTCCAAAATAATAGTGATGCAATACCTTGAAAATGAATCAGAAGAGTAAATAAAAAAACTTCAGGTTCAAAAAGCATTAGCCAAAATTATTTCCTAAAATTCATTTTTACCCCATCATCACAGAGAAAACATTTTTTCTTAGAACATTGAAAGAACCTGGCAAATTTTCAGTATACAAAGCAATAGGATAAACTCTAGTCCTCCTGCTGTCCATTAGCTCTCTAGGCTAACTCATTCTCTGTAACTGCAAGCTTGTACTCTTTGACCTACGTATATCTTCCATTTCCTCCCCCTTCCCACACCTGGTAACCACCTTTCTACGCTGTTTCTGTGTATTTGACTGTTTTTTAAGATTCTTCATAAAAGTAAGATCATACAGTATTTTTCTTCCTCTGTCAAAACATCGTGTTGTACACCTTAATTTTATAAAAATAAGAAAAGAATCTGGCAGTACATGTAACATACACTTAAACGTTTCAGATTTCAGATTCATGGCCTGAGCTCAATTTTGGTTAAAGAGAGCACAATGCGCTTAATAATGATTCATCCCTCCTTAGTTGGCATTCCCACTGATTTATTTTAAAAAATAGTCACTGTGACCAACAGGCCCAGAAGATATATGTGACTATTTCCCCTCGATATGCAGGTGGTTGAACTGTCTGAACTTCACACTCTTTTCACAGCCCAACTATTCCCCCAGGCACAACCGTGGACCCTGGGCCCATAACAGCATGCTGCCACAGGGGGAAGTGTGATCCCTGTAACTGTATCTCCAGCCAGGGTCCTAGTAACACTCCCTCCACACCCACCCTTGCCCGTATTCCGGCTTTGGCTGCATAGTTTCAAGACTCAAGGAAGCCCTGGGAATAAACCATAGGATGGAATCATTCAGCAAGTCCCTTAAGCTAAGTGTTTTTAATGCTACTTGGCTTATTCCAGGTTCTTAAGTTACATGCACTCCCAGTGTGCTGTTCTGGCCGTGGGTGGCCTGGGTAAGTCACCAGCAGCCCCAGCTCCACTGCACAAGCTGGCCTCTGACAAAGAGCCACTCCCTGCTCTGCTCTCTGTGGTGGAGAGAGGTGGAGAGCTCCCTCCTGGTCACAAGGAACAAACAGGCCAAACTGTGATCTCAGCGCATTAAACACATTCCTAGGTTGGAACTCAATTTCTGTGGCATACTCACATTTCACCTAAGAGACCAACCAAATAGTTTCATAACTTTTGTACACACACACACACAGCAAGAAAGAATAATTAACAAATCACCTTTTACATTTTAAGCAAATAAGCTCGTGGATAAGAAACACATTATGCCTTTATTACTAATCACTAGTAAATAAAACTGATTTTGGATTTTGGCAGTATATTTTAAATTTTTTATGTCTATATGGCCCAAATTCATAACAAGAATGAACACATAAATCATTAATTACCAAAAAACATCTAGCTTTTGTGTTTGAAAAAACAGGTATTGATATATATTGAGCAACTGTAATGTATCAAACACTGTTATAAGTGCTTTGCTTTATCCACACAGTAGCCGGATGGGATAAATGAAGACCTCGAGGGACAGAGAAATTATGTGACTTTTCCAGGGTCTCACAGCCAGCAAGCTGACGACCTTGGATTTGACCATCCGTCTGATTCCACAAACCAAACCGAAACATTATGTCCAAAACCCATCACAAAAGAGTATTTGGAAAGCAGTAACTGCTCAAGGCCTGTTTGCTGCTATGATAATAACGTTACTAAAATTGCAAGAAAAAGAATTATTGCTGCTACTTTGGTAAGCATTTGTGCAAAGAAACAGGATACTCAACCTGACTGAACTAGATAAATGAATATTCGCTATGTCTTCTGGCATAATTTATTCTCCCCACCCAAAATGTATTAACTTTCCAATTTTGACATTGTTCACTTTGAAATTGTGAACCTCTGGGCTGATAAAATATTAAAATATTTTAAGTTATGAGGATGTGGGGAAAAATTCAAAGTGAATTATTTACTAAAGCTATTTGGACAATAAGATATTCTTATAAATAGAGTCTGATTTTTAGTCACTTTAAAAAAGTTTGCAAGTTGTTCAATATTATTATCAATATTAAACTTTTACTGATTACATGTAAGTCAAAGAAATACACATCACTAAGTGGAATTTTCATCAATCAGACAAATATTTCATATATCATAGGAAGAAAGTCTCTAAAATATGTGGTAAAGAGAAAATGTTTTTACTCATTGCAAAAAATCACAAGCTTTGGGCCTGAAAGAGCTGGGTTTGGAATTCTCATTATAGATGTGTCCCTGGGAAGGTTTACACAACCTCCTTCAGTTTCCATTTTCTTGCTTTTGAAAGGCTGACTGTGTAGATTATATGAGATAATGCATTTAAAGCTCCAAGCATGTCTGGCATATAGTATGCACCCAGTAAGTGCTAGTTTTAAATAGTCCTTTACTTCTGGGGGTAAGGAACTTTTCCATGGGAAAAAGACACAGCAATGACATATCTCAGTAGGCATTGTTCATGGCAATTGTTTGGTCAGAAGCATAGCTTCTCAATTGTCTTTCATTTAGCTATGGGCAGGAGCAACTGTGTAAGAAGGGTGTGAACTCTGAACATAGACTGGTGTGGCTGTAGGGAGGGTGGATGAAGGTCAGAGAGGGTAAGAATGGTGTGAAATATGCTACCTGGCTGGCTGAGACCCAAGGTGCTGCAGAGCAGCCCAGGATGTGCAGGTCAAGGGGCTGTCTGGGAGGCGTGAAGCCTGGATTCCATGCTCAGGCATCTCAGTGGGTTCCCTCCCTTCTCCAGCCACCCTCATGACACACACACCGCTCGGTGTGCACGCATCTCAGCACAGTCCTGGAAGACTTCTGTCCCAGGTCTAAAGAGAGAATGCAGATTGGCCATTAGTCCTCATGAGGGCACCACACTTTCTCCTGGGCAGTCAGATTTGGGCTAAGGCTGAGAAACGGGATGGAGTGAAGAAGACGAACAGAGCCTGTGGGCACTAAAAATTAGGTACGTGACAGAAAACAGAGCAATGTAAAGAATGAGAGTCGGAAGCGTGTTCTAGAGAAGACACAGGAGGCAGAGTCTCAGAGGATGCTCTGTGAACTGAGCCCTTCCACTTAGGCTTCTGCAACGTCCTTTCACTTCAACTGTCCATCTACTTCTGCAAATCTGAGTGAATTATAGTCTCCTACTTATAATTCCCACTAAGAGATCTGGTTTTTTGTTTGTTTGTTTGTTTTTTGTTTGAGACAGAGTCTCACTCTGTCACCCAGGCTGGAGTGCAGTGGCACAATCTCAGCTCACTGCAACCTCCACCTCCCAGGTTCAAGTGATTCTCCTGCCTCAGCCTCCCAAGTAGCTGGGACTACAGGACCCCACCACCCCAGCCAGCTAATTTTTGTATTTTTAATAGAGACAGAGTTTCTCCATATTGGCCAGGCTGGTCTCGAAATCCTGACATCAAATGATCCACCTGCCTCGGCCTCCCAAAGTGCTGGGATTACAGGTGTGAGCCACTGCACCCAGCCTGTATTTTCTTATACATCCCATCCATATAAAGAACTTGCCTAGCAATGAACAACCTCTTAAATTGTTAATAGTTTTGCTTTTATTTCTTCAGATTATTTAACGGATATTTATTGTGTTTCCTGTAGCAGAGAAAACAAAGATTTTGCTGGAAATACAAAGATGTGTGAGACATTGCCCTGATAATCTGAGACCTGTCAGTCCAGTGTAGAAATCGGAGTCAAATACAGAAATAAAGAGCACAGAAGTGGAAATCTGCACAGATTGTTACGGAAGTGGGTGAGGGTGGGGTCCCAAAACCAGTCCATCAGTCCAGGGTGGTCGGGAGGCATTTTTAATTTATTTTAAGTAAAGGAAAAAAAGAAAGGGAGGGCAGGGACGTCGGGGACAACTTAGGCCAATCCCTTTTTCTTCATTTAGTGTTAGGTGTTATAACATAGTTGATGGACTTACCAGAAGAAGGGAAGTACAAAGAAGACAAACAGAGGAGAGAGAAATTTCCAGCGCAGTGTGTCCAAAGTGACACATGGCCATGTGCTGCACAGACGCAGAAATCCCAGACCTGGTAGTGGTCACAGAGCATTACACAGAAAAAACAGTCCTACAAAAAACCCAAACACTCTGCACATCATTCCTTTGCCCAATTTAAAATGGCATTTATTTGACGGCTGTCTTTGTCTGACTACCAGACGCTGTGTGTCCTGGTGGCTGTGGCTGAGTCAACGAAGGACTCCTCAGCTCCCAGCTTCTGCCTGATGTTTTAGCCACACAGCACTTAACCATGCAGGGCGCCCATAAGGTCCTGCAAGAAAGTTGCTCTCACGCCCAAAACAACAGCGGTAAGGCTTGCTCTGTTTCTCTTATTTGTCTGATTTTGCACATTAAAATATCTAGACCTGGAGCTCACTTTATTTTCTCTAATAGTTTCAATCACCGTATATTCCAACACTGGCTATAGAAAATAATAAACACAGGATCACAAGTGTATGACAAGAAGGAGGTTGCTATAGACCAATTCTACTTTTCCCATGAAATTCTTTCAGTCTCTCTCGAACCCCAAAACCTTTCCCAGACCCTTAACTACGTATATATGTGTATGCGTATATGTATACATACATATACACATACATATACAAATACATATATATGCATATATACACATACATGTACATACACACACCTATATAATCGTAACACTCGGGATGTTTATATTATACCTAAGTGCAATAACTTCAACATTATTTAGAAACACTCATTAGTGCCTCAATCATATTGCTCCAAAATTGCTCAGAATACAGAATTAATGCTTTTACAAATGAAGAAATTGAGCATTAGAGTTATTGACGTGTGTTCATCCAACCAGTCTAAAGTAGAGGTGGGGATAGAATTCATGATTTTTTACTCTGCATTTTGCCTGTTTGTTTCTCTATGCTTTGCGAAGGAAGGAGCCCGCCCTCTCCTATACATAGGTGTATTTTGTATTTCCTCTTGACTCCTAGGTAGAGCTGGTTCTGTTCAATACCCCTTCACAATAATGATCACAAAGATTAAGCGTAAGCCTTTTGGAAGACACAGTGCTATTTCCATAGAGAAATCTATCTTGTGATGTGGGACATTTTTGTTTCCATTACAAAAATGACAGCTCGTGGCTATGAAAACTGCTGATGAGACGTTTTAATAGTGTTGTGTGAGCTCCTGATAATGGTGCCATTAATCTTAGCATCATTCAGACTTGAGCAGACTCTAGCAGGTCATCTGCTGCATTGTGAGTGTTTGATTTCATTATTTTTGAGCCATCCCTGATTAGATGAGAGGCGGTGCAATCGCAGATGTCACCCAAGGCGGCCTTCTCCATAAATAATCACTCACTCCTTCTGTCCCACAGCTCCTGGGCTCTCTATCAACTCTCTGGGTCTCCCTGCCTTAGAGGCAGGCTGAACTCTGCTGCCCATGGGTTACCATGCAACAGGAGCTGGGACTGGTGCAGAGTACCCAAGTGTATCTGGTCATGGGAGACTAAAGAGCAAAGGTATTTGTACTCTGTGTTCTCTGTCCATCCTTGGAATTTTTCATCAATTTTTTCAGTCACCCTGAATCCATTCTGGAATTCAAAACACGTAATAACGGTGCCATGTAAAGGAATTGTTGCAGATGTCTACATGATCCCTTTGAAACAATCCTTTACATTTTAGAAAAATATCTTCCTTTGAAGAAGAGATGCCCATAAGGGCCTATTGGCTCCTACTGACCTACATATTTTTGATTTCCTAATACCATACTTCAGGCCCACTTTTGGCAATCCACCAGGAATTTGGAGTAGAGAGACTTTGAGTTAGATACTTTCATACAATAAATTTTATCTGACAAGTCAAGCACTTGCTTTTATTACCATGTCTCATTTTCCCAGGCATATACACTTTACAGATTCAAAGGGCCTCTCCACTACTCCAGCCCTGGGTAGTCCATGTGCTCTTTGTAACACTTTCTTTAAGTGAGTTAAAATGAGACCATTTTTTTCTAATTACATTGTGTGTGGAAAATTTACTTTTAAAAGTAAATGCCTACAAATTTCTGAGGCAAATGCCACTAATAAGAATATTCATAAAGCCATCCTTATACCATTCAAATTTTATCTGTAATTGTTGACTGTTTTTATACAATGCTATCAAATCAGTTTTCTTCCTCTCATATAAATATAGTTGCTGAGGGAGGGAAGGAGAGCCCAGGGTGTTTTAATTAGTTCAGTGATTTAAAGGCCGTCCCCTTTATGTGTTTGTAGGTATTAAAAAGCTTTTCTGGATTATACTCTTATGGTACGATACTCTTACTGCAGAGAAAAAGCCTATTACAGTATCCTTTATCCCAGTGGAGAACACATTTTACACTGCTGGCTACAATTAATTGCCTTTCACTGTGCAATACTGAAAGGGAGATTGAAAATTTATATTATCTGATGTCAGGCAGTTGGGGATGTGCCTTGTAGGGTATCACGTTAAAACAGCAAAATTAAAAGCACTGACTGCCCCTCTTAAACTGAAGCTGTAAACTCTTCACCCAGAAATTCCCTTGGCTCTTCAGCAAGATTTCCAAGCCCCATTTCTCTCTGAGTTCTTTTTGCTGCAGCGTATGTATGAAGGAGAGCTCGTGTCTGTGCCCCATCTCCTGTTTATGCATTCATTCATTTCATAAGGAAATCATGAGTTTCTGACCTCCCCCAGCCACTGAGTTTGGAGTTCTGTTGTGAACAAAGCCAAGGACGCCTAAATCCTGGCCTGACCACTTTCGAATTCTGAGACACTGGGCAGCTAACTGACTTCACCTCTCTGTGCCCAATTTTCTCTGTCTGTCAAACAGGGACCCTAACAGTGCTTACCTCATACAGTTACAGATAGAAGATGGAGAAGGTGGCTTTACTTTCCAGGAACGCAGAAATGCAATGGGCATGCTTTTACATTTCTGTGTGTGTGCTTTAAGATTTTCCTAAGGGCTTTTACATACAGGATCTCACTTTATCCTCCTGCTAGCTTTGCAAGGTAGTATTATCTTTATTCTATTCAAGAACTGAGGAAACTGAGGCCAGAAAAGGGTCACAGATGAGCCTGACATCCCCCCAAGTGTCCCTCAGTACATAATAGCACTCCTAGACATGGCTTCACAAAGCCCATCTCATAGAGAATTACCTAACGACAAAAAATGTATTAAAGCTAGCAGCCATCAGCTTATAGTCTTGGAGTCATATTCTTGTTTGTAGTAGATGACTGTTTGTGGGTTCTCTGAACTGCCTGGCCAACTACTTTGATACAAATGCACTGAGGCCAGAAATCCCAATACTAACAACCCTTCCTTGAAGGAAAACATTGACCTTTTCCTATGATATTTGTCAAAAATGTGCATAGAGCTACGAGTGGGAGCACCTTTAGTCTATAATGCTTCAAAGTGCACGATTCATCAGCCTAGTTCTTGAAAGGAAAAAGCTGGGTAGAAAGATCTGCAGTCTAGGGGAAAGAGAGATGTCATGAAGAGAAGCAGAAAGCAGTGGTGTCAGCCCTGTAGCATCTTAGTCGCCTTGACTTTTTAGCCTCAGGGGAAGCCCTACAGACTACCGATGGTAGCATGTGTCACCCAGAGCCAGAGGGAAGTCAGCAAAACACGTCCGGTTCAGCATTCCAGACGTAGTCCTCAAGGCTTGTTATCTGACCCAGTTGGACCTGTTGAATCTAATTTACACTTTTATTAATAAAAGCAAAGCCCCTGCCCCTTGTGGCTGTGCACACAAACCTACACTTGCATCTTGATTGATGCTGATCCTTTTAGGATAGCACCAAAGGAGGCTTGAACTTCTCTACTTTTTTTTTAATGTAATGAGGTGCTAAATATACAGTTTAATTATAAGCACTTAAATTACAGTGACATCAGTGTCTTTGCTGCTGAGGGACAGCCAAGGAGGAGACTGTCAGACCTGGAGTGGTTCTCATTCCATAGGAACACATAGACTCAGCACAGAGGCATGTGGAAGTGGCAGGGGGACCTTTAGGTAATGTCTAGGAATAGCTGGCTTCCATTCGAGATTTTGTGGAAAGAGCAAAGCAAGGGGATAGAAATTTCTGGAAAGGTGAGGAAGAGTAGTTTAATAGACACAACAAAGATTATTGCTGTGTGTGTGAATTCTCTTCTGCTATTTTAAACAAGCTTCATGGAAAAGTTCAACTGACAGACCAGTTATTAATAGATTCAATAGGTTCCAAACTACGTGGAAATTTTTTTCTATTTAAAATGAACAAAGTATGCATTATTTTAGTTTTTCTCTTACATAGAGTTTTCAAAAAAATGCTTTCCACATTTCAAAACTAAACACGTTTGCTGTGGATAAAGAAGCCAAAACAAAGCATTGATCAGTTATTAATTTATAGACATGTATTGTTTATATCCACAGCACACAATTTTAAATCAAAAAAATATAGGGAGCATTTTTGTTACTTTGTAATAGTTTTATTCACTATTTTAATTGACTATCAGTATGCTAATTTGTGAGTATGCCATCATTAATTTTTAATTTTAATTTTTTTTTAGAGAAGGGACTTTGCTCTGACACCCAGGCTGGAGTGCAGTGTCATATGACCTTGACTTACTGCAGCCTCAACCTCTTGGCCTCAAGCGATTCTCCCATCTCAGCCTCCGCCAAGTAGCTGGGACCACAGGCATGCGCCACCATGCCTGGCTAATTTCATTTTTATTTTTTGTGGAGACGAGGTTTCACCACGCTGCCCAGGCTGGTCTCAAACGATCCTCCTGCCTTAGCATCCCAAAATGCTAGGATTACAGGCATGAGCCACAGCACCTGGCTCCATGATTTATTTTTTTATTTTTATTTATTTATTTATGTATTTATTTATTTATTTATTTATTTTTTGAGACAGAGGCTCACTCTGTCGCCCAGGCAGGAGTGCAGTGGCACCATCTCGGCTCACTGCAAGCTCCACCTCCCAGGTTCATGCCATTCTCCTGCCTCAGCCTCCCGAGTACCTGGGACTACAGGCGCCCGCCACCACGCCTAAATTTTGTACTTTTAGTACAGATGGAGTTTCACCGTGTTAGCCAGGATGGTCTCAATCTCCGGACCTCGTGATCGGCCCGCCTCGGCCTCTCAAAGTGCTGGGATTACAGGCGTGAGCCACCGTGCCCGGCCGATTTATTTTTTTTAAATACCAAATATAGAGACTTCTGTACTGACAAATTATTTATGTAGAATAAATAAAGTCATTAACAGTATATTTAAAGCTTGATGCTATTTAAAAATAAATTCCTAGAAAAAAACTACATCCAAAAGTATGCAAATGTCTAATGCTCTGAAAAGTGTTAGCTGAGCATTGCAAACACACCCTCCACAAAGTTTGTAGTGAGTAGTTATCAGTAAGAACTGTTATAAATGAGTGCCATTTTCTTCTGCACCTTGCTGGCCCTTTAAAGTATCACATTTTGGCATTGGAAATTACGTAAGAAAAACATATTTTTAAAAAATTGAAATTATTTAGTCTTGGCTGGGCATGGTGGCTCACGCCTGTAATCCCAGCACTTTGGGAGGCCGAGGCAGGTGGATCACGAGGTCAGGAGATCGAGACCATCCTGGCTGATGCAGTGAAACCCTGTCTCTACTAAAAATGCAAAAAATTAGCCGGGTGTGGTGGCGGGCGCCTGTAGTCCCAGCAACTCGGGAGGCTGAGGCAGGAGAATGGCATGAACCCAGGAGGTGAAGCTTGCAGTGAGCTGAGATGGAGTCACTGCACTCCAGCCTGGGGGACAGAGCGAGACTCCGTCTCAAAAAACAAACAAACAAACAAACAAACAAAAAGAAATTATTTAGTCTTATTCTTCAAATTGCTTATTTATTTTCTTTTCTCACTTTTCTACTGGGTATTGAACATTTTCCAACTTACTAATAAGGGCTTTTTATATACTTAGTGGTTAACCCTTAGTCATGTATATTTTTCTTTTTGAGTTTTGCTGTGGTAAACTTACAGACACAGAAGGTTAAAATATACATTAAATATATAACATACACAATATTTTCCTGGGGGTTTTACCTTTATAGCATGCTCATTAAAGATTTTCCCAATTGCAAAAACATGGAAATAATTTTTTAACATTTTCTCACATAAAATTTATATGAAGTTTTATTTAGTGAGATAGAAGCTTTAATTTGTAAACGTTTTAAATAGTTCATCAATTGCCTCAATATCATTTAATAAGCATGCTACATTTTCCTCCTGATTTTTTAATTTGTGTCCTATATTAAATCCCTACATACAGTTTTTCAGCGTTTATTATTCCAGGTGAACTTTGAAATCAGCCAGTATTTCCAAATGATTTGGAATTTTGACTGGAATTTTGTTAAATTATTTCTGGAAGGATTTATAATATGTATCTTTATTCACGTTTTCTTTTGTGTTCCTTAGAGGAATGGTATATACATTTTTTAATCTAGTCGTAAGCTTTCTGTTAAATGGATTCCTCATTGCCAGAGAAACTTGATCTAGTTCCTTAATTTTCTAAGTGATTGTTATGCATAATTAGATACTATAGTATTTAATTTGTAAACAAAACCATTCTGATTTGTTCTGACAGATTTTAATTGCTTCTTGAGTCCAAATAGATGAAAATAATTACCAGTTTACCCCTACCTTTTCTTTCTGTTTTTATTATCTATGATAGTAAAGAAATTTTTCTTTTAATTCCAAGCTCTCATGTCTTATCATTTAATATAAGTCTGACATTTTAGGTGTTCTATATAAGGTTAAGCAAGTATATCCTCCTCTTCCTTGCTTATTAAGCATCTTTATCAGATTGTACACTCAATTTTCAGTGTCCGTATTAAGCATCGTTAGGGATACTGGTAGATTCTGAAAGTCTTACTCTGATATTTATTGTCTATTTTAAACTTGTAATAATAAAGTTCCTCAAGTTTTAGCTGAACACACAACTACCTCAAAAGAGGCTACTTCCCAACTTTTGTTGAAATTAGGCCATGCAGTTAATTTCTGGCCAATGGAATGTGTGCACAAGTGATGTCAGCAACACGTGGCTTACTTCCTTAAAGGTAACTCCTTTTTCTAGGCTCTCTACCGACTTCCTCTAGACTTTTTCCTTCTGGCATGTTGGGAAATAGCAACAATTGGAATAGCCACCTTGGACCGAGAGATGGAAGCTAGTTGTTGAATTCAGTAGAGTCCACCTACCTGATTGAAAGCCTGGACTCACTCAAGAAGCAGAGTAGTTTATCAGTCAGGACCACTGTCTTCCTGAGACAAGAGACTGGGGTAAGGGAGATACATATGTACACACACACATATATATATGCACAAATACTTATATATGTATGTATAATTTAAATAAATTTAATGTAAAATATAAATATGTTATATATACAGGTATATACAAATTTATACATTTATACATAAATATTTAAGCAATTGTGGTCTAGTGTTTCTTTCTTAAAACAGCTAAGTCTATACTACACATCAATTAATATAGGCTAGTCTAATAATCTTTCAATACCATGCAAAATTTATTGACTCCTATTTAACTTACGGTTTTTACATGTGGTTTTATTAATGAACTAGCCTGTACTTGAGAGAGGCAAGACGGCGTGAGAACACAGCCTCTGAAGCCAGACTTCTTCAGTCTGAATCAGATTTCTCTTTCTTTATGGCTCCAACGTTGAAAATATTTACCATCTCTGTGATTTATTTCCTTCACATCTAAAATTGGGAAAGTCATTGCACGTATTCCAATGATTGATGTGATAATGAAATAAGTAAATATAAGTAAAGGGCTTTAGATAGTACCTGGCACAGAGTAATGCTCAATGAGTGCCACCTATTATTACGGTTATTGTAAGTGCGAATGTGTGCATTTGTTGTTGTTGTTGTTGTTATCAGGTTTTAATGTCTGGGTTATCCTACTGCCTTTATTGAATCAATGTTTGTTTTTTCCCATTTTTAATTTCTTTGTCATGAAAGAGTTTAACTAGCATCGCCATCATCGTTTTGAAGTTTGTCGGTTTTCCTTTACACAGTTTTAATTTATCCTGATGAAGTTGGGCTGCCTCTTTTCTTTTCCAAGATTATTTTATCTTCTGTTGATCTTACTCTAGGATTGGCTATTCCTGGAAATTATCTCTTCTAAATCACCACCATAGGGCTGAGGCTTCCTGAAAGTTAACATTTGCCTAAAACCAAAGCTTAAATGCCCCCATATAGTTTGTGGCACAGGTCTCTCTAAGTCCAAGGAATTGCTGTCTGCCACATCAAAGTGAAATTATTGGGACAGTTCAGATTAATTATCAAACTTATCCAAACCTCTCAACTCCCGTTTCCTTTCTTCAGCACAGGCACATGACTTGTGAACAAAGGTGCCTGTTCGGCCTGTTCATGCACACAGCATGATAGTCATAAGACAGTACAGGCTACAGGAGATGGGGAACCTGAGACAAGTCATGTTGCTGCAGTTTTCAGGACATGTGCTCTTCTATGTCTTCCTGTCACCCCTCTCAACGCTATTGAGAATGTCTATATGTAATGAACATTATGGGAAGTATAATTAACTACAGATCAGTCACCCTTCTGCCAAAAAGCAACAGCTGAAGTGATCAGGCTAGATGGAAAAGGAGTTATGGTTGCTGTAGTGGTTTGAATTGCTCCCCAACATTGGCCCCAACAACAAAAAAAATGATATCAAGTTCTAAACCCCAGCGCCTATGAATGTGACTTCATTTGGAAATAAAGTCATTGAAAATGTAATGAAGTTGAGATCATGCTGGATTAGGGTAGGCCCAGATCCAATGAGTTGTGTGTTCAGTGGATAAAGGAGAGGGAAATCTGTACACAGAAACACACACACAGAGAAGACCATTGGAGACGGAGGCAGAGGTCTGAGGGATGCAGCTATAAGCCAGGAAGTGCCAAAGATTGCTGGCAACCACAAGAAGCTAGAAGAGGCAAGGAGGGGTTGTGCTTTTCAGGCAGAGCTTGGTCCTGCTTTCTGATTTCTGACATCTAGGCTCCAGAAGTGTAATAGAATAAATTTCTGTTTTAAGCCAGTCAGTTTGTGGCACTTTGTAATGGAGCCCCCAGAAAATTATTACCGATTTTGATACCAGGATGTAGAGTGCTAAGTAACACATACCTGAAAATATGGGAGTGACTTTGGAATTGGGTTATGGATGGAGGTTGTAAGCATTTTGAGGCATATAAAAGAAAAAGCCTAAATTGCCTAGATGAAGTTGTTGGTAGAAATATGGACAGTAAAGACACTTTGGATGAGGAGTCCAAAAGAGATTGCAAGTGTAGAGAAGGCTTCTGTAGTCTTAGTGGTACCTGTATCTTTACAAACATAATGTTGGTAGAAATAGCAGCATTAATAATGCTTCTGGTAAGGTCTCAGAAAGAAACAATGAACATATTATTGGATAGTAGTGGAAATGCAATCCTCATTATAAAGTTGTAGATAATGTGGCTGAATAGCTGCATTACTATTGTGAAGAAAGAAGAACTTGTAAGTGACAAACTTGGCTACTTAGTGGAGGAGGTTTCCAAGCAAAGTATATAAGGTGTGGTCTGTTTCTTCTTGCTGCTTATAATAAATTGTGAGAAGAAAGAGATAAATTAAAGAAGGAACCATTAACAAAAAGGGAAGCAGCACTTAATGATTTGGAAAATTCTCATCCTATCCATATTACAAAAGATGCTGAAGCATGCTCTGGAGACAACATCAAGGATACAGCAGGACAACCTTCTAGGGGGGAGGTGAGGCATGTCTGCTCAAGGATCCAATCAGCCATCATGGCAGCAGCCAGGAATAGTGATTCATTATCCGGGAAGAACCAGTGGACAATTTCCTTGTCTGCTGGTGTGGATTCCCTTGACATACGTGAAACGCACAAGGGTTTTAATAATGTTATACAAAAAAATAAAATAAAATAAAATAAAAACCTGCCACTTTGACTGAAGGGAATAGAAATGGGATAACAGTTGTCATATTCAGGGATTTCATAGGCAGAAAAATGGCCTATAGATTTACTCGTCTATGAACTCATGTTGTCTTTTAAGAAAAAGGGAAGAGTGACTCTGAAAACACCGAGGCAGAGGCCAGAGGCAGTGAAGTTGTCCCAGAGGACAGAAATCTGTGCCCCAGGATAGGCCTGAGAATATCTATCCTATTCCTGTACCACCACTGCATTTTAGAGGCAGAGAACTTTTTCTCTGGTGTCATAAGTCCACAGCTAAGGAGAAATTTCACTCAAAAATGAATCATACCCAAAGTCTTCCTGAAAGTTAATATTTGCCTAAAACCAAAGCTTAAAAGTCCCCATAAAATTTGTGGCACAAGTCTCTCTAAGTCCAAGGACTTGCTCTCTGCCACATTAAAGTGAAATTATTGGGACAGTTCAGATTAATTCTTGAGATTATCTTACAAGTGAAAGACCCAAAGTCTTACCCATATTTGATTTAAATAATTTAAATGGTAAGATTTGGGACTTTTTGAGTTAATGATATTTAGATGATATTTTGGACTTAGAGTTGATGCTAGCACAGGTTAAGATTTTGGGGGATGTTGAAATGGGGTGAATATAATTTGTATATTGAAAGAATGTGAATTCGGGGAGAGGGCAGAGGATGGACTGTAGTGGGTTGAACTGCATTCCTCAGAAAAAGTTTCGAGTCATAGTCCCCAGTCCTCGTGAGTGTGACCCTATTTGGGTATAGTACATCATTTAGTGCTTTTCTCCTATGGTTGCAACAAGTATGTTTGTTCTCAACGCTTCCATTCAGCATTGTTCTGGAAGCCCTAGTCACGGGCATAAGGCGTGAAGCAAGAAAGCATTCAAATTGGAAAAGAAGAAGTAAAACTACACTTCTTTAAAGGTGTGATTGGTAGACATAGAAAAACTTTATGAGATATTCCAAAAAAGGGAAAAAAGCTAATAAATAAATTTATCAGGGTCACAGAACTAAACGATCGATATACACAGATTCATTCTATTTCCACATAGTAATAAAAACTGAAAATGTATATTTAAAAATATAAATTGAAATTTTAAAATAAAATTTAAAAGCATTTTAAAAAATCAAAACATGTAGGGATAAATTTCACAAAATATGGGCAAAAATCTAAAAAGACACTTCAAAAGCGAAGACACTTACAAATGCCCAGTAGGCAAAAGTACCCAACATCTTTAGTCATCAGGGAAATATGAAATCAAACCACAGAGATGCAGTTTCACTCCAATTAGAATGGCCAAGGGGTGGCAGATGTGAAGCAACTTGAGCACTCTTGCATTGATGGGGAGGAATTATCAACATTGAAGACGTGTTTGGCAGTTTCTTGTACAGTTAAACATACTTTCACCTTTGACCCAGAAATTCCTTTTTTCTTTGGCATTTACCTAAAAGCAATGAAAACATATATTCATAAAAATACTTATTCAACACATACATAGCAGCCTTATTCATAATACCCAAAATTCATGAATGGCAAATGGAGAATAAACAAATTGTGGTACATTCTTACAATGAAATCACAGCAAAATAAAGGAAAAACTACTACTGATACATGCAACAACATGGATTAATCTGAAGAACATCATACTGCGTGAAAGAGGGCAAACACAGTAGAATCTATGACTGCATGATTCAGTTTATATCAACTTCAAGAGCAGGCAAAAGCTCATCACTAATCTTAGAAATCACAACAGCGGTTGCCACTGGAGTGCACTTGAAAGGAACCTGAGGTCAGCTCTTAAGCATTGAAAATGTTGAGCATCTTCTTTTGGGTGGGGGTCACATGGGCAATCAATTGTTAAAATCTCACTGAGCATTTAAAATCTAGGCATCTTATTTTGTGGAAATTATACACCCATGAAGTAAAAACAAAAAGAGCAGTACTATCGGAAAAAAAAATATATGAGTATTTGCAGAAAAATTCCAAAGCTTTCAGTTGAATAAAATCCGAAAGAAGCATGTGTTTATGTGAATTTTAAATTGCTTGTCTAAGTTGTCCTAATTCTCAGTTATGATATGAGTAAGAAAAACTGGAAATATTTTATTTAAATCATGATAACTTAAAAAACTTTTTTCAAAACCTTCTTCTTTATGGAAGAATTCACTTTTAATTTCCCTAATATTTCTCTTTCTAGATATGTTAGCATTAAAGCTGCTTTCTGTCTTGTGTGCCTGCATTGTCTCCAAAAGGCAAGCTGAACAAATTCCTATATTTCTAAGAGTTTCCTCCAGTGACAAGCAACTGGACTTTCTACTCCAGGCAAAAATAAATAAATCACAGAGATTTCCCAGAAGGCAAAATGTTCCAATTCCGTGGCACCGCTGTTCACTACCTACACATATATGAACCCAAAGATGGAATGTTCTTATTTCAAATCTACTCTGTATATCAGACCATGGGGGTTCCCCCCACCTTTTTTTTTTTAAGAGGGAGCCTTGCTCTGTCGCCCAGGCTGGAGTGCAGTGGCGCCATCTCAGCTCACTGCAACCTCTGCCTCCCAGGCTTACGCCATTCTCCTGCCTCAGTCTCCTGAGTAGCTGGGACTACAGGTGCCCGCCACCACGCCCAGCTAATTTTTTGTATTTTTAGTAGAGATGGGGTTTCACCGTGTTAGCCAGGATGGTCTTGATCTTCTGACCTCGTGATCCGCCCGCCTCCACCTCCCAAAGTGCTGCGTGAGCCACCGCGCCTGGCCGGTTTTTCCCTTTTTTTTTTTTTTAACACAATTTACTTTTACTTCCAGGTGAGTATTAATTTAAAATTCATTTTAGATAGTTTAGATAATATGGACAAAAGCTGAAAATATATTTCTCAAGAGAAGATATACAAATGGTCAGTAAGTAAATGTAAAAGTGTCTCATAAATTTATTTTCTGTATGCAAATTTGCTTATTTTTTAGCTATTTTAAAATATTTTTAACTTTGTTTAGTACCTACATTAGACCTGTATAGTTAAAGAAACTTAAATACAAGTGATAACCTAGTTAATGTGTCTCATTTTTTAATAAACACTGAAATAATATCTATTTAATCCCAACTGAAACTGAGTCTGGGGCATCAGCTTTGTCTTCGGGATTGTTGTTTGACATTAATGTAGTTATTTCCTTCACACAGATTAATATTTCCAGTTACAGAGTGTTGACTCTTGTGTTATTTCCACCTTACAGTGTTTTAGTATTCCACATTAGAATGTTTTCTTGTTTGTGGTTAAAACAATTGATAACCTGGGAACAGTTTCTCCTTTATACATGTCTCTGAAGCCAAAAAAGACTAAATGGCAACTGGTATACATTATTCATCACAAAGAATAAAACAATCTAGATATACTTTATTTCATTATTAGACAAAATGACTTCACAGACAGACATAAGGTTATACTTGGAATATTGATGATGGTCCAGCCTTCAGCATCACATACTCCTTTGCATCACATACTCTGAGTTGACAATGTCTACATGGGCTTAGAAGCCTGTTCTCTTCGAAAAGGCTTTGAAGGAATGTGGTTACTTCATTGCTATATAGTAGCCTGCACCACAGGATATCCTAGAGATGAAACAAATAAATATTGGGATTTGCTATGTCATGTTTGATCCCTCAGTGAGAGCATAATGACAGTGCAGAGCCTGCTCCAGACATCCTCAATGCTGTAGCTTTCCCTCCCCAAAAGTAAGCAAATGTTTGGCAGAGAATCAGTTGGTCCATATGCTTGTAGGTGGCAGAATATTTACACAGAAACGTGTTCCAACCTTTATTTTCACCTCTCTCTTTTAAAGTGTTTGTTTCAGCTTTCATGAGAAAGGATTTCCAAAATAAAAATACTTTCCTACAAAGGCTTTAGCTGTCACCTTAAATTATTACCTTAAGAGCCCTTAAAATGTCATGTTAATAACAGCAGAAATATAGGAGGAAAAGACCTGCACTGGAGAGTAAAATATATTTTGGAAAATTTGTATTTTCTAGAACCTTGTCTACTACTAGAGGTTTTGTAGAGAGGTGGTGAAGGTGGTATGTGGGGTTGCGGGGGAGGAATGGAGTATATCGCTGGGGCTCAATCAGTGAAAGAACAAGACTAATAGAACTTTAAGAAACAATGTGCCTGATTTTACAGATGACTTCTGTACAAGCATCCTCTTGATTTTTGGAAATGCAGTTGAAACTTGAACAACACAAGTTTGAACTGAACTGGTGACTTGTATGTGAATTTTCTTCAGTTTCTGCCATCTCTGAGACAGCAAGACCAACCTCCTCTTCCTCCTCCTCCTCAGCCTACTCCAGGTTAAGATGACAAGGATGAAGACCTTTACGATGATCCATTTCCGCTTAATGAAGAGTACGTATAGTTCCTCTTCCTTATGATTTTCTTAATAACATTTTCTTTTCTCTAGCTTATGTCATTGTAAGAATACAGTGTACAATACATATAACATACAAAATATGCGTTAATCAACTGTGTATGTTATCAGTAAGGCCAGCAGTAGGCTATTAGTAGTTATTTTGGGGAGCCACAAGTTATATGTGGATTTTTGACTGCTTAGGGCCAGAGCCCCTAAGCCTCGTACTGTTCATGGGTCAACGGTGCACCTTTTACTCATGCATGTCTTTTATTGTAAATAAAAGATGAAGGGCACGGTGGAGTGCACCTGTAGTCCCAGCGACTTGAGAGACTGAGGTGGGACCAGGAATTCAAAGCTACAATGAGCTGTGATTGTACCACTGCACTCCAGCCTGGGCCACAGAGCAAGACCTCATCTCTGTTAAAAAAAAAATGATTAATTAAAAAAAATTAAAGATAATGAATGCATCAGGAAAATAGGATGATTTATTCTAAAGCACATTATATGCCCCAAAATGGCCAAGATTCTGAGGCTGTTTAACTGATTTCCATTGAGCGAGTGCCTCTGAATAACTGAAGTCTAACTGAAGTCCAGAATTCAGCCTACCTAAAAACACTTTGAACATTGATATTTCAAAGGCTTGTATTCCCAAGAGTTTCTTTGAATTTGTAAGAAGTAAATTACTAAATCAGATTTATATGTATGAGGTGATTTTATTCCCACCTGAGGATGCTGAAAAACAGATATAAATATTTGTCTATAGAGAATGGTATGCATATTTATTGAGATCTTTAGTTTACTTTTAACATACGTGTTCAAAGAAATCACAGGCATGCTGCTGTCAGTTTTCCAGCAGTTCTAAACATCAGTAAAAGTAACCAAGCAGGGTGCATATTTTTATTGGAAGCCTGGTTTAGCAACTTTAGAAATATTTTTAGTAGGAAAATATCATAAAAGTATCACAGCCATTCTGTTACAAATTCGGCTAATATATTATCTAAGGGAAATAACCCAAATTTCTCTCCTACTCACAGAAATTCCATAGAAATTTGTGTGTGCGTGTGTGTGTGCACACATGTGTATGTGCACACATTTCAGGCTTATAAGCTCAATCTTATTTCACAGGAATGAACACTAGTTCTTTTAGATTTTAAAGCAGATTAATGATATTAATATTGAAGTTTACCAGAAGATTCCTGAAATTTTCTATAACTGATTACAGAATGTTTGAGATGGTACACTTGACTCATTAACTTATTTAAATACTGAGTGATCCCAATTCCTTTTTAAGACCAAGACAATGCTGGTTTTCTAATTTCTCAGTCAGGAAAGGAAATAGAACAAGACCGGCTTTGTGATTTACCTCCAGCAAACTGCATGGTGAAAAGAAGTTTTAGAAACCCCACTGTAGAAGACTGTATGGAGACACAGAGAAAAGGAAGGAGCATGTAAAACAAGCTGAGCGTTCCTACCCCTGCTTGCATCTCAGGGACTCATAGTGGAGACACGATCCGCAGATAGCGGCCCCCAGAGACCCCTTTTGTTTCAAGACTTTCTTGAGCTAAGATTACTGACCCGGCCTCATGGAGATAAGAGAGACCTAAGATACGTCTCGTCTCTTGTCTCCACTCATTTTATTACAATTTATTTTGTTACCGCTTGCTATATAACATGAGTCCTGTTCTTCCCCCTTAAATAGGGGAGATCTCTAGGTAACAATGTGAGAAAGTAGAACAGGCAGTTTTCATAATTCTGCTTGATAAACCTTTTCCTGAACAGAGTTTCAATGCAGAGGAAAGAAGTAGATGGCATTTGAATGTGGAATTCTTATTTTTAGGGACAATACGCAGGTTATGTTAGACTCCTATAAAATCAAGTAATTACCTTCTCTCTGGCTATTAGGTCCCTTTCTCATTTTTTCTTTCTTTCTTTTTGTTCAGTTAATCTTTCAGAGAGACTTCAAGGCCCTAACTGTCTTCCTAGAAAACCCCAAAACTAACGAGGAGTAAGCTTTTCAATCAACACTTTCATATAAAAGCCCAGGTCAAGGATCACATTACCTAGAGCTTTGCTGACAGACTGGCAAACTTTTCTCTAGGAAGTGTAGCAAGATTCATTTCCCCTGGTTCTGGGTCAACAGGTATAAAACAATATGATTCGCTTCTCTCTTCGTTCCTATAGTATTTCTCCTAAGACCTGATCCTCATGCTTCCAAACAGGAAACAGGAGGACTGTTGGGATTAGCCTGTCACCTGGTCACTTAACCTCACTTTCAGCGGCCTCTAGTTGTGACAGATGGACCAACCAGGAACACCCCACAAGCTCCCTTTCCAGGGCTTCTACCCCAAACCGTTGTCATGAAAGACAATCAAGTCCAACTGCACTTGTTTATCACAGCGCTCCTACCTCATTTGGAAAGAAAAATGAACAAGAATTAGTCAATTTTTATAAACTGATTCTGCAGGAGAAAAATTAAATAGATAAATTATTACCACTTTGTTTTGGAGTCTTCCATGATCCTTCAGATAACAAATTCCACGAAAGAAAGGAAAACTTTCTTAGCAAGTCATAATTTTATATTTTTTTAAATAAAATTTTCAAAAAAAAGTAACATGTATAAAGTGTAAAAGCTTAAAGAAATATATCTGGGCTTTGAGACTCCACTGAACATATCAACATATACTTTCTATTTTGTGAAATAGATATTATTAGAATTTAGATATCTAGGGGTGCCAAGACTACAGATGTTTCCTTCGAGACCTTTTAAAAACAGAAGTCTAATTTTATTAAAATCTAATGAAAATCATAATGGCAATTTAAAAGTTCCAGATGTTAGAGTCATCAACATTGTTCATCTTTTCTTTGTTTTTTTTTTTTTTTGGAGACGGAGTCTCGCTCTGTCGCCCAGGCTGGAGTGCAGGGGCGCGATCTCGGCTCCCTGCAAGCTCCGCCTCCCGGGTTCACGCCATTCTCCTGCCTCAGCCTCAGGAGTAGCTGGGACGACAGGCGCCCACCACCACACCCGGCTAATTTTTTGTATTTTTAGTAGAGACGGGGTTTCACCGTGTTAGCCAGGATGGTCTCCATCTCCTGAACTTGTGATCCGCCGGCCTCGGCCTCCCAAAGTGCTGGGATTACAGGCGTGAGCCCCCGCACCCGGCCTGTTCATCTTTTCTTTCACCTTTATCACTGTGAGTGACCTTGTGATGCACAGTGTGGTCAAGGGGTGAATTTAAACAAGTATTTCCCATTAGTGTACAATACAATACTCAGAATCATAAATCAAGTGCCACACATGGTCACATCATCAAAATTCATCCATTTTTTCTGCACATTTAATTTTAAAATCACTTACACAAAAATTTAAAAAATTCAAAATTGTTATTATTTTTATTTCTCCAATGTGTGACTGACAAGCTTTTTCCCTCAGTCACTCTCTCTCTCTCTACCCGCCACCTCTCTTTTTCTCTCTCTCTCCCCCCGCCCCACACACACACATATACGTACACACACGTATATATGTACATATATATGTACTATATATATATAGTGTCAAATGAACAAATGAAAGAAAATGGCTCCTCTAACTCCCTCCAGCTCAGTGCTTCTAAATAAGGATGTCGCTTTTTTCGCCCTACCCTCCTCTGGGACGCTGGGTGCCATTTGGATAGCATATCCATAGCTCTCACTTGAGAAAGCAGGAAAACTTAAAAATATTTGCTATTTTTCAACATTCTCTCCTTTCCTCTCCCTCTGCACATCTGGGGTAGATACACCAAGTACTCATGGTACTGCTATTAGGACTTTCTAAATGCTGCCTACACATTAGTACTTTCTAAATGCTGCCTACACAGAAAGATGCCTGGCTGTGTGCTCCAGAGCTTAGCTTAGACCCAAGCTTCCCTATCAGAGTACTAGCAAAGATCTACACTGAGGTGGCTTCAGGCTGCTAGCCTACCCTATTTCCTGCAACACTCTTCCTCAGCCAGAACTTGGTACTCTGTCATATTGTCTGAGGGACACATGCCCCAGCAAAATCACAATTTTTTTTTCATTTAGATACTGTTATTCTAAAAAGTGGCATTATGCTATGGAAACCAAAAGTAACAACAATGTATTGAAATCAGATGACATTAGAGATGTAATGAGGGACATTTGTCCCATGTGAACCTTCACGGCCATGTAATTACAGAAGACCAGCATGACTGGCGTGTCTGTGTGGCCACAGACAGCTGCAGGAGGAGTGCCATATGAGCTCCAATGCTTGCCCCACATGCATATCTTTTACAAAACAAGCATTTGTTATTTGATTTTTCTGAGATGTGCCTTTCCCTGACTATCTAATATGCCAAAGAACCAGTGCAGAAGTTCCTTCTTTTGACTACAAATATGGCCGTAGATTTACTGAGAGTTTGTCTAAAAAGTGTAGAATTACACCAAAACAACGTTGATCTAACCCAAGGTTCTCTTGGAGACAAAGTAGGAGAAGCTCCATATCTGCTTCCTTCCCACAGGAGCCACAGATCTGCAGAGCAGCTTCAAGAATCCTTTTTTTTGTTTTTTTGTTTTTTTGAGACGGAGTCCGGCTCTGTCACCCAGGCTGGAGTGCAGTGGTGCGATCTCGGCTCACTGCAAGCTCCGCCTCCCGGGTTCACGCCATTCTCCTGCCTCAGCCTCCCGAGTAGCTGGGACTACAGGCACCCGCCACCACGCCCGGGTAATTTTTTATATTTATAGTAGAGACGGGGTTTCACTATGTTAACCAGGATGGTCTCGATCTGCTGACCTCGTGATCCACCCGCCTCGGCCTCCCAAAGTGCTGGGATTACAGGCGTGAGCCACCACGCCTGCCTAAGAATCCTTAGAATGTTCATCCCATCTGCTCCGACCTCTTGCCTTGGTCATCTTGTGGATTTCCAATACTCTGTAGCCAATTCTCTGAACTACTTTCCTAACTTCTTCACACTTTGCCTTAGCACTAGTTTGGAACTAGTCCAGGAACACTGTGGATTCTTCTTACGCAGGCAGAGATCAGTGGGAAAAAAATGAGAGTAAGAAATGAGACATCCTTGGCCGGGCGCGGTGGCTCACCCCTGTAATCCCAGCACTTTGGGAGGCCGAGGCGGGCGGATCACGAGGTCAGAAGATCGAGAGCATTCTGGCTAACACGGTGAAACCCCGTCTCTACTAAAAATACAAAAAATTAGCTGGGCGTGGGGTGGGAGGCGGAGCTTGCAGTGAGCCAAGATCGCGCCACTGCACTCCAGCCTGGGCGACAGAGTGAGACTCCGTCTCAAAAAAGAAAAAAAGAAAAAAAAGAAATGAGACATCCTTGAGGGGCATTCCTCTCTGTAGAAGGGAGCTTAAGTTTCCATGTGACCACTTGTTCCAGGTGGTTTCTGTCCTCCAGGAGACCCTGTCCCATCTGAACTCAGAATCCCGGGAATGTCAGACAAAATTTCTTCCTTCTGAAGAAACTTGAGTAAGAGAGGGAGTGTTCTCTGTATCCAGAGCCCACCAGGGACACACCCCTGGTTAACAAGTTGGTTTTATACCAGTTGCTATGAGGGGGAACACACAACATTGGCAGGTGTCAGAATGGCTTGACCGTGGGACTTGGACTTGTTTGATGATTTTGGGGAGACGGTGAAGAGCTGGGGATTTCCTCTAGATCGGATGTTGTCAGGAAATGGAGATCCATGATTAGATATCTTAGTAAATTTTAACTGAGAGAGAAAACCATTCAAAGGTTGAATCTTTAATTGGTAAAAAGCAGTAGTCACTCCTAGTGGCCAGGCTAGGGGGATGTTGGCTCACTCTTGTGGCTTGGACAATGCTAGTGTCTACCTGGATTCAGACATG
Organism: Pongo pygmaeus; assembly: GCF_028885625.2. Taxonomy (NCBI): domain Eukaryota; kingdom Metazoa; phylum Chordata; class Mammalia; order Primates; family Hominidae; genus Pongo; species Pongo pygmaeus. Next base: position 28,705,168 of record NC_072387.2, read on the forward strand.
ATTACAAAGTGATCTTGCTTTTGACTTATCTGCCGTGATCACAGTAGTCTGGCCTGAAGTTGAAGTGGTTTATGTTCAACCGAGGGACACCATTGCCCAGCTGTGCGTGCCAGGCCAGCTCCTGGATGCCAGGGGCTGCTTTTCTCTTCCTCAGTCCCCTTGATTTGGCCAAAAGCAAACAAGTTAGCCCACAGGGTCTTAATCACTCCCTTCGGATTTTCACCATGCCTGATATTTTTCTGAGCAGGAAGTTGTTTAGAGAACACAGTCTGTGGTTGGACTTGGATTAATTTCTCCTGCTTCAGGAGATTTGTGGGATCATCGGACATGGCAGTAGCTGCCTAGTAGCACTTTAGGGTCTGTACAGGACACTTCAACTGATTGCAACAAAAGCAGTTATCAGGGAAAAAAAAAAAACAAACAACTCTTAGTCCTTGAAACAAGTTTTGAAGCCAGGGGTCGAGATCTTAAAACCCAGTGAATCCAGCTGAATCTGTTTTAGAGAACTAGGTGACTTTCTTTTTTCTTAGTTTCATCATGAGCTTATTTGTCCTGCAGTATGTAGATGTAATGAAAAGTGTTCCCTGTAACATGGATTTCCTCTTGGCTAGTTAAGGGGAAAACAAGCGCTATGTGATTATCTGTAAGAACAGTGGTTTGTCGGATTTTTAGGCTTTTGTTAGAGTCGAGGAGAGATTTTCGACTAACTTTCCATTTCAGTATTTCCAACACGACAATTGCTGTTGACCATTGCATGCATATAGATTTATCACAGTTGTCACTTCTGGAAATTTTATAAATAGACTTGTATAGACCTCACTTTAAAAGTTTCTGGGTAATTTTTCAATGAAAATATTATCAACTGGAGGTGTGATAACTTTAAATATTTGCAGACCTCTAACAATTATCCTGAGCACACAGAATGCTTCTGTGTGTGATGGGCAGGTGTCAATCTGTTGTCAATATAGGAAAGAATGATCTGGTGATACACGGACTGCATTAGGAATGAAAGTATTGTTTACTGCAATAAGAAGGAGCCTGTTTTGTGTCCCTTTATGAAAACAAAAAAATTTTTTTTTTGAGACAAAGTCTCACTCTGTCACCCAGGCTGGAGTGCAGTGGCACTATCTTGGCTTACTGCAACCTCCCACTCCCAGGTTCCAGCAATTCTCCTGCCTCAGCCTCCTGAGCATCAGGGACTACAGGCACTCACCACCATGCCCAGCTAATTTTTGTATTTTTTTTAATAGAAACAGGGTTCCACCATCTTGGTCAGGCTGGTCTCAAACTCCTGACCTTGTGATCCACCCGCCTTCGCCTCCCAAAGTGCTGGGATTATAGACATTAAGACACCATGCCCGGCTGAAGACAAATTTTTTTTTTTTTTATATATATACTTTAGGTTTTATGGTACATGTGTGCAATGTGCAAGTAAGTTACATATGTATACATGTGCCATGCTGGTGCGCTGCACCCACTAACTCGTCATCTAGCATTAGGTATATCTCCCAATGCTATCCCTCCCCCCTCCCCCCACCCCACAACAGTCCCCGAAGTGTGATGTTCCCCTTCCTGTGTCCATGTGTTCTCATTGTTCAATTCCCACCTATGAGTGAGAATATGCGGTGTTCGGTTTTTTGTTCTTGCGATAGTTCACTGAGAATGATGATTTCCAATTTCATCCATGTCCCTACAAAGGATGTGAACTCATCATTTTTTATGGCTGCATAGTATTCCATGGTGTATATGTGCCACATTTTCTTAATCCAGTCTATCATTGTTGGACATTTGGGTTGGTTCCAAGTCTTTGCTATTGTGAATAATGCTGCAATAAACATACGTGTGCATGTGTCTTTATGGCAGCGTCTAGTTCTAGATCCCTGAGGAATCACCACACTGACTTCCACAAGGGTTGAACTAGTTTACAGTCCCACCAACAGTGTAAAAGTGTTCCTATTTCTCCACATCCTCTAGAGCACCTGTTGTTTCCTAACTTTTTAATGATTGCCATTCTAACTGGTGTGAGATGGTATCTCATTGTGGTTTTGATTTGCATTTCTCTGATGGCCCGTGATGGTGAGCATTTTTTCATGTGTTTTTTGGCTGCATAAATGTCTTCTTTTGAGAAGTGTCTGTTCATGTCCTTTGCCCACTTTTTGATGGGGTTGTTTGTTTTTTTCTTGTAAATTTGTTCGAGTTCATTGTAGATTCTGGATATTAGCCCTTTGTCAGATGATTAGGTTGCGAAAATTTTCTCCCATTTTGTAGGTTGCCTGTTCACTCGGATGGTAGTTTCTTTTGCTGTGCAGAAGCTCTTGAGTTTAATTAGATCCCATTTGTCAATTTTGGCTTTTGTTGCCATTGCTTTTGGTGTTTTAGACATGAAGTCCTTGCCCATGCCTATGTCCTGAATGGTAATGCCTAGGTTTTCTTCTAGGGTTTTTATGGTTTTAGGTCTAACATTTAAGTCTTTAATCCATCTTGAATTGAATTTTGTATAAGGTGTAAGGAAGGGATCCAGTTTCAGCTTTCTGCATATGGCTAGCCAGTTTTCCCAGCACCATTTATTAAATAGGGAATCCTTTCCCCATTTCTTGTTTTTCTCAGGTTTGTCAAAGATCAGATAGTTGTAGATATGTGGCATTATTTCTGACGGCTCTGTTCTGTTCCATTGATCTATATCTCTGTTTTGGTACCAGTACCATGCTGTTTTGGTTACTGTAGCCTTGTAGTATAGTTTGAAGTCAGGTAGCGTGATGCCTCCAGCTTTGTTCTTTTGGCTTAGGATTGACTTGGCGATGCGGGCTCTTTTTTGGTTCCATATGAACTTTAAAGTAGTTTTTTCCAATTCTGTGAAGAAAGTCATTGGTAGCTTGATGGGGATGGCATTGAATCTGTAAATTACCTTGGGAAGGATGGCCATTTTCACGATATTGATTCTTCCTACCCATGAGCATGGAATGTTCTTCCATTTGTTTGTATCCTCTTTTATTTCCTTGAGCAGTGGTTTGTAGTTCTCCTTGAAGAGGTCCTTCACATCCCTTATAAGTTGGATTCCTAGGTATTTTATTCTCTTTGAAGCAATTGTGAATGGGAGTTCACTCATGATTTGGCTCTCTGTTTGTCTGTTATTGATGTATAAGAATGCTTGTGATTTTTGTACATTGATTTTGTGTCCTGAGACTTTGCTGAAGTTGTTTATCAGCTTAAGGAGATTTTGGGCTGAGCCAATGGGGTTTTCTAGATATAAAATCATGTCATCCACAAACAGGGACAATTTGACTTCCTCTTTTCCTAATTGACTACCCTTTATTTCCTTCTCCTGCCTAATTGCCCTGGCCAGAACTTCCAACACTATGTTGAATAGAAGTGGTGAGAGAGGGCATCCCTGTCTTGTGCCAGTTTTCAAAGGGAATGCTTCCAGTTTTTGCCCATTCAGTATGATATTGGCTGTGGGTTTGTCATAGATAGCTCTTATTATTCTGAGATACGTCCCATCAATACCTAATTTATTGAGAGTTTTTAGCATGAAGGGTTGTTGAATTTTGTCAAAGGCCTTTTCTGCATCTATTGAGATAATCATGTGGTTTTTGTCTTTGGTTCTGTTTATATGCTGGATTACATTTATTGATTTGCGTATATTGAACCAGCCTTGCATCCCAGGGATGAAGCCCACTTGATCATGGTGGATAAGCTTTTTGATGTGCTGCTGTTTGCCAGTATTTTATTGAGGATTTTTGCATCAATGTTCATCAAGGATATTGGTCCAAAATTCTCTTTTTTTGTTGTGTCTCTGCCAGGCTTTGGTATCAGGATGATGCTGGCCTCATAAAATGAGTTAGGGAGGATTCCCTCTTTTTCTATTGATTGGAATAGTTTCAGAAGGAATGGTACCAGTTCCTCCTTGTACCTCTGGTAGAATTCGGCTGTGAACCCATCTGGTCCTGGACTTTTTTTGGTTGGTAAGCTATGATTATTGCCACAATTTCAGATCCTGTTATTGGTCTATTCAGAGATTCAACTTCTTCCTGGTTTAGTCTTGGGAGGGTGTATGTGTTGAGGAATTTATCCATTTCTTCTAGATTTTCTAGTTTATTTGCGTAGAGCTGTTTGTAGTATTCTCTGATGCTAGTTTGTATTTCTGTGGAATCAGTGGTGATATCCCCTTTATCATTTTTTATTGCATCTATTTGATTCTTCTCTCTTTTTTTCTTTATTAATCTTGCTAGCGCTCTATCAATTTTGTTGATCCTTTCAAAAAACCAGCTCCTGGATTCATTAATTTTTTGAAGGGTTTTTTGTGTCTCTATTTCCTTCAGTTCTGCTCTGATTTTAGTTATTTCTTGCCTTCTGCTAGCTTTTGAATGTGTTTGCTCTTGCTTTTCTAGTTCTTTTAATTGTGATGTTAGGGTGTCAATTTTGGATCTTTCTTGCTTTCTCTTGTGGGCATTTAGTGCTATAAATTTCCCTCTACACACTGCTTTGAATGCATCCCAGAGATTCTGGTATGTTGTGTCTTGGTTCTCGTTGGTTTCAAAGAACATCTTTATTTCTGCCTTCATTTCGTTATGCACCCAGTAATCATTCAGGAGCAGGTTGTTCAGTTTCCATGTAGTTGAGCGGTTTTGAGTGAGATTCTTAATCCTGAGTTCTAGCTTGATTGCACTGTGATCTGAGAGATAGTTTGTTATAATTTCTGTTCTTTTACATTTATTGAGGAGAGCTTTACTTCCAAGTATGTGGTCAATTTTGGAATAGGTGTGGTGTGGTGCTGAAAAAAATGTATATTCTGTTGATTTGGGGTGGAGAGTTCTATAGATGTCTATTAGGTCCGCTTGGTGCAGAGCTGAGTTCAATTCCTGGGTATCCTTGTTGACTTTCTGTCTCGTTGATCTGTCTAATGTTGACAGTGGGGTGTTAAAGTCTCCCATTATTAATGTGTGGGAGTCTAAGTCTCTTTGTAGGTCACTCAGGACTTGCTTTATGAATCTGGGTGCTCCTGTATTGGGTGCATATATATTTAGGATAGTTAGCTCTTCTTGTTGAATTAATCCCTTTACCATTATGTAATGGCCTTCTTTGTCTCTTTTGATCTTTGTTGGCTTAAAGTCTGTTTTATCAGAGACTAGGATTGCAACCCCTGCCTTTTTTTGTTTTCCATTTGCTTGGTAGATCTTCCTCCATCCTTTGATTTTGAGCCTATGTGTGTCTCTGCACGTGAGATGGGTTTCCTGAATACAGCACACTGATGGGTCTTGAGTCTTTATCCAATTTGCCAGTCTGTATCTTTTAATTGGAGCATTTAGTCCATTTACATTTAAAGTTAATATTGTTATGTGTGAATTTGATCCTGTCATTATGATGTTAGCTGGATATTTTGCTCGTTAGTTGATGCAGTCTCTTCCTAGTCTTGATGGTCTTTACATTTTGGCATGATTTTGCAGTGGCTGGTACCGGTTGTGCCTTTCCATGTTTAGCGCTTCCTTCAGGAGCTCTTTTAGGGCAGGCCTGGTGGTGACAAAATCCCTCAGCATTTGCTTGTCTGTAAAGTATTTTATTTCTCCTTCACTTATGAGCTTAGTTTGGCTGGATATGAAATTCTGGGTTGAAAATTCTTTTCTTTAAGAATGTTGAATATTGGCCCCCACTCTCTTCTGGCTTGTAGGGTTTCTGCCGAGAGATCCGCTGTTAGTCTGATGGGCTTCCCTTTGATGGTAACCCGACCTTTCTTTCTGGCTGCCCTTAACATTTTTTCCTTCATTTCAACTTTAGTGAATCTGACAATTATGTGTCTTGGAGTTGCTCTTCTCGAGGAGTATCTTTGTGGCGTTCTCTGTATTTCCTGAATCTGAATGTTGGCCTGCCTTGCTAGATTGGGGAAGTTCTCCTGGATAATATCCTGCAGAGTGTTTTCCAACTTGGTTCCATTCTCTCTGTCACTTTCAGGTACACCAATCAGACGTAGATTTGGTCTTTTCACATAGTCCCACGTTTCTTGGATGCTTTGCTCATTTCTTTTTATTCTTTTTTCTCTAAACTTCCCTTCTTGCTTCATTTCATTCATTTCATCTTCCAGGGCTGATACCCTTTCTTCCATTTGATCGCATCGGCTCCTGAGGCTTCTGCATTCTTCACATAGTTCTCGAGCCTTGGTTTTCAGCTCCATCAGCTCCTTTAAGCACTTCTCTGTATTGGTTATTCTAGTTATACATTCTTCTAAATTTTTTTCAAAGTTTTCAACTTCTTTGCCTTTGGTTTGAATATCCTCCCATAGCTCGGAGTAATTTGATCGTCTGAAGCCTTCTTCTCTCAGCTCGTCAAAGTCATTCTCCGTCCAGCTTTGTTCCGTTGCTGGTGAGGAACTGCGTTCCTTTGGAGGAGGAGAGGTACTCTGCTTTTTAGAGTTTCCAGTTTTTCTGCTCTGTTTTTTCCCCATCTTTGTGGTTTTATCTACTTTTGGTCTTTGATGATGGTGATGTACAGATGGGTTTTTGGTGTGGATGTCCTTTCTGTTAGTTTTCCTTCTAACAGACAGGACCCTCAGCTGCAGGTCTGCTGGAGTACCTGGCCGGCCGTGTGAGGTGTCAGTCTGCCCCTGCTGGGGGGTGCCTCCCAGTTAGGCTGCTCGGGGGTCAGGGGTCAGGGACCCACTTGAGGAGGCAGTCAGCCCATTCTCAGATCTCCAGCTGCGTGCTGGGAGAACCACTGCTCTCCTCAAAGCTGTCAGACAGGGACATTTAAGTCTGCAGAGGTTACTGCTGTCTTTTTGTTTGTCTGTGCCCTGCCCCCAGAGGTGGAGCCTACAGAGGCAGGCAGACCTCCTTGAGCTGTGGTGGGCTCCACCCAGTTCAAGCTTCCCGGCTGCTTTGTTTACCTAAGCGAGACTGGGCAATGGTGGGCGCCCCTCCCCCAGCCTCGCTGCCGCCTTGCAGTTTGATCTCAGACTGCTGTGCTAGCAATCAGCAAGACTCCGTGGGCGTAGGACCCTCTGAGCCAGGTGCGGGCTATAATCTCCTGGGGCACCGTTTCCTAAGCCTGTCGGAAAAGCACAGTATTCGGGTGGGAGTGGCCCGATTTTCCAGGTGCCGTCTGTCTGTCACCCCTGGAAAGGGAACTCCCTGACCCCTTGCACTTCCCGAGTGAGGCAATGCCTCGCCCCTGCTTCAGCTGGCACAGGGTGCACTCACCCACTGACCTGCGCCCACTGTCTGGCACTCCCTAGTGAGATGAACACGGTACCTCAGATGGAAACACAGAAATCACCCGTGAAGACAAATTTTTTTGAGTCAATTTTAAATAAAGTGTCTCAAAGAAAACAAATTCAGCAAAATGGTCATGGTAGCCCCAATATTAGTGTTCTCAGGATTGACCAGTCCTTGTTGATAGGACTGTAATGACCTCAGCAGAATCATTTTGATATCACGAATTAAGGTTCATATCTTAGAAGACTGAATGTTGGTAGTAGTAATGTGAAGGAAATTTAGGTATTAGATGGCAATATAAAAAGGGAATCTATTCTGTGAAGGATTTGAAAGAACACCTTTGGGAGTGTGGTCTCAGACCCAGCAAACAGTATTTAAGAACCCAGTTTTCCCCATAGGCTTATAAAAATGTTCAGAGCTTTGGGTTTCCTCGTGTCAAAGAAGAAAACCACAGAAATAAAATATAAATATATTTTTATATATTATTATATAAATTATATATTATTATATAAATACAGTTGTATAATTTATAAATGTATAATTTGTAAATATATTAATATTTATATAATCATATATTTATATAATGTATATTTACATTGTATATATTTATATTTTATATTATAAATATTTATATATTTATTTATATTTTAAAAAATTTGTATGTATATATGTGCAATAAAAAAGAATGATTATTATTAGTGCTCTAAAGGTGGCCAGATTAGTGGTAGAGCAAAGAGACAGAAAAGTGTGTGAATCAGAAATTAATCTTATTTTATATCTCAGGTGGAAAATATCTGTTTCTGCAGTCAGTGTCTTCTGAAAGCCTCCAAGGAATCCTTGCTCAGGAAGCAGTGAGGTATGTCTTTTATGTGAATCTGAAGATCAAAACCTTGAATTTTCCTGATACGTCAGTCATTCACAGTACCTTGTGAGATATTTTTCATTGAGGCTCAAGGGCAGCTTTTCTCTTGACACCTTCACAGTCTTGCCAGGGTCGTACCATTGGCGGGCAGTGTGTGCCTTGGAAACATTGTCTGCAATGCATCTTGCAGTGAGCCCACCAATGTCAGGCCATCAGTCTCTGCTCTTGTGAAAAATATTGTGAAACATCTTTGCTAAAATTCGATTTTCAGAATAGCCAACTTCTTAGATAATCTTAATGCATATCAAGGCTTTTTAATTGGCCATTTATTTTAGAGAGGTTGTTGGAGATGTTAGGCCATCTCTTGGTTTCTGAAGCAGGTTGAAGATACTGACACATCTAAAATCATGTACCTACTGGCCAGGTGCAGTGGCTCACACCTGTAATCCCAGCACTTTGGGAGGCTGAGGCGGGCAGATCACAAGGTCAGGAAATCGAGACCATCCTGGCTAACACAGTGAAACCCCGTCTCCACTAAAAATACAAAACAAAATTAGCCAGGCGTGGTGGCGGGTGCCTGCAGTCCCAGCTACTCGGGAGGCTGAGGCAGGAGAATGGCGTGAACCCAGGAGGCAGAGCTTGCAGTAAGCGGAGATCAGGCCACTGCACTCCAGCCTGGGCAACAGGGAGAGACTCCATATCAAAAAAATAAAATAAAATAAAATAAAATCATGTATCTACTATCAATATAAGTGTGTGTGTGTGTGTGTGTGTGTGTTTCAGGATGTCTGGAAAGTGGTGAGGACATTTTTGTGTGTTCATAGATTATTTAATGATTCTCCTTCAGTCAGTTGTTTTCTGTATTCAGTTACTTAATTCTTACCCATATATTCTGGTCTTACCTACGAAATCTGAGAAAAGGACAGGTTCTGGAAAGATTTCTTAACATATAGACATATTCAGTAAAGAAACAGTCTTGGGATGACCAGGCTGAAATGTTAATAAGACATGGAATGGCTAGCTTAAGAGCAAATATACGGAAGTTAATACTGAGGGGGGATAATAGGATTGGCTTTATTACTAGGGTAATATACCAGGGATATGAGTTGATGTCTCAATTTATCTAGTTTACTTGTTTTTTATTGTTTTCTTTAAATCTCTTGGTGGATTTCCTAGTTTCCCAAAGTATAACACTTCAGCATATCTTAAGAGACCTGTAGACATCCTTCTTTGAATGATATAACCACAAGAAGCAGCTGTGGATCTCAAGAAGCGATCTGCGATGGTCCAGAACTGCAAGAGTGGGCCCATTCCTGGGGATCGCAACGGAAAGGAAGGTTTCTATGAAGAGCTGGGCTTGCTTTGCGGAGCTGACATTTTGTTATTGAAGAAACCTTTTCAAACTGGAATTTGGAGAGGCATTTTCACTTCTTGTAGATCTTGAAGGCATTTTCATTTCTTGTAGAGTGCTCAGACACTAGATGTCTCATAAGCAGCATTTAAAACATGTTACATTTCAGAAAAGTTGACAAGAAGCATTCAGTTTTTGCCTGCCTGTTTTTAATACATCATGATGTGCTATTGGGATTTATGGTTTCACTTGTCATATTGGCACCTGCGATGGAGAAGATAATTAAAACTTTTTTCAAGTTTTCATTTATTGTACCCATAGAAAAATTATATTTCTATTAATTTTAGTTGGAAAATTTTGAAAAGTGTGTTGTAAGCCATTCCAGATAATATCTTTCTTGTTGTATAGCTATTACTCAGACCTATCTAAAGAAACAGTTGAGTGTGAATTACCTCAAAATCAAAGTAGTCACTTTAAAATTTGAAATGCATTATGCACCTGAGGTGCTGACAGCAAAGCCTGTGCCAAGCATTTGATCCACTGATACCCATTTTCCAAGTACTCCAGATCCTTAGATCTGCGTCTCTTCCATTTTTGCTATGGCCAACTTTCAAATAAGGGATCGGGAAACAGTTTAGTGATCATAAATCACACTGATGGTTGGAAAAATAAAAAGTGTTCCTTTGCTTCTTCAGATGTGGTTCCATACATTTTTACACATCTTTTGGCTAAATCAGAAATCCAGATGCAAAATGATGGTGCTTACAAATGCAGTGTCTATTTGTGACAACCCATGGAAGAACAGAGGGCCGGGAAACCAAATAAGGCTCTTCTCTGGCATAACAAAGGGTAGGTCAATACTGCAGAAAGCAACGGGCGACAGTTTGCTTAAAACTGGATGTGGGCCAGGCGCAGTGGCTCATGTCTGTAATCCCAGCACTTTGGGAGGCCAAGGCAGGCAGATCACGAGATCAGGAGTTTGAGACCAGTCTGGCAAACATAGTGAAACCCTGTCTCTACTACAAATACAAAAAATTAGCTGGGTCTGGCAGTGTGCACCTGTAATCCCAGCTACTTGGGAGGCTGAGGCAGGAGAATCACGTGAACCCAGGAGGCAGAAGTTGCAGTGAGCCAAGATCACACCACTGCACTCCAGCCCAGGTGACAGTGAGAGACTCCATCTAAAAAAAAAAAAAAAAAAAGTGGATGTGGTTGCCATTGCTGTGTCCCCCAGATGATTTATTCAGCCAAAATACTGCATTCGCTGCAGTGGATAATATTAAGGAAATATTTTGACCTACTATTAAATGGTACATAGTAACAGCTTCACTTTGACTTTTAAAAATTCCAATCTTTCTGACAGGACAATTGACGATTCTTTCCTTATTTCACCTTTTCTTTATTTCCCAATATATTTTTAAATAATGAAAGCATGTTACTTTTCTAGTCATAAAAATATATTTAAAAGTCCCTATCCTGTCTTGGAGATGCTATTTAAATCCTACTGTTGTCCCTGGTTCATCCCCTCATGACAACACCTTCTCCAGCTCCCCTCTAGCACATATTTCTGGTGGTGGGGACTCCTCATGTGATGCTCATGTGTTAAGTATCAATTTGAGCATAAGTCATTTTTTTCCCGATGTAATTGCAGGAGCATTGGCTGTCAAAATTTATGCAGGCTTTGGTATGTCTTGGAGTAGTAATACAATATTAGCACAAAGTAGATATTTGGTGCACACTAAGCTTTCTCTTCTGACATTTTTTCTCCCTGCTTTCCATAGCCCTCTTTCTATGCCTTTTTAAAGGAAAAAAAAAAAAGAAAATGTACCAAATTTCAAACCCTTAAACTCTGGCTTAGAACATTTCTATCAGGTTTAGTATCTTTATATTCCTACCACCCATTCTGAACTTCGTCTTGCGTTGAGTAAACACCTTCCTTCCTTCTTGTAGAATAAAGTCTCTATTTATTACCGCCAATCTCCAGATCTCTGTCCCCACCTCAACCTTAATCTGGGGAGAAAGATAGTACTTTTATTAACTTTATGTTGGATAATAATATAATGGTGGTTATTTTAACAGCTGAAATGTTCTAGTTTCTTAGGGTCTTACCTTTATTTTACTAAGCATATTTCCTTTATTTATACTTATAATTAATTGTGCTCATTTTGTTATTTTATTTTACTTTTATTTTTGCTTGTTGTGATGGTTAATACTGAGTGTCAACTTGATTGGATTGAAGGATACAAAGTATCGATCTTGGGTGTGTCTGTGAGGGTGTTGCCAAAGGAAATTAACATTTGAGTCAGTGGGCTGGGGAAGGCAGACCCGCAGACCCACCCTTAAACTGGGTGGCCACCATCTAATCAGCTCCCAGCAAAGCTAGAATATAAGCAGGCAGAAAAACGTGAAAACAGACTGGCCTAGCTTCCCAGCCTACATCTTTCTCCTGTACTGGATGCTTCCTGCCCTCGAACATCAGACTCCAAGTTCTTCAGTTTTGCAACTCAGACTGGCTCTCCTTGTTCCTCAGCCTGCAGATGGCCTGTTGTGGGACCTTGTGATCAAGTGAGTTAATACATAATAAACTCTCCTTTATATGTATGTATGTATGTGTGTGTGTGTGTGTGTATATATATATATATATATTCCATTAGTTCCACTTAACATTTCAACACCAACCCCTACCTATGCTGACATCCCTTCTCCTTATCTTGATGTGTTTGTTTATTGTTCTATAACGTGTCACCATTTTACGTACCCACTGTGTTTACTGTTAATGTTCTGCCTTCTCATGATAACATGTGAGCCTTAGGAGATCTGGGTCCCTTGTCTGTTTATACACAAATGTTACCTCAAACATGTATAACAGCAAGTGGCACATAGTAAAGTACAATAACTTTTTATAAAGTCTGAATAAACTCCACCAAAATTCCAATGCCACTAGACACCTCCTATTTCAGATGGTGAATCTCATGCTTCACTCCCAACTTGCCCAACTTTAAATCTGCGTTTTCCACCCTGCCCCAAACTCTGGGCTTTGGGCACTGAAGAAACACTCGCTCCAGAATCAGTATCAAGAACACATGTTCAGTAAGTATCTCTTAGAAATAAAATAACATTCTAGGCATTAGAATTCAAATAGTTTAAAATAAATCTCTTAAATGCCACAATATTATAATCTAAGTGAGAAGACCAGGCATGGTAGCAGAATATCCAGGGCCAAGGAAGAAGAGGCGGGCATGGGATGGGAGGAAGATAAAATACTGCTCCCGGTTTAAAACACACACTATACCACCACCACCACCATTACTATCAAGCACATCACCATTGCCTCCCACCACCGTCTGCACCACCACCACCACAAACACTACCCTCACCACCACCACCACCACCTTCACCACCACCACCACCACCACTAACATCATCACCACCACCACCACCACCATCACCACCACCACCACCATCACCACCATCACCACCACCACCACTAACATCATCACCCACCACCACCATCACCATCACCACCACCACCACCACCATCACCACCACCATCACCACCACCACCACCACCACCACCACCACCACCACCTTCACCACCACCACTACCACCACCATCATCACCACCACCACCACCACCATCACCACCACCACCATCACCACCACCATCACACCATCACCACCACCACCACCACAAACACTACCCTCACCACCACCACCACCATCACCACCATCACCACCACCACCACCACAAACACTACCCTCACCACCACCACCACCTTCACCACCACCATTACCACTACCACCACCATCACCACTAACATCACCACCACCACCATTATCACCATCAACACAACCACCACCTTCACTATCCCCATTACCACCACCACAATCACCTTCATCACACTACCTTTACAACCACCACAACTGCTAATCACCACCATCTTAACCACAACCACTATCATCACCACTACCATCTACCTTGGCAACCACAACCACCACCACCACCACCACCTTCACCACCAACACCAACACCACTACCACCTTCACCATCACCATCACAACCACCACCATTACTGCCACCACCATGACAACTATTACCACCACCAGCAGCATCACCACCATAACCACCACCACCACAATCGCCATCTGCACCACAAACTTTATCACCACCAACATCATCACCATTACCACCATCACCACCACTTTTACTACCATCACTATCATCACCACCACCACAATCCCACCTTTCACCATCACCATCACCACCACCCTCACTTCCACCACCTTCACCACCACCACAGCCTCTACAACTACCTTCACCATCACCACTATTACCACCACCACCACCACTACCACTGAAATCATCACCATCACCACCATCACTGTCACTACGACCATTATCATCACTACCATTATCATTACCACCACCATCACCTCCACCACTTTCACTGCCACCACTACCTTCACCATCACCACCATTACCACCAACACCAACACCGAAACCACCACCACTACAACCATTACCACCACCACCACTGAAACAATCACCACCACCCCCCTCACCACCACTCCCACCGCCCCATCACCTTCGCCACCACCACCATCACCATTACTACCGTCACCATCACCACCACCCTCACCAGCACCATCAGCACAACGTTAATCACCATTACCACCACTATCACCAACACCATCAGCACCATCACCACCACCACCATCACTGTCACCATCACCATCAAATGCATACATGCACAGTCTTTCCAACCCTCAGTTTCTATGAAAGAAAAAATTGAATCTGTCAGCAGGTGATAGAATAAATAATAATCCACAAACCTATTAGCTTACATAATACAATTTACATTGTGTTTGTATTGGGTTACAGTAGACATTTAAAATATTTCAGTAAGACAATAACTGAAAAGCTAATAGTAAGCAATAATTTGTATTGAGACCTCCACTGGAGGCAGGTTGTGCTCGCAATCTGAATGCCTTTGCTCGTGATGTTAGCAGAGGGAAGAGAGAAAGGATGTTACAATATGGTCTCTGACAATAAACTACTGCAGGGGCTATCAAATACAATGATTTTTTAAAATCCTAATAATATTGGATGTATACCATGTAGTTTGTGCAGACAGCAGATAACACAATGGTTCACAAGAAATAAAAGAATCTAAAATATAAAGCCAAGCAGGTCTCATAAGAACTTAAAATAGGCTATGAAAAAAATTGAATTTAGATGAGGTGAAATGAAAGAGTATTGTGGAGAAAATATATTTTTCAAAGTCACTGTACCCTAATATTTGTGGAATACAAGGTAAGGGTTCAGATGGAGACCCACATGCTAGGTGTCTAAATATTTTAAAATTATAAAACAACCTAACAAACTTTTATCATTCCACTCTGATAAATAGCTTTATAACAACAACTTGGAATCTGGGTTTAAATTCAGCAGTATCAGGCTCTCAAAAACTCTAAGCTGGAACATGGAGCAGCTCCTGTCCTTCTCTAACCTCCCTCTGCATCACCTCACCCTCCAAGGGATCTCTTTCCTGCACTTTTGGATACACTGGTCTAAACATCTAAATTCCAGCCATATTTGACCTCTGCAAATCCACCTTCTAGTTATCCCTGAGGCCTAAGGGGTCACATACCAGCTGCACAGTCTGCCCTCAGGAGGAGTGAACAATGAACACAGGAAAAGGCCACATAGATGCTGGAAGGTCCAGGATCCCAGATAACCTTGGTCTAAAAGGAGCATGCAGGCACCAATTAGCATGTCCTTAGCCCCATGGCTTTCTTGGCCTGGAGAGAGGTGCTTGGCCAAAGGAGACCAGAACAGGGACCTCTCTGAAACTCAGGGCCCAGGGCAAGTCTTTCTTGCCTGGGTTTAAGTGTAGTACTGAAAGGTGAAGCCAGCGGGACATCCTGGGTCTAGTGGGGACTTGGAGAACTTTTCTACAAAAGGTTTGTAAAATGCACCAATCAGTGCTCAGTAGCTAGCTAGAGATTTGTAAAATGCACCAATCAGCGCTCTGTAAAAATGCACCAATCAGCACCCTGTAGCTAGCTAGAGGTTTGTAAAATGCACCAATCAGCGCTCTGTAAAATGGACCAATCAGCATTCTGTAAAATGGACCAATCAACACTCTGTAAAATGGACCAATTAGCACTTTGTAAAATGGACCAATCAGCAGGACATGGGCTGGGACAAATAAGGGAATAAAAGCTGGCCACCTCCAGCCAACAACAGGAACCCGGTCAGATTTGCTTGAAATGTGTGGAAGCTTTGTTCTTTCACTCTTCACAATAAATTTTGCTGCTGCTGCTGCTGCTGCTGCTCAGTGTTTGGGTCCATGCCATCTTTAAGAGCTGTAACACTGGGCTGGGCATGGTGGCGCACACTTGTAATCCCAGCACTTAAGTAGGCTGAGGCAGGCGGATCACGAGGCCAGGAGATAGAGACCATCCTGGCTAACAGGGTGAAACCCCATTTCTACTAAAAATACAAAAAAAAATTAGGTAGGTATGGTGGTAGGTGCCTGTAGTCCCAGCTACTCAGGAGGCTGAGGCAGGAGAATGGCGTGAACCCGGGAGGCGGAGCTGGCAGTGAGCCAGGATCATGCCACTGCACTCTAGCCTGGGCGACAGAGCGAGACTCTGTCTCAAAAAACAAACAAATAAAAAGCTGTAATATTCACTGGGAAGGGGTGCAGCTCCATTCTTGAAGTCAGCGAGACCACGAACCCACCAGAAGGAACAACTCTGGACACAGTACTACTTCAAGTTAAATATCAGATAGAGCAATTTCATAAGAAAGGATAGGGTAAAACAGTACTGAACAGGTCCGTTCTCACGTCATTTTGAGTTCAGAACAAAGCAGTGATGCCTCTCGTTAAAAATTATTTTGATATATATTTTTATTTTATGTGAGAAATTGTATCTTTTTCTTAAAAACTAAAAAATCCTAAAACATTAAAATAATATTTTATGTAAATATTAAAAAGCAGTGGATTGTCACCTACAAGGGGTAAGATAATTTTGCTTACGCATACTGTTCAGAGACAGAGTCTCTAAATGTGTTAATTCAAAACTTAATTTAAAAAAATCTAAAGTTGAATATTTTAGGCTATATTCAACTGCCTGTATATAATTTTATTAAAGTAGTAATATCTCTCCATTTCACCAACAGATAAGGAACAAAGTGAACAAAATAAACTGTTTAATAGACGATTTTAATTACATAAAAGCAATAGAAGGAAGATGAAACAACGCTTCCCATTCTTACTCTATGGCTATGGAATTTGGAGTCTATGATGTCAAAAAGAAAAATTTTTATCATTTAAAGATATTTATATATTTACACATATCAAATTTCAGGGAGGACAGCATATAGGCATGTGGGTTCGGAATTGTGTTGGTTAAAGTGACATCAGTAAAGCAAGGGAAATGAAAGAGGGTCAGTCAAGAAGAATCTCTGAAAGATATCTTTCCAAGGTGTGTCCTAGTTGATCAATCGTGGGCTTGCAGATTGCTTTTAATAAGATAGTGTAACAATTGGTTCAAGTTTGTTTGGATAAATTTGGATGTTTTGTCTGTTTTTCTCATTTTGTTTTTGTTATTTCCTTGTTTGGAGGCATGGCTTGACCTGGTCCTCAGAACTGAGGTGCAAGTGTGCAGTATTTCATTAAAGAAGGAAAAATGTCTACTCACAGACTTGGTGGTATGCTTTTCCTATTAATTTCCTCATAGGATACTGGCTTGTTATGCTTGTTATATGCTGACAGATGGTTAGATATAGAATTTATCTTCAAACACAGCCACATTTTTTCATGAAGATTTTTGAAGCCTAATTTAACCTGTTTAGCAAATGACTATAATTATGTTCCCATTTATTTCATCATGAAAGAAAAAACAAAATGGATTATTCCGAAGAATTTGGTTTTTAGATTATATGAACTTTGGGCTGCATTTCCTTCTTAAAGGAAGACCTTTCAGACTGGATTTCTGTGGACAAGGACTGTTGGTGTTTCCTATAGTTCAGCTGATTACAGTTACTAAGTCAGTTCAAGTGTTTCCACAGAGCCTCACTGATGATTCGTTGAGATTGGCCTTGACTTTGCTTCGTTGAGTTGTTCATTGACTTTTTTTCTCTTTTGGTTATCATATACTTTGTTATTTTTTTCCCCAGTAGAATCTAAAAATCCAGCTAGACTTTATCAAAGGTTAACTTCATCCCAACAGAAAAATATAGTGTCTGCTGGAAAGAACACTACCTGCACTAGCTATTTATTTTTTTTAACCTCAGATATAGTGACATTCCACTTTGCTCCAATAATAAGAAGCTTTTAGAATTAGAGAATTTGGGTTTTTTAAAATTTCCAAAAATTTGGTCAGGCGCGGTGGCTCACGCTTGTAATCCCAGCACTTTGGGAGGCCAAGGCGGGCGGATCATGAGGTCAGGAGATCAAGACCATCCTGGCTAACACGGTGAAACCCTGTCTCTACTGAAAATACACAAACAAAATTAGCCAGGCGTGGTGGCCGGTGCCTGTAGTCCCAGCTACTTGGGAGGCTAAGGCAGGAGAATGGTGTGAACCCAGGAGGCGGAGCTTGCAGTGAGCCGAGATCGCACCGCTGCACTCCAGCCTGGACGACAGAGGGAGACTCTGTCTCAAAAAAAAAAAAAAAACCCCACAAATTTAGTTTTATTATAAAAAGAAATCAGTAAACTACAATAATCAAGGATCTATTTTTCAGAGAATTTAGAAAATCATTTTGATGACAATAAGAAGAAATTTTAAGTGAAAAAGAAAGCATGCGATTTCCTAGGTCCGTGACGAGGGGGATATAAACACATGAAATAAAGCAACAGGAATAAAAAGAAAAAAATAATTTTTTTCTTATTGTACTTTAAGTTCTGAGGTACATGTGCAGAACGTGCAGGTTTGTTACATAGATATACACATGCCATGTGGTTGGCTGCACCCATCAACCCGTCATCTACATTAGATATTTCTCCTAATGCTATCCCTCTGCCAGCCCCCCCAGCCCCTGACAGGCCCAGGTGTGTGATGCCCTTCCCCCACCCTGGTGTCCATGTGTTCCTTTTTTTTTTTTTTTTAAGACGGAGTCTCACTCTGTCACCCAGGTTGGAGTGCAGTGGCGCGATCTCGGCTCGCTGCAAGCTCTGCCTCCCGGGTTCATGCCATTCTCCTGCCTCAGCGTCCTGGGTAGCTGGAACTACAGACCCCCTCCACCACGCCCGGCTAATTTTTTTGTATTTTTTTTTTTCAGTAGAGACAGAGTTTCACCGTGTTAGCCAGGACGGTCTCCATCTCCTGACCTCATGATCTGCCGGCCTTGGCCTCCCAAACCCGTGTCCATGTGTTCTCATTGTTCAACTCCCACTTATAAGTGAGAACATGTGGTGTTTGGTTTTCTGTTCCTTTGTTAGTTTGCTGAGAATGATGATTTCCAGCTTCATCTATGTCCCTGCAACAGACATGAACTCATCCTTTTCTCTGGCTGCATAGTATTCCATGGTGTATACGTGCCACATTTTGTGTATCCAGTCTACCATTGATGGGCATTTGGGTTGGTTCCAAGTCTTTGCTATTGTGAATAGTGCCACAATAAACATACGTGTGCATGGGTCTTTATAGTAGAATGATTTATAATCTTTTGGGTATATACCCAGTAAAGAGATTGCTGGGTCAAATGGTATTTCTAGTTTTAGATCCTTGAGGAATAACCACACTGTCTTACACAATGGTTGAACTAATTTACACTCCCATAAACAGTGTAAAAACGTTCCTATTTCTCCACATCCTCTCCAGCATGTGTTGTTTCCTGACTTTTTAAAGATCGCTATTCTAACTGGTGTGAGATGGTATCTTGTGGTTTTGATTTGCATTTCTCTAATGACCAGTGATGATGAGCTTTTTTTCATGTTTGTTTGCCACATAAATGTCTTCTTTTGAGAAGTGTCTGTTCATATCCTTTCCCCACTTTTTGATGGGGTTGTGTTTTTCTTGTAAATTTGTTTAAGTTCTTTGTAGACTCTGGATATTAGCCCTTTGTCAGATAGATAGATTGCAAAAATGTTCTCCCATTCTGAAGTTTGCCTGTTCACTCGGATGAGAGTTTCTTTTGCCGTGCAGAAGCTCTTTAGTTTAATTAGATCCTATTTGTCTATTTTGGCTTTTGTTGCCATTGCTTTCTTCACAGAATTGGAAAAAAACTACTTTAAATTTCATATGGAACCCAAAAAGAGCCCACATAAACAAGACAATCCTAAGCAAAAAGAACAAAGCTGGAGGCATAACATAATTAAGTACATAGAGAATCCAAAGCAATCTCAAAAAAAAATAGAAAAAATAAAATTTCTACAATAAAGGTAAATTTACCAGGCTCACAGGATGCAATCAATATATAAAGACCAATTATATTTTTATATATGAGCAGCAAAAATTTAAAAATGAAATTAAAAAAGAATACCATTCATAGTAACATAAAGCATTAAAAATTGAATTCTTGAGAATGACATATTTAAATGTACAAGACTGTACCTATAGGAGACATACTGAGGGAAATCAAAGAAGATATAACTGAACGCTGACTATACTGTGTTCATGTTTTATAATATATAAACTTGTTAAGATGTCACTTCTTTCTAAATTAATCTATAGACTTAATGTAGTCCCAATCAAAATCCTAGCAGTCATTTTTTTTTTGTAGAAGTTAACAGGTTGACTCTAAAATATACAAGGAACCAAAAAGAAATAAAAATAGCCAAAGCAATTTAATAATTGGCTTTTACTATTTGATTTCAAAACTTGCTCTAAAGCTACAGTAATTAACAGTGATATTGGCATAAGGCTAGGCAAAATGATGAATGGAAAAGAATGGAGAGTCTAGAAATACTTCCTCTCCACCCCCACACACACATATTTATGGTTCATTTGTTTTCAACAAAGGAAACAAAGAAATTTAATGGGGAAAAGGATAGTCTTTTCAACAAATGGTTCTAGAATAGTAGCAGATCCCTATAAAGAAAATCTACCTTAACCTGTACTTTATATCATAGCTAAAAATTAACTCAATCTAGGTCATATACTTATATATAAAATTTAAAGTTATCAGGCAGCTAGGAAAGAAGTCAAAAGATAATATATTGTTATAAAGAGATTTATTAGAAAAGAAATAAAATTAACTAGCCATAAATAAAACATTGATAAATTAGACTTATTCAGAATTAAAAGTGCCCATCAAAAGGTACAGATAGACAGTTAGTAGGCAATGCAAAATACTTGAAATTTCTATATTTGAAACAGGACTTGTATCCAGAATACATTTTAAAACCCATCAAACTCAATAATAGTGACAATAATAATTATTTAATAATTAATTTTAAAATGGGCAAAAGATTTTACCAGATACCAAAAAAAGAGGACTACACAGTAAACAACTGAAAAGGCAATTAATATTAGTCATCTAGGAAATGCAAATCAGAGCCACAATCATTTCCATTTCACAATACCAAATTTGAATACTCACAATACCAAATGTTGAAATAACTGAATTCTAATATATGGTGATGATTGTGTAAAATGGTAAAACCTTCTTAAGAAACTGACAGTTTCTTACAAAGTTAGATGTATGTCTACCCTTTGACTTAACAGTTCTATTCCTAGTTATTCCCCCAAGAGAAATAAATGCAAATCTTCCAAGCAAGACACATATAATAACTTTTATAGTAACTTTATTCATAATAGATAAAACCTGGAAATAGCCTCCAGTTTCAGAAACAAAATGAGTAATCAAATTGTTGTATTTTTGCATGCACCTTTTTGTTTATTGTTTTCAAATTGATTTTATTTTTAGAATAGTTTTAGATTTATAGAAAAATTGAAAAGATAGTAAAGACAATTCCCATATACCCAATATCCAGCTTTCCCTGTTATCATCTTACATTGGTATGGCAGGTGTTACAATCAAGGAACCAAACTTGAGGCAGAAGAATAGGGTTTAGAAACAGGAAACCTAAGGCCAACCCATGGCTGCCTTCTTGGAAATGAACTGAGAGGAAAACCCCACCTCTCCATGACCACATAATATAAGGAGCCAAATGCCCCTCTCTCTCCAAACCTCCCCTCCCCTACCTAGTGAATGAGAATGTTTGTAACTGGTCCATTCTGGAACCTTCATTTGCATATACATCACAGGCAGGATGCCTCTGATTGGTCCTGGGCAGAATCCTGCCACTGACTGGTCCTGGGCAAAATCCTTCATTTGTATAGGAAGGATTGTATTTGTATTGTATTTGTATTGTAACTTATCAGAGACCTCTAAAGGGTACTGAGCGGTTTTACCATGTTTTTAAATTTCAATTAAAAACCCAAGGAACATTACAGCCAGGGCTCTTGAGCCACTTGCTTGGGCCTGCTCCCACTCTGTGGAGTGTACTTTTGCTTGAATAAATCTATGCCTTAATCTTCTGTTGTTTTGTTTGTGTGCTTTTTTCAATTTCTTTGTTAAATATGCCAAGAACTTGGACAACTTGCACTCAAGACTTCCATCCGGCAACAAACTAATACACTGTTATTAACCAAAGCTCATGGTTTACTCAGATCTTATTTTTACTTAATCTCCTTTTTCCCATCCAGGATACTGCATTACATTTAGACATCATGTCTCCTTAGGCTTCTCTTGCCTCTGACAGTTTCTCATTCTTTCCTTGTTGTTGATGACCTTGAGAGTTTTGAGGAGTATCAGCCATGTAATTTGTAGAATGTCCCTTAATTGAGGTTCATCTGATTATTTTCTCATGCATAGACTGGTGTTATGGTTTTGGGGAAGAAAGAGCTGTGTTGATCACATTATATCGAGAATATATATTCTATGAACTTGATCCATCACTGTTGATATTGACCTTGGTCACTTGGCTGAGGTGGCATTTCTCAGGTTTCTTTACTGCAGTTACTTTTTTTTTTTTTTTTTTTTTGCCCTTTCCACATTGTGCTTTTCGGGAGGAAGGCGCTCAGTTGAGCTCGCACTTAGGTGCAGGGAGTCATGCATCCCCTCCTTGAAGGTGAAGTAAATTCTAGTATTTTTATATTAATGAATACTCAGCAATAAAAAGGTAAAAAGGACAGAAAGAAAAGGGAAGGAGCACAACTGAGACAAGGAACAACATAGTTGAACATCACAAACATTAGGATGTGTGAAAGAATCCAGGTACAAACGTGTACATACTGTAAGATTTATTCATGTCAAAAACAGACAAAAATAATCTATGGCAATTAGAAGCAGAACAATGCTTGCATCAAGGGGCAGATGATTGAACTAAAAAGGGGTACCAGGGAAATTTCTGTGGTTGATAAAATGTTCTATGTCTTGATTAGGATGTATTCACAACATTCAGTTAGCTGTAAACTTAAGGTCTTCGTTTTCACTTATGTAAATCATTTCTTAATTGAATTTTTTTTCAAAAAAGAGTCTTCTGCATGTAATGTCAAAGAAGTCATTAACAATTCTGGTTAAAAGCAATTTCAGTACAAGCGTTGTTGCAGATGGTTTTTTGGGAGCTTTTAGTTAAATTTCCCTAAAAGACCTTCACAATGAAATGGAGTGAGTGAAAGAACAGCACTTACTGAAGAAGATCACTAATTATACTTGAAAATTAGTGACATTATACTTGAAAATTAGAAGACAGAAACAGAGGACTAAAGATCTACAAAGAACAAAAATCAAACTGCAGGAATATACAGTAACAGTGCTGACCTCATAAAGGAACTAAAAATAGTTTATTGAGCACCTAACTGCTACAGCAATCCAATTGGGAGAAACAAAATGCGAGATGACTAATGTCTGCCAACGCGCTTACCTCTAGACACCAGTCTAGCAATGTAAAAATCTTACATCCTTTTACAGTGATCTTTGGAGATTTGCTAAATCCTTGAAGCACTCTAGTAAGAAATGACCCCTTAAGTGTTATGGCTTTTCAAGGACACTCATAGGTAGTATGGAACTATAATTTTTAAAGCATGTGTAAAAAGACATATAAAACAATATATTGTATAGCACAAAAAATCAGGGCGCAATTCTCACGGTCACTATTTATCAAATGAGTCGGTGGCTGCATCTCATTTTGTCTTCTGTAATTTGAGAAAATCTCTAGAAAACTAACAAGAAAACAGAGAAAATAGTTAAAATAGTTAACAAACTAAACTTCTCTGAGAATATATAAGGAAAATTATCCAGCTTGCTGAAGAAAGGTAAATCACAAAACTTCTTCCTGTTGAAATACAAAAAAGATAGTCTATTCTTCATGGAAATTGGAGTTCTCAGAAAAACTAACCACTCTGGGATTTAGCACTGACCATGAAGCAAAAAATAAAAAAAAAATTGGTGCCTTTACTTTGTATATTTGTCTTTGGATGGGAGAGGATCAGGATGGTTATACAAATTTTTTTTTTCACTACTTCATTTACGTTAAGTCTAGAACTATAAAAAAGAGCTCGGAACAGGGAGTTTGAGGTTCAGAGACTTTAAAAACCACATTTAAAAAATGGTGGGACTAAGTATTTAATTATTAAAGCAAAAACCAGCCTCTGAAGTTTTGAATTAAATGAAAAGAAGTATTAAAATATTAATGCAGAAAATCACATATTCTAGTGGAAAACAAGAAAAATACAGACTTTAATCACACCAACTTTAATTAAATCTTCCTTCTAGCACATCTAGACTTTAAGCAATCACTTATTCTACCAACATTAATTGAGGACACATATTGTTCTCAACACTTGGTTTTCTGTGATGAACAAACGAAATTCCAGCTGTCAAATAATTCATTGTTTGCATTTTTTTGGATTTTTTTTTTGCCTTGTTTTTTGGAATAGTATTATTTCAAGACTGGGAGAGAGATAAGATCTCTCAGAATTCCTTCTAATCTCATAATTTTATTAAACATCTTGTTGCCAACTCAAGAGATCAGCATCATAACTCATACACATTGGTAAGAGCTTAAATAAATATATAGTTATTGTTGGGCTTTGAGAAAGGATATTAAATTACATACCAAGGGAGCTAAAGCCAACATAAAGGAACACTTACATCTCTGTTTTCACATTGCATGGGGTTTTTATTCCAAAGAACTCCTGAGCTTAAGCTATTTATTTAAGCATTTCTCCAATATCACAATATCAACTGGTTATTGCATTCTATGTACCTTGATTTTTTCACTATTTAATGAGTATTTTAAGTTGTTTCATGTTAAACTCAACGTGTTTAGATAATTGAACACGTTGTACTCATTTGTACTCAGACAAATGAGGGTTAGTTTTCCTTATATCTCTGTATATATAAGTAAAAATAGAGATAGATGTTTCCTACTAAGAAATGGTAGTGGGGCCTCATCAATCCATAAAATCAGGGAATAATTTTCATTGTAGAAATACATATTGCCTCTAGCTATGAGTCCTCACTTTAATGTGTGAAGTAGAATTTCTATATGGGGAATAAAGAATTGCTGGATCAGATCTTTCCATGAGACTCAAGGATTGAATTTTGTCATAATTCTTTCTGAATCTGCCATTCTTATTTTAGCTAAAATTGTTTTGCCTTGAGTGGAACAGAGCTGGGGAGGCTTAACACATTTTCTGGCACCGTTATTTGGGATTCACTGAAATTCTTCATTTTGATTTTAAATTGTTTCCAAAAATAACTTCAGAGACCATTAGGTAAAATCATCAAAATATTCAATAAGGAAATAATTGCCAGAGTTAAAAGTCAAAGTTCATGTACCCTGGGTCTGGGATGGAAGGTTTTACACACATGCACACACACACACACACACACACACACACACACGTGCATATTTGAAAATACTTCCATGATTGGTCATTGCTATCACATAACAGAAAACAGCTGCATTGAGTAAAGTAACAACTGGACAGCCATTGTAACCTTAGCTTTCCATTTGATACTCAGGAGAGAAACCTTCCTCTACATATGATAAAAATTATGACCACTACCATGATTAGTAAAGCAGTGAAGCAGCAAAACAACTCATTTCTCATCTCACAATCTCCATCCTCTGCCCCTTTTGGTCAGTTTTCTCAAGGCCAATATTGCCTATCTCCACAGGGCAATTGGACTATTACATAATAGGCGCTAATACTTGTTGAAGAAAAAAAGTATATGATCTTTTAAAATGCTCATCCCCAGGAAGCCTAACGACTTTAAAATTAAAACAAGGCAGCCATGGAAAAGCTATTATTGGTAGAACTACACAAGTTGACTTTTTTCTTAACTGTATTTATATTCTGGGGTCGATTTGGTAGCCTTAGTCCAAGTGCTCCAATGATAGTTTCAGGGATATTTTCATCTCTCCTCCTCTCTTGCACTGGCTTTTATTTTCAGTACTTCAGTCGGCTTTAGATGACACTTTTATCTGTTAGGGTTTCAAAATACAACAGCTGGCCGGGCGCGGTGGCTCACGCCTGTAACCCCAGCACTTTGGGAGGCGGAGGCGGGCGGATCACGAGGTCAGGAGATCGAGACCATCCTGGCTAACACGGTGAAACCCCGTCTCTACTGAAAATACAAAAGATTAGCCGGGCGTTGTGGCGGGCGCCTGCAGTCCCAGCTACTCTGGAGGCTGAGGCAGGAGCATAGCGTGAACCCAGGAGGCGGAGCTTGCAGTGAGCCAAGATCGCGCCACTGCACTCCAGCCTGGGCGACAGAGCGATACTCCGTCTCAAAAACAAACAAACAAACAAAAAACACTATTGTGATTTCTAATACCGAAGACTAATTTTATTTTTAAAGTTTGTATAAATAGAAATTATATAGCATGTATTTTCTTTCACGCCTGGCTTCTTTCAGTCATTATTCTGCTTTTGGCATTTATCCGTGTTACTGCTTTTAGTTGTAGTGTATTTATTATCCTTACTATATAGTATTCTATTATATGAATATAACAATATTCTTTTCTTAATTCTATTGTTGATAAAGCTTTTTAGGGTTATTTTCCATTTGGGGATATTGCAAGTAGTGCTATGATGAACTTCCCTCTATTTTTGCTTTTCACTTTTTGCACACAGGTGAACATTTCACTGGATAAACACATAGTAGTAGAATTCTAGATCATAGAGTATGTAATTGTTTAGCTTTAATAGATATCAGCAGCCATTTGTTTACATTGGTCATTGTAATTTACCCTCTTACCAACAGTGAATGAGAATATCAATTGCTCCATTTACTTGCCTACTTTTGGTATTTTGGGTCTCGTTTTGTTTTGTCCTGGTTGTTTGGCTTTGAATTCTAGTAGGCATGAAGTGTTATCTCATTGTGCTTTTATTTGCATTAGGCTAATGATTAATGAAGAGATCATGCTTTCATATGTTCATTGGATGATAAAATTTCCTTTTTATGCTAAATATCTGTTAAATGTCTTGGTATTTATATTACCAATTCTGATTGTCAGTTGTTTTCTTATTGCTCTTTAGGAGTTATTTATATATTCTTGGACATAAGCCTTTCATTGCATTATGTGTATTGCTAAATCTCATGCTCTGTGATTTGTAATTTCACTCAATTAATAATGTCTTCCGATAAATAATTTTTATATTTATAAAACTTCATCAATCTTCATTGTCAGTGTTTTTATTTTCTCTTTAAGAAAATTTTGCTTACACAATGGTTACAGAATATTTTCCTACATGCAAAGTTTTTTATTTTTTTACTTTCCTCATGTGTATTTAAAATCTATCTGAAATTGACTTTTAAGTATAGTCCAGTATATACTATAGAGATTGTGTATACATGGTAGGAGTCAAGACCATTCTGTTCTCTAAAGCTGTTCTACCCATTTATTCATGTATTTTATTATGAATAATGAATAGTAAATTTCTTTATTGAGAATAATTACATTTATTCAAACTGCATTCTTCCCCTATTTCACAGCATATCATAAAACAATCAACCTTGTGTATATCATCTATATCTAAATTATGTATTATTCCATTAGTATGTAATCCATTTTTAAGTGTCATGTGGTTTAATATTAAGTCTTACTATTTGATGTTGTAAGATTTCAATTTTGTTTTCTTCTTCAAGATTAGTCTTGGTTACTTGGGACCCTTCATCAGTACTCTATAAACATTTGAAAGTTCTTAGCCAGGCCTGGTGGCTTGTGCCTATAATCTCACCTACATGAGAGGATTGATTGAGCCTAGGGGGTTCAAGTCTGCAATAAGCTACGATTGCGCTACTGCACTCCAGCCTCAGTGATAGAGCAAGAACGTCATCTGTAACAAAAAAAAGATATTTCTGGTTATTATCTACAAAAGAAATAACAGAAAACTTGCTAGAATTTAGATTAGAATTTGATTGGTTTTACAGATAAATTTTAGAACAAACTGATAGCTTTACATGTTGAAACTTTTAATCCATAAACAGCAGAACACAGCATTTATTCCTCATTATTTCTAGACATTTGATTTTCTTGTTATTATAAACTGTTCTTGTAAACTTTCATTAATAAAGGATTATATTTATTTGACAGATACAGAATATTCAGATTTTCTATTTCTTCTGAGTTTATTTAGTATTATAAAAATTGCAATCTTTCTCACTGTATTACTGATATTGCCTGATATTAACTGACTATACTAATTCCTTTAAAAAATAGTGTTTGTTACATTTTTATCCATTCCTCTATTTTCCTTTCAAATCATTATATATAGGGTCTGTATCTTAAAATTTAAGGGTTTATGGCTATGTAAGCCACATATAGGGGTTGTTATTGTTTATTGCTACTGTTTTCATCCAGACTGTTAATCTTTTTTTTAATTGGATAATTTAGGCCATTTATATTTAATGTAATACTGATATATTTAAGTTATAGCTCACATTTTACTATTTGATATGTATTTTCTCATCTTTTTTCTGTTTAATCTTCTTATTTTATTTTTATTTTTAATTAATACATTTATTTTAAAACTAACCCATAAAAATTGCATATATTTATCATGTAAAACATCATGTTTTGAAATATGTACACATTATGGAATGACTAAATTGAGCTAATTAACATATGCATTACCATATGTATTTATTTTGTGTGTGTATGTGGTGAGAACACATAAAATCTCTCTTAGTAATTTTCAAGAATACAATACATTGTTGTTAACTATCATCAACATGTTGTACAATCAATCTCTCAAACTTACTGCTCTAACTGAACTAAAATTTTGTATCTTTTGACCATCTTCCCAAACACTTCTGCCCCCAGCCCTCGATGTCCACCATTTTACTCTCTGCTTCTATTAGTTCAACTTTTAAAAATTCCCCATAAAAGTGATATCATGTGGTATTTGTCTTTCCTTCTGGCTTATTTCAGTTAACATAATGTCCTCCAGGTTCATTCATGTTGTTGCAAATTACAAGATTTCCTTTGTTTTAAAGGCTAAACAGTACTCCATTGTGGATATATTATTATTTCTTGTTTAATTGCTCAATATTGATATTGACATTGAATATTTTTCAAGATTGACTTGCATTATTTTTACTATTTTCAGTGATTTCCCCAAAGATTAAAACATAATTTTTATTTATTATAGGTCAATGCATCAGTTATTTTACTAATCTATATTTAGTTATATTATTTATAATATACTAATGTATATCAATCATTTTGCTTCCCACACAACTCTTTAGAACTCAAAAAACCTTGTAACTGCATTTAACACCTCATTTTTGGTGTTAATGTTAGTTGTTCATATATTTAAATCATCATAACAGATTATATTTTTATTGTTTTATAGTAAATATTAGTTTATATTTTCTCATGTTTACATCTTCTCTTACTCTTCATTCCCTCTTACATTTTCATGTTTCCATCATGTTTTGTCATTTTTGTGAATGGCTCTTATTTTTATTCTGTCTAAAACAAATCTTAATGAGAATAATTATTTTGATTTTTGTTAACCATATCCCTTTTATTTTTAGTTCTTTTCTTTTTATTTTCCACTCATTTTTTAGTCTGGAAATTTTTCAGTGATTTATTTTTCAGTTCACCAATTCCCTCTTCTACTACATCCTAGCTACTGTGAGCTCATCTTTTAACTTCTTAATTTCCATTATTACATTTTTCAATTCTAAGATTTGTATTGTTATTTCCTGAATTCTACATTATGGAGCATACTAGTCTTGGTTATTTTTGTATCTGTTTTTCATACTTCTATTAACTGGATCATTGGTAACAAGTTTGCTTCTTATTTAATTTTTTCTTGAGTATTAAATATTACATATGAAAAATCAGGGAGACTCTGGATTGTTCTCCTCCTCCAGAAAGGTTGCAACATGTCCTCTGATGGTGAGATTCAGTCAAGGCATATCATCTTAATCTAATTTAGGACAAGGCTAACTTAAGCTAGGTTAGAATGTGTTTAAGGCTCTGTCTCCTTGTAGCTTACACTCATTCCTAGGACACTGCCCTCCAGTTGGTCGACCTGAAATCCTGAGGTTTCTTCCGTAACGGTTCTTGATCATGATTATTGTCTCTAAATATTTCCAGAAAATTCCATTATGTTTTTCAGTGGCTTTCTGATGAGCTTCTTATCCCTGTTTAGAATTCAGCAAACGCCTCTAGGGGAGAAAGAAATGTCCTAATTCTTTATCTCTCTTTTCTCAACAATAACTTGATTTCACATATCAGCTGTTTTGAAGTCACAAACTTTAGCTTATTCCTCTTTAGTCCTGTGAGATTAACAAATAGTCTGCTGATTTCTCTGCTTCTTTTCTTTTTTTGCAGGGGTGTACAAATCAAAGGAAGGAATGGTACAAATCAAAGAACTTAAGTGGATTGTTTTGGTACAACTTATAGAAAAGGTAAAGGAAACCCCAACATGCATACACTGCCTTGGTGACCAGGAAGTCACCCCACGGCTATGGGGAAATTAGCCTGATGCTTAGCTTTCATTATCACTGTCTCCCAGGGTGTGCTTGTCAAAGAGACATTCTGCCAAGCCAGATTCGGGTGTTCCCATCTTGCGCAAGTTGGTCACGTGGTCACCCGATTCTTTGATGGCTTTCACCTGCTCATTCACGTAATGTGTCTCAATGAAGTCACATAAATGGGAGTCATTTTTGTCAGTGGCCAGTTTGTGCAGTTCCAGCAGTGACTGATTCACATTTTTTTTCCAAATGTAATGCACACTCCATCGCATTCAGCCTGCTCTCCCAGTCATCACAGTCTGGTTTCTTGATATCCTGAAGGAAGATTCGGCCACCTCATTGGTTCTGCAGCTTCATCAGTTTCTCAGCATGTTCCCTCTCCTCATGAGATTGGTGAAGAAAGTATTTGGCAAAGTTCTTCAAAGCCACATCATCGCGGTCAAAGTAGTAAGACATGGACAGGTAAACGTAGGAGGCGTAGAGCTCCAAGTTGATCTGGCGGTTGATGGCGGCCTCTGAGTCCTGGTGGCAGTTCTGGCGCACCTGCGAGGTGGACGCGGTCGTCATGGCGGCGACTAAGGAGAGGCGGCGGCGGCGGCGGCGGAGGCTGCGCGGCGCTGGAGCGGCGGCAGGGGCCTTGGGGCAGTCCCAGGGCGCGGTGAAGAGGTGATGGAGGGCTGGCTGTGGGCGGGCGGCCGGCCGGGTGGGGGACGAGCGCCGGGTTCCGTCCAAGCACTGTTGAAGCAGGAAACCCCGACGACTCTCGGCGAAGAACGTCTCTCTCTGCTTCTTATTTGTATTTCTCTACTTAAAACGTTGGCTTCTAATTTGTGGACCAATTAAAAAATGCCCAAAGGAGGGTGACTCTTAGAGTGACCCTGTAAGTCTCTGAGTTTTTTTTTTTTTCTGCAAACCCCTCATCTTTCAATTTCTAGTTGCTTTGGCAGCTCTCCGCTGTATTCAAACAAATGGTTTAGTCAAATTTTTCTCTGTTTTCAAGTTGGCTTATTGGTCTTCTGTAAGCTACTCCATAATGAATGGAAGCTGAAATTTCAAGGAATAGTTGATAAATAAAAATGTTGTATAATTGTTGCAATTATTACTGTTGTTGATGCATTATTATTTTTTTAATTCCATGGAACCAAAGCTTCTACACTGTTTTCACTAGGCAAGAGTAAGTGGCAATTGACTACCAAAAGTTGAAAACCCTTATCTGTTACAGGTGTTCTGGTATTTGAGGTGGGCATTAGCTTTTAGTAGGGCATGCAGCATATCTCAAATACAATAGCTTCCTGTGAATACCTCATCACCAGTCACCAGTATTGCCATAAAATCTAAAAAATTCAGCTTTTTTGTTTTTTTAATGTAGCTAATATTTGGCCGTCTATAAAAGTCAGATGTATAATCTTTGCACATCCCCAAAACATTTTATGCTGTATTTATCAATATGAAATATATAATTTTTAATTAAAAATACAAATCTCATACTCCTCAATTAATCTATATTTAAAACTTTATTTTTTCACAGATTGATAGAGAAAACTTTTTGCCCTTTAGTCCATGTGCCAAAATACTTTTGGGTATAAAAATAGTTCTATTTCATCAGTGATTAACATATACAGTATATTATAGAAAAATCTTTTCTATATTTTACCTGGCATGTGTATTTACATAATATCCAAAACTTTTCACTGGGACAATTTTTTTGTCATCTTGAGAATGTGTGTAAATATCACTGAGTGAAATCAATTGCTTTAAACTATAATGTGATGCAACTATGTGAAGTGGCTGATTTAGTAAAATGCAGTTTTAATATGAATTAATAGAAGTAGAGTGCCAGAACAAGAGATGTGCAGATCCTGGCTATGTTCTGTTGCGATCAGGACTTACTTCAATTTTGGTATTCTGCTTTAAACATCATACATTAAAGGAAATATCAATTATAACATTGCACACAGAGTCACTAGGATAGTGAAAGGCTCTTAAACACTGTTTGAGAAGAATAATTCACAGGACTGAAATGAAGACAAGATTTGTCAAGTAACACATTTTCTAATATTTAGAAGTCTATAACACACAGGCTTAAGAGACATCCTGGGTCATTATGGAGGAAAAAATCCCAACTGGTCAACATATGAGTGAAAAACATTTTAATAACTGGAATTGTACGTCACAGATAAATTAATATAGGAAGTAAAAAATGTACAAACAATTAAAAATATTTGATGATTTCATAGAGATGGTATCAAGGGGATAAAAACATCCTACCAGGAATAATCTAGGTGATTTCTAAGACTTCTTCCAATTCTAAAACTCTGAGATTAAACAACGTTGTATAAAGTCAGATCTCTGCTTTTCTTTCTCATTTAATATCTTAAAATTCATTTATGTGGAACATCAAACATTGAACTGATTTGTCTCTTACGATTTGGGGGAAGGATTGAAATTTGAAAAAGGATAATATGTATAATTTTATTATATCATAGTATTTAGCTCAAAAAATTTCTGCTGTACAATAATTTCTGTAACTAGCAATAATAAAGGAGATAGGACCCATGGTTCAAGATCTTAAATCAAGCTAAATTTCCTGTCACAAGGCTGGCTTTTCCTTCTGTGCCTAATAATATGTTCATCATTTCCTTCTGAGACCTCACCAGGGGCATGTTTAACATTCATATTTCTGCCAAGCTGTCATGTTTTATCTCAGATGCTGTAAGCTTTCTCTACCGTGTTCCTCACAGCCATCTGAATTCTCACCAGAATTGCTTTTCACTCCACATTGCCACAAATCATTACTTTGAGGCAATCTGGGTTTTCTCTATCATGGTCCCCAAAATTCTTCCAGCCTCTGCCCATTAATCAGTCTCAAAACCACTTCCATATTTTTAAGCATTTGTTACAGCAGCACCTCATTTCCTGGTACCCAAACCTGTCGTTTCTTGGGGCTGCCATAGCTAAGTACCACAAACAGGGTGGCTTAAAGCAACAGGAACTTACTCTTTCACAGTTCTGGAGGCCAAAAGTCTGAAGCCAGGGTGTTGGCAGGGTCATTTTCCATCTGGAGACTCTGACGGAGAATCTGTTCCATGCCTTTTGGGTTACAATGCCTCTGTTCCAAGGCGTTTCTTGGTTTGCAAATCTATCGCTCCAATTTCTGCCTTCACGGCCTTCTTCCCTGTGTGTCTTTGTCTCTGTGAACGTCTCCTCTTAAAAGAACACAAATCATTGAATTTGAGGCCCATCTAATCCAGTATGACCTCATCTGAATTAATTATATCTGCAAAGACCTTATTTCCAAATAAGGTCACATTCTGAGGTTCCAGGTAGATGTGAATTTGGGAAGGACACTATTCAATCCACTGTATAGGTTCTGTGTTCCTTAAGGTCTGTACCATGTGTGGTTCTAGAAGTCAACACAGTGCCTGGCACCTAGAATGAATGAATGATTTAGTGAATTTCCTCCATCACTAACTCTGTCAAATAAGAACAGTTAAGTGTCAAAGTTGAGGTGGATACATTAAATAATGCCCACTTTATTTGAGCAAGATTTAAGAGTCAGCCTTGACTTTCAATTCTCTTACGGGCCACATAAGCGTTGCACGTCACACTGGGGTCTAATCTCACTTGTCTGATTGTTCCCAAATAAGCTTGCTTGAGAAAAACATCCACTCCATCTACTGAGATAGAAGTTTGCCATTTGCAGTTGAATCTATGCTATTCCGGAAAGATCTGTATCACATTCTTTACTCTGGTCCCTCCTACAAGAGAGGATCCTACTAGATCATCAACATTTCTGTATATTAGGGATGTAGCTGTGTGACCTCAGTAAGCCACTTAATCTTTTTTGGCTCTGTTGTTTTGTAAAATGGGATTATTAATGGTACCTACTTTGTAAGGTTGCCATAAGCATGAAATAAGTTAATTTCATAAAGTACTCAAAACTGTGTCTGGCACAGAGTAAATACATGTTTGTTTAATAAATAGTATTTAATGTCAATCAATCAAAATCAATGAAGTTTCTCCATAAACAAAGTATTAAGCAGCTACCAAGTTCTCAAAAGGGGTTGGCTGTTTTTATAATTTTCTTAGAGACATAGCAACTTAGAACTGGTTTCATCAAGGTAGTTACTAAATTCAGCGACATGAAGGAAAATTTTCTGAGAAGCATTTTCCTGGCTAAGCTTAAAGGTCTGCCTCTCAAACACTTCTGTTTTGGAGATATGACATTTTATAGCATGAATGGAAAAAATTGTCTGGGAGTTATAGTGTTTTTTTAACATAACACTCACTATTGTACCTCACATTTTACGGTTTACAGAATGTTTGTTTTAATTTGTCAGTAGGGTTGCAGAAAGTATAACCAACGTGCATCCTGATTTGTGAATCGCGTGTAATCTGAGAGCATCTGAAAGCCTGTTGGTGTCCTTTTCTTGGCTCATGGCTCACACACTCCCTTGAAGGGCTGTCAAAGTTGGCATGGCTTAAATGTCATTTTTTAAATTACTAAGGATTTAAAGTCAGGCTAAGGTTTTGTGTGTGTGTGTGTGTGTGCATGCATGTGTGTATGTGTTGAAGATGAAAGAGTTTAGCAAATATCAGTTTATTGACTATGAAAATGTACCCAGACTTCACTTAAACCACTTTTCTCACCCGCCCATAGAACTGTTTCAATCAAGTTCAATCAAGGTGACACTAATGAGCTAACAGTCTTCCAGGTAGGAGTGACATTGACATCAGAAACATTCTATAGATCTTAGCCTCACCTTCTTATATGCATCCCCTCCCCCATCTTTTGTCTCTTTCCAGAGCCTGAAATCTGTTATTATTCCTCTTGGGAGGTCCGTTTACATTGAACACACATCTGGCTTAATTAGGTTGACAGCTGCTACAGGTACCGTTGGACAAGGTCCAGCCATCTCAGTGCATTCCCATTTACTTGACAGCTTAACCTTTCACAATCTCATCTTCAGAGTGCAAATGAACTTGAGAGATGTGCTTTTATTATTTGTTAATACATGCTCATTTTCTACCTTGCCACCAAAATCGTAATCAACAGAGACCACACTAAAAAGTAAAGGGTGTTTCCCTAATGCCAACTGGTGAACTGCAAAGACCAAACTACCCAAACCTATGAAAACTTGGCAAAAAAGCATAATAAGAAGTGGTCCAGGGCAGTTGGAGAAAAGGCTGAGAAAACAATCCCACTTTCAAGGCTTATGGCTTGAGTTTGCTTATATAAAATCTTTAGGCAGTAAAAAGTGATTATAGTTATTTCTGCCTTCAGCCACAGCCAACAAAGAAGGTGGTCTTCAGATTCCCCACATACACTGATGTTTTTCATCTACACTGTTGTACTTCTAGCAATGGAGTGACCAAACATTTTGCACGTGCATACAGGAGTAATCTGTTTGTTGCAAAGCCACTTGGTCTGTGTTTTAAACCACCTGCCTTAAATGCCTTTGCAGTTGTTTTAATTAATTCATGCATAATTTTTTTCCACTAGAGCTTCATGTAGAAACAGCATTGAGAATAACAACTACTCTTAGCTGCCTCAACCCAAGCCCGAGCCCAAATTAATAAAAGTAAAGTCAATTCCAAAAGTCCCTTCCAAAGAAAGGTGGTTAGCTTTTTCATACCATATTTACTTAGAGCAGGAAAGTCCTTTATTTAACAAATCACTATTTGACTTCCTGGAAGTTTAGATGTTTGATTATCTGTGGCGATTGTGTTTTCCCAAGAAGCAACACCTTTGGGAGTCCAGAGGACAAAAGGAAACTGAGGGTCATTCCGTTTTCCTGGACCATGATTTTCCTTTGGTTATTATTTTGAATCATTATAGCTAAATTGTTTTTCTTCTCCAAGAACTAAAAGTAGATCTACCATTCAATCTAGCAATCTTACTAGTATCTGCCCAAAGAAAAAGACATCATTATATCAAAAGAACACCTGCATGCATATGTTCATTACAGCACAGTACACAATTGCAAAGACATGGAACCAACATAAGTGTACATCAAATGATTTTTGAATAAAGAAAATATGATATGTACACCATGGAATACTACACAGCCATAAAAAAGAATAAAATAATGTCTTTTGCAGCAACTTAGATAGAGCTGTAGGCCATTATTCTAAGTGGAGTAACTGAGTAAGAGAAAAACCAAATATGTTCTCATAAGTGAGAGCTAAGCTATGGGTGGGCAAAGGCAAACAGAGTGGTACAATACATACAGAGTGGTATAATACATACAGAGTGGTATAATGGACATTGCAGACTGCAGACTCAGAAGGGAGGCAGTGGAGGGGCATGAGGGAACATTTACACTGGCATCCTTCTCCTTCAGTGCTAACTTTCAGTCACAATAGAACACCTTGAGCTCAGGGAAACTGAGGGCACTCTTCCTCAAAGCAGCCAGAGTTGCAAGGTCTGAATGGTCATCAGATTCACCTTTCTGGGTAAATAGATGGCACCTCGTAACTATGAAATGATGATGTTTATTAAGAAGAGGTGGAGGTGCAGTGTGAAGCTCTCCTGAGTGCACCATGGTTTTTGGCAGCACTTCAGAGGCGAGGATGGCTGCCCTAGGTCAACCTGGCTGGTGTCAGAATAGGTTTTGCCTTTAGGACAGACTAGGATACCTTCAAGGCAGCCAGGAGTGAAGCTGTCTCCCTCTTGCTTTCAAGTGACTGACGGGAACGATTTGGGGCCCTATACTGAACTCCCACCCAGCCATCTGCCCACACCAAGCCCTGGTGCTGGGAACAGCATCTCCTGGCCTCCTGGAGCAAACTTACCCAGAGAAAATAAGGGCTAGGGCTCCTGGGATACCAACAAAATCCCAAAGATAAAATATTCAGGCACTTAATTCTGGTATATAGTATGTATAAATAATCATATTTCTTAGAGATGCTTATCTGCAATAAGGAAAAAAACTTACTTTTGTACAAAACCATTTTACCTACCACTACGATGTTTCTCACAATGTATTGGTAGATGTCAAACAATAAAGAAGCAAGATTAGAAAAAGTTTTATCATCTTTGCTGCCCCACCAGTGCATTAAACAAACAAGAACATTTAGCATATTTAAGAAGTGTATTAGCAATTAACTATTGTGTGTGCTTTGATCCATTTCCTAAAATCAAACAAAAAATCAGATATGCAGTTGAGCAAGCAAGAAATCGATTTGTGCTGCTTCAAATTTCATGGAGATGGTCATCAAATTTGTGCTCTTGATCAAACACTACAAAATAAGTACTTTTTCTTTTTTCTTTTACAAATCTGTATACCACTCAGGTCAAATGCCTGTTTAATTTATAGAAATATAAATAAATAACCATACAATAAAATTTTATGATCTAATCACACCGTGCTCTGGATGTTAGTCATAGGCCACTGTGCTTTCTGCCCACTGTAAATCACTCAGCACAACGGCTGACTTATTTACCACAAACCGTTTTAACAAATGTAGTCCTGTCTTTCCCTCCATATTAATTAATACACATAACAAAGGATAACGCTATCCCTAGGACAACAAAACCCTTTTGTTCCCTGAAGCCTCCAGGCGTCCACCGAGGCCCCTTTGTAGGTGCTTTCTCCTCGCTGATTAAAGGAGATATTTTGTGTGTTCCAGTAAGAACTGGGAGAGTAATCCTGCACCTGTTGGAGGCTTAGGAAACTGGTGAGTAAACCTCTCAAACCTCCATGGCTGACTCAGTTTTCTCAGCCTGGAGGACTGGCAGAGAGCTGCCCAAAACTGAAAAGATGTTTCTTGAAGCTTTCCTCATGTCACCTAGAGCCACTCCCGTTGCACTTCTGAGAGCTTCGTCCTAATTTTCGGTTACTCATTTTTTTAAAAAGGCTTTGACAGTCAGATCCAACAAGTAAGTAGAAAGCATCCAATTTCAGTGTGAAAAATACAGCAAAAAAATGAGGCTATTTGATTTATTTTAGATCAAACATCCAGTTATTTGGAAATATCTATTTTTGACTAAATTTTTATTCTCATCCAGATGTTTGGCATTTTTGTAGACATGGATTAAGTGCCTGCATTGTATTAAAAAGACCCATTTCAAAAGGAAAAATGATATAATATTCTTGTAAATTCAAGTAAACCAACAGATTGGCTTCTTTCTTAGCACAATCAAAACAAACTTTCCTCACCTCCCTTATAACCTCACATCCTAAAGGGAAGGGGGAGATATCTATAAACTATCTGGGGTTTTTTCCCATGATAATATTCTTACACAAATCTGCAGCTTTTGGACAGTCCAAAGAGAGACCCACCTGGCACACAGAAAGCCACACACGGACAGCAGGACCACTCCAGGCCGTCGAGGCCCATGGTTGGGACTCTGCTCACCATACGTGGAGATGTTTGTTTCCTCCAGAAGCTCTGTCGCATTAACTTCAAACCGGTCTTGGATGTCATTGAGGACTTTGGCATCATTCTCCTCAGACACAAAAGTGATGGCCACGTCTTTAGTGCCAAAGCAACCTGCACAGGCCACTGGGTGGAGGTAGGTGTCCGAGTCTTCAGGCATGCCATAGTTAAGACGATGTTGAATCACTCAATTCCTACAATGGTTAGGAAGTGATTGAAAGTGAACACAGGGACTCTGAGCAAACCTGCTGAGATACAGGCTTGGGGCTGCCTCAGTAAATTCCTCCAGTGAAGTGGATGGGATCATGGTGTGGATGATGACAAAAGAGTAGAAGAGAAGTTATCGACAGATTTGCACAGAAGCCATCAAAGATTTTATAAATAAAGAAAAATGTCTGCAGCCAGTGGTTTATGCCAAATATCTTCCCAAGCCTCCATATCCCTGTGGATGCTGCAACTGACTGCAAACAGATTGATGTCCACCAGGATCCACTGCTGGAAATCCTTGGACTGCTGATAGCATGACAGGCATTCATCCTGGGCATGGCCAGGAAGTTCTGCTCCATGAGGAGCTGGGCCGGGGACATGCAGGGCTGCACCGGCTTGATGAAGATTGCCACCTGTTTAAATCCCAGCATGTCCAGGAGATAGAAAAGTTTGCGGTTCTTCTCAGTGTCCTTGAGCTTGAGGTAGTACTGCTGCAGTGTGTGCAGCGTGCACTTGGTCTCATCATCCACAAACACCTCCATGGGATCCTGCGTGGACTCCCTGCACACAGGCCAGATCTCCTTGCTCAGGGTGGCACTGAACGTGATTCACTGCTTCTGCTGGCACATCAGGTGGGAGGCCTCCCACATGTCCCACCACATGTCCAGCCACCCCAGTATCTCACCCAGCACAAAGTGCTTCACATTCTTCAGGTTGAGGCTCCTGTTCTGCACAAGTGCCACGATCTGACCTGGGGTCCCCACCATGACATGAGGACAGTTTGTCAACAATTCTTCATTCTTCTTGATGAATGAAGCCTCCGAAAAACATGGACACCTTGACACTGGGCATCTACTTGGAGAAGTGCTCATTCATACTCCTTGCTGATCTGGAAGGCCAGCTCCCCTGTGTGGCACAGATCAGGACTGTCACCTGTCAGCTGACAGGCCGGATCTGCTGCACAGTGGCCGGCACAAAGACCGCCGTCTTGCCCTTCCCAGATTTGGCCTGGCACTGGATGTCCATACCCAGGGTGGCCTGGAGAATGCACTCATGCTGGACCTCAGGAGCTCCAGTTTCAGCAGAAAGTCCCAGAAACCAGAGCTGTGGATGGAAACATAGGATCCCTTGACATCTTTCTTATGGAGGACCAGAGTGCTCCCTGGAGAAGCATGGGGCTCTTCTTCATAATCCAAAAGCTCATTTTCCACATCCTGTTCTGCCATCTTGCTGAGAGCAGAGAGAGGCAGGGCCCTGGTTCCTCATTCTCCTCCACATGCCACAAGGGGATGCAGTTGCTAATTGTTTGTATCTATTATAAGAATTACCAGCTAATGGCCAGGCACTGTGACTCTTGCCTGTAATCCCACCACTTTGGGAGGTTGAGGCGGGTGCATCATGAGGTCAGGAGATGGAGACCATCCTGACTAATGCGGTGAAACCCCGTCTCTACTAAAAATACAAAAAATTAGCCGGGCCTGGTGGCGGGTGCCTGTAGTCCCAGCTACTCGGGAGGCTGAGGCAGGAGAATGGTGTGAACCCAGGAGGCGGAGCTTGCAGTGAGCCCAGATCGCGCCACTGCACTCCAGCCTGGGCGACAGAGCAAGACTCTGCCTCAAAAAAAAAAAAAAAAAAAAAAAAAAAGAATTACCAGCTAATTAAAAAAAATAAAATAAACAACCAGACTGAGAAGTTAGGCAGGGATGGAGCTGGCGAGACTCCTCAGAAAGCAGCCCCTGTCAACAGGAACCATCCTGCAAGCCCTCCTACTTTGGCTGTGAATTGAGGGGATGCAATTCCCAAGGTCATTGCCATACCAATGAGTAGAGGGTGCAGATGGAATCTGGCTACTAGCTCTGCAGGGGTTAGAGGACAAAGCTTGAACCCTGTGGCAACAACATCACACAGGCAGACCTTTAAAAGACTATTAAGGTATTTCACTCTGGGGACTGGGTGTCTGAATTGGGGTGGTGCTGACGGACACAGTGAGAAGTGATCTGTTTAAAACATAAGCCGGGCAAAGAGTTAGGAGTGTTTTCTAGGCATTTTGGCCTAAGCAGCATTGTAAATGGTGTCAACTTGGGAATACAAGAGGAGGAACAAGAATGTGAGTAAAAAACAAACAAAACCAAAGGTCAGCTTGGCACAGGCTTAATTTGGGTTACCTGCAGACATCTACAGAGGACTTGAGCAGGTGAAACTCTGAGGCTCCACACCAAGGGTGACGGCAGAGCTGAGATGTGAGTGTGGTGCATGAATGCAATTTAAAATGATAGGTCTTCATTCAGCCTTAGGTTATAAGGATAGAAAAGGGAAGAGAAACAAAAGATTGGGTGCCACAGTGCTCTGACATTTCAAAGTCAGGAAGAAGAGTAGGAATCCCACATGGGGACTGAGTCAGACATGATCTTCTCTGAGTGGTTTTCCTTACCTCATCATTTCCCAAATCCTGAGTTAGACTGTGATTCTACAGAAGTCTGTGCTTGTCCACCATAGCATTTATCAAGTTATATCACAAATATTTTACACTGGATAGTATATTCATTCTGTGAAGGAAGGGACTGTGTCTTGCTACATCTTGAAATTGACTCAGGCAAATGGTAGACTGTAAAACCACCACTTATGGAATAAAGGAAGAAAATTTAAACCCCAAAACCTATATAGATAGCCTAAAATGTTATCCCATTTCACAAGTAACTTGCGTTAGTAGCAGCTTCAATCCTACAATAGATGGGCTTTGAGTAGATGCTATTCTATCAACATAGGTGGCCCTTGGTGTATCTGGAATGTGTCATTCTACTCAAGTATGCCAAGGGAAGAAAAAATCTTAGTATCTCTCTCTCTTCCCTCCTTCCAGTTTTGGAGAGCTGTAGCTAGAAGGAAGTCCTCTAAAGATGAAGACTACTAATTACAACATTTCACATTTTGGGTCATTCTTTATTCACAAAACATCACTGTAGCCACCACCTCAGCCTCTCCACTTCCAGCAAGGAGATCTGGCCTGTGTGCAGGGAGTCTATGCAGGATCCCATGGAGGTGTTTGTGGATGACGAGACCAAGTGCACGCTGCACACACCCGCAGCAGTACTACCTCAAGCTCAAGGACTGAGAAGAACTGCAAGCTTATTTCCTGGCCCACTGCACCCCAGCCCTGCCTTATGCTAGGTCTCCATGTCAGAGGATGACATATACATATACGCGTGCACATGCGTATTCACCATCTGGCCCTTGTTCTATTCGGGTGATTTATTTCTTGCATCTTGCATCTCCTTATTGAGTTTATAAGAAGATGCATGATAATTCATTTTCTTTGTCAATTCCCTGCTCCTCATTTTGCTAATTCAATGCCACACTAACACTTCTATTAATTTGGCACTTGGAACTGATAGATTTACTGTGTGGCATTCCATCTCTAACTAAACAAAAATAAAACCGCAGACTTGGAGCTCTTTCCAGTGTCAAAGTTTTGCTGCTGCTGCTGCTGCTGCTGCTGTTTTGGCCACTGCTGCATTGTATGAAGCTTATCCACATCCTTTAATCATATACTCATATTCTCTTGAACTGAGATATATGGGGATAATACCTGAAGTTTTTCCACTTCGTGGAGGCATTGTAAATATTCCTGAAGTGAAGAATTCTGTGGTTAAAGAAGTCATCTTCCTTATAAATCACAGGGCTTACCTGAGTCATAAGGCAACCTGCTCTTCTATAGCAAATGCTTGCTTGCTGCAAAGGCCTGGACTAGGAGTCTCAACAATGATCACCCGCACCTTGTCCATGATATCCACATATGTAGATGACATCTCTGGAGACAATTAACTCTGTAAAATTTTAGGACAATCAGTTGCCTGTGAATCTGAATAACATCTGCAGTTACAGCAGGGAGGATAAAATTAGCAGAGTGATCAATTCTTATCCTTCAGGATGTAAACTAACAGCTGGATTGAAAAAGAAAGTTCCACAATCAAATTTCATCAGTGATCTGTTGCAAAATGAGTGGTTGGCCACTACTAAAACTCTTAGCCCAGGCCTTTGTTGTAAACAAACATTGGCTACACATGAGCAGATCCTCCTTTTCACCCAGGCACACTCTGTGATTTCTAAGGACATTTGCAAGGTTTGCAATCCAGAAGCCCATTTAAACATCAGGTATCTATCGGGGTTTGGAGAGAAGTGCATCACCAATTCAAATGCCAACCAGCCTAATGGATGCTGGGAACATGCCCCAGGGTAACCACTGCTAGGGTGACTGATCTATCTGAAGTTCAATTAAGGAAAAATGCTTGTCCTCACTTCCAAGTT
The DNA here is from genome assembly GCF_028885625.2 of Pongo pygmaeus. Taxonomy (NCBI): domain Eukaryota; kingdom Metazoa; phylum Chordata; class Mammalia; order Primates; family Hominidae; genus Pongo; species Pongo pygmaeus. The sequence continues at coordinate 28,748,435 of NC_072387.2, forward strand.
TTGAAAACAGTTGGGCATTTTTGAACATTTTGAACTCTCTTTCTCCCCTGTAACCACTTCTTTTCCGCCCTGAAATCTGTAGTGGGAAAGAAACGTATTTAGTAATTTAAGCTCTCATCTTAAGAAAAGTTCAAAGTAGGTGTGGAGTAAATGTTGTGAGAGGGAAACCTGAACCTAGAGTTAGTGTAATAAGCCCAAGTCCCAGACATATCAAGAAAGTTAGCAATGCCAGAAATAAACACAGTCGAGCATAAATCAACAGAGACTGTGGATGGAAATTTCACTGCGGGTATCACTGGGAACAGGAATAAAACAAGCAGATGGTAATATTGGAGAGAAAAGGGGAAACATAAGAAGAAAACATAAAAAGTGGAAATATTTGACTTTTTCATAAAGTAAAAGAAATTTTAATTTTTTTTTCTACTTAGCAAGTTCTGAGTAAGAATTAAGCATCATGATGAAAATAAATAACCCTCAAGAAAAGGATTATAAAAAGGCATAGAAGAGCTTTCAGATTTAAAATGGAGTCCAGGCAATTCTAGAAACCAGGTCCATTTGTATTTGCCTAGATTAAGCCAGTATTACCCAATATTAGTAGCAAAACTGCTCATATCAAAATCCAACTTAGCTTTGAGGAAATACAAATCAGTCTACAGACATGTTAAGTTTCAACAAATCCAGTAAATCAGAAACATAGTGCAAAACAAAACTGAAAAATAAGATTTTTCAAAAATCATGCTCTTAGGCCGGCACAGTGGCTCACACCTGTAATCCCAGCACTTTGGCAGGCCGAGACGGGTGGATCACGAGGTCAGGAGATCGAGACCATCCTGGCTAACACGGTGAAACCCCGTCTCTACTTAAAAAAAAAAAATTAGCAGGCATGGTGGCGGGCGCCTGTAGTCCCAGCTACTCGGGAGGCTGAGGCAGGAGAACGGTGTGAACCCAGGAGGTGGGGCTTGCAGCAAGCCGAGATCACGCCACTGCACTCCAGCCTGGGTGACAGAGGGAGACTCCATCTCAAAAAAACAAAAAATACTTTATTGATAATTGAAAATATGTGTTACCTAATTGGCATGTTTTGCAAAAGCAACAAACTGGGCAGTGCTTTTGTTTATTTATGAATTATTTCAATAGTATGTACTGTGTGTGCACCACACTCTTGGCAGACTGCTGTGTGCCAAAAACACAAAGACACACAGCACATGGTCCCGCCCTCAAGGGATCTGGGCTAGTTGGTTGTTAACTTACGCTGGTCACATAAATGTCTTCAGATTTACACCAAGACATTTCACGTGGAAATCCACAAGTGATTCCATTTCAAATGTGAAACAATCTCATCCATTTATACTTAAACATGTTTTCCTCGGAGACCTCCCTCCCTGACCTTCTGAATTGGCTTAATTCCATTCATGAGTTCCCGTGGAAGTGCACAAGGCATTTCCTTGTGCTTCCTCTACCAAAATACTCAAGGTACTCTATGGCAGTTTTGCCTACTCTTTACTCGCTACTGTCCTCGTTACTGTCCCCCAAGGAATTAGTAAGTAACTTATGAATGAATGATTACATGATAGAAGAGCTGAATAAATAAACGAACTGATCATTAAACTGAACTGTCCCTGAACAACTGGACAAAATAAGTGAGTCTATTTGCCTGGCCCTATTTTTTTATATTTTCTCTGAAATTATGAATGCTAGTTTGGACTATAAATTCCTTTTTAATTGGAATGGCAGGTCCAAATTTCTCTGCTTCTCTCTTGCACTTTACTGGATAATCCACGGGTCATAGGTTTTTTGGCTGATTTAATTCCTACAGCACTCTTAGAAAACGAAGTGCACAGCTTTTACAATGATAATTACTGTTTTAAAAATTGCTTACAACACATAATTAGACAGGTGAATATGGTATAAGCATGATGCAGATATTTTAAATGTGTAATAGTGCCATCAGAAGTACTGATAAAAGATAACTTTGTTCTGGTATATGTGAACAAGTTTATACATCTTGAATACTTCTTGCAGGTTTATTATGAAAATATTTTCTATCTTGAACAATGGATTCATTGTCAGAAATCTGATATGTTCAGCAACAGAAAGAACCTTGCTTTTCTGATGGAGGCGGATTTTCTGTACAGGATTAGTTCAAACTAGTTCCTATAAAAACACACAAGAAAGGATAAGACACATTCTTCCATAATTTTGCAAGAAAGTGAGTTCAGAATTTAAAGATTACCTCATAGTTTTATTAATATACTGTAATTAACTGAGCTTCTCCGTTTAAATTACTAATTGGGGGATTCCTATCACAAACTTAAGCTGCTTTTCCTCTCAAGAATGTTCCCTTCTAAACTTGTTGTAACATTCTGGTCTCATTAAGTTACCAATTCATCTGCTATATACAGCTGTCTTCACACTCTCTTCCTTCATAAGAATCGCAGCCAACAGAAGCATTTTCTATGTTTTACAATTACTGACTACTACAAGGGAGACCAAAGAAGCTGACAATAGCTCAACTCCATGACTGCCTGGACTTAGTAACTGTAAAGTGTGTTTGACAAAATGTAGACATATATAGGATTAATGGAATGAGTTGTATTTCAGAAGTAGGAAACCTTGTTAACATCAGTTATAGTTTCTCTTTTAAAGCTAACTACGTAACAGAATATATTTTATTCCTTTTAAAGTTACTTTTAATGCATCCAATCTTCTGGTTTTTTACCTTGGTTAAACTCTCATTAAATTCAGTGGTTTTATCTTTAATTTAGGTGTTTATTTCTATTTTTCAAAAACTCATTCTGCTTTCAAACAAGAGAAACATAAGCACAGGTATTTTAAATATCTAATAGTGCTATCACGACTACCAATGAAAGAGCTGTGTTGAAAAATAAAAACAAAACACAAAATGTTGTTTTTACTCAAGAGTTTAACAATAAATTCATTGGTCTGTGACAATAAAATGTATTTATCTGTTAGCAATTGACTCAAGAATTGAAGCAGAATATTAAGCTTAGTAGCAAGGTCAATGTTAGGATTTCATTTATGAAGGTGCCACACTGGTAAATAAGGAAAGATAAAGGGTACTCTCATACTCGAGAAATGTATAGCTATATTCTCCCTCAAGAGATTTTGAAATAATGTTAAATTTGGGGAAGGCTTGGTTTTAGACAGCCACGATTTTATTCCATAAAGTTTCTAAACACTCTTTACCTCTATAGAATCATCAACATAAGAGAAATAACAGAAAGTGGACCAAGGACAATATTGTTCTTAACTGCATGTTTATGAAAACCCAAGCCTCAAGTGACCAAGAATACTCCTGCATCTTGCTTTATAATGCAATAATAATCAAGCTCAATTCGGATACACAAGTTACAATGTGTAGTTCACCATTGGACACCAGGCACCTGGGAAATGTGGTCCAAAAGAGGCACATCTTAGTGGCCCCTTGGTGCACAAATAGTGGCCCCTTAGTGGTCTACTAGCTTCTCATTGGCATCTTTAGCTTCTGCACTATCTAGAAATGCTTGAGGATCCTAAATACAAAATTAAAAGATTCTGGTGTTTCCTCAACTCTTAATTCTAATTTAGAATTAGACTTCTAAGTTCTAATTAGTTTAGCAGTTGTGTTCCCTCATACTGGAGTTCTATTTATCCTTCCAGACCTTTTCTCCAAAGCAGTGTCTCTGTAGGTGTTCTAGATTACAAAGTTTGTGATAAATCAGTGGATGGGTAAAAGCAATGCCTTTGTCCTGTGTACTAAGCTAAGCTGGATAGCACCACACTTCTGACTATGGGGAGACATCTGAATATCTCTGGGAAACTCAGAATCCAAAACAAGAGCCTTAAAACAGCAGCAACAAGAAGAACAAAATAAACTTTCTTGCTTTGACCAGGAAATGGAAAGCATTCCACACGCCATCAAATCCAGCCCCATTCAGATTTAATCTCAGGAGAGACTCTACTCCTCTCTTTACACCAACTCTCTCACCAAGTCCTGACCAGAGCTCCAGAATTCGTGTCTCCAGTTTTTGTTTTTGTTTTTTACCTGGAGTCTCGCTCTGTCGTCCAGGCTGGAGTGCAGTGGTGCGATCTCGGCTCACTGCAAGCTCCGCCTCCCGGGTTCACGCCATTCTCCCGCCTCAGCCTCCCGAGTAGCTGGGACTACAGGCGCCCGCCACCATGCCCGGCTAATTTTTTAATATTTTTAGTAGAGACGGGGTTTCACCGTGTTAGCCAGGATGGTCTCGATCTTCTGACCTCGTGATTTGCCCGCCTCCGCCTCCCAAAGTGCTGGGATTACAGGCGTGAGCCACCACGCCCAGCCTCCTGTCTCCAGTTTTTACATGAGTTCATGGTGCAGATTTTTGTTGTTGTTGTCGTTGTTCTGTAGAAGTCCCCATATATAATAAGCACAAGGTCTGGGGCATAAACATTTGTTTGGAAGAAATTTAAAAAATTGTTTTTAAATAACGTAACTTGATTTTTATCTCCTGGCGTGCCCCAATTTCAGTAAATGGCAGGAAGTTCATGTTAATCACATCCCTGTGACCCCGTCTTCCGAGGGCATCCTTAACACCAGGGCATCTTCAACACCAGGGTATCCTCAACACCAGGGCTTTGGTGGGCACAGGTGGCTGGCCCCGTTCCTGGAGATCCTGCTACCTTATCCTCAGCAGGGCTGGCTGGGTCCCCTCAGCAAGGCCACCTCCCAGCAAGCTCCCTTCAGGTCTGTTGCTTCTTTCCTCAGGCACTTCTGACTCCATTCTGGGGTGAGGTGACACGGAAGCATCGAGTGGTTTTTGCACAGCCTCTGCAGTTTCAAGGAACACTCCAGGGCAGCTTCAGGGCCTCACTGTCTTCAGCATCACCGGCAGCAATTAACTGGGTTCTCCAGTGCTGGGTGATGGGATGCTGGCTGCTTTCACAGGCTTCACGCAGTAAGTAAAACCCTCACCTGCTGAATTTTCGGATGTTGTGGAAACTGGGAGTTTTTGTCTATCTCCACACACTAGTTAGCAATAAAACAGAGTCTACCCTATGCCTTTTGAGAAATGCATTAACATGTAATGGATATTAGATACAGGATGTTCTAAAAATTCCAAATAAAAAGTTTAACCCCTCTGGGGCAGACAAAACCGACTTATAATTGAATTGTTCCAATCTTTGATAATTCCATAAGCCTTATGCACCAAGTTCTTTGAAACCTAACAGGCCAGGCACAGTGGCTCACACCTGTAATCCCAACATATTTGGAGTCCAAGACAGGTAGATTGCTTGAGCCCAGGAGTTCGAGACCAGAATGGGCAACACAATGAGACCTCTGTCTCTACAAAAATACAAAAATTAGCCAGAAGTTGTGGCGTGTACCTGTAGACCCAGCCACTTGGGAGGCTGAAGTGGGAAGATGGCTTGAGCCTAAGAGGTTGAGGCTGCAGTGAGCTACGAAGGGTCCACTGCACTGGAGGCTGGGCAACAGAGCAAGACACTTCCTCTAAGGAAAAAAAATTAATAGAGAGAGATCCCAGATACCCTTTACCCAGTTTCCTTCAATGGTAACATCTGGCAAAATTATAGTAGAATAACACAACTAGGAAATTGGTATTGATACAGTCCAGATACAGGACATGTCCAGGACCACAGGGATCTCTTCCTTTTATCCTTCCCCTTTTTAACGCCTAGGGATCACTAATATATTAGAGTTTTGTGATTTCAAGAATTTTATATAAATGGAATCTCAGATATATATTAATATATATTTATATTTTACAGATGTTAATATATATTTGTATTTAATATATATTTCTATTTTATATATAAATAGACATATATATATATAATACATAACCTTTTTTGATTGTCCTTTTTCACCGAGCATAATTCTCTGCCAGTTCATCCAGATAAATGGATGAATCCTTTTTACCACTGGGTAGTCTTCCGTGATATGGATGCACCAGTGGGTTTAGCCATTCACCCATTGAAGGACATCTGCTTTTTTTCCAGATTTCAGCCTTTATTAATAAAACTGCTGTAGACTGGGTATGGTGGTTCACACCTGTAATCCCAGCACTTTGGGAGGCCAAGGCAGGAGGATCACTTGAGCCTAGGAGTTCAACACCAGCCTGGGCAACATAGGAAGACCCCATCTCTCCAAAAAGTAGATTTAAAAACTTAATCCAACTATAGTGGTGCACACCTGTAGTCTCAGATACTCAGGAGGCTGAGGTAGGAGGATCTTTTGAGGCCAGGAGTTTGAGGCTGTAGTGAGCTAGGATCACACCACTGCACTCCAGCCTGGACAACAAAGCAAGATCCTATCTCAAACAAATAAATAAATAAATAAATCTGCTATAACTATTTATTTATAGGATTTTGTGTGAATACATCTCTTCACTTCTCTAGAATAAATGCTCAGAAGTGCAATTGCTGTGTTGAGTTGTAGTTGTATGTTTAGCTTTTAAAGCAACTGCCAAACTATTTTCCAGAGTGGCCATACCATTTTACATCCCCACCAGCAACATCTGAGTGACCCAGTTTCCCTGTATTCTTGTCAGCATTTGGTGATGTCATTATTTTATTTTAGCCATTTTAATAGGTGTGCAGTGACACCTCATTATGTCTTTAATTTGCATTTCCCTAATGACTAATGATGTTGAACATCTTTTCATTTTTCAATATGCCATCTGTAAATGTATTTTAACTCCTTCCTTCCTTCCTCTCTCTTCCTTCTCTCTTTCTTTCTTTCTCTTTCTTTCTTTTTTTCTTTCTTTCTCTCTCTTTCTTTCTTTCTCTTCCATTCCTTTCCTCTTTCTTTCTTTGTTTTTTTGGACAGGATCTTGCTCTGTTGCTCGGGCTGGAGTACAGTGATATAATCATGGCTTACTGTGGCCTCAAACTCCAGGTCTCAAGAGATTCTCTGGCCTCAGCCTCCCAAAGTTCTAGAATGACACGGTGAGCCACCATGCCCGGCCTTCGCTATTTTCTGATGGAATTGTTTCTGTTTTTGCTGTTCAGTTTTGAGATTTCTCTATATGTTATAGACACCTGTCCTTTGTCAGACTTTTAGTTTGCAAATTTTTTCTCCCAATCTGTAACTTGCCTTTTCACCCTCCTAAAGGATCCTTTGCAAAGCAAAAGTTTTTAATTTTAGCAAAGCGTAATTTGTCAGTTTTTCCTCCAAGAATTCTTTGCCTAGCTTAGATCTCAAAGATTTCCTCCTATTTTTTTTCTGAAAGTTTCAAATGAAATGATTAGTTAGATATAATTTTTTGTATGAGGTGTGAAGTTTCGGTCTGTGAATGTTTGATTGTCCCAGCATCATTTGATGAAAGACTATCTTTCCTCCAATGAATTGCTCTTTGCACCTTTGTCGAAGACCGGTGAGGCATATCTGTGTAGGTCTTTCTGAGGTCTCTCCTCTGTTCCATTAGTCTATGTATCTAACTCTGCCAATACCACACTGTCGTTGAATAATAAATTTTGAAACCAGGCAGCCTTATGCCTTTTATTTCATTTTTCTTTTTCAAAATTGCTTTAGCCCTTCTAGCTCCTTTGCCTTTCCACTACACACCTATTAAAACATCTAAAATAAAAAATTGTGACATTGCCAAATACTGGTGAGGATGCAGAGAAAACGGGTCATGCAGACATTGCTAGTGGGAAAGTAGAATGGGACAGGCACTCGGGCAAACAATTCGGCAGCTTCTTAAATTAACTCAACATGTAACTACCATACCAAAACTCCAGAGAGGGATTGTGTAGAATAATATCAAAACCACTGTGGCTATCAGACTCTCATTTCAGAAAAAGGATATTTATATTGGCTTATCTCAAGAAGAGTTCTTATTTACATTCCTGAGCCTACTTTACATTTGAGTTCTGCATTCAGCCAGACTATCAGAGAAGCGGCGCTTGCCCCTCCTGCTGTTGGTCCTCAGTCTGCTGTGTACTGTAACAATGCCAGTGAGCACAGGGTTTCCGCTTTTCAGTGAGTCTCTGCTGGAAGCCCCGACAGTTCTTTCTGCAGAGGCTGCGAGTCCTGCCACACTGCACCCTTCAGGACAACAAGTCCTTAATGTTTGTTTCCAAGCTGTTATTCTTCCATTCTCTTGAGCAAATCATTTCTTTTTCAATGCTTCTACTACTCAACTGTGTTATCATCTCCCTCCCCTTGCTTCTGGGAGTGACCAGTCTCCTGGCTACATCTTTCATTCATCAAAGACATGGCCACACGGATTATGGCCTCCCCTCCTTCCGCTCCAGGCTTTGTGAGTGGCTTGAGCCTCTTGGCCTTATGTTCACCCTACTCAGGGAAACCACGGCCTGGCCTGGCTCTGGCCATCACCCTGATTGCCCAACTCCACCAAACTCCCTGTGGCCACAGTTTCTTTTCCCTCCCACTTTCTCTTTGTTCCTCCCTTCTGCATTTTCACACCAATTCTCTGACTATGTGAAATCTTCCGTCTCTCAATGACTCCATAAGCCTCTGTCTCGCTCCCATGTGTTTCTTACTGTATTCACTTCTTTCCCTATTCAGTGCAAACTCCAAGTCTTACTACTTCAACCATACGCATGCCAATACCCAAACCCTGTAGCCATTGTCCATCTCTTTCCCTCTACGTGGTGAATCCATATTTTGGGATCAGTTCAGCTGTACCTCTTCCCTGCACACTCTTGGTATGGGAGCGTGATTGGAGAAAAATCACACAAACACACAGGAAGATATTTTTTCAGATCCACAGTCCTATTCCTCCTCTGGGCCCTTGATTCCATTTGGAATTCCTAGTCATCATTTCCTCCCATGCTCAAGGGGAACTCTCCACACCTATAAGCCTCTGATCAATTCCTCTTCCCTTATCATTCCCACAGATGGCCTTACCTCTTCACAGAGAAAACGGAAGTGAGATGGAAACCATTGCAGCTTCCTGTTTGTAAATTAACAGACTTGGCCCACACCAGTGCTTTCTTGCTTTACTCCTCCGAACATGCAGGAGATGAGCCTTCTTCTAAGCAAGACTCCTCTACCTGCTCTGCATTAGACTCTCCTACCTCCTTCAGGACTCTCCCTCTACCAAGTACTTCCTCCATCGCCTCTGGATTTTCACCTGTCCCTCTCCACTCACCATGTCCTGTGCACATGTTAGTATGTTGTATGCCTCTGTCATCTTGAGAAACAAAAACAAACTTTTCTTTGGCCCAACATTCCCCTTCCACCATTGGCCTATCTCTGTCCTTTCCTTCACAGCCAAGCCAATTTAAATGCATTTGACAGTTGCTCTCTCCATCTATTACATTCACACCCCCAGCTGACTCCTCGATCTGATGCAATTTTACTTTGGTTTCCAGTGCTCCACTAAAACAGTTATTCCCCAAAGTTCCCACATATCTTTTAGATGCTAATCTAATGACTTAATCATTCACTGCATGGCTTAGCCATCTCTGTAGACTGTTGACCAGGCCCTCCTCAGAGAACAATTCTCTTCTCTTGGCATCCATGGTACCATGCTCTCTCGGTTGTCTTCCTTCCGTGGTGAGTGTCATTACCTGTTACCTTACAGGTTCTCTTCCTCTGCCAATCCCTGAAATGTCAATGTTCTCAAGTTTCCCACTGTAGGCGCTCTGCTCGTCCCCCTCTACTCCAGGGGAATATTTGCACCACAATTCACCTACTTTCCAAGACACAGACCAAGTACTATCATATCCCTTCTGTTTTCTGCACCAGGGCTGGCTTCACAAGCATGTGACCCGTGGAGTCACACAGGGACCACCCTTGCTTAGAAAGCCCTCGTGCTTGGCTTAATGCTTGGCTATTGCCATTTTGAACTTTTAATTTTTTTTTTAGAGAGAGAGAGATTGACTTTTTTATTTTTTATCCTTGTGGGTACCTAGGAGGTTTGTATATTTTTGAGTACTTAAGATCTTGTGATAGAGGCATGCAATGAGTAACAATCACATCACAGAGAATGGGATACCCATCCCCTCAAGCATTTATCCTTTGTATTACAAACAATCCAATTACACTCTTCTAGTTATTTTTAAATTTGCAATTAAATTATTATTGACTATCGTCACCCTATTATGCTATCAAATCACAGGCCTTATTCATTCTTTCTATTTTTTTGTACCCTAAACTTTTAAATTCTTGAACAAGGGGCCTCACATTTTCATTTTTGCACTAAGCCCTGCAACTTGTGTACCTAAGCTTGCCTACAGGCTATGTATTCAACATCATTCTCCTCCTACTCCTCTGACTGGCCATCTTCATCCATTGCTAAGATGGCTATAGCAGTGTTTTACCTGGGCCCCTGTTTCTACTGTTACTTCCTTCCAGTGTAATCCCAAGAAATAAAATAGGTGCAGGAAAATTTAAAGCTATGTGTAAGATTAATACATAAAAGGCAAAACACAGAATATTTTAAATTTTTTTAAGGCTAGATATTTGGTTATGAGTTTTCTTGCAACCAATGTAAAATGAATAACTCTATTTTCCACTTTTTCACTGTTATATAGTATCACATCTTATAGACACACCAAAATATGTTCTCTAGATTATAGACACTTAGGTGTTTTCCAATATTTGCCATTGCAGATAATGCTACAGTAAATGTAGGTAGGTAGGTAGGTAGGCAGATAGATAGATAGATAGATACATGATAGATAGATAGATAGATAGATAGATATAGATAGATAGATAATCTCCCTGTGTACTACGTACACAAGTTTTTGCAAATGGAATTGCTGGGTAAAATGCTTTGAATAGTTTCAACTCTGCTTCAGAGTCAAATAACTTTCACAGTAGTTGGACCAATTTATAGTCCCCCAAGCAGTGTATGAAAAACAGTGTGGCTCATTTCTTTGCTAGGTTTGGTATTGTCAGGGCCAATCTGATGGATGCACATGATCTACCATTTTGCTCTGTTTTACATGTTTCTGATTATTAATGAGGACGAGCAACTTTTCACATATTTATCAGAGTGTTGGGTTTCCTCTAATTATATATCCATTTGTCTATTATTTTCTACTTACATATGTAAAAGTGTTCTGTATATTCTTTTACAACTATATGTATATTATATAATTCTCTCTATATATGCATTTTCAATTATATGTCTTGCAAATACATTGTTCTAGATATTTGTCTTTGCACTTTGTTTATAGTATCTTTGGTTATACACAATTTTAAGAACATTCTGTAAAATTTATTATATTAATTTTTTTCTTTTAGGTGTTTGCTTTTTGTGTCTTAATATAACAAAACAAACAAAAAAAAGTGGAAAAAAACCTTCCCTAATCCAAGGTCATAGAAATACACTTCTACTCTATCATCTAAATATTTGAAGATTTGCTTTTCTTACTTAAACTTTAACCATATAGAATTAATTTTATAAGGTCCTGATGTAAGCTCTTATTTATTGAATAGTCCATTATTCCCCAGATGATTGATAGTGTCACTAGTATCACATATTATGCTCACAAATTTACATGGCTTCTGATCCTCTCCTTATCAATTTCCTTCCCCGGAAAATATTATTTTAATTACCATTTATGCTTTTAGCTTTATAAAAACTATTAGATCTGGTAAGGTGACTTCATCTTCTCTATTTTCTCCTTTTCTTCCTCTTTTATCTTATTTAGAATTCTCTTGGATATTTTTCTCTTCCATGTGAAGTAGGGTCACCTTTTATATTCAAATGCCCATTACTAACTTGAGTAGAATGACATTGAATCTTTAATCTGAGTACAATTGACATTTTTTGTATTTGCTTTTCCCATTTAGCAAAAGGATGTATATCTCCATTTATTCTGATTTTCTATGTCCTTTTTATAAACTTTGTATAGTTTTTTCCTAAAAAGATCTTGAACAACTTATGTTAAATGTATTCCCAATATCATATAGGGTTTTTGTTAATATGAATGATATCTATTGTTTTACTATATTATTTTTCTTCATCTTACAAAAATTCTCTACTATTTTCCAATACCAAAAGTTTTGCATCTTTCCAATTCAAATGTCTTAGATTTGATTAAAACCTCTAGAGCAATACTAAGTGCTAGGGATGATTCCTAAATAGAATGAGAATGCATCTAATTTTTTACCACAAAATAGCTACTTGTAATAGACATTAAAGTTAAAAAAAAAAATTTCTATCCACTTTGCTAAGGATTATTACCATAAATATGAACCAAATTTTGGAATGCTTTTTCTGCATTTATTGTGCTGAACATATTATTTGTCATTCATCCTACTAATGTGAACAATCTCAAGCATATGTTTTCTACAGCGATACCAATTTTGCATTCCTGTGACAACTTTCACCTGCCCATGCTGTATTTTCTTTAAATACTACTATATTGCTATTCTTTCCTGTGTTTCTGGTGAGTTTTTAAAAATATATTCATAAGTAAAATTGATTTACATTTTAATTTGCCTTGTCTAAAGTTGTTAATAGAATTGCATTCACTTTATAAAATAGATTGCATTTTTTTTTTTTTTGCTATATTCTCTGAATAATTTGCCTTGATGTTTTGTTAGAAGTTACCTGTAAAAATCTCTAGTCTTGTCATTTGGAGGAATCAAAGGAGAGACTAGAATAAAAATTTATTTGCTTTAAAAGTTGTTGGTTTACGTTTTTTTTAAAAAAAGAAAACTTTTTCTTAAGATAATGCATGGAAGTTATGTTTTTCTACATATCTCTTATTTCATCGGTAGTTTCAAAGTTTTCTTGTTTTAAAATATCTCTCTGCTCATTATAGTTATGCCTACTTTATAATTCTTACCATTGTTCATTTGTTCATTTCCTGTTACTGATTTCCTCCTGCTCATTCTGTTCATAGGATAGTTTATTTATTAAACCTCTCAGAGAAAAGTTCGAGCTTTTCTCTAAGAGAAATATGTATTAATTATATGTTTTTATAATTTGTATAAATTTTATAATTATATAATTATAATATTTATAATTATATAATTATAATATTTATAATTATATGTTTATAATAGTTATAATTATATGTTTATAATAGTTATAATTAAATATAATTTATAATTTTATAATTTATATAAATATGTATTAATTATATATTTTGCTAACAAAATATGACAATATTCAATATCTGTAAACTTCTGCCAAAACTACAAGGATCTTGGGGGAGTTTTTTTGTTTGTTTTTCAGACGAGTCTTATTCTGTCGCCCAGGCTGGAATGCAGTGGTGTGGTCACCTTCAGGACTCACTGCAGCCTCTGCCTCCTGCGCTCATAGCTCACAGCAGCCTTGAACTCCTAGGCTCAAGCAGTCCTCCCACCCCAGCCTCTCAAGTAGCTGGGACCACAGATGATTTTCTTAAAAGTGCTCTTATATATTTTCAAAACATCTCTTTGTCTTTTGGGGACACATTCTGAGTAAATGCCATGGGATTGTCTTTAAGGTCTCTAATTTTCTATGGAATTAGAATGTTTAGAATTTGGATTGATAGGCACACTTTTTCTATAGATGAAAATCTCCATCTTTCTCAGTTTGTCTGTCTCTTTCTACCATACACACACATACACACACACATGCCATACTTACCTTTCTAAAAATTGCAGTTGTATATATCTGCCCCAGGAGCCCCACTCCTGAGTCCTGTCTTCTGAAGGTCCAGGTCTCCTGCTCTGAGTTAGCTGTTCAAATACTGCATAGCGATCAGTCACTGTGGCTGTCCATTTTGTTTTACTTCCTAGAAGAGAGGCTAAGGCAGGGTTCCATGACTTCTTAGACACGTGGGTTAGTATAACACATAAGTTAGAATAAGTCACAACCCTAGCCAGCATAACTTAAACTAAATTAACAAGCCTCGATCAGTCCCTCATTATCCATTTAACCAATGTGAACTGCAGCTATTTAGGGACATACTGTGCCAGAAGGACCCTCCAGCCCTTGGCCATGCCACACTTGCCACCACATTTCTGTTGGCCCTTTATCAAGCACCTCAGCAGGACTCCATTTCCCCCTTTGACTTTAAGGAAGTCATATTCTATTGTGGGAGAAAGACAATAAATTGACAACTATGGAAATAACAAACGTGAAAAAGCAATGTTAGAGGTACGCACTGAAGACTAGACAGTGAACCTAGCTCAGGGGTAAGTTTGAGGAGTGCTTAATGGAATGGCCCACTATATTAGCCATTCAGCATTGACTACTTCACTTCTGTGCTCTATATTAAAGTTGCTGCTTCTCTCACACACGAATTCCTCAAACGTGGAGACCAAGGAGTCATCCTAACTCAGTCTCTGCCTCACTTTTTAAATCAGTCATTCAATAAACCTAACATTATCTCATATATATATATATATATATATTTTATTTATTTTTTTTTTTTTTTGAGTTGGAGTCTCGCTCTATCGCCCAGGCTACAGTACAGTGGTGCAATCTCAGCACACTACAAGCCCTGCCTCCCAGGTTCACGCCATTCTCCTGCCTCAGCCTGCTGAGCAGCTGGGATTACAGGTGCCCGTCACCACGCCTGGCTAATTTTTTTGTATTTTTAGTAGAGACAGGATTTCACAGTGTTAGCCAGGATGGTCTCAATCTCCTGACTTTGTGATCCACCCACCTCGGCCTCCCAAAGTGCTGGGATTACAGGCGTGAGCCACCGCACCCAGCCTTTTTTTTTTTTTTTTTTTTTTTGAGATGAAGTCTTTCTCTGCTGCCCAGGCTGGAGTGAAATGGCACAATCTTGGCTCACTGCAACCTTTGCTTCCCAGGTTCAAGTGATTCTCCTGCCTCAACCCCCCAAGTAGCTGAGGTTATGGGTACGTGCCACCACACCTGGCTAATTTTTGTATTTTTAGTAGAGATGGGGTTTCACCACGTTGGCCAGGCTGGTCTCAAACTCCTGACCTCAAGTGATCCACCCACCTCGGCCTCCCAAAGTCCTGTGATTACAGGCTTGAGCCACTGCGCCTGGCCAGAATTTTGCTTTTTATATCCCATGTAACAACTTTTTTCTGATCTTTATTATCATAACCATTGCATAATCCCCTCGCTAGTCATCCTGATTTAATATTTAAGTAAAAATTAAGTCCTATTTTTTCTTTTTTTTTTGAGAGGGAGTCTCACTCTGTCGCCCAGGCTGGAGTGCAGTGGTGCGATCTCAGCTCACTGCAAGCTCCGCCTCCCAGGTTCAGGCCATTCTCCTGCCTCAGCCTCCCAAGTAGCTGGGACTACAGGTGCTCACCATCACACCCGGCTAATTTTTTTGTATTTTTAGTAGAGACGGGGTTTCACCGTGGTAGCCAGGACGGTCTCGAGCTCCTGAACTCGTGATCCGCCCGCCTCTGCCTCCCAAAGTGCTGGGTTTACAGGCGTAGGCCACCGCACCCGGCCAACTCCTATTTTTTTTTAATGCTGTTAAAATTTACTATTATCCATGCATAATGAGTTTATCTTCTTCAAAAAAACATCAAAATGTTTAGGCTTTTTATTTTTTAAAAAATAATACAACATTTAGTATGGGGCACTGTTCTACATGCTTTACAATATTTACTCATTTAATTTTCACATAACCCATGATGCAGATGTTATATTGTGCTTATTTTGCAGTTGAGCAAACTAAAACACAAAAAGTGAAGTAATCTTCTGAAGTCCTACAGCTAGTATGTATCACTCTTGTTCTAAAGACCAGGCTTTTAACCACAGCATTTCAGCCACTATCTCTAGCTCATACAATTTTGCCTCTTAGGGATATTCTTAGGGATACTTAGGTCTGTAAAGTCTAATTGGAACACAACCAGCTCACTCCTTTGCATATTGTCCATGGCTGCTTGTGAGCTACAGCAGCAGAACTGAGTCGTTTTGCCAGAGACCTTATGGCCCTCAAAGCTAAAGTATTTACTATTCTGACCCTTTATAGAAAAACAAACAAAGTTGGCAATTCCTGCTATAGAGTCATGGTTGAGTCCCTAAAAGCAGTCCTCTTCTGCAGGATGTTTTCCAGGCATTTGCACATGTGTTTGCCCCTGCTTGTGCGCGTCGCTATGTGGAGCTGCTGACACAAACAGAGGCACAAGACACTGACACTCAGCTTCCCTCTGATTTCACATAATCCTATACCTAAGACGTCAGAATTAAGAGGGACCTTGGAGACTGCCTTTATTCTGTGACTGGTAGTACAACGAATCCAGAGTAGAATATACCCAAGCTAGCAGAGGAGCCAATACTAGAAGCTCTTCACTCTTCCAAACATTGGCTCAGGGCCGGGCAAGGTGGCTCACGCCTGTAATCCCAGCACTTTGGGAGGCCGAGGCGGGCGGATCACGATGTCAGAAGATCAAGACCATCCTGGCTAACACGGTGAAACCCCGTCTCTACTAAAAAAAAATACAAAAAATATTAGCCGGGCGAGGTGGCAGGCGCCTGTAGTCCCAGCTACTTGGGAGGCTGAGGCAGGAGAATGGCGTGAACCCGGGAGGCGGAGCTTGCAGTGAGCTGAGATCGTGCCACTGCACTCCAGCCTGGGCTACAGAGCGAGACTCCGTCAAAAAAAAAAAAAAAAAGCATTGGCTCAGTAGGGTAAGCTTAAGGAATTATAGTGCAGATCTAAAACTGACATTTAACACCTTGAGTTTAAATATCTACTGGATTAAATGCAGAGCCTGGAAATGGCTAGTTTTCACATGAGCATGTAAGTAGATGACCACTCAGAATCACCCTGCTTTCCATGCATTTAAACAGCAAACTGCTGCGGCAGGTGTGTGCTTGCCTGCTGCCTGCTTGGTGTGTGTATCCTGTAAAGATGACAAAGCCATGGATTTCACCTGCCTGCAGTACATCTGCAGATTTTACCTGCAGATCATTGGGGCTAGTTTACAATTTCACTAAACTGCCCCAAGGGACTATCAAATCTTTATCGCAGATAAGTTTTGGAATGTAATGACAATAGTTTCAGGCAGGGCGCGGTGGCTCACGCCTGTAATCCCAGCACTTTGGGAGCCGAGGCGGGTGGATCACGAGGTCAGGAGATCAAGACCATCCTGGCTAACACGGTGAAATCCCGTCTCTACTACAAATACAAATAATTAGCCAGGCACGGTGGCGGGCACCTGTTGTCCCAGCTACTCGGGAGGCTAAGGCAAGAGAATGGCGTGGACCCGGGAGGCGGAGCTTGCAGTGAGCCGAGATCGCTCCACTGCACTCCAGCCTGGGCGACAGAGCGAGACTCCGTCTCAAAAAAAAAAAAAAAAAAAAGTGGCACAAAAAGGATGATACCATGACAAGTTACCAGTGTAAAACTATGAACGCCACGTCTATTAGCAAACTACAGGTCTATTCTTCCCAACGTTTGATCAGAGTGAAAGAAACCATCCCTGAACTTATGAGACAAAGAACCACACTCAAAATGTTTTTAATAAACTTTCCAGAGGTATCTTGTAATGTTTCATTTTGAATTCTTTCAAGCCACGTTCACTCTACTAAGATATTGTCGTCCTATATTTCTATAGCTCAAATTTAATTTCAGTATCGTATCACATGATTTATATTCATTACATTAATAGTCTGTCTTCTTAAATTTATTTGTAGGTCACTATAAAATCTGTCTCATCATCTTAGTTCCTATTTTTGGCTAAAGTGGCTCATTCTGAATATGTTCATCCTTTTGATCAGCTAATGCCCTTTAAAGTTCTATTTAATAATTCAATCCATCAAGCATCCCTTAAATTTCTAGGATGAGGAAAAATATATGTTAGTTAAGGACTGCACTAACTTCTTCATCTCTTTAAAAGCTAAGACAAAATTATGTGCACATACAGAGTGAACTTATCATAACATAAAATGAACGCTGTGCTTTGCATTTTTTGCTCTGTCGTGCATAAATCTGCAGATTCCAAGAGGAAGTATCATGGTGGTAAACTGAAATGGCAGTCCCCACTGGCATTTCCTTTTCCTTTGTATACACAGTAGGCAGATGTCATGATTAGACCTGACAGCTTGAATTTCGAACTCTAAAGGGAAAAGCCAAAAGACAAGAAGTCAGTGAGGTGGAAAGGAGAAATGGAGCTAAGGGAACATAGGAAGAGGTAGGGCCTGTGTGGGATGAGTTGGACTAGCTCCAGTAACTACTGTCAGGGCTTGGGTCCAAGGAAATCTGGCAATGTTCTTTCTCCTGTATCTGGCCTCCTATTGAATTGAAGAGACATGAACGATAGTGTGTGCATTGCTATATTAATATCTCAGCAGTGTCTGTTTGCTTTTTGTTTGTTTTAATGACAATAATTGGGGTTACCTAGAATGTAAGTTCTGGGACACAAGATTTATACCAAGGGGAGACTGAAATTCAGAAGCTATATGCCACATTTTCACTTGGCCCTCATATGAAGTGCAGATAGCTTCAGATGGAATATGGACACAGTAAATACGTGTGTGTGTGTGTGTGTGTGTGTGTGTGTGTGTACCTAACCTTACAAACACACAGAGAGAGAGAGGGAGTTAGTTTTGAAAGCCATATATTTTCTGAATTTAAAACATTTCTAGAATTGGAATACATCAAGCCTCAAAGTTTATAAAAATTTAAAAAATTCAAATCAAAACTTTAATGTGATACTGCCTTACTCCTGCAAGAATGGCCATAATAAAAAAAAATAGATGTTAGCATGGACGCGGTGATTACGGAACACATCTACACTGCTGGTGGGAATGTAAACTAGTACAACCACTACGGAAAACAGTGTGGAGATTCCTTAAAGAACTAAAAGTAGATTGATTCAGCAATCGCACTAGTGGGTATCTACCCAGAGGAAAAGAAGTGACTATACGAAAAAGATACTTGTACATGCATGTTTATAGCAGCACAATTCACAATTCCGAAAATATGGAACCAGCCCAAATGCCCACCAATCAACAAGTGGATAAAGAAATTGTGGTGTGTACACACACACACACACACACACACACACACTAGAATACTACTCAGCCATGGTCAGGATATAGAGACCATCCTGGCTAACAGGGTGAAGCCCCGTCTCTACTAAATATACAAAAAATTAGCCAGGCAAGGTGGCGGGCGCCTGTAGTCCCAGCTACTTGGGAGGCTGAGGCAGGAGAATGGTGTGAACTGGGAGGTGGAGCTTGCAGTGAGCCAAGATCGTGCCACTGCATTCCAGCCTGGGCAACAGAGCAAGACTCAGTCTCAAAAAAAAAAAAAAACAAAACAAAAAAAACCACTACTACTCAGCCATAAAAAGGAATGAATTAATGGCATTTGCAGCAACCTGGATGGAACTGGAGACTATTATTCTAAGTGAAGTAACTCAGGAATAGAAAACCAAATATTGTGTGTTCTCATTCATCATTGGGAGCTAAGCTATGAGGATGCAAAGGCATAAGAGCGATACTGTGTCCAGAATTGGTTCCTTCCAGCGGGTTCCTGATCTCTCTGACTTCAAGAATGAAGCCACTGAAGTGAGTGTTACAGTTCTTAAATATGGTGTGTCTGGAGTTTGTTCTTTCAAATGTGTCTGGAGTTTCTTCCTTCCCATGGATTCGTGGTCTTGCTGACTTCAGGAGCAAAGTAGCGGACCTTCGCAGTGAGTGTTACAGCTCTTAAAGGTGGCGGGTCCAGAGTTGTTTGTTCCTCCGGTGGTTCACAGTCTCGCTAACTTCTGGAGCGAAGCCGCAGCAGACCTTCGTAGTGAATGTTACAGCTCTTAAAGTTAGTGAGGACCCAGAGTGAGCAGCAGCAAGATTTATCAGGAAGAGCAAAACAACAAAGCTTCCACACAGCGGAAGGGGACCCAAGCAGGTTGTCCTGCTGGCTGTGGGGCGGGAGGAACCACCTTTTATTCCCTTATTTGGCCCCACCCACATCCATTGGTGCGTTTACAAACCTTTAGCTAGACACACAGCGCTAATTGGTGTGTTTACAATCTTTTAGCCAGACAGAAAAGTTCTCCAAGTCCGGCTGGGCAGGTGGCTCACGCCTGTAATCCCAGCACTTTGGGAGGCCGAGGCAGGTGGATCATGAGGTCAGGAGATTGAGACCATCCTGGCTAACACAGTGAAACCCCGTCTCTACTAAAAATAGAAAAAAAATTACCCGGGAGTGGTGGCGGGCACCTGTAGTCCCAGCTACTTGGGAGGCTGAGGCAAGAGAATGGTGTGAACCCAGGAGGCGGAGCTTACAGTGAGCCGAGATCGTGCCACTGCACTCCAGCCTGGGTGACAGAGAGAAACTCCGTCACACACAAAAAAAGAAAAGTTCTCCAAGTCCCCACCTGACCCAGAAGCCCAGCCAGCTTCACCTCTCAATACAATGGTCTTTGGAGACTGGGGGAAAGGGTGGGAGAGGGGTGAGGGATAAAAGACTACAAATTGGGTTCAGTGTATGCTGCTCAGGTGATGGGTGCACCAAAATCTCACAAATCACCGCTAAAGAACTGACTTATGCAACCAAATATCACCTGTTCCCCAAAAACCTATGGAAATAAAATTTTTTTTTAAATATTAAAACAAAATTACCTAGTAAGGTACGGTAGAAAAATGTAATTTAAAATCCGTAAGAAATAAACAATTTTTAAAGTTGGAGTGTCAGAAAATCTTTAATTCAATATAAATATATCATAGGATCATATGTATTTATTAAGTAGATGTCATTTTCAGTCATTTGAAAACATCTGGGTTTATCTAATAGGATAAGTTAATACAATAAATCAGAGACTATACACAACCAATATATTTTAATCAATTTTAATTGCCAATTATTGCAGTGGAATCAGTAGTTTCATTGGACACTCATTTCAGTAAATATATTTATAAAAAAATACAAGAATTTTTAAATGGGCATTTGTTTGTTAGCAGTGAATATTTTGATATACAGGTGGGCTATGGTAAATTCAGACATCAGGACTGGAATCTTCGGAAACCAAAGGAAGTGAATTAAAGAGCTCTTTAGAAGAGATTCCTCTATGCTATCAGCTTCCTATTGCTATGCTTTTCTCTTCCTAACCTATATTTATGTACATGTGCAAAATATTCCTCGATGGCAAATATCTATGAAATTGATTAGATAATTTTAAAATAAAGTTAATTTAACCCATTTATTATTATCTTCACAACTCTGAATGTTACATACAGGGCTGGTACCCAGTCATTTATAGCCAACCATTTATAGTCATTCACAGCACTGAATGACTATGTCAGCAATGAATGTATTTTCACACTACCAGCACCAATCATCACTGCAACCCCAACCAACACTGCACCACCAGTCACAATACATCATCACACCATTACAGCATTACCAACCGTAACAGCATTTCCATACTTCCAGAAAGTCACAACACCAGCAGAACATAGCCATATCATCGACATTTTTTTTTTTTTCTTTTTTTTTTTTTATTATTATTATTATTATTATACTTTAGGTTTTATGGTACATGTGCGCAATGTGCAGGTAAGTTACATATGTATACATGTGCCATGCTGGTGCGCTGCACCCACCAACTCGTCATCATCATCGACATTTTTAATAGAAAAAGGGTGACTGTAAAACATATATTTTAAGAATAGACCACATGAGGAAATATGTATGAAAAATATGCATTTTTCCTGGGATTTTAGGTTAAGACAAATGATCTATTCTCTAAGAAGTTGTAATAGAAATTATGGTCTGATAGTTTAGATTTAGTTAATACTTTAAAAAGGATTAATAGGAATGGGATATGCAAAAGAGAAGATCAGCAAGAGAGCATGTCAGATAATTAGAAAACATCATTGAAAGAGGAAAATAGATTCACAAGAAAGGCAGAATCTCACCAATAGTAAGTATTGCCCATTTCCTAGTTTTATCAGTCTGAGGACCTAACATGCCTCTCTTTACAATCCAGCCATTGCTGCTAAATCCAGTCTCTCAGACCAGCTGTCAGCATGTGCTACATGAGTGGCTCTTTCTGTATCCACACCGCTTCCTAAAGTGAGTCACTTTCATTAAGTTATTCTAGTATCTGCTGAAGTATTTTCCTCAAGTTTGATCCAGCTGTTGAGCCCTAAAAGATCCTAAGACCAAGTCTGTTGGTGATACAACTACCCTGGAGCTGAATCATGTAGGAAATTCTAGGCCTTAATCTAGACATTGTAAGCTAGCTTTCATATCCAACAAGTGAATTTTTCAGAATTTGATCATTGTAAATATTGGTGTGCATCAGGAATTAGGTGTCCATCATTTATGAACTATATTTGTCATCAGGAATCTGAGTAAAAAATAAACTAATCTAGGGTTATGGCTATGATACTGATTTTAATCTCTAATAGGAGTATATTTAAAGAAACCAAGACACTATCACCAAATTTGAAATCTTAATATATATGTGTATATATATATTAATTTTCAAACTGCTAGAAAAATAAAAAATAATTAGACCAGCCAGGCGCAATGGTTCACGCCTGTAATCCCAGCACTTTGGGAGGCCGAGGTGGGCAGATCACTTGAGGTCAGGAATTCAAGACCAGCCTGGACAACATGGTGAAACCCTGTGTCTACTGAAAATACAAAAAAAATTAGCTGGGTGTGGTGGCGGGCACGGTTATGGGCGCTTGTAATCCCAGCTACCTGGGGGGCTGAGGCAAGAGAAACCCTTGAAATCTGGGAGGCGGAGGTTGCAGTGAGCCGAGATCGCACCACTGCACTCCAGCCTGGATGGTAGAGTAAGACTCTGTCTCAAAAAATATAATAATAATTAAACCATTACCATATTGAACAAACTCCTTGAATTATTATCTTTGAAATGTTGATTTCATTAGAATAAAAAAATACTGGATTTGCATTTTTTTTTAAAAAAGGTCACCCTAAATTGGCTTTTGTATAAGTTAGATTATTTCAGACAATATGATGGAAAAAGACTGAGATAAATATCATCAACATGATTCCTTGAGTTTCTTCCTTTACTGATTCAAACATATTCCCACACCCTTCTGTTCTATCATCTGATGTAATACATAAACCTACAGCATATGTGTAAACTTGCCTCCAAAGGATATTGATGTAATTTTCTTTCCAGGGAGGAATCTTAGCCATTTACTAGCCTGGTGTTGGTGCACAGACTGACCTGTTTCCTGAACTCTGATGGGAGTTTCTGTTCCTAGTTTCCAAATAAGCCAGTGTTGAAAGTACTCACTGAGAACACAATGGCTACATCATATGTGTTCCCTTGTCTGCACTATCGTGGTTCTAATGTCTTAACATTTTCCCTTTCTATTCATCCGCACATGCATGGCTCCCCGCCTCCCGCTGCTAGAATGTGTCACCACAAAGCACAAATTATGTATTTCATCACTATTTTCCCAGCACCAAGTGCAGATTCCTGCACATAGTTAGTACTTGTTAAACAGTCCCTGACTCACTGAATGAATGAATGGATACATAGGAACGACCTTCACCCACTCCCCCAGTTGATGTATTCACTCATCATAAAACTTCCATGATAGCCTAGATAAGTTTCCTCAGTTCAGGAATAGCAAACCCCTAAAGCCATAATTTTATAGGATAAGGTAATGTTGAGAATGAATTTCCCCACAGTAAAATTAAAGGACTGTCCAAATTTTTTATATTATTGTACTTGATTTGGGAATAGTGCTTATAAATCCGGATCATCTACAAAAAAGAAATGAAACTTAGTAAATAGCCAAGCTTACTTGGTACTGTCTTAAGATTAAAAGCAAAATCATAAATAAAAGTGAGAATTTTTCAATCTTTGGTGCTCAATTGTAATGCTTATTAGAACATTAAATGTCCTGAACATCTTACATGCCAGTACTTTTCCTTAATTGTAAAATAAGATTATAAGGACAAAATAAAACAAACCTCTTTAGTCCCATTTCTCTAGCAGCTCCTACTTGAGCTTTCTTGTACTTGAGAAATAACAGAAATGATACTAGCTTAGATGGCTCAGAATTGCCTTGAACACTTAGATAAATGCATTTGCAGTGTGCAGTATACATTGCCTTGGTATATTTGTTTATCTTATATCTAAGACTACTCTGTTTAAATAGAAAATGGTCACAAAGTGTTTCTTTTTATCTTTTAAGGCAGAAAAATGACATGTAAGACACTGCCTTGAAAATATGTCAATGCATCAGTGAATAAACACTCTTATCTCCATCACCATAATGGAGAGTCAAATCGGTATTGACGTGCAAGCTGATACGCTCTCCAACATGGAAATTTTTCATCAAGCGAATGCTTAAATTTCTAATTGTTTCCTGATGGAGACTTTTTTTTTTAAAGTTTTTCCCAAAAGGTGTTTAGCTAATCCATCTGGCTAATTTCACAGTGAAACTAAATTAATTACCTCTTCCCATCTCTGTCCCAAACAACTCTATTTCTACAAACAAAACTACCTAAATGTATGCTAGCTAACAAAAACCAAAAGGAAAAGCTAAGACTAAACACTTAAGAATCTGTCCTTAATTCTGAGAAACTGTCACATTATGGAGTAGCCTAAGGAGACATGATGACTAAATATAATGTTGGATCCTGGAACACAAAAAAGACTATTTGCTAAAAACAAAGGAAATCTGAATAAACTATAGACTTTAGTTATTAATAATGCATCTATATTGTTTAATTAACTATGACAAATGAACCATAGTAATATAAAATGTAAATAATGGGGAAAACTGATGGATGAATAAAGAAAATGTGGCCTATATACACAATGGAATACTATTCAGTCATAAAAGAGAATAAAATCCTATCTTTTGGGGAATGAAACTGGAGAACATCATGTTAAGTGAAATAAGCCAGACACAGAAAGACAAATATCACCTAATCCACATGATCTCATACTTATGTGAAATCTAAAAAAAGGAATTGGGCCAGGCGTGATGGCTGACGCCTATAGTCTCAGCACTTTGTGAAGCCAAGGCTGGGGAATCACTTGAGGTCAGGAGTTCGAAACAAATCTGGCCAACTTGGTGAAACCCATCTCTACTAAAAATACAAAAATTAACCAGGCGTGGTGGCACACATCTTTAATCCCAGCTTCTTGGGAGGCTGAGGCAGAATGGCTTGAGCCTGGGAAGCAGAGGCTGCCGTGAGCCAAGACTGAGCCACTGCACTCCAGCCTGGGTGACAGAGCAAGACTCCATCTAAAAATAAAATAAATCAATAAATAAACAGTTGATCTCAGGGAAGCAGAGAGTAGAACCGTGGTTACCAAAAACTCCAGAAACTGGGGAGAGGAACAGGGAGGAGAGGATGTAGAGAGGTAGGATGACTGTGATTATCCATAAGGTATTATATATTACAGAATAGCTAGAAGAGAAGATTTTGAATGTTCTTATAACAAAGAAATGATAGATGTATCTATTGTATGTGGTTATGGTCACACTAAATACCCAGATTTAATCATTATACAACATATATGTTTATCAAAACATCAAATTTTACCCCATAAATAGGTATAATCACATTGTATCAGTAAAACTAATAATAGGGGAAACACTGTGAGGTACATGGGAACTCTGCGCTACCTTCATAACTTTTCTGTAAATATAAATCTATCCTAAAATAAGAAGTGGATTTAAAATGCTTTCTCTTGTTAACTGAATAATTTTTACTCAGAAATATTTTCAGTATGTTAGAATCAATATGAAGATTTGTATGCAATCTCATCAAATAACAGATAGAGCTGAAACTTTGACAAAATATGTCCTACATATTTAATTTTGTAAAGTTGTGCATTTTCCTAAGCTTATTTTCATGAGACTAATGAAGCATCTAGGTAAAAATGAGTTGACAAAATTTACCAAAGTTTTAAAACATTATTAGCTGTTAAAGTAGTTGATGATCAAATTTAGGAATTATACAAAATAGTCTCTTCCAGGGGACTCTGTACTGTGGAAACAGCTCATTTTGGAGATTGTGCCATTCTATCCAATAGTTGACAAGGGAGGGCAATCACCATGTCACAGGTAAAAGGGAATTTCATAGCTTCACAAGGTCAGCGATGGTCCAGGGACTGCTTTTTAGAACGCAACATCCTGCTAACTGAATAATTACAGGAATCAGAAATGACAAGAGAAGTTCTGAGCCTTCTATCTATGATTCATTTGGAAAATGATTCATTTCCAAAATCTTTCTTTCATGTATTAATAAATATCTACCAGAGCTGTGGATGATGAAGAGGAAAATGGAATTCATGATATGAGTTGTTAATATTTTACCATCATAAAATTCAAAGAAATTAGGAGTCTGCAATTTTCCTTTATTTCAAGAAGTATGTTTTCTATAACACCAAATGGAATTGTGTGTACATAAACACAGGCCACAAGGAACAGAGGCTCATCAGATCTGTTGAGAAAGCTACCAAGCAGAAGAATAAATCAGAAACAGTGGTGCTCATGCCCTTATCCCACAGAGTCGTTTATCATGTATGGATTGTTTGGATTTATTCTACCTTGCGGGAGGGAGTAGGAATGTGTTAAATCTTCCTTGTGCTTAGATTTGTGAAAAGTAGCTTTGAAGATTCCTTAAGAAAGCAAAATCTGTGCTTAATTCAATGCATTAGCACCTATTATTAATCCTGAAATGGATCTTTTTCCTTTGTGATAAATCTGAGATAACAGTAGGTTCATGTCGGCATTCTCTGTCATGTGGCTGGCTCCTTGAAAAGATTTATAACAAACAGGCTGGGTCTGGGGAAAGGGTTACTTTTAAACATCCAGCGGGATAAATGCGAGCTTCACAGTGCCACCTCTGCTTGACTGCCTGTTTGCGAATGGAGAAAATCCTGAGATAGGTTTCAACACACCTTATGATTACCAGAGCACAGACGGGTCAGCAGGTTGGGGCGAGGGGGGAGCGCCTGAAGGTGAGATATTTCCAGTAGAGGCCTAGGTACAGATGGCAAGAGGGACTAAATATTCTGGACTTGTTGCATATGGGCGCTCCCGCTGATGCAAAGCGGCGTTCTGAACAGGGAAGGCATGTATGCTGCGCAGCAGGGCTTCCGCAGCGGGGTGTGGGTTCAGGGTGCTGGACTTCAAAACCGCCTAAAACACAGTCCAAAGAGGAACATGAAGCCCTCTCAGGAGGGAGTGCCCTTTTTCCTCAACCATTTTTAATAAAATATTTTAAATGATTTTTCTTCATTTTACCATATTTACCAGGAATTGTGGCATCCCCACATCTATTTATAGCACTTACATGTGTCTAAACCAGAACAGGGTCTGTATCTGAAGAGCTGACGCCTCCTTCAGATGCGGGTTCCGTGGGTCGAATCCACGCCAGTCTGTGACAAAAAGTGCTCTTGCAAAGACCAAAATGTTAAAAGGGTATTGGAAAGCCACGTGTGGTTTTGAAAGAACGGGAAAAAGAAACAGAACCTTGCCAGGCCCTGGTAGAGAAAGCCTCCATTAGAAAGAGCTTCATTTCAATGAACCTTCTCAGGCAAGGTGACACCGGTTTGGGTGACTGGCTGGTGACTCCGCCAAGCATTCTGCAGTGGAGTAATGACTGGGCTCCGCGCCCCACAGCCCCTTCGCTGGACCTGTCCTGAGTGGCTCCTTGGGCAAATCACAGTTTACTTCCCCGTAGGGAGAGAAACTCAGGCATCCAGGTGCTAGACTGTGTGGGTCCTGCACCCTCTTCCTTCAGCCCCTGGGCGCACAGCTTGAAGCCCTCCTGGGCCGGACGACGTGGGGAATGACTGAACCCCGGAGGCCAGGAGCTCGCGCTCAACTCCCAATGACTTCAAAATGTGTGGCTGCATCTTGAGGAAGAGCAGATCCTGCCTGGTGTCCGCTATCGGCGCGGTGGCTGACACCGAGGCAGGCGGCGCTCTCCCTGGCCATGATGAAGCCGCCCTGTGACCCCCACAGCCCGCACTTCTGAGCAACCGCGACTCCAGGCCTCACTCTGTGTCAGCTACTTCAGGAGAGGAGAATTACGAATGAGGTACTAATGAGGAATTTCGTCACCTGTTTACCTTCACTGATCAGTGGCCCTCCTTTAATTTACCAGAAACACATTCTTTTTAGGCTGCTGTCAGCTGGAATGGCCTCTTATTTGAAGTGGTTATAAAGTAACACATACCTGGGAAACTTGCCTCCGTGCATGCCCTGGGCTCTGATACCACAGTCTACAGGAAGAGACAGGGAGCCAAACACAACCAGGGTTTCCCAAGCAGAGAGGAGAGGTTAAATACCCGTGATTGCACCCAGTAGTATGTTTTACTTCTTAACAAGGACCACCAATAATGCTAATCCATCAGAGACAAATTCTCACAATTTAGAATTAATACTGAAACAAGAGGGATTATACCCTATGTGGAGCTATTTCTTTTTGGAATCCATACCTAGGAAGGTGGTAGGAGCACACACAGGCAGCAAGAAAGAAAGATCAAAGGAACTGGGTTCAGATCCCAAATCTGTGTGATGTCGGTAATCACTTCCCCTACTTCATCTTTAATTTCCTTACCTGCAAAATGAAAATGAAAATGCCTTTCCCATTGGATTGTGGGAAAAATAATGACACAAAGTTAGAAAACAGTTTTTTACACTGTCTGGCACCGGTAGATGATCATAAAGGCCGCTTTCTTTTTCATTTTAACAGCTACATAGATTCAATACAATTTATTTCAAATCAACAGATACATGTTGCAGAAAATAGGAAAACATTATTAAATAACTGTAACAACCAAGTAGCCATAAGATAGAAATAACAAGCAACTTCTTTAAGAATTTTATTTCCTGTTTAAGCTTTAAATTTATTTTTCCATTCTTCATTTTCACATAAAATATTATTTAGAAAATTGAACTCACGAAGATAGAAAGTAGAGTGATGAATACTAGAGGCTGGGAAGGGTGGAAAAAAACAGATAAAAGGAATTGGTTAATGGGTACAAAAATACAGTTAGAGAGAAGGAATAAGATCTGGTGTTCATTAGCACAATAGGGCAACTATATAGTTAATAATTTATTGTATATTTCAAAATAACTAAAAGAGCAGTATTGGAATGTTTCTAACACAAAGAAATAATAAATGCTTCAGGTGATGGGTACCCCAATTATCCTGATTTAATCATTACACATTATATGCTTGTAACAAAACATGTACCCCATAAATACGTACAACCAATATGTATGCATAACTAAAAGGAAAAATTTAAAAAGAAAAAAGATTATGTCCTACTCTCCATAAAAATCAGTTTACTGAATTCTAGTTTCTAATTCTAATGTAATTCATCTTTGACAAAATTTCAGTGGCTTACGATGACCTAGTATGTAGAATCTAAACTCTACCTGGAACTCTACCTGGTTGGTGTGGCTGCCTACATTTACTAACTGTATTAGTAGACACTAAAGTTACAAGTGACAGAAACTCAACTCAAACCAGCTTAAACTAAGTAGAGAATATATTGGCTTCCTTAACTAAGAAGGGAGCAAATCTGCCTTGGGCATGGTGAGATTTGGAAACGCAAATGATTTCCTCAGGAATCTTTCTCTTCTCCATCTCTGGACTCTGCTTTCAGATAATTTGGCTTCATTTTTAGGTGGGCTTCCTCCTCCATTTCAGTAAAACTTCTCAGGTAATGTAGGGAGCAAATTTGCCCATTGGAGTTCTAGGATTACAACATCACTTAAGCTAACAAATCTAGAGAGAAGATATTATCTTTTTCCAGGAAATTCTAGCAAAAGATTTAGGAAGGTTGTTTTTGGTCCAGTCAGGTCATGTTTGAACCAATTGCTGAGACCAGGGTGACAGAGAACTTTGATAAACCAAACTAAGATTACATGGCCACGTCTATGGCTAAAAGGGAAGGAGGTCAAGCATATCAAACACATAAAGTGGGCTTGTTTGGCTTTTTACCAAAAAAACATGTTCAGTTACAAGGATAATTATAACAAAAGTGTACTAACTATTGGGTGCATAGACCACCATACCTCTCTTCCTGTCAACTCTAGTCAAGCCCTTAGGCTGACCCAGCTGTTTACTCATTCTTACTTGAATACAACTTCTCATGGATAGGGCAAGGTGGTTCTTGGCTATAGTATGACCAGGCTGTCCTTGATACTCTCCTGTAATTTTCGTTTTCCCATTTTTCCAGATCCCTGATCTTCTTCCTGGTTTCTAAATTCTCATGCCGTTTTACACTGTTAATCTTGCACCTCTCTGATCAATGCCTAATTTGAAATATTAAGCCAGTTCCTGAACATGACTGACCTTATCCTCACCACCCTACTGGCCTCAACTTCTCCAATCTGGCCTGATTTCTAAGAAACCCATAATGCTTTGCAAAAAATGCTCCACTTCATAGTTCTTACCGATGTGTTATAGGAACCTATCGAGCTGGAAATAATATGCAGAGATAAATGTGTTTAAAGACAGACTATTCTCCAAAATAGTCTCATTCTTTTGCTTAACTTATTATGTATTTTCTGTCACTTTTAGTAAATTAGTCTAAATTAATATACTTTTCATTTTCTAGCCCCGTTAATGTATTCATGATTTTCTAAAGAATCCCACTATTGGACCTTCAGATTACGTAAAGGGAAACTGTAGACTTTCGAGTCATTTAAAGGGTAACATGATAAAATGAAAAATTGTATGGATTTAGATTTAGAAGTCATAGGTTTCAACCCTAGCACTTCTAACCAGATGACCTCTTGCAAATCACGTCATCTTAGAAAATCTATCTATCAATAAAATGGAATACCATCCGTAGCAGTTTGTAGTGAGACTAAGATTAGATATTGCCCGTCTGCCAATTGCAAATATTTTTCAAATGTGTTCCCATTTTTATACTATTTACTATTTAGACTTTCTATTATGGTCCAGTTTTGCTCCTTCAACCAAATTAGATATTATTTGACAGAAAATATTCTAATTTATTACTGTTTACTTCTAGAATAGCTTTAAGAACATAGCAGATGCTCAATAAGTATTTATTTCCTGCTTGGCTCTGAAATATAATTGAAGGATAAATATTTGGCAGTTTTGATCCTTTAAATTTAAATAATAACCCCACTATCAAAATAATCTAACTCAAAGTTAAATTATATCACTTAGGTAAACTGGAACAGATGACCAAAAAGAGCCATTGATTCTCATTTTTTTTCCGAAAGAGGAGAAAGATAAGAAAAAGGAGGGGCTATTGAACTGGGAATAATTGCCATTATATATCATTATAAAATCGGGACTCAAGAAGGTGAAAGACCTTTATAATGAAAACTACGAAACACTGATTAAAGATATTGAAGAAAACACAAACAAATGGAAAGATGTCCCATGCTCGCAGATTGGAAGAATTAATCTTGTTAAAATGATCATACTACCCAAAGTGATCTACAGATTCAAAGCAATCCATTTCAAAATACCAATGATGTTCTTTACAAAAATAGAAAAAAATTCTAAAATTTGTATGGGACCACAAAAGACCTTGAATAGCCAAAGCAATCCTGACTGAAAAATTAAAAAGCTGGAGGCATCACAGTACTTAACTTCAAAATATACTACAAAATTATAATAACAAAAACAGCATGGTTTTGGAATAGACCAATGGAACAGAATAGATAACCCAGGAATAAATCCACATATTTACAGCCAACTGGTTTTTGACAAAGGGCAAAGAATGTGCAATGGGGAAAGGGTGCCCTCTTCAATAAATGATGCTAGGAAGACTGGATAACCGTATGCAGAAAAATAAAACTGGAACCCTATCTCTCACCATAAGAAATCAACTCAAAATGCATTAAAAATTTAAGTGTAGGGCCCCAAACTAAAATACTACTAGAAGAAAAAGAATAGGGCAAATGCTTCAGGACATTGGTCTAGGCAAAGATTTTATGTTCAAGACTTCAAAAGCACATGCAACAAAATTAAATATAGACAAATAAGACTACATTACACTAAAAAGCTTCTGCACAGCAAAGGAAACAATAGAGTGAAGATGCAACCTATAGAATCAAAGAAAATACTTGAAAATTATTCATCTGAAAAAGCCTACTATCCAGAATATACAGGGAACTCAACTCAACAGCAAGAAGAAAAATAATCCAATTAAGAAGTGAGCAAAGGATCTGAATAGACATTTGTTAAAATAAGACATTCCAATGCCAGTAGGTGTATTAAAAACTCTCAGCATCAATAATCATCAGGGAAATAAAAATCACAACCACCATGAGATATTATCTCACCCAGTTAGGATGGCTATTATCAAAAAGACAGAAGATAACAAATGCCTGGGGGGAGGGGGGAGGGATAGCATTGGGAGATACACCTAATGCTAGATGACGAGTTGGTGGGTGCAGCGCACCAGCATGGCACATGTATACATATGTAACTTACCTGCACGTTGCGCACATGTACCATAGAGCCTAAAGTATAATAATAATAATAATAATAATAATAATAAATAAATAAAATAAAAAATAAAATTTGCGACATATGAACTGGAAAAAAAAAAAAAAAAACAAATGCCGCTGAGGATGTGGATAAAAGGAAACTCTTATAGCTGTTAGTGGGAATGTAAATTAGTACAATCTTCTGTATTTATCCAAAGAAAGGGAAATCAGTATATCAAAGGGATACCTGTACCTCCATGTTTATTGCAGCGTTAGTCACAATAGCCAAGATATGGAATCAACATAAGTTTCCATCAATGAATGACTGGACAAAGAAAATGTGGCATATATTCACAATGGAATACTATTCAGCCATAAAAAATGAAATTCTTTCATTTGCACCAACATGGATGGAGCTGGAGGTTATTATGTTAAGTAAGACACTCCTGTGGGAGCTAAAAATCTTGATCTCATGTAGGTACAGAGTAGAATGATGGTCATTAGAGGCTGGGAAGGATGGGAGTGGAAGGAATGAGGAGAGATTGGTTAATGGGTACAAATATACAATTAGAAAGAATAAATTCTACTCTTTGACAGCACAGTAGGATAACTATAGTTAACAATAATTTATTGTATATTTCAAAATAGCAGAAGGGAAGAATTTAAATATTCCCCAAACAAATAATTGATAAATGTTTGAGGTAACGAGTATCTTAAATACCCTGATTTGATCATTACACATTCTGTGCATGTAACAAAATATCACATATACCTCACCAATATTTTTAATTGTCGTTTCAATGAAAGAAATTATTCCAGAAAGTAGGAAAAGAAGAAAATCTGCTTAACTCCTTATTCCAAAATCAGGTAAAGACAGTACAAGAAAAGAGAATCATAAACCCTGTGTTGCTAATAAATATGCATGATGTGTGGTATATCTGTGTGTGGGTAGGTGTGTGTACCTCTGTGTGCATTTAAAATTTCCTTCGAAGTGTTAAATAGACATCATTTTGGGGTGGGAGTTTACAAAAATAAAAATAGAACTACCATATAATCTAGTGCAACTACTGGATATATATCCAAAGGAAATGGAATCAGTACATTGAAGAGGTATCTTCTCTCTCATGTTTACTGAAGCACTATTCACAATAGCTGAGATATAGAATCAACCTAAGTGTCCATCAAGGAATGAATAGATTTTTAAAATGTGGTATCTACACACAATGAAATACTATTCATCCATAAAACAGAATGAAATCCTATCATTTGCAACAACATGAATGAACCTGGAGGACATTATTAATATGAGATGTCAGACACAAAAAGACAGATAACGTCATGCTCTCACTCATATGTGGAATCTAAAAAAGTTGATATTATAGAAGTAGAATAGAGCTAGTTACCAGAGACTGTGAGGGTAGGGTGGGTGGGGGATGGGGAGAGGTTGGTCAATAATTACAAAGCTACAACTAGAAAGGAAGAATAAGTTCTGGTGTTCTATTGCACAGTAAGGTTACCATGGTAAATAATACACTTTTGTATATTTCAAAATACCTGGGAGAGAAGATATTGAATGCTGTCACCACAAAGAAACGATATAAGTTTAAGGTGATGGCTATGCTAATTATTCTGATTTGATCACTACACAATGTATACATGTATTGAAACATCATACTGTATTCCATAAATATGTATATTATATATAAACTAAAAACAAAATTAAAGTTTTAGAAAAACAGTACATATTTTCATACACTAGAAAACTAGCTTCTTTACTAATAGACTGTACTGGTTGAATCCAGATTCCTAAATTGGGCTCCTGAGTTTGAACCACATCCCAGGGCTATAACATAAATCACATAATCTATCCATTCCTCCTTTTCTTCCTGGCAAAATGCTAATAATAATAGAATCAATCCCATAGAGTTGTTGTGATGATTAAATGTTGAAACAATCCTAACAAGTTTAGAACAGTGACCAACACATGGTAATATTCAATAACTATTGTTGTTTTCATTACTGTGGTAGGGATTTTTACAGAATGAGGTTAGCAGTCTGCTCTTGAAAACAGAATACCCTAGAATTTAAGAGTAATTTCAATCCATTCAAGCTGCTTGATATAGTTTGGGTATTTGTCCCCACCCAAATCTCATGCTGAAATGTAATCCCCGGTGTTGAAGGTGGGTCCTGGTGGGAGGTGTTTGGGTCAGAGGGGAGGATCCCTCCTGGCTTGGTGCTGTCCTTGTGATAGTGAGTGAGTTCTCAGAAGATATGGTTGTTTAAGCGTGTGGCACCTCTGCCACTGGCTCTTGCTCCTGCCTCTGCCATGTGACGTGCCTGCTCCTGCTTCACCTTCTACTGAGAGTAAAAGCTCCCTGAGCCCTCCTCAGAAGTCGAGCAGATGCTAGTGCCATGTTCCTGTACAACCTGCAGAGCCAGGAGCCAATTAAACCTCTTTTCTTTATAAATCATCCAGTTTCAGGTATTTCTTTGTAGCAACGCAAGAATGGCCTAATACACTGCTCATTTATCAGGTCAACTCAGCCTCAACTTCATTCCTTCCTTTATCAACCAGCCCTGGTAATGCTTCCCACCCCTGGCATGTTAAGATTCTCACAGGTTTACATGGAGTTACTTCCCTGATAAACCCATTGTAAGTAGAAAAATCTTAAGTAGAACCATAGTAAAGTTGAGGATATCGGTTATTTTCTCATTGGAACTCATTAGTAGCATCCATTCAGTTTTGTCATTGCTATCTATTGCCCTACACTTTTTACAACCTTAGCCCTGTATCTTGACCACTGAAATTCCAAACCTTTGGTGCTGCTGCATCATCACAGGCCAAACAAATTAGAAGATTATTTGCTAAACTTAACAGAACTATAAGATAAATATAAGGCCGGGCGCAGTGGCTCACGCCTGTAATCCCAGAACTTTGGGAGGCCGAGGTGGGTGGATCACGAGGTCAGGAGATCGAGACCACCCTGGCTAACACGGTGAAACCCCGTCTCTACTAAATACACAAAAAATTAGCCGGGCATAGTGGCGGGCGCCTATATTCCCAGCTACTCGAGAGGCTGAGGCAGGAGAATGGGGTGAACCTGGGAGGCGGAGCTTGCAGTGCCGAGATCGCGCCACCGCACTCCAGCCTGGGCGACAGAGCGAGACTCCGTCTCAGAAAAAAAAAGATAAATATGAACTGTTAACGTATTAGGAAGTTTTTCATGAAAGCAAAATAAAATAAAACAAAGTAAAAAATACTTTCATATTTATGATCACAAGTTTCTATTAACCGAAGGCTCCATTTTATAGACAGTCCAACTAGTGATCTTATTTGTTTACTAATCAATCCATCTTCACCTATCAACCTATCAATCTTTAAAACTATTTATTATTTTCTGCTAGTCCCCATCTATTGTATACAACCCTTTTTAGATGATTATCTATTGCGTGTACTAGTAAAGTCCCATATTATCTTTACACAAATGTAGACTATTCCCACTGCTTATCAAGCTTAACCAGAGTTTGAGGAGAATTGAGGAGAATTACAAAAAAGATTCAATTAGTTTTTTTTTTGTTGTTGTTGTTGTTGTTGTTTTTTACCAGTTGTTAGCATTTCTAGTAAAAAGACTTGGGTGTAGTAGAATACTGCAGCTAGGACTAAAATAAAATTTAGGACCTCTCTGTAGATTTCATTTAATTCTATTACTACTTCTGAAATGGGAAAATTTCCCTTGTCCCCCTTGCAGGGCATGCGATGGGGGTGTGGCTCACTTCTTCAGCGCCCCACTGCTCAAACCTTTAGTGGAGCATACAGAGGGGCAGGCTGTGGGGCTCCAACCCCAGGCAGTGTCTAGGGCTGAATGTTTACAGCTGAAGCTCCAGTGGGCATGTGTTACAGTGTGCTTTCAGTTTTGACGCCTATAGGCAACTTGTGTGAGTCAGCTCAACTGGATCCCTGCCTTATTGCAACTACAGAGGGCTTTCTGTATCCCGAGGTTCTTGCCCCAGAAGAATCGGATCACACGTGGGCTTGGAGAATGAGTACAAGGTTTTATTGAGTGGAGGTAGCAGATGGCAGAAGACAGAACGGAATGGAGTGGGAAGGTTTTCCCCTAGAGTCGGGCCGCTTAGTGGGCCGGGCTCTCCTCTGCCCCAGCCAAACTCCAGGTTGTTCTGCTTCTGCCCGTCGGTGGCCTGGCGTGCCAGCATGCCGGTGCCTGTCGCTGTGTTCCTCTAGGCATCCAGCCGCCGGTGCGCTCCTCTGCCTATCTGCTCCTCTCTAGGCCCAGCGGCTGTGTGTCTGCCTGCTAGGGTTGTGGCCGGGGCAGGGGTGGTGGGGGGTGGTTATAGGCGTGGCAGTCCAGGGTGATCTTGGGAAATGCAACAAAAATGCCTGTCCTCACCCAGGGGTGGAGCCCTAGCCAGGGACCATCCTTCCTCTACCCAGCACTTCCGTTCCCCACTTCCATATCATTTAAAGGGACCAGCTCTTCCCTTCCATATCACTTCCATCACCAACATGGGCAGTTAGGTGTTAATTGGAGAATCTGAATCACAAAGAATGACTTCTAAATAAAAGAGCCTTTAAAAACTCTAATCTGATGTTTTGGTTGAAAGATGCTAAAAATACAATAAAATAAAAACTAGGCTCATTCAAGAGAAATATTAAAATATCCTCCAGCCAGCAAAGGTACTCCTTAAAATATTATGTCAATAACACAACTTTTAATTTTATTTAAAAAATATGTTTCTTCTATGAGTTAATGTGATCTTTTAAAAAGATAACTGTAAATATCAAATGGCCTTGCAGCTCCCTTTCCATGTATTTATGCTTAGTGGTGATTCAGAGACCTTGCTTTTCAACTTAATCTTAGACTATAATTTTCATTTTCAACTTAATCTTAGACTCAACAGAGAAATACTCCCTGAAGAAATAAGTACAGATTGTAGTTTGAAAAGGAA
The DNA here is from genome assembly GCF_028885625.2 of Pongo pygmaeus. NCBI lineage: Eukaryota > Metazoa > Chordata > Mammalia > Primates > Hominidae > Pongo > Pongo pygmaeus. The sequence goes on from NC_072387.2 coordinate 28,785,709, forward strand.
ATGACATTTCAACTTTTTTATTTACTCATTCTTGTTTCACTTTAATATAGTGTCATGCAAATATATTTTCCCCTAAGTTACGTAAAATAGAAGCATTAATTTGGTTTTCACTCTTGTATCTATATTTTCTCTGTGCATATGTAGAGGTATGAATTTCTAAGGAGAGAAAATATTTTTTCTTTTTTCTAAACATATGTCTCATATATATATATATATATATATATATATTTTTTTTTTTTTTTTTTGAGACGGAGTCTTGCTCTGTTGCCCAGGCTGGAGTGCAGTGGCACAATCTCAGCTCACTGCAACCTCTGCCTCCTGGGTTCATGCCATTCTCCTGCCTCAGCCGCCTCCCCGAGTAGCTAGGACTACAGGCGCCTGCCACCACACCCGGCTAATTTTTTGTATTTCTAGTAGAGATGGGGTTTCACCATGTTAGCCAGGAGGGTCTCGATCTCCTGACTTGTGATCTGCCAGTCTTGGCCTCCCAAAGTGCTGGGATTACAGGCGTGAGCCACCTCACCCGGCCACCTATGTCCAATATTCTATGCTGTGGGACAGAATTACATTACGAAACCTTCCAAAAGTCGTTAAAACCCATTATGTGCTAATAGAAAAAATAATTTTCTTGTGTTTGCAGTTATTCATGTGATGAATCTAACTAACTTCATGAGCATTATATTTAGAATTCAGTATGAATTTCTACCCTATCAGCTGTAGCATGGATTCTCTGAAAGACAATGGAGATTAAACAATTTTACTGTACAGAATTGCATGCTGGCTCATGGTCTCAATTTTGAAGTTAAATGAGATGAAAAGTGTGGAAATTTTTTTTTTTTTTTTTTTTTTTTTGAGACGGAATTTTGCTCTTGTTGCCCAGGCTGGAGTATACTGGCTCAATCTCAGCTCACCGCAATCTCTGCCTCCTGGGTTCAAGCGATTCTCCTCCCTCAGCCTTCTGAGTAGCTGGCATTACAGGCATGCACCACCATGCCAGGCTAATTTTGTATTTTTAATAGAGACGGGGTTTTCCATGTTGGTCAGACTGGTCTCGAACTCCCAACCTCAAGTGATCCGCCTGCCTCAGCCTCCCAAAGTGCTGGATTACAACTATTTCCTGAAATCCATTACTTTCATAAAGAAATCTACTCTCAACACCAAGCCTGTGCCTGACCAAACACCACTGTCCCAATACGTCAGTGATATATTTATTCCCCACTAATTATTTCCTTGAGATTTTTTGAACTATTAATTTTTCTACAGAATAAAGAAACATTATTATGAAGACAAATGTTATAATTCACTATGTTGAGAAATAGTTTAACATGAATTATACTTTAAGCCCATGGATGAAAGTTTGTTCTTGGTAATTTTCTTTCAACACAACCACTTTTACCCCATTCTTAAGCAATTTAAACACCTAACAGGATTGCAAACACTTTCTGTCATCTTCACTAGGTCATTGGTTAATTTCTGAAAGTCTACAGAAAAATAAATTTAAAAAGCAATGCACTTGTAATTATAAGATGTGAGTTCTGCCAGGTTCACCCCTATGCCCCACCAAAATTAACTTTTGGTAGTTTCAGATTTCTCATCCCCAACACTGCCCCACCTAAATGGAGCTGGATTTGATGTGTAATTGACAACTTTTCAACACCTACAATTTTTGACATATTCTTATCCATATTGGTAGCTCTATTTTTAAGTATATTTTCTGCTGAAAGTCTTATTGCCACTAATAATACATGTCTACCTTTTTATTAATCAATAGTAGTTGCATGTCCAGTTACCTAGCTATTTAGGGTTTCTTGTGAGAATGAAATAATAATTGTTGCCAACTGTTACTAATAATACATGTCTACCTTTTTGTTAATCAATAGTAGATGCATGTCTAGTTACTTAGCTATTTAGGGTTTCCTGTGAGAATGAAATAATCATTGTTGTCATTCTTAATTGATGTAACTTTAGCCAAAAGAAAAAAGTCTTAATATTTCAAGTAGTCTGAACTGCATCAGCACCAACAAAGCTTAGATCCCTTTTCTCAATTTTATATTGGGAACCATTTCACCAGATGATCTCAGATACTTTCCCTCACAACCACTTGATAAAGCATCATTCAATCACTCACAAGCAAGTTGACAAAGCATCATGATGTCATGATAAAAAAGTATAATCCTGCCATGTCAACTTTAAAAATGAAACATATTTAGGCTATACCATCAGCTGTAGCAAGCAAGGATCTTATGCAGATTTTCAGGTACTTCTCCCATCCAATGGGTTCACTGCAGTATTGCTGTATTGAATTTCCACATGAGGAGCCAGCAATCTACACTGAAGGAGAATGTACCTGTCTACTGGCACAACGCAGCAAGAGCCCTATGTATGGAACACCTTCAGGCCACACCCTGAGGAACATACAAAGTTATATGCAGTTCAGTATCTGTCTTCTTACAAACTATTTGATAAAACAAGATATAGCCACATTTCATAAACCCAATTATACAGCATAACAAATTGTCAGGGACAATTAATTACATAGTGACTGCTATGACTTCTGAAGAGTCTCGGGAAACCTTCATGGACAAGTCTGACTCAAATCAACAAGAAGGATGGTTGTGATTTAGATTGGCTGAGGCAGGGAGGCCACCATTCCAGACCAGAAATCTCTTTCCAGAGAGCAAAATCAAACTAATTTTTAGGGGCAGAAAACATGTTTTCTTGCTTGAACTAGTGTACTCTGAAGGAGCGACAGCTAAAAATATTTACATTAGAAAGAGACAACTAATTAGTGATGATCCTGTGTGATATGGTTTGGCTGTGTTCCCACCCAAATCTCATCTTGAATTGTAGTTCCCATAATCCCCACATGTCGTGGGTAGGGCCCAGTGGAATGTAATTGAATCATGGGGGCAGTTACCCTCACGCTGTTCTCTTGATAGTGATTGAATTCTCACTAGAGCTGATGGTTTTATAAGGGAATTTTACCCCTTGGCTTGGCATTTCTGTCTCCTGCTGCCTTGTAAGAAGGACATGTTTGCTTCCCCTTCCACCATGATTGTAAGTTTCCTGAGGCCTTCCCAGCAATGTGGAGCTGTGAGTCAATTAAATCTTTTTCCTTTATAAATTACCCAGTCTCGAGTATTTCTTCATAGCAGCGTGAGAACAGACTAATACACTGTGTTACTCAGATTATATGCAAAAGTTCATTGAAACAAAGAAAACATTTGCACAGATCATTAGTTTGAGAAAACGTGATTCTTTCCCTTTTGCACTTACTAGGAAGATAAAAGGAAGGAGCTGATGGGCACATAAGAAAGGAGTTGTGAGTACAAGGATTTTTATCACAGAGACCAGCAGTAGAGCAGTTTCCTGAGAATGGCCCAAGAGAAGCACGGAAGGAAATTTATATTAAAATTCTGGTGTATTTCCCAGATGTTTCCCATGTCTAGACAGTTAGTGAACAGAGATGAATATCTTTATTCTTACTTAATGTAGCAAAAATCTCCCCTTTTTAAAATGTCTGCCTAGACTTCCAAAGTGGGTGTGACTTAGGACTGATAGTCAAAGTATGACTCAAACAATAGGAAGCTAATGTGAATTTATCTAATTTTTGTGTTCTGTTTTCATAAGGAGAGCTGATAGTTTCCTTGGTATCAAGACCTTTTTTAAAAGGAAAAAAAAAAATAAGAAAATGGAAAAAAGCAAAAACAAAAACAAAAAAAACAGTTGATCTGATTCTGTGGCCTGACCGAAATACCTAGTGTCAAATGCTTTTGTAAAAAAAAATTCAACTTTCTTGGAATTGTTTTGTGACATTAAGGTAGTGTTAGTTCCCATATCCTATCTCTCATATGAAGCTTAACTGAATTCCAGCATAGGAAGAGACTCAAGAATTCAGCTACTCCTACCTTCCACTGCAGAAGCTATGATGGAGCCCAGGAAGTATTTTTAATGAGCCAATAACCTCATCCTAATGCCAAAAAGCTCTCTGTAGTTATTTTGAAAATGCAAGATGGTCATCATCTCGTCAGAGAAGGAATGTATAGGTACAGATTAATGAAATACACGAATGAAAAAAATCCATGCCACCTTCTCAGTGTGGTAAAGAATTTTCATGACCACTGATGAATATAATACTTTACTTTGATTTATTGTAGCTAAAAAAATTTTTTTAAGAAAAATTGTTTCTGAGAAAGGCAGAGTTGAATTAGTTTGAGAAGAATTTGAGCCTGAGGAAAGAAGCATTATCACTTCTGCATCCTTGGCAGCCTAGCAGAGAATTCTGGTAACTCTTACACTTAAATTTCCATTCTGGGACTGAGAACCTGCTTTCTTACAGGTTTTGCTTAGGAAGTACAGCACATCTGATGACTTCTGCTTAGAGGTTGTCACATCTTGAAAAACATTTCCTTCATGTAGAGTGCATAGGACTCTAGACTTTAAAATATCCACGTTTGATACAGGCATGATAATTAACTTTAGCACTGTACTACGTGACTCTCTAGTGTCTGGAGTACTACATGGAACATGCATACTTCTGAGTCAGGTGATTGTTAAAGCCAATCAAAGATGCCCATTTATGTAGTATGAGCTGCATTATTTTTCAATTTAAATTTGGTGTTGTCATAGAAAAGTCAACATGAACAAATGTGAGAGGAAAATCAGTGTGATAATTCCAACCTTAAAAATACTGGAAGAGTAGACAGTGTTGCCTTAGACATGATTGGATTCTTTACATCTCTCACTGTCCCCTCTAACTGAGTTCCAGCTTCATGGTCTCAAGAGGCTTCAGAGTTCAGAGAACCAGCTTATAACATCCCTACTGCCATTTTTTTAACAGAAATATCTCTCCCCAAATCACTTACATCACAGGAACATTTAAAAAATAGAAGTGAACACAAAAAAAGCTCCTAAGTGATAGTTACTGAAGCTACACACAAAAAAGCATAGGGCCTTATTTCCAAATTTATACTAAGTAATTATCTTACTTCATTTTCTCATTATATGATTTTAAGAAATCCATGATAGAAATGTAATACGAAAATACAACCAGAGTCTTTAATCCTAATTCCTGTAGTGTTAAAATATTGTGAGAGCACAGAAGAAACAATCAACAAACTAGGGTAGTAGCAGCATCCTAGAAATTCTTTAAATAATCGAATAAGTAAAAACGTATTACTAGGTAAAAACATCTTATATCCAGCCCATTGATGATATTAGGCTCTCAGTAATTGTTGAATTGCAAATTCGTAGGACTGTTGTTATTGTTTTTTTATTCTTTTTCTTTTTTTGAGCCAGAGTCTCGCTCTGTTGCCCTGGCTGGAGTTCAGTGGTGCAATCTTGGCTCACTGCAAGCTCCACCTTCCGGGTTCACTCCATTCTCCTGCCTCAGCCTCCCAAGCAGCTGGGACTGCAGGCACCTGCCACCAAGCCTGGCTAATTTTTTGTATTTTTAGTAGAGACGGGGTTTCACCATGTTAGCCAGGATGGTCTCCATCTGCTGACCTCGTGATCCACCCGCCTCGGCCTCCCAAAGTTCTGGGATTACAGGCGTGAGCCACCGCGCCTGGCCTATTGTTTTTTGGTTTTTTTTTTATTCTAAAGCTCTGGCATTTTTTCTGGTTTTGCCAACAGTCACTCGAAGGCTCTTTTGACCTTTGCCAGGAGAATTTCCTTTACTTCTGTTCTGATTTCGATTCTATTTCCCTGGTCCTGTGCCTTTCTCTCTCTTTTGGATCACTTTTCACTTTAGGGTAAGACATATTCCAGAGTTCCCTGAGAGACGGTACTTGGCAGGTCAATTTTCTGAGAATTCACATATCTGAGAATATCTTTATTATACTCATTATTTTGACTCCCTCCACCCTGCCACCCTCTTTTCCCCACTCCCTCTCCCCACCCTATTTTTACCCTCCATCTACCCAAAAACATTTTCCCCACCTTCGTTTTCCCATCCTCTTTTCCCCACTGCCTTCTCCCACCTCCCTCTTGCCACCGTCTTTGCCCCAGACTTTCTCCCCATTCTTCCTGGCCACCTTCATTCCCCCCTCCCCCCGACCACTTCTTCTTGCCACCGTTTCTCCCTCTATCTATCCAAAAACTTATCCACCGTCTTCTTCCTGCTCCCTGTTTTCCTCCCTCCAGCTGCCACCCTCTACCCACCTCACCCCTGCTCCCTTTCCCCACCCTCTTTTCCCCCTCCTTCTACCCAAATGCATTTTTCCCCTCCATCTTCTCCCTGCTCCCTCTCGCCCTCTTTTCTGCCTCCATCTACCCAAAAACTTTTTTCCCTACTGTCTTTACCTCACTGTCTTTTTCCCACAGGCTATTCCCTCCTCCCATTCTCCACTCTCTTCCCCACTCCCCTATTTTCCCTCCTTCCCCTCTCCACCCTCTTGCTGACCCTCCCTCTGGCGACCCTCCCTCTCGCCACCCTCTTTTCCCCCTCCATCTACCCAAAACCTTTTTTTCCACCCTCTTCCCCCAACCTCTTTTTCCCACCCTCTTTTCCCCATCTCCCCTCTCTTTTCTCTGTCTCCCCCCCCACCCTCTTCTCCCCCCTCCAACTACCCAAAAACCTTTTTCCCACCCTCTTTTCTCCTACCCCTCTTGCCACCTTCTTTTCCTCCCTCTGGCTTGCCACCTCATTTTTCTCCTCCAATAAATGAAAAACTTTTCCCCCAAGTCATTTCCCCCAACATCTTTTCCCCACTCACGCCACCCCCTCTTCCGCCTACATCTACCCAAAAGCTCTTTTCCCCACTGCCTTCTCCCGCCGTCCTGCTCACCGCCCTCTCCTCCCCGCTCCCGCTTGCCACCCTCTCCTATTGTACTTATTCTTGATTTATGGCTGGCTAGGTATAAAATTCTAAATGTCCTCAGCCTTCCAAAGGTTTCACTCAATTGTCTTTTAGCTATCTGCACTGCTATTGAGAAATCCATAGCCATTCTGGCAATTCACTTTTCAGGTGATCTGTTTTTCTACTTGTTGACACTTGTAGATTTTTTAGACTGCCTCTAAGATCCCAAGATCCCCCTCCCCCACCCCTTTTTTTTTGAGATGGGGTCTCCCTCTGCCACCCAGGCTGGAGTGCAGTGGCGCCATCTCGGCTCACTGCAAGCTCCGCCTCCCAGGTTCACGGCATTCTCCTGCCTCAGCCTCCCTAGTAGCTGGGACTACAGGCACCCGCCACCACGCCTGGCTAATATTTGTATTTTTTAGTAGAGACGGAGTTTCACCATGTTAGCCAGGATGGTCTCAATCTCCTGACCTCGTGATCTGGCCACCTCAGCCCTCCCAAAGTTCTGGGATTACAGGCATGAGCCACCATGCCCAGCCTTGAATTTTGTACTAAGTAGTTGTTTGACCTTAGGTGAATCATTTAACTTCTTTGGGCCTCAGTATCACAAAACTACTGCATTAGGAATGATTTCTTCCCTTTTTTTTTCTTTTTTTTTGGTGGGGGGAGATGGAGTTTCTCTCTTGTTCCCCAAGCTGGAGTGCAGTGAAGCTCTCTGCAAACTCTGCCTCCTGGGTTCAAGCGACTCTCCTACCTCAGCCAACTTAGTAGCTGGGATTACAGGCATACCACCACACCTGGGTAATTTTTTGTATTTTCAGTAGAAACGGGTTTCACCATATTATCCAGGCTGGTCTCGAACTCCTGACCTCAGGTGATCTGCCCACCTTGGCCTCCCAAAGTGCTGAGATTACAGGCATGAGCCACCACACCTGGCTGGAATGATATCTTTAGACTAGGATTTTCTTCTTCTCACCTGCTACCTTAAGAGCCTGCTGAACTCCTATTACTTTTTTAGACCCAGCTGAAATGTCATCTTTTCTGTGACTCTTCATTCATGTTGATATGCTTGGAGATCTGTCCCCTCCAAATCTCATGTTGAAATGTGATCCCTAGTAATGAAGGTGGGGTCTAGTGGGAGGTGTTTGAGTCATGGGGCAGACTCCTCATGAATGGCTTGGTGCCCTACTGTGGTAATGAGAGAGCTCTCACTCTCTTAGTGACACAAGAGCTGATTGTTTAAATGAGCCTGGGACCTTCTCCCCTCTCTCTTGCTGCCTCTCTCACCATGTGATGCACTGCCTCCCCCTTCACCTTCCAGCGTGATTAGAAGCTTCCTGAGCCCTCACCAGCAGCAGATGCTGGTGCCATGCTTCCTGTACAGCCTGCAGAACCATACGCCAAAATAAACCTCTTTTCTTTATAAATTACCCAGTCTCAGGTATTTCTTTAAAACAATGCAAACAGACAAACACACATATATTCAAGATTATGGTTTTGTGTTTTTTTGTGTTTTTTTTTTAGATGGAGTCTTGCTCTGTCACCCAGGCTGGAGTGCAGTGGTGCAATCTCGGCTCATTGCAACCTCTGCCTCCCAGGTTCAAGCAATTCTCTGCCTCAGCCTCCTGTGTAGCTGGGATTACAGGCACCTGCCACCATACCCAGCTAATTTTTGTATTTTTAGTAGAGACGAAGTTTCCCCATCTTGGCCAGGCTGGTCTTGAACTCCTGACTTCATGATCCACCCACCTCGGCCTCCCAAAGTGCTTGGATTATAGGTGTGAGCCACAGTGCCTGGCCTCAAGATTATGTTTTAAGTATCAGGTACTTGAACCCATTCCTAGTCAGAATTATCAAAATCTTCTTTTATTCTCATGTAGTATGCTTTTATGAGTCGATTAAAACACTCTTCGTTTTGTATTATAATTGTGTTTTTACATGCCTCTCTTCATCCCTTGACTTTGAGCTTATCCTTTAAAGCCTCAATGTAACTGCTAGGTAATTTATGCTTATTAGTTGCCTGGTAAACATTTGTGCAATGTAATGACCTACACGTTCTTTAAATTGTTTTTCAGCTCAAAAATAAATTGTATTGTTTAAATTGTACATGTTGTAAACCAAACCTATCCTCTTTCTTCCCAAATCCATTTCTCCTATTGCTGATGGCATTCACAGTCTTAGTTACTCAGGGCTCAAAATTAAATGTACCTGCATGTGGTGTGGCTAAGAGAATGGAATCTGAGTCAGACAGATAAGAACTTGAAGCCTAGCTCTTCCACTTGACTCAATATAGGATTTGGGCACATTATTAATCTCTTTAAGACTCAGTTTTTTCATCTGCAAGAAGGAGATTAAAATATATGCAGCCCAAGGTTTTTGTGGACCTTAAATAAATCTTCTATTTCGAATGTGTAGTTGACACTTTACAAATGTTTCCTCTTATCTCCTACTGCACTCATTCTAACATCCCTGGTACCACGGTCACAGCAAACTTTTTAGAAAGAGTAATTTTCTCTCTAACTTTTATTGATTTGCAATTAAGCTACCTGATGCCCTTTATCCCCAACACATGACATGCCTGGAAAATTCAATGTGAGCTAATTCCTATTGGAGACATACAGTGTCTATTTAATATACAAGTACAATATGTTGAACTAAACTTTATAGCTTAAATTAGTTTGTAATTAAGTGATAATATTTAATTGGATACGGCCCTTTTTAAAAAGCATATGTTTTATCTATAGGGAAATATGTATCTGGTTTATATTTTTAGATGTTTTGGAAAAACTCCAATATGCTCTTGCCTACTGTATTTTAAATGCATTTAAACATGTTTTACTGCTTTTGAGTCTCAATATATTAGCCAATGATATTATCAATAAACATTTTTTAAACAAACTTTTTTTACTTTCCATTTTAAATCAGAAGTCTGCAGACAGCTGTTAATCTAGTGTCTGTGCCTTCTGTCTTTATGTCCAACACAAACTCACTTTCATACTCCACGTCATGTTCTTTAAATTTATTTGGATCCTAAACGGATATTTTCCTGTGACAGCTCTTCTGTTCTGGTCTGCAATAATATTTTAATTTTCAGTGTTAATTAATTGTGTTATTTTGTGTTTTTAAAACTAGATTATAAGTGCTATGTATGAAATAAAATTGTTTTATTAATGTTTTTATTTTCATACAATAAAATATGGTACAATTCTGCCCATTCCAGACATTTCATTATTTTCTTATAACTCTATCAATGTAATATAAATTACAATTTAAAAAGCTGATCAAATCAACATGTGCTTTGTTCCAGACACCAACTGAACAAATATTTCTTGATTTCGAATGATAAACATGCTGATTTTAGAGTAATGCTGTTTATTTTCTTTGAAAATCAGTTAATGAGTGAAATATACATATAATATTCTCTAAGTGTCTAAACCCTGAGTAGATATATTTATATTAAATATATAGTTAAAGTATATATAAAATATGTATACTTTATAAATATATTTTCTATATTTAATGTAAAATATTTTATATTTATATAAATATTTATCTATTTAATATAACATATCTATATACTTTATAATATAAAATGTAAAGTATATATATAAATATATATATACTTAAAGCACATGATATGCTACTATGCCCTAAACATGTCATACTTTTACAAATACCAGTCATGCACCTCATAACAATATTTCAGTCAGCAGTGCAGGTCCCATAAGATCATAATGAAGATAAAACATTCCTATCACCTAGTGACAATGGAGAATTCATAGTGTTGTAGTGCAACATGCATCACTCATGTGTGCATGATGATGTAGTGTGAACAAAGCTACATACAGTTATGTGCAGAACATAATACAATAGCGATAGTAAATGGTTATGTTATTGGTTTATCAATTGACTACACTGTACTTTTAATCATTATTTTAGAGTGTAATCCTTGTACTTATTTTAAAAAAGAGTTCACTGTAAAACAGTCTCAGGTCCTTCAGGAGGAATTCCAGAAGAAGGCATTGTTATCATAGGAGATGATGACTCCATGTGTGTTATTGCCCCTGAAGACCTTCCAGTGGGTCAAGATATGGAGGTGGAAGATGGTGATATTGATGACCCCGACCCTGTGTAGGCTTAGGCAAATGTATGTGTTTGATTTTTACTTTCTAATGAAAAATTTTAAAAGTAAAAAATTAATAAAACATTTTTAAAATAGAAAAAAGCTTATAAAATAAGGATAGAAAGAAAGAAAATGTCTTTACAGCTGTGCAATGTATTTGTATTTTAAGCTAAGTGTCAGCACAAAAGAGTAAAAAAGGTAAAAAAATTCAAAGTTCATAAAGTAAAAAAGTTACAGTAAGCTAAGGTTAATTTATTATTGAAGAAAGAAAAAATTAAAAGTTTGGCATCGTTTCAATGTACAGTGTTTCTAAAATCTACAGTAGTGTCCAGTAATATCCCAGGCCTTCATATTCACTTACTGCTCACCCACTGACTCACCCAGAGCAACTCCCAGTCATGCAAGGTCTGTCATTGTAAGTGCCCTGTACAGGTGTACCATTTTTAATCTTTTATGCATATTTTTACAGTACCTTTACTATGATCAGATACGTTTAGATACACAAATGCTTACCATTGTGTTACAGTTTCCTACAGTATTCAGTAATTTGTAAACAGTAGACAGTAATGTGCTGTACAGGTTTGTAGCCTAGGAGCAATAGGCTACAATAGCAACCATATAGCCTAGGTGTGTAGTAAGCTATACCATCCAGGTTTGTGTGAATACCCTTTATGATGTTCCCACAATAACAACATCACTTAACAGTTCATTTCTTAGAATGTACTCCCATCATCGAGGGACACTTGACTACATCTGTATAGCAACTGAGGTTGCAACACGGACAACATGTCCCATAATTCACCTTCTTTGGAAAATATTACCTCTCATTGAAAAATCATTATGGCTATTATTTAGTTTTGCAACTCCTTAACAACTAAGAAGCTAATAAGACTGGGTACAAGAATTTTAAATAGAAATACTAAAGCAAATATTTAAATTTCACCGGAAATTTATCAGACTTAACATGGTAATAAGCATTATAAAAATAAAATCTCACACATTGCAACCATCAAAATAATAAAACTTTTAGGAGTCAATCTTTGTCCACCAGCTCCACCATATGGCATTATGAGAATTTACACTTTATATTCAAGGGAAAAAAATCTTCCCAAATATTAAAAAACACTAAAAGTTCTATGGCAAAAAATAATTTAAAGTGATAAGAAACAAGTAACACTTTATGAATAATGAGTGTGCATTTCTTTACCTCATTTATGTTTCAGAGTTTCTAAGAATATGGTATTTTTTCCACAGGAAAGCATATGTTAAGGTAAGCTAACCTTTAATTTTAAAGCTAAACACATTCAGAATGCTTTGCAATCTTATTTTGCCTTGCAATGTTATTTTTCCAATGTTGAATTGGAGTTCGTGGTTTTCTTTGTTTTATCCAATAAAATTTTATCCAATGATATTTATACAATAATCTAGATATCTACTATATTTTATGTAATAGTTCATATGTCCATGCAAATTGAATCATTTCAAAAATATAGGATGATGTATGAAAAATTATGGCTAACTCTTAGAAATCTACGAAACCTCTATAAAATTAAACAGTTTCCTCACTTTAACTTTCTACTTTCCTTTCCTCCCCACAACTTTGGTCAGTTTCTTAAATTGGAGCGTACAAGTATATTAAAAAAAAAATTCCACAAAGCTATTATTGTGAATAGCAAAACCCAAAGCTAACCAGCGGGAGCATAAGAAGGAGCGGCTTTGTGAGGAATTTATGCACAACTGGAGGAGGAATTGGATAACAAAGCTGGGAAGGGTAGGCGTGTGTTCTCGGGTACCTGGTTTCCTTGCTGCAGTCCAGATGTCAGTTCTAGGGTCTTCTGGGTCAATCAGGTGTCATCTGTAGAAGCTGTAGTTGGACTTGCTTAAACTCAGGGGCCAGGGCAGTGTTAGAGTCACACATGTTCACCAACATGAAAGACAATGTGCAAACTACTAAGTGTCAACTACATCTAGTTGATGTAGATCTAGACAAAACAAAAGACAGGTCTAGAAGGTAGTAGTCCTAGTTGTGGTAGAGTATCATTTTCAATCCTAGTTGTAAAGATTCCTTACTAAAGTGATCCAAATGTAAATTGTGTTATTAACATGATAATTGAACATTTCTAGCCCCAGAGATTTAGGTCAAACATGATATTTATCGATTTTAGATGCAAATTGTGTATGGTAAGGACAATTATAAATTTCTCAATATGAATGTGGTCTTCTTTCTTGCGGAAGTAGCTAGCTAAATTAAATGAAGGCATAGATCATAAAGCACATCACCTCCCACTAGGTGTTAAAGTAGATGAGAAGAAATCCGAGAATATTTCGGATTAAAAGACTTTTTTACAGCAGGAAATAAAGGTATTAGCTGTTGCCATAAGTAAGTCAGTGGGTAACAGTGGATTACTATGGCCATGAGAGTAAACTCATTTGCAGACAGAGGACCAATATACATCTGTGGGAAGTGGTAAATTGCAAGGATGTACAGGTAACACATTGGCATGTGTGCACTTCTTAAGTCTTTTTTATACCTGACATCAATTTCTCAGTAACAAAGTCATTAGACCTATCCTTTATTAAGCATTAATTCCATGTCAGTCCTGTATTTGCTTTACATGCAGTTACATATTTAAGGTTCACAACAACCCTGTGAGGTAAGTATTATTATTGTATCTTTTTCTTACAGACTAGGAAACCAAGACATGGAAGAGTTAAGTAATCTACTCAAGATCACACATCTAAGAATGATTTAATCAGCCAGGTGCAGTGGCTCACCCCTGTCATCCCAGCATTTTGGGAGGCCGAGGTGGGCAGATCATGAGGTCAGGAGATGGAGACCATCCTGGCCAACATGGCGAAACCTCGTCTCTACTAAAACAAAATTAGCTGGGCATGGTGGCGGGCGCCTGTAGTCCCAGCTACTACTCGGGAGGCTGAGGCAGGAGAATGGCATGAACCCGGGAGGCAGAGCTTGCAGTGAGCCGAGATCGGGCCACTGCACTCCAGCCTGGGCAACAGAGCAAAACTCTGTCCAAAAAAAAAAAAAAAAAAAAAGGAAAGATCTCAAATCACAATCCAACTTTACAACTTAAAGAATTAGCAAAAGAACAAACTAAATCCAAAGCTAGCAGAAGGAAGGAAATAATTAATATCAGAGCAGAGATAAATGAAATAGAGAATAGAAAAAAATCAATGAAATTGAAAAGGTCTTTGAAAAGATAAAATTAACAAGCCTTTAGCTAGATGAACTGAAAAAAAAAGAAAGAAGGCAAATTACTAAATTCAGAAAGGGAAGTGGGGACATTATTACTAATTCTATATAAATAAAAATTGCATTTTTTGGCCAGGCATGGTGGCTTATGCCTGTAATCCCAGCACTTTGGGAGGCCAAAGGGGGGGATCACGAGGTCATGAGATCGAGACCATCCTGGCCAACATGGTGAAACCCTGTGTCTACTAAAAATATAGTAGTGGTGGCGGGCGCCTGTAGTCCCAGCTACTTAGGAGGCTGAGCCAGGAGAATTGCTTGAACTGGGGAGGCAGAGGTTGCAGTGAGCCGAGATCATGCCACTGCACTCCAGCCTGGCGACAGAGCAAGACTCCGTCTCAAAAAAAAAAAAAAAAATGCATTTTGTGCCCTAAAAATCAACAGTCTGAAAATTAAATTACAGGAACAATTTCTTTTACAGTAGCTTCAAAAATAATAAAATACTGAGGAATTAATTTAACCAAGGAGGTGAAAGATTAAGTGTACAGTAAAAACTAAAAAACATTGCTGAAAGAAATTAAGATAAATAAATGTGTTTCCCATGGAAATGGACTAGATTACTTAGTATTGTTAAGATGTCAACACTACCCAAAGCAATCTACAGACTCAATGCAATTTCTATCAAGAGTCCTAAAATTGATATGAAATCTCAAGGGACCTTGACTACTCAAAACAATCCTGAAAAAGAACAAGGCTGGAGGACTCACACTTTCTTGATCTCAACATTTACTTCAAAGCTACAGTAATCAAAATAGTGTAATACTGGCATAAAAACAAACCTTATAGACCAAAGCATACAATAGAAAGCACAAAAATAAACCACCTCATATATGGTAAAGTGATTTTGGTAAGGGTCACAAGGTCATTCAATGGGGAAAAGGCAATATTTTCAATGGGGAAAAGGCAATATTTTCAACAAATGGTACTGGAAAAACTGGACATCCAGAAAAAGAATGACATTGAACCCGTACCTAATACCATATATAAAAATTAAGTCAAAATGGATCAAAGGCCTAAGTGTTAAGACCTAAAATTATAAAACTTCAGTAGAAAGCATAAGGCAAAAGCTGCATGACATTGGATTTGGCAATGATTTCTTGATATGACACCAAAGGCACAGGTGACAAGAGAAGAAATAGACAAATAAGACTGCATAAAAATGTAAAAATTGTGTGCATCAAGAAACACTATTAGAGTAAAAATGCACTCTACAGAATGGGAGAAAATATTTACAAATCATATATTTGAGAAGGTGTTACTATGTAGAATATGTAGAGAACTTCTAAAACTCAACAATAAAAAGCTGGATTAAAAAATGGGCAAGGGCTTGAGTAAAACATTTGTCCAAAGAAGATATACAAATGGCCAATATGCACGTGAAAAGATACTCAACATCACCAATCACCACTAATCATTAGGAAAATGAAATCAAAACTAGGGTGAGATACCATTTGACACACATTAGGATGACTACTATCAAAAAAAAAAAAACAGAAGATAGTAAGTGTTCGGGAAGATGTGGAGAAATTGGAACTCTTGTGCACAGTTGGTGGGAATGTGAAATGATACGACCGTGGTGGAAAACAGTATGGGAGTTCCTCAAGTAATTAAAAACAGAATTATCAAATGACTCAACAATTCTACTTCTAGTTATATACACAGAAGGATTGAAAATGGGGTCTCAAATAGATACTTATACACCCATGTTTATAGTAGTATTATTCACAATAGCTAAAATGTGGAAGCAATCCAAGTGCCCATTGACAAATGACAGAATAGGCAAAACCTGGTCTTTATAGACAACCGAGTCTTATTCGGACTCAGAAAGGACGGAAGTTCTGACATAAGCTGCAACGTGGATGAATCCAGAGGACATTATGCTAAGTGAAATAAGCTATTCACAAAAAGACAAATATTGTAAGGATTTTACTTATATGAGGTACTCAGAGTAGTCAAAATCATAAAGGCAAAGTAGAATGGTGGTTTCCTGGGCCTGAGGGGAAGGGACATGCAGCGTTATTACTTAATGAATACAGAGTTTCAGTTTTACAAGATGAAAAGAGCTATGAATATGGATGGTGGTGTTGGTTGTGCAATATTATTAATGTATTTATAGCACTGAACTGTGCACTTAAAAATGGTTAAGATGGTAAATCTTATGTGTATTTTTAACACACTAAAAAGTTGGGAAAAAATTTGGAAAATTTGAAAAAAAAATTAAAGCACATATAAGGTTTATCCTGAGAGATAAATTATGCTTTCCCCAAACTTACCTAAAAATATAAATAGTGTAGAGAATCAATTGCAGTATAATACAAATTGAAGAGGTAGGTTCTAAATACATACTCCATGCCTTGATCTGTGTCAAGTACTAGATATACGAAGATAAATATTTCTGACATGCAAGAATGTCAATCTGCTATCGAACTGATAGCACTTGTTACAGAATCTAGACTAAAGAATTACAGAGAGACACTGTTTATTGTTTGGACAATTAATTTTGTAATAGTAAAAGCAATCCTACATTGAGCACCTATTATAAGTCAGTTAGTTTTCCTATGTTATCTCATCTTCCCAACAATACTGTCAGATTGAGATGATCATTCTCGCTTTACAGGTGTGGAAAGTGGGACTTCAACAGTTAGTTTGCAAGTCTCAAGTCCCAAATTAGGTTGTGGTGGAGCTGGCTTTCCAACCCATTTTTTTGTTTGGTTTTGGTTTTTTTTTTTTTTTTTTTTTTTTTTTTTTTTTTTTTTTTGAGATGGAGTCTCCCTCTGTTGCCCAGGCTGGAGTGCAGTGGCGCGATCTCGGCTCACCGCAAGCTCCGCCTCCCGGGTTCACGCCATTCTCCTGCCTCAGCCTCCCGAGTAGCTGGGACTACAGGCGCCCGCCACCATGCCCGGCTAATTTGTTTGTATTTTTAGTAGAAATGGGGTTGCACCGTGTTAGCCAGGATGGTCTCGGGCTCCTGACCTCATGATCCACCCGCCTCGGCCTCCTAAAGTGCTGGGATTACAGGCGTGAGCCACCGCGCCAGGCCGGTTTTGGTTTAATTTTAACACTTATGCCTTTCTCATGACACCAAATGACATCCCTAGAAAATTAATTAAATTTCACCTGCTTAGTCTCATCTCCCCAAATACAGAGTGAGCTATAGATTACTGTCACATTCCCATGAAATGCATCCTCACAGGGAGGGCAATTATCACTGGGTACCATAGGCACCATGGCTGACTCATCTGCAATATTTTGGGGTGGACAACCTTTACATCACCCAAATCACAGCACAGAGAGGTTACTTGCTCTGAAAATGCTTGGCTATCTTGCTAAAGATTTGTCTAAGCAGTCAGTAATAATCTCTGCGGAATTACAAAGCAATTTCTTCTGATGTTTCCATCAGAGACTTCTCTCTGTCAACATTCTACACCATTAAATCACAAGCAAGGATAATGGTACCAGATTTCACTTTGGTTGTAAGTAGAATAATAAATGGTCTCCTTAAATGGGTGAGAACTATGTGTGTACGTGTGTGTGTGTGTGTGTGTGTGTGTGTTTCAAAGAAATCTTTCAGTGTGTTTATTCTTTGAAAAGAATTCTTGGTACTTCTTGCCAAGGCTTTGGGGTTTCTATCTTGAACAAAAGTAAGTTGACTTTCACACGGGTTTGCAGGAGGTCTGAGCACTTAATTACAGTCCATTATCCGCTTTCATTATCTTTCCTCCTGCCTGAATGAGCTCAACAATTTCCAGACATTACTACTTTCATACAATTTTTCATTTTCTCTAATGTCATCATTTTATCACCAAGTTTTTGATCTTTACAGTTCATCTAAGTTTTATACTTTCAGAGAGGCACTTCATTGTAAAAGAACCTTCATTTTTTCCAGCTTAAAATTTAACTCTTGCTTTACCTTATATTTCCTTTTCATCAAAGTATTTGATTTCTTTTAAAAACATATTAAAATATAATTCCTTGAAACTAATTTGAAAATGTCTCCTTGTACCCATCCTAATTTGGATATACTAAAAATGTGAACATTGTGCTAACTCATTTTCCTCTTTTTGGACAATAATAAATATTCCATAGGAGAAAATGCTGTATAGATATCAAAGAGGTGTCTATAAATACTCTTCCCAGACACTAACATCGACTCCTGTCTAGACAGATTCATTTTAAACTAGTTTTGAAGCCATCTAACTCTACTAATACGCATTCCTTCCAGAGTCCTCCAACCTATTATAAAATCATTCAACTCAGTAATTCTCCAGGAAGGTGACCTTAACCCACCAGAGTCTTGATATCTACTAGGGTTGTTATCTTATCTGAGAATTACACTTAAATTTGGTTGAGATGACCTTTTTTAAACAAAGTTTATTGGCTTATACTTAGTATGTTATGGTATTCAGGCACTAATTCACCATTTCCCCTAGAATGTTTTGAAGTATTTGCCCTGATATGTTAAGCAGCGTTGTATTTTTATTTAAAGAGGATCCTAGCATCCCTTCCTTGCAAATTCTTCAGAATAACAGGTTATTAATATTTGGAGATAGTGTGTTCCCATAGAGGGATGCCAAAAATGTTAATAGAGAACTATGAAAATATGCATACATAGGTGTGTGTACACACACAAGTATAAAAAAAGAGGAATAAAGAAAGAACATGAGACTACAACTCACTACAATACAAGCTATACATTTCAAATAGCAGACTACAACAATACACTAATGCTGTGCACAACAAAGAAAGTAAAGTTTATGGGAAGTTCCCCCTTACATTTGCAAACGATTGTTGCAATATTAAAGAAAACTTTTAAGTTGCAGAAAGCAAATTATACTGCATTTCAAATTGTAATATTTAATTGCTGAAACATTTGAGCCTCAGAGATGATCTGCACCAAAGGGAATCTGTGCCCTTTTCATGAAGAGAATTGAGCAGAATTCACCTAATCTATACAGATATAGAATATATACCTTTTTATTTTTTAATTTTTTATCTTTTATTATTTTTTCTTTTGAGACAGAATCTGTCTTTGTCGCCCAGGCTGGAGTGCAGTGGCGCCATCTCAGCTCACTGCAACCTCCGCCTCCCAGGTTCAAGAGATTCTCCTGCCTCAGCCTCCCAAGTAGCTGGGATTACAGGTACCTGCCACCATGCCCGGCTAATTTTTGTATTTCTAGTAGAGACGGGGTTTCTCCATATTGGCCAGGCTGGTCTCAAACTCCTGGCCTCAGGTGACCCACCTGCCTCGGCCTCCCTAAGTGCTGGGATTACAGGCATAAGCCACTGAGCCCAGCCAGAATATATACCTTTTTATTTTAATTATTTGTGGATCATGCTGTGTGCCTCACACACAACACATGCACTGCCCCCTCCCCAGGTTTCACACATCATTGTTGCTGCTACTGACTTCTATCATATTCTCTCAGGACAAAGAATAGCAGAAACTCATAAAGGTGGTTTCCAAGAGCTGACTTAAACGCAAAATTCAAGGAACAAACAATTACCCACCAGACTTACTTTATTATTTTACTTTCAAGAGACACAGACCCTTCTTAGAACTTTATAACATATTGCCTGCATCACAATTTACATGCATTTAGGCAAAACTGACAACATATTTGTTCATCTGCAGTAAAATGTTTTCTTCAAACTCTTCTGAATCCTCCTAATCAGCCTAGTCAAGGCCTGTCTAGAATACACTGCAAAGCAGCTGATGTCTGCAGCATGTTTTTATCTGCCCCACACCCTGCTTTTAGAAGCAAGCTTTCCTTTCCCTTCGCGAGTCCAATTTCCATAGCAGGCTCCTCCAGACGCACTCCTGGCTCACTCCTGACCCGTCATGGCCCAGGCAATTCACTGATTCTGTTTAATCCACCAAGGTCTTGTAAAATACTTCAACAAAATCAGATAAACAATGTTACAATCAGAAATGAACAGTCTCAATGCCTGAATTTATTCTCTTTCTGAGATATCTCCAGATTTTTTCCCCTCTCAACATTATTTCTTTGTTTTCTTGTTTCTTTGTTTGGTCTTGATTTGTTTTTTTTACCAAATCTACCCTAGATGAAATGTGATTTTTTACATTTTGTGAATGTCATCAAAGCTAACTATGTACACTTACCCTCCCCTAATTTGGATATAATTTAAAATGAAATCTGACTAAATTGGATTAAGCTTGGAAAAAATAAAAAATCATTAAAATTATTAAAGAATTATAGTCAACATATTAGTATCCAGAGATAGCAACTATTACATTTGGAATAGTAATTCTGTGATTTTTCTCTATTTATTCATACCTACATAAGCATGTAGGTAGTTTATGATATATTGTTTAACCATAAAACTGATAATTTTCACAATTAATGGAATAGATAATTATGCATGATAAAATAAAGAGAAAAGGATAGAAACTGTATTTGATAAGATGCCAATTATCTATACATATGTCATAACTATATAAATGTCTGTATATTTCTGTTGTGCACAGAAAATTGCATATATATGTATAATGTACAGAAGTTTTACCTGAGTGCTTTACATATTATATCATGAGCATTTTCCTAATTCATCAAGTAGTTCTTTTTTTTTTTTTTTTTTTTTTTTGAGACAGAGTTTCACTCTTGTTGCCCTGGCTGGAGTGCAATGGCACGATCTTGGCTCACCGCAACATCCACCTCCTGGGTTCAAGTGATTCTCCTGACTCAGCCTCCCAAGTAGCTGGAATTACAGGCATACACCACCACACCTATCTAATTTTGTGTTTTTAGTAGACACAGGGTTTCTCCATGTTGGTCAGGCTGGTCTCAAACTCCCAACCTCAGGTGATCTGCCTGCCTCGGCCTCCCAAAGTGCTGAGATTACAGGCACAAGCCACCGAAGTAGTTCTTAATGTTGTATAATATATCATCTTTTGGATGTACTACCAGTTAATTGTTCATGCCTTTAAAAAAACTTGTATGCTTCCAAATGTTAATACTATTATATCTTTTATTGACATTGCCATTCTTGAACTTGGATTCTAGACGAAATCTGCCATTATTTCCTTGAATTCTGAGACATGAAATTATTGGGCTGAAACTTGAAAACAGTAAAATATTTTAACACACACTGCCAATGTGTTTCTCTAGAAAGGTTTGATCCAATTATCAATTATTGTAACTGCATACTCCACTGACCATAACTTAGTTATGTTTTGTTTCTTATTTCCTAGATTAAAACATTTCATGCATGTAGTTTGCATTCTGTTTATTACGAATCAGTTGCATATTATTAGATTTTGTGTTGATCTGCCATTTGTAGGTAATTTGTGGATTGGTCTTAGTTCATTTTTATTGGTGCTTTTGCTTAGGGACTTTTTGTCATTTATAAAAACCTATCATAATATTACAGTAATTAATACTTTAGCTGGCATTTACATTGTAAATTATTTTCTTAGCTCTAACAATTTTGATCTTTTGACTTAAGTGTATTAAATGTAACATTGATAATTTTCTCTGAAATTTCAGTTGTTTTCAACACATTATGATTTAGTGTTTCAGTCTGCATGTTTTTATTTTGGTATATGATATGAGATACGAACAAAAATAGAATATAGAGTTTCTCCAAATACTCTAGATAATGATAAGATCTTCCCAATACCACTAACCAAAAAATCCATTACCCCCATTGGTTTGATATGTTCTCTTTATCACACACACACACATATGCATGTATGCACACATAGACAAACACAGCTAGAAAGACAGGCAGGTGCTGCTTTCTCCAGTTCTTCCATCTGTTGAAGCTAGCAACAGAACCACAATGATTACAAGGAAATAGCATTGTCTATCTGCTATGGCCAAACTACCCACATTCTTATTTTTCTTTATTCTCTGCATTCATTCTAACTTGTTTCTAAATGATCTTTTATAACTTGTATTAAGCCCTCACTTGGCACCCTCACCAAACCTTATTTCTTTCATTCCGTGGCCTATGATTCTATTAAAACCAAAAATTAATTGGGGAAGAATGTGTACCTGTAACATAGTTTATTACTCCCTCAAAAGATCACAGCACACTTCCTTATTTGTTAAAATTCACTTTTAAGTTTCCCAGTATGTTTTCTTCATATATACCTAATGCAATTTTCTCTAGGAAGATTCTTAGCAGCAGCGTTTTGAATTTTATTTATTTTTCTTTTTATTTCTAGTTTTTAGTTGGTATCATAATTCAAATATTTTCTCATCCTTATATCATCAAACATTATGGATAATATATGAGAACATTTTATTTGTATGTTAACATTCATTTACTTTATTGAATACTCATTTATTTCTAATTTCTTTTCTGATTCTCTTACATTTATTGTTTATGCAAATTTCAGTAATGCAAAGTTGTCCACTGAGCAATAACTTTTGTCTCCTTTTTCTATTTCATGTCTTATTTATGCATTGACCAAAATGTCGACAATAATTTTGATAGGTCATGTGGTACATTTGTGAATATATAGATCAATGGAAATTCTGATGATATCTCACTGTTACGTGTGCATATGCTGTTTTTTGAGATAGATTTAATTAAAACTGTTTCCTCTTTGTCCTATTTTCTGGTGCATATTTATTTTGAAATTAACAATGGCTATTGTATGCTAACATGCCATTCCTAGTATAACCTCTTTGGTCATAGTGGCAAACTTTTCTAATTTATTATTATATTTAATTTCTGATATCTTAATTAGTTTTTAATAAGCTATTTTATGGGTAGGCAATAGAGTAGGGCCTTGTACTCAAAAGATTTCTATTCCTGTTCTGAAATTTAATAGTGATGTGACCATGGTAACAGTTATTTAAACCATATGACACTCAGTCTCTTGATCTGTAAAATGGGGCTAATATTATCTAGTTCATTAGACTGCTTAATTCAGTGTCTGACACAAACCACAAATAAGTAAAACTAGATACTGTCAGTGGTTGGAATTATATAGTTTCTTACATAATACTGATGAATAGAAAAGTTAGATATAGCCATACCTTTTTTAGAAAGCGATATATTCATTTGGATTTTAGATTTCTTACGGCACATACTTATAAATGATTTAGAAAATTTTATTTGATTTCTTTAAAAAAATAAAATTAATCATTCTGCACACTAAATTATATACATGGGAATGATGTGCTTATTAAATTTGGGGAACTACATCTCTAGATCCTGACCTTGGAAATTTTAGTAGAGATAAATCTTCAGAAACTTTCTTCAGTTTTTTACTGATTTCTTAAAAATGGCCAGTTCAAAAAACAAATCTTCATTGTTTTAGTATAGAGTAATAATATGTACATTTATGAAATTAATTTGTAACTAGACAATTATATATAGTTGCCATTGAATTTGCATTTGTCTACCTTGAATGTTCTAGCGGCTTGCCTACTTTGTTTTTGAAGTTCTTTCTTTGTTAAAAGGGAAGCAAAACATTCTTGCATTTCCTCACATATTTTATTAGGGTTATTTTTTTTCTAACTTACTTATTTCCCATTGTGGTATTTATTATATTCTTCCATCTAATATTCTTGGTTTTATTTCAAGTTTTCTTATCTGACAGAGTGAATGTTTCAGTCATATTTTTTTCATATATAAAGCAAGACATTTAAAAGTATGAATTTTCCTGAGGATGGCTTGTCTAAATTTCATATCTTGTTGCAAAAAGCCATTTCTCACATCATTTCAAAACAGTCTACAATTTTAATTTTTTTTCCTTTTTTGACCCAACATATATTTGGTTTTGTTTCTTTTGAGTTTTTAAATAATTTAGTGTAAAATTTCATATCAATTTTTATGAATTTTTATCATTGTGGTCAGAAAATAAAACTTTATAATTTTGAGTTATGGAATTTATTTTCAGCTTCTTACCACTTTTCTAATGTGAACGGCTGTGTTATTTGTGAAGATTCAAAGTTATGCGTGTTTTAGTCACAATTTCCTGTGCTATAAAGCATCCTCCCCTGCTTGAATTCTGAATTTACCAAAGCAAGAGGCCTGAGTTCTAGTTTTTTTCTTTTATACATCCAGCCAGTAAGCCGCTTAACCACTCTGGGTCTGATTCACCTTGACCATACTTAATCTGTCTGGGCCTTAGTTTTTAAACCTTAACAAAGAAATGATCATTCTAACTCAGAGAGCTTCCTTAAGACATCATCAGTGTAGGAAAGAGTAGAACCAAAACTTAGTTCTCTTTTATGCAACGAGTAAGGTGTTGCTTTTATCTTTCAAGCAAATTTTTTAACTTTAAATCAACTTTACCGATGTATTATTTACATTATAAATGCACCCATTTGACCGGGCGCCGTGGCTCACGCCTGTAATCCCAGCACTTTGGGAGGCCAAGGTGGGCAGATGACGAGGTCAGGAGATTGAG
The DNA here is from genome assembly GCF_028885625.2 of Pongo pygmaeus. Lineage (NCBI taxonomy): Eukaryota > Metazoa > Chordata > Mammalia > Primates > Hominidae > Pongo > Pongo pygmaeus. The sequence goes on from NC_072387.2 coordinate 28,810,287, forward strand.
ACTATCCTGGCCAACATGGTGAAACCCCGTCTCTACTAGAAATACAAAAAATTAGCCAGGCGTGGTGGTGGGCGCCTGTAGTCCCAGCTACTTGGGAGGCTGAGGCAGGAGAATGGTGTGAACCCGGGAGGCAGAGCTTGCAGTGAGCTGAGATCGCGCCACTGCACTCCAGCCTGGGAGACAGAGCAACTCCGTCTCAAAAAAAAAAAAAAATGCACCCGTTTAAAGTTTGATGTTTTTTTACAAATGAATACACCTGTGTATCTACCACCCCAAACAAGATAGAGAATACTTCCATCACCCCAAAAAGTTCTCTTGTGACCCTCACCAAGAAATCCATTTCCTGGACAGACACTGACTTCTAATTTGTTTCCATTGGCAGAAAAAGCAAATGGGAGCAGAGATATCACCAGATGAAACATCACCAAAACCATGGAACACTAACAGCCAACTAACAAGGGACAACAGACAGAGCGGTGGAGGAAGTTTAGACCTAACTTCATCTAGGAGTGAAAAACGAAGCCAGAGTAATGAAGAGGTAAAGCATGGAAGACTTCGGGGCGGTAAAACTCTTCTACATGATACCATAATGACGCACATGTCATTAAGACACAGGATCCCTTCCATGCCGCTTCGCTGGCCACAAATCTCCACAGCCAGAGGCGCCTATACCGGGCTTCGCCTGGGCCTCTGGGCCACTGGGCTCGCTCTGCCTACGCGGCCAAGCAGGCAACGCTTGGCTGCTGCTATGGGGCCTGGATCCCACGCCTGCCGCCTCTCTGTGCTCAGCCCGCAGTTGGCCCGGGCATGCCGCACCAGCTTCCACCTTGAGTGCCGGGGTCTGAACAAGGGGGACGCAGCGGCGCCTGGAAACAGAGATGCTAGCAACTGGAGAGCCCCAAGGGGTGTTACATCTTTTGCTCAGGGAGTCTAGAGGTCTGAGCCCCCAGGAAGTGTTACAGCTCTCTCACGTTCTTGCCACCCACAGCTCAGCGAATGGGGGTGTGTCACAACTCCTTTGGTCCCACTGCCCACAGCTCGCCGAATGGGGGCATGTGGCACCCAGCAATTTTTTCACTCCCGTAGCTCAGCCAGCAGGAGAATGTTACAACTCTTTTCACACCCACTGTTTGGCAGGTTCCAGGTTCTTGTCCCATGACCAACAAGAATGAGGTATGGGGACAGCAGAGAGTAAGCAAGACAAAGAAGAATTTTATTGACTGACAGAAGAGCTCTGGACAAGAGGGGACCCAAAGTTGTTAGTCCTCCGTGTGAGAGGGGGCCTGGAAGTGGGTAGCCATGTGTGAGGCTCTGTCTGGGGTTTCTCTGGGCTCAGAATGGGGGAGTGTGTGCTGATTTGTCCGTAGGCAGGGCTGGTCAAACCACCATTCAATTGGCTAAAAGGCATTGAGGACGTTTTTACTCTGGTCATTGACTCTATGTGTAGGTGTATTGTATGTGTCTTTGGGATGGTAGCTAAGAGGATGAAGATATAAGGAAATTTACAATCTACAAATAAGTAATTAAAAAATAGTAATTTAAGTCTACTATTGTTTTTTAATTTTTATTATCATTATTGCTTTAGAGACAGGGTCTTGTTCTGTTGCCCTGGCTAGATTGCAGTGGTGCAATCAAGGCTCACTGCAGCCTCAACCACCTGGGCTCAAGTAATCTTCCTGCTTCAGCCTCCTGAGTAGCTGGGACCACAGGCACACATCACCCTGCCCAGCTAACTCTGTTTTTTGTACAGGCAGGGTCTCACTATGCTTCCCAGGCTGGTCTTGTACTCCTGGCCTCAAGCAATCCTCCCTCCTTGGCCTCCCAAAGTGCAGGGATTACAGGTGTGAACCAGCAAGCCCAGGAAAGCATAGTATTTAAAACATAAAAATAAAGTCGCTATAAAGCTGAAAGTGATTACATGTGAGGAATGGGACATGGAAAAGGCAGGAGCAACACTATTGTTTTATGTTTAGTTTTTAATATATACAGATACTACTTTGATAACAACTTTAAAGATAATTAAATTACATAGAATAAAAAGAATTAACAATGCATTATCATGAGCCTTTACCACCTGTGTTTGACTTAACCTACACATTCTGGTATCTTCCTAAGGACAAGAATAATGCTTCTTTCATGTTTGTACCTGCCAAGTCTATCATAGTGCCTTCCATCTAGAAGGTGTTCAATAAATACACTGAATTTAGTATGTCAAACTGGTTAATATGAAATGAGCCTTCTTTTCACAAAAAGAAAAAGGATTTAAAATGCAGAACATTAAAGCCATATTAAAAATATCATGAATGGGGTATATGGCAAGAGAGTACGTTTTGAAGCCAGACCTTGTTTAAAGTCCCTCTCTGCTATATATTATTTGTGAGATGTTGTGGGATATTCTTAAACCTCTAACATCACAATGTTCTCATTTTTAAATGGTGATTATCCCAGTTCACTTGCTGGTGTGTTGTGAAAATTAAAGGAAATTACATGTATCACAGTTTGTGGCTTCTACATAACATATATTAAGTAAATGACAGTTTCCCTTTTCAGAACATTGATAAGTGGCATAAAGGCTTCAATGAAAAAAAAATCATGAGCTTATATTTCTTGATGGAAAGGAACTAGGGAATAAACTGGGTGGTGTAACATAAAAAAATACACTACAAAGTCAGGGCTAAGGCTACAAAAGTAATACGTGCCAATCCACAGAAACAGACACATAAATATTTCCACCAGTTCTGCAAAATATCTGGTTCTGAAGTTGATAGAATTTTGGACTTTAATTGGAGAGGTTAATACTAGGACAATATCTCTCTCTATGCCTTTACCAAAGCCAGAACTTCTCTCAGATCCCCTTGCACAGTCAAAATCAGCCTAATCAAAGACAGAAATAAATAAGAAACAAAATAACCAGAATA